>NC_064275.1:26316250-27787500 GCF_003254725.2 Canis lupus dingo | reverse complement strand
AGAGAGGCAGAGACACAGGCAGAGGGAGAAGCAGGCTCCATGCCAGGAGCCCGACGTGGGGCTTGATCCCAGGACTCCAGGATCGCGCCTTGGGCCAAAGGCAGGCGCTAAACCGCTGCGCCACCCAGGGATCCCCCCGTTCATCATTTCTATTTTTTTTTTATGATAGTCAGAGAGAGAGAGAGAGAGAGAGAGAGAGAGAGAGAGGCAGAGACACAGGCAGAGGGAGAAGCAGGCCCCATGCAGGGAGCCCAATGTGGGACTCGATCCTGGTCTCCAGGATCGCGCCCTGGGCCAAAGGCAGGCGCCAAACCGCTGTGCCACCCAGGGATCCCTGTTCCTCATTTCTAATGGAACAATGTTCGGTGTTTTAAAGCTTCCAGCCTCTTGGCCCTCAGCTGGGAAGGGATTTGGAACTTTGGACTGTGGGCTCTTTCCCTCAGAGGATCAACGCATTTTAGAAAGAAAATCTATCAGTTTCCAGAAGGCCCAGAGAGCCTAAATGCAGGAGGGTGGTTTGTACTGCATTTTAATATCCCTGAAACATGGTGGTAAGTAGATTTTTCCCCCTAAAAAACCTCTAAAACCGTTTTAGGATATCCGGAAATCCCCATCTGACTGCTTCCCTCAGCACCTCTTCATCCGCAGGCTACAGATGATTCTCTGTCGCTCCCCCTTCTCTGGGAGTGATATGCTCAGCCGTCAGGACGGGCTCAGAGCGTGGTGCCTCCACTAGCCCTCAGGACACCGTGTGACAGCATCATAGAGATGGTGGCGGAGCCCTGGGCCAAGAGTCAAGAGTCTGGGTGGCCATCGGTTGTTCTCTTTCGTGGCTGGTGATCTTAAGCAAGCTGGAGGATTTCTCTGGGCCTATTTACCCAGTAGTTAATGAGAGCAGTGGGTATATGAAAAAGATACATATAAAGGCATCCTTGAACTCTACTTTCATGTTCCGATTCATAGCTCGTCCTTCACTGAGCCACGTGGTGGCCAAAGCCGAAGACTGAGCCCAAGCGTGGTTGGTGAGCAGCTGCAGCCACCGAGCTCTGTGGCCTTTTGGGGCCCCCACCGTTTGCTCTGCTACAGGTTGTCATTCTGAAAGACATTCTGCTTAAATGTCCATATTTATCATTGCCATTTGGATATTACAATACCCTCCCGAAAGAAATGAGGGGGTGGTCTGTCCCCTTCCTGCTTCAGACACAGCATCTTAGTTCCCCTTTAAAAATTTCTCTTGCTGAAAGTTTCTTCATGGAAAATTCTGTTCTCTTCTTCTAGTGTCACCGTGTCCCAGAATATCCAGCATTGCTTTAAGAACTTATTGCAAATGTCAGCCAGCTTATCCACAGTGCACGCACGCATCTTACTCCTTTGAGCACAAGCTACTATCCAGTGACCATTTCTCCTTGACTCCTTAAGAGTAACAAATACGGCTCCTCTCTCTGTGTCTCATGCCAGGCAATGCCGTTGCCTGGTTCCTGTATCAAGGTCACTCAAAATCATCCCACCGTCTGAAAGAAGGCAAGCGGGAGAAGGCACATCTTGCAATGTCGATCTATGCAGTTTAAGAGAAACACACCAGACTCTCTACCTGCACTTGTCAAAAACCCAAAATGTTATTTAGCCTAATGCATTTCTGCCTTTTCGTTCTTGCTGTCAGAAAACCCGAAGGCGAACTCACTCCCAACACTGCAGTGGGAACTCAGATTGCTCACAACCCCTTGTTCATTCCTTCTCGGAGTCCTCATCGTATTATCTTCTAAACCTTTTACATTCTTTATAACCTAATAAACTTCTCATCAACAGTAAGGAGTCTTGCTCATGACTTTCTAAGGGATGAAAGGTCATAAAATGCGGACGTGCTCCACTTCATTCTTCACCTCTTCCTCTATCGCCTAGGGAACCAAGTCCAGGTCCCTGAGCATATAATTTAGGGCCTCTCAGATCCAATTCCTCAATCTTTCCAGCTCATCTGCTACCAGACTGGTCCTCTGCTCCAAGTCATAGCGACACTTGCTGATTCCCAGACATACCCAACATTTTCCCACCTCCCTGATCACATGTATGGTGTTTTCTGACCAGAATAGGTTCTTCCTCCCTCTCCCAAGCCACACCCCTCTCACCTTCTGGAAATCCTTTCCCACATTCACACCCAGCTCAGACGCAGCCCCATCCATGAACCTGTCCACAAGCGGTTCCAAATAATTCCCTCCCTATCTTTCTAACAGAGTGCTATTTGTACACAGCACATTTGGCCTCGGATATTTGTCTACATTCCTGTATCTTCCATAGGATTGAAAGTGCCTTAACAGTACAGCCTGAGTGGTTTTTACATTTTTCTTATATAGAAAGGATTTTAAAATTATTGTTGATTTAAATTTGCTGAAATAGATGGCAAGTGCTATAGTCTGATTCCTCACATTTTTGAAACTTCTACATCCCCTGCTTCCTCCATATGGACTCTCTTATGTTTACTTTTGAAATTCTTCATCTTTCTTAGAGTTTTAATTACATTCTCAAATACTTCTGGAAATAGGTGGAGTATATATATTTTAATTGCTTTTTATTGGCTTATAATTTTGGACTTTTCACCGGGCCATCATTAATTTGGGGGGAATTCCTCATAATTCTTTAAAAATTAGCCTGTTTAAAAATATATTTTATATATCAAGAGGAAAAAAATGCAATGCTCCTTTACAATATGTGGAAAGAGGAGTTACGAGAGATTAGGAGTCTCAAAAATACTTTTGCTCTACATTAATACTCTTCTGTGGGCAGCCCGGGTGGCTCAGCGGTTTAGTGCCACCTTCAGCCCAGGGCATGAACCTGGAGTCCCAGGATCGAGTCCCACGTCAGGGTCCCTGCAGGAAGCCTGCTTCTCCCTCTGCCTGTGTCTCTGCCTCTCTCTCTCCCTCTGTGTCTCTCGTGAATAAATAAATAAAATCTCTTAAAAAAAATACTCTTTTGTACAAAATAAGCATAAGATGTGAAGGAGGGAATTAGAGAGATATAAGATGAATTTCCACTATTTTTCTGATAATATGATAGTATGGCAAAGAATTCTCGATACCTCCCAAGCTGATTCTACTCTGATTTCTTAGTAATGAAGACTCATTTTTTTTGAGGGGCTGAATCCTGCCATCTAGTAAAAGAGTACACTCCCCAGCTCCCCTTGCAGCTAAAGTAGCCATGTTATCAGACTTTGGCCAGTGGGATGAAAGCCTGAGTGCCAGCTCCAACTAGTCGCCTTAATGTGTGGGGGATGGCTCTTCTTCCCTTTTGCCCAGTCTGCTCCCTGGAACACCTGCCACCTTGGACTATGAGTTAGAGCACATCCTATGAATAGTGGAGGAATAAGCTAGAAGGAGCCTGGGTACTGATGGTGCTGTGGGTCTTCTCCACCAGCCTAGACTACTTATCCTCAGGTGTCTGCTATGTGAGAGAAAAAACAAACCTCCGTCTTATTTAAACCAGTGTCATTTGGAGCTTTTGTATATAGCTAAGCCTTCTAATCCTAACTGATACAGATGAGGGGATTTTATAAAGGTAGAAAGGGGAGTTTTGGAAATGTTTTTTAATCTCCATGATTTTCTATTCTGATCGGAAAGGAAAGGAAATTCCAAAGCGGCTTGGAGCCGAGGACCACAATCTTTGACAGAAGATGACAGGGAGTGAGAGGATGCCACAGAACCAATTATAAGAGCTCAGCTGCCAGCAATGCCTGTGACACGCTGCTCTGAAACCCAAGTGACCAGAACAGATTGGAACAGATGGAAAGGGCAAGTATTCAGAGGTCAGGCTGGAGCATTCATAGAAAACTCAAGGACTGCTGGTGCAAGCAGAGCCCCAGAAGTCTCATCTAGCAGCAAAGAAACAAGCCGTAAATCAGCATGAGGAGTACAACGACAACCTAGAGTGGTCAACGGTGACTGAGGTTTTGTCAGAATATCTGTATAAAATACATTCTTCTAAAATTTGCTTCATTTTATGTATTTTAACATTCACAAGCTTAATATTTACAAGAATGCTTCCAAGTTTACAGTCTTAAGGACATCTTTACATGAACCATCCCCCTACCTGCCTAATTGTACAATCATGTACTGTTTCTTTTCTTTTTTTTTTTTTTTAATTTTAATTTACATTCCTAGGGAGATGCTTTCTGATGCTTTCCTACTTGTTAAAAGACCCACTTAGTTTCCTGGTAGGAGCTACAAGAATCGCAGGACAAGTGTGGGTGATGGGATAATTAGCCTCTAGAGGATTAGTCTTGAATTTTTAAACCTGTTTGGTAGCGACGACTATCGATCAACCTCGCTTTAGCCCCGGCATGGCATTCTAGCATCCCCATCAGTCTCTTCTTTGGTTGCTCGGGGGTCTTGCCACCTGTAATCCCCACCTGCCCTCGTGCCTGCAGCCCTCTGCAGATGTCAGGCCTCCGGGACTCTCGTACATGTTAAGTATTAACTCCCTACACCTTTCCCAGCCTGCATTGGTCTGACCTGTCTTAACGTCCAGTCTTCCGAGTTCCAACCATGAGAGCCGTTTTGTCATTTATCTGTTTAAACTCTTCTGTTCCTGCTTCTGAACCTTTGTTCGGGCCACGCTGGATGCATGAAAAATACTTTCTATTAATCTGCTCTGCCAACCAACCCTCTCCCATGCTAAACTCACAGGTTGATCTCCTCCAGGGAACCTTCCTGAACCATCAGGAACTGAATTTCCATCCAAACATCCAGTTTTCAACCACAGTCATTCACTTAAAATTTTCGTCATTTAATGGAGGAACATAGATTTTCTTTTGTCATTAACACGGCTTTTCTAAGAGAATCTTGCCTCAAACACAACTGTTTGTACATCCTTTCTTGAAAGTTTCACCACATGCAGAGTCTATTCCTCACATCAGCTTTCTTTCTCCCTCATCATCCATTCTCTTGTATGAAGTTTTTCCTTGCTAACTGACTAAAAACTGTTTCCAAAATACAATTTAAGGGACGCTTGAGTGGCTCAGTGGTTGAATGTCTGCCTTCGGCCCAGGGCATGATCCCGGGGTGCCCGGATCGAGTCCCACATCGGGCTCCCTGCATGGAGCCTGCTTCTCCCTCTGCCTGTGTCTCTGCCTCTCTGTGTCTCTCATGAATAAATAAATAAAATCTTAAAAAAAAAACAAAAGCAAAATGCAATTTAACCACCTCCTCACTACATCATCAATGTACTTGGCACTCCCATAAATGAGATGTGCCCCTCTAAGTGCGTGGTTCTGTTACATTAGCATTATTCGCCAGTCTCATAGACTATGTATTTCCTTTATGCCTGAGTGGACTGCGAGTCAGGAGACTTAAAACTAGTCCTGGTTCTCCTAGTTACATGAATTCAGGGCTAGGTTTTTCATTTTTATGAGCTTTAGATTCCTAATTTACGAAATGAAAATCCTTAAGGATTCTTCTAGATCTAAGATTTTGCTATTCTAGATCTGTGACTTAATTCCCTACCGGGACTACTTCAACAACCTGACACTGTGACCCAACTCCAAACACCTCCACTCCTCACGCCAAGGGCAGGTGGCAGTTCTTATAACTTGTTTTTTGTTGTGTTTAGCACATGGCCAACAGTTTTGAAACAATACAGAAAGAGAGCTAAATATACTTAAATGATTGAACAAATCTGCAAATTTCAGGGATAGGGAATAGAGGAGGAATGTGTTTTGTGGACTTCCTAATCAGTTCCTCAGAAGACACATGGCAAGGAACAATGAGTTCTGTCCTTGTCTCTTCCTGGGGAAATTGCCATATTAGATCCAACTTTTCCATCAGGAGAAGCTACATCTCATTTTCCAGGAGCCTTATAATCATGGTGAAATGGGGATGGGATAAGGGGGCAGTGGAAGGGGTCAGTAGCTGCAGCTGCTTGAATACTCAATTGTGTGGAGCTCCAAATCCTGGTTTTCTATCCACTGAACCTGTTTCCTGGGCTCTCCATTCTGGGTACAAGAAAGAAGACTGTTTCTCAGGCCTAGCTGCTACTGTGACCATTGAGGCCAGCCTCTGGATGCTGTGAAGATCCAGAACTCCTCCTTAGAGAGTTCCATATACCGTCGATTACTTGTCTGTACAGTTTAATCCTCTCTGGACTGTCCATAGTAACTGGAGCATACTGCTGCCTAGTTCCAAGTGCCATTTTAGAGATATGTTGTTTATAGGCAGAAATCAGGGAATGCCAGGGTTTCAATGGAACTTAAGGGATTATTACTTATCATTTAATACCTTGACATTTCCCAAGAGTATCTAGAGAGGCTTATGTAAAAAAAATATATATATTATATATATAAAGACATTTAAAAATAAAAAAATATATATATTCATAACCCCCTTGTTTACACATAAGGAACAGAAACTCAGAGAGACAAAGTGATTTGCAAAGATAAAGAGCTAGGATGAGAAACCCTTCCATGATGGGTGACTTTGATTCCAGGCTAATAGTTTCCCTCTCCACCCCAAGTTCTGCCATCATCTTGAGGGACTTCATCTCCTTGTGGGCAGCCCTTCCAGCACCTTGTCCTCTTGGTTCTTTGACTTCCTCGTCTCCACTGAGCTCCTCCTTCACTCCACTTCTTCAGCCCCCTCTCATGGTCACACCTTGGATTTCATGGTCACCATTTTTGACTGCTTCTGACTTCCACAACACTAAATTAGCCACCTTCCTTTCTCTAGTGGTACTCTACACATTTTGATATGTTGTAGTTTTACTTTTTCACTGAATTCAACCAATTTCCCTTTTGGTTTCTACTTTGACCCATGGGTTATTAGAAGGCATTTAGTTCTCAAATACTTGGAAAATTTCCAGAGATCTTTCTATTTATTTCTAATCCAATTATGGCAGAAAGCACACTTTGTATGACATGAATCCTTTTAAATGTATTGAGACTTATTTTATGGCCCACAAAGTGGTCTGTTTTGGTAAATATTTTATGAGCATTTGAAAAGGATATGTATTCTACTATTGTTGGGTAGAGTGTTCTATAAATGTCAATGAGGTCAAGAAGGTAGATTGTGTTCAAATCTTCTACATACTTACTGATTTTCTGTTTATCCTAACAATTATTGAAAAGGGGATATTAAAATCCCCAACTGTGGGGCACCTGGGTGGCTCAGTCAGTTAAGTGTCTGCCTTCAACTCAGGTCATGATCTCAGGGTCCTGGGATCGAGCTCTGTGTTGGGTTCCCCACTCAGTGAGGAGCCTGCTTCTCCCTCTCCTTCAGCACCACCCCCCCGACTCATGCTTGCTCTTTCTCTCTCTCTCTCAAATAAATAAATAAAATAAATAAAATACCCAACTGTAATTGTTGATTTGTCTATTTCTCCTTGCAGTTCTATCAGTTTTTGCTTCATGTATTTTGAGATTCTGTTATTACATACATAAGAGTTTAGGGTTGTTAGATCTTCCTGACAATCACTATGAAATATTCATTTTTATCCTTGGTAATATTTTTTGCTCTGAGATATATTTTGGCTGATATTAGTATAGCCACCCCAGATTTCTTTTGGAATAATGTTAGGATGTTATACTTTTTTAAAAGTCCTATTTGTATATTCATATTTAAAGTACATTTCTTGTTGGCAGCATATAGTTTGGTCTTGTTTTTATTTAATCCACTACGACAAACTCTGTCTTTTAATTGGGATGTTTAAGCAATTTAAATTTACTATGATCATGAATATGATAAGGTTTGAGTCTATTTTCTTGCTAATTGTTTTCTATTTTCTCTTCTGTTTTGTTCCCTTTTCCTTTCTTTTCTGCTTTCGTTTGGATTACCTGAGAATGTCTTATGATTCCATTTTATGTCCTTTGTTGGCTTATGTTAATGGGTTGAATTCTCTCTCTCCTAAATTCATATGTTGGAGCCCCAAACCCCAATGTGACTGTGTTTGGAGAGAAGATCTTTATGGAGTTAATTTGAGTTAGATGATGTCCTAATGGTGGACCCCTAATCCAATAGAAGGGGTGTCCTCATAAGAAGTGGAAAGGACACTAGAGATCTCTCCATGTAAACACAGAAGAAATGCCATGTGAAGACACAGGAGGAAGGTGGCATCTACAAGCCAGGAAGAGAGCCCCTATCAGAAATGAAATTTGTCAGCAACTTGATCATGGACTTCTAGCTTCCAGAGAACTGTGAGAAAATAAATGTATTGTTTAAACCACCCAGACTGTGGTATTTTGTTATGGTAACCCAAGCAGACTAAGAGGGTTTACTGGTTATAACTCTTTGTTCTGTTATTTTCGTGATTGTGTTAGGATTTATAGTATACGTTTTTAATTAATCACAGTTACCTTCGAGTGAAATTATACCACTCATGATAGTCTAAGAATCTTAAAATATTACACTTCCATTTTTCCCTTCCTGATGTCGATTGACATATACGGTTTACATATGTTACAAGCCATACATTTCATTGTTTCTGCTTTTGTTCAAATATTCAATTATTTCCTTTAGGAAAAACCTTCCCAGATGCTTCATTTCAATTTTCAAATTCCTTAGATATATTAGCTGTCCTCCAAATTACAGCAAGTGACAATTTCCCAAATGTTCAACACTGCACATGCAGGTGTCCCATTTTTCTGGTCTCCAATAATACTTTACTCCATCTTCAGCCCACTTCCAAAGCTAAAGCCACATATTTTACTTTTTGTTGTTGTTGTTGTTTTTCTTTTAAAAAATTTTGGTATAGCAGCATCCCAGTTCTAGGTAGCAATTTCTGTATTAGCTTTGCTGGAATAAAAACATACCGTGCATAATAAAAATGTAAAGGATAAGAAAGCTTAAAATGATTGCATTTTATCTGACATTAAAATATCTATCCCAGCTTTCTATAGGTAAATATTTACCTGGTTTATCTCTTTCCATCACTTTATTTTCTACATCAGTGTTTTAGATTTATGTCTCTTATACAGTGTATACCCAATCTTTGTTTTAAAGATCAAATTGGAAAGTTTTTAATCAATGTATTACATTTTAATCTATTTTAATCAATGTATTAAATCCATTTGTAGGGATCCCTGGGTGGCTCAGCGGTTGAGCGACTGCCTTTGGCTCAGGGTGTGATCCTGGGGTCCCAGGATTAAGTCCCGCATTGGGATTCCCGCATGGAGCCTGCTTCTCCCTCTGCCTGTGTCTCTGCTTTTCTCCCTCTCTGTGTCTCTCATGAATAAATAAATAAAATCTTTTTAAAAATCCATTTGTATTGTTTTAACAATATATTTGGGCCTCTTTCTGACTTTTTTTTTTTGTTCTTGTTTTCTATTCACCATGAATTTGCTTCTTTTATTTTCCTCTACCAGTATTGAAAGTATATAGTCTATTTTTATTCTTTTGGTGGCAATCCTTACATTATCCTCACAAATGTATATTTTTCTACAAGTTAATTCCTATTTTTATCCTTCTTTAGGATCTGAGTTTAACCGTCAGATCACTCCATTTTATTTCAAGAGGTTAGTATTCTTTTTATTCTTACTATTTGCACTCAATATTAACTTATATTTACACAATGTTTTAATGTTTCTTTAGCTTACTATATATATTACTTACTATATATATTATATATAGTAATAAATAATATATATATGTATTTAATTCCTCGCTTCTGGGTTCATTTTTCTTTTTGCAAAAATTGAGAACGTATGAGTAGTAAAATCTCTGAGTTCTTGTACATCTGAAAATATCCTTATCTTACCTTCATCTTCTTATCTCACCATTTTTTTAAAGATTCTATTTATTTATTTGACAGAGAGATAGAGCCAGAGAATAGAAGCAGGGGGAATGGCAGAAGGGAATGAGTAGGGAGCCTGGTGTAGGGCTCAACCCTAGGACCCTGAGATCATGACCTGAGCCAAAAGCAGATACTTAACTGACTGAGCCACCCAGGGGCCCTTTTATCTCACCTTCTTAAATTGTAATTTTGTGGGGAATAGAATTCTAAGGCATAAGGGTTTTCTATAGAAACATCAAGGCTCTTACTGTGTCCTCTTAGTCTCTGTGGTAGTGGATGAGAAACCTGCTATCAAACTGATTGTTGTTCCTTTTGGGTACCTAGTTCTTTCTCTTGTTGTTAAGATTTGTTATTATTCTTGATTTTCTCTAGTTTCACTACAGTGTTTCTATATTTCCTCATTTCTGGAAAATCCTTGGTCATTCTGTTTGAAAAATGTCTTCTTGCTCTCCTCCCCACTTTATCCCAGAATTCTTATTAAAATTACTTTTCATATCCTCTTTTTTTATCTGGCTGTACTCTAAGAGATTTCTTCACTTCTATTTTCCAAATCGGTAATTCTCTCTTTATCTTTGTGAATTCTTGTCATATAGTCACTTGTTTCCGTCTTACATACAGTATTTTTCTTTTACCTCTTTATCTCTTTCATACTGTGCTTTAGCTATAAATCTTCTTTACCCTGGCATTTACCATTTCTAGTCTCTTTGTTTCTTTGTGTAGATCCCCATTTCCCTGTGGCATCATTTCCTTCTCCCTAAGGGATTCACTTTAACATTTCTTGTAATGTGGATCTGCTGGCAAAGTATTTTTTCCCCCAGCTTTTGTATGTCAGAAAAAAAAAAAGCTTCACTTTTGAGAGAGAGTTTTACTGGATATAGAATTCTAGATTGACAGTTCTCACAGTTCTCTTTCACCTTCAGTACTCCACTCAGGGGCTCCACTGTCTTTTTGCCTCCTTGTTTTACATGAGGAATGTGCCTCATCCATATATTTGTGCATCTGTCTGCAGCATGCCTGTTTTTCTCTGGTTGTTTTCAGGATTTTCTCTTTTATCAATTGGTTTTGGGCAATTTGATTATGATAGGTATTGGTATAGTTTTTCTTCATAGTTCTTGTCCCTGAGGTTTATGGAGATTCCTGGATCTATGGTTTACATACTTTGTCAGATTTTAAAAATGTTCAGCCATTATTGTTTTAAATATTTTTCTGTCCCTCTTCCCCTTTGGGAAATTCCAATTACATGAATATTAGGCTGTTTATTTGTTCCACAGCTCACTGACACTTTGCTCTTTCTTAAAAATTAATTTTTCCTACATGTTTCCTACATTTTGGATAGTTTCTATTACTGTGCTTCCAAGTACTTAAGTTCTCTCCTGCAGAGTCTAATCTACTGTTAATCTTACCCTGCTATTTTTCACTTCAGCCACTGTAGTTTTCACCTAGAAGTTCAAACATGGATTTTCTTTTTTTTTTTTTTTTATGATAGTCACAGAGAGAGAGAGAGAGAGAGAGGCAGAGACACAGGCAGAGGGAGAAGCAGGCTCCATGCACCGGAAGCCCGACGTGGGATTCGATCCCGGGTCTCCAGGATCGCGCCCTGGGCCAAAGGCAGGCGCCAAACCGCTGCGCCACCCAGGGATCCCCAAACATGGATTTTCTTTATGTTTTCCATGTCTCTCCTTGATTTGGATGCATCGAATACTTTAAATAATAATTGTTTTTATGTTCATCTCTGCTAATTCTAACATCCGTGCAAATTCTGGCTAAGTTTCAATTACTGCCCCCCACCCGCCCTGCCCCCAGGTCATATTTCCCTGTTTCTTTGCATGCCTGGTATTTTTTTATTGGATGCCAGACATTGTGGATTTTACCTTATTGGATGCTTAATATTTTTGTATTGCTACTATTTTATATCCTTAACTATTCATAAGCTTTGTCCCAGTATGGTAAATTCTTTTTACAGATTGATCCTCTTAAGACTTGTTAAACTGAAGCAGAGCCTAGTTCATCGAGGGCTTACTATTTCCCACTATGAAGGTAAGACCCTTGTCAGTCCTCTACCTGATGCCCTGTGAATTTCAGGGGTTCTAGTCTGGCTGGTGGAACAGGCACTATTCCAGGCCCTTTGTGGGCACTGGGTACTTCTTAACTCTAATTATTGTAGGTAATTCTTCCCCATATTGGGGAAGTTTCCACATATGCATGTGCTAATCAATACTTTGATGAATACTTCAGGGACCCTCTGAAGATCTCCAGAATTCTCTTTCTGCACAGCTTTCTTCTTTTCATTCTGTTCCATAAAGCTGCCTTGGTCTCACTGGACTTTCTTTTTCTGTTTTTTTTTTGTTCACTTGACTTTCAGCTCCATCTTTTAACTCAGGGGACATGCTGCACTAAACCTGGAAACTCAAGGCAGTAAATTGGAGTATTCCTAGGGCTCACTTTGTTTTCTATTTCTCAGTGAACACTCTGTCTTTTGTTACCTGATATCCAGTGTCTTGAAAATTGTTGTTTCTTATATTTTGTCTGATTTTCTGGTTATTTCAGGCAGGGAGTGTATATCTGGTCCTCACTTCTCTACATTGGTCAGAAACAGAAGCCTTGCATTTTCCTTCCTGACCACAACTTATTCTCCTTCCAGCCTCCTTATTTAATTACTCTTACTATGGCCTTTCTTTAACCCCTAACTTTAACTAATGTTAAAGTCCCAAAGTCTAATCCAGAGTCATTGGGACCTCTAGTTCATGGAGCCCTCTACTTTCTCCCAATCCATTAATACTCTTCCTTATCACTTTCTTTCTTATGCAGATTGGGCTTCATGATCCATTATTTCAATAATGCTCTTGCCAATGTCCTCAATTTCCTTGCCCCTCTCTGATAATTTAGCCCAGCTGTTTACATGGTAGAAATTTAATATATTTTAAAGTGAATGGATAAATAAATGAGAAAACAGAGCATATATGCTAATTTCTGACAACCTCTTCGCCTATATTTCAAAGCTAAACAATTTTTTAAACATTACTGCTGTATAGTACTATATCTCTTTTACCAATACAGATAACAACTGTATATAAAATTAGGTTATCCTTTATATATAACTGTCATTTCTCCAATTCCACATTACTTAGGATGTGTGCTTGATTTTTCTAACTAAAAGTCATAGACTTTGGGTTAATAATTCAGTAATAGAAAAACATAATGTTTAAGCATGAATGAAATTTAGAGGTAACTTCCTATTATTTTTCCAGTTTTACAAATGATAAAATTGAGGTCTTTAGAAGATAGATGATTTCGTTAAAATGTTTTTCAAAGTTTATATTGTTGTTTAACAGCGAAATTAGGACCCAAACAAAACTTCTTGATTCCCATCTAGAGTTCTTTCAACTCCACAGCAGCACTATATTTTCTTGCCCAGTTCTCTGGTTGTATCCAAAACTCTGTGTTTGCAGACAATTTGAATGTGGTTTATAGTAGAGCTTGTCCTGGCTTCCCAGTGATACCATAAACTACTTAATGGGGTGATCACAAGATTTCTAGAATAGGGTCATGCAATCTTATGACACAACTTATAATAGGAGCAATGTGGCACATATGTCATATCCTTACACTTGGGTAAAACATCCTTTCAAACATTAGTGATTTTTCCATTGGGATTCAATAAATTCATATCCCTACTATGTAACACCTACTGTGTAAAATCCAAAGCCAAATGCCAATAGAGAC
This sequence comes from Canis lupus dingo, assembly GCF_003254725.2. Taxonomy (NCBI): domain Eukaryota; kingdom Metazoa; phylum Chordata; class Mammalia; order Carnivora; family Canidae; genus Canis; species Canis lupus. Next base: position 27,774,012 of record NC_064275.1, on the reverse strand, counting down.
CTCTACAGGCTAATACACTATGTAATAAATTAGGCCCTAAGAAACAGAAGGGTTGATGGCCCTCTAGATTCATCAGGACATTGTACCCTCAAACACTGGTTCCCGGAGTCTGGGAAAAGTTTCAAAAAGAACCAGAAAACTTCTCATTTCTGTACTCTGACTAGACATTAACACTTATCTAATACATATAGGGGCTAACAGTCACGGACAGAGCCTAGTGAAAGTTAGGCAGTAAGAGTAACAGACAACAAACAATCAGTTTACACGGATAACATTATTTCAAAGTACAGGCATACCTTGTTTTTATTGTGCTTTGCTTTCTTCTGCTTTGTAAATACTATGCTTTTATAAATTGTAAGTTTGTGGCAACCCTACATTAAGCAAGTCTATTGGTACCATTTTCCAACAGCATTTGCTTACTTTGTGTCTCTGTGTCACATTTTGTAATTCTCACAATATTTCAAACTTTTTCAATATTACTATATTTGTTATGGTGATCTGTGATCAGTGATCTTTGATGTTACTATTGTAATTGTTTGCCACGAACTGCATCCAAGTAAGATTAAGCAAACTTAGTCAATAAATGTGGTGTGTTCTGATGGCTCTGAGGACGGGCTATTTCTGAATCTCTCCCTCCCTCCTTGGGCTTCCCCTATTCCCTAAGATACAGCAATACTGAAATCAGGTCAACTAATAACTCTACAAAGTCCTCTAAGTATTCAAGTGAAAGAAAGAGTCTGTATATCTCTTACTTTAAATCAAAAGCTAGAAATATTTAAGCTTTGTGAAAAAGGCATGTTGAAATACCAAGACAGGCCAAAAGCTAGGCCTCCTGCACCAAACCGTTAGCTAAGTTGGGAATGCAAAGAAGAGTTCTTGAAGGAAATTAAAAGTGCTACTCCGGTGAACACAAAAATGATAAGAAAGTGAAACAGCCTTATTGCTGATATGTAGAAAGTCTGGGTGGTCTGGACAGAAGATCAAACCAGACACAACATTCCCTTAAGCCAAAGTCTAATCCAGAGCAAGGCCCTAACTTATTATTTATTCTAGGAAGGCCAAGAGAGGTGACAAAACTGCAGAAGAGAGGTTGGAAGCTAGCAGAGGTTGGCTCATGAGGTTTAAGGGAAGAAGCCATCTCCATGAAAGTGAAGGGTAAGCAGCAGGTGCTGATGGGGAAGCTGCAACAAGTTGTCCAGAAGACCTAGCTCAGATAATTCATGAAGGTAGCTATACACTAAACAATACATTTTCAGTATGGACCACAGAGCTTTTATTGAAAGTAGAAGCCATCTAGGACTTTCATAGCTAGAGAGGAGAAGTCAGTGCTTCAAAGGACAGGCTGACTCTCTTGTTAGGGGCTAACGCAGTGGCCAACTTGTTGAAGTTGAAGCCAGGGCTCATTGACCATTCTGAAAATCCCAGAGTCTTTAAGAATTATACTAAATCTACTCTGCCTATGCTCTATAAATGGAACAACAAAGGCTGGATGACAGCACGTTTGTTTACAACATGATGTACCAAAAATTTTAAGCCCCCTGTTGAGACTCACACTCAGAAAAAAGATTCCTTTCAAAATATTACTGCTCATTGACAATACACCTGGTCACCCAAGAGCTCTGATGGAGACATACAAGATTAACGTTTTCACACAGACTATCACAACATCCATTCTGCAGTTTGTGCATCAAGAAGTAATGTCAACTTTCAAGTCTTATTATTTAAGAAATACATTTTGGGAAAAAAAATACATTTTGTAAGGCTCTAACAGTGATTCCTTTGATGGATCTGGGCAAAGTATACTGAAAACCTTCTGGAAAGGATTCCCCATCCTAGCTGCCATTAAGAACATTTGTGATTCATGGGAGGAGGTCAAAATAGCGACATTAACAGGAGTTTGGAAGAAGTTGGTTCCAACTCATGAAGTTCAAGACTTCAATGGAAGAAATAACTGCAGATATGGTGGAAAATTCTACCAAACAACATCACATGCTATAGAGAAATTGTGAACTGAAGACTTAATCAGTGCACTAAACTCACTGTTGTTTTAAGAATTACCACAGCCACCCAACCTTCAGCAACCATTGCCCTGATTAACATGGAAGCAGCATCCTTCTTCAATTTATGTTTTATTGTTGTATAAAGAAGAAAACATATAGACAATATTATTTTGGAGCCAGGTTCCTTAGATTTCTCATCTATAAAAATGAATTTTAGAATATTTTGATTTGTGGGCCATGCTCAAATGGTTATGCAAAAGAATTCATATGAGTATACCTATTAAAAATAAAAAGAATTAAACATTCAAAAAAAAAAAAAACAACATGGAAGCAGCAGCCATCAACGTTGAGGTAAGACCCTCCACCAGCAAAAAGATTACAGCTTGCTGAAAGCTCTGCTTATGGTTAACATTTTTTAACAATAAAGTATTTTAAAACTAAGATACATACGGTGTTTTAAAGAAATAATGCTAATGCATACTTAATAGACTACAGGATAGTGTCAACACAACTCTTATATGCCCTGGAAAACAGAAAAAGTTCATTTGACTTGCTTTATTGCAATACTTGCTTTATTTTGCAGTGGTCTGGAACTGAACCTGCAGGATCTTCAAGGTATGCCTGCATACATTTGAAATTCTCTCTCTCCTTCTCACACTCTCACACATACCCATCTGTTAAGTAGACCCAAAATTCGAGAATCTGAGTTAGAGCCAAAATCTAAATATCACGTTAAGAGCCAAAATGTAAATTATTTGCAAATATGACTTGATGTTAACTGCTAATGTAGTCATTCTGATGCTCACCAAATATTTTTAGCCCTCTGCCTTCTGGACATATAGCTCAGCTGTTTTTCTGGCTCCTGTTGGTTTTATAGGGCCATATGACTAATTCTGGCCATTGATGCTGAGTCATTTCCACACTGGATCATTTAATTGTGGGTTAAGATCTTAAAGAATTCTCTTTCTGTCTGGATGGTAACTGGAAACTAGAAGCTGGTCTATCAGCCATAGCCCCTAATTCCCCTATGATGAAAGAGCCCCTCGCCACCCCATTAGGAACACAGTGTTAGCAAGAAATAAATCCTTGTTGTTTTAAGCCCACCAATATTTTCAGAGTTGTTACCACAGCATAACTTTGCTTATTCTGACAAATACATCTGCTTTCATTTCCTTTGGATGGAACTATCTTAGGGACGGATATTGGTAGGACTCTAGGAACACTGAGAGAGTGGTAGGAAGATAAAGCTAAGAAATGGATAGAGTTGTAAGGGAGCCATTCTGAGACAAATATGGACATATACAAATGGAATGCAATTTGTTGAGACCTACTAGCTTTCATTATTGTTGTTGTTACTACTACTACTACCACGATGCTGATTATTAGTTCTATTATTAGTTTTTTAAAACAACCTGAAGATTACTGCTTTTACATGCTATAATTCATTCTTGGTATTGGGTAAAGATACACAGGGAGGACAGAACCTTCTAGCTTTTAGACCCCTCAGGCTAATGCAATAGCTATTCATCATACACAGTATGAATTTTGTTGAGTATTTATATTTTCTCACACAATTGGACTATAGAATTCTAGTTAAGGACCACATTTTATATTCCTTGTGTGTACTTTTGAAACAGTCTTAAAAATCAATAAAATCAAGCTGAAGGCTGGCATTACTTGCTTGTTAGGGAATTGGCGTCAGATTCCATTGTTGACCAACTCTTGGACTGACTCACAACAGATGCATGGATTCTCACGTTTGCATTTCCTGTAGTTTTAGGAATGCTTAATAAGAGTCATGGGCATGGGGATGGGGCAGGTCAGAGAGGAGAAGTGCATTTTCAATCAACACTATTTTTAGAACTTTAGTCTTCACTGGTGACCAACTCAGTGAAGAAAATCAAGTAAGAGACATTTTTCAAATTGACTTCTCAGAGCAATTGTTTCATTTTTCTTGGATATGTGTTCCGCTGGGTTTGTTCTCTTTACTGCTCCTGGCCCTTAGTGTTTTTCCTTTTTTAATCTTTCCATTTGCCATTTTTAACTAAAAATGCTCTATAGAGCTCCGAAAGTTAGGTGGTACATTTAAGAACTCATGGGTGGGTACAATACAGACTGTTGAGAAAGGAGTTGGCATTTATCTGAATCTTTTGAATTGTCAGCGACCAACCTCATGGTAGCTTCCCACACCTGGCTGTGCACCTGGGTTTCCCTTTGCTCCTTTGATTATGACCTTGTAGTTTCTTTGCTAAATTTTCTATTGCTTTCCCTGTTTAACAATTCTGGCCTTCAATCCTTGATTTTAACTTTGTCTATATGATCATGCACCAAACCTGTCTTCTACTCTTCATTATCTGGACGGAACTCCAGCAGCATGCTCCTTATACTTGCCAAGTATGACGTTATTCTGTAGAACTCCTTCCTACTCCCTGGTTGTGCAATGCAGGTATTTGCCTACCAGTCTGTTTGCATTAAAGATGTAGAATATTTCTCTATTTCTGCACACCGATGGTCTAATATTATGCAATTGTACTTGCGGTACTTACTCTGTGTCTGGCAGTAATATAGGCAGTGAAGATATAACAGTGAAAAAAGTAAAGAATACTTGCCCTCCCAGAACTTACCCTACAGCAACGACAAATCCAATTACCAGTATCATTTGACATGGATCCTATAAAACTATGCTGATTCTTTGTCCAGCTAATGACCTACATGTACATGGAAGTTCAAATGTCTTTGCATCCTTTTTTACTTTTAATTTTAGTTCACAACTACATTTTCATCAAACTAGGCCAAAAGACAGTTGACCCATACCGGGTATGGTTAGAAGCTGCCTACAACACATATAACACATGTTGTTCCAGGAAAATAGAAAATAACCAAATGACACATTTAATTTCTCATAGTCACATGGAGAATGTGATTTTGTTTGCCATTTTATTTGCCACCAGTTGGCTCCTGGGCCAAGAGCTGAGCTGCAATAGACTTGTCCCACACAGCCCTTTTCCAGAGGGTCTAACCAATGTCATTTGAGACTAGTTTTTCTAAATATCTCTGGCAGACGACTCTCTGGACTTGGTAGTACAATGTATCTCTCTAGATAAGGCTTAGCATTAGATAGGAGCTATCACACGATGAATGTGTACATTTGCATGCTAGTACTCTCAGCTCCCCTCTCAATTGGCTTCAATCTCAAAAGCTTGTCTCTTGAGGGCAAACTCATAGCTGGAAGGAAAGCACCCGCTTCTCCTTAAGCCCCAAGTCTGCTGCCTATACTTAATGAGTCCTCAGTGGGGTTTGGGAGAACAGGGAAGCTACATTTACACCACAACTGCTACTGAGCCACCCTCCTGCTGTCAGGGACTTAGATCAAGCTTGAACATATCTATTACTTGAGCACAAGAAGCGGATTACTATCTCAAGACTCTAGCATGAACTTCCAGGCTTCTTCATTGGATCTTTTGGGGTCTCGTGCTATTTATGATAAAGAGAACCAGGACTCTCTCTGCCTTTGTACTGGTGTCTGGGGTCTGTCCTAAACAGGCCTGGTTGGAAACTATTCTTCCTGCTCCTGCTAAAACTTTATCAAGCTAGACTTGAAGGGCCCCGCAGTCTACTGGGAACTGGGCAGGGGGAGGTAATGAAAGGGAATTCATATTTTAAATCTATTAAGGACAAAAATACTGTACCATAATTCTCAGAATCTGCAATGCCCCTTTGAGCTTCCAGATACTTATAAGTACTATTCCATGAAATCTTGGTTCCTAGATTCATGTTATATTTAGACCACACTTGGATTTATTTTCAAGGATCTAACCATGTGAACTTTGAAGGATATTTGGTCATACTACAGGTGAGGTCCTTATCAGTCTGAATGGAATCCAGTCTCCTCTAATCAAGCCTAATACCAAATCAGAAAGGCTCTCTTGGACTGATGGATATGGAGGGAGTAGTCTGGGGTCTCACTTGACTTCTAGGGCACACTCTTGGGCATCCTCTTGCTCCAGTGGAGGCATGAAGGCTGGGGAAGAGGTCATATTATTTGAGAGCTGCTATCTGGTCCTAGGTAAGACCACTTCTCCCCATGTCTTCATGTCTGACTGGGAAGTAATGGAGAGAGATTTCTAAAACCTCATGGGTACTTCTACTAGAGCCCTCCCCACCACATCCTCCTCCAACACCCACTGCCTCTCACCACTATGTGACTTGGAAGCATCTGTACCAATTTCATTATACTCCACATCCTTGTTTATGTCAGTCACCAGAACTCAGATCCTCCCTTCACTTCTTTCATCCCCTGAACTTCTTACATCCCTCTGAAGCTATATTTTTCTATATGGCATGTATCATCACCTGGCAATTTATATATTTTACTTGTTTGTCTGTATTCCCACCAGAATGTCAGCTCCATGAGGGTAGGAATTCTTCTCTGCTTCATTGTTGTTGTTGTTGTTGTCTAAAATAGTGCTTGGCATAGTGGGTATTCAACAAATATTTGTTGAGTAAATAAGTGATGTGATGGATAGGTAAGTATTTATTGAGAGTCACTAATTACTGACAATATCCATTTTCTTGTTTTTTGGATGAATGACCCCTTCATTGACCTCTTGGATGTATAACCTTTCCATAGTTTCTAATAGTTGAGGGGACCCTCCAGAATCCAAATGATCACATTACTTTAGGCATAATCCTTGACACCCCTCCTCTATGTTAAACATTAGACAAAGCAACCAGTGTGTCCAGTGTAACGATTGATGCTATCCCATCTCAATCCTCTACATCCCCCACCTTGGCTCATATATGCATTCTTTTATAAGACATTTAATTCAGGAGAAAACAGCCAGATTTCTGACTATAATAGACAAATTTGAGGCCATAATAACGGGAAACAGGCATGTAGGATGGTCTAAGCAATCATCTTTGTAACAGCATTGGACTCATTGGACTAATCTCTTTCTCACTTTAATTTTTGAGTCATTCATTCCTCAGAAGCTAGGATTGCTGGGTTTTGTGGTGTTTTGTTTTGTTTTGTTTTGTTAATTCATGAGAGACACAGAGAGAGGCAGAGACACAGGCAGAGGGAGAAGCAGGCTCCCTGCAGGAAGCCTGATGCAGGACTTGATCCCAGGACTCCAGGATCACCACCTGAGCCAAAGGCAGACTCAACCACTGAGCCACCCAGGTACCCCCACGAATGCTGGTTGATAGCTTCTCCTAGAAGGCTATGCACCTGTCTGGCCCTATCAGCAATCTTGCCCTGTACCATGAAGCTGGAATGTCACCATTTACATTCTGCAACACTAGCCAATCAATTGTGCCCTGCAAAGGCCTCTCTCTTTAATGACCTATGCCATCTCCAAGCCTGCCTGTGTGGCCTTGCTGGATGGACAGAAGGTACTTAGATTATTTGTGATGGCTTGGCTTGGAGGCCTACGTCTATGGCTATCCAACAAATTTGTTGGCTGGATGGTCCTAGAAACAGCAAAAAATAAAGCAATATGTAGCACCTTCAACATTGAATGAGAATGTAAGAAGGGTCTGGAAAGTACAAAGTCTCCTATTTCCATCAATAACTTCCAGCTGGCCTTGGAAGAATGGAGCTGTGTAAATCGATTTTATTACTGACTTGTTCCTCCCAGGGCCAAGATGCCCATGCAAGTCCTTATGAATCTATGCAACATTAGAACGATACTTGGAGTGCCATAGTTATGGGTCACTCTCTGAGTAAGAACGCCACACCACTGAAAACTAAATCCTGCTTTTACATCAACTATATTTCAGTCCCCACTCTTACCCTGGTACTTTCTCTTACCCTGATGGGTGTCATAATGACAACTCAGCAAAACTTGGTACAGCCAAATCTGGAAACTCCAGTCTATGTTTGGGTGTAAGGCCCATTAAAAGGTCACCACTGAGGGCAACAGAATCCCTGGACATCCCTACAAATAGAATGATACTGCTTATTCCCCCATTCCAGAAACTCAAAGACAGATACATAGAGACTCCCTCCCCCATCACTGCTATTTCTGAATCCTCTAAATTCTTCCTGTGGCTATCACTATCCATGATCACAACCACCCACAGTAGGCTTGGCTACATTATCACGCCACTAGCACTCTTGATGGTCACTGGTAAGACTGGTTATAGCATCTGTGCTGTGAAAACGCCCTCTAGGGCCAGGAGACGCTTGCAGAAGTGGCAAAAATAGAGTTCATAAGACAGATCTGAGATCCAGCTGCATATTTGCTCTGAGTCCCCACTCTCTTGGGACTCCACTGTTCACAAAGCCCAAACTAAAGCAGAGTGGGTTCAGAGCCTGAGCAGCTACTTTATGAGGGAGTGAAAGGTGTTGCGCATTCAGGTGGCCCAACAAATAGTGGGAAGGCATGTTAATGGTATTCCTTGAGTCACTTGGTTAGCAGGATTACAATCTTATCCTTATCTTTCAGCTATAATTTTGGTTTTCTAAACTTGTTTCCATTTTTGGATTATGAATTTGGAATTTGTTTAAAGGGCTCACATCCTCACAAAATCCTTTTTACTGGCCTTCGACACCTTTCTATGCATATGTATTTGTGTATACATATGCATGAACACACACGTACACACACGTTGTTGGATTATGGTCTGCATCTCTTCTCTTCACAGACTAATACCTACCCAACTAACTGAATCCTCTGCATCCTACCACACCTCCCCCAATCTCACCTATTTTCTTATATGCTCAGTCTCTGTGTTGCAGTGGGCATGAACTTTTTTTTTTTTTTTTAAAAGGAATAGTCATTTGTATAGCATAGAGTCCAAAACTCAGGAAAAAAAACACATTCTCACGGGATTTTCATCAGTATGGAATTTCTAATCATGCAAGTCTTATGACCCTCATATACTCAATCTGTGACAGCCCACACGTGGAAATCAACAGCAAATTTTAGATCCTATACTGCCCCTAGTTACTGTGTTTTGGGGCTGTTTATGTACATCTCCACGTGTGCTCAGAAGAGGAAGTAGTGCTCCTTCTTCACCCCACTCTTCTCTTTCTCAGGTACATCTTCTTTCTTAATAATACCTATTTTATGTTGAAACTAAAAAAACCCATCAGCTAGCTTTAATTGAGCATATGGTGAGTAAAGAGAATTGAAATGGGAGAAGCTCACATGGTTTATACTCTGCATCTAGAATATACTTGAATGTTAACTTTTTTATATAATTTACAGAGTAATTATGCCATGTTCTTTGAGGATAGGATTACTTCTAACTCAATTTTGTAGCCTGTTCAGTGGTTCTTACAGAGTCTGGTACATTGTAAGTGATTAATAAATGCTTATAGAATAAATGAGTGGTCTTAATGACAGTACTGAAGGAAAATGTCGGAATATCAGTGGGTTGAGGGACAGATGAGGGCAGTTTTAGAAATAAAACTTCTAAAACCTTGGGCTCCTGGATGGTCAAAAGCATTATGGAAGCTGAGGAGAGCTCCTTGTAACCCAGGGGGCACTGTCTGTGAGAGTCCATGAGATATCTCACTCTCTCACTGTGAGGAATCAGTGTAGGCCTGGAGAAAATAACCAGAAGAGCAAGTGCTGGAAGGGAGAATTTTTATCTTTCATGCCCCATACCCATGACTTTGTTTTTTATATTTAAATACCAGAGAACATGATTCACCAGCCATCAGATTTAACAAAACCCACTCTTATTTTGCTGTGTGCTTTAGTGATACAGAAAACTTTCAATTATCTCTGCTAATGGAAAGGAAGCAATGGTACGGATAATCAAAATGCCATTTCTATTTGCCTTTGGAAGTATTATGTGTACTTTTCCCTCAGCAGGTTTGCTTTCATAATGATTAGTTCTAGCTCAGGCTAATATTAAAATGAGTTAGCATTTTCTCTGTATAACATCTGATGGTAGAAGAGAAGAGATGTGTTTATGGCAGAGGAAACTCATGCAGGGCTTAGTATTTGCCACAGTTAATCGCCCACATGGATAATCTACCTGCAGCAAGTGGGATTTTAAACAGAGCAAAAGGCAAAGAGTGGCTACATGTCCTGGATTTCAATGACCCAGGTAGATGCCCCCGGAGAAAGCTGTAGCTAGAATTATGAACAGTGTTAAAGGAGATAGAACCCTGGACTAGGCATATGGCCACTGGGGTTCCCTGATGCCCAAAGGAGGCCATATAACCTCTTTATGTCTCAATTTCCTTATCCATGAAAATGTAATAATGACACCTGTTCTACCTAACAAGTTAACTGTGCCAAAAGAGAACAGTGGGCTAAAGGACCTATAAAAGTATGAAATGCTAAGAAAATGCAAAGCACTGATAGACAAGCAATGAAATATTGTTGTTGCCACCTTTTCAGGGAGTCCCATTTCCTGAGGATCCTGCTCTTCAAGGACAGACACTTTAATAGTGTCCATGCATGCACCCTAGTGAGTGGACGCATCCTTTTTCAGGTAATTGTTTCATTTTAATAGGGACCTTCCAGCTATAATAGGTTGACCTGGTGGTTCTCAAGGTGTGGTTCCCTGGATGAGTAGCAGTAGCATTTCTTGGGAATTTGTTAGAAATAAAAATTCTTGGCTCTATCCCCATGTACTGATTCACAAACTCTGGGAGTGGGGCCCAGCCATCTGTTTTAACAAGTCCTCCAGATGAGTCTGATACATACTCAAATTTAAGAACCACTGGTTAGACTGAAGGAGAAAAAAGAAAGCTAGGAATAGGGCTCTGGGATGTGCCACTGACAAGCTTTTACATTCCTAAAGGAGGTACTTCCCTGGCTTATGGGACTCTTAACATCATAGTGCATAGCTCTGTGGGTGTGAGTGTCTGAGTGCATGTGTGTATGTGTGTGTGTAAAATGATGATCTGGAACATCATTTTCTCAGGTAGGTCTCTTTCCCACCACCCTAACAATGCATCCCCACCTTGGAGACTCCCTACCCCCTTTTCCTGATTTAATTTTCTTTGTAGCACTTATCATCTTCCCAATATGCTGTATTATTTCCTTCTCTATTTTGTTAATTGTCTCACTCCCTGATCTAGAATATATGCCCCACAAGGGCAGTCCATTTTGATCAGTGCTGTGTCCCCAGCTCTGAGAGCTGTGCCTAGCTGTACTGGCAGGCACTCAGTAAATATTTGTTGAATTAATGGGTGAATGAAAAGCTGCTGAACCTGGGAGATGAGAAAATATTGGGGTCAGACCAAAACACTGAAATACCCACAAGCATCCTTATTAGGCAATGTTGCAATGGCATGGGAGACTTGCCTCTCTGTTCCTGCTTTGGGCTCTGATATAAGTCTACAAACAAGGCTTGGGTATATGCCACCCTCGGGGAGTTGGTTCACTACACTGTTCATCATTACAAATAATGCTATCTGGTTTTTCCTAGGCTTGGGGAGGGTGTAATGATTGATCAACATGTTTATCTGGCTGTTTGGGGCTGGGAGCAGTCTACGGGTGTGCAACAGACTACAGTGTGACATGGCAGGGAAAACAGCGTCTAAGAATGAAAACCAGTTCTAGTCCTCTGCTCCAGCTCCCTGTGTGGTCTTGGGCAAACTGCTTAGCATTTCTGGGTCTCATTTCATTTGTTGATCTCAGTGATCTTCAAGGCTCCTTTCTGCAGTTGCTATCATAAATCCATTCATGTGTTGCTTGATTAATGTACGTCTCTACTGGCAAGCTCCATGAGAACAAAGGTGAGTCTGTATTTGCTCACCTTGTTCATATGCCCAGTGCTTGTAGGCACTAGGTATTTGCTAAGTGAGCAAATCCTTATAAAAGCCAGATGGTGATCTCAGACTCATCAGCCTGTGCTCTGCACAAGGATGTCACAGGGACATGGATGTGGGCTACAAAGACCTGGCCTGGAAGAGACCTCCAATCACACATGGAAGAGGTCTCCAAAGAAGAGCAGGACGCTGGCTGTGCCCCCTCCCACCCAGGGCATACAGAAGGTGCACAATTAATTAAGGTGAAGACTGTGGCACAGGGGTGAGCGCAGCGGTGAGCCCAAGTTGGGCACTGGGGCATCAGCCCTGTGGTTTGAAAAAGCATGGATCTGGAGATTAGAGACCTAAATTTGAATCACAGATCTGCTATATTCTAGCTTTATGACTTTATAGAAGTTATTTACTTCTCTTAGCTTTAGACTTTTCATCTGGAAAGTGAAGACAGAACTGCCTGCCTCTCAGGATGGCTGTGAAGATTAGAGGAGACGCTATATCTCAGGTGCCTTCCCAGCACCTGTATGAGAAAGGTGCTCAGTAAACAGAAGCCCCATTGTCTGGTTCTGCCCTCCTGGCCCCTCATGAGGTTTTTAACAATACTTCCTTCCCCAGAGAACCAGTCTCAGTTGGTTACCAGCTCATGGCAGTGCCCTGGCCAGTTTGGCTGAGGGGGATAAAGATTGAGATAAAAGGTATTTCTCAAAATATCTCCCTTTGGAGATCCATGTTTTCTTCTTTTGATTCCAGTTTGCTTAATGAGATTTTGAGATTTTTAGCTTGCTATGGCCTGAGAGCAAAAGTTGCAAATTTGTAAATAAAATTGAACAACTCATTATCTTTTGAACGTGCCAAGATTTATCACTGAACAGAACATGTTTGAACCTTGCTTGTCCCTCTTTTGGGCTGCCTTTGTCTCTCTTTCCACCTGTTCCCTCCCTGGGAGAGTTAATTATACTCCAGCTCCTGCCCTGCTTCCTCCACTCCCCACCCGCCCCCGCCCTGCCCGCACTCAACCACTACATATGGCCACCTTTATTCTGGAAAACAAATTCTGTTGCTAGGCAACCAGAACACAAAATTGCTGTGGTTGACATGATTCTTATTAATGACCGCAATTGCAGAAGTGCCGCCATCACGGCATGCCATACGTATGCTTGCTGCGTCTGTCCCCCCCGCCCCACTCCCCCGCTAGATAGATCTTTCCAGAAAGTGGGATGGGGTGGATCCTTGGTAGAAAATTAAGGGCCTCAGCACTCAACAGGAAGTATTTATAAATCACTGTATATCAACAGCCTGCTTTAGAATCATTTTATTAGAACACATTCAAGAAAGTGACATACGGAAAAAAGACAGCAGCAATTCTCAATCATGCAAATGCCCATGTTAAGGTTCTCCATTGGATTTAAATTCAAGTACAAAGACAGTCCTTTCCTGAGCCAGGTGCAATTCCAGGGAATGACACTGTGAATTGAGAGTGCATTTCCTCCACAAAGTTCAGAACACTGAACAAGTCCCATCCTCACAAGATTGCGAGGTACATGGAAGTGTAAACTTTCAGGATCTTAAGGACCCCTTTACCCGGCCCTCCCCCATAACCCAGCTGGAGGGTGAGCCCAACGTCGGGACCTTTTAGAAATAAGGTTTAGTCTATGGAAAATAAAGCAGTGGGCCTTAAAAAATTAGAAAATGAGTGTGTATATATATACATATATATATATAGGTATGTAATGGAATCATCTTTGCCTCTTGATTTGGTGTGGGGTTTCCAGGAAACTCTGTTAGTGGTTCGGGCTCTCTTGAGTGTCTTTGAAGCTGGAGGACTTTTTAAACTTTTAACTTTTTATTATGAAAAATCGCAAACACATACAAAAGTGGAGAGAATGGTATAATGAATGGCCACATCCCGACCTTCTAGACTCAACAGTTAACCAACATGGAGCCAGTTTGTTTCATTTATTTCCTCTCCCACTTCCCACCCACCCCCGACAGGATAATCTGGAAGCACAGGCAGGCTAGGAGGGTGGTCTTTGAACCAGAGACCTCAGGAATGAGTGAGGTTAGAGGAGCTGGAAAATCCTGACAAAACCTGGGCAGGCTGACGCAGATAGAACATTTGTTGGGGATGTGGTTGGGCCAATGTTTGGGAACAGCTAGAGTTAACCCTCCTCTTCTCTACCATAAACTATCCCTTGTTCCTCCTCCCTCTTTTTCATGAGGTGGGAGAGGTAGGCTAGATTAGAATGATGGGTTTTCTGGATTAGGGGCCACTGACAACAGAAAGGATCAACCTGGAGCAAAACTCCAGAGATAGGTATATCCCTCTGACAAATGTGCCCACTCACGCTGCAGACCCCCAGGGCAGTGAGGGCCTGGAGTGCCTGGTGTTCGGACTGGGAGCTGGGGGGGAAGTAGCTTGGGTCATGGGGCCTCTCACAGGTCCCTACCGTCCCACCATTTTCAACTTTGGAGGGAAGCTCAGCAACCTCGAATTGCACCCAGTAGAGAAGCAGGGAGCCCGAGGGGCAAGCCCATGGCCCAGGCGGGCAGGTTTTGCTTGGAACATGTTGCCCTCTGAGCAAAGGCTGTACCCCACACCAGCCCTGCCAGAGCAGTCTCAAGAGAGGTGGGTGATGGGAGTCCAGGTGGGAGGTCCCAACGGCGCCACGGCTAACCCGGTGAGCTGCAGGGACAAGTCCCAGGCTGCGCGCTAAACGTAAGTGGAGAAAGGATCTCCAGGTCCCAGGTGCCACCGAGGAGCAAGGTTGCCATCCTGTTAAGAAAAGGGCCGGGGCTCTGTGATTTGCGTATGACTTTGCAAAAATCTGCATGAGATCCCGTAGCCCTTTATAGAAAACAGAGTTAAATCATCAGTGCAACCTACTGTATTTCTAGCAACCCAATGCACAGAGTGCAACCTGGCAAATACACAATCATTTTTTGAGAAGAGGAAATGGAGTGAGTAGAGTGCTGTGTAGGACATTCCTTGGTCTGAAGGTTCAGAAGAAGCCAACCAAGTCCAGGATCCAGATGAGGATCGCTGACTGGCCACTTTCGCTAACCTTGTCAGGGTTCCAATCCATATACTTTTCCTTGCAATAGTTCCCAGTTGAGGAGTCCTGCAGTGGCTTCCCAATGTCCCACGCATAAAAGGAGTAGAGCCAGGAAGACTTTAAGAGGGATGCATTCAATAGGAGGTCCTAGCAGCAGTGATCCTTAGTGTTTATTTCAGACCCTTTTTGTTGTGTTTCTTTGTTTCAACTCTTTTGGGATCCCTGTGCCTGCCAGAAAATCTCACTATCACATTCATTTGGGGGAAAGAAACTGAGAAAAGTTGACCCATTTATGTGGCAGATCTTTGGCAGTAAGTGACTTAAAATTTCTGGTTTCCAGGGTCCATGACATGTAGTAATCTGTAATTTTTCCAAGGCACGTGGTTGGTTTGTGAGGCCACAAGGCTGGCTGAAGGAGCAGATTACTGAGTGAGTAAGGGAGAGTGCCAGAAACCCGGCTTTTTTATTGCAGTGTGGCCACGCCAACCGTACTGGGCCACCGGAACAATGGAATGTTTCCTTAACAATGGCCCCTCAAAGAAAGCCAACTTCCAGTGCTCTTGGACCAATGAAGTATTCTAAAAAGCAATGGCTCAACAAGAGAAAAGTTCAAGACAAATTGAAGAGTATGATCTCATATCTGACTGTGGCTTAGCCGATGGTGCTAAAGGCTCCATTATACTTGCCATATAGAAATGAGAAAACAATCCCAAACTCCCTTAGTAAGAACTCCAGCCAGGCAAAATCTGCTCATTAAGGGAGCGAAAACCCTGGAGCATCAAGTTAAAACGGTAGTTACTCTGAGCTGTGACAAAGTTTGGGGATACTTAGGATTCAGGAAAGGGGGAGGAGATCCTGAAGAAAGCAGGGAGCTGTACACACGCATTTGTGAAGTGACTCATGGAAGGTACTGGTGACCACTGAGCTCCCCTTTACCAGGGCAAAAGGGTCTTAGGAATTTTTGCATCCCATTGCATTAATGGGGAGGTGGGGGGTGCAGGGGCGGTGTCCACTGCCCTGGTCCGCTCACACCATGAATCAGTCATTACCAGTTAGTTTATAAATGTGCCATGAGATCTGTTGAATTTATCACGGTGGCAGAATTTAACAGTTTTATAAATGCTGAATTTGACCTTTTGTTCTTTATGCGGTTCTTAAAATTCTGAAGGGGGAGAGACAGTTTTTAAAACATATTTTTATTGTCATTCATTAAGATGGCTAGTTTTCATCCTCATTTTTACTGTCACTATCATGAACAGCTAGTATTTGTTGACCATTTAGCTTGTGCCAAGCAAAAGGCTTAGTGTCCAGGATGCGTCATTTCACGTAATTTGCACCACAATGTTATGAGGTGGGTAATACCATTACCCTCATTTTGCAGACTGAAGCGCTGAGAGGCCCTGCCCAGGATCAAACAACCGGCAAGTGAAGGGCGTGAGATGGTGCTGTGGGTGGTGGGACTCCGAGGCTATCCTTAACCACTGTGCTGTGTTGCCTCTTGTAAAGGAGAATCCATCTCCCAAGTGATAGTTGTAGGTTTGTGTGTTTGTGGATTCCAAAGGTCTTGGAAAGCATCTCACATATTTTAAGGATCTATCTTGTCCCCATGGACCTAACTAGAAGTGGTTTGGATCACTTCATGACATGTATTCATTAGGTTTTGCAGACAACTTTGTATCCCCTTTTAAGCCTCAAGTTGTGATTATCTCTGTGCACTTGCAAATCCGTCTGATGGTCTGACACATGAGACATCCAAGAAAGAAAGACATGTAGGCACACTGAACTTTTGTTCTCTAAAGCCCTGAGAAAATACAGACACACTGATGTAGGAAGCCATGATTTTATATGGCCCGGTTGGCGACATGAAAGAATAGTGGACACCAATGCATAGCTCTTAACTTTAAAAATGACAGCCATTCATAATCCCATTGAGATGATTTTTCTACAAATCTGGCCTAAAGAAAGGACTATGGGAACAGTGGAAGTGGAAATGTGGTGTGGGAAAAAGGCCATTACATTTTTTTTTGAGATGCAAATGATTTCTATTATTTAAAAAAGCAACTCCCAGCTTGGAATTCATATATAGGTTCCATATCCAGTCATCCTATACCTTTGGCATTTGAATCAAAATGTAGGTGAGGGTAGGGCCTGAAGTTAGCTTTTAGAAAGATTTCCCTCATAATTCTGCCCGTTGCCTGGTTTGGAATCCTTAGCACAGAGACCTTCTCTATGTCCCAATCACTCCATCGCTGGAAAACCTGAGTTTTGTAGTGTTTCAACTGCATTTTTACATCTGCCAGAGCACATACTGTCTGAAAGTACTTGTCTTAAGCATTTTTCATGAGGAGCAAGAATCAGTGAGACCTGCTTCAATAGGACAGTGGCTTTTATTAACCAGACCTCCCCAGTATTCTTTTACTTTAGGTGGGGAGGGGCCTGTGTTGAGATTTCCCCCATCTCCCACTCTTCAGACACAGACTCCTTTATATCAGTACTTTGTACAATATAATGTAGGTTCCATTCTAATACTAGACACTCGGGATATAAGCTTTCCGGGCTTTAGAAAGTTGTTCTGCAGATCCTACTTGCACAAGAGACATCACTGGACACCCAGTAGCATAAAAATAGCCACATATGGGGAACGTATGTATATATTATAGATTTATACCCTTTCTCAATCCATAAAGAACTTGAGGCAACTATTTTGCATCATATTTTTAAATGCCTCTTCAGTAGACTACGTGTTCTGGATGATTCTGATGGACTGGGAAACCGGTGAGGCAGGAGTGTGAGTGAATTACTACTCCCGTGGTTAAGGCATAACAAACAGTTCCTCTACGTTTCTGATTTGTGCCTTGCTCTGCTAGGCACAGAGGTCAGTGAGCGACCGCCACGTGGGATCCACAGAACATGGAAGGCTAAGGTGTGATTCATCCAGATGATGGGGGGTGGCTAGTAATGATAGGACTAAGCCCATTTGCGCCATAATGTGTGCTCTGGCCTGAATTATCCAATTGTTTTCTTTAGTGAGCTTGTCTCATGGAAGACAGTGTGCATAGTGGGCGTCGGAAAGACCTGGGTTCAAATCTTGGTTCACTTTCTGGTTGTGTGACCTTGGGCAAGTTCTTGAACCTCTCTGAGTGACATTTTCCTCATCTGCAAAATGAGGACAATGATACTTACCTTGGAGAACTGTTGTGAGGACCAAACGGATGGTGAGACATAAAATGCCAGGCTCAAATTAGGAGTCCAGTGAGAGAGGCAGTTGTTATTGTCAGTTATTTATGCTCTGGACGGTTTCCTTGCAGGCAGCCTTTGTGCTTTTCTTGGCCTGCCCAGTTATAACGGGGATTTCTAAGAGAAGGACTATGCCTTTCCCATTAGATGGGGCAGCAGGAGGCAGGGGGGTATTATCCTTAGGGGGAACTTCCTGTGCTCTGTTTGTTTCCATTATACATGGGGATCTCAGCAAATACGATATTAACTGGTTTAAAAGAGCTTTTCTCCACACCAAAGGTCAAACTAGAGCCCGGACTGGAGATTTTCCTTGATGTAGCCATCAGAATTAAAAACTGAGGTACAGAGTAGTAAAAATGTTGAATTGTGTACGCAGGAGAGACGTAAACACCATGAAGTCTCTCTTTTGTTTAGTTTTTTTTTTTTTTTTTTTTTAAGGACTGATCTTGTGACCTTCTTATGTGTTCTTTCTTGCTTTCTACTCTGCCTGAAGGGTCTCCTTTGGGCTTCTGGATGTCTGTTTGTTGCTTATGCTGACCCCAGGGTTCCTCATCCGGAATCGTGTTAGGAGCTTACTGAGGAGGACCAGCGGGCCTAGGAGCTTAGTGATGAGTGGGAAGGCCTGGCAGGTGGTGCAGAGCGCGCTCCCTCCTGAGTGCCAGGCCAGGCACTCCCCACCTCAGGAGGACCACCCCAGCGAAAAGCAATCAGCTACAGCAGGGAAGAGTCCAGCTCCCTGTTTTTCCTCTTTCTGTTTCTCCCTCCGCTCAGGGAATCCTCTGAGAGAATTGGAACTAGACAGTGTGGAAAAACATCCTTGGAGATATTTGTTTCGTGTAATTTTTTGGTTTTTGTTTCAAGTTCAGAAAGGTTAGTAATTGCCTCTTTACCAAGAACTCTTCTTAGAAAACATTCCCTCTGCCCTTAGACTGTGGGAGCTGAAGGGAGAGAGGGAGGTGAGGGGCCAGGGGAGGGCTGGGTCTTGACCTAATGGTGAACCTCCTATTTGAAACCTTGCTGCCCGCACAGGGTGACCCATGTCCTTCATGGAGGCTCTTTGTGTCCTCACCTGGGTCCCAGTGTCCCCATGCTGGGTCAGTCTGGAAACCCCCCCCTCTGGAATCACAGGGGCTTAAAACCAAACTTGGAATATGTCTGCTTTATGTCTCTCCCTCTGCATATCTCGCCATGGAGTCTCTTCATGAACTTGAAAGTCTACTCAGCTTTTCCTCACCTTTTCCACACTCTCACTAAATAGCTGCACTGGGGTGGGGTGGGGGAAATGCTGATGAACTCTTCATCTCCTTGTCACCCGCCCAACCAGCCGCCCCCTAAATTTTCCTTCTCTTTCCTTTCACTGTTCAAGGATTCTGACCTTCGCCACCAAACAAAGTTTCCAGTTCCTCAGCTCACAATCTTGGCCCATCCTACACGTCAGCTCAGATTCACTCTCTGGTCACTTGCCCTCCTCTTGAGATACTGAGAAGAGTCAAGCCCCTTGTTTCCTACGAGGCACCTGCTTGTCCCCTTGTCCTTGGTTCATGCTAAGGGTGGGCCTCAGCAACCATCTAATAATTGTGTTCCTTCCTGTCCTTTAAAAATGACATCCAGTGGTTTTTTTTTCTTTGTTAATAAAAGTAATTTTCCTGCCATAGAGAATTTGGAAAAAGCCACCATCCAGAAATAACCACTATTTACATTTTGGTGTATTTCTTTCATATACACATACATGCACACATATATGTATACCCACATATATATGTACATATGCATACATAAGCACAGATACCCAAACATATATGCACATACACGTTGCTCTTTTATATTTAAAACAGAAATATTAGTCTTTTTATATTTAGAAGGAAAAAGAAGTCTCCCAAAGGAAGAAAGGGAATCATACACTGTAGGTAGGTCCTTCACCTGGCCAGCCGCAGCCAGGAGCTTTTAGGGCCCATGACTTAATAGTTTATAATGTCATGGGCCTGATGGCCAGGGGATACGTCCAAGAGATCCCTGCCTCCCAA
Source organism: Canis lupus dingo (assembly GCF_003254725.2). NCBI lineage: Eukaryota > Metazoa > Chordata > Mammalia > Carnivora > Canidae > Canis > Canis lupus. The sequence goes on along the minus strand of NC_064275.1, from coordinate 27,753,965 downwards.
ACCACGTAGATGACTTCTTAGAGAGTGCATGGGAAACACATCTAGAGACACACAACCCATAGATATACAAAAACAGAAGTTATACACATAAAACATTCGAACAAGTATTTTCTGAGCATGTCTACCTGTATGTCAGGGCCCTGCAGATAACGGAAGCTGTCACACGTGAGCCTTGTCTTCACGGATCTGGAGACTCAGTTGCTGAGATAAAAACTAACGCACAGGAAATGCTACTGAACTAGAAGATGATGCTATAGCTCACAAGGTGCTGAGGGAAGGGACTCCTGAAATCATTCTAATAATGAAGAACATTCAACAACATGCTACCTGAGGTCAGAAACAGTTCTGTCATTACAGAGAAATAATTTTGGAGACACAGTGATGTCTGTGATGGCTGGTAGACAAAAGCAATTATCATTTAGAAGATCACTTAGTGAAGATAATCACACAGATAATCTACCAGAAAACATATATTAGAGGAGAGGTTTGCAGACAGCAAGGAAGCCAGAAGAGCGGCAGGCCCCAGGGGAAGGAGCCTGTGTCCCAGGAGGCTGTAGGTACTCGAGAATGCTACTCTGGTTTGGGAGTCACACTTCTCCTCTTGAAGCTCCCAGGGATAGATTTTATATATTCCGTGAAAATCCAGAGCCAGGAAGAAGAATATGCAATCACTCTGATGATCCACTGCAACATGATTTCAGGAAAAGCAACAAGAATGAAGGAGAGCCAAGATGGCTGAGAGGTAAAGCTGTGGATGGGGTTTAAGAAAAGATTATCTAGGAGATGGCAGGTGAGGAGTCCAGTTTCAGGTCTGCTGAGGAGAGCGAGGAGAATCATCCAAGTGTAGTTAGGCCACAAATGGTTGGAAACAGGGTGCTGGATCCTAGCGTGGGGGGGAAGGGCTGGAAATAGAGATTTCTCAACTCACTGTTAAAGAGTGTGACATTATGCTAAACAGTGTGGCAAAAACCAAGTAAAACATATAACATATGCCCTGAAAGTTAAAGAATGATATTTGGCTTGTTTGTGTGTGTGTGTGTGGGGGGGGGGAGGGCGGGGAGTAGGGTAAGGGGCAATGCTGGTGGCTGAGACGTATGGTGGGAGAAGCAGCGAGCATCTGCATGAAGGAGGCACGAGTCAGGCCGGGGCAGATGTGATTATACAAGTCAGCAAGCATTACAGAAGGTGGACATAAGCAGGAGCAAAGCATGATGTGACTGGGGGCATTCAAGTGCCAAGATTTCCTACGTGCTAGATGCTATAGTAGGACAGTGGAGACGTAAGCATCATTAAGACCAAGATATGATCATCAAGGAACTCACAATGTAACACGGGAGAAAGACACTTAGGCAACCAATTATTTGATAAGTATAATTAGGTTGAAACATATAAATTGCCAATATTCACCCATTCTTTAGATACACAGAAATGGCAGTTTCATCTGATTCCATGGAACGTAGGTGCATTATAGCACGTATAACACATAAAGGTCTCTAAAGGGTCCTGTGTCAGAGGGAAAACTATAGAAACATCTGGGGGACTGGGGCCTGTACTTTATCCTAGTAAATGTGCTCCTGAAGGCTTTTAACTGACATGTGAGACATTGAAAGAACAGCTTTGGGAGGATGAATCTGGTGTCAGGAGAAAAGATGAGACTCAGGAGCAAAATCCCAGAAAATAGGGAGGCCATTGAGGAGGTTATGGAAAGAATTTCAGCAAAGGGTAACCAGGGCCTGACAGGGTGGTGTGACAGAGATTTGGAGGGCCTCATTCTCAGGATTTGGCGACAGACTGGCCATCAGGGAGTTCTGTCCCAGATAGGAAAGTCCACCAGGTGGCTGGTTGGACAGAAGGAAGTAATTTTTTGAGACTGAGACTGGTGAAAAGTCAGACATCCAACTGGAAACTCAGAGGCAACCAGTTATCGTTACTGCGCCCAGCACTAACGCTGCTCGTTATGCAGCCATTTGGTCTTGAACTGGATTGTTGGTTTTCTGGTTCCTTAGGAGAACTTAGCCTTCACACGGGTGGGGACTGGTCTGTTTTGTCTCACTGCTGCATCTCCATCCTGGCACAGTGCCTGGCACAAGGGGGGTGAGTGAATAGATTCATAGGAAAGCTGCCATGACGAGCCAAGTCACTTCAGAGCTATAATCTTAGCATTTTTGTCACGGACATAAGAATTGAAGCAACACAAACTGTGGTTGGAGGTGGGGGGGATGTAGAGAAAGAAGAACAGGACTAGAAGTTCAGGTGCACCTCTCACTGGAGCATGTGTTGGATGGCAGAGGGACAGGGAGCTGGTTGACAGCATGTGGGAGAAGAGGAGTTGGAGTGATACACTCATGGGTACAAAGGATGAGATTCAGAAGGTTGGGGATGGGTAACGTTAGACTCTGAGTCTAGAGAAGGGATGAGAGAGTATGATGGGTGTATCTAGGTGACGATAGAAGTCATGTAAAAAAATAAAAAAGCCCCAAACTGTAGTGTTTCTTGGATGCTAATCAATAAAGTCTAAATTCCTTTGACTGGTGTGCAGCATCCGCCATGCTCTGACCCAAGCAATCCTTCTGGTTTTATTTTTCACAGCTCACCTCACAAACCCAGAACTTCAACCAGGCATATCTACTCTGCACGCCCCAAACTCATCCTATTATTCCCTTTCTCCCTTACTGGCTCTTACTATTTCATCCATGTAGAATGGCTTTCCTCTGCCCGCCCTCCCCAGTCCTGCCTGGATAAATTCTACCCACATAGCAAAGTCTAACGCTGAAACTTCTCCGATCCTCCCAAACTAGGATTTTGATTTTCTTAATTACATTTGGTCCCAATTTCTAGATTGCTCTCTCACCCACACTGCCAAACATGTTTGTTACCTTTTGTTGATTTGTTCTTCAGTTATTCCTTTAAAAAATATTTACCGAGCATCTTCTACGAGTCGGTACTTTGCTAGATTCGGTGACGTGGTGAGGGTATGAAACAGACATCCCTCTGTCCTCATGGAAGGTCTGGTGGAAGAGGCAGCCATATATAGCCACAAAAATGCTTATGGTCACAGTGACAGGTACTGAGAAATAACAGTCTAGAGTGTTGTGAGAGGTGTGACCTGGGGAAGGGACTTAGGCAGTGGGTCTGGACAAACTAAAATCACAAAGAAGAGACGGTAAAAGGGGTGGACTTTGGCATGGGAAGAGAGGGAAGCTTCCAGGCAGAGAAAACACAGGCCCTGGACATAGGTCCTGGGCTGGGATGAACCCTGGCACATTCGAGGAAGGCCAGGCAGGCTGCAAGGCAAGACACAGGAGGAAGAATGGCCCCCATGAGGCTGGAGAAGTGGGCCGAGGCCCCGATCATGCAGCCACATAGGTCATGTTGAAGATTTTGATATTTATCCGAAGAATAAAGGTAAACTCGTGAAGGTCTGGAAGGCACAAAGTGATGAGGACAGCTTGCATTTTAGAGAGATCATACTGGCTGTAGCGTGGAGACGAGAGTGGAGGGAGGTCCCCAGACCAGTTAGGCGCTCCATTCACAAGCCATGTGTGATAAGACAGTGGCTTGCACTAGAGTGGGTCACACAGATGCTCAATAAATGCCAAAGGACTGTAGTCATCAGTCTTTGTGGAGTCAATCACTGGGACTGAGAAAAGTTGAGATTCACCTTTACAAATCATTCCTCTAAGGTAAACCTGCAGTCAGCATAACCTCAGTTCTCAAGAACCCCTTGGGAAATGTGCCTGTCCAGATCATCAAGTTTTCTGGATAACCAAAGGTAAACACCAACACATTATCTCCCTAGTTTAACCATTTTTTAAGAATATCTTTTTCTCTTTGACTTCTTAAGCAGCATATGTTGAACAGAATTTCCCCTTCTGTTAACAATTACAAACACCAACAGGAATAATAATTATGGTATAGTACAGAATGCAAGGGAGTCCGCAGACATGCCCAGTCATGATGCTCGCTTGGTACCCTCAGTATATAGAACCAAACTGTTAGAGTTTTAATTCATCCACCAGCTTTTGCTCTCAGAGCTTTTCTGCTTCATCTCTTGCTGACAGTAGCTCAGCCTTTGTGGCTATTAGTGGGTCTAGACAGAAGTCACTTTCTCCCCTTCTAATTTTCTTATGGGCCAGGTAACTAGATGGCCATGAAGGTAAGAATTACATATAAAATCTGGATTTGAGAGGCTTTTCTTTGAATATAGATGTTTAGTTTTGCTATGCGAAGACTTCCTCCCTATGTCTTGGATCTGTTTGTTGGACAACTGAGTTCCAAATCCAGTACATTTATCACCTTTTTTCCTAACACACTGCGTTGCTTTAGCTGCATAACCTATTATATAATGTGTGACAACAGACAGGTACAGTTCAAAAAGTCAAGTTGTTCTTCTTCTTTCATTAAAACACAGAGGAGGAGGGAAGCCTGGGTGGCTCAGCAGATAAGTCCCTGTCTTTGGCCCAGCGAGTGATCCTGGAGTCCCCGAGATCAATTCCCATATCGGGCTCCCTGCATGGAGCCTGCCTCTCTCTCTGCCTCTCTCTCTGCCTATGTCTCTGCCTCTATCTCTCTCTCTCTGTGTCTCTCATGAATAAATAAATAAATCTTAAAAAAAAAAAACAGAGGAGGAATGCTTAGGGATTGACACAAACCTGCATTATATATAAAGTTTCCATGTTGCTATACTATTTGGAGGAGAAATAAATAGTGAATTATATTTTAAAATACTAAGTATAGGAAATGTCTCATATGTGATATCATCTGAACCTCTAACTTACAAATATATTGATTTCTAAATGTCATATTTTATGTTTATCAAGACAGAAGAAAGATAGTAAAAAGACGAGCCACAGATTGAGAACAGATATTTACAACATGTATAACCAATAAAGGACTAATATCTAGAATATATGAAGAACTCCAAAAAAATGCATATAAGAAACCCCTAGACAACTCATTAGATACATGGGCTAAAGGCTTGAATGACTCATCATCAAAGAAAATCCAAAGGCTCAATAAGGACGTGAACAAAGCGTTCCAAGTGTTCAATCATTAGTGATTGGGGAAGTGCAAATTAAAACCAACAGCAGCTACTACCACATCCCCAGTAGACCTGCACAAATTTTGGAGTCTGACAATATTGAGTAGAGGAGGGGATGTAGAGCAACTGAAAATCTCACATATACTGGTAGGAGTGTAAATTTGGTGCCAGCATTTTGAAAAATAGTTTATACCAACTAGTAAAGTTGGAGATATACATATATACCCTATCACTTAGTAATTCCTTTTTTGTTCACCTAGAAATTCCACTCCTTGTTTTACACCCTAGAGAAACTCAAGCACATGCACACAAGGATATATTTACAAGAATATTCACGGCAGGATTTCTCCAATAGCCCCAAACATCCCATATAGAGAATGGATAAGCTGTGGGATAGTCATACAAAGGAATACTATATAACAATGAAAATTAATGACCTATACACACCAGCATGAATGAATTCCATAAATATAAGTGTTGAGCAAGATACACACACACACACACACACACACACACACACACACACACACGAGTATAATTCCAGTCATTTAAATTTAAGAACAACCGTATTGAAACTACATTGCTTAGGGACATATACAAAGGAGGTAAAAATATAAAGAAAAGCAAGGACAGTATTAATTATGAACGTCAAAAGAATGATTACCTCTAGGGGAGAAGAACAGGGCTGTGATCAGGGAGGGGCACACAGGAGGCTTCTGGAAAGCTGGCAATGTCCTGCATCCATGACCTGCATGATTATTTCCTGCATATTCATTTTATAATTGCCCATTCAATTGTCTAGGACTTTGTATGCATTTTCAGCATATGTATTTTACTTTAAAAAAAATCTTAAGTATTAAGGGTACCAGATGTTTATAATTAGGAATGTACTTTACCCATAGGATCAAAAGTATAATTAGCATTAATCAGACAAGCCCACAAGTCTCATTAGGGTAACCGTATAGATTAAATACTATTTAAGTATTTAAGTACATTTCAATAAAAGTAAAAGAAAATAATATAGTTGCAATATGCTCAGTTAAACGAAACATACAAGACCAATAATGAATAGGGATTGTTTTAGAGTATCTGATATCATATTAGAAATGATAAAAAAAAATTGATGCTACACTTGCAAGACTATGGGGAAACTGGCACTTTTACACACAACTGGAAGGAGTATAGACTGTGACAACATCCACATAGGGCGATCTGACAATGTCTATCAAAATTTAAAATGTAACTTCTTTTGATGTATAGTAGTTGTACTTCTAGGAAGTTGCCCTGTAATATATGCACGATTCACAAGTGTGAGAAACTATATCTGTGCAAAGCTATTAATTACAGCCTTGTTTGTAACGGCAAAGGATTGGAAACATCCCACGTACCCATCAAGAGAGAACGAGGTAAATAAATTATGGTACCATAAGAAATGGAATACCATGCAGCCATCAAAAAGAATAAAGCAGTACTATATGACCTACTATAAGATTACCCATATTTGTTACGTGGAAAAAGGGTAAAACAGCACTTATTGTATGCCACTACTTGTTTAAACATTTTTAAGAAGAGTAAATAAACATGAGCATTCATATTTTTAAAGTGTCTCTGTAGAATACCTACATTTTGAAACACATGCATGTTATTATGACTTCAAAAGATCATCTCATTTTAAAAATCTTGAATACGTATCCTTAAGGAAAAACAGGTTTAATTAAATTATTATGAGGTAGTATAAGAAGACTTTGGTAAAGATACTGTTTTTCCAAACAGTTCCCATCAGAGCTAATAGCCTATTTAAAAATAAAAAAGACAAATTCTACATCAAAACAAAATCATTCATTTGATACGGATGTATCAGCAGTACCGCTCTTTTACATATCTATCATCCATGATTAAAATAACTATTTTGGGATCAAAACTGATACAAGGGATGCCTGGGTGGCTCAGTCGATCAGGCTTCTGCCTTTGGTTGGGGTCATGATCCCAGGGTCCTGGGGTTGAGCCCTGTGTCTGGCTCCCTGCTCAGTGGGGATCTTGCTTCTCCCTCCCTGTTCCCTCCCCCCGACTTGTGCTTGCTCTCTCTCTCTTTCTTGTTATCTCTGTCTCTCAAATAAATATAAATCTTAAAAAAAAAAATCGATACAAAGGAGGAGAAACAGAAAGGAGGATGAACTTTCAGGCCAAGCTCAAATTTCCCTTTTGGTGTAGAAGCCATCCAATTCCCCAGGATAAATTTATTGCACAAAGCAGGTGTGCTTCTGGCACCAAACCTAGCATACAGCGTGGTAAATATGTGTCTTATCTGACACTTTCACCTTCGTAGGATCTCTGGTACTTAGCCGAGCAACTAGCATAAAGGAAGGGCAAAGTACAACTGTTTCCTTCCATAAACACGTAAGACACGTCCATAGCCACTGCATTTGGAATCACATATAAGACACTTGGGGTGTGCAAGGACAGAGGGGGTTCTTACATAGTCTTTATCTCCCAGGTACCTTGTCATCGGTGGACACTCAATAAAATTCCTCTGAATAAAAGAATGAAATCATTGGAAATAATTTCCAAATATATAAGAAATAATTTTCTATTTTACCTCTAATTTCACTCTTCCCTGCTCACAGATCTTTTTCACTTGGTCACTTGTTAACGGTTGTGCCAACTAGCTTGCTCTTTAAATAACACAACCAACCTAGCGGTTTGGATTTCATGTTCCCGTCAGAAGCACTATCTTGACTTTAAATGTTAGAGAACATATCCTGACAATCTTTCTCTTTGGGGATTTTTCAAGAAAAAATTTTTCATGAATGCAATAAAGGTTCCTAATATCTCATATGGAAAAGGCATAAAAATTGTGACTGTTCTTGTTTGGGGGTGGGTTGTGGGTGCAGTGGGGTGGGCGGGGAGAGCTGGACTATGCATTACAGATTTCAGATTCCACAATTCGAAGCACCTCTCCTAAACACACCAGTCCCCACTCTCTACCCCTTCATGCCATTTAAAAAAATAATATATTTTTTTAAAGAAACAACTTCCTTCCAATATTCCTGTTTTATGAGATAGACAAAATTTAAAAGTATTTGAGGGTAATGTTGAATATTTCTTGCTCTTTTCTCTTTGTCTAGAATGTTTGCCCACCTGCCATGACCATAACCTATAACCCTTCTCTAATCAGGAGTGTGCTGACTGTACTCAGAGCCGAAAGATTGTGTGTGTGTGTGTGTGTGTGAGAGAGAGAGAGAGAGAGAGAGAGAGAGAGAGAGAGAGAGAAATCTGGCATTTGGATTTGAAATGGTTATGAATCAGGGAATTAAATATTGCAGGAATACCTTCAAGAGTTCCCAACTGATCTTTTTAATAGAATTGCTGTGTTCTTTTTAGATTAACGCCGCCAACGGTATCAGTTGCAGAGACATATGCAAAGGTTAGAGATTAAAACAAAATTCCGAATGAATTCCAATGAATTCCAAATGCCTTAAAATTGAGCATATTTAGGTTAACATCAGCAGGAAGGAGGTCAAAGCAGGCAACCAAGGTGTTTTGTTCTGTTCACTGCCATATCCTGTGTGTCTAGAACAGTGCCTGCCACATAGCTGAGCTCAAAAAAAATGGTTGATGAATTTGTGAGACAAAAAGGTGGCATCCATCAAGATCCCGAGGAAAAGAAAAGAGCATGAATCTTCCATCTCCTCGGGTGCTCACCAAATCATGCCTTCCACGTGTATGTAAGTGACCGCAAATAGCGATAGACTTTTTAAACCCCACACCTGCGGCTGAAAGGACACCAGTGAGCAGGTGAGCAGGGGACAGAGCTGGTGAGAGATAGAGGCTTTTTCTCCCCCCTTCAGTACATCATACAGTACAGAGAGGATATAAGCCCTCGCCCTTGGTATGGGCTGAGAGCACTGTTTAGGGAGCACACCCTAGGCATTGCACAGCCAGCACCAGCAGAGGCCGTGCGCATTAGAGGACTAGCTCTCCGGAGCTTGGGGTCAGTGTACACACCTCTCTGCGATGACCAACTTCAAACAGAACCAAGTAGTGTTAAAAAAAGGACAGTAGATGACCATTTTGAACTTGGAAGAGTCAGCTGTGAGCCCTCACATGTGGGGAGGCTAAAAAGCGATCACCAGCCCTGCTACGAGGAGGAGGCCGCTCTGGTGCAGCCAGGGCCGGGTCTGCAAGACGGGCTGGCAGGGGCGAGGGTCGGCCTGGAACCGGGGAAAAGATACCTATCGCGGGGGGGGGGGTGGGGTGGGGGGGGGGCGTGCCCTGTGCATAGTGCTGCGTCCCTCCCTGTAGTCTTGTCCCAGTAGGAAGAGCAGGGCAGACACAGGCTGCTCCCCTGAAGGCATCTGCTCCACCTGCCCCTAGGACAGGTCCTGAGCCAAGGTTGTGGAGGGCCACCACGGAGGACGTTCGGACGTGCTTCTCTTGACAAGGCCCTGCTTTCGGGCAATAAGGGTCACGTCACCTCACTCCAACACCGCAAATCCCGAGACCCTCACGTGCCCGTTATCTACCTACCACATTACGCTGGTGGTGGCAGGCAGGTGGGCCCTGGGGAAGTGACACCAGGTCGCCGGGCAGGTAAACCCCAAGCAAGCATTTCCGATCTAAGCTCAAGATCAAGAAACAGGGTGACACCGACCCACTTGCTATCCAACAGGCTCTCCCCAAGAACGCCACACCGCGGCCACAGGGAACCTGTACCCCGCGTCCCGCGGCACAGCACGCACAGCTAGGCGAGGCCCCAGCTAGAGCACAGCCACCACTGCCAAGGCCCCTTCACCTGTTCCGTCCATTCTAGCCTCGCTCTTGTGGCTCCAAATACTCATTTCCAGCAACGTTTCTCCTTGAGTTTTCTGGAAGAGTTCATTTTCGCGCCTGCCAGGATGGCCTACCACCAGACACCTGGTGCCACTTCTAGTCATCGGGTGCTCAACTTCCTACGAACAACACGTCTCATAGCCTCTTTCCCCCTCGGTTACGGTAATAGGCATTCCGTCATTTTGTCCTGCACTGAAAGAGCCTTTTAAGTGACACAGAAGAAAAAAAAGAGTAAGAGATACGCCAAGAGGTCTGTGCAAAATACTCCAGGAGGACTTGCCTGAGAGCCGTCACTTGCCTCTCTGGCCTCGGCTCCCAGCAGGTGCCATCTCCCGGCTCGCGCCCTCGTCCAGCGGGAGGCTGCTCACTCGGGTCTTGTTTGCCTTGGCCTGCCGCCAGGTGATCCACTTTACCATCTTGGCTGGCTCTCAAATTTGTTTTCTCCTTGCGCCAAGATTTTTAAAAATAGAGTTCATACTTAGGCCGGGCTCCCAGGCAGCTTAGGCAGGGGTCAGCCTTGTCACCGCTCGGCACTCACTGCCAAGCTCTGAGCCCAGCCCCGGGTTGGCCTCGAGAGGCCCGAGGCTCCGGCTCCGGCAGAGGCTCTCTCCCGCCAAGGCCGCCGCATGGGCCATGCGTTCCTGGCACCAAAGGGTCTGTGACAGGCACTCGTCCTCGGGGAGGTCCCTCCCCTGCTCTGCTGCACGCCAGCCTCGGAGGCGCTGGACTGAGCCATAGAAACATACCTAGGCTGGGGCGCCCGGGAGGCTCACGGTGGAGCACCTGCCTTTGGTTCGGGTCATGACCCCGGGGTCCCGGGATTGAGTCCCGGGATCGAGTTCCGCATCGGGCTCCCTGGAGTGAGCTTGCTCTTCCCTCTGCCTGTGTCTCTGCTTCTCTCTCTGGATCTCTTGTGAATAAATAAATAAAATCTCAACAAACAACAACAAAAAATTTTACTTGGGTCATCACGGATTGGCACGGGCCAGGGCGGGGTGGTGCAGATGCTGCTGGAGAAGGGGCAGCAATAGTGTCCTGTCTTGTTTACAAGGTTCCCCAAGTTAAACGATCAGGGTTATTACAAAAATGCTATTTTTAATCCAGTTTAACAGGCAGGACATTAAGCGGAGCTTCAGCCTGAGGGCTGCCGTTACCTAGCTGGCTCTGTGACTCCGAGCGAGTCACCGTGTTTCTTTTAAACGTGCCCAGGAAGGCAGGGGCTGGATGGTGTCTAAAGGTCCTTTCCTTCCTGAGCTTCTCCGTCTGCAAGGGCCACCCTCGCCCTGAGCGAGGCCTGGCCTCTGGCCCGCCCCGCGCCGCCACACGTGGACCCAGTGTGCTGGCAAGCCACGGCCTGCAGCCCCCGCCTCCTGTGCAGACGCCCGGCCGCCGGGAGCCCGGCGATCACTCGGGGCCACCACGCTGACCCCACGAGTGGCTTCTGGGCTCCCCCGCGACCTGGCCCCGCGCCGGGCGACTTGTGGGCCGCTGTCCCTTATGAAACTTATGTGCTCTGCCAGGTGACTGGCAACTTTAAAAAGTAGGTCTCCGGGGGGAAGAGGGTTGGGGGTGGGGGTTGAGCTATGGAGTATAAATCAGAATATTAAGGAGAATAACGGCATCACGATGCTGCCCGTGAGCCCAGTCTGCATTCTGCAGCGCGGAGTATTTCAGCCCCGTAGGTCCTGCGTAACAGCCCGAAGCCAGGCATTTATTTGAGGAACTTTTCATTGCGAGCAAAACCTGTGACCTCAACTCCTTGCACGTTATCACCGTTCTGAAAAGTCAGCACCTTTGTACTGTGCTGCACGTTGCTCAGGAGGGGTGGTGCAGGGGGGAGCTCTGGGCTCCCCCGAAGCAGGAGCATCCTTGCCCCACCTGGCCCCCCGCCGCCCCAGGCCCCTGCCCAGCATAGGAACCGCTCAGAGCAAAAGCTACTCCTGGACTTGGGTTACTCAGAACTCAGAACCGGGGCTGGGGGGGGGGGGGGGGACGGACTACAATTCGCACTTAAAACTTGAAAACGGAGATGGCAGTGGCTAAGGAGCCCTTGAGAAGACTCAGAAGGCCTCTCCCGAGGATTCCTCTGGCAATCCTGACCCACCGTGCTGGGCAGATGGGGCATGACTGAGTCTCAGGACCACATAGCTGATAAAAGCCAAGTTTAGGTGTGTGATCCGTGCTCTCCAGGCCCCGGTAACTGCAACTACAGTTAGGTACTCTTCTCATTTGTTCTGGGGTTAGAAAGTCTTTTCGTTACCAGATAGGAGGTAACAGAAATCTCTCCTTCTAAAGAAATATTTTTCGGGCCCTTTGACCCCACTGAGATGGAGGGCAGAGTCGTAGAAGCACGAACGGATCTCCCCATCACATGCTCTTCGGCTCTTAGGAGACTGCATTTCATGGGCTGCATCCCTAGCAGGTGCTTCATCTGCTCCGGCACCACAGGTAAATCTCACAAGCTGTCACAGTCACACTCTGGAGACTCAACCTCGGGGGGACCATCTTGATAGTTTTTAAGAATTTGTCAAGCAAAGAATATTACCTTGTGCGAACTGATAGGACGCTTATTAGTCCCGACATGGCTGAGTCTGTACAATTCCAGATGACTGGTTATCTTTTCAGTGGCAAAACCCAGTTGATCTGGGGAACCTCAAAACTCTAGGGAGCATGTTGTCCATTTCCTTGCATGGGAGTGCCAGGCAGTAAATCCTCCTTGCATGGGGGATCTATCACATGTCTCCTCTGCTCCAGACACTGTTGTGCAGAATCATTGCATCGAGCAGGGGCTGGGCCCTCACCAAGGCACCAATGCAGGGGCTGGGCCTTCACCAATGTACTTCGAGGACTGAACTTTCTTTGACTACGGCCCTTACACCTAGTGGCTTGTGCCCACCTAAATGCCCTCAAGGTGCAGGCGTCAGGATCACCAAATTCTGAGAAAGCAGATGAAGCCCTCGGGAAGTCTATTCTCAGAAGGCTCCTGCAGCCAGGCTGCCCCACCTCTTGCTATAGGTACCATCTGTAGGAATCCTTTGACTTTCCCCTTAGCTGGGCCCTCACTCTTTCTAAGCCAAGTCTTCCCTACCAGTCGGTGAAAAAAAATTTGGCCATGACCTACTACACTGGCTTAAAAACTATGAAGTTAGATCCTGAAATCTGCAGGCTTCTTCATGCATTTCCCTGTTCCCCTTCAGAACATTGCCATCATCAGGCCACCTTGTATCTTAAGATCACATTAGCTTGTTACTGAAATTCTTCATTTAAATCACAATCAGCCCTGGGATGTTCCAGCAACGCTTTTGCCCTGAGAATTTTTACAGAGAATAGCATCTGCAACTCAATTTCACTTCAACTTCCCCCATCTCCTGCCTGGACACATCTAGAAATTCATAGTGATTTTTTAGTTGGAGAGTATCTCTATTAGGATGAGTTTGTGATGCTCAGTTCAATAAGCATTTATTGAGCGTGCCCGCCATGCCTATCCTAAACAGTAAATATATGCACAGAGACCAGCACTGTGCAGGTGGCTGCTTCTGTGCCATTAGCTGGAAATTATCCGGCAGGCATCCATCATGTTAAACAAGATACTTCTTCACTGCCACCTCGTTACTCAGGCTTACTTCACTAGAATTCTAGAATTCTGTATTTCTTCGAAGTATCGTTATAAAGGCCCATCACTTCATAATACACATACAGGACCAAACACTCTCTATAGTGGAATGCCCAGAAGAACAGGAACATATTTTTGGACAGAAAAGAAAGGGGCTCAGAGTACAACAGAACAAAGCAAGCACACCCACTTGCCTTCATGGAAATAACACTTTTTTTTTTGCGTGGGACAGGTGGGAGGTAGACTGTAACCGTGCAGACGCATTGATGGTTAAACCAAACCAGCTTGGGGGGAAAGTGACTAATGCTACTTACTGAAGCACTCATGCTGGTTTTGTCAGCATTTAATGAAAACTAAGACTAATAGACGGATTCCTCATCATGGGAGGACTGCAGGTAAGCAACCCTGGATGCTCTGCTATAGAGAAAAGGAGCTGGGCATTGGTCTTCTGCCCTCAAGCTTGTCTTTTTAGCAGGAATTTGGATGAAGCCACAGACGGTATGTTTATCTAATGCTGGGAGATCCCGCTGACGTGCTGGACAAAATGATTTATATTCAAAATATACTAGAATGCTGCAATGGAACTAAACAGGAGAAAATCTAATAGATACAAACCAACACTCGGGTTACTAAATCAACTGTGCAACCAGGGCAGTCTGTGAAAACAGGCATGGAGCTTTCAGGAGCCAACACTGTAAACCACTACTAGACACACGTACCATCGCAGGGAGGAGACTTGGCATTGTAGCCCTAGAACGAGAAGCTGAATTTGTATGAACTAGATAGAGCACATCTGCAGCATTCTGTACCATTCCAGACACTCCACGTTAGATCGTTCCACCCTGAAGGAAATCCAGAGGAAGGCAACCAGGATATGGGAGGGTATGAAAGTACATGAACACAGGAACAGTTGGAGAAACTGAGGATTTCTAAGCAGAAGATTAGGAGAGAAGTCAAGACAACCATCTTTGAATATCTAAAGCTCAGGGGTTGCCACTGGCCCGAGATGCTGCAACTTGAGGATTAAAATGAATACCTGATGGTAATGGATTATAATCCATCAACCACTAAAATAACCCTTGAGCCACTGTTAACAGCAAATGCCTAAGCCTTAGATTCTGAGGGCTAGCAAATGGAAAGAGGAGCAAAGTTGCTCTGTTTACAGACAGGTGAGTTGAAACTACATCCCTTCAGGTGTAGAATAGAAAAGAACCTGCTGACAGTTGGCTAAGGAATGAAGACAGCAGAACTCAACTCAAGAAGTAGATCCTCACAGTTGGTTAAATAACTGGGGACTCTTACCCAGAGTGTCTGACCTTTAGTTTTCCCCCAGAACAATGGTGGGAAATTAACCCTTACTGAGTGTCTAACGGGTGCCAAGTAAATGTATTTATTTGTCTTACAGACAGGGAAATTAAGGCATAGTAACTCACACAACAGGACACAGAAGGTAAGCGCCGGGGTGTGTCCAAACTCCTTCCACCCCATCACAGCACACAAAATACACACGAGGTGATTGGGGAGGTGCCCGAGGGTCCCACAGCTTCTCAAGCTGGACTGTCATGGCTCTTTCATGGTTACATCTTCCTCGTCTACCCAGCACAGCAGCGCCACTGTTCTATTTCCTCTGGATTGGGTCTTTTCTAGAAACCCATTGTTAAATGACCTTGCTTCCTGTGAGGTGACTCTGCCCTATTCCCTCCCATAGCTGTCCTTGTTTGCCACTCTCTTGAATATGGTTCGTTCGGTTCACCTGAATCGGTCCATTTTTATGACCTTGTTCTTCAGAGTCTGTTCACCTGACCACTTGGAAACCAACAGAGATCTTTCTCCTGATCTTCTGGTACAGTCAGGGGAAGATTTAGCACTGTGGATAACATCTATGGACTCAATGATACCACTTAATGTTTGCCCGATGAAGGGGAGTGTAGGTGAAGAGGACACATGGCTGTCCTGGTATCACTTTTCCGTGTCAGACGAGCAAGAACATTTTAAATTACAGTGTGCAGCCACAGCAGGCCCTCTGTTTTATTCTGCAAGTGTGACTATTTCTAGGTGATTTTTCAGGTTTCGTGTATAAAGCACAGAATCTCTCATCATCTCCAGACCCATTGCCCATGTTTCCCAGGGCCCGAGAAGGGAGCTGGGGGTTCCTGTTCCTGACAGGCCAAGGTCTCCAGCTGACTGATGCTTTCTGCTTGGTGGTAAGGAAACTTCTAGGCTTCCTTAGTATATTTAGAAATACAGTGTTTCTATTTCTGGCTGCTTTCAGACCGGCTGTTTTAGCTGCCTCCTGACACTGGAATTTCCTGAGATCGGGGACTATGTTCCCTCTGTTCATTCGTTCCACAAGTGCTTCCTGAGCATCAGCGTGTGCTGCGGGGCCATGGACAGCATTGAAGCAGACAGACAACCCTGCCCTCATCAGGGCTTAACAGCCTGGCTCGAGAGACACACATCGGACGGAAATTACACAAATAAGGATTCACATTCAACAAATAGCCCACATCTCTCTACAGTATCCAGCACAGAGCTCGGCACGTGGTGGGTGCTTTTTCAAGAATATGTGACTAATGTTTTTGCGGATGGTGCAGAAAGACTGACCAGCTGAGTCAGTCTTAGCATTGGGAGTATCATGCCTTGACCTTTAGAGTGAGAGAAAGATATGACAGTGAAGCAGAATGATCTGGGTTCTAGTTCCTTCTTTTCCACTAACTACTAGGATTTTCTTGGGTGAGTCACCCAAACTTTCCAGGCCACAGTTTCCTTATTTATAGAATAATATGTAAGTAACCAGAATTCTTCATGAATAGTGACATGCCTGCCATCAGAAGTGTTCTAATCTAACCTTACTCATCTTGCCAGAAGACAAGGAATGGCTGGAGCCAAAGACAAGACAAATGGCTCTGGCACAGGTGTCTGTGTCTAAGTCAGGGCTATGGGAAGATGGAGTAGCAGCTGGAAGGGATGGATCCCCTAGACCATGAAACTAATAGGCTCTCTCTGAACATGGGAAACATTGCATTTTGCTTCCTACCCACTGACTGTTTAAAAAGAAGCACTCATTCACAGGATATTCTAGGTTACGTTTCTAAACAACAGATCAGAGGAGAAAGTACAGGAATAGTTTTCTTTGTATGTTTTGACAAGTGGAAAAAAAAAAACCAATTTTCCATCCACTCTGGTAGTTAGTCAAAAATGGCTTAGACACTTGGAGGCAGGATGTGAGACAGAATGACCCCGAATGTTCTTGAATACTAGTCTAGAGTGTGATGTAGCACCATGATCTTGGAAGGTCTGGGGCACAGTCTTTGTTTTTCCCCAGTAAGAAAAAAAATTAGGAAAAATCCTAATGAATGCAGATCATCTTCAAAAAAAAACCCCGTGACATAGAAAACAAAAATGAAGCAAGGACACACAGCCTGCTGCCTGAGGCTGACGTGCTAGGCCAACATACTAGGTTTTAATAGAGCAGGGCCAGATAGTCTTTGGAAATCCATACCTTCATTCATAAAATCACTAACATGCAGCAAAAGATCACCTCACCCTCTTTGACCCTGAGGTAAGCACATGAGAGTAGGGTTGGAGACAAAAATCCTTCCATCCCTGCTACAAATGTAGACAGCTGACTTCTTCCCCTGGCTTGAACAAATACAATGGGTCTTCACTACAATCTTCTTTCTTGTCCTCTCCTTCAGAGCTCCTAACTTCTGCTTACTTGCTCCAAAATCTAAGAGACCAAGTGACCAGGCTTTCCCACAAGACTACTACATCCCTCCAAGCTGCTTTCCACGCTTCTTGATCTTCTCTGCCCCTTGGAAACTGAGCCCGGAACTCTGGCCAGAGGAAGGCATCCTTTCCACTGGAGCCCCTTCAGAGAAGGGGCCCTACCACCCAGCATCTCTGTGGTCATTTACCAAATCAGTGGTCTTGGTCTAACTTTAGATGAGCCCATTCAATCATTATAGATATGAGCCAGTCAGAGCAAACAAGGTCTCAGGAAACTATCCCAGCCTCAGCCCCCTGAGGTCGGGCTTCCCAGGAGGCAGAGCCCAGGCGGGGCATCTCCAGAGGACAGGAGACCCAGACCCTCTCATCCTTCACCCTTACCACACCCTCATCACTTCTGCTAAACTCTCATGACAAGAGAGGTCTGGGTGACCACCTGGTCTTCTATCCTTTCAGACAACATCTCCACACTGTGACATACCTCCTCCAGCCCTGATCTTTCCACTTTGGCTGACACAAAGAGACAACTGGCTCCTGAGGTTGGGCTCCGTAGTGGGAGAAATTCCTCTGGGGGCAATTCTCCAGGGGTGGTTAAGCCAACAAGAAGTCTTAGGGGAAGGAAGGTTGGGATACTGTCCTACCTTGTCACTGTCCACTGTATTCTGAGAGGTCCTAGAGGCGATGGAGATGGTGTCTGGCTGGCTGCTCCCATCCCCCTGGCTGTCAACATCCTCCACTCCATCCCTGCAGGAAGAAGAGAAAAAAAAAACAGGGGTGGGGGTGGGGGGAACCACTGTGGGTTTAGAGCACACAAGGATTTCCAGCTGGGCTGTCAGAGCAGAGCCTCAGCACTTTCTAGCAGGGATTTGTCTAAAATTATCCCACTAAAGGGAGCAGCCCTGTACGATTTTCAGAGATGTTACCCCTCGCACTTAAAAAGCACACAATCCCTATGCTGATAACTGAGCACAAAATGGCAAAATGGCCCCTCCACACCTCCTCTGGCCCATGGTACAGAGGAGGTGATGATTTATTTATTTATTATTTTCCCTGGGAATGGGTCTATAATAGGCAGTGGAAGAGGTACATCCTACTTAGAACCTATGCTTCTATTCAGCTGACTGGTGGATGGCTGACAATCCCAGAGTTCAATGTTTTCAAATAGTTTCTCTGCATGCTGAAAGAGGATGGGGGTTAGTTTATAGCTGGCCTATAAACAGAGCTGGTAAGATTTTTTTTTTTATTTGTATTTCTCCTGTTCAAGAAAATGATGTGAGTTCTTTCCTCCAGGAGAGATCATCTTTGGGAAGTTGCTGATGTTGGAAGCTCAACTCCCGGGTATGGAGGAAGGGATTATTTCCTTCATTTTACTGGGTCTTGTTGATCTCGTGCCTAGTTATGATGACTTTTTATCAACACAGAAGGCCAAGGCACCATCTCAAAGACCACAGACCGCATGGCAGCTTTTTGAGTCAGCTGTGCTCCTGAGCATCTGGCAAGATAATCTCGAGTGCACTCCTGGCATTTGGAGCCCTTCCTGGGTCGCTGGACCATATAGCTGTCCCCCTCACATATTCCTTCAATTCTTCAGCTTAAGAATTACATCTAAATCCTGCAATGAACCCATAGCCAGGACCAAGGGGGATTAGGCGCCTGGGGACTAGTGGAGGCTGAATGGTCAGTGTCAGGAAAAACTAAAGGAGATGCGGACCAGAACTTGGATAAATTAGCACAAAAAGTGACAGCTCTTCTCATGGTGGCTTATGAAAGTCCCATCCCTAATGCTGCTTTTGGGAAGGTAATGGCATTAGGAACTTGCTGCCTAAGGATGACATTACGTGGGCAAAATGCCCCATATACAAAGCTGCTTCACAGAGTCTAAACAATTACAGTCTGTTGTATGTGGACAGGTGTGGTGCATGTGGCACGCATGTGATACATACATATATACACAGTTTCTCCTGGTCATAAAAAGGGTCTTCTCCTACCTAGAACACTTGGCAACTGCTTTCTCACCACCACTTGTGGGGTTGGGAAATGCCAACTTATTTTTAATAATATAAGCCACATATTCATAGGAAGGAAGATCTGCTGTAAAATGAAATCATGTGATGCATTTCAAAACCAAGAATAAAGGACTTTTAGATCATCTGCTGTTTCAGATATCTGGGCCGCTGTTCCCCACCATTTGCATACAGTTGAGAGTTGGCTGTACTTTCTGCTTCCCATCATTCTGGCCCGTCGCGGGCCCTTCTGGTCCACTGCAGATGAAGCCAGTTTTGGGGGATGTGGGGAGCCCATCCAGGAGTGGGAGTGGTGCTCTCCAAGCCAATTCATTCCTCCATCAACTCTGTCCCCACCTCCTGGGAGCCAAGCTAATGAAATGACAGACAGCCTGACTGTTCTCTGTAGAGTCTGCCAAGGGTTTTCACTCTCTTATTTCAGGACAATGACGGAGAAACGGTGGGAGGCATTTCTAAGATATGTCCATCTCGTGTTCTACAGATGTTCAGACTCTACTACTGGAGGAAAAAGGGGCTCTTTCGGAGAAACACCTGAGCCCACCTCACCTGAATATCCATCCTTCCCTGCATGCTCCTGGACATTGAATTCTTCTAACATTTCTACTCTATCTTCTCTATTAAATTAGGGGCTTCCTGAGTAGGGCCTCTCTCTAGTGCTAAACTAACCCCGACCCTTCCCTGGACTCTAGATATTGGGCAACTGAAATAAAAATAACCCCTCCTCCAATACAGCCATAATTTGTCCTTCCGGCACTGAGAGGTGACCTCATCCTGGCCATGCAGGTCTTGGGGCTTCTGCCCCATGGAGGTATCTCTCCCTATCTTAGTCATACCCTTCTTTTGGCTACCACCTCCTTTTGTACTAATGCTGCTACTCTGCAGGTCATCAGGTCCATGTATCCTGGTTGGCACCAAAAGGTCAACTAGCTCTTTGGGATTTCCTCCATTCATGAATAGGGGAGGAGAGGCGAGCCTGTTGTTACCAAGGACCATCAGCCTCAGAACTCTGGTTTGTTTGTTTGTTTTTTTTCAAGGTCACCAAGAGGTTTTTACATGCTTTCTTTTGAAATGCCCTCTAAAAGAGTCATTGTAGGTGACTGTCACATGGAGACTTGAGAAACAAACACTGAGGAAGTCTTCCACCAGGGTAGGGCAACTGGGATTCAGAAGGGCCCAGAGAGGTGAGGATACAAAAATCAGTCCCCTTCTGCCCAATCACCTTGATTATCTCAGATAATTGAAAGTGAGGACTCGAGGGTTACAGAAGGGTTGCAGTGACAACCCCACCACACCATTCTCCCACCATTATCTTTACTGTCTAAACAATCCACTCATGGCCTATCTTCCTGTTGAAGTGTTCCCTGGACACTCCTTAGCGCTCATCTAAAGTCCCTTCTCAATGAATTTTTACAGCATTTACTGTCCCCACAGACGGCACTGGTTCTTCTTGTCTAACTGTTCCACATGTGAGATACAACTGTTGGATGGTTGTCGAGGGAAGGGGCTCATCATGCACTTCCCCTTCTCTTCTTAGAGCACCCAACAGTGTCTGTGAAATAGGAGGTGCTCAATTTAACTGACAATAACTTATGAGATGCTTAAAAAGGAGATTCCTCATCATAAAGAAGACTTCACAGAGGGGGGTGCCAACTGCAGAGCGCATCGCCCGCCCCTGTGGGAGCAGAGGGCGACCCCACTCCCGCTCCCGGAGCATGTGAAGCAGTGCTTGGGGGAGAGATGCTGGTTACCTCTTACTATTGTTCCTCTGTTTGGCTGGTGTTTTTGGGAGCTGAATTGGCTCCTTTAAAGCTCCTTTCAGGTGAATGATCCTTTCTTGAATCACTTCTCGAATGTTCTTGATCCACTCCTGCTTGGTTTCTATGTTGGAGGCCTGAAGTGCCACAGAGAGAAAGAATAAACACCCCATCTCCCTTTGCCCTGCCAAAAACAGTTCTCAATCCTCCTCCCGCAGGCTTAGCCCATTATTTTCAAGGACATCAAATGTCTGACAAGCTTGTTTCTCACTTTACACGTATGACTCTTCAATCCCAGGGACACACTCCTTCAACTCTTAGAATAGGGCTAAGACCTCAAAACTCAGTGTAGACCTGTACAGGCGTGATTTTCAAAGTATTTAATACCCTATGTGTCACTGACCAACACTGACATCTGCCCTTGGGTGCCTGAGTGGCTCAGTCAGTTGAGCATCTGCCTTCAGCTCAGGTCATGATCTCAGGGTCCCGGGATCAAGCCCTGCATCAACAGGGGGTCTGCTTCTCCTTCTCCCTCTTCCTTTTGCTCTCCCCACCCCCACCCCCACCATGCTTGCTGTCTCTCTCAAATATATAAAAATCGTTAAAAAAAATACTGACATCTTCCCTGGGACTGGAGCATTTGTGGAGGTCCCCTGTTGGGCCAGAGATGAACACATCAGTTGCTAGATGCTGGGGAGATCTGGGAGCACTGGGAGGGGTAGCAAGGGGTATTTGAAGGCAGTAGCTATTTACCAAGTGGTACAGATCCATGTCAGCACGTCCAACTCCTAGTATGGCTACATACATAATAGGTTTATGCTGATGGAAAGTCAGTGCTGGGTTTTCCGCCTGGTAAACACGTTCATTGAAGGGCTTTCTACCATTTCACGAATATCCCATTTGCCTTTGTGGGATTTTTTTTTTTTTTTCAGGTAATTCGATCTCATGGCAGGTAGCAGCTAGGCTGGCAATTCAGAGTGAAGGAGTGTCAAGCATTTGTCAGGGTTGGACCACCTCTTCTTGGTGGCAGCCACCCCGATAAGCAAATGACTGGTGGGAGCTCCATCTGCAGGACCCCTTCGTGGTTAGACGTACGTTACCACAAGCCTCAATGGCCAGGCTGTGTGCGCTCTGGAGAGCTGGAACGACTCCTTACGGCTGTCATCTGGTGAAAGGCCCTTTCTTAGCACTCCTTTCAATCAGCATAGTTCCCACGCTAGGGTGATGTCCTAGAGCTCTCAAATGTAAGTTTCTGGACGAAAAGGTCCATCTCTCATACATAGTTATGAGCAGCACTGAGCAGCACCTTCTACTTGGAAGGTGTTCAAGGAAAAAGTACTGAACGAATGTGGAGCAAATCAAGGTACTTTCGTTGAAAGGTCAGTTGTTCCTGCCCTTGAAGGGGACAGACAGACAGACCAAATTAATGGCCCAGTAGGCCACTCCCTGTCTCCCTCCTTTCAGGTGCACACGAGGGGATGGGCTTAGGAGACCACTGGTCTTTGAGATCCCTAGTCTACTTCCATGACAGCCCTTGCATTTTAACACTCATGGGATGTTGGCCTTCCCGGTGGAGTCCCCCAGGCCCCAGCTCTCAGGAATAATCCGTCCCAGCCCTCTGCCCTCCTCCTGCTACCCGCTGGCGCCCAGCGGAGAGCACTACTTACTTTCAGCACTGTTTTATTGTCTGAGGAGGGGGTGCGCCCAGACCACAAGGCGAATTTGCAGGGATCACCTTCTACGTGCTCCGTCACACCCAGCTCTGAGGTCTGTAGACAGGAAATGCCTGTGAGAGGCGGGGAAGGGGAGGGCAGTGGGGAGCTTAGGGCTGGGGTGGGAAGGGAAAGGCAACACAGAGGAGAGGACCGAGGGAGGGGCTTCTGTCAATCAAACTTCAACAGACTGGATGCTCCGTTCATCTACCGGGGATGAAAGGACCTACAGGCACCTGCCAGATTAGCAGGTGGCAGGGAGGGCGGGCGGAGAGGGAGGCGCTAAAAGCAGACAGCAAGAAGACCGGTGAACTCTAAAATGCAGAAGTGGGAGGCAAGGGGGCAGCTTTGCAAATAGAAGGCCTTTTCATTTGTCCAGGATGGTTTTGGTGTGGCGCCAGGGGAGAGATGAGCTGAGCGTTCAAGAGCCCTTCCTGCCCAAGGGCTCTAGGACAACAGGGAGACTCGTCTTACCCCACCTGCCCCACCTACCAGTAGCTTGTTCTTGTAAACATATTTCGTGTGTCCTGAAGAGTCCTTGATCTCCTTGCTAAAAACCAAGGAGATCTCAAAGAGGAACAAGTGCCGCTCCCGCCCCTTCCGGATCAGCGACTTTGGGTCCCACACTTGGAAGGCATCCTGGAGAATCAGCTCCCCCTGAACATCCAGGTTCTCGTCGAACCCTGAAAGACACCCGTTTCCACCCTGTGGAGTTGCTCTAGCACCACTTGGGTGCCATGTTCCACAGCCCCCTTGGAAAAGATTCCCTGACCGTGAGCCCTCCTTTCCCAAGACGTTTTCTCTCTCTCGGCTGATTCCTGAGACTCCTGAATACTTGAGTAGATGGCTCCAGGGAACAGTAAGCAGATCCCCCTTCCAGAACCAGGTCTCCTACACATAACCAGTATTAGTGGCATCTTCTCAAAGGCCTGGGACCTCCTGCGAGGGCAAACCCCATGTCACCTTCTTCCTCGACAGCTTTCCACCGAGTCAAAGCGTGGAGTATTGCTGGATAGAGCGACCCTCGACTCCACTTTATTTGCCATTGCTTTATTTCTTATATTCCATTCCTAGGACTCTTCCCTTTGATGGCTCCTATAGAGTGTGCTGCATAAAACCTCAACAGTTATATCTATTCCACTTTAAATTTTAACAGAGGTTCTGCAACTTTTTATGCATAAGAATCACCTGCAGATTTGTCAAAACGCAGATTCCTACCTAGCCCTGCTCCCAGGAGACTGGGATTTGGTAGCTGTGGGGGTGGAGCCTGGGAATTTGCTCTCCTGACAAGCTTCTAGGTGTTGCTGTTGCCAATCTGCAGACGGTACTTGGAGTAACTGGACTCAGAATACAGGTCAGGGACAGGGTGGAGGAGAAGGCTGCTTATAGAGGAGAACACCCAGGGGTGGGGAGGAGGATTGTGTGCAAACAGAAAGGAGATGGGTGGAGAAATTGTGGCAACAGGAATATGTTTAGATGGTTAGTGCTCAGTCTGGAGAAGGCAACTAGGCACTGCACAAAGAATTAGAGCTTCCTATGCTCAGGGTGGCCCAGGAAGTAGTGAGACCAGACCAAGTCTTTTAGATAGAGGGTGGGGGAGGTGGTAGGGGAATTGATGATGGGAGAAGGAGCCCAGTAGAGAAAAACAGCCCACAAGTCTGCATAGTTGCAACAGAGGACACTTAGGGCCCTTAACACCTGGTTTGCCAGGCTAGAATGGGACGCTGAGTCATCTAACAACTCTGCCCCAGCATGGCTGATCCGCACATCTGTCCTGCAGTGGTAAGAGCACTTTATTGGAGTCTCATCCTACCAGGTCTCTGGGTCCCAAGAACACAGTTCCAGTGGACTAAATGTACTTTGGAAGTCCAGGTCTGTCTATCTGACTGGACTTTTCTCTCCTGTTAGGAAGGGCATAAGGGTGGTTGCACAGCAATGTGAATGTATCAAAAGCCACTGAACTGTACACTTAAAAATGGTTAAAATGGTGAATTTTATGTTATGTGTATTTTATTACAATAGAAAAAAAAAAGGGTATAACGTCCTTGGGGGCATATGTGTGTGTGTGTGTGTGTGTGTGTGTGTGTGTGTGGTGTGTGCACATGCATGCAGGATTTCTACTCATTCTGGTGACAAACACAATGCCAATGTTATGCAGACAAACAAGACTGCTGTGAGTCAGGGCTCTAGTACATTTATGGCAAGGATAATGGCCTGGGCTAGACTACCTCACACGCAGTGAGTTGTCTAAGCACCTGAAACAACTTAGGCCCGGTCCTACCTGGTCCTTCCTGGAGGCAGGTATTGGCCGAGCTGGCCCCCGTGGAGCTCCTCTCACACCTCCTGAGGACCTATGTCCTCACTTGCCATTTCTCCTCACTTCCAGCCTTGCCCCTTGTCTGACTTCATGCCACTTCCCTCCCATGACACAAGCTCCCTGGTCTTAGGAAAGGAGGAGGCTGCCCCGAGGAGGCTGGGAGGACAGACAGCTACCTTCCAGCATGCTGACATGCATGGCATCATTGGCTTTCTTTGGGACACTGAGCATCACCTCCAGGCCATCCTTGAGCTCCCCCTTCCCTTCTTCACAGCAAGTTAAAAGTTCCTGGGAAAAAAGTCCAGATATAATTAGAACCATTTGTCTCAGCTTCCCCACCCTCCCACCACCTAACGCATCAAGGTGATTATAGACCAGCTTCATTCTCTGTAATGGTTCGTCTAAGCTATAAGGAAAGTGGGGTGGGGTGGGGTGGGGGATCATCTCCAAAGAATTCAATCACAATTTTTTCCACGACTGAGCTTCCTCAGCTCAATCTAATGTAAACTAATTTCAACCCGACTCTCAAATGCCTGGCACTGTAAGTCAGCAACTAAGGCATTCTCGGTCACTTGATTACCCTTCTGGAGAAGGGAACACCTCTGGCAAAGCACACAACAAACAGAATCTATGGAATCACAAAGAGAAGATAAAAGGTGTGCAAAGAATGCCCAGCACTCATATATCCCTGCATGCCTATTGCTGGCACCATGTTTATTTGCATACCTCTGCTGCCTAATTGCTCCGCCATACTGGGAGCAACCTGGGGTTATAGACATTATAGGTTTATAAGAGTTTCAGAGTTATAAAATATTTTTATATCATATAGATCAGGAGTTCCTAACCTGGGCCCAGTGGATGGGATTCTGGACTAGTCCTTCTGGACTCTTAAATCTAGAATCCAAATCTAATACTGCATCCGCCATGCCAACCCTGTCCCCCATGACCTCCACCACACTGAGACTTCCGAGAGCATGCCCTCTCTTATTTCCTCATTGAAGACTAGGTCATTGTCATCTCCATAAAAGACATATAGTATCTAGTGATGGAGAAAAGAGAATTTTCAACTATCTTAAAAATTATAAGGGCCATTTGGAGTGACTTTGCCCAAGCCAGAGGAATGTTGGCTTTCATTTTTCTTATGAGGGTTATTATAAATTCTGCTCATTTTGAAACTGGGAAGGAAACAATTAAGCAAAAGACCTGCAACCCATACTGTCTCCTTCTAGGGGGTAAGGGGAGACAGGGGATAGGTGGATGGGTAAGATACAGAAGGTGACCAGATCAAATCTTGTAAGCACATTAATGTCAGACCTTCTGGCAAAAAAACTAATGGTACTAGCGAACAGAAGAGTCCTTATCTATAGAATGCTTCTAGTAGGATATATCTGGCCTAAGACTTCTTGTGGTAAACAAACCTGAATCTATGGCTTTAGGTTTTAGGCATGGCTCCCTGTAAAATATCACAGATGCTATGCAACTATCTAAGTAAAAAGTTAGTATATCTCATAACCAAAATGGCTCTGTTCAGGGTAAATGATCTGATACCACATACACCATTTAGACAACGTGTATGTTAGTCTGGGCCACAGCACATCCTGATGCTTCAAGAAAGGACTTGGAGCTATTGGTGGTCCTGGACTTCTCTCTGTTTTATCTCTGCCTTGGGATTATTTTTATCCTTAAAATTATTCGTAAAATCTTATACTTGGTAAGATATCTGATTAGTGAGCATCTGACATGAAAATCCAATCCTTTGTGTCATCTTGTATACATTCCCATATGGAGAAGGGAGCTTTGAGTGTCCAAAGGAGAGGTGAACTGTCTCGAGCATGTCTGGGAGGCGGAATTGATCAGTACTCAGTTCTGTCCTTGGCTCCAGCCACTATAACGGCATCACTGCTCAGAAAGTTGCATTTACTTATGCCAACCTGAAGTTCTCCGATTCTCCCCATCCCTTTCCTAATTTTAATTCTCCCAACCTTGTTCTCATACATCCTCAAACGGATTTCTAGGCAGGAGTATAAGAGATAAAGAAGAAATATGCTTCAGTGTGCAAAAGAACAACAAAACAAAACAAAAACAAAATACCCATTGGCTCAACCGCCTAAAGCAATATGGCAAGTCCACCAATCAACCAGCAAAGCCAGTAAGTTCTCCTCAGATCCTTGCTATAGCTGATACGAAGGAGAAGGTTCCACATTTAATTTAGACTCCAAAAGGACAGCTATAGCAGATTTACATGAAGAATATTGAACACCAATTGACATACAGTTTTTATTTTCATGCAACGTCCAAAGTGGGAACCCTAGAGGATACTAATAATTAAGTATCAATATATTTGTAATAAAGCTGTCTTTAATGAGAAAATAAATCCCATATTATTTATTTATAGTAAAAGCTCAGCAAACTGTTTTCCTTTTACTCAGCAGGTACTCTGCTACCGGAGCATTTGTAAGGGTCACAAATTACCTTAGTAAGTCTTTTTTCCCCCAATAATTTTACAACTTCTCCACAAATTCCCACTACTTCATTTTTTCCCTTCTCAGTTACCTGCACAGCCATCTCTTCCTAAAACATCCAATTACAAAATGAAGGCCCAGAGCCCATCCCTCCATCACCTAAAGCAAAACACAGGGCAGCCTGGCCATCGTCCACGTCCTTCTCTTATCTGTGTCACAAAATCATCCTGGGAATTTAAAGGGAGAAGTGAAAAGCTGTATTTCTCTGCATCTTACTTGATTTAAGGCACTGGAGATGTGGATGTGCAAGTTTCTGTTTTGTTTTGCTTCTTAATTTACAACCCCATTAATTCCTGAAAAGGCTTTGGGATACTTAAATTTAATAACCAAAAATGAATTTTAACAAATCTTCTGGTACAAGAAAAATCACTGAAAGGGTCAAGCATGAGATGGGATAGGGAAGGACGGAATAATCATACACAGAAATCTGGGTTAGTAACAACACAGTAGTAGTCGTAACGGGATTCAGTGCTAATTATCTGATAGTCAAAGGCAAAGAAGGAGCTAAAGCTCGTGTAACTTAAAGGTAGAGAGTACACCAATGATTTTGGAGAGAACCCCCACATTCGACTCTGAGGTCTCCTGGGAATTTCTGTGAGTCTTTATACAAGGAACTTCAAAAAAACAAAGATGACATCTTCAAAAGCAATTCTGTGCAAATAGACAAGATGCTCTGCACATTGTTGCTCCTCACACAAGGCCTCTGTCAAGGCCGAGGGCACGAAGCCCTGTGCTACTTCTCTAAGGCCATCTTTGCAGGCCTGGAGGACTCGAGCGCTTGGAAGCAGAAGCCCAAAAAGCCTCTTCTTGGAGACAAGGAAAGAGGACCTTTGAAGGCGGAGGCCAAGAGGATGGGTGGAACTAGTCCCTGCCCTGACCCAGAGTGGGGAGAGGTCCAGGGCACGGGTCGCTGGTGGTTCCACCCTTCTCCTCATGGAACCACACGCGCTACACAGGGAGACTCCAGGGTGACCAGAAACCTAGATTTGACACTAGATTGCTTTTCAGGCTTAGCGAAGCCACAATATGTGAGATTCTACAAGCATCCCTAAACATGAGTTGAGTTTCAGCAGCTTTTCTCTGGAACTAAACTCCCCAGAACATGCCTCTCACTATCCCTTCATGCTTTGCACTTGCGGAGCCACCAGCAAAATATTCAAACTTAGAGAAAACTCTACTCTTATACCTTGAGAATTAATATACATAGGCATTACATAACTGCTTATAATACTGATTTTCTAGGCTTTCTGTGGGGGGAAATATCATATTTTCAGATGGCATGTGTATCCTTCCCTAAAAAGAATCAGCCCAAATTACTTAGTATTTTATGTAATTTGATTATTTGAATTTTAAAGAAAATATTTTGGAGAAAATCCAAATCTTTTGCTTGGTTCCAAAAGAACCCTTACCTAACATATGGGATCCTCCAGACACAAGAGTGCCATTGTGTTTTAATCTGCACTCTTGGAGGGTTTTCTCTCAAAAGCCTCATAGTCTTGACAAATACAGAGATTAAGGCAATAGCAGGTGCCACTCTGGGCCTCTCCTGCCTATGTAGACGGGCTCTACTCCTGAGACCTTGAACCCTGATCCTACCGGAAGCAGGGGCCACCAAGAGGAATCTGCCTCAGGGCCAGAAGGGCAAGTGGGGCCCTACGTGTCAGCCAGTGCCTGGGGTGGCAACTGCTCCAAATGTGTAGTGCCAGGTAGGTGTGAAAACAGTCACACCTTGCTCCTGCTCACGTTTCTTCTGTCCCCCAACAAATTGGCACCTAGAATTTCACGGTCATGCAGTCTAGGAGCTAGCAGAGCCAGTGTGAGTTTATGGCTAGAGGAGAAGTCTTGAGGGGTCAGTTTTCCTATCCTTGGGCAAAGCAGGAACTCCCTGGACCTGGTGGGTGGTATGGGAAGGGGGTGGTATGGGAGGGGGAGACTGACACAGCAGGGAGGGGCATTACCTTCAGAAGCAGTTGGTACTTGGTGATCCTCTGGACGGGCTTGATTAGGTAGGAAGAGATGGAGTTGGCCAGACCATGCCGCTGCTGAATCTCCTGCAGGGGTGACAAGGGGCACCATTACATACAGAGGGGTGCGTGCGTGCACATGCGTGTCTGTATGTGTTTGGGGGGGGGGAAGCAGGCAAGGCAAGAAGAGAGAAGAAAAGGAAAAAGGGTAGACAATTATGAGGAACTGTTCTCTGTTGGGGAGAGAAACAAGAGAGACCAAGATTGGTGCATAAATAGAGAAAAAGAGAGATGGCAAAGGGGGAGAGAAATTAGATATGTGTGACAGAAACGGAAATGAAGAAATGGGGAAGGAGAAAAGTGGGAAAAGGAAGTGAGGAGATAATAATAGACAGAAGGATAAAGGAGAGGTGGTGAAGGGAAGTAAGAGGGAATAAACCCAGAGCAGAGGCAACAGAGGCAACCACAGGGGTTAGTAGGATGATGAGAACAAGGGGAGGCAGGGAGTGGGGCTTGGACGTCTAGGCCGATGGCTCCTGAGTCTTTATCTCCTTAAAATAGCACAAGGGCACATATCCTTTACCATCTCCTTTCTCCTCAGCTTAAACCCGCCCCCAGCTTGGAATCACCTCGGTATTCCCTACAATGTCTTCACTGGGATCCACGGCACCGCCCTCGTTCTTCAGGACCCTCGAGCTGGCAACCAGGGAGTCATCGTTTGTTGTTTTTCTTGTGTTATCCCTGGTGACAAGTCCTGCTCCACACCATTCACACCCCGGCTACAAGCATGGCCTCTAGCTGCTGTTGGGGCCTCTAACCTCTTTTTCATCCATTCTCTATCCTGCCTCCAAAATAACCTTCCACTTCCCAAGGTGTAGGTGTGTGAAGGGTAGCGTGACTCTTTGCCTCAAGAACCTAACACCCTAGATGGCTGAGGCTACTCAACCACTTAAAATAGCAACAAAGGGGAGGGAACATATTCCCTGGGAGAACAGAGAGGAACGACTGGGCCCAGGGGTGGCGTGGATAGTTTAGGAGAGATAGTCTTCAGCTGAGGTTTAGAAGATAGGCGGGGGAGTGGGGGGAGTGCAAATGGCATTTTATATACGGAAAACATATTTAAAAAATATACAGGAAATAACCATTGTGGATGTAGATGATAATGGGGACCATGCAGAATGGCACAGAGGATGCACACCTAGAGTCCAGAAAAAAAAAAAAAAAAGAAAAGAAAGATACAGTTAGATAAGCCAAGTATATTTAGGTCATTGATGGAGGGGTTGAGCTAGGTGAAAAAAATCAGGATTTGGTGGTGAGCTTCTCAATGGTAAAGTACTGCCGATCTTAAATAGAAGAAAAACATGGTGAAAGCACTGTTTTAGAGACAGTCACACAAGCCTACTAGCAAGGATGGAGTTTGGGAATTAGAGGCAGAGACACCAGTCAGGAGGTCACTGAAAAATCCCAAGTGGCCAAACACAGAGTTGCCATGTGATCCTGCAATTCTATTCCTAGGTATATACCCAAGAGAAATGAAAACCTATGACCATACAAACACCTAGAATGTTCGTAGCGGTGTTATTGATGAGAGTAAAGAAGTGGATACAAACCAAATGTCCATCAATTGACGGATGGAAATCTATAATGTGAGGTAGCTCCAGGAGGGGGTATTATCTGGCCGTTAGAAGGAATGCAGGACCGAGATGTGCTTTAGCATAGCGGGGCCCTGAAAGCATTACGCTACGTGAGAAAAGTCAGTCACGAAATAACACAGATGATTCCATGTTGATGAAATGCCTGGAATAGGTAAATCTACAGAGAGAGAAAACGGATCATTGGTAGCTCTGGGCTAAGGAACAGGTGGGAGGATAAGGCGGCGGTTTTAGTTAAAGGGTGTGGGGTTGCTCATTGAGGTGATGAAAACGCTCTAGAACTGACTGTGGAGAAGGCTGTACCTGTCTGTGAATACACTAAAACCATTAAATTGTTCACTTTAAATGTACCTACCATCTGTATCTAAAGCTATGTATATATATATATCCTTATCTCTAGGTGTGTAACATGGGCTTGCCCTAAGCTGGGGTTAGTGAGACTAAAGTTCTGGGAGGAATATAAGAAATGTTTTGAAGTTACCCAAGACAGACTTGCTCTTTGGCCATGGAGGGAGGTGAAGAAGAGAGAATTTGAAAAATTACGGCATTCCTGCTAACGATCCCAGAGAGTAGCGACGTCCTCACTCGTTTGCCTCTTCTCCAGAGGTGTGCAATCAGAGCAGGGCTCATCCAAGACGGATGGGCAAAACAGCTGGCAGTGTGACCCTCTTTGGGCCAAGGAGCATTGCGAGTTTACTTGGGGGCTTTGGCAAGACAGTGAGGGCAGGAGCACACCTTGGACGGCCCTCCCTCTCTGCCAAGTGGGAAGGCCGCATGTGGGGCAGTGAGAAGGCGCTGTCCCCGGGGGGCTAGGTCAGCAGAACCGGGCTCACTAGTCCTTCATAGCCATCATAGACATCACAGCCTCTCAGCTCTCACATCTGAGATAGAAAATTCTGGAAATGTGAATTCCATGTGAAATGTGTGCCTTTTTCTGGAACTTTGATTTTGGGTGTACTCTCTACAATAATGGATACAAGAAGACAGCCTAATCAAGGGCTTGTCTCTCTTACAGAAGGAGGGCCTAGAGCAGATATTTTCTGTGTAGAACTTAGGGAACCCTTTCAGATGGAATGGAATAAAGTCCCAAATATGTGTTCTGGGAAGCTCTGGGAACAATCAGGAGTTCACTGTTCTCCCTCCCCACCTCTATGCTGAGCTCTAGGGTCTCCTACCTCGAGGGTGGTTTTTCTGGTTTCCAGTGGCCTTGCCAACTAATGCAGAGGCTCATCGGTCACTGCCTTGGAAATGGGGGGGGATAGGGTGCAAAATTTGGGGTATATCTAACCT
Organism: Canis lupus dingo; assembly: GCF_003254725.2. Classification (NCBI taxonomy): domain Eukaryota; kingdom Metazoa; phylum Chordata; class Mammalia; order Carnivora; family Canidae; genus Canis; species Canis lupus. The sequence continues at coordinate 27,721,517 of NC_064275.1, read as the reverse complement.
ACCAGTCGAAATTGGCTAGAAACAGGGATATGATGAATATAGGACTAAAGGAAACTACAGATTAGCCCCAGACACGATGACTAGTACAAAAGGAACCAGGCAAATCACCAGACAACCTCAGGGGCCAGAGGTGGGAGGAGGTGTATGCAATAGAAGGGTACTTGTTGACCTGCCAAAAGGCAAATTATTACAAATGCTATAAGGTAGATACAAAGTATAGTAAGTGCATAGAGAGGGGGAAGGATTCATGCAGGAAATGTCTGACCTTTAAAGGATAGAAAGAATTCTGAAGAATGTGTGTGTGTGTGTGTGTGTGTGTGTGTGTGTGTGCGCGCGCGTGCATATGAACACACACAATGGGGGCAGACCAAGCACTGGGAACAAAGATGAGGATGCAGAACAGTCTGAGGCCTGCTCAGAGCACAGGGTGTGTAGGTTCAGAAAAATGCTAAGTGGAAGACGGGACACAGTGCGTTCAAAACTTCACAAAGGCCCTTCTGGATATTGTAGATGAATAATTGACCAGAAGCATCTCATGGAAAATACACTATTAACAAAGGTTAAGAGTGGCATGGAATGTCCAATACAATATCCAATAAATTCTGATTCTGAAATTCTGTTTTTAACCAAATCTAACCTCAAAAATTCCAATGTGGGACATCCAGGACCATTTCTATATTAACACTTCATTTCTAAAAGTCACGAATGTCTTTTCTTGCCTGGCTTCCTCCCATTCAAGGGTCATCCCTCCACTGAGCAGCAAGATACTTGTGCAATCCATTTCTGTTATGGCAGCACCGGGCTAGAAGGATGCTCCGAGGTTCATTTCGTAGACTTGTGTATGGGAGTGACGTGTAAATGTGTGTGTATTCCCCAGGGGCCTAGCACACCATCTTCTCTACCATAAATACTCAAATATTTATGGAAGAAATGAAAGCAAGTAGGCAGAAAGACACATTGATGAACATTAAAAAGTTCTGAATTTCAAGTTGCTGTCACTTCTGATAGGACTGACATAATGCCCATCACTGCGACAGTCTTTATCTCACTGAACTTCCCTGTCCCCGCCGCCCCACCTCATTTCTTCTCTCCTTCTTGTTCTTCCCTTGTATCCTGCATCAACATTTAATTCTGTTCACTTTAGAGCCACCAGGTCACCCTCTGGGGACCAGCACTACGTAGACTTATACCATCATTCACTCAGAGGATTGGATCCTCATTCTGAAGTAAGGGATCCGACAAGGCATACATACCAGGGCCGACTTCGCGCGGCTTCCATGACGGCACGAGCGCTCAGCCCTAGCTACACTTACTCTAACCTGGAAACTTTTAAAACTCAAAGTCCGGGCCACACCCAAGCCAATCATACCCGAATTACAGGGGTGGTACCTAGGAATTAGCGTTTACAAAGCTTCCCAGGTAATTCAGGTGTATAGTCAAGGTTGAAACAATTGCATTTGAGCAGGGCCTCTCAAACTTGATGGGCACCAGTCACTGGAGGGCTTCCTAAGACTCAGATTGCTGGCTTTAGCCCTAGAGAGTCTGATTCAACAGACCTGGGTCGGGGGAGGGTCCAAAATACACATTTCTAACAAGTTCTCAGGTGATGCTGATGTGGCTGCTCTGGGGACCGCACTTTAAGAACCCGTGCATCTGAGGGAGCTGTATTAGGATGTGGGAATGCAGCATCTTAACACCTGTGTTGCCATCGGTCCCCTCTCTATGTGAGATTTATGGCTGGTTCCGTTTGGTGTCGAGGCATGGAGGGCAAATATGCCTGTCTAAAACCCCAGCGCTTGAGCTGGGATGGGGTAAAACAAAAGACAAACACTGCTTCTGGTTTTCTCCATGCTTTATCCAGGAGATAGAGGTTTGGGTGGCCAAAGAAGAAAGGAGGAATTAAGGCTAAAAACCCATTTTCCCAAAGCAGAGAAACATTTCCACAGGCTCATCAGTGGCTCAAGAAGGGAAAATCGATAGCTTACATCAAAGAAGGTGCCTGCATGCTCCAGGATCAGCTGGTTGGAATCAGGCTTGTTTTTACAGTAGGTGACGTACATCTGAAATTTGTCTGCCTGAAAAGAACAAAGGCAATAATAGATAAGCATCCATCAGTTGCTCCCTTCTGTTGAATGTGCGTGAAGGGCCCAGCAAGGGCGGTGCAGTTAAGCCCTCAGATATTGTGTGGAACAGGATTATCTGTGGCAAATGTTCTGGGCTTCTCTGGCCCATGTTCCCCTAACAAACTCTTGGATGCCTTTTCTCCTACCTGCAGGTGGAGAAAGCCTGCTGAAAGTGAGCTTATTTTAATACTAGTCTGTGCTAGAAAGAATTAGAAAAACCAATTCACACAACATATTTTGAAGTTGGACAGAATTTATTTGGGCATTATCCCTGTTTTGGATTACCTACCCTTGTGCTTCCCCTGTTGAGAAATGACAGCATTTGCTCTAAAAGCAAAAATCAATGAATGAAAACGAAGTGTGACCTCAGAGGTAGGTCTGCTTGTACCCCAAATGTCCCCATTGGGGGTAGTTTGTAGGGCATGCCAAGTGAGTATGCCATTATCTCCAACTTCCCAGAAGCAGTGGTAGGGGGAAAGGAAAGCAAGGTGACCCTTTGGGGAAGGACTTGAACAACGAGTCCTAACCAGATGGTTACTTCAAGCTAAGAACCTTGTAGCTTGGTGAAAATCCATTTCTTACTTCTCTTAGGACCCTCTGGGTTAGTGCTATGTGTCCTTACTCCTGGGAAAAGGTGTGTGTATTTTGGCCGCCAAGTACCTTCCCCTTTTGTGAAATGCTGTCAGAGAACATGTGGGATGTCCTCTTCTGTGGAAGCAGCCTAGATATGTGTTAATTATTGCAGGACTCATTGTGCCAGCAGTTTTCCAAGTGCTTTTCATATATATTAACTCATCTGATCCTCCTGAGAACCCTATGCAGTGAGCTCTATCATCACCATCCTCATTTTACAGAGGTGAAAACTGTGACAATTTAAAGTTGGTTAGTAACTTTAAATTCCCACAGTTAGAAAGAGGCAAAGCCCAGGTCAGCTGACGTCAGGCTTCCTGGTCATAACCGTGGCCTTTCAATACACTGAAACAACTCCTTCTACTCTCACATGCGAATATTATGAGGCTTATGAAAGTCACCTTGGGATAATCTTTGGCGAAATGTGCATATTTTATGCAATCATCAAAGGTTTTCTGAAACCAATTTTAGGGTTTATATACTATGTGGGAGGTATTCATCATCCCTAAGACATGCTGATAAATCATACTTCTAGTTGATTATTAGGCAGATCCACAAATTGTATGAAAAAAGATATAAAAAAAATCCCTTCACTTGTTTTTTTTTCTCCGCATTGGCTATGCAAGGGATCATAAATTGTTTATCAGCATTAATATGAACTGTGCATGAGCTCGTGTATTTAGAGTTAGAAAATATATTAACCCAAATAAGATGTCAGTCTGAGACTCCTTAAGAAATCAGAGTATGCCAGGAAGAAAATGTTAAGGTTCCATGTAAAGAAAATGATTCAGGTCTTAAGTTGTGGGACTGGCTGTGACATTTGTCACATGCCAGTGGACTAGTCAACTTCCTAGGTCATCTGAATTGTTTCCATGTATAAAATATACAGCACAATATATAGCCCTGCCTATTCCATAGGCTGTTGAGAACATAAACTCTCTGAATCATGAAGACATTTTGAAAAGCAGCCCATTTTGAGTGGAAATTATAATGAGATAATTATTAAATAGAACTCCCGACCCTGGGGAAGGAATTTCACATTTAGTTGCATTTAGTATCATAGGTGGACTTCCCTGGAGACGTCTGTACTTTATCACAAACCTGAGCTCCGAATAACATGGCGTGGACATGCTAACGGAGACTAAAGTTTCCATTCATATAATGAGAACCTGGTACATTCAGCCCCGTATGTGGCCCTTGACAATAGCCCCAGGAAAGAAAATGGTTGGATGCTAATTTTGTAGGTCGAACTGGGATGGATACTCATGGAATCTGTTCTTTTCTATTAAGGAAGAAAATGTAACCAATTGTTTGGTGGATTCCTAAAGCTCTAATTCCCTAATCCTTATCTAGTGAAAAAGCAAACAAAGCAAAACCCCTGGATAGAACTGGAATAGTTCCTCGATCAAGGGTGGTGGTGATGTTCCACTCTCTTGATATCTCAATTTTAGAAAGTTCTTGGAGAACTTAATGTGGACCTTGGACACAATGTCTGAGGACTTTTCCCAAGGAGGACTCTGCTGCTTGGGGGACAGACTGCTTCTCTCAGATCTACTTCTGTCCCTCCCTAAAGTCCCTGGTCCTGTGTTAGAACGTCAGTGACACCGATCCTCAGGTCAGGCACTGAACAGTGATGCCATCCGACACCACCTGCACTCCTGGAAAGCATGGCAAGTGGGAGAAGAAGGAGTTCAGGTCAGTTACCCAGGTAACAAAGCAGTGTCCCACATCCTCAGGCAGCTGCTCATACTTCTCCAGCTCTTTGAGGAAGATGCTGCAAGGGGAGAGAAAGGCTGGATCAGACATCTCTGTATTCTGTATACCACCTCCCTCCCCACCCAGATGGTCAACCCCATAAACTCTCTATTATTTACATATGGGTTCTCCACTCTCTAAGTGAGGAGTAGTTTTAAATATATTAGAACTGATTTCATTAAAATTTATATTAACCAATTAATTAGTGCCACTTAAAACTGTATTGTTTCCCTTAGGGATTTACACTTCTCAGGCTGAAGAGCAATTAAATATTACACTTGTGTTGGGGCTTTCATTTTAACTGCAACTATGAATCTATTTTTTTATATACAAGTAATCTGAACACATTGTAAGGTTTTAAAAAATATATAGTATAGATATCAAAAAGAATGAAATATCATCTATGATCCCAGAGATAAAGTGGGAACATTCTGAATCCTATAACCACTTCTTTCCAATTCTTGGCCGCCTTCTTCTACCAGCAGCTACCTTCTGCTAAAAACTCTGAGTTAATGTTTCTGAATGCAGACATCAATAGGAAAGAAAATTCAATGGAGAAATAATTACAATATATTTGAAAGCTGAATTGAAATACTACAGAATCATCTGCCATTATGGATAGCCATGCCCTTGGCTCCTTTCTGGGTGAAGAAATAATGAAGGGTTGACTAAACCAACTTCAAACTAACATGTTAAGCAACTGGTTTGAGCTCAGAGAATAAGAGCTCTAGTAGATGAGCCAGCACCACTGGAATGGAATTTGTTTTTTAAAAAATCACCCAGAGGTTTTAAAATAAAAATAATTATGACGCTGTGGGGAAACATATTGTTGGAAATGGAAGATGTAATCTTTACAAAGTGCAATTAGACAATATCTACCAAAATAACAAAAAATGCACTTATCTTGTGTTTCCGCAACTTTAATCCTGGGAAATTTCCTATGTATTTTAATTTATGTATGTATAAGAGGATGTAAACATGCGCATTCATGGTGGTACTATTCATAACAGTAAAAGGTGGCCTGTAGATGACAAAGTAACCAGTACATCCACAGAACTGGATATTACACAGCTATAAAAAAAATGACAAGGCTTTCCGTGTTTTCATATGAAAGATCTCCAGGGCAGGTTGTTAATTGGGAAAAAAAAAAGCCAGGTGTGGAAGAGCATATATAATATGCCACCTTTTGTCTAAGTAGGAAATATGTATTCTTATTTCCAACTCAAGAAATTTAATGGTCAAAGGATACAATGTCAGTTATGAAAGATAAGTCGTGAGATCCCCTATACGGCATCCTAATACCTGCAGCTAACAATATTGTGTTGTGCACTTGAAATTTGCTAAGAGGCAAGATGTTACGTTAGGTGTTCTTAGATGATGATGATGATGATGATAAAAATAATAATAATATAAGAGGGGGACGAAAGTTTCGGGAGGGAGGGAGGTGATGGATATGTCCATGGCCTTGATGATGGTGATAATTTCATGAGTATAGACTCATCCCTAAACTCATCAAGTTGTATATATTAAACATGTACAGCTTTTTACATGTCAATCATACCTCGATAAGGTGGTTTAAAAATTAGAAAGATCATTATCACAGGAAACCAAGTAAAGGAATAGGGTGGATAAAGATAGTGGTGGGTTTGACTTCTCAATCTAGATCTTTAAGTTTGATTTTTAAAATTAATTCAAAAAATAAATTAAAAGATATAAAGCAGTTCTGAATCATTGCACTACCTACTTCTATCTTTGGAAAAAATAAATATTATTGATTTGACCTACTCTGCCTGGCTCCTATTGTCCAAGCATTCTGGAAGTATCTTAAGATCCATTAATTATGGGTTCTATGCAGGTGTTCCTACCTCCCTCAATGATGTAGGAAGATGTTTTTTAGTTTTAGTCACATTTGAAAGGCTGAAATGCTGATGATTGGTGGGATCACAAATGATCTAATTTTTCGCCCACAGAAATCTTTCTGTGATAAATGGGCATTGCTGTAGTAATAAGAAAAAGCCACTTAAAAATTGGGGGGAGACTCCTGGAGGTACCCATTTAATGATAATCATCCTTCCCCTAATATGTGAATTTGAGAGCATGATTTGAATCATGGAACAGAAGTAATTATAATGCAACTCGGGCTTTCGAAATACAAATATGCAGCGCTCAAAAATCAATAAGACATATTTCCTGCTAGTTTTAGAAGAACTGCAGGTGACACATGTGTGTTTAATACGACTTCTAAAATAGAAGTAGGAGAAAATATTATATAATGCTGTAATTGAGTTTCAAACTTTTTTCTAGGTCAAAAAGGAAAACATCCTGTTTTTCCCACAGGGGAGGAGTCTGGCTCCCCACCATATCACCTCATCACTGAACTCTAAAAGGTTATGTATTATGCGGTCCTTCTCCACGAGGAACCCTAAATGCTATAACATACAACACCTTCAGAAGTAGTTTTCCAGAAGGTATTTATTTATATGGTCACTTCTCATATTGGCCCTCAATATAAATCTCAGTGAAGACCATGAATGGAAATCCAGCTCTGCGTCATGATGGACAAAATAGAGCCTGGGGCGGGGAGTGGGATGGCCTGGTGGCAGGGGAGAAAATCTGATGGGCTATTCTAGGACAAGGACTGGGGAAACAAAATGAGAGACTTTGAAGAAGGAAGGACCTAGAAGGAGAGAGGCCCTGGAAGAAGAGGCAGAGAGGAGAAATGGGAGAATGTGAAGGCCCCTGGCAGTTGGGATAAGCTGTCTCAGCTTGTGGAACACCTCTGCTTCCCCACTCTCAGGCTCTCACTCCAGTCCCCTAAGCTCTGACCTCCACGGTATTTATACTCTCCTACTTTAGGGTGATCAAATGATAAAACAACCGGATCAAGCCATTCCATACAGGAGATAATTCAGGGAGCGGTTCCTTCTTTCCTTGACTTAGGACCCAAGGTCGTGGCCTGGTTGCTTAAGGTTAATATTAAGCAAAGAGTGGTAATTATCCCGACACACAGAACTGATCCTTGATAATAGATGCTGAAGACAGTGCTATGAATTTTCTTTAAAATCTTGACAATCTAAATAGAGCAATGCTGTGACTTTTTTGTGACAGTGACCATCACAAACCTGTGGGAGGATGCTCAGTTTGAAAATTCTCAAGAAACAAAAGCACTATAAAATGAATGAAATGGAAAGAATATTATTTCTGTAATGAATGCCTTTCTGGAAAATGAAGGTTGTAGCAGCAACTGCCACGAGTGCTACTGTTCTGTGTCTTACTTTCCTTTCCTCCCACAGCCAAGCAGATGGCAAAGAACCAGAGTTCACTCTTACTGTAGTGAAGGGGGGTCTTCCAAAGCCTCATTTTCCTCATCTTTGAATAACGACCTCATCGGGTTGTTGTGAGGATGTAATAGATGTAATAAATCCATGTGGGTAGAGAACCCATCCCAGTGCCTAGCGTACGGTAGACACTAAACAAACATTAATTCTTTAGGATCAGTGCTTCCCAATCTTAATAAATTCATACTCTGATAAACACACATACTGCGCACTCTTCCCCATTCCTAGAGACTCATTGCTAGGGAACTCACCCTTAGGGGAGCCCTTGTTGGAAAATCTATAGATTACTTTTCCCTAGAACATATCCTGGGAAAATCCTGATTGAGTGCTACAAAAATTGGATTCCATGGTCATATATCATTTAAGTTGGGAAAAGCTGGGTTAAGCTCGTCTTTTTCCCGCAGGGCTTCTAAAATCCTATAAAATGATGAGGTGTGTGATAAGTCTCCGAAGTAGGTATCATGTGTAATGCCTCTTTGCAAGTTTTGGGGGGCAGTATCAGGCTTTGTCTCAAGGAACACTCCTGGGAAGCCCTAGTTGGTGATCCCTACACCTGGCTGTGCACTGTCCTCTGGGGTTAGGATCTGAGCGTCTGCATCGTTCAGAAAAGCTCCCTGGGTATTTCCACTGTATCAGAGACCAGCATTGGAAGGCAACTGTCTGTCCTAGATCCCACTGTGCTTCTAGTGGGCAGATCCTATAATGACTCTGTAGGATTCAGTTTTTTATTTAAAAAAAAAATCTAAAAATTAGAAAAACTATCTTGTGCTGGTCACGTCAATCCATGACTTTGAGCAAGACACTCACTACCATCTCAGTTTGATTGTTGAAGGCAAGTGGCAATATTAAACTCTATTTTGCTTTTTAATTCAAAGCTTATGAAGATGACAGATTATGTAACTCTGATCCATATCATTCCGTCTACTTCAAAGAGACATGAGGAGTTTAAATTAAAGCACAAGAGGTCACAACACTCTTCACAAATGGTGGAATATTTCACGTCGGCTCTTTTATAGCAACATCTTGGTCCTCACCATTTCAATAATTATCATGTAATGAATTGTGAGGGGGGGAAAAGCAAAGCAAGTAGTTTAAGTGTGTGAATGGGATTATTTTGAAGTGAATAAGACCTTAAAAGAAATGTCAAAATCCAAGCGAAGTCATTACTCTATTAAATTAGCATGATGCAATTTTTCTGTGGTTACTTTCTGAGGAAAATGCCTCCCTCTGGCTTTGCACAGAATCTTGGGAAATGAAACCTCTAGCATTTATTGATAGAAAAGCTTCCTGAGGTTTGTGATTAAGGACTGGAGCAACAGCACCATTCCAAAGGAACCTTGAGTCATTCTGATTTTGTTATTTTCTCCAAAGGTAAATTTGGTCTACGGTCCCACTGCTTCTGGAGAAGTGCATCCCCCACAGAAGGTCTCATGGTGTGGTCCAGCAGACTGCACTTTACAGGAAGGATGCAGTGTGTAATTAAAGGGGAATGTATTTGATGATCTGTGTGTGTATTGTGTAGTGGGGTGGGGTGGTCGTGGTGGGGCATGAAGACAGGGGCTGTGGCAAGGATGAAGGAAAGAATGAGCAGCCCGGGTGGCTCAGCGGTTTAGTGCCTGGCTTCGGCCCAGGGCCTGATCCTGGGGTCCCGGGATCGAATCCCATGTTGGGCTCCCTGCATGGAACCTGCTTCACCCTCTGCCTGTGCCTCTGCCTCTCTCTCTCTCTCTCTCTGTGTCTCTCGTGAATAAATAAATAAGATCTTTTAAAGAAAAAGAATGAGGAGGATACATAAATAAATAAAGCTGAAGGTAGTGTGAGGAGAGAGCTATCAGGCTCCCTTTGCAGGAAGTCCAGGGCATTCCCTTCTTATCCGAGCAGGGCTGGGTTACTGTGTTCATACAAGCGGAGCTAGACATCAATTCTAAAGAGCCCACTTGTGACCAGACAGATTCAGAGTCTAGCACGTAAGAGGCTCTAGGCTGCAAGGGCCGGGACAGCTGCTCAGCATGCTGGGGCAGCTAGGAGACCCAGGAGAGTTGTGTGCACTCCAGGGAAGGTGCGCGACTGTTCCTGCAAGTTTGATCACCTAGGCTGAGCCATGAGAGTCACCCTTCTCTGTCCCTTCATCACACACCAGGAACTTCAGCCTAGATTAGAGACGAAGGGGAGAGGGGTGCGCAGGGCTGGACTTCTACGCAGCCTATTTCCCACCTTCAGGCTCCAACCTCAGGAAGCTGTTTACCTTACTGCACTGCTGCTACCTGTTGAATAGGTATTGCTCATATCTCCTAATTGTGTTTAATTTGTGTAATAGATGAACCAAAAAGTATCTGCATAGATATCTAACAGGTTTAATGTTAAATTAAATATTAAAAAAAACCCCTAATCTCACATTTAATGTTATCCATATCCATGAATGTGCTGTTCGGCAACCAGGCACGGATGCTAGGCAGTTAGTGTGTACAGCTAAATTTAACATGGCTTTGACACAGCCAAATAAATGCTTAGACCTTATCCTGTCTTGGGTATGCCCCAACACCTGTAACCAGCACCCGTGTTGACAGCTTACAGAAAAAACAAACGAAGACAAACCACAGGTAAATTTTTATAAGGCCCATCTGATGGGTTGTGGCCTACCTGTAGTTATCCCTTATGGCATGCGTTTAGGGCCTAAGAAAAATCAGTTCTCTCCCCTCCTCTTACCCTGACATTTGAGTATTAAGAAAATGACAGTATGATGTAATAGGGAGCTCTGAAGACCTAGAATCTTTGGCTGTGCCATCAAAATAGGCTTGGGCGGGTCGCACACCTTTGTGAGCCCCAGTTTCTACAGTACAAGGGATGAGAGCAGACCTAGATTATCTTTAAAGGTTTCTTCCAGGCTTTTATACTTTGTAATTCTGTGATTTCTGTAAATGGGATAAAACTAACACCAAGGGCACTTGGAGGGGAGAAGAAGCATAGAAGGCTTAAAAGAGGCATATTTTAAGTGAGAGGAGAGGCAAAGGAGAAAGCCCGGAGGGGAGGGTGTCCTGCAGACCCAGCTGTAGGCCGCACATCCCTCCTCTCGCCACTGGGTGGAGGCAGCTCCTTGCCTTGTACCGAGGATTGACCCCACCACCACCCCAAAGTGTTTCCAGGCTTGTATTAATTTAGGGGGTGGAAGCCAGCATTAAAAAGGGGAAGGGGAAAGAGAAACAGAATCTAATCCAAAGTATCAGACATAGGATGTTATTCTGAACAACTTAATTTCCCTATTATATATATGAGCATGTGTGTCTCAGGACATAATGTATCATCTTTTTTCTCTGGTTTATGATAAAAAAAAAAAAAGGTTTAATAAGCACATTGCTGATTTTCCCATCCAAAATAGGATGGTAGCTCTGGAGAGGTCTGGGTCTCTATCCGTCTCTCTCCCTCCACCCCCCTAACCTCTCTAACCTCCCTGACTACTGCTTCCCTCCCCCTCCTCTTCCTCTTCTTCCCATTGTTATCCACCCACTTCACCGTTCTTGCTCATTTCTCCTCTAAGTCCGTATTTGATCCCTCTCTCCTCCCTCTCTCCTCTCCCTTCCTCCGCACCTCCCTCCCTTCCTCTGCCATCACCATTTCTGACCACAACTACCTTCACCCTCCACCTGCCGCCTCCTCCACATCAGTCTCACAGGTGAGAAGATACAGTTGAACTGGAAGCAGGATGCCCAGACCTCACCCCACCCCTGACCCAGGGTTGAGAATGACTCAAAAACTCCTCCCTGTGGCCACTCTCAGCCTTCTTGCTAGACTTTGCCACTCTCCTCCCTAGAAAGGCCTTTGTTCAAGCTTCCCTCCATCATCAAGGGAGCCATCCCTGGCTACAGAAATCCTACCAATTATTTAAATCCCATCTCGAATGCCCTCCCTCTGGGAAGCCTTTCCTATTTTTCCAGGGGAGGCTATTTTCTTTGCTCTTTTAACTGCATTTGTGCATCCCTCCACTCTGATCGCAAGTACATAAATAATTCCCAGGACTCAGGGGGCAGAGCCTGGGTTTGATTCATCACTGGGTACCAGCTCTACCTCCAGACTAGCACAGGGCTGGCCCAAGAAGGAACTCCGGGAAGATGTAGAAATGCGGGCCTGGTCCAGTTGTCCACTGGCATTTCCCACTGCTTCCTCCAGCTCTTCCTGTCCTGCTGCATACCACCCTCTGCTGCTGGCCAATCTTGGCTACCTGGTATCCTGGTAGGCTGACCCTGTCCTGGCCGATGCTTCCAGCTTAGCCTCACAAAGCTCTGGCCTTTCTCCCTCAGCCTTGTGCTGGGAAGGCTACGCTGGGAGTGCAGTGGGTAGTGGCCAAGGCCAAATCTAAGCTTCTGGCCAAGCCTGGAGGGAAGAAGTGTACAGGAGAGATACCTGCCCCTGGTTATTGGTCCTCCACTTGCCTTTCCAGCCCTTGCTGATAAAACAGATCTATGTCAGGTAATTATTGGAAGGGTATGGGACCTGGATGACATACCTATGGAAGAAATGGGTTGAAGTGTTCCTCAAACTTGGGGATCACAGAGCAGCTGGTTAGATATGAATTAAACCAACAAGCTTTGGCAGTCCCAGCTGGGGGTCTATGGAGTGGGGGAAAGGGAGAAGGCAGTGACATGGAAAAACACCCCCCACCCCAGAATCTACACCTAATTTTTAAAGGGGGAGACAATGTTCCACCACTGGGTAAGTCACTGGCTTCTCTCTGGGCCTCAACATCCTTATCTAATAATGGAGATAGTTGTAATTGATGGTGAGGAAGACCCTCTGAGCCCCGACGGCAGAAATTTTATAAAAATATTATTGCTCAGACTCACCTACAAATAATAGAAAAATAAGCAAAGAGTAAAAAGTAAAGCTCAGATTTAGCAGAAGGTGATAAGCATTTTAAACAGCTCTTCTTACCAAAGCTGAAAATCTAATCATCAAGGAAAACTGAAAGTGAATACATTTTTTTTTTTCTGAATTACAAGTTGTAGGTTAGTCCAAGTGGGGAGATTACATTAAAAAAATCCATTACTGTTTAGGGGATCTATTTATGGTATATATTATCTTAACTGAGTGCTCCTGGAATGCTTAGCAAAATACAATAGAAATGGGTTTAGGTCTTACGTATGTAAGTTTCATTACCTTTATAATTCTATAAGAAGATGTAGTATAAGGATGGGAAGAACAGAGGGTAAAAACTAAGTATCATTCCACTTAAATCTCCAATTTCTGTTAAAACCATTACTTAGAGGTGTTAAGTTCTATATACTGAATTGCTCTTCTTTCTAAAAATTTTGGTGCTTGAGAATTTCTCTGTTCAATATCTGTATAGACAAGGTCCTTGAGAAAGATAATACACGCACAACTAATCTTTGTTGTTATTTTTCAAAGTGATACCATTCAAAAGATCAATACTAACTAGCTGAGAAATGTAACATATTCACCATAACACCCTTGGTCTAGGTAATAATTTCCTAGTGACTCAGCTAACTGTGTCATCCAGGTAGCATCAATCTCAATCTCTTGGCTTTCCAATCTTCTTCCCTCCATCCCTTCCTTCCTCCTTCCCCCACTCTCTGGAGTATAAGTAGATAATCCAAGCTGTGCACTAGAAACAAGAGAAATGTGTTTGCTGTTAGCACATCTTTGTGAAGATGCAAATAATTGGGGTTATAAAGAAGCTTGGCATATATTCAGGTTAAAAAGTGACCATTTCATAAGTATTCCTGAATAGCAAACAGGTGTTTGGACTCTTGTATGGTACTAAAATCAAGAAGTTCCCAGGAAACTGAGTGGGAGAAATTAGAGAGAGAGAGAGACAAACCATGAGAGACTCATAACTCTGGGAAACAAAGGGTTGCAGAAGGGGAGTTGGTTGGGGGCTGGGGTAGCTGGGTGACGGGCACTGAGGAGGATACTTGATGGGGTGAGCACTGGGTGTTATATTCTATTTTGGCAAATTGAATTTAAATAAAAATAAATAAAATGTAAAATAAATAAAAATAAAGAGACCCAGACAAAAAAAAAAAAAAAAAAAAAAAGAGAAGTTCCCAGGAAGTTAATCTCCAAAATATATAAAGAATTTATATAACTCAACACCAAAAAACTCCCAAACAATCCAATAAAAAAATAGGCAGGGGACCTTATTAAATATTTTCCAAAGAAGACAGGGCCAACAGACAATATGAAAAGGTGTTCAATATCACTGATCATCAGGGAAATGCAAATCAAAACCACAATAAGGTATCACTCTGCACCTATCAGAATGGCTAAAATAAAAAAAGACAAGAAATAACAAGTGTTGGTGAGGGTTTGGAGAAAAAGGAACCCCTATGCTGTTGGTAGGAATGTAAATTGCTGTAGCCAATATGGAAAACCATATGGAGGTTCCTCAAAAAATTAAAAATAGAAATACCATATGATCCAATACTCCACCACTGAGTCTTTACCCAAAGAAAGTGAAAACACTAATTTGAAAATATATATGCACCCTGTGCTTATTGCAGCATTATTTACAATAGCCAAGATAAGGAAGTGATCTAAGAGTCTGTCGACAGAGGAATGGGTAAGGAGGATGTGCTCATACACACACACACACACACACACACACACTGAAATATTACGAAGCTGTAAAAAAAGGAGGCAATCATGCCATTTGTGACCACATGGATAGACCTAGAAGATATTATGCAAAATGAAATAAGTCCGATGGAGAGAGACAAGTATGATTTTACTCATATATGGAGTCTGGAAAAAAACCCAAATAAATACACAAACAAAAAGTAGAATCAGACTTGCAAATATAGAGAACAAACTGATGGTTGCCCTATGGAGGGCTACGGGGAGATGGGCAAAATGGGTGAAGGGAAGTGGGAGACATGGGCCACCAGTTGTAGAATGAATAAATCACAGGAAAAAGGGCACAGCATAGGAATATAGTCAATGACACTGTAACTGTGCTGGATGGTGGCAGACGGTATGGCTCTGGTCAGCAGAGCATAATACATAATACATAAACCCAGCAAATTACCATGTTGCACACCTGAAACTAATGTAACATTGCAGGTCAACTACACACAAATTTAAAAATATTAAAAATCATAAAAAAAGAAGCCCCCAGGAAACCCCTTCATTCAGATATTATTTTGCTATTAAGGTTATAATTGTTAATGTTCTGGTAGCGATGGGGAAAAAAATCATCTCTAATAGTTTTCCCTATTTTGTGACTCTCACAAACAGAAGACTGAATTATGACTTCAACGGCACTAGCCATAAGTCTGCAAAGTGTAATTTTATTTTTAGTCTGTGTGTCCGTTCATCCATCTATCCACCCAACAAATAGCTACTTAGAGTGTATCGTGTGCCAGAGTGATGCAGTAAAAGACATGGGTCTTTTATGGAGTTCGCATTTGCTGCATTTTCAAAGTTGCCTTCATTGCCATTTCCTCTCTTATTTATTAGAGATTTTAGAGGTGTTACGCTTTTTCCAATTAATCAAAATTCGTATGGCATAAGGAGAAAGCACATACTCTGAGAAAGCTCTTACTCTCTGGATCCTTTGGATTATTAATACCCAGCTTTATTTCCTTGGATGTTCCCTTAAATTGTGAGTAATTTAAAACATTAATTTTTTTTTTTTGGTGGAGAGCAAAAAAATTCTATATGCATTGCAGAATTCCTTTCTTTTTAGTGCAGAATATACAACACAGTGGCTGTGTTGGCCTCTCTATTGGGATAGAGCATCACTGGTATCAATACTAAGTAGCCTTGACCACTATGATTTTGGGGGTCACTTTGTTTTGTTTTGCAGTTTATCTGTCTTCTTTTACTTTATGCTGGTAATATCAGACTACTTGCTCAAGTTCTTGACTTTTATTTACTGCTTCTAAGTTGCTAAGGTCTTAGAAATGATCTTACCATCTAACAGGATTGTTAAAGTGGCTGTAAAGGAGAATAGAAAGCTGTTTCTGTGAAAAGATAAGAACTTTATCTTTGTGATATCTCTTTTGATTGCTC
Organism: Canis lupus dingo; assembly: GCF_003254725.2. NCBI lineage: Eukaryota > Metazoa > Chordata > Mammalia > Carnivora > Canidae > Canis > Canis lupus. Next base: position 27,705,646 of record NC_064275.1, on the reverse strand, counting down.
AGAAGCTGGTCTTTATTTTCTTCTTGTTTCTCTATAATGTTATAAATAGACAACATTTGCTGGGGACCCGTGTTCTCGACAATTAAATTTATTGCTCTACAGAATGTAGCATTCCGCATGGACTAACCTTTTTTTTTTTTAAAGGGGCTTCTTAGAACTATATTTTGCCACTGGTAGCTATTTCAGCTATTTAAAAACTACTAAACTGCTTACTATGGTTTACTAAAGCGATATCATGAAACAAGAGTAAGAGGTAGATTTTTTGTTATAATTGGTCTATTGTTACAGTTGTACATGAATAGTCTTTTCCCTATATATTGATTTGGTAAAAGCAGGGCTTCCTGGAAGTGCATGCTGTGATCCCTAGACTTCTAGACTGCGTCATTTCTGTAAGAATACAGGGAAAGTGAGACTTGTTGGCTAAAATCCCAGAGACCACACATCAAGAAAAGTGAAAGTACCATGCCTTACTGCTTACCAGACCAATGTCTTCTCAGACATCCTGAGGGAGATGGGATAATGCTGAGTGGGACTCAGAGGAGAGAACTGGAATCAGTGGTCAAGAGTGGCTTTGGCTTTACTGGGATCTTATTAAAGAGACACGAGGAGAGAATATTTCTGGAGATTTCCAGACAAACCAAATGAAGAGTGCTAAAATTTGTGATTAAAAAAAAAAAGAAAAAGACTGGAAACTTTTATTAAGTATTCCAGCAAGTCAGAAGGTTTTTTTCCCCTAGAACTCACTGGTTTCATAGCCTGAAGAGTTAACATGTCATGGAAGCTACATATTTTATGTTCTCTTAAAATTGATGCCATTTGATGACATAAGAGGGTATTAATCATCAGGACCTGATAAGAGAAGAGTGGCTCTCCATGTCTTATGCAGAGCTCAGGATCATTTTATACCTCATTCTTGCTTGTTCTTAGTCGTTCCTAGCAAAGGGCCCCATACTGAGTTCTTATTTTCTACAGCTGGGCTGTCCATCTGGTAGCCACTTGCCATCTAAATGTACTAAATTGAATAAAATTAAAGATTGAGTTCTCAGCAGCACAGGCCACATTTCAAGTGTTGGGTAGCCACATGTGTCTAGTGGCTATTAGACTGAAGAGCAGAGATGTGAAATATTTCCATCACCACAGAAAGCTTCATTGGATAGTGCCGTTCTAGAGTCTTGCCTCACCTGTACCCATGGTCTCATGAGGAAATCTTGGGGCTGGCAGTTTTATCTCTGACATCTTAAGTTGGGAAATGCCTGGATGAGCCTGACCGTAGGACTTCCTCCGAGTTGAATCCTACAACGCTGAACCTTTACCGCTTGGCCCCTCTCTGCAGCAGGGTCCCCAGGGAGCTCTAGGACTTTATACCAATACTATTCCTGTGTCATCAGATTCCCTCTCTTTGTATTTTGCAAACTGAGTTATTTCCACCAGTTCACTATGTAACTAACCAACCAATGTTCTTGGTGACTCCGTTAGCAATGAAACATGTTTAGTATGTTGTGGAAAAGACACTTCAATTGGGAGCTGGACAAAAAGAATTGTTATGCTTTAGAGCTCGCTCCGTGGTTCTACTCATCTCAACAAGACATAGAGGGCCAGTAGACATTCTCCCCATAAGCTGTCAAGAAATGTGCTCCGTTAGGTATTTTGATTATCTGTCTGTATGTTCACATGTTTTTGTTTTGGTTGAGAGTGGAGATGATGAGGTAGCTGCGGAGGGAGAAAGTATTTAGGTTGAAATAAAAACTTCAATGGAGTTTGAAACCCAAGCCCCACAGGGCAGAATGATTAGCTTCCGATGAATTCTAGTCTCAGAATTTCCCAGTTTTACTGAAAAGACTCTACTTTTAGTTCCTCGGAGCTTGGTTATCATTCTGATTGGATATGAAGGTGTTACCTGTAGGTCCCTAAGGAGCTGGGGATGGACAGTGCTGAATCCTTGACTTCGCTCTACACAAGCGACTCTGGACAACTGACTTAGAAAATTTACCAGGTAAAATTACCAGGTGGGATTTACCAATCAGCTTTGATCCACTTGTTGGGAAGCCCTGCCGATGGGTATCTGTGGCCCTCAGTATGCTCTGGGAAACCCTCCACCAACCTACTTGTTATGAAAATCGTAGATCTCCTGGATGTTGCCAAAGATGATGTGCTCTTTATTAAGAATCCCAGGGGGGATCTCCTCCACGCCACTGGTCATCTCCCACAGGTAGGTCTGTAAGACAGCAGCAGCCTCATCACTGGCAAGTACTACCAAATGCAAACAGGTCTTCATTCATACTAGAGAGGTAAGACTCCGACTGGGCTTGCATGTGCGGTGTGAAAAGTGAGATGGTAAATACACAAAATGGGAAGGAAGAAAACTCAAACGTTCCATTATCTTCAGCTGTTGCCAGGGAAACTCATGTCCTGAGCTTCAGCAAAACACAAAGCTCCCGTTCCTCTTATTGATTAAATGTGTGTGTGTGTGTGTGTTGGAGTGTGTCGGGTGGGGCGGGGGGGTGGGGCGTGGTGGAGGCCTAGATCTGCAGACCCAACTTAAGTTCATTGACTGTGTCATGGTTTTTATTTCGAATTCAAGTCTTATATACGTTTTTGCTGGGTCCAGCTCCAGTCTGAGAAAAGTTTCTTTTCAAAAGCACTTTTCACTCCCATGCAATAACTACTGACTCTGTTGGCTTTTATTTGTGAAGCTCTGGGAGAGACAAAGAGGACTGAGCTTCTCTCAAGGACTTGATGCTGGCAAGGCTGTCATTTTTCCAAGATAGCTGTGAACTGATTATCGCAAGACTTACCTCTAAGCACTCATGTAAGTCCCTTACATAAGCCTTCTCTGTCTGCAGTAATTCAGCCATAATGAATCTAGGAGAAAACAAATGGGCGTTTAGTTGGTTCAAGATCTAATACCCCCCTTCCTTCAAACTTTGCTTCCCTACCCTGGCATTTATGACATTCCCCAATGACCCATTTTTCTATTTCACCAACAAGAAAGGAAGAGTCCTTTCTTGAAAACTCTCTGCCTCTGAGTATTATCCTCTGAGTCCCTGTCACCTTGATGATTTGCTCTGTATCCCTCCAGCATGTTTGTGTTCAGCTAGTGCCATATTCTCTCCCTGTTCAGCCCCGGTTCCACCACTTTGTGACGCTGTGCTAACATGTGTTCGCAGTTGCATGTGTGTGCTTGCATGTGTGCACAACACGCAGCACCATTCGTGTTCATTCCCACCAGCGGGGCAGCGCAACTCTCAGCTTCCCGCATTTCCTTCACACTCCTGGAATGATGACTGCTGTTCAACAGAACTGCTGACTTACACCAGAACGGTTTGCAGAACCATCACTTAAACCAGGTGTAAAAGCCAGGCAGAGATGCCCAAGACACCACCACGGACACTGAAGGTTAGCGAACTTTTTTTGTAAAGAGCTAGGTGGGAAGTACTCGTGGACCATTAAGTCTCTGTCACACCTACTCCACTTTGCTGTTGGAATGTGAAAGGAGCCATGGACAATATGCAAAAAAAAAAAAAAAAAAAAAGAATAGTAAGTGTGGCTGTGTTCCAATGAAACTTTATTTATGGACACAAAAGGGTTTCACCTAATGTTCACATTGCAAAATATTTTTCTCCTGGTATTTTTTTCAACCGCTTAAAAATACAAAAAAGTAATTTTTCACTTACAGACTATAGGAAGGGGAGGGGTCACATGTGGCCTGTGGCCCAGGATTTGCTGACCTCTGGCCTGGATTACCCTGAGCGCTTTGCCACTCTTCTTAACGGGGCTCGCTTACAACCTAAACTGGTGTGCGTGAAGCGGAGCATGCAATCACAAGCAGAGCACGAGTTAACAATGTTGTGACTGCTCTTCGGTATCCCTTAAAGAAAAGCTTGTGCTCCGCATCTGCAAGGAGAAGTCTCCCTTCCTCTTGGGCCCCTGAACAACACAATGTTCTCGGTTTGTAAGATGGACAAGGCTCACTGTTTCTACTCTCCAACGCTCTATAAGTTTTGATTACTGTGAAATGTGGGTGGAAGCATCATGTCTGTCCATTCCAACTTCTGTGAGTGGACACATTAAGCTGTCAGAGGGATATGTAGCAGTGAAAACCAAGCATAGTCATGAGGAGTTTGCCAATTGGGTAGAAGTTCCCCAAAACATACTCTTTCTTCCGGGCTGACTTCCGCTTCTCTTCATTGACTTCGTGGTTGGCGTCCCGTAGCTTGACCTCACGATCTGAAAGGCTTGCTGGGATGATGTCCAGCTCCAGGTCCTTATTGTCCTACACAGAGAGATCCCAGAGGTCACCTTGGAGATGCTTTGGGAGAGGAACTCATCAGAGTTAGGGGAGGCAATAGAAGGCAAAAAGAGAGAAAGATAAAATGGAGCAGGTGAAGAAGAGAGGGAATCCAACACATGGCCACGTACAAGTCCTCTTCTTCATGGAATAGTTCTTTTTTCCCCAAATAAGAAATATATAAAATGTTCAGGTCAAATGGTGAGGGCTAATATTCACAGCAAGGAAAAATAAGAAACACATTTAATAATTAGTGTCACGTTTCCCCGAGGACTTTGGTCCTGATTAAATCTAAATGCACACACATACACACAAAAATATTAGTCTAAGATTGGTTATTAACCATTAAAATAGATGTAGGACAGAAACACATAAAGACATAAGAAAACTTCCATTTGTCTAGGGAAAATAATAAAAGCCAATATTTTTATTTAAACAAGCAATTTCCCTTAGAAATAGAAAGCTAAATGATACAATTATTAAATATTTGTCAATCCCTGCTTATTTCAACCACTGCTTTGTATTTATACAGGATGGAAACCTTTAGAAAAAAATCTCACAGTTTAAAGCCCAGGGGAGGTGTTATTATTTCCCCCAATTTTAGTGGTTTGAACCAGTTCACTCTTTAGTCTGTTCTGCTTCAGAGCATCAGCCTATTTAAAGATTTAAGAATTAGAAATCCTAGGATTAAATTGCCAGCCTATATTTAGCTCTTAATTCATAGGTTACTGACCTCTATTACAAAGGAGAGATTAAAAGTCAGTCTTTCCTTGATTCTTGGCAAATAGTACCTCTTTTCAGTTGAAATGTCAAATAGCCTTTGCACAATCACATCTCTTATTCTTGAAAGAACACTATTATACAGACAGGGGACCCAACATTTGCTGATTAACATAATTGGGTGGAAGATGGTACTGATGAAGCCAAGGTAAAGGGTTTAGTCCTCAAAACCAACAGTTAACTCTACACATAGAAAAAACTCTGTTCTGGGAGCACCTGGGTGGCCTAGGTTGTGATCCTGGGGTCCTGGGATCAAGCCCCATATTGGGCTCCCCGATGAGCAGAGAGCCTGCTTCTCCCTCTTCCTCTGCCCCCTGCTCATGCTCGCTCGCTCACTCTCTTTCAAATGAATAAACAAAACCTTTTAAAAAAAAGAAAAAAGAAAAAGAAAAACTCTGTTTGCAGCCATGGACCCCACCCTTGGCCAGCCAATTTTGCCATATAGCACTAATCAGAAGGGGCTAGAAGTCAATGGCTCACCAAGATCCATTCCTTCCACTAGAAAAGTCGCACAAGACAAGTGTTCTAGGGGTCAATAGCTCAGAAAGACTGCTGTGGAAAGCCTAGCTCCTTCCACGGTAATGAGAGCAGCGGTGCTGAGAGAGATGAGAAGGGAGGATGTCCCAGCTGGGCAACCCCCATACCTACCTCTGTGTTGACGCCCAGGGCTTTCTCCAGGGAGTACCGGTACTTTCCCATCCTCAAGGAAAAGTCTCTGTAATGCTTGTCCACCGTGGTCACCCATTTCCTGATCTCTGTGGCGTGAATGTGACCTTTCTCCACAAAGCTATCAGCCAGTTGAATCAGAAGCTTCACCTTCTCCTTTGTTTGCTGTCCCAAAAGATGATCCTAAATTACTAGATTACATTTATTCTCATGGCCCTTCAGTCCCATCCCCCTTTGCTTCACAGCAGCCACAGATACCTCACTGCCTGCCTGGGTGTGTAGCCCAGGTCTGTCACTTACTAGCTGGAAGGTCTTGAACAAATTACTTAAATCCCCTATGCCTCAGTTTCCTTATCTGCAAAAGAGGGATCCCAATACTCCTCCATCATAGGGTTGTTGTGAACATTTCATGAGGTGACAATGCGGAATGCTCAGAGCAGTGCCTAGGGGGGCTGCGCTCACATTAAGAGCTCAGGAAGCAAAAAAAAAAAAAAAAAAAAAAGAGCTCAGGAAGCAATACATGTTAGCCATCATGATTACGGTAAGGAGCTCGTACATTAATACTGTCCTTTATCAGGTCACAGAATATGTTAATATCACATCTGAGACTCATTTGAGTCTTAAAGCATCTCGAAAAGGTGGGTGGAAGGAGGTGGTGTGGGTCTCTCTGAACCACAGATGAAAAAAGCCGAGGCTTAGAGAGGTTTGGGGCTTGTCCAAGTTCATACCATCTGTAAGTGATAGAGCCCGTTGGCTTCTGGACCACAGTGACTAGTTCTCTCCCTTCACTGTACTGGCCTGGAGTAGGCTTTGTCAACAGCTAAGTTGGCACAGGCCAGGACCTAAAGAAATCTAATTAGCAGATTTAAGACAAAAGTCTGTCCCTTTCGCCATCAGGATCTTGTCTTTAGTTTCAGAGAGAGAGAAAGAGAGAGAGAGAGAGAGAGAGAGGAATAGAGAAGATTAATGAAGCCAGTATCTATTATGGGGCTAAGTAAGGTGGAGTTCTGATGTGTATTGGATTAATTTCATTTCTAGCAAGGGTTTGTTCAATACCTACTCTCCATACCACCGTGCAGAGGGCTGTGGGGACAGGCTTGGGGGATAAACAAAAGAAGAGAAAAAGATACTTATTTCCCCCAAAGAGCCCATATCTCTAAAGGGGACAGGACTGTCATGCAGAGTGGTTAAATAACTGAGGGCATTATGAAATTGAATGTCAACATAAGAAGTATGCAGAGTTAACACTTCGGGAATTTTAAAACAGGAAAAAAATGAAGGTGGGCTGGCATGGGCAGGAAGGTCCTATGGGGAGGTGGGACTTGCGTTGTGTAAGATATAGAAACAAAGGAGATATTTGAAGAAGTAAACACTTGCTCATCTTGTAGCCTAAGGTTGGGTTTTGAAAGTCCAAGATCAGGGAAGCTTGATTAATTTTGAGAAAAAGGAAAGAATATTTAAATGATATTCTGAGAAGTAAAGTTATCTTTTATGGTGGAGGAGAGGAGATCCAAGTTTTGGATCCTGCTAAAATCTAGATAACTGAGGGGAACTGAGTCAGAAAATCCCTGGAGCAGGGATTAGAAGAGACAGAAGCTCCTGCCTGTATTCCATCCTCCTCCCTCACTTTCCAGGCTCATCTATGGACCTTACACAAGAGACTGACCCTCTCCAGAAATGTCAGAAAGGGACAGCTTCTGACCAGAAAAGCCAGCAAGGCGTGGGAGAGGTAGGCTCCAGCTCTCCAGCAACTTGCCTGAGTGTCTCCCAACTCAGGACAGCGGCTGGTACCCAAGCTGGGAGACAAGGGACTGGAAGAGCTTTGTCATGAAGGAAAAAAGGTGGGTTTGAGGATAAGAGAAGCGTCTCCTTAGCCACCATAAGGCAAAGAACACAGCACTGGGAATTGGTTAAGAAAAGATCCCTGGAAGCCTAAGGACTTCATCTCATGGCATTTAGGGTTTTTCTCTCCCCCCCACCACCCCAAAAACAACTGTTAAAAGGTCTATTTATTTAAAACAGAGATTAATTTTTTTGCAGCTATAATCAAGAAATCTTCATGTAAAACTCTTGAAAATATGCATTTTCTGCTCTCAGTAAGGAGACTTCAGCATGAAATGAGAGTTTTACAACCAGCTGGTGGCAGGAGCCCTACAGGCAGCTCCATCACCGGAAATCATCTCCTGAAACACAGAAACTGTAATTCAGATGCAATAAGGAGAACGGTTTGTGACCAAGAGTATTCCAGATATGTGTGGAACCTGGAGGAGCAAATGGACAGTAAGTTGGGCAGTGTAGACAAGCCCTCCCCACGTGGCCTCACCTACCTTTGTGACTGTCACCATGTTCTCCGTGGCCCCTAAACATCAGCCAACCGAACCTCCCATGGCCCTCCTGCTGTGATGAGTGGTTCCTACTCATCCCTGCTTTCTATCCAATGGCTCTCTTTCATTCCTTTCCTCCGCACAAGCTGAGTGGGGGATGCCCCTTCCAGTGTCCCCACACGGCCACACATGTACCCCTACTTCGGCATGTATCACACTGAGATACTTATGTGTCTCCTTCATTAGACCATGCACTTCTAAAAGATAAGTGCTAACATCTTATTCATTTGTAATTCCAACGTCTAGAAAGTAGCAGGCATACCACGAATGTTGAGTACATGAATTAGTGGGTAAATACTGTGTTTGGAGGTAAGTAAGGCTGGACCAGCAAGAGTTGAGAGTTTATACTGGGAAGAATGAGATGAAAAAATCGGACTCATACACTGGACCCCCCAAGGCACCTACTGAGAGTAGTCTGAAGTGATTTCTTATACACAAGTGACCAGAGGGGCACCATGTGACCTGCCACATGCTTGGCCACAGCTGATGAGATCAGAGGTAAAAACACATCTCAGTGGGGCAGCCCATCAATATGCAGCCATTGCCTTCTGTGGCAGCCCGGCCTAGAATCTCTGTCTGAACAGGGAGAGTTAAAGTTCTTTTTCTGGGGACTTCAACAGCAGAGGGCAGTGAGTAGGTGGTGCAGGGTAGAAGTGAAAATATAGAAGCAGACACGAGAAGAGAAGGGCAAGCTGAATCATAGGAACGGTGATAACATATTCCTGATCCCCCGTCATGAGATGACCAGACAGTGGGGTTGCTGAACTGCCCTTGGTCTAGCTTTCATGCCCTTTCTTGCTCTGCACAAGAGGCCGAATCATTCAGATTTTCTTGGACTCCTGGGAGGTCCAGCCATGGCTTCTCTCTTCATTGCCGCATATAGCCATATACCATCTGGTTTGAAACTCAAATCTTGCCACCAAAACAGAGTAACTTATCTGAGACTGACAAAATGGGGGTCAGATTGCAGAGGCTTCTGAATGGTAGGGTCAGAAGAATGGGTGTGATCTTGTGGACAAAAGGGAGTCTTTAGGGGATGTAGTTCATTTGGGCCTGGAAATCTCGAGGAGACAAGTCTCTTATCTTGAGCTTCATGGGTCCCCTCCCGTGTGTTTTGCTCTTTCTGTTTTGAATTCTATGTAATCTGCTAGAAAAGAACGGGTCAGTAGTTCTATTTTTCTTCTTCCCTCCCCCCTTCTCTTCCTTCCTTCCTGTGATCAGTTAATATTACACCATCTTTCCCTTATCAGTGAGCCTTACTCTGACTATAGTTTGTCAGAAGCCCTTTCAGTGTCTTTTGCATATTATCACAAGTCTGTAAGATTTAGCCTTCTTGATAGAGTTCTTATAATCTTGTTGCAATCTTCCAATCTGCCTTTCATTGCGGGTATTCCTTGTCTTTATTGATATACTGCTTGTAGATATGAACTTATCAAGCTCCCTGATGTGGGCAAACAGCCATAATTCCTCCTGAGTCTCAGAAACACAATGCCCACCTTTTATCTGAACTGTTCAGATTCTACTTTTCTCATTGTAAGGCACCTGACAGCCCAGTTGTCCCCTTTCCTCATGGCCTGAATTCCTGAATTAGCTAATTTAGTTCAGATCAGGTTCCAGTCACTTTGTTACCACTTAATTCTCTTTTGTTAAGAAGAATTAAATCCAATTTATCTCATATAGCTTCTTTCACTGTCAGAGAGAAAATGACGAGTCTGAAAAAGTGTTCTCTCGACCTCATCACTCATTGGGAGATGTTCATCAAAACTCTGATGGGATATCACTTTAGACCCTCCAGGGTGGCAATATTAAAAAGACGAATGATCACAAGTGTTGGGGAGGACGTGAATAAGTCAGAACTCTTGTACACCACCAGTGGGGATGTAAAATGGCACAGCGACTTTAGAAAAGAGTTTTCGGCAGCCCCTCAAAGAGTTAAACAGAGTCACCATATGGTTCAGTCATTTCACTCTTAGGTATAGAGCTAAGAGAACTGAAAAGATATGTTTACACAAAGGCCGGTACACAAATATTCACAGCAACATTATTCATGGTAGCCAGAAACTGAAAACAGCCCAAATGTCCATCGACTGATGAATGGATAAACAAAATGTGGTGTATCTTTATTATGGAATATTATTCAGTCGTACAAAGGAATGAAGTACAACTTAAGGAGGGCACTTGATGGGATGAGCACTGGGTGTTATACTATATGTTGGCAAATTGAATTTAAATTAAAAAATTTTTAAAAAGGAACGAAGTACTGACACAGGACATGGATGAACCTTGGAAACATTGTAAGTAAAAAAAAGACACAAAAGACCACATATTATATGATTCCATGATTCTGTTTATATGAAAACTCCAGAATAGGCGAATTCACAAAGAAAGAAAATAGAGCAGTGGTTCCAGGGCTGAGGAGAGGAAGGAATTGGGAACGACTGCTAATGGGTACGGGGTTTGTTTGGGGGGCGATGAATATGTTCTGGAACAAGGTAGTGGCAGTGGTTGCACAGCCTTGTGAATATACAAAAACCACGCAATTATAAAAATGGAAAAACCAAAGAACCTAAAAAAAAAAAAAAAAAGTTTTGCTATTAGAAGAAATCGATTTCTTCCAGCTGTCAAGATGATTAAGCTTTCCTATCATCATGTGCCTCGACCCCTCGTAAATTTTGAAACCCACATTAGGAAAGTACCTTGTGTACTCTCCTAACTGGCTTTTCTAGGCCCACCACGATAAGAAAAATGGTATCCTCATATCCCCACCCAAATTCTCTTTATGTGATTTTTATTCTTATACTTGTGGACTGCTATGTAGCAAGTACCTTTTTATATCCAGTGTTTCTTCTACTTGATCTGCATCTTTGGAGCAGAGTATAATAATTCAATATACTCCATATGTTCTATTGCCTTATTTAGTCATGAGGGCCACCATATTTACTCGCTTGTGGTTTAAGGTCAATTTAGTTTCCAATTCAAATTCACTTTCCTGGTTACAAGGATTACAATCAAAGATGGCTGGTTAAAAGAGGCTTGCCTCAGGGAAGTGGGGCGGGAGTGGGACTGGAGGCTATCACCTTTTATCAGAAAATCTTTGGCTGGATTCATTATCCTGCAGATAGCCTAATAACAAACAGCCCCAAGCCTTGGGACATGTCAGATTGGAAAATGAAACTTCATTACAGAGTTAAGTTAGGCAGGAGAGAGAACAGAGAGAGCAAAAGCAAGAGAATCATATTAAATATAGATTTGGGAAAGGAAATCGTTGAAATCTACTCAAACCTTTTCCCCCCATGTTCACAAATATCTGCAGCCTCTCTTCAATGCACGATTCAGTCAAGTAAGTGAAAAAAGCCTGGCTTTTATCCTTTGGGCCCTTGCTGGCTGATATAGGAGATAACATCCTGGAGAACAGGATGGTTCAGGGCAGGTCCCTTAAGGGTTGTGCAGACAACAATGACTGGAGTGTAGGGATGGGTCAGATCACAGCCTGGGGTGTTGCCAGGATCACAGAGGAGGAGGCACTCCAGTAGAAAGGTGGGCTCTTTATAAAAGGTACAAACTAGAAGGAAGGAAAGGACATTCTACGCAGAAAAATAGTATAGAAAAGGTACAGAAGCAAGAAAGTATATGATGTATCTCTCAGAGGGTAAGAAAATACATCCATTCAGCTGGAGCATGATATTTGCACGGAAGAAGGACGAAGATAGTGCCATTGTGGAGGTTGTGGGCCTGAAGGCGCTGGCGAAACACTGAAGTTCTTGGAGTGGGTGGTAATATGACCCACCCTGTATTTTAAAGATGAACAACAACGATGAGCAGGATGGATGGGGAGGGAAGGAAAGGCCACAAGCATGGAACCCAATTACCGCGGTTACAACGTGAATGGAAAAAAGGAGAAGGATAGGAAGAAGGTTTTTTAAATGGACTAAAGAATCCTCTACATTTCCACTTAGGTTATGAACAGATTCTGATCCTAAGGAGTTCTACTACAATCCATCTTATGTGGGTGGGAACGCCAGTGGATCTGATACCATTCAGCTTGTTAATGGTTTATTATTGACACTCTTTGGAGAGGGAACGATGACACAACCGGGGGTCATTCAAAAGCTATTTTCATTTGGCTTTGGGAAGAGATCTGTGCATCTGCCACCTTCCCGTGCTGTTTGCTCTAGCTGATACCGAAATGAGTCTCTTATCCAAACTGACAGCTTTCCACGTTGGATAGAAAGGCCCCAGAGCTCACAGGTTTGCAGGGGAAGCTCTCCCATGATCAAAAGTTTGCCGCGTAGGATTCATAAAGTGAATAACCAGTTCTGAAGCATCAGTTCAGGGATGAGGCGAAGGGCCTAACTTTGTTAGCAAACTAGAGGAAATTTGCCTTCGTGTCAGAGGGATCCCTGGGGAGGATAGGCATTAGTGCATCCCCCCCCCCCATCCCCACCCCTGCCCTGCCATGACCCCCACAAAAGCAGCTCTCATCCGGGAAGAGCATCTGCCATGTGAGGAAGTGATGCCAAGACAGGCTCCTCCGTGGCAGGGAGCCCAGTGTGAGGGACGAGGATGCTACAAAGAGCGAACTGAGACAGATCAGATTTTCATTCAAATCCAAGGGTCCTCAGGTCAAATCCCGGCTGTGAAAACACATTTTCTCCTACGATAGCATTTCCTGCCTCAGTGTGAATGGGGATGGGAGGGTGTGGGCCATGTGCACCAGTGCACATTTTGTTCCCCAGAGACCCCAGCCTGGCTCGTTTGCCAGCTCTGAGGCTGGATGGAAGTAGTCAGCTCAGGACATGAGACGCTCCCTTGCTTTGTGAACCCATCCATAGTCATTGGCCTATGGGGTTGACTTCCCAAACCTTTCAAACACCAAGAGTGTGGATGGGTGCCGACGTTCACACATGCAGCTGCATTTCCCATGAATACATCCCTCTGCCTTCCTGAGTCTGAAAGAATACAGCCGGGTCTAGACCTGAAGCAGGACGATGATGAGTATTTGGAAGCTCAGCGTATCGGAGCTGACTCCCCTCCTACAGATGCTCCATCCAGCAGCTGCAGTTCTCTGGGTGTTCAGGTTCCAAAGGGGATCATCCTACCTGGGCTTCCCCACCTGCCCCCCCAATTGCCACCGCGGTCAACATTTTGGGGTACAGAGGCTGCTTTTCCTTCCATAATGTGGAACTGGCCAGACTGGGGAGTGCTGGGTGGATGCTGGGCCCGGGATGCTTCCTACCTTGGCAGGCACCCTGAATTCCCCATATTCTTTCAACAGTTCCTGAGTCTCCTCTGTGGTCTCTCCGGTGGAGGTATGCGTTGAGAGGTAATATTCCCCTGTTTCTTGGATCCAGTCCAGCGCCTGTGGGAGGAAACAACCCACCGGGTCCCCCATAAGGCAGCTGTCAGTAGGAGGACATGCACTGCTACACTGAGACAGTGTGACGGACCCAGGAAATGGTGGCACGTTCAGTCAGTATGTAGCTTGGAAGCTGATTTCATGACTCAGCACTCTCCTTTCAGACGTGGAACATTCTACCAGTAAAGACAGTGTCTCACCCACTGGCCCCCCACCTTCTAGGCCAGGCCCAGCATCATCCATGAGTTAGGGGCAACCTAACCCCAGCATCTCCTCCCAGTCCCTGGTACAGAGTGCTTGGTAAAGGCTGAAGGACTGGTAAGGGACAGTCGGTTCTCCTTCCGTTTGTTGGCACCACTGCCCATGTCTACTCTGCCTACTGCCATGACCTTCTTCTGGACTGTTCCATGCCATGGTCATTTGGGCATCTGCACAGCCCCAAAAGTGAGGCAAAGCTGGGGAAGGCTCTGGACATACCTGCTTAGCGCTGCGCTCAAACACCACATACTGCTGGCACTGGTCTAACCGCCGCTTCTTCAAAGTCCAGAAGTGCAGGACACGGTTCTCCCTCTGTAAGAGCTCACTCAGGATGGCTGTGGGACAGAGGAGATGAGCACTGGTTGGGGAAGGCCATGAACAAATCTGGCCAGCCACTTCCACCGCACATGCCGGGTACCAGATAACTGTGACTTTCAAACCTCCCTGGTGGGACGAATCCAGGTACCAGATGTGAGGAAACCAAAGCCTGGTCCACAAAGAATCTCCCAGAGGGAAGCAAGATCCGAGGAACTGAGGCGAGAGCCTCCAGAGGAGGTTCCACCAGTTTAGGCCTCCCTAGAGCATGTCCCCAAGGTAATTTAAAAAGGACACGGATTCTCTTCATACCAAAGTCAGTCCTTGATGGTAAGAGACCTTGGGAAGTGTCAGTTCTTAAAATGCCAACTAACCCTTTGGCCCCTGGAGCCTATGGAGAGTGAGGGGACTTGGTAAGAATCCCAGCCACTCTTGAGTTCTAGGAGACGGTGGGAGAAGAACAACAGCATGAGGACCACGTAACTGCGTGGATGACCCGGGGCCTGAGCCACACTCTCTGCCCTGTACAAGAGGCTGGGCACAGAACACTTTAACAGCATGGCCTCGATTTTACAACCTCTAAATCATGGTCATAGGGAAGCTGTGTTAGAAACATATCTCCTTGGAATCATGTCTCTAGGTCCAAACTTCTGTGTTGTTTGGGATCTGGTCTGATCATAAGAAAAGGTGAAAGCTTTTCTCATGTTAACTCTAATGATGTCAAGTGAGAGGATATGCACAAGGCATGTAGCACCATGGTGGGCCACGGTAGGTGTCCGGCTGCGTCATGTCTCTCCCTCCTCCTGTCATTCCAGCAGTGGCTGCCACATGCCCAAGTTTCCTATGTGTGTTGCTACTGTGCTCTATGCTTGAAGCACTCACATTTAGTTTGTATTATGTCTGCCTCTGGCTTCCTGCTAACTCTATTAGATACTAATACACAGTAATGGTGATATGAAAAATTAATATTTATTAAGCACTCACTCCGTGGCAGGCACATATTCTCACAATACCCTGTGACGCACGTACCATTATTACCTCCGTTTACAGATGAACAAAGGGAGGTTCAGAGAGGCTAGGTCCTTGCCCAGGGTCATTTAGATAGGAATGTTTGACTTCAGAGCCTGAGTCCTCAGCTGCCTTGGTCCTCTGGGTTCTAGGGGCTGTGATGCACAATGTTTATAGCAGCAATGTCCACAATAGCCAAGCTATGGAAAGAACCCAGATGTCTATTGACAGATGAGTGGATAAGGAAGATGTGGTATGTAGGTACAATAGACTATTACTCAGCCATCAAAAAGAATGAAGTCTTGCCATTTGTAACAATGTGGATGGAGCTAGAGGGTATTATGTTGATCAAAATAACTCGGTCAGAGAAAGGCAGATACCATATTATTTCACTCATATGTGGAATTCAAGAAACAAAACAGATGAACATAGGGGAAGGGAAGGAAAAATAAAATAAGATAAAGACACGGGGAGGCAAACCATAGGAGACTCCTCACTATAGGGAAAAAACTGAAGGTCGGTGGAGGGGAGGTGGGTGGGAGGATGGGGTAACTGGGTAATGGGCATTAAGGAGGGCACGTGATGTAATGAGCACTGGGTGTTGTATGCAATTGATGAATCATTAGATTCTATCCCTAAAACTAGTAATACACTATATGTTAACTACCTTGGATTTAAATTAAAAATTTAATTTCTAAATTTAAAAATTTGTAGGACTTGTACTTAACACTTTTCATGCATCCTCCTGGAAATTTGATTTTTCTAAGGACAGAATCTGTCTCTCTTCCCTTAGGCTGAGAACTTTTACAGGTCTCAGTTATTCACTAATGTCTGTATCTATGCCTCTATTATGTAAACTTTTTAGCTCCTCCCCAAAGAGACAGATTGTACTTCCTCAGTCCCCCAACCCCACTCTAGAGGGGGCTCATGTGATTTGCTCTGGCAAATGGGTTGTAAACAGGTATTATACAAGCAGGAACTTAGTGTGTGTGCTCACTTGAGCTTGCCATCACCACCATCAGAAGTTTTCCTGGATGACCACTCCTTCAGCTGAGGTCCCAGGTTAATACACGTGGAGGAGACAAGAGCCCAACCTGCAGTGAAGGCACTAGAGCAGCCTGCGGCAGAACCGCTCTGCTGAGCCCAGCCAAGTCAGTGGCTCCCTAGCCAACGTGCAGTGACCTGAACAGATCCTTACAGTTGCAGGTCACTGAGGTTTGGTTGTTATGCTGTAATGATGGCGCCTGTGACAAAAACTTAAAAATAAATGGCACTCGCCTCAGGTCCAGGTAGCAGGTAGAAAAGAAATGGGTATGGGAGAAATTGTAGGTCCCTGCTCAGATGGAAGCTTCAAGCGGGCAAAGACAAGTGTGTTTCCTCTCATTTTTTCTGTCTCCTAACCAGAGCTTGGCTCACTGCAGAGTCTTATGTGGTGGTGAGGAGAATCAGCCTGGATCAGGCAAAGGTGCTGAAGAGTTTCAGATATCATTTCTCCCCCTTCTGGAAAGCTTTCCTATGGACAAACACCTGACCTCATGGCCATGAAGGTAGGTGCAGCATATCCTGCAATTGCTGGGTGCCTGCCGTGGACGGCTCACTGAGGTGTAGTGGGCCAGGTGCTCGCTTGGCAGGCTGCTGGCCTCACCTAGACCGCTGCCTGCACTGCTAAGTCCGAACACAAGCGTTGTAGCATGCAGGAAGGGCAGGGAGACAGGACGCCAGCCACCTGCAGGGTCTCTGGACCCCAAACAGGGAGTACATCTGGAAAAGGAACCCTGATTCCCTCTTTGCAGGGGATTTTATTCCTGAATTTAATTGTCCCCAGTGGCCTCTCATCGTGCCACCTCCTAGGCTCTCCGGTAGGGAAGGAGGCCCTTCCCAAGGCAGACCAGTGCTTCCCACTGCCCACTGCGCACGCAGCCATCAGCCTGTACCCACCCCTCACGCCCAGGCAGTTTCAGCTCCCTCCCTCGCCTCGGTCTCCAGGCTCAGAGTCCTCTTCTATGTCAAGATGACATCTGTTAAATTCTTCACCCACACAAAGGCTAAGTTCTGCATGGTCCAGCGTAAGTGATACCACCGATAATAATTTAAGCTTAATGTGGTCATCTAATAAGCAATTATTAAAGGTTACTGGTTTTTTAATGTAATTATAGATTTTGTAGACTTCAGAGTGATATTAAAGATTATCCAGACCAGTATTTATCTAAATTTTATGTGCACACAAGTCATCTGGTTGGGGCGGGGTGGAGGAGCTCTTGCCGAAACGCAGCTTCTAATTCTCATCAGGTCTAGGCAGGGCCTGAGGTTCGGCTTCTTCCACACTCCCTGGTGATGCCAGTGCTCCTGGTCTGGGGACCACATTTTGATGAGCAAGGGTTCAGACACCTTCCATTTTAAAATAAGAAAACCTTATTTTAAAGGTTTTCTGGGTGAACCTATGAGGTCATAGAGGTTCTGGGTGAACCTCTTAGAGGCTCACCCAGTGAGCAATAAAGCCAGGATTAGAACTTGGTTTTATGATTCTCAGTCTGCGTCTGGTTTCCGGGCTGTAAGATAGTCTAGTCTGTGTTCCTCGATATGTTAGCCACATCTGGCTACTTACATTTAAACTAATTAATCTTCAACTGAAGGAAAAAAATGAAGTTTTCCAGTTGCATTAGCCACATTTCAAGTACTCTGAGCCCACGTGACTCGTGGCTATTCTATTCACAACGTAGATACAGACCATACCTGTTACTTCAGCAAATTCTGTTCAGTGCTGCTCTAGGTCAAGATAAATGAAAAAGTGCCAGGGACACTTTATCTTCATTTTTCCACCCCAAATCCTGATGCGTGTTTAAAAATTGCCCACGAATCCCCACTACCCATGCCATCCCATAGCAAACGTTTTCTCATCCCAGGAGAAGCAGCAGGAAGTCTGAGAGTGCATGATGACCAGGTACACAGCCTCCGGTCTGTGCTGATGACACGGCTCGTGGCTGGAAGCTCCCACACTGACCTTTCACTTGCTGCTCGGGTCCCCGGGTGTGGCTGGCGGCACTGGGCATGCTGACGTTATTCCTGTGGATGTACTTGAGAAACACCTCTGCATTCCGTCGGGCCAGGGTACAGGCCTGAAAGAGACAGAGGTGTGAGGACCCCAGCAGGGGCACAGGTCTAAGATGCTGGAGAAGGGGTGCTGGTGATGAGGTTTCTGGAACTGTGGGTGAGCAGAGCCTTTGGAGGCCACTTCTGGTTTGCAGACACTCCAATTCCAATGCAGGAGGATCATCCTTTTGTGGAATATGGAATTACTCCCTGGGCTCTCCGCTTTTCCATCCCAGATAAAAATCAGAAATCACCCATCCCTTGACTACCTCTACGTTGACTCAGTATTACTAACGACATAAGTAAATGTCTCAGGCGGGTTTTTCTCTGTCACCATAATGCCTCTTAGAAGACCACTGGGGTACGTCCCTTTAGCATTAGTTTAATTTAGACTTGAGAAAGCAAATTTGGTAAACAAACCTATTAACCATACATTCCATATCTAAATGGAAGTTACCCACATTTAAAACATTTATTTGTCCATAAAATCCACCCCCACCTCAGTAACACGAATATCCTATTGCTGGGAAATATGGACCTACACACAGGAATACAAGCCATTGTGCTACCCTCTTCACAACTCACATTAGCTGTGGGTGGCAGAGAGGACAGGTCACGGTCTCTTGTGCCCATGAAGGAGACCCAGGCCCAGAAAGGGCAGGAATCATGAAGCACATCAGGGTTGGAATCTAAGACTATGGACAGAGGATGTCCAATTTCTCTCGAGACCCTATATTTCTAAATTTCTTTAAAGAGCAGAATTTTTTCTGTTGTTGAAGTCTAGGGACAGCATAAGTCTCCCCTTGTCCAAGGTTTTCATCTCTGCAGCGTCAGCCACCCACAACCCACTGCAGTCCAGCAGCAGGTGGTTTTCCTGATGTATTGTCAAAAGGTCAGTAGTAGTTTAACGCTACATCACGCTGCCTACACCATTCCCCTCATTTTGACTCATCACATAGGCATTTTATCATCTCGCATCATCACAAGAAGGGTGAGTACAGTCCATTGAAACATTTTGAGGGAGAGACCACATAATGACTTTTATTACATAAAAGTCACATAGCTTTTATCACAGTATACTGTTATAATTCTATTTATTTGTCAGTTATCTATTTATTACCAGTCATTCATCTCTAACTGTGCTTTACTTATAAATTAAATTTTACCATAGGTATATATGTATAGGGAAATACACGGTGTATATATAGGGCTCAACACTATTTGCACATTCAGGATCCACTGGGGGTCTTGGAACACATCCCCCACGGATAAGGGGACTATTATCTATGCTAGTCCACTAATTTTTAAGCTACAATTTTCGATATTATCTAGACAAAACTGTCAAACTTTAACACCTTTTTACATTTAACACCTGCTTCTATAAATTATATAGTAAAAAGTTATTTTAAATTTTGCATTAAAAACAGTGGTTTCTGGGAGCTCTGGTAAAAGATTGTTGGTGGGTCCATCATTGTGAGGTTCATGAATTTAACAGCTGGATGGTGGTCCAAAGCTAAGATATCCAACACAGATCAATTAATACATATAAATGGAGAACTCAATGTTCCATCCATCAGGCATTTAATTCCCATAGCAATGGGGAGTTTCTCACCTATGATTTTAGGCACATATGGAAAACATTAGACCAGAACATTTTCTCCTCTCATTCTTCAAATGAAACATGTACTTTTATGAAATAATATCTTTACACCTCTTTTAAAAGTCTTTCACATGCTCTACCTCAGTCATTGTTTTAGACTTTGTTTTATGGTAGAGAAGACTTATCGCTTAAGCCCTGTACAGAAGACTTTTTATTTCATCTTGTTAGTAAGAGCTGATTCCTAAGGGTTCTGACTGAGTGCAGGTGCAGATGCCTGATAGATAGGAGGAGGGAGAGAGAAACCATCTTAAAAAGAGAAGGAGAGGGAAAAAAATGGAAAATTCAAAGAGGTGGTCAAGTAGAGAAAATCTCTAATAAAAGAAAGTCAGTTAATTACAGAGTTATAGAAAAGCAGTGGCAACATATCAGGGTATAAAGATTCCCTTTGTACTTTCAGAAAACTGAAAGGAAGCTGAACATGAAAGCAAGAAATTTGAGAGTAAACAGAGCCTTTAGTAAGTTTTAATACAGACGACTCTGTCAGAGAGAAGATCAAAGGCTAGAGGAAAGAGGCTTACTAGGACTTTCCACAGTACCTGAGAGCCTGCTCAGAGCAGGACTGTGCTTCCTCTCTGGGAAGCCAGGGCTCTACTAAACACAAAAGGAACAAAATGAAGTATTTCTCTCTTCATGCAACAGAATAAATGGTGTTACAGCTATTGGTTATTGATAATAGATTGGCAAATAAATAAGGTGTCTAAATTTATTTAATTCTTGCCCTAACGTTTGCATCATCCTTTTATAAAATATTTATTTTAATACTGTTTTATATCTAGATATATCTATATCTATATATCTATATATCTATTTAAGTTTTTAAAAGTTATCTCTACAGCTAAAGTGGGGGCTTGAACTCATGACCCCAAGATCAAGAGTTTGCATGCTCTACTGACTGAGCCAGCCAGGTGCCCCAAGGCTTATATATTTCAATGAAAAGTATTTTCATATGCCAAACATAATCAGGTAAAACTATGTGTTCTTTTCAATTACCAGCATCAATGGGATATCAGGATATTCGAATATGGCACCTGCAGTAATGGTGTATAACAACTGCCTAATTATATAGAAAGTGCCAAGAGAAATAAATAATGTCTGAAGCATACCTTTTCAATCTTTCAAATTAACCAGCCAATGTCTTCTCTATGAATGCCTCCCTTTAGATAAGAAGTGAGGTAACACAGGGGGATGAAGAGCCCATGTGATGAAGTGTGCGTGTGTGTGTGTGTGTATGAGAGAGAGAGAGAGACAGAGACAGAGACAGAGAGACCAGAGATGGAAGAGCAAGGCTAATGCCCCAGACCCTGGATGACAATGTGCTCTGACCTTAAGAAAGGCCTCCTTTTGTTCCAAATGTTTGCTGATGAGTGGGATGACATGGTCGATCTCTGCTGCTGGTCCCAGCTTATCACGTCCGCCACACCAGTCCTCATCTCTCCGGTATTCTTGCTCTAAACTCTCCAGGACACTACAGACCTAATGAACCACAAGGAAAGGCTCATTAAATTCATAGATCAGGGAAGTATTTCCTGAGCACCTTCAGCCAACAGCACCCTGTACAGGTAACATTTTTCATTTGAAGTTCAGTTTGGAGATTCAGAACATGCAGTGCTCCTGGGACATGGAAAGGAAGTGCAGCACGTGGTGGGGCCTGGGAGGCAGATGAGGACTGAGAGAAGGATTTTAGAATCTTCTTCTGACAGTTGTTGGCTGAAGGCTGAAGCTACAGGATTGATGATGTCATTTAGAGATAGTATATAGAGTAAGAAAGGAAGAAAGACTGGTAATTTCAGGGTGTGTGTGAAAGTGTTTTTTATATATTGTATCGCTGGAACCTTATGATAACTCTGTGAATGTGGCAGAGCAGGAAAATTAAGTTTAGAGAAGATGCTAGGGCTGCCCCACCTTTGCATGGGCTCTATAGGAAGTAGCCCCAAACAGAAGTAAGGAGGAAGTGGCCTGTGTGGTGGGACTTATGGGCCATAAGTGAATGTTTTCTTTCCTGTCCCTTGGCAAAAATATCCCAGCAAAGAATGTCTTGAGGTACCTTCATAAGGCAATGACATCTTCAGTTCTTCCATTACAAAATGGACATTTCCTTCAGAGGATAATAAATTTGGGTTAACTTAAAGATAGTTGTCCTCAAAATGCATGTCCCCAAAGAGCATGGTCCTAAGAGGCCATGATCTAACAGTCAAAGCATTTTGAATGGGACTTGGATGGAAGTTAGGTTGGGTGTAACAGAGGGGACCCAGGGTAGCTTTGTCAAGGCCCAGGGAATAGGACAGAAAATAGAGACTCATATCCCTACACTTTCCTTCAGTGGGCTTTGAATGCTCGGCTATGCAGTTGAGGGGAACAGCTACAACTATCCTGGGTCCCCTTTGCCTAAGAAAGCCATCCCTTTTGATGAAGAGTATGGCATTGGATAGGATGTTTACTGAAGGATGAACTGAGTTAAAAGATGTCCCAGGCAGCACACCCTGTCATGAGAAGCCCTGTCCCTGCATTCTGACTCCTTTAGCACCACACACCTGTCCTTACCCAAGGCATGAACACGTGCAGGATGGCCCACATCTTGAGAGAAAATAGTTTATAGACTTGCAAAAACTTTAAGAAAAGGTGTACTTATGTCCCATGATACTATGTGGACTAAAATCAATTTGGGAACTAGAAAAAACGAAAGATTATCAAGGATAAGTCCTTTAATTTAGCAGGTAAAGAAACAAATCCAGAGAGGTGGCCTATGGCAAGGTCAGTTTGAAGTCAAATTTCCTAACTCTTTAATATAATGCTTTGCCCCTTTAGCATCTTGACCCACCAAAAACTAAAATTTGTGTATGATACTAGACAGGGATTAAACCCCATTTTAAAAAAAGTCTGGATATAGGTATTCCCCGCTTTTCACAAGTTCACATTTTACACCATTTCACTTTTATGAAAGACCTACGTTAGTATCTGCGTTTGCTAACTGAAAGACGTATGAGGAGGGTTTTCACTTCTATGAAAAAAGGTAAAAAGTGAAAAGAGTGTTCAGTGTTCATTCCGCAGAGAGCTGTCACCGAGGCAGCATGCACCCTGAGCAATGAGAGTGGCCCCTCAGGCTCCTTCCCCGGGGACTATACCCAGCATCTCAGCATCCAGCTGCCACAGCTCTGAACTGTGTCTGTAACCACCTGTGCTTCATCTAGACTTATTCTGTGCATCTGTTAGCAGGACGTGTCCCTAAGATTTCAGAAAGGCCTAAAAGAGGCTACTTTTTGGGTCTGGGAATATTCAAAAATCCTTTTCCATATAAATGAACGGTCATTGCTTCTTTACATCTGGTTTCAGCTTACAAAAGTTTTCACAGGAACATTCTAGTTGCAGATAGCAGGGGAAGCCTATATTCCATTGTCTGACATCATTTGTTGAAGGCTTTTGAATTGTTTTGTCAAAAAATTAACTGTATATTTGTGAGTCTACTTCTGGAATCTCTATTCTTTTTCCTGCGTCTATTCTTGTACCAACACCATTCTGTCTCGATCACTGTAGTTTTAGAGTAAGTCTTAAAATCAAGTAGTGTATCTACTTTGTTTTTTCTTTTCAAGATTGTTTGGTTACTCTCAGTTCTTTGTATTTCCATATATATATCTTACAATCAATTTTTACCAAGAAGTTTGCTGGGGTTTGATTGGGATTGTGTTGAATCTATAAATCATCTTAGTCTGCTGCTCCCAACTCTGTGGCCATCAAAGGCATCACCACTCTGAAACCACAAAGAGGAGGATGGACAGAAAGTGTGGAGACTGGAACAGTGGCCGCAGGGCCCTCTGGTGAGCATGTTATATTTACTCCAAGACAGACTTTCCCATGGCCCCTGTAAGTCACCCAAAGGAGAATGTTTCTCTGATCTATTTCTACCAGGGAACAAGTCCAATGAGGAATTCCAATTCAATGTATTTTACATTGAATAAAATTACTTCTGTTTTAAACCTCTATTTCATGAAATAACCCAATCCATTAAAAATCCTCTTAGCTCTTGTGCATATTGCTGTATAGATGGGAAAGTAAGGGGTCTCAATCTTTATCATCCTGCTGTATGGATCTCCTGCCTTGCCCCCACAGCTGCACCATCCTACCAGTTAGGCTCCTGGTCTACCAGGGACAGAGAGCTGTGTTTCCTCCATCAGACTAAGAGCCTCATGAGTGAAAGAGCTGTATATTTTTCAAGCATAGTGCCTGATTGTGGCACATTAGTTTATGTTCAGCAGATTGTCACCCTACCCTCCTGACCTTCACAGGAGGCCTATACTTCCCTGCCTCATTGATGTTGGCTGGGCCATGTGACTTGTTTTGGCCAAAAGGATGTTACAGCATGTGGCACAAGTGGAGACTTGAGATGCAATTGCACAGACTTTGGGCTCTTGCCCTCCAGCTTTTCACCAAAATGTGCCTCAAGTTGTTGCTGGTCCAGGAGGATGAGAGACTTGAGAATAGATCTAGACCAATTCTACAGCTTGAAGCCCAGCTCTACCAAACTCGGCCAAGATCAGCTGAACTCAAACACTTAAAAGCAAAAACGCTTATTGTCTCATGCCACTGAATTGTGAGATAGTTTGTTAAACAACATTATTGTGGCAATAGCTGACTGATACCCCCTCAAATAGAGTATTCAGCATACACCTAATTCTCCTTCAACACCTAGATCTGATGAGTTTGAGAAATTTATAAGAAACAAGTCACATGGTTCACTTTTTAAATGGAAAAAATTATATGGAAGCTAATTGTAGTTATTTACACATCATTAGTCTACTAGTACTAATGCTTAGTATTGAGAGGTTAGTACTGAAGAGGACTAGCTTCTTGTTGAGGGAGATACTATGGATTTGTAGTATGAGGGAAGAAACAAACCCTCCATCAACACTGGTCCCCCATATCCCACAGCCCTTCCCTCACCTGCTCAGAAGTTTTATAAAATGCCACAGAGGCATTGACTAGTTTTAGCCGGTCTTCCATCTTCAGCATGAGCTGCTGCCAGTGGAGGGCTACCTTCTCGGCACATTCCCGGATGGCATCGGCGTCGTAGTGGCCAGCCTGGAGCAATGCCTCAGCTTTCTGCTGTACCTGCAGGGCGCTCTGGTGCGTCTTCTGCAAGGAAGTGGCATGAAAGAGGGACTGGGCACAAGGGGAGGAGAGAGAGGTCCGTGGGAACGACCCAGGCGTGGTACGGGAGGGGGTGGAGTGAGGCGTGAGTGGAAAGATGCAGAAAAGTTAAAGAGCTTTAAATGGTGGATTCAAACATTTTGTCAT
Source organism: Canis lupus dingo (assembly GCF_003254725.2). NCBI lineage: Eukaryota > Metazoa > Chordata > Mammalia > Carnivora > Canidae > Canis > Canis lupus. The sequence continues at coordinate 27,680,552 of NC_064275.1, read as the reverse complement.
GACGATTAATACATCATTGTTTTTAAAGCATATTTGAAAAAAAAAAAAAAGAACATCATGCATTTTCATTAACTGAATGCTCAGGACCCTAACTCCTGCCCCCACTCTCCTACTTGCATCACTGGTTCTCAACACATCTCAGTCTCTGTGGTAGAGAAGCAGTAGTTGTGTATAAATCTGCTCCCTGATTGGCTCACACGTCAGTCAGTTTTCCTTTTCAAATCTAATCACAAAACCGTTCACTATAGTGAGTTTTTAAAGGACATTACTGCCGTAGATCCATTTCACAGATCGAATAAACACAGCACATAAGGGAAAAAAAAATCTCCCTGTAATACAAAGCTCAGCCAATGATGCAATCACTTTAAACATTAACAATCAGTTGAAAAGGATTCTAGTGGAAGGAATAAATCTGGTAGGTTAATAAAGCCAAAGAGTAACATCTCACTGTCCCTTAGCTACCCCAGCAAGGGAATGGAGTAGTATAATAGATAATGCAGCTCAACATGTAACCCCTACATTATTACGTTACTCATGTTTGCCTTTATATATATATTTATATAATATATATATATATATATATATAAAGGAGAAGGTTTATTTTCTTATTCAGGCAAATGTGGTTTGCATTCTCTGAGTTCACACTAACTACAGGAGGTGGGGAGAGCAGGCTGGAGGACTGGGTGGCAGAGAGGAGAGCCAAAGGGATTACAATTTACTAAAATAAAGTACGATGTGGATGAAACATAGGACTTCAAAGAGCTAATATTATCCTAACCTCAACTGCTAGGATCATTTCAACTCAATGGCACAGTGCTGATTTGGCCTCTGCACATTTAGGAAAGTATAGCTCAGCTCCCAGTGAAGAGGGACAGCTAGCAGCCCAGGAACTTACTCTAGAATGATTTCTACCCTTCTTCTTGGGCAGCAGTGCCAGGACAGGTCCCAAGAGCTGATCCATTCTGGACTCCCTGTATGAGTACAGTCTCCCTCCTTTTCAGCCCTACACTACCTGGCCCCCTTCAGCCACATCCGAGACTGCTGTCTGCACAGTCCTACTTATTTTCTTCCGACTATCAACCATTTCCTGGCTTCCCTTCCCCATCTCTGGAGTATGTACTCAGTGTTCATTATGTTAGCACGACAGCCTCTAGCAGCCTAGACTCCTTTATTCTCTTGCTTTGCCACTAAGTTGGCCCCCAATCATAATGACCGTATCAGAATTTGAGTTCCTAAATGCTGAACACAGCTAGAAAATGTAAACTAAGGGGGAAAATGATCCTCTACAAATAACTGATTTCTTTCTCTGACTTATTGGTACCACTTTCTCTTCCCATCTCCTAAACAGAGGGGTGCCCCAAGGTGCAGTCTTGGTTTTTGTTCACTTCTGTAAAACTTTTATCTATCCCCCATGGTTGCTATTACTTTCTTTTGGTAGACGACTCCCGGTATTCATCTCTCACCCTCCATCTGACCCTCATCTTTAATTGTCTTTGGGTGTAAGAGTGCGCTGCCTGCCATGTTTCCCACTCCAGGTCAGCAGCCCTGAATCAGTTGCTCTAGCTGCCGGCCCCATGTTAGCCACTTACAAAGATGCAATCTTAGTCAAAGAAGTGAAAGGTCTTCCTGGAGAGAGGAGGAATGCTTGTCAGTGAATGCAGATGGCTTGATTGCCTTAATAGAGCCTCCAGATTCCTCCTAGACATCTTCTCAAGTTCCACATCTAAAATGAAATTCCTCCCTTCTGGAAATTTCTTCCCATGACATTCCACCATTTGTGTTGATGGGGCCCTCCTTGTTGCCACCTGGGTTTACGATCTTGACATCATTGCTGACTGTTGTTCCTCACCCCATGTCCCAGTCCAACCCACTTCATGCCTAGACTGCTGTGGTGGTCCCATAGCTAGCCTCCTGCCTTCCATTTCTAATCCCTCAAACCTATCTCTTACATTTCCAGCAGATAAATTTGGTTCTCTATTATAGGAAGTGTTTGGATGAAGTGAGTTCTAATATTCTTCTGGCTCTAAAACTCTAATTTTATGCTATAAGTATCACTCCGTTCTCTTAATTCAAAAGCCTTCAGTGGTTCCCCCATTGCTATGATATCAAGTCCAAACTTTGAAGGATGTCCTTAAAAGCTCTTCCCAATGTAGTCCTGAACTACTTCCATAACATTATCATCTGCTGCTTTCTTACAAAAACTCTCTGAGAACACACTATGCACTTTCTTATTTTTGCTACCTTTACTCTTCCTGCCTTTTAGTGAACATCCCTTACCCTCTCCCCATCTATGTTCCAGTCATGCTTTGAGACTCCGCTCAAGTCTGGTATCCTTTAAAAATTGTCTTTTTGGGACTTCCAGAGAAGATGGTGGGATAAGAGGATCCTTACCAGAAGGGAGGTGAATGGGAAGATGGGTGAAATAGATGAAGGGGATCAAGAGTACACTCGTCATGATGAGCTCTGAGCAATGCATAAATTGCTGCATCACTTTACTGTACACCTGAAACTAATGTAGCACTGTATGTTAGCTATAGTGGAATTAAATTTTTTTAAATGTTGAATAAAAAAAAATCTGTTTGGACAGCTGGAGACTCACTTAAAAACTACTCTCTTCTGGACTCCCATGTCACTCATATATTTGGATGATTCTCCATACTTAGACTGAAACTCTCAAGGCAAGCACTGATTTAAACATCACTTTAATAACTGTCATCTATCCAAGGGTATACTCTGCGCTGGGCACTGTGCTTATGCATATTTTTTCTAGTTTTTATGACACCACTACAAGGTGGATATTATTATTATTCCCACCTGAGTCTCAGGCTGGTTGGATGACTTGCCCAAAAACATACAAACAAGGAGGTGATGAAACTAGGAATAAGATTGAGGTTTGACTTCCTATGCTCATTCCCATAATATCATACCACTTTATCTCTAGAGTTAGAATGGTCTCTACAGTGTTTCATGCAGTAGAAGGGTTTACCAAATGAACATTAGTGATTATGATAATTAACTGGCTTCTCCTCAATATATGAAACCAGCATACAATTGTCATCAAAACCCAATTATTATGTCTTTTTCTCTGAGAGTAAAGGAATAACTCTAATTGTCCTATTATTTAGGCTATATAATAAATCCTCTTCCTTATTCTGAAACTCATTATCATCTGATAGTCCTTGGAACTCCATCCCCTTTAATTTCCAAAATGACAAACTCTTATGCATATGACATAATCTTTGCTTTGATAAGCTTGAGTCATTATTTTGCATTTATTTCTACTCTCCATTATCTAAGCCTATTGAGTGTTGTATCTTTAAGACATGGATTACCAAGGATGTTAATATATGATGTTAATGTAGGAGTATATAGAAGAAAATTGAACCAAATCAATTGAATTTATTATCTAGTTTTAACTACTTTTTCTGCCATAATGCCTATGCTTAAAATACATAAGAGGATTTCAAATAAAATTGATTTCAAAATTGAGCTTGTCTCTATGATAGTCACAGTTCTTAAAGACACATCAGCCAAACCATTTTGCATACTAACAAATAATAATTTGAGTTCGTTGATAAAGCTATGCTTCTGGGTGCTGTGTGCTATTCTCTGTTCTGAATGGTTCTGTTTTCCTAAAACCCAGGGTACTTTAGATAAAATTTCTGACCTTCTTTGGGGAGACCAAAACCTTCAAACAGAAAAGGCCACCCAAGCTTGGGTGAGCAGACACCCTAGTCTGCCCATGATAGTTCTACCCTATGCCTATTTTTCTACCTGAGTTATTAATAATTCCCTTCTTCCCTCTTAGAAGTGTCTCAGTTTTAGCAATAAATGTAGTCATCCTACCCATAGCTATTTTTTTTTCCCTTGTGGAACCTAGGATTATTTCTTAGGGTCCAAGAAGTCAAGTTCTCTATCAGCAAGCACTGGAAAGGCCTTCAGTAAATAATTACTATCAAAATGGGCCAAGTCAAACTAGACTAGTTAGGTCCCCTTTCAAATTGCATAAATCTTCCCTGGCACATCTTATTCTTGATGCAGAACCTGGTCTAAACAAACACTTTTAGAGAGAAGCATAAGGCTACCTGGAGAAGAAGCATATTTGAAGTTCATTATTTTAGCTATGCTGCAGACCCTGCCTACCCTCCATACTCAGGACCTTCCAGAAATCCTATCTGCTCTGCTATCTCCTCTTCAGACCATAGACATATACTCCACAGGGGCCTCATGGGATATCAATATCAATATCAAGAATATTTGATCAAGTTGCACCCATGTAACTTCTTAGTGAGCTTCTACTCTGTAAGGGTGCAACAGCACCGTTACAAATTAATACACGGTGCTTATGCAAGTCATGGAATCTGGTCATTGCGTTAGCACTGCTAATGCATTCACCCACTATATTCTACTAGCTCCCTGGAATGCTCTAATACATCATGACACTCAGTTTTATTTGCCCAACATGTGCTTATGGGACAGGAAATTCAATTACTCGGGAGGGCAGACAAACCTTCACATTTGAAATAAACGAGGATGGGGTGTGGCCAACAGTGGTCTTCTCTCTGCTGAGCACCCTCACAGCTTCCTGCCACGCCCCTAGTCTGTCTACCTACCCCTCTGTCCTCTTCATGCTGCCTCTCTATGGGGCCTTGACCACTGTGTGCCTGATTCTTGATTGGCCTGATATTTCCTTGATGGCGAATAGACCTGAACACTTTCATATTTGGGCATGCCAATAAACTGAGACAGAGGCAGGTGATGATAATAAAACCTCTCTCCTCTGCTGAGTTCCTACTTAGAAAAATGACTTGCCCGCACTGTGTGAGCAATATATAGTCTATTTTAAGATCGTAAATCCCAGACAGTAAACTACTAGTAGTAATGGTTTCCAAGATGATGGCAGGTATCTTATAGAAACATGTCATTTATGTTAATTCTATGTTTATATATACGAGATTTCTAGAAAATTAAATGGTTGAAATCAATACTAGCTTAAAAGTGGCTAGTAATCAGTTGATTACTGTATTTAAGATATAGGCGCAAACAGTTAAAATGTTATTGTGATGGAAAATTCTCATTAATATTCATTCTTTTAGTAGAAGATAACACCTTTGCATTTCTTACACATTCAAAAGTGGGTTGAGTTTTATACTGAACTATAAGTAATGAATGTCTTTGAAGGTTTCTCTCTGCTCCCACTGGTATTGAACTTACTTTATTTTTAATACTGTTCCCATGTCCCATTTCCTGCTCTTTTCCCCATACCACTCTAAAGCAATCAGCCCAAGTCCCTTTGGGAAGGAGGATGTTCTAGTAGAAAGGATAATTAAAGGTATCATTTAGAGCAAGATAACAAAATTTATATTAGATTAATGTAAGAGGGATTTTATTTTTAAAATAGCCATTAAAACAAGTGTCAGTTGGTCAACTTCTGGTTTCAGCTTATTCTTGAAACGTGGCTTCTGAGTTACTGAACGACTACGTTCAGTGAAGCAAACTATCCTGTGCAACCTGCTCTGATGCTCACTGTTCTTGTTAAATTACAGGCAGAATTTGACAAAGAAATCTAAATATTACATAGAAATCAAATGTTTTAAAATGGAATACAAATATACTAATGACTTTTGTACTTGATTATCTTCATTTCTGAGGGATCTTTAAGTGGCAGTGGCTTCTAACCTTTTGGCTTCACATGCCTCACGTGGTGTAGAGTCCATAAAGGGCAAAAATCTCAACATACGGGGGCCTTAAGGTGTAAAGGTCCAGTAAGTAACCACGATGCACACTTGTGGTGTGAACACCTGTCTTGTAATACTAGGCTTCCTTGGGGGTGATGAACCCCTGCATTTGCTTCGCCATCAATTCCTGGGTAACAAGGAGGCTCTCTAGACCACTTAACTAGAAAGAGTCAGGACTTCACTATCTAAAGGGAATCAGGCTGCCTGAGGTGCAGAGCAGAAAAGGGAAAAGGAGGACAGTGGAGTCGGATTTGGGTGTTACCTCGATTGCCAGTTGGAACTGCTCGTGTTCCCGCTGCAGCTGCTCGGCTTCGGACAAAGAGCTGGCATTGACCAGGCTGGCGTTGAGCATTGACTCCCCATTGCGGATCCATCCTAGGACCTAGGGAGTCAGGACAAGAACACGGGTGAACAGCCTTCACAACCTCCTCAGAGCTGTTGGCTTTCTCTGACAGGTACTTAAGTCAGACCTTGCTATCTTCTGACCACGCTTGGAGAGAGGACAGGAAGGCTCTGGATAATTAAAATGCTCATCTCTGCCATCTTACCTGGCATCTTGTGCCATAAGGTGCTTATTGTAAGTACCAACCTCATTCTTGGATACATATATTCTTTTCTACCCTTGTTACCCCACTGTCCCAATTTCCTTACCCATTTATTTTAAACATTATCTGATTGTACAGTATGCACATTTCTGAAGTTCTCTCTGGAATGTAGAATGGTGCAAGTAAATAAATCCCATATATTGGTATTCTTTTATTTTAGCCCAGTTCAGATACCAACAACTTAAAAATCTTTTATACCCAATTACTCCCATTAGAAACATCTCTTCCTCATCTAGTACAACCACACCATGCCACCTTTGGGGCACTCACCACAGATTGCTTTGTTCAGTAAGTTTGATCTACATTTCAACATCTCAATATACCCCTTCCCCACAAATGTAAACTTCTGGAAGACTAGGGCAGTATATGAGTCATGTTTTAATCTCACACAGTGCCTAGCACAGTGCCTTACAAATGGTGAGTATGCAGTAATGTTTTTTAAAAAGGAAACAATTATCTATAGACAATACCCAAATCACACCCGAACAGTGGTTCCAACCTCCTATGCCTTGCAAAAAGTTAAGAGCACACAGGTTTGAGCTCTGACATATAAACAACCCAAAGGAAGGAGGAAGGAGAAAGAAAACAAGTAAAACAGCATAAATAATCCATACACTGGATCATTAGAAAAAAGGAGAAGTTATAATTGATTTAAATTATCTAGAGGCAATGGTTAGGCTAAGTAAAATTTCTAGGTGACCTTAATTAGTACTGGGAGAAAGAAAGTTCAGCTAGGGAATATTAGAATAGAAGCAGAAACAGTTGACACCGTCTAGACAGTCCTAGGTGAAATGGGCATGTGGCAACTCTCCAGCCAAGATCTTGAGTCGAGTGCAAATAATCAAACTGGAAGAATCAGGCCTTGAAAATCTACCTTGTGTCTGGTCACCAGAAAATTGCTAAATATTTTCTTTATTAGGGAGTCTAAGAGTTTGCTTGGAGAGGAAATAAAAATTCTTCTGAAATTTCAAGATCAGTAAATATCACCCATCTGTTACTTCAAGGCAAAGGAGAAGATACCACAATCTGTTTCAGATTTTTGCAGATTTTTTTCCTCCTCTCAACTTCATGCTGAACAATTAGAAGAATACTAAGCCTGGTCTCTCCTATTCCATAATCCTCATAGGCATTTTTCAAATTTCCTCCTCGAGCAGCATATGACCGATGACATATTGTACATGGATAACACTGGGGCGCAAATCCTGCCGAAGCTGGGCTATTTGGATTGAGATGTTAATTCGTGGCCGGTCTGGCAGATTGTGGATGAGATGCCAAATCTGTAAAGCAATTAGTTGCAGATATAACAGCTCAGAGTGTATGTGTGAAATCTCTGATGCCAGTGGTGTACTGGGGCTGGCTGGTTAGAGGTGCTAATGATTTCCAAAAGCTGCCTGTAAGTTTGGGTACATGCATACATGGATTGCATACCCAAATGCTTCAGCTCTTTGGAAAATGGAACTCACAATGTATAGTTTGAACTATGCAAGTCCTTCTGCCATGATTCATTGCATTTTACTTGGTTCAAGATTCACTTGAGGGTGTCAGAGAAACATTTACTTTGTGTGCATCACAAATCAACGTTTGAGGGACAATTTGACTCCCTCTGGGCCTCCTGAGTCTTGCTGGCATCTGTTCCTCTCTAGTTTCAGCCAACTGGAAACATCAGTTATAGCTATGGTGATGGGGAGTTCCATTCAGCTCTCCATTTAGATATCATAGACTTCAGTCTCTACGCCTTTCATAAAGTCATGCCATATCCTTGATATCCTCATTAATTTTCATTTCCTAGAAGCTGTTTATAAAGGCGTCTCAGGTCTCCAAAGGAGTTTTGATTTTAGGGAGATAAAAGTGTACATTTATCCCCATGGCTTAGGTTCAGGGGTGGACCTATCCCTATAACTGTGTCCGTCCCAGAAGCAGGAATGGAACAGTGAAGAAAAAAATTACAAAATCTAACATTAGAACACCTGGCTTTTTTACCTCCTGGCAAAACTACTCAACCTTCTAAGCCTATTTCCTTGTCTGCAAAGTTAGGATAATAACACCTTCCCTTCCTACAGCAGGGGTGGATGCAACACGTTGTAAGATATAAAGCCTGGTGATGGTGGAGGTGGTGATTTTTAGTTTTGGAGTAAAGCTAGGTATATGCTATGATTCTTCATTTACACCTCTCACAGGGAGAAAGAAAAAGGCTAGGACAACTGATTTTTTTTTTCCAGTATCTATAGAGCTTACTGTAATATTCTGATGTGATGAGGGAACCCCAGTTGTTTGGTTAGCACCATTCTTTGTAGTCTGATCAATGTCAACCCTTGTTGGTATAATTTTCTATTACTGTCGTCCTTTATTTTCCTGGTTCATAAAACTGGTTATTTAGGGGCACCTGGGTGGCTCAGTGGTTGAGCATCTGCCCTTGGCTCAGGTCATAGTCCTGGGGTCCTGAGATCGAGTCCCACATAGGGCTCCCCACAGGGAGCTTGCCTCTCTCTCTGCCTATATCTCTGCCTCTCTCTGTGTGCCTCTCATGAATAAATAAATAAAATCTTTAAAAAAAAACACACACAAAAAAACCCTGGTTATTTATTCTATGAGCATCCAAATGAGTGCAAGGGAGTAGAAGAAATATTGTAATAAACATGATAAAGCGTTGTTTTTACTAGTCTTGTGTGATTTAAGAAATATCGCTTAATCTCTCTGAGGGTCAGTTTTCTTATCTGTAAAGTGGTAACACGTTGCTTGCTTAAGTCACAGAGTAAAGATGAAATGTAGTATAAAAGTGGTTCTGCAAACCATAAAGTGTAATGCATAATATGAGCATTTTATGTTGATCAATTATCTTAGGCAACAATTTACCTATAGGTTAGATGACTTTTGAGGGTCACTTTGAATCCTAAGATTCCATACTTCTTTCAAAATTCAGAGACTCACCCTACAACCATAGGATACCAGGGAGAGGTCTATAAAAATGAGCAACCCAAGGAGTTTTGCTGTTCAGGGACTCAAGAGCTGGCCAAGAATTCAGCTCAGTCTGAGCTGAGAGGGTGAACTGCAAATGGGGATCTACTGCTTCCTTGGGCCAAGGAAGTGCAGGCAAATCCCAGTGAGAAGACTGGATTTGGTTAAATGGACGTGGACATCCACAAATGATGATCCCGTCTAAGTGGGCCATGCTGTCTCCTGGAACCACGTAGCCTGGGAAGCTGCTCGGATACGGTTGTGTTCTCTGGGTCACACTGACAATAAAGCGATGAGGATGGCCTCAAGGCTTCTGACTCCAGGACCTGCTGCTGCTGCGGACTTACCCCAGCCACAGTCATTTCTGAAAGTCTGGTCATAGGAAAAACTGCCGGCCCCTCAGGTGGTAGCTCAGAGCCTGTCATGTCATATTTCCAGTATTTCTTAGCTCAAAAGATTCACAGTTTATGAGGTTATATGTGATCATTCTTCCTGGTTTTATAGACTGTGACCATGGGTCTTCTTAATTTTCTCCATTTTGAAACAAATGCTTGCCCCTTTGGTTGCCTCTCTTTTGGATCTACCCCAATTCCTTTCTACCTTTAGGTATAGTGAACAGAACTGAACACATATTCTTAACAGGATAATATTTCCTCTTTTGTTTTCACTGTTCATTTTGGTCATAAGCAAATTTTGGCCAGTATTTGGTCCATAGAAGTAATTTAAATCCATGTCTTTAGTAGACAAATAAGCATGGTTTCTTCTCCCATAATTTAGAGCCCCAAATAGCTTACAAATCCATTTTGGCCTATTTTGTATTAAAGGCACTGTTCTGCAGGAATACATATGGAAATTCACTTAGGTTTATGCCCATTAAGTAGGTTTTTCAAATCTTTGATTATCTAATAAATGTGAGGTCATCTTTGCCAGAGTAGTAATTTTCCTGGGAAGCAATCAGAGCATTCTGTGGGGCTGGGAAGTAACCTGAACTGTCTTTTTTTTTTTTTTTTTTTTTAGAAGAAAGGGGCCATCTGAATCGTCTAGGGCCCCAGACCACCATGGGCTGTAAGTGAATTCCCTTAAAGAGACAACATTTTTCCAGAGGTGTCTGGGCCATCAATCTAAATAGATGCAGAGTCCCACACAACCCCTCCAAAAGAACATTAGTCACATTAAATAATTCTGTTTGTTCTCAACTCCTGACAATTTTTAGTCTAACATCTGTGGCATCATCTCTCCTCAAAGCTTCAGTTTAACATAATGGTGGTATAAGTACACTATAGTTATGATGGCCAAATCTAAAGCTCTCATCTATGGGCTCTAACATCACAACTGTGTAGCAGCACATTGTTCTCTTCCTTTCCATCCCCATTAATGGCATTTCAATTAAGGTGTCCTTTTTCTTTCCTTTTTTTTTTTTTGGGGGGGGGGTGGGGAGTATATTCAAAAGAGAAACAAACTCTCAAGCTGGTGTCTAAATTTAGCTTCACTGATCAATACTGACATCTAAATTAACTCCCTCTTTCCAAGTGTCAACAGCTTCCAAATCAATATTTCCTGCTCCACCAACTTCCATCAAACACAAAGGCCTTCTGTGAAACTGGATCAGACGACTCCCAAAAGAAAGAGCCTGGCGCTGACAAGGAAAACAAGGCAGCCTAATGAGGCATGGTGGCTTAAATAAGCAGCAATCCCAGGGCTCCTCCCAAGGCCGCTGTCCTTTACAAAGGCCTTCATGTGTTTCCTGCAGTCTGGCTGCACCAATCCAGTATGGTTTTGAACTACAGTCCTACATGTGTCATCCTCACCATGGTGGGGAAAAACAATTTTTTCTGGCAGAAAAATTTTTTTGTCCTCCAACTCAAGAAATACTGAAAGGGAATGCACTCAGGTATTAGTCAAGCCTGGATTATTTGTATATAGACAACCCCGCTTCTCCATTTGACAAACTACTTATCATCATCCCAACTCCCCATCCTACACAGAATTTTAATTCAAGGATGAAAATTCATTTCCATTTTCATACCAGTCAAGAAGAACATAATTAGGGAGTTGGCTCTACTATTAATTTTGGAAAAGATAATAAATAAAATGAAAAACCGGGAACAAAAGTATAGATTTCATTTCAAATCAAACAGGAATGATTTTCCCGTTTTGTTCTGATGATCTCTCCTGCCACCTTCGGCTGGTGGAAATAACCGCATGAACTGGTGGGGGGCTCCCACTGATCTGTTGGAGCTTGCTGACTGATTAGGTGACCAAGTAGATGCCAGCCTCTCTGCCGGGCATGAGCCATGCCTGCCCGTCTTCTCAGATGAGGTGCTGTGAAGGCCAGGAAAATCCCAGGCTGCGCTCTACTGGAGGGCTTCTTTCTATTCCTCCTGGAGCCCTAAGGCAGGAACAGGGCCCAGGAGAGGGCAACTATGGGACTGTTGATAAAGGAAGCATGGGCTCATGGTTCAGCTAACTAGTCAACTCAACAGGCCCTGGGGGCACAAATCCTATGCTACCTCAGTTTCCCCACTTGCAGAATACACAAGTATTTCCCCACTTGCAGAATACACAAGACCTTTTCCCCATGGTCTCTTCTCTTAAAATGAGACTGCAAATGAAAAAGTACTTCTCCTCTGAAAAGTATCTCATCATTCCCGAGAGTCGCAGGATTTGTGTACTTGTCGCTGCTAGGATTTCCACCTCGTCTCTGCAGAGACTCAGGTGTGGGCCCAGTGTAATTACACAAAACAGTCCAGGTGGCCTTCCTCGTTCCTCGGCACTCAGGGACGTCACCTGTGCTGAGGCCCGACCTTTAGTGCAGTGTGTGCAGCCTCTGGCTGAGCGCTGATTGGGAGAAGGGGGCACAGCAGACAATTTTGCCCATTATAGTAAATAACAATATAATAACTAAGAGCCAGGCATTAATACAAAATACCCTGAATATAAGAGAACAGCAGTAATGAAAGAAAATATGGTGTTTTGTCCCCTGTAATAAATTAATAGAGTTAAATAAGACAGTGTAATAGCCACGATGCATAAGAAAAAAACGTTTAAAAGGCAGTTGGTTCTCTGCTTAGGATATTTGGGGTGGGGCTCTGTCGTCAGGGCCCAGGGCTGCTTGAAAGAGTGTTGGAGCTGAAGGAACAGTCACAGAAACGCCATGGAGCCCATTGCTGGGAAGCTCTCCTGGACCAGCTGGCCAGGAGGGCAGTGACATGTTCCTTCCTCAGGGTGACCTTGTCTGGGGACCTCTCTAAGCTTCAGCGGCCTCATCTATAAAAGGGGAATAATAGCTATTTCTGAGAACAGTTGTGACAATTGATGGAGAGATGGGCCTAAAAGGCACCAAGCACTCAATAAATGGAAATATTATATACTTCTATTTCTTCAATCCCACTTTGTCTAAATAAAAAAACTCCATTCATTATGCAGATAATTAAAACATAGTCTGTTCATAATATAAATATGTCATATTTTTTAATGTGTCATTGGTTACCGTGTTTTCCTAGAGGTTCCTCTAGGTTTGGGTTGGGGTGTGTCCTTTGGTAAAATGGGTAGCATCATGTCTCATACGGATAAGAAGTCTTTTTTCTTAACTGACTTTAATATGGCAAGAAAATCTTCTTAGAAGTACCACACACATATTGAAAAGAATAAGGGAAACTGTTACCGCTTATGGGATAGCGACCATGTTTCAGGCACTGTAGTAGGCACGCAGGTGCCCCAAGTTAACCAGCCTGGCTCTAAGGCCGGACTATGTTTTGATGAATGATTCACATTTCATGTGAACTGTGTGTCAGGATTGAGGGTAGAAAGGGAGAGAACAGGCTCAGTGCCTGAGGACAGCTTGGGAAAGCTCCAGAATGCTCTCCTTAGATTGTTATGAGAGAAAACGAATGCATTGGTAGTTTGAGCCTTGTACCATCAGATTTAGTTGTTAGATCCAACAGATACCAGGCTCACTTTTAGAAACCAAACAACCACTCCTTAACTTACCTGTTTTCCAAGTTCTGGTTACATGGGTGGCTCTGTACACCTTTCCCCCCACCAGGAGCAGGCCCAGGTCAGGTGGAAGGTTGGAGGGGCTCACCTGCTTGACCTCAGCCTGGAGGTGCCGCAGTTGGAGGCACTGCTCTAGCCGCTTATGGGTCTGCTCTGCATTGAGCTCCAATTCGTGTTGCTTCTCATGGAGAAACTCCAGTAGCTCTTGGACCTGGGCGGCCAGATCAATGTCTTTCTCACAGATTAACTCAATTCCTGATGTAAAAAAAAATGTGAGCAATGAAAAATGAGGTAGTACTATAAAGACCATATTTCCTTCAATATTCTTAAGAAAGTAGGGATGTGGGATCCCTGGGTGGCGCAGCGGTTTGGCGCCTGCCTTTGGCCCAGGGCGCGATCCTGGAGACCCGGGATCGAATCCCACGTCGGGCTCCCGGTGCATGGAGCCTGCTTCTCCCTCTGCCTGTGTCTCTGCCTCTCTCTCTCTCTCTCTGTGACTATCATAAATAAAAAAAAAAAAAAAAAAGAAAGTAGGGATGTGGAAATAGTCACAAGCAGCCACCCTCCCAGCCTTTACACATCCCTCCGTGAAGTGGACTACGGCACCGTGGACTTCCGTTTGGGATGTCTAAACCATGCCACCTCTTTTGGATTATCTGATCCTTTGCCTGGGAATTTTGACAGATGATGGGCTCCTTATTATCATCTAGAGTTACAGAGGGAGGTGGTTCTCTGGGAGTCCATCCCCAGAGAAGAAAGCCCTGGATAGTCCTCTTGGGGGATTTACTAACACCTGCAAGATTCACACACAAGGCTCTGGATCACATTGGGAAATACAAAACAAAACTGAAAATAACCTGTCTCAGGAACTTCTGCCAAAGGCACGCTCTTTTAGCTGGTGAGATGTGATTTATAATTAGATGGCAAGTTTGTTCTGATGAGAGTCTCTGGGCAGTGGTGATTTTATTAGCTAACTACTTAGGCCCCCTAAAAAAAAACAACTCTCAGAAATACATGCTGGCTCTCATACAGTTTCTCAAACACAGGCAACACACCTGATAAGCATACGCCAGCAGTACCACAGGGGTACTGAGTGCTTACCCATTTACAAAAACCATGCGGAAGTTGCAGCCACACGAGGAGAGCTTGCTCACATCCTTCCACTTATTCAAAGCAATGAAAAAGCCTAGTCAGCCATTGACAAGGGTTCCCAATGTTCATGGATACGTCATCCTGCATTAATAAACTGCCAATTGTCTGACCTATGATGGGACTGTGAGTCAATACCCATCAGGGAAGCTGTGGTTCTATTCCTTATCTACCTTCCTCTCCACCTTCCTTTTTCTCTTCTTTCTTTTTTCTCTTTCTTTCTTTCTTTCTTTTTTTTTCTTTTCTTTCTTTTCTTTCTTTTCTTTCTTTTCTTTCTTTCTTTCTTTCTTTCTTTCTTTCTTTCTTTCTTTCTTTCTTTCTTTCTTTCTTTCTCTATTTATTTAGAGAGAGAGAGTGCATGGGCAGGGGCAGCAGGAGAGGGAGAATCCTAAGCGGACTCTGTGTTAAGCATGGAGCCCGCCTTGAGACTCAGTCTCACGACCCTGAGATCATGATCTGAGCCAAAGCCAGGAGTCAGATGCTTAACCGATTGTGCCACCTAGGCTCCCCTTTCTTACTTTTTCTATATACCTTCCCTAACATGCAACTGTGGACACACACACACTTTCTCTCCAGCAAGCTGGTGCTCCTATTTATATATCATCACCAGCAGGACTAGAGCAGTGTTTCTCAAACTGACATGGAGTGAAGGGACTGCCTTAGTAATCAAAGGCCTTCTTGTCTGCTCGTGGCCTGAATTCCATTCCTACCTTAGCTCTTGAAGGCTATTTGAAAAGTGTGGTAGCTCTAGAACCAGCCCTGAGTCAGAATACTGGACATGGGCAGGTTATCTAAGCTGTCAGAAGCTTCACTTCCCTCATACATAAAATAGGATTTTACATACCTACTTATCTCATAAACTACCCCGCTCAGGAGTTCACGGGGAGGATTAAAGGAGATAACGCATGTAGAGCCTCTGTCATAACATCATACACACAGACCTTTGCTCCTTAGTCCTGTGGCTTTCCTGATTTCTGACTCTTAAGCTCTCCACTCTCTGCCTTCTTACATTCATGCCCTCTTGGTTGCTATCTACTTCCAGCTTGATGCAAATTATAACCTGGATTGTTTCTTGGTTCTGATTGATTCAACCTTGCTCAGACCCAAAGCTTTACAAAAATCCTAACTGTAGATTGCTTGCCTCCTTCTGATCCCTGACCCCTCATGGCTCTGCAGCTTCTAGGTTCTGTCCAGATACCTTCCCTGGCTCCTCATCATGTACTCTATGACCTGGTGCAGCTGTGGTCTGGATGCTGCCAAACAGGGACCCAACCATTAGTGGGGTTGAGACTAAAATTCCCAAAGGGTGAGGTATTTCCACAGGGATCACACTCCAAGGAACCTGCCAATCTCAATGTATAGTCACCTAAAAATATGTCCCCTTTGGGAGACTTCCCCAACACTCTGACTCACATCATCAGAAACTCATCACCGCCACCACCAACACACCTGCCACCACCAACACACCTGCCGGATACAGTGGGGGAGTGTAAGGAGAGTGTACACATGCTAAAGGAAATTCATTTCCAAAGGCAAAAATAGTGTTTTATATAAGGACAATATGGAAGAGTGGAAAAGACTTCTGGTGTTACATGGTAATAATTTCAGTATCTTTTCATATTTATTTTTTTCTACCAGTTTCATAATTCCAAATCCCAGCTCCTGAAATATCTGTGGGAGACAGAGAAGAACGGCTTGTTCTTTTGGCAGTCAGCTCCATCCAGCTACTATTTTGAATTACCAAGGGGATGAGGTACAGCATCACTTTGACTGAAACAAAAAATAAGAAGTACAAAAATTTCTATCTCTGCAGTGCTCGGCACAGTGAGATGACCCCTGACTCCCATATTTACCTTCTGGAAATGTAATTTAAGATCCATCTGCAGGAGCAGAAGCTCTTCCCTGCTTCCAGCCACGATGCAGGTTTTTTTCCAGCTCGTTTTCATTCCGTGTGCCCCTCTGGTGTTTAATATGCTGGGCTTGGAGAAAGCATCTTTCTCTGGGAAGCCCATGGCTCACCTCTGCCACTCGCATGTAAATGGACCCTCTAAGCTGGTAATTCATCAAAGGGCTGGTGCCTGCCTAGCACACCATCCACACCTGGCTCCCGGCCTGCCCGGAGACTCAAGCCCTTCACTTGCATCTACCTCCCTCGATACTATTTTATGTATGAACACAGGAAGTAAAATGGGGGGAAGACAATGCCTCCTGCCTTCTGCACTCAACAGCACATCATGCTGTGCATGGAGTGGATGGAACAGGAAGTGGCACCTGGAAGGATAGAAACTCACTCTTCCCTCCCACCGCCCCCAAACACATTGACGTGGGTTCCCGTCAAAGCCCATCAACTGGCAAATATCTATCAATCAACCCCAAATAGAGTGTGCTTGTGCTCATGTTACTGTTCTAATCTAATCTAATCTAATCTAATCACAGTCCTGTTTTCCTAGGGGCTCTTAGAAATGCAGCAAGACAGGTGAGCTCTTTCCAGCAAGTAGTGAAACAGTTTGTCGGTCTCTTTAGGGCAAGTTGTACTGATGTGTCCCACAGTGTTCTGTACCCATCCTTCCTGCAGAACATTCTCATTGGGATGGTTCCTTATTAACTTGCACATGTTCTCACAGGATTACGGGCTCCCCGGTGCCAGGACCACATGTCTTATGTATCTCTGCATCTTCAGCACCCAGCACAGTGCTTGACTCAGAACACCTAATAGATAACCTCTTCAGTGAGTACCTGGCCTCTTTAGGGGAAGGGCTCAGGTCATGTGCTGTGGTGGAAAGCACCTGCAGATGCTGGAAAGAACAGACTTAGATTTGAATTTATGCTCTTCCCCCTATTAAAAGTGCATCTCTGGGCTCCCAATCTTCTCTGAGCTTGGGTAAAAACAATCCCAACAATGACCTCTGGGGGTGTTGTAGGCTTTAGTAAGATTAGGTGTATAGAGTGGCTGGCATTTAGTAAGCTCAAAATATCCATGTTCCTACTTTCTCCTTTCCCTTGGGTAAATTACCACATATTCATCACTGATTACTAAAGGAGCTGTTGAATGGCTTGTAAAAATGTCAATTTAAAATCCTACCGTGAGATATTTATGGACTTGCTCAGTGTACATCATTAGAAACTGTGATGGTCTGGATGCTCTTAGACCAGCGCTCTCAATCTTGGCTCACATTAGATCTGGAGAACTTTAAAAATCACCATGTCCTTGGCCACACCCAGAGCAGTAACAGGAGAGACTCTCTGTGGGCGGGATCCTGGCATCAGGAAGTCTTAAAGCTCCCTGGGTGATACGAACATGCAACCAAGATGAGAAACCACTGGATAAGAGGGTACAGTGGCCAGCAACCCAGAGACAGAGATAGTCTCTATGCTACACTCTGTCAGCAGAGTGGCTGGCACTGTGTTTGTTTAGGGATCGAGGCCACAGCTAACTGTACTTAGCTTTGCTGCCACATTGAGGGTACCACTTTCCTTTCCTCCAGGAGAGAGGTGGCTGTCATCTAGGGTAAGATAGAGGTATTCCTGGCTATGCCACCCTGACGCGTTCTTTGTGCTTTCTTTAACATCAGCCTGCCTCAGAGACAGAACATCTTTCCTCCTTTCTTCTCATTCTGCGCCACTCCTCAGTGCTACACCCAGGTCAGAAATTACAAAGTCCTTTAATTGGGTTTTTAGATCAACATTCTCAACCCTGGCCGTACAACAGAATCACTTGGGAAGTTAAAGAAAAGAAAAATCTGGGGCCACTGCAGACCAAATAAGCAAGACTTCCTTGAGGGGTGGGGCCCAGCCCTTGGTAGTTTGAAGTTCTGTAGGTGATTCTAAATAAGCAGCCAGGCCGAGAACCATGGTTTCACACCTACATTCTCTTTCCCTCCACTCAGCCCCCATCAGATCCACATCCCTATTAACCCCAGAGTGGCTTCCATTCTGGAAAAACACAGGCGTTTTCTTTCCTTTGATGATGCAAGTGAAATTATTCATGGCCAGTTATTTTTGCCTACATGTGTTCCACCCACATTGATGTTCACTCCATTAACTAAGTCAGTACTATTACTGAGAACGTGCCATGTACAAGACATGACCACTCTGCTAGATGCTGAGAATGGAAAGAGAAGGAAGAGTCCTGCTCTCATGCTGCTGGAGAAGCTACAGGAGCACATAGTCCAACAGAACGCAGTATGTGCCAGAAAACAAGGATAACATACAATAGTCACCAAGCTGTCTTGAGCCCTTACCATGCTCGAGTATTATCACACTGCATCCTCATGGTGACCCTGTGTGGTGGGTATTCTTGCGACTGCTGTTTTCTGGAAGAAGGTGAGGCTGGGAGAGATTGGGTAGCATGTGCAAACGCAACCAGGTAGGGCGGGGTGTGGCCGGGTGCCATCCATACTCTGAGCGCTGTGCTCAAGGAGAAGAGAGATCCCCACACCACACTTTATTTATTTCCAAATGCCAGGGCTGGGTTCTTCCCAGGCACAGTAAATTTTAAGTATCATTGCCACAGATCCCAAAGATTTTTCAATTAAAAAATCTCACATAAAGAAAGAGCTTGATGCTTTGATTAGACCACAAAAGCAACGTATCCACAAGACACGTAGCTCATCTTACTCCCAAGGTCACGAGGAATAGTCACATGGTCAGATTTCACTGGAGAGACCTGTGGCATAGCCACTGGGGGTGATGAGGCTGACTCATCGTGGGAAGTACAAACTGGAAGGGACTATAGGAATCCAGGCCCACCTCCCACAGTAGACAGAAGAAGAGAGGTCTAAAGAGAAGGAACAGGAGCTTTCCAAAGGCAGACTGCTTGCTAATAGTGGAATCGGACCTTGACTTTAGCCAGAGTGTTTTGTCCAACTTGACTCTTTCCAGCAACACCTGGCACCTCCCAACATGAGGCCGAAATAGATCACACTACAGGGAGGAAAGAACGATGAGCAAGTGGAGAAAGTTCCTGCTTCACCTTCCATTCCTGAGGCTGATTTAAGCAAAGGCTCCTGCTTTGGGTAGAGCCGTTGGCACACCAGAGGGATTTAGTGCGACTCGGTTCAACACTACAAACCATACACCTGAAAATAAGTGTATGGAAATACCCTACTTCCGTTTATTCCTATAGAATCAAAGCATAAGCCCTTAATTAATGGACCATGCAGGGCTAACGATCAATTTAGTTAATTCTGGAACTGTCCTTTTTCTAAGACAACAGCTTAAATTATCTTTATATTATTATGTATTATATATTGAACTATATTTAGCTCAAATATAGTTTACTGGACACCCATCATCAATGACTAAGACATCTGCTGCCTCAGTTCCTGCATCTCTGAAGTCCTGCATTCCTCAACCTCCTGGGGGCAAGACCCACCCCGGGGTCCACCCCTAGCCTCCACCCCCCCTCCCCAGCTCTGGTACAACTCTGCCTCCCCTTCCTCCAAGCCAGAGGTGAGGTACATGCATCCTCTGCAGGACCAGGCACTCAGCAGCAGACAGGACATGAGCTTCCCCGAAATCCCTGGATTCATTCCCTTGGAAGCCTCAGGGATGACGCCAGACTGAGCAGCTAGCTGTGGTAGGAACAGGGGACCAGCCAGGCAGAGAGGCCTGAAGAGGCCAATCAAGCCTCTTTGGACAAAGCTCATTTCCTGATCAGGATACTGTGGGTGTGGGCCCACCTGCCCGGAGTGTTTTCACCCATTCGGCCCTCGAGGTCGAGGAGGCGGCCGAGCACGGCCAACCTGCAATCACAGGCAGGCTTCAGGGACTCTCGGCAACCTGTGGTCTTTCCGTTACCATGGCTACCTGGCTCTGGGGACAGAGATGGGCTTGCCCAGGTCACGCCAGCACCCCGGTACCAAGTACTGCAGGTTTCCGGGCAGACCGGCCTTCCTCCTGCCAGATGCGTCGACACCGAACGGCGTGGGGTGAGCATCCCCGCCAGGCGTCTCCGTCCCAGCCTCTCTTGTGGGTCCCACGCATCCTCTCGGGGTTCCCAGTCTTAGCTGGAGAGCCAGCTACTGTGAGCATCGTGAGGACAAGCTCTGACGTGAACCCTGAGTAAGGGGGTTCAGTAAGGTTCTCAGCCGCAGAGAAAGGATCATGGTTCCCTCCCCTTCCCCAACGAAACCCTGAATATGTACAAGCCATTGCCACGCATGTGTCTCAAACTGTAACGTGCACAGGGTTTACCTGGAGATTCTGTTAACGTACGGATTCAAATGGGCAAGTCTGGGATAAGGG
The DNA here is from genome assembly GCF_003254725.2 of Canis lupus dingo. Classification (NCBI taxonomy): domain Eukaryota; kingdom Metazoa; phylum Chordata; class Mammalia; order Carnivora; family Canidae; genus Canis; species Canis lupus. The sequence goes on along the minus strand of NC_064275.1, from coordinate 27,659,863 downwards.
CTGGGATTCTCCGTTCCTAACCAGCTCTTAGGTGATGCTGGTACTGCCGGTCCAGGGCCCGCACTCCTAGGAGGTCCTAGACTCCTGGTGCATCAGCACCACCGGGAGGGCTTGGGGGAACACAGACCATCGAACACAGAGACTCTGACGTGGCAGGTTCTATGGGCCCTCCGACCTGCATGTGGGTCTCAGCCCTGGCTGCACAGTGGATTCACCTGAGGAGGGAGTCTTTTTTTTTTTGGCTGATGCCCAAGTCCCATTCAGGGGTAGTTAAACCAGAATATCTGTGGTTGGGGCCTGGCACTGACATTTTTAAGAGTCGTCCCCAACCTCAACCAAGAGACTGCAATGTGAACGGCCCTTCCTGGGGCTACAGGGCAAGCTCTGCACTGTGAACAAGCCAGGGCAGCCACAGCTTTCACAACACAAATGAAAATTCATGGAAAGGTTATACTGAGCAAAGTGGACAGAATTTACTGATTGTCTCTCCTCTGGTTAGAAGTAAGGTTTCTTGGAATGCTGTGATTTATTCTTTCAGGTCATTAAAACCAACACAGTACTCTATGGTCAAATTTGATTGCTAAAGTCGGCCTGACAGTCTCATGATTCTAAATATCCTTCATGGTCGGGACGCCTTGGGGGGGCTCAGTGGTTGGGCATCTGCCTTCGGCTCAGGGTGTGAACCCTGGGGTATTGGGATCGAGTCCCATATCGGGCTCCCTGTGAGGAGCCTGCTTCTCCCTCTATGTTTCTGCTTCTCTCTGTGTGTCTGTTATGAATAAACAAATAAAATCTTAAAAAAAATCCTTCATGGTCAACAGGGACATAGACTGTTTTAAAGAGTTGATGATGGCCTGGACCCCCGTTTGCCTCTTCCTAGAGGATGAGGAGCCTGAGCCAAGGAGGACCTGCCCGGCAGGGCAACGGGTGGGTCTGGGTGTAGAGACTGGATCCCAGCACTCTACTGGCGTGTGCCCACACAAGGGATTTCCTGTCTAGTGGACTAGTTGGACCCTGGGATTGCTATGGCTCTCCCCAGTTCTAACACCAAAGACCATTTTGGAGAGCGGTGGGTCTAACAGGAAGGGGTCATGCCTTTGCTGGGTAGATACTGAATACACCTTGAACGTGAGAAGAAGTGAGATCTGGATACTCAGCCATGGTTTCTTGAGAAGTCATAAAATTATATGACCTTGCCATAAACTTCTATCTGCACTTCAAACCCTCATACACAGACAAGCGATTAAAAAACCGGGACTCTCAGAGCCCGAGACCAGAGACCCCTGGGGGTGGAGGGCAGGAGAGGGGACGTGGGGGGTGAACAGCCAACATCTACACATTGGAGTACAATTCACTGGCTGGCTGGCTGCTTTTGGAGCCCACCTGGTGTAGTTCCGCAGGCCTGTGGTTTTTGTGAATCTGTGCCATTGTCCGTGATTTGCTTTTCCCATTCCCTGCACAGGCCCCGGAGACCCCGGCCCTATCCTCCTCTTTACCAGACCCTAACTGGACAATTTCAGACAAGTGATTTCAGCTTTCCTGCATCCGTTTTCTTTTCTCTAAAATGGCAAAAAACCCTCCATTCCTGTATCTGTGGGAATAAAATGAATGAGCGGAGTGGAAGGACGGGCAGGGTCAGGCTGTTCCTGTTTCCACGGGCTCCCGCCTGCCGGGAGGAGAGGTCACCCACCTGACGCCTGGACCTCCATGATGTACTGGTGCAGGTCCTGGCCCTGCTGGATGACCTCGAAGGTCATGTTGTTCATGGCTAGCTTTCGCTCCGTGTGGCGCTGCAGCCGCTGCTCAGCCAGCGTCAGATCCTCCGTGTTGAAGTCATTCATCTGCCGGAGCAGGTCCTCGTTCCAGGCATCTAGCTCCGCCGTCACCTGGAAGGGGACGATGGTCAGCTCACCCACTCCAAGCCCTATAACGAACCCCATCCTTGCATCCGTCTCTGCTCTGCGGCCGTCGCAGCCCTAAACTACAGGTGTGCACCCGCGCCACACACCCACACGTGCACACCTGCTGCAGTATCCTCCAGGTGTTTCTATGTCTGCAGCCGCAAATGTTGCGTAAGTTACAGTTTATAAAGCTTTTGCATATTCCATCCTGTTCCACTCCCACCATGACCCGGAGAGGAAGGTCGGGTGGAGATCTCCGGGTGCATCTTACCGACAAGGAAGCTGGTGTCCACTCAGACAGATGCCACCTGCCCGGAGTTCACCCTGCTGCTGAGGGGTGCACACCTGCGGACACAGCTCAGTGCTGCTTCTGACTGCAGAGGTTTTGTCCACCACACCCCAAGCAGGACTCTAAAAATGTCATCACTGGAGAGAGTGGTCGCCGAGGCTCCTCACTCTTTCCGAGCCACAGAAACGGAGGGCTACAGAAACCTGTCACTGGCCCGAGGTGACACACTCAGAGCTGGTGCACATCAAGCCCCGGGGCCCGGCCGTGGTTCCCTTGTTCTACTGCAGGGGACTCTCTCCCTGCAAAGGCTGATACCTGGACGTGGTGACTAACGGTGTAAATGGAGAGCAGACCTGTAGAAATCCCAAGCAGATTGCATACCATCAAAACGTGGAATTCTAATGAAGACTGAAGCCTGTAATGAATGGAAACTCTGCCCTCATAGGAACCTGCCTACTGGTTATGGCTCTACACCTTCCCTGGTTGTACCTCAAACATGTGACCGCACGGAGGGACTGAATCCCACGCTTCCTTTGCAACCGCACCATTCCCAGGCAGGAACTCGGCAGGACTGAATGAGCAACTGCACCTGAGCAGAGAACCCTTCTGACGGTTTTCAGGTCCACTGTCCCATGCTCACACCTGCCTGGTAGCCCTGCGAAGGCCATGGCACAGGGACTGTCACCTTTTCTGAAAAGAGGAAATGAAAGCCTCACCCTGCATCAGTTGCAATATGGCCCAGGCAGCCTAGGCCCAAATCCCAGAGCCCTTGTTCAGGGATTTCCATTATGCTGCATCTCCCCCATAACTGCTGACATGTGGCATAACCTCCCCTGCTGACAACCACTGGCATTCTGGGAACATCAGGGGATGGGGTGGAGGTTGCAGAGAAAGCCAGCTCGAGGCAGCTGGGAGATGGCACACTTACATCCTGGGCTGGGGCCATGCAGACTAGGATGGGAGAGGCAAGCGGCCTGGCATAAGAGGCCACCATCTGGGGCACAGGACTCCATTTTTTGTCTAACAGTAAGACTTTTCTTCATGCAGAGGGTAGTTGCTTGTCTTGAAAGCAGAGATAGGGGAATTGTAAAAATACCACCTTTATTGTCCTAGACTCCGACCTCATTTCCCCGCATCATCTCAGGTCAACTAAGGGATCCGCTGAGCTCAGCAGGAAAACCTAGTATCTACTTGTCCTGGGGATCTGGGAACCAGCAGGTTGACAGGCAAAACAGGATTCTGTCGTATCCCTTCTTTGAAAAGTACTTCATTCTCTAACTAGAGAAAAGAGTTAAACTGAGAAGAGTAAGAGAGATAATTGATTTATAATATAGGATGAATGGGCCTATAAATAAATGTTTTCCTTCCTGTATTTAAAAAGGTTGAAGTATAATTTACATACAATAAAATGCACATATTTAATTAAGCATTCAGTTTTGACCCATTTTGTCCACCCATGTGGCCATTACCAAAACCAAAATATGAACCTTTCCATCACCATAGGGAGTGTGCTTGTGCCCTGCCCAACCTTACCCTCTGACATGCCTCAGGTACCACCTTTTGATTTCTACCATTGCAGACGTAGTTTTGCCTATTCTTGGATTTCGTACTAATGAAGTCATACAGTATGTACTCTCTTAGGTCTGGCCCCTTTATTCAACATGCTCTATTTAAGATTCACTCACGTTGTCATGTGTTTGAGTAGTTCATTCCTTGCTACTGCTGCGTAGTATTCCGTTGTGTAGATGTGCCACAATTTGCTTATTCATTTTCTGGCTGGATGACCATTTGGGTAGTTTCCAGTGTTTGGCTATTATGAGTATGGCTGATGTGAAAGTTCTTATACAAGTCTTTCTCTGGCTACAGGTTTTCATTTCTCTTGAGAGTTCCCTAGGAGTGTGATCATAGTCATACGGTAGGTGTGTGGTAGCCATTCCCAACAGCAATTTTACATTCCACTGGGAATGTATGAAAGTTCTAGTTGCTCTATATCCTCACCATCATTTGGTATTACCAGTCTCTTTAGTCATTCTCGTGGGCACGACGGATATCTCACTATGGTTTTACGCTACTAATCATGGTTAGCACATTTTCACATGCTTATTGGCCATTTGTGTCTACTTTTGTAAAGTGTATTTTCCAGTTTTCTAAAATGAGGTTAATTATCGCTTGCTCTTAGATTTGTAAGAGTTCTTAATATATGCTGGATAAATCCTTTATCAGATAATGTACTGACAACAAAAAATATATTTTTTTGGCCTACGTCCTAGCCTGTAAACTAAGAAAAATCAGAATAAAACTAAGACAACAACAGGCATGAAAGGAAGAGCCTGTCTTTTCTTTCAATTTTAGTTTTTGTTTGGTTTCCATGAAACTGAGTCTATGCAAGGTCTAATTGCTGCAGGAAAATCCTGCAGGGGTCCGAAAGCAGGAGTCTGTGGGATGGATAGTATTGAGAGTCCTGGTGAGGAGGGGCAGAGCGAAGTTTAGGTGCTTCAGTTGGGAGAGTGAGCCTCAGGGATTTGGTACCTTGGGAATCTGAATCTATCAACATGAATTACATCCAGCATTCTGAATCTGGTGTTTCTATATTCTTTCCTCTCCCCTTTCCTACCCTCTTCTCCCCTTACTACCTTGACATCATTAGGCAAAGGACCCATGTCTGTTATGAAGCCCAAAGAATGAGACTTTTGAGGGGCTTCTCAACAGATCAGCTGACTCAGCCAGGCTGTCTTCCTGATGTCTACTCTCTTTTCTCTCTTTTTGCCTTGCTCTTCCTATTACCCCCAGCAGTGATGCCCAGATCCTTGAAATAGTCTGATCTGTTTATTTCTAATATTTACTGGAGTTTATTTTCTTTCCTATTTTCTGTGTCATCAAAAAATGTTCTTTCATTGCCCTCCTCCTCCCTACCTTCTTTCTGGGGTACCAGGCTGGCACATAGCAGCGGCACTTTTTTTTTCTTTTTTTCTTTAATAAGAACCTTGGTTTTCAAACCTGAAGCTTACCAGCTGTTAATGAACAAGCCTAACTTTCCAGCCCCGTCTCATGGGGGCTGTCAGTCAGCAGGTTACTCGCTGCTGATCTTTGTCCAGCCTCCTTCCCTGATCTGATAGCCCTGAAACACCCATGTTTCCTCTCCCAGTCTGTCAGATCCTCATCACCCTTCAAAATCAACCCTCTGACGTGAAGAGCTTCATGACCCCCATCACCCCCAGACTCAGAAATTTTTCTCTGGCTTATTTCATAATATTGGACATAGACTTGTTTGCTAATACAGAGACCGTGAAAAGGAAATCCTGCACTGGGGAATTAATTTGGCTATTTCACTCCATTTGGAAAAGAAACCTGAAAGAATTTGTTCAGGGCAAAAAGTAGGGCCTGCACCAGATGAATGAAGGAGAGAACCCAAGTTGCCCACAGGGTATTCAGCTTTCAATCACTCTATTTTGCTTTCTCCTTCCACTCAATTAGGTCCATCTCAGCTCCAGCCCACTCAGTTCCCCTCTTGGCTCCAGTGGCTCCTATCTCCCTTGCTTTCCTGAATTAATTGGAGTGCTAGGATACAATGACCTCTTTGAGAGATACATTGGCAATATTTCTATGCTAACAATTGTCTACTCTAGAGCCATAGCCATAAGGGAAATCAGAGAAGGAGTGAAACAGAAAGAAAGGATAAGAGGCAATGGGAAGTGGGAAGGCTCACTTCAAAATGAAGCCCCAGACTTTCCTGCCAGATGAGATTCACTGAATCCAGCATCCTCCTGGCACACACTGACCCGAGAGATTTGGCTTAGCAGTTGCCTTGGGCTCTATTCTCATGGTGACTTCTTCACTGGCTCCTCCCACTTGCTGAGAGTCTTCCCCCCTCTCCTCCCAATGTTTTATTTTGTACTTGTCCAAATCAAAACTCACCTGTCACTTCTCTTCCCTTTTCCCATGGTCTATTCCCATCTATTTAGTTCTTTACTATCACCTGTGAAGTTGGAAATCTCACTCCACAGTCCTTTTCTCCAAATCATTTGAAGATGATGGTAATCATGATGAAGATGATGGTCAGGGGTTGAAGAAGGCATTTGCCTTGTACAGGCATACTTCATTTTATTGAGCTTTGCTTTATTGTGCCTCCCAGATGTTTTTTTTGTTTGTTTTGTTTTTGTTTTTGTTTTTACAAATTGAGAATTTGTGGCAACCCCGTGTTGAGCAAGGCTGTTGGCACCCATTTTCTCCACAGCATTTGCTCATTCCAGGTCTGTGTCACACTTTGGGAATTCTCATAACATTATAAATTTTTTCATTATTGTTATATTTGTTGTGGTGATCTGTGATCAGTGATCTTTGATGTTACTATGGTGATTGTTTTAGAGCACCATGAACTGCACCCATGCAAGATGGCAAACTTAATATGCATGTTCTGACTGCTTTGCCAACCAGCCACTGGCCCATCTCACCCCCTTTCCTTGGGCTTCCCTATTCCCTGAGACACAACAACATTGAAATGAGGCCAATTACTAACCCTACAATGACCTCTAAGTGTCCAAGTAAAAGGAAGAGTCTGTACACCTCTCACTTTAAATCTAAAGCTAGAAATGATTAGCTTTGTGAGGCATGTTGAAAACAGGCCAAAAGCTAGGTCTCTGGCACCAAACAGCCAAGTTGTGAATGCAACAGAAGAGTTCTTGAAGGAAATTAAAAGTGCTACTCCAGTGAATATTCAAATGATAAGAAAACAAAACAGACTTATTGCTGATATGGAGAAAGTCTGAGTGGTCTGGACAGAAGGTCAAACCAGCTACAATATTCCCTTATGGCAAAGCCTAATCCAGAGCAAGGCCCGAACTCTTCTATTCTAAGAAGGCTGAGGAGAGAGAGGTAAGGAGGTTGCAGAAGGAAAGTTAGAAGCCAGATGAGGTTGGTTTATGAGGTTTAAGGAAGGAAGACATCTCTGTAACATGAAAGTGCAAGGGGAAGCAGCAGATGCTGACGTAGAAGCTGTAGCAAGTTGTCCAGAAGATCTAGCTCAGATAATTCAAGAAGGTGGCTACACTAAACAACTGATTTTCAATACAGATAAAAGGGCCTTCTATTGAAAGAAGATGGCATCTAGGATTTTCGCAGCTAAAGAGAAGTCAATGTCTGGCTTCAAAGCCTCAAAGGATAGGCTGACTCTCTTGTTAGGGGCTAATGCAGATGGTGACCTGGAGCTGAAGCCAGTGCTCACTGACTGTTCCGAAAATCCCAGGGCCCTTAAGAATTACATTAAATCACTCTGCCTGTGCTCCATAAATGAACAATAAAGCCTGGGTGACAGCACATCTGTTTACAACATGGTTTACAAAATATTCTAAGCCCCCTGTCGAGACCTACTGTTCAGAAAAAAATATTTCTTTTAATATACCACTGCTCACTGACAACGCATCTAGTCATCCAAGAGCTCTGATGGAGACATATGTTGAGATTAATGTTGTTTTCATGTCTACTAACACAACATCCATTCTGCAGCCCATAGATCAAGAAGTAATTTCAACTTTGAAGTCTTATTATTTAATAAATATATTTTGTAGGGCTGTAGCTGCCACAGATAGTGATTCCTCTGATGGATCTGGACAAAATATATCAAGAACTTTCTGGAAAGGATTCACCGCTCTAGGTGCCATTAATAACATTCATGATTCAGGGGAAGAGGTCAAAATAACAGCATTACTAGGAGTTTGGATGAAAGCTGATTCCAACTCTCAGGGATGACTTTGAGGGTTCAAGACTCCAGGGGAGGAAGTAAGTGAAGATGTTGGGAAAACAGCAAGAGAACTAGAATTAGAAGTGGAGTCTGAAGATGTAACTAGATTGCTGCAATCACATGATAAAACTTGAATGGATGAAGAGATGCTTCTTATGGATGAGGACAGAAGGTGGCTTCTTGAGATAGAGACTACTCCTAGGGGTGATGCTGTGAACACTGTTGAAATGACAACAAAGCATTTAGTGTATGACATAAACTGACATGATAAAGCAGTGGCAGGGCTTGAGAGGACTGACTCCAACTTTGAAAGAGGTTCCACTGTGGGTAAAATGCTTTCAAGCAGCATTGCATACTGCAGAGAAATCATTTGTATACACACTGTGTATATTAAGGTCCAATCCTATTCCAACTAATCATGGGAAGGAAGGATCCAAGGCATTTCACTGTGGCGAGATGGTCTGAAATACATGGGCTGTCAATTGCAAAATGAGCATCTTTCTGTTTTATGATATCATTATTTTTATTAAGATGAGAAAAGTGAAAGCTAAATATTCTCCATTGACCTACAAGTGCTGGATGATAGGGAAAGACATATTGTAGCTAAAGAGACAGTCTTGTTGAACGGGAAGAGCTATTTTATCTATAATGGGTTTGTACACTGATACAGGTTATCAGCGTGAAACTAAAATTCATCAAATTATCAGTCATTTATTCTCCTTGTCTAGTCTAGTATTTTCTTTCCTGAGAGTTCCTTTTGTTTATAAAATCAATTTATAAAATGTTGAGATTAGTGAATTCTAGTATAGGCTATTTTAAAGGTGTATCATAGCAATTCCTTCTGCTTTAGAAATATCTTGTCTAAGAGTTAAAACATTTATTTATGTAGCTATATAAAGACCTTTGGCGATATTGCAAGAACTTTTGAGAAAAGCAGAAGGATTTGGCAATAAATTAATCTACTCAACTGTTTCTAATTTTTGGCAAAATAATGTAAGAGCATATTTCAACATGCTGTAATTGATGAGTTCTAATGTTCAGTTACCTAATTTCTATTCCAGTAGATAATCTGTATAATTGAATAATTTTTATGAACAATTTCATGTTCTTTTCTTCATTAACATCATGATAAGACAGAAATGACAAATACCCACCATTTGCTTCAACGTGGATGGAACTGGAGGGTATTATGCTGAGTGAAGTAAGTCAGTCGGAGAAGGACAAACATTATATGTTCTCATTCATTTGGGGAATATAAAAAATAGTGAAAGGGAATAGAAGGGAAGGGAGAAGAAATGGGTAGGAAATATCAGAAAGGGAGACAGAACATAAAGACTCCTAACTCTGGGAAACGAACTAACGAACTAGGGGTGGTGAAGGGGAGGAGGGCGGGGGGTGGGGGTGAATGGGTGATGGGCACTGAGGGGGGCACTTGACGGGATGAGCACTGGGTGTTATTCTGTATGTTGGCAAATTGAACACCAATAAAAAATAAATTTATTATTAAAAAAAATTAAAAAATAAAATAAAAAAACAGAAATATTTGATATAATCTTGAAGGGGTCTTGATTGGATCCTCAGTGGTTCTTCTGTCCATATCTCGGCCTCTTAATGAGTTTGAGACCTGTGGGAATCTATTATGTTTTCAAAAGATCTCCCCTTTGTTGAAGAGCTCCTGCAATATATATTGTCCCCTCATTCTAGTACATATCAGTACTTGAGTGTCAGTGTTTTTCCCCCTCTGTAAGCTAAATACCTAGTCCTGGAGCTTCCTTCTACTGAACCCCTGGCATCCTCACCAGAAATAAGAAGCATACAGCATTTGTACCTTGATAATATAACTTGAGTTTAGGTTCACAGCACCAGACACACCCCATTACAGAGTATTCTGAAAGTTCCCATCAGAGATCTTTGATAATTACCCAAAACAGGTGACTTGCCAGAATGGGAAAGCTGTGTGAATAACCACTTTTGTTTTGTTTTGTTTTTCAAGAAGGAAGATGGTAGCAGAACCACTGCCGCCAACCCCCCAACATGATCCTGAAATCAATTTGGCAAAAGTCTGGAAGAGACAATCAAATTAATATTTTGTGTAGACTTTGGCTTGCTTTGTAGGATTCATTCTGCATTTCCTTCTCAAAGGAACTAGGGCATATTTAGAGAATGCTACAGTGATCCCTAGGAGCAATCCACAAAGAGTAATCCCAAATAGATCTCATTTTCTTTCTTGTTACAGTTTCTATGTTGGTGGATTTGAGGCGTGTTGCAAACGTGGAGCACAGCATCGCTTTGCAGAGTCTGACGCTGTATCTATAGAAGAAGAAGTTATGAAAGTGGACTAGATGACATGGTCCTTAGATGATCCCCAGGCAGTATGATGACTGTGCAGGCTGATGGCCCTGCGTCACCAGAGGAAAACTTCCAGTAAAGCATCACAGGGCCCTGCCTGGTCTGGCCAGTATTTCAAATAGCTACAATATTGAAGCAATAATAAATTTACCTTAATAGGCTACAGAACTGGGCCAAGAAGAAAAAAAGTACAGTTTGAGAGGGAAAATGCACAAAAGCTTCTATTTAAGTTTTTTTTTTTTTTTTTTTTTTTTAAAGTCAGTATATTGGAAGGACTTTGAACAAACAACCAGCAGGTTTTAAGGGAGCACAAGCCTAGACAAGGCAGGTGATAATGTCACTGAAAAGGCTCCTATCTCCTGGCTCCTCCGAGAGAGTGCCAGCACCTTGAACACACTGCACCCAGGTGTGTGTAGGAAGGCCTGGCTAACTTGCCTTCAGCGGGCGGCAAGCAGGAGAACGAGGTGTCTGGAGACTATGTCATATCCAGAAAGCCATGGATAAATTTGGGACATGGGCCACAGAGAAGGGCTGATGACAAAGAGAAATAGTCATCAAATTTTTAGAGTCAAAAGGATTGTAGGAATAACTATGTAATCTCAACATTTTCCAGATAAAGGGGAAAAAAAGCCTATAATGATCACTTTTAAATATTTTGAAGGCTGCCAAATTAAAAAGGGAGCAGATTTTTCTGTTTTTCCACAGAAGGGCAAAAGGGGAGAAGATTCTGGTTCGACACACTGATAAAATCCCGAGCTCCTTTTTCTGCCCCCATTCTCCCAAACCCCCACTTTCCAAACTTTGGAGATACCCCAGCAGAGACTAGATAGCATCCCCAGAATATGCCAAATCCTGGCTACCTGTCTTCCAGTAAAAGCTCATCAAGGAACTTTCCATGGGCAGCCTGATTAACTTCTCCTGCCTCAGTGTTCTCACCCCGCCACGAGTCTCTCTCTGTGTCACCGAATTATCACATTGTATGATGATTCTGTTCCTCTGTTTCTCCCTAGCTCGTCCCTGAAGGGCAAGGACTGTTTGTATCCTCAATGCCAACATAGTTTTTGACTCATATTAGGTGCTCACTAAATGTTTACTGAGTTGGATTTCTCTCCGGTCAAAGGCAATGTCTTTCAAATACAAGACACCAGATGCCTCTGCCTAAAGGTTTGAGATCACCGGTAAATTGTAATCAACTGTCTCTTCTCAAGGAAGAACTTTCCTCCTCAAAGGCTATTTTTTGCCCCAGCCTCCACCTAGCCACAACTTGCCCTAATGCAAACCCCACAGATTTACAGCTGGCTGTTCCATTCCTTACTCAAGTTAATTACAGATTAATTTTCAGGTACATTGAACAAAACTTTGATTGTGGTTGTAGAGTCGGAGCTTCTAAGAAAGATCCTAGAGATTTTAAGAAAGATCATAACTGTGGCCCATTCTTCATAAAGTCTCCTATTTAGAGTATCTTTCTTTGTGTCATTTCTAGTACCATACACTGTGATTATGCCCACCCCAGGGGATGCCTCAGATTATCCATGGAAAACACAAAAATTCTCACTGCATAAGTATGCATATGTATGTGCATATATGTTATATGCACACATATTTGATTAAATGACTAAAAAAGATGCAAAATTTCCCTAGACTTCACCAACAGACTGATACCAGAATCTCGCTGTAACCCCTGGCTGGTGGTGAGGTGAGAGAGGGCTCCTCCAGGAGAGCAGGAGTGCACAGAGGAGCTGATGTGGCTCATTTGTTCGGGTGTTCTCAGCATATTTCAAATTAGTGCTCTTTTCATGCACTCAGTGAAAAAGGCTTATCTATTATCTACTTTTAACTAATCTTCACAGAAAGACACATGGCTTATCAAGTTTCTTGCAAAGAAACTGCAGTTTGAGGATAATGATTTGCATGAAAGCACAAGAGAACTTTGAACTCTCTGACAGCCGCCTTGTGGGGTAAAGAAACAATGATAATCTAATCAGATCTGTCAAGAAGCCAGGCCAAAAAAATAATTAAGAATGATCAAGGAGGCAATCTGAAATATGAAAACACAACTTCTGATGAAAAAGCTAAATTTCACCCTAAGGGCACCCTGAGTTCTGAGAGTATTAGCCAATGATAGTAGAACATGTGTACCATTTAGAAACTAATATATGCAAAGATAGGGAGTTGCAAGTTCAAGAATATTTTATTAAGAGAGCGCACGATCAAAAGAGTTTAGAGCCTTCTGGCCTGTTCTTGCTTCTAAAAACATTTTTTAAAAAATTTCTGATCATTTTAGTCAATTGTAGAAAACTCTGAAATGCATGGAAGCTTCAAACCCATGAAAATATCACCCATATTCTTCACCACCACAACATAAACATTATTCACATTTGGTGAAATGTCTCTGCTATCATCAACATTTCATATAAAATGTCTTTCACAAAGGGAAGCTGAACCTACAGGAAAAACTTTACGGAACACCACGTTCCACCATGGGCCGCCGTGTCTAGCCTCCCTGGAGGAATGTCTAGCTCCCATGGCAGGAATGCAGCTGTGGTCCTGGCTTCTGAGCATTTGCCTACTACATTTGGGATAAGTTTCACTCTTGGTGGGGGTGTCCTATGACCTCTCCCCAGGCTCTACCGTGGGCGCCATACACACCATTCTTATTGAGGAAAAGGAGATTGGCTCAGCAACTCCTGTACTATCATAATTTTTAAATTAATTAGCTCATCTCAGCCATTGGTGACATGGTTAAGGAGTCATGCTCAGATTCCCAGATGTCAGGGGTGCAGGACTGCTCTGGTTTTCAGTAATCCCCAGGAATTCCGAGTATGTCCATCAGATGCCTTCCTCGAGGGCAGGGCACCATAGCTGAGGGTCCTGCAGTGACAGCCCCTGCCCTGGCTAATGTCAGCTCTGACATGTCCTTCACTACAGAAGCCGCCCTCGGTTTCACATTCGGACTCTTCTCTAGATGTTTGCTCATCATCTCCCCACAGGGAAACGCTAGCTGGTATTTGAAATAATCTCCTCACACTCAAAAATAACTTCTGACAATCTGAGTTGAAGCAGAACTTTTCCATAGGTTTGGCAGCATTTCCATTTTGATCTGAGATGAAATGCAGCATTTCCCAAGCTTTGGGCCATACCCTACATGGGGAACAAGACCCTGTCTAAAACCTGGATGTCACTGCCTAACCCAGATGCTGTTGAACCAAATCACTATTTGCATCTCCGTCATTTTACTAGACCGTCATACGATGTCCCCACTTTTGCTCTACTACATACCAACTATCCTAGTTGTTGTGTAGTATGGAGGCTGGGGAGGAGAGTAAATTTTTATACAATACAAAGGCTGAAGAATTCAAATTCTATAATTGAAATAACAAGCTCCTCTGGCACACCATTTAAACAGGATCCAGCTTTAAAGTATTTGATTTATAGTTTTTTTTTTTTTAAGCATAATTTTGGCATACACTCTGGATTATTTTTCAGGAGTGGAAATGGATTTTCCCAGAATCCCTGTAGGTAAGCACACCCTAGTGATGGCCCTCACCCCCTCCAGCTAACACCAGGGGTGCAGTTCACGGCGCAGTGAAGCTATCTGACACATTCTGCAACGAAACCAGCAACCCAAACTTCAAAACCATGCCATCTAATGAAATAAAACTCAAACATCCAAACTCTCAGATTGTTTCCTTCCTCTTACGCAGTTTTCGATGTGGATCTGGAATCATAGGAGAGTACATAAAAGACTACAACAGCAGAATCACCACCCTTTCTGACATAATTTCTCAATGGATAAATTCACCTTTGGTAGGTCCAGGGGAGTTGAGGGGTGGTGAGAGTGCCTGGGGCCTGCACCATATGTAATTCTGTTTATTTCGGTGAGGCTCACCCACAGTTACCAAAGATTGACAACTCCTACCCCCTCTTACCTTTCTTTGGTACCTTTGTCATCCGAGCTTTTTAAAGTTCACCATATTCACTCTGCTGCCTATCAAAATCTCTAATTTTCCACTAGTATCTTCATTGTTCTTGCAACATATTTTTTTAAGTATACATTTATTTTCTTAAAGTGTATTCATTTTAAGTACTCTCTATGCCCAACAAGGGGCTTGAACTCACGACCCCGAGATCAAGATTCACATGCACCTCCAACTGAGCCAGCCAGGCGCCCCACAACTTATGTTTTAATACTACTGGCCACCTGAAATCCTTTTGAGTGTAGATTCAAAATGAATTAAGTAAAAAGGACACATTAATTCATCCAAAGTCATAGAATAAGTTGGAAGGATAATTGAGATCTAGATTTAAAGACTTACCCTTTCCTTTGTTTTAGAAACTGTCCAGAATGCCCCCCTTTTAAAGAGATAGTCTTAAGCAAGAAACTGCAGTGGCTTCCAGGGAGGCAAAGGTAGAGGTGTGGTTTTAAGAAGAGAAAGATCGTAAGACAGTAAGAGATGGGAAGGATTGCTTTAGGACTGTTTTTCTTGTATATTTCTGATTCTCAATATAAACATTGTTGGTCACAGAATTGAAGAAAAGAGTATCTTGCCAGGACAGTTCTCTGGTCCCGCCTGGGACTGGGATTAGGATATCAGAATTTCAACATAAAAAAAAAAAAAAAAAAAAAGCAATTTCCTTCCAAACCAGTTTCATGAAGTTTCCACAGATATTGTTAGGAAGATCATTCCCAGACACCCAGAAGCCCCAACTGTGAGGAGCTGGTTGGAATGCAAAAAAAAAAAAAATGTTAAAAAAAATGATGGGTGGAGAGTGCTTTCCCTCATACCACACCAGCAGGGAGCAAAGAGAAGATAGTACCACTTTCCTTTAACCCTTTCCCATCCCTGAAAAGGACAAAGTGCCTTTGGGTGTTGGATACTCTTCACACCCCAGGAACCCTACCGGCCTGGCTTCAGTTACTGTTTCAAAGTAAGAAATAATAAAAGGTGGATATTATGTGGAGCACACATTATTAATAGGCATCACAAAGGGGATATAAATATACCAGAACATGATTCCAACCTTTCCAGAAGGAACTGGGAAATCTATGAGATGAACCAAGATGGTGTCAACACAGCCTTACTTTCTTAGCGAGCACAAAGCAAACTGAAGAAAAGGCCTTTCTCCCCGTGGCTCCTGCCTTCCTGACTGCTCTGTGGCTTCATCTGGCCCCTGACCTAGAGTCATCAGCCGAGAAGGCCTCCAAATTTTGACACCTACCTACTCCTGAAGCTAAAGGATCCAATCACTAACTCAAATGGCCAACACCATGGTCTTTCAGGAAATAAAAGTACCAAGGGTCCAAATAATCCCCACAAAAACCTTCTCGGTGAAGTAGTTCCCAGACAGAAAAATGAAACAGAGAGGCTCTGCTTGGCAGAGCAGGTGAGAAGGACGGAGGCACAGAAAAAGGCGAGATGTGAATTGGGAATTCGGTGATTCTAGACATGTATCCTTAATACACAATCTCCCTGTTCACTTTTCCCTTACGGTACTGCCCGAGGCTCCCTTCCCAGCCCCTGAAACAGTGCCCTGGACCAGAAAGCAGGCCAGTATGCAGCGCCTCCAGAATTCTCCATGACTCCCTTCCCGCTCCTTTCCCAGTCCCCTCCCCCACCTCTACCTCAATGGTATACTGCTCGAAGATGCGCAGCTGCAGGAAGATGTCCAGCTTGATCTTCCGCTCGTGGAACAGCTCCTCCATCTGCACCTGGGCATCATCCAGCTGCTGCAGGACCGACTCGATGTGGCTGATGGAGCTGCTGTGGGGTGTCTTGTTGTTGGACACAGCCGAGTCCCTGTGGCAGAGTAAGGGGGGGCAAAGGGAGAGGCCTTGCCATGTTAAAAGTGATATAGGGGCAGGGGGCCTTCCTCATGTGTGTAAGGGGGGTGTGAATCACCACCTGGGTCATTGAAGACATTTATCAACGCCTACTATGACCCTGGGGCTATCTCTTTAGTAGGTGAACCAACAATACTCATGTCTTCTTTGAGGTTCACAGCGCTGTAGCTCCGAGGCTAGCTGCTCTCCCACTCCTCAGACAGAATCGTGAAGGGGATCGGACAAAGGAACGTACAGAAAGGGCTCTATGTAGCAGAACATATTAGGGAAAGGGACTGGTTCCACACATACATGTAGCCTACTATGCACAGCTTGAATACACACACGTGCGCATGCATGAGAGCAAACACACTGACCACAATGTGTAAGAGCAGACAAACTAAAGGCATATGAAAAAAAAAATCACCCTTCCTAGTTTTACCTCACTGGATTGTTGTTAAATAAAAAGAGATCATGGCTACCAGAATTATTCACCCACTTTATAATGCTCTGCCAAAATCATGGGCTTGTGTCATTACACAGGCTCCAAGCGGTAGTTAGGAAAGCACGGGATCTAGAGGCTGCAAGCCTAGATTAAGTCCCCGCGCTGACACACGGGGGCTTGCGGCCTTGGGACATCATCTCCTGGAGCCCCAACTGCCTCCTGCAGAGTGGACTTAATAACCCTCGTGCTGCTCACTTTGTGCTTCGCTGTCAAGTAAGACCGTGCATGTGAATATGCCCTGGGACCAGAAACATGCTGCATGAATGGCTGTTAATCCTGAAAGGACATAAGGAGTGTCGAGTGCTGACTGGGACACAGGTCCAGCTGGGGAGAGTAGAGGGTAGGCGCGCAGGAAGCTGGGACAGCCGTGAGGTTGCTAAGAGGATGAGTTCTGATTTGGGCATTAAAAGAAAAGGATGAACCCAGCCAAGCCGGTGGGAGATGTGCACTTTCTGAGCAGGAGGGTCTACATGAGAGTGGCAGGGGGAGGTGACATGTCATAGAAGGGAACCCAAAGGAAACCTATTGAGCTACTCAGGGAAGTAAGGGGTGAGGAGGCCTCCAAAGGGATCATCATAACAGGACAATTACAGGTGTTTAGAAGTTTAGATTCTCTAGGGCCCTAAAGCTTGATATAAACGGGCACATTCATGATCTTGTGGCATTTGGTGTCTTATGCAATGTAAGAAGTCAGAAGACAGGGGCACAATCAGCAGCAGGCTTTCTGACCACCGGTCCTACTGGCCTGTGTGTGTCTCAGGAGCAGCAGTATCTGAGCTCACGCTGTTTCCGAAGGGGGCAGAAGGCCAGTGGTCAGGGGCCCGTCCTTCTGTCACTCTGAGAGCTTCCAATTCCACCCTCTACTCTGGCCTCTTGGGGGCACAAACCCCCAGCATCGCACAGATCCCCCAGTCGTGAACAGACTATGAGGCCTGTACTTGATCATCTGCTTATGCCTTTGCTGAGGACTCCGCGGTCGGAGGATATGCTCGTTCTTTCGGACCGTTCCTCTCCGTCTGTTTTCCATCTCGCAGCTTCCCGGAGGAAGAGAATGACTTCTGACCGTTTTGTCAGTATCACACTCACTAGGAGTCACAGAGATGTTGCAAAAGCCACCTGAGGTGCTTTGGTGATGAGCGCCAGAAGGGCCGCAGAGACCGAGGTCTGCGTGCTCGTGTGCGTGAGCCGGCCGCCCTTTCCCGCTGGGCCCCGTTCGCTTCCTTTCCTCTCACCTGTCTTGAGATCGGGGAGGGGAGCCCTGGCTAGAGGCAGGCCGGGGGCCGGGGGGGGGGGGGCACACAGCCAGGCTTCCCTTGGAGACCCCTGGAATTCGGCCTTAGAACAGGATCAGGCTGTCGCGGCCGCCGCCTCACGGGGTAGCCTTCAGGCCTTCGGCATCACGCAAGGCTGGTGGCGGGCGCAGGTGTCATCCCCGCAGACCCAGCCCACGCAGAATGGAACCCACCAAGCTTATAAACAGCAGTTGGACGGAAAACACAAAACCATTGCAAATTCTGGGGCTGACGGGGCTCCCGGAGCTGCCCCTTAGTCACGCAGAGGAGGCATCGGAGGCCCAGAGAGCGGACGGACTGCCTGCTATCTGGAACTTTCTGCGGGAGCCAAGAACAGGAGGGTCCCTAGGCAGGAAGACGGTCATGCTGAGCTGGGGACGTGGAGGGGAAAGAGGCTGTCTTGTTAGGAGGCGACAGGAGGACCCGCCACGTCTCCTGTGTCGTCTGCAATCGACATGGTTAATTTCCTGCGGTAACTATGGTAACCCTCCTAGCTTGTCTAATCGGACAAAGGTACGGGAGGGGTGACAACAACCCTGTCCGGTTGAGGTGATTCCCTCAGGCCCCAGAGCTGGCCCGGGACTTGCTGATGAGATCATTTCTGTCCCAGCACTCGGCGATTTCAGGTGGAACAAGTCCCTGCGGGCAGACACCATTAGTGCCACCGAGTCCTATTTATGCAGCACTTGGGCATGGGGGGTGGTGCTGTGGGCTTGCTCAAGGCCTCGTGACATTTTGTCTGAGGAGCCAGAGCCCTTGACAGGGACAGGAAACTGGATATTGATGCCAGCAGAAAGGAGGGGCAACGGTGTGGAGGATTCTAAATGAATATAAGGTTTTCGACAGGATTTTCCTTCGTAGTGGTGTCTGTTTAGGTTGATACAGAAGGAGTTGTATTTTCTGGGCAGCAAGGGATGGTGGAAAGGTCACATGTGGGTGAAGGAGGGCAGAGTAGGACAACGAAACCCATTCTCTATATCCCCACGGGGCCAGAGCCAACCATTTTTGCCAACTGGGGCACCAGCGTCTAGGGTTCAGCCTGAGATCAGAAGCCAAATAACACTATGCCCCATGATGGTTATTTCTCCACGTAACCCAATATGCCATAATTCTGATTAAGGTGTTATTTATTTTGTGTTGAATGTTGCTAATTTCTATGTTTCTGGTACTTACTGATTGCTGAATAACATCACAAATAATAACTAGTTCTTTGAAACATCAGAGCTCTTCCATGTACTGTTTCATTCTAAACTCAAGTTGGGTATGACACAGGCATTTCTGTATCTGACAGATGGAGAAACTGAAGCTCACACAAGACCACAAAGCCGGCTGTGGCTGAGCCAAGACTGGGACATGACTTATCTCACATCTAGTCGAGGGCATTTCTCACTGGAAAGCACTGCCCATGCTGACCTGGCCTCGCTGGGCTCCCCCAGGGAGGGAGGCGCTGACCTGAGCTGCTGGATAAGGTCTTCGCCTTCCTTGATGACATTGAGCGTGGCATCCAGAGTGGCGGTCTGCTGCTGCTGGAACTGCTTGATCAGTTCCTGGACCGCATCCACTGAGTCCGCACAAACGTCCTCCAGCATCTCCTTCTGAAGGTCTTCCATCCATGTCCACAACTGTCGGGGAGAGAGCAGAGACCCCACTCAGGGCAGACAGGAGAGGTCAGGGCTGGGACAAGGGCAAGAAAGTCAGACAGGGGTCATCCAATCTACCCTCAGCCAGTCAGTCCTTCTCATCAGCACACCTATATTTATACTCATGACTCATCTCTGCTACATTGACTCCATTAATGTCTCCACTCCCAAAGGGTGGGAACTACCCCTGGCTTAACTTCCCCGTGGTTCGGGGAAACTTGCAATCATAGAGCAGGGAGAGAGGTCTCCCATCTGTGAGGGACTAGAGGGAACACAGGACTGATGAGGGACATAGATTATTTCATCTTTCAGAAACGAGGGCTCTGCACACTCCAGGCCACTAGATGTTGATTCCTAGAAATGTTACCATGATTGTGGAAACATGCGAAAAAGAACGTGATGTTCAATACGGACCGAAGGAAGATTAATTTTAAAAATAGGTATGCTATGCTGAATTATGTTGTTCTTTTCAGGGTGCTAGGTGGGTTAGAAGGTTGGATGCTAAAAGTGTAGCTTATCTTAATTTCAATATAAGCGTGAGCCATTTCCCCATGGTACTCAAGACACGGAAATGCAGTCAGGGTGATATTACTGGTCAGGCAACTTTAAAAGAGGTAAGTATAATGTTTTGAACAGAATAAGCACCGAAAATGAGGAGGAGCTAGACTGAATTACCGAAAACTCATGTAATGAAAGCTCTTCTTCATACTGAAACTAGATCTCCGGTGGCCTGCCACAGGGCTCTGCTTGTAACACTCCTGCTCATAAAATGATGGAGGGAAATGATGAGTTTGATGCTTGCTTAGAAATAAGGAATCTTCACCTGGCTGGCCAGAGAGATGAGCTCAGGGGTCTACCAGGAAAAACCAACCAACCAACCAACAGCTCAGTATGCACAGAAAAGTGATGGAATCAGATGTGGATTTTAGCCCTTATTCTTTTTCAGAACTCATGGTGTCTTTGAGTAAATCACTCCACCCTTGGCTCTCCATGACTTCCTGCGTAAAATAGGTTGAGGAAAGAAAGCATTAAATAAAATGGTTAATTGCCCTCCGGTTCTAACATTTCTGTAAGTCTTCCATGTTAAAAGCATGGACGATAACCACCTGAAGCATAGTATTTCATCTAGTTTGTTCTCAGTATGGCAAATAAATCAGGGTGTGGCCTTTGTAATTAGGGATAAGAAAAGAACAATAAAGAGAGACAAAAATAGCCTTCAAATTTCAGACAAGTTATTCTTTGTTCTTTGGGTAGCAGAGGCTCCAGATGTGGCAGGAGAGGTTGAGTTAACGAGATTAACAAGCCCTAGGGCCAGCATGGAACGAGGTATGAACAATGTCCTTCTTGGACAGGTGAGAAACTCTGAGCCTCAGTTTTCTAATCTACAAAATGAATATAGGATCTGCTCTGCTCATCAAAGATTATGGAAATTAAATTACTTACTATTAATGCATTAAGTAAACATGCAGCATTATTAATAGGCCAATGGCATTGTGGGGATTGCTATAAGGAACACAGAATATTTTTATTCAGTGTCCCTGTCATTTGGCAGCTTATAATCTGGTTGTAATTCAGTTTATTTCCTTTACAAAAAACCTTTCTTTGGTTGTAAAAACACAAGTTTTCCAGACCACAGAAGCTGGGAAATATATTCCTACATGCATGAATATATTTATTTTAAATCAGTTTGAAATCAGGAAGTTCAGGATATATTGGTCACTGGTGCTTCATGTTATTTCACACTTTCTGGCTGCCATTTTGCCTAGAGAGCAAAACCATTTTCTACAGGTGAAGTCTTTCGGTAAAAGATAATGGGTTCTCCGAAAAAATATTGTAAAGAAAGGCAATATAGCATAGCAGTTGATGGTGTAAAGCCCTAGGGACGCCTGGGTGGCTCAGTGGTTGAGCATCTACCTTCAGCCCAGGGCGTGATCCCAGGGTCCTGGGATCGAGTCCTGAACTAGGCTCCCTACAGGGAGCCTGCTTCTCCCTCTGCCTGTGTCTCTGCCTCTGTCTCTGTGTCTCTCATGAATAAATAAAATATCTCTCTAAAAAAAAAAAAATAGAGAGTGTAAAGCCCCAAGTTCTACCATGTATCAGCTAGACAACCTTGGGCAGATAACCTACCCCCTCCAAACCTCGATTTTCCTTATCAGCAAAGTGGGGATAATAGTGTTCACCCCCACAGAGTTGTAAATATTATTAATAAGTTGATATATAGACATGTGTGCATGTCTGTGTGTAGATATACACAAATGAGTGCATTAGATCTATAAAGACATCCGTACTTATATGTATCATTTAGAAACAGTGCCTGAATATAGGAAGTGTTATAGATTATATTTAAAAGATACTTTTGCTGCAAGTCACCTCCAGTTCCCACTAGAAGGCAACGGGAAAGTTTGAAGTACTTCTTCATTTTGGAATTGGTAAAAGATCAATACTGGATTTGGTCCTTCAGGATGCTAGGTTGAGCTGGGCCTCTCTTTGCTGCTTTTGCTGCTTTGTGCCAGGATATCTAAGGAAAGCCTAGAGACAGGCATGTCTAGATATTTCTAAAGGAAAGAAAGAAAAAAGGAAGGAAAGGAAAAGATATGAAAAGAGAGATAAAAACTGTGGACACCAAGCAAGTCGTGTCAGAGAAGGAAAAGAAACTTGATGTCCTTTTTCTTTTTTTAAGATTTTTTTTATTTATTCATGAGAGACACAGAGAGTGAGAGAGGCAGGGACACAGGTAGAGGGAGAAGCAGGATCCCTGCCGGGAGCCCAATGTGGGACTCGATCCTGGGACCCCAGGATCATGACCTGAGCAAAAGGTAGATGCTCAACCACTGAGCCACCCAAGTGTCCTTCCTTCCTTCCTTCCTTCCTTCCTTCTTTCTTTCTTTCTTTCTTTCTTTCTTTCTTTCTTTCTTTCTTTCTTTCTTTCTTTCAGATTCTAGAAACTTGATGTCTTGCGGGAGGACAGGCATTGAGACAGAAGACTGATCAGGGTAGAGGGATCTTGAGAATTTTCTTTGACTCAAGATAATTTTGTTCTCAGTATCATCCTTAAGCTATTGTAATGGCTTCATAGCTTAGAGGTCTTTTCTTTCTCTCTCTCTCTCTTTTTTTTTTTTTTTTGCTTCACGCTCAGCTCCCTGTGGAGCCCAACATGGGGCTTGAACTCATGACCCTGAGACCAAGACCTGAACTGAGATCAAAATCGGACACCTAACTGACTGAGCCACTCAGGCATCCCCACCCCCTTATTTTTAATAAAACTTGAACACTTCTGTGTTCAAGTTCTCTTTCTGAGGAAGTCCACCATGACTCATGGCACTCCCTCCTCCTGATGGTCATGTGGCTAAACAGCGGGGCAAAGAAATTGGGGACAAATTGCCAGATAAAAATGAGAGGTCAGTGTTACAAAGGGACTAGGTTAAGACTAGGGGGACATCTGAGGATATACTCTGACCTCTGAAATCAATATTATTAGAAAAATGTGCTCTGCACACTCCAGGCCACTAGATGTTGATTCCTAGAAATGTTACCATGATTTTGACCTGAGATGTGGTTCACTAGTGAATTGAAACTGCTTTCTCACATTTCTGCTCACATATTCTACTATATTATAAACAAACTCTTGTCTGAGGCAGAGTCAAAACCTACTTTCTGCTACAGAAAACCAGCTAAGAGATAAATGACGAAGGACAATACTTGATGCGGCTCAGCCCAGGGGTAAGCAGCCTGAAAGGAAGCGCTGGTCTACCTAAAAGAGGATAAAATGTCAAATAAAATTGCTAGTGATTAAAGAGAATTTGGCTTGGAGATGGAGAAGGAGACTTCAGCACCAAAGACAAAGGGTTAGTGACGTCTTTCTCTATTTTTCCTTCTGTTACAAAAACAAACAAGAAGGAAAAGAGCTCTTGAATGGAACTGATACTTCCCGGCAATAATTATTGATTCTTCCCCTCTCTGCCTACGCAACTACTTTACTTCAACCACTTCCTAGTTAAACTGGTGAGTGTGTGCGTGTGTATGCACATGTATGTCTGGGCTCTCCCGCTTGTCTCTAAAATCCCTTTCAGCTCTAACTTGCTATGGTCTCTCTCCAAAGGCTGATGTCAAGAAGAAATGGCTCTCTAAACTGAAACACAGGTACAGCTCAGGCACTGAGACATCCAAAGTCCAGAAAGTTTAACATCAGTTTGAGGATAATTGTGATATCAAGTTAAGACACTATTTACAACTTAGAAATCTTGAGTCATGAGCCACGTGCAACCCCATGAGGCCACGTGCACATAGTTACCTCCTAATGGCAGCACATTTTAATTGCATGCTCCTAATGTAATTTTTTGAATAAGCATATATAAAGGCATATATAAAATGGACATATATAACCCTACACTATGAGTAAGGATCAATATTACATTCTTAGGTTGCAATTTTCCTATCTGAATGTCCTATGGGTTTCCTTCTGTGTATGTGTCCATCTGATTTATCATTGAAGAGCATGTCTGGATTGCTTTGAAAAGAATCCACACCGGAAAGCCATTTCTATTACTAACTTATTAATTATCAGGCAGCCAGTGAGACCCAGTCAGAATGGTCTCTCACCTCAAGCTACCACAGGCAATGACTGCCCAAACCAAGTAAAATCATGGAGTATTTGAGGTCATTGGTAGCAGGAGCCACGTGTTGTTGTTTTTCCCCCTACTATTCTCTATTTTGGTTTCTCTCCCATAGGGTAATCCCTTTTTATCCTAACACGTTAGCACTGCATCTTTCCCATCAATCCACTACTCCCAGAATGACTCTCATGTCTCACTCGCTTCTAGATGCTCCTCTTGGTCAAACACACCTGTCCTCTGACCCATTCCTTCAGGGGTCTGCTCTTTGGTTGGCCGTGGTTACTTGGTCCGTGTCGATACACACACTTTGCTGGTTTTACGTGTTCTTCCTCGCAGAGAACACACGTGGTTGTGGCCCCAAATGCTTACATCCAAACAATGGACCTAATTCGAGAAGTTCTAGAACCTTAGCAGGAGTAGAGTCAAAGGGGCCTTTGAATGCACTCCACAAAATTAGTCCTAATAGTGAACCAGTGAGCTCAGGAGGGGCCAGCCCACGGAGCCCATCCTGCCTGCAGAGTGAAGCAGCCTGAGAAAGAGGCAACAGAAAAAAGGCAGAAAGGGAGACACTAGGAGGTTTGCAGAAATAATAAGGCTTATGGATGAGTGGTTATGGAAAGAGGTATTTTACCCTATAGCCTTCACCTCCTGATCGGCTACAACTGACTGCCCTAAGACGTCTAACAGACACTGGTTCCACAGGGTGAACTGCCCTTCCCTCATTTTGAAGAGATCGTTTTTCTTTGGCATCGACTACCAGCTTTTATTTCTTA
This sequence comes from Canis lupus dingo, assembly GCF_003254725.2. NCBI lineage: Eukaryota > Metazoa > Chordata > Mammalia > Carnivora > Canidae > Canis > Canis lupus. The sequence continues at coordinate 27,634,943 of NC_064275.1, read as the reverse complement.
AATAAACACCATGACAGTTTGGCAATTGAAATAGAGGATAAAGCAGTCTTGCTCTTGAAAGCATCATCCCTTTAGGAGACTGACTTTTTTTTTTTTTTTAGTTTGGGTTCTACAGTGGGTGGGTAGCACCCACTGTATTTACACAGGAATTTACACAGGAATATGTGTAAATGTGAGTGTCTGAGGTGTTTGTGGGGTGTGTGTGTGCGTGTGTGTGTGTGCATGTGTGGTGCACGACTGAACAGAAAATAGCATGGAAGAATGATTTCACAGGTTTAGAAACAAATAGAAATGGGCATCTAGTGAAGCTGTGTAATAAAGAGTTAAGGTTGATTATCTTGGCCATACTCTTTTTTTTTTTTTTTTTAAGATTTTGTATATCTATTCATGAGAGACATACAGAGAGAGAGAGAGGCAGAGACACAGGCAGAGGGAGAAGCAGGGTCCCTGCAGGGAGCCCGATATGGGACTCGATCCCAGCACCCTGAGATCACAACCTGAGTCAAAGGCAGGTGCTCAGCCGCTGAGCCACCCAGCGGCCCCTTGGCCACATTCTTTAGTTAACTTGACTCTCATATTATTACCACAAAAATACCTAAAAACGAATATTTTGAAAGCCCAGCAATTGCAGCATTTCCATGGAAACGCAGCAAGGAAAGAAAATTCTGTCTGGACAGTCTCTGCAGAGCAGATGACACTTGCTACAAATGCCTTCTCCTTGGACAAAACAAATGAGGACTTGGGTAAATTCTTCTCCCTACATCCTCCCTAACCCTCCAGACCAGCAAAATGCCAGCTGCCCTCCTGTCCCCAGGCAAAAAGAAGCTATTTGAAAGTTCAGCACAACAGATACTAATAGCTGAGGCTCTGTAAGCCTACGAAGGTCCCAGGCACGTGTTTTTTCACCTCTTTATAGTGTAGCTCTTCTCTCCAAGTAGAGATGACAAATTTTATTTTTGTAAAATAACGTTATTGGGATTGTTATTTTCAATCAAACATGGCATCGAAGGAAAGTCATAAAACAAAAGAATGCAAAAGAAAATTAAGTCACTCATGACATTTAACTTCTTTGTATACTTCCTTCCTAATCTTTATTCTATGTGTATACCAAAATTGTGGTCACGCTGGATGTGCAGTGTCTCCTGTATTATACCCCAAGCCCTTTCTCATGCTATTAATGATCTTTCACAATGTGATTTATAATGACCGTATAATATTTCACTAGCTAGATGCACTCTGATTTGTTTAATGAATCACTCAGTGTGGAATATTTAGATAGTTTCTAATTATTCAAATTATGAAGAACACTGCAATAAAATGGTTAGAAGGTTTTAATCTTCCAGACTCCCATGGTCACCAAGAATTCAGGAAGCAGGGCCAAAAGGATTAAACGGACTCTTCAATCTGCAGAAGAAATGGGCCTGGAGAGTATCTTTTTCATATCCTCCTCCTGCTTCCTCTCTGGTCCTAATTAGAGTAAACCTTTTGATGTAGGAAGTGGGGAAAAGTAAAATTATGAACTTCAGCTTGGGGAGTCCTGGGAAGTCACGGTTAAATCATTTATGAAGATGGCTGTTGAGTTCCTGCTCAGAAATCTCCTGTACGGGGGGCTCTATCTAATTCCTTCAAAATCATATCTCACAACAACATTCTATTACATGGTGACACTAGTGCAAAAGCTCAGCAAATGATTGTATGCAGATAGGAAGAAAGAAAAGGAAAGAGGAGGGGCAGGTGGGTGGCTCAGTCAGTGAAGTGTCCGACTCTTGATCTAAGCTCAGGTCTTTTTTATTTTTTTAATTTTTTTTTTTTTTAAGCTCAAGTCTTGATCTCAGGGTCGTGAGTTCAAGCACCGTGATGGGCTTCACACTGAGCATGGAGCTTACTTAAAAAAAAAAAAAAAAAGAAAAGGAGGAGGAAGAAATTAGCCATAAGTAGCCAGGAAGGATCTATGGCAGTATTTATGAGCATCTGTTTCCCACACCCACAACCTGGCCACACTTTACATTTCTCTGCTAAGATCGACCCTCCCCATCAAGGTCCTGCTTTGATGGCTGAAAATGTAAAGAGGAAGAGTAGGAGAGGGAAGAAAAGCAGAGGAGAGGAGGAGACACAAGAGGAGAATAGGAGGAGAGAGTATGGAAGAGCTGAGGCAAGCGGGAACAACCTTGAGGAAGACAGGTAGAAATCTCTGCTGGATGAGAAGCTCCATAACGTAGACAGACTCTTTTGTGAGCCTCAGTGTCCCCATCTGAAAACATGTTTAAGAAAATCTAGATCATAAGATCATCATGAGGATTCCATGTATCTGGCAAGTAGTAGGTACCCTGTTAAAAAAAAAAAAATACTACGTCCTCGATGTTGAGTGCTTACAGTGAACCACATCTCAGGTCAGGTAAGTCACTTGTATTACTCCAGACTTAATTACTATTACTTATTATTATCAACATCAAGTAAAGAAGGGGAGAAGAAACAGAAAGGAATCCTGAACATTAGAACTACGAAGGGCCTCAGGATCGCCGAATCCAACTAAAGAGTTTTATAGATGAGGCAACCCAGGGCCAGGGCCACGGCGATCGGCACAAGGTCCCCTGGTTCCTTAGCTGCAGAATGTGGACTAGAACCCCAGCCTTTCAGCTCCATGCACAGAACATGGGAGATGGAGTGAAACTGCCCTCATCCACCACCTCCCCGGGCAGCTAGCACCCCCACAGCCCTCACCGGGAATATGACTCCCATTCATTCATGCTCCATTCCATCACCCACAGGCTCATAATTAAAAGAGAATACGCATGCCTTTGGTTTCCAAAACCATTATTAAGAATCGGGTGAGCCACAAGCAAGCAGACAACCAGGCAGGAAAACCTGGATTAAAGCTAATCCCCTTGCTTTACAGACACTCATCAGAGAGTGGCTGTGGGTCCCACAGAGAGGAAGCACAGCCATCGTCAGGGAGCTCACCAGCCCTTCATCTGCCTGGGGAATCTCAGTTTAGAAAACATTATCTTTTCATGTTTTTCTCTGATAGGCACTGCAATGATTTGTATTCATTCCCACCAAGTGTCAGAAAAGCCTGTGAAGGAGTAACAACCAGGCTTCTTAATGCATTTCAAATATCAAAAATCAACTTAATTAAGTAGGGTTAAATTTTTTTTTTTCCTGAGAAGCAATCAAACTTTAATTAATACTCCATTAAAATGAATTCCTGGGGGAACACAAGCATGCATACACCTAATGAGTTCATCTGCTAAGGGTGTTATTACAGAGGATGCTAAATGTGCCTCCTTGCTGGCCACTTACTCAGTTTCAGAGTGTCCCATGTTAATCAGAAATGAAAAGCCACTGCCGGTCTGCAACCCCCTCCTCTCCATGAGCCCCCGGCCCTGCCGACAGTGTAACACAATCCATCCTCCCCTCTCCCATCTCCACTTGGCGAAGGATTCGGGGCCAGATTCAAGCCCAGATGGCTTCCTCCTGCATGAGGGGTTCCTCTGTCCCCCTGTCCCCCTTTCTTCACTGCCACCCCCCAATCAGGCAAGTCGAGAACCAGCCCGCTTTAACATCACCCTCTGGCAGACCTCATTAAGCAGATTTAATCCTCTGTTTTAAAAAGATAAAAGAAAAACATAGAACACATTTGCAAACTCTGGATGCCGCTCGCTGGTAGCAAGGATGATCAAAGTTCCGCGGGACTGATTTCTGACGGGGAAACAGCAACCCAGAGAGGGTGGCCGTGGGGTGGGAGCCCGCAACGTCCCACTGCCTGTTGCCCAGGGAGCCCCAAAGCTCGCTAGCTGCACACTCCCTGAACTCCCTGCCTCGGTGGCCCCCTCCCCACTGGAGATGAGAAGGAAATTTTGTTCCATTTGGGTCCAGACCTAAATAGGGATTATCAGGGGCAGGTGGTCGGTACATCACGGCTGGGGGGCCCACGCCCACCCAGGCCCTGGGCCCAGCTCGGGGGCCACCCTGCTGGGGAACTGACCCGACACCTGCCAGCCCTGCGTCCCCCCTCCCCGCCTCACCTCTTTGGTGTGCGTGTGGAAGGAGACCGACATGTCCAGGAGAAGCTTCCGCTGCTCCACGCGGCGCACGAAGTCCTGGATGCGCACCTCCAGGTGCCGCGCCGCCTTGTAGATCTCCTCGGGGTCACACTCCCCGGTCTGGGCCAGCTGCTCGGCGGCCTCCAGCAGCTTGTCCGCGTTGGTGTAGGTGTTCTGGCAGCAGCAACAGTGAGGGAGAGTCAGCGAGCAGCCCCCCGGCCCCCCGGGCCCCCGGCTGCCCCCGGCTCCCCGCGCCGGCCGCTGGCACCGAGGAGCCCTGTCCCCAAGCTGGCAGCCTGCCCGGCAGCTCGGCGTCAGCGGGCACGAGCCACAAGCCTCCTCCGTCCCCGGGAGGAGCCAGCGCCCGTGGGGCACATCGAGGACCCCCGGCCTGGCCGAGATGCCCCCCTGCCTCCCCCTGCCAGGCCGGGGCTGCCAGAGTCACAGGTGCCGCATCTGGGCCCCGTCGGTGTTTCCAGGTGACGACACCCGGGAAGCGGGCCACCTGTCCGGCGTCCCCCGCCCAGGTCCCTCTGGCTGCTGGTGTTTATCTCTTGGAAGGGAGCTCCGTCTTTGCAGGGGAAGGGGCCGGGGACCCCCGGGAGCCCCCGCCAGGAAGCAGCCCCGGTCAGAGCGAGGAGGTGCAGGCTATTCCCTGCAACCCAGCGAAGGCTGCTGTCTGCAGGAAGGCTGGGAGGAGCCTGGGGATTTTATCCCAAGTTCCTGCCTGCACATGCACATCACACACACACACACACACACACACTCCTCCAACCCATGTCTGTACACACCGTGGTATTCTCTAGAGCATTTAAAAAGGCAACCAGCTTGTAATTATTATTCATCAGAATGGGAGTCGCTGCCTTTAGGAGAGTTATGCCACGGATTCAACTTCTCCTCAGCAGGCTTCCTTTTAAACACATACCTCCTATACCCTGATTTAGAACCGGTGACTCAAGCATATATCATATCTCTTAATACCTCTAAAATCATACATGCCCTATAGAGCGGTAAACAAGTGGTTACTGGTGAGGATGCAAATCTGGCAGCAGAAAAGTATCAAAGGCAAAGGGAGTGAGAACTGAAACGGATTTATAAGCAATGGCTTTGTTCATAAATTTCATGTTTGTCTTGTTTTGGGAGGTTTTTTTTTTTTTTTTTTTTTTTTTTTTTTTTTTTAGACTCACCTGAAGATCTGGGCATTAACGATCGAATTGTACTCCCCGCCCTCCCACCCCCTCCGGAAACTCACATGTTGAAGTCCTAACCCTCAGAATCTCAGAATGTGACCTTATTTGTAAACCAAGTCATTGTAGATGTAATTAATTAGGATTAAGTCCTATTGGAGAAGAGTGGGTTCCTAATCCAACACAACTGGTGTCCTTACAGAAAGAACACCGTGTGAAGATGAAGCAGAGATTCGGGGATGTATCTACCAGCCAAGGAATGATGAACAGTGCCAGCAAACTATTAGAGTAAAGAGAGGCATGGAACAAATTCTCCCACATATCCCTCAAAAGAACCAAACTGATCTTGTACTTCTAGCCTCCAGAACTGAGAGGCAACAAATGTCTGTTGTTTAAGCTACCCAATTTCTGATGCAGCCTCAAGAAACTACTCATGCACGGGGGTAGAAACTTTCAGAGGCTGTTGAGACAGACTTTTGACTGTACTGAGGAAGATGGGCAAACCTTCAGTAAACACTTGCCATGGTTTTAAGAAACACTTAGGGAGGTTCCAGTGGATCCTTAAGGAATGCTATCTGAACAACAACAGCCTAGGGCAAATGCTGCCCCAATGCAGGTGAGGTAGGGGGGTAGTTGGATTTGAAAAGGAGGAAAAATCCTTTGGCCCCTAGTAGGGAATTCATAGAACCACATGATCCTTGTGTGAGGAAAGAGGCTTTGCCACTTAACTAAGGGTATGTTGATTCTGGAAAGCAAATGAAGGAAGTACTCAGAGTCATGATGGAAATGCCAAGAGAGATGGGAAATGATGGGCAGGAGAGACCTCCTGGGCTGAGAGCCAGGTTGAATGAGGCTCTTAAGGGTTTATCCAGAATTTCTAGTAAATACAACCAGAACAGATGGGAGAGAGGCTTGTTTTTGTTTTTTTTTTTTTTTTTGTCTCTCTCTCTCTCTCTCTCTCTCTTTTTTTTTTTTTTTTTTAAGGAATCCTTCATATCTTTTACCTTAAACCCCAGAGAATTTCAGGAAACCCCAAAGAAACCCAGAGGTTGTGACTTTATAATTTCGAGGCAATAAATAAATATTTGTGGCAAAGCCAAAGCAAGCTCATTTGAAAGTTAAGTTTGGGACGAATAGGAGATAAATAAAAAGCAGAATTTAAGTACTCACTGCATATAAAGTGGACAATTTGTCCCACTGGGGACTTCCTCTGCTACTAACACTAGAAGTCGCATCGATTCTGAGCAAGCTGGGATGGCGGATCACCCCAAGACACACCTAACGCTGTAAGTCTGTCAGGAGTACAGATCCAAATACAATGTATGCTGGCTGCCTCCAAAGATTATTGTATAATCACTCTTGAAAGAAATATGGCAACTCATAAAACTGGGCAAGTAAATAATAATTAAAGGTTAAGGTTTCCTGACATGATATAGATGCTGAGAAAATGGATACAAACTGAGAATAAAAATAGTCAATAATTATTGAATAATTTTCACATGCCAAGAACAATCTAAAGATTTATATTTAGATTAACTGCCTTAATCTTCAAAATAACCCTATGAAGTTGCTACAGTTATCAGCCCCATTTTACAGAGGAAGAAACTGAGGCATGGAATAATTTCTGGCCAAGGTCATATAACTCATAAGTGATAGAACCAAGATTAAAATCTTTTCTAGTTTCAGAGCCTGAGCTCCAACCCATTACACTATCCTGTCAGATGAAGAAGGGCCTTGGCAAGCCATGCTGACGTGTTTTACCCCAAAGGCAGCGGGAAGCCAATGAACAATCCTACATAGGAGACAGATGTGATGGGTGTATAGTGTATAGAGACACTGGTGTGCCTCTATACAGAGTGAAAGCAGAAGCCTAAGGATGGCCAGGATTCAGCAGAGAAGGAAGAAGGCTTCTCATTTCTTTATGCCCCTGGTACTCTATGTTTATCCCATTCTGTATCCATTACCCTTGCCCACAATAACAATGTGCTTCCATGGTTATCTCCCTACTGGTCTGTGAGCTTCTCAAATGCAGGTTCCATGTTTCATTCATCTTTGGTTCTTCATGCCAGAACCATGGCTGGTATACAATAGGCACTTGTTAAATGTTTACTGAATGAACAAGGCACAGAGATGGGAATGGGCATGATATGTTTGGATAAGTTGAGTCAACTTGAGCGAATTAGACAGTGGTAGGAAATCGTACTGGATATGGCAGAAAAGAGTTAGGGAATAGATTTTATAAAGGAAGGGGGATAATAAAGACAGGTAGGAGGGAATGGGGTCAATGCTAGAAACTGGGCTTCTCTGCTTTCCCTGCTGCCCAGGCTGCCTTCCTATGACTACCAAAAAGAGATTCTAAATTTCAAATTCAGTCATATCTCTCTTCTACTTAAAACTGTTCAGTGGCTTCCCACTGCCTTTGGAGTAAAATATCTTAGCATGGCATGCCAAGGCCCTTCTTCATCTGACACTTGCTTTTTCTCAACAGCTTCAACTCACACATATTCCCAACAGCCTAGGAAATAAACTGCTGACACTTCCAGAAACTCATTGCACTGAATCCAGCCCCTATGCTTCTGCTTGGGAGGCCCTTCTTACACTTGTTGTACATAACCAACTCTTATCCTTTAAGACCCAGCCTCCATATCACTTTCTCCTGGAGGTCCACCCTCTTATCCACGTCTCACCCAAGTTTGGCTTAGATGTGCTCTTCTGAGCTCCCAGAGTGATCTGTGCCAATCCCCTCCTTGGTACTTGCCATATTCTAATGCAAATGTTTGCCTTTCTCGTCTGCCTAGAGGCAGATAATGTCTTTCATCTCTTTCCCTTAGTGCCTGGCACCAAGTAAATGCTCCATAAATATTTAGTGAATGAATTAATAAATTAACGAATACATCACTCCCCACCAATCCTAATACTCAATCCTTGGCTCTCATCAACTACGTGGTTACAAGACCTTACATGCTAGAATTCATACTCAATGTTCATATTCAATGTCCCATTTGGTTTATCCTACCTCCTGGCATAGTCTTGAAATAAGAATGTGCTTAGAGAATATCAACTAGAGTATTGTGAAAGCACTGCGTTGATGCCTGTCATCACCCCAAATTGGGGTACAGATCACGACAGGCTTCTGCTCATCCTCTGACCAAATAAACAACAGTTCCTGTCCCAGGGCCAGAGTTGGACTTCACTCTCGGTACAGTTCTTAGGCATTCTTTGGTTTCCAAACCTTCTAGCCCCTGCCTTGTACTTGACCCCGTATCAACATTACCCAATTGATATGCCAAAAATGGGTATAAGAGCTGGGTTATTGATCCTTCAGCCACTGGGCTTTCAAGCAGGGCCTGTGGTTGTCCTGAGTCAGATAATTGGGACACGTAGATAGTTTCAATTTCTGCTCTTCTCTCCCCAGTCTCTATTTCAACCAGGTAAAATGCCCTAGAAAATTCAAGCCTTCCATTCGCCTGCTGCAGCCCCGGCCCATTATTTTTTTGCTTTCTCCTCAAGGAAAAAACAGAGCATACTAGGATAACTTGTCTCTGAAAATAGAGGCATCCCCCAAACACAGGCATGGTTTCAGACTTCCTTGGCTAAAGCAGAGGGTCAGGGGACAAGCTTTAAAGACAAGGAGTAGACTATAAACACCTATAACATCAAGAGTTCCTTGGTAATGGAGTTAGCAGGGACGCCTGGGTGGCTCAGTGACTGAGAGTCTGCCGCCTTCGGCTCAGGTGTTGATCCTAGGATCCTAGGGTCCTGGGATCAAGTCCTACATCGGGCCCCCCTCAGGGAGCCTGTTTCTCCCTCTGCCTATGTCTCTGCCTCTCTCTCTCTGTCTCTCATGAATAAATGAATAAAACCTAAAAAAAAAAAAAAAAAAAAACCTCAAAAACCCCCATGGAGTTAGCACTTTTGGCTCTAGCTCTGGACAGGAGGAAGGTTGAGGCCCAGGAGGGACTTTTATTATTCAAAAGAGGCAGTGTGGACTGGAGAATGTGACTACCAGAGGACCAGGAAAAAAATTCTTTCCCGATAATTATTTTTCCAGGCTGGCATGGCTGGAACCAATGGGCAGTGAGAGGAAAGGAGAAAATATATATAAACATTGAAGGAAAGAAAGACATCGAAGTACAGGCATTGAAGAAGGTACAGACTTATCTCTGGATTTTGACCTTAGTGAATGGCAGACAAATCAAGGTGATGCCCCAAACTTTACATTTGAATAGTACTTTACAGTTGACAAATTTCTGTCACCTTCTTTCCTTACTCAGTTTGGGGTAGATATGCAAACAATGCATCCATGTGTGAGGATATGAGCCAAGGCTGGGGAAAGAACTACCTGAAAGAATGAAAGGTAATGGCACCCACTATTCACACAGGGCTGGGAATGGTACCTGTTTCTATGAGTCACATTAGAAAACTTCATGAATCACAGGATATTAGGTAGAATAGTCAGAAGAGTCTTGCCTTAACAAGGGTGAATAATGAGCCTTAGACCTAGCACTGCTCTGGTCCTACCTAACAAATTTTATAAGAAAGGCCTGAAAAGATCAAACTTTTTTCAAGGAACTTAACTGTGCCCCAGAACAAAGCTTAGGAATATTTATAGGAATACAGAAATATTCAGCAACCAACAAGGTAAAATTCACAATGTCTGGTATCTAATAAGAAATTACTGGACATACAAAGGAGTAGGAATATATAACCTATGATGAGGAGAAAAATCAATCAAAACTGACCCAGAGCTGACACAGATGTTAAAATGAGCAGATAAGGATTTCTAAATGGCGATTTTATAGGACACCTGGCTGGCTCAGCGGTTGAGTGCCTCCCTTCGACCTAGGGCATGATCCTGGAGTCCTGGGATCCAGTCCTACACTGGGCTTCCTGCAGGGAGCCTGCTTCTCCCTCTGCCTGTGTCTCTGCCTCTTTCTGTCTGTCTCATGAATAAATACATTTAAAAAATCTTAAAAAAATAAATGGCAATTATAACTGTATTTCTTAAGTAAAAAAGTTAAATAGAGAAATAGAAGCCCTTAAAAAAAAGATCTTACATTTGAAAAGATGAAAAATATACTGGATGGTATCAATAGTAGGTTAAACATTGCAGAAGAAAAGATTATTGAACTGAAAAACATAGCAATAGAAACTATTCAAAATGAAATGCTGAGAGAAAAATAATTTTTAAAAATGAAGTACCAATGAGCTGGGGACAACTGTAATAAAGCTAACACACATGTAATTGAAATCCCAAAAAGAGAGTATGGGAAGTAAAAGGATATTTAGAGAAATAATGACCAAAAAAATTCCAAAATTATTAAAAACTATAAATCCACAGATACAAGAAACTAAAACTTAAGAAACCCAAGGAAAACTACACCAAGGCCCATAAAAATTGAGTCAAGCCAAGTGGAAAAACAAGAAAAGGAAATCGTATAAGTGATCAGAGGTAAAAAGACATGGTACACACACACACACACACACACACACACACACACACACACACAGAATGACAACAGACTTCCCACCAGGAACGATGCAAGTGAGAAAATAGTGGAGCAACATCTTTACTGAAAGAAGGAAAAATTCTGTCAACCTAGAATTCTGTGCCCACCCCAATTATTTTTCAAAAACAAAGGTGAAATCAAGACATATCGAGGCATACAAATCTGAAAGAATTCTTCACCAGCAGATTTGCATGACAAGAAATGTTAAAGGAAGTCCTTAGGAAGAAGGAAATGGCACCAGATGGAAATACAAATTCACACACAGGAATGAAGAACACTAGAAATGTTAACTATGGGGAAAATGTAGATTTTTTTCTTATTGTTTAAATCTCTTTAAAATATAACATAAAAATAATAATAGTGTAGCATGGAGTTTATAGTGCATGTAAAAGTAAAACATATGACAATAATAGCACAAAGGTCAGAATGGGAGAAATGATGTTATTCCACTTTGTATATAGTATGAGAACTTTATATACTTATAAAAGAACCTTATGCTGTATATAAAGGGGCATAACATCATTTGAAGGTGAACCATAATAAATTAAAGTCACATGTTATAAACAACCCTAAAGTAACCATTAAAGTAAGAAAATAGTTATAGCTAATAAGCCAACAAAAGAGATAAAACGGAATCATAAAAAATACTCAATTTGCATCACGATAAGCATATTCTTTAATCCCTATCATATATTTCCAGAATCCCCTTACCCACCTCTCCTCTGGTAACCATTGGTTTGTTCTCTATAGTTAAGAGACTTTCTTGATTTTTCTCTTTCCCTCTTTCTTTTTCTTTGCTTGTTTTTGTTTCTCAAATTCTGCAAATGTGTGAAATCATATTGTATTTGTCTTTCTCTGACTGGCTTATTTTGCTTAGCATTATACTCTCTAGCTCTAGACGAAAAGCACATTAGCGCTTTGTGGGGGATACTGGGGGTAAAGTGATTGCTAATGGCTATAGAGTTTCTTGTGAAGAAATTGTTCCAAAATTAATTAGGGTGATATTTGCACAACTCTGTGAATATACTTGCAACCATGGAGTTGTATACTTTAAAAGGGTGAATTGTAGGTCATGTGAATATATCTCAATAAAGCTGTTTTTTTTTTTTTAAGGAAAAAAATATTCAATTAACCAAAAGAGGAAGAAAAGGGGAGAGAGAAAATAACAAAGAATAGATGAAACAAATAGAAAAAATCTAACAAGATGATAGACAAACAAATCAATAATCATATTAAACATAAATTATCTAAGTACCATAAACAAAAGCAGAGATTGTCAGATTGGATAAAAAGGCAAGCCCCAACTATATGCTGTCTATAAGAAATGTATTCCAACTATAAAGACACAAATGAGTTAAAAGTGAAAGCATAGAAAAAATACAAGTTGATAACACTAGTCAGAAGAAACCTGGGGTGGCTTTATTAATATCAAACATAGTAGATTTCAGAGCAAATCATATTCCTAGGGGAAAAGTTCATTTCATAATGATAAAGAGGTCAATTCATCAAGAGGACATCATAATCCCAAACATTTATGCATCTACTAATGAAGCACATATTTTAAAATATGTGAAGCAAAAACTGACACTTTCTGGGAGAACAGACAAATCCTTGAGATTTAAGGCCCCCTCCCAATAATTAAATAGAAAAAGTAGACAGGAAATTAGTAAGGATATAGGAGATTTGAAGACTTGATCTAACTGACATTAATTAATACTTCACCCAACAACAGCAAAATGCACATTCTTTTCAAGTGCTTACAGAATATTTACCAAGATAAATCATATTTTGGGCCATAAAGCAAATCTCAACAAAGGAAAATATTTTCTCTGATCATAACGTAATTAAATTATAAATCAACAATAGAAATATTGCTGGAAAATCCCCCAAAGAGTTGGAAACTAAAGAACTTTTAAATAATCTACGGGGGGATCCCTGGGTGGCGCAGCAGTTTGGCGCCTGCCTTTGGCCCAGGGCGCGATCCTGAAGACCCGGGATCGAATCCCACGTCGGGCTCCCTGCATGGAGCCTGCTTCTCCCTCTGCCTGTGTCTCTGCCTCTCTTCTCTCTCTCTCTCTCTCTCTCTGTGCGTGACTATCATAAATAAATAAAAATTAAAAAAAAATAATCTACGGTTCAAAGAACACAGTATAAGTTTACCAGGTGTCTCTACAGGTGTGCCAGGCATTGTATTAGGCTCTTTATATTTATATACATTACCTCTAAGCTTCAGGATCAATTCCAAGATGGGCATTATTTATTTCATTTTCTAAATGAGAAAGGTGAGGCTCAGAGAAAGAAACTAACATGTCTGCAGAATGTTCCATAGCTAGAAAATGACAAGCCATGTCTCTGTGACTGTCACCTCCAGGTACTTATCATTAAACCATGTACCTCTCTAAGACTCAATGTAAACTCTCTACCTCTTCTGCTTCTCTGTTACTTTGCATTATATTTGTTCTTATGCCTTTGATTTTTAAATTATGATATTGTAATTATTCTTTTGCAACTGCTATTTTTTGTTTTATTTATTGTTTGTTTGTTTGTTTTATAACACACTTTCAAAGTGTATAAAGTGACTTCCAGAGAGAATTGCATTCTCCTTGAAGGAAAGAGTCCTATCTTACTCATCTTTTCTATCTCAACTACTCATCAACGTACCTACTAGGCACAGCGCTCTCCTTTCAAGAGGCACTGAATCCCAAAGCAGTGCAGTCCAGGATCTTGTCCGCAGCAAGGCTTGGAAAAGGATAGTTACCTTATCTCCTAATGTAAATAGTCCCCAGTTTAAGGATGAGTAGTGACCTGAAAGTTTCTCTTTTTTTTTTTTTTAAGATTTTATTTATTCATGAGAGATACAGAGAGAGAGAGGAAGCAGAGACACAGGCAGAGGGAGAAGCAGGCTCTTCGCAGGGAGTCTGATACAGGACTTGATCCCTGACCCCACGATCAGGCCCTGACCAAAGGCAGATGCTCAACCACTGAGCCACCCAGGCATCCGACCTGAAAGTTTCTTTAATGCCTTTTTTTAAAAAAAAGATTTTTCATTTATTCCTTTGAGAGAGAGAGAGAGAGAGCATGAGCGGGGGGGGGGGGGGGGGGTGGTCAGCGAGAAAGGGAAAAGCAGACTCCCTGCTAAGCAGGGTGCCCGACACAGGGCTCGATCCCAGGACTCTGTGGGGTCATGACTTGAGCCTAAGGCAGATGCTTAACCAACTGAGCCAACCACGATCCCCTCTTTGTAAGCCTCTTATTTAACTCTGAGAATATATTTTCCATGTAAATGGGAATTAGAGTCCCCAGATAAAATAAATCCAGTTGAGCACATAATAGGTTTAAAATTTGGTACTAACACAATAGATCATGTACAAGCGACCAACTTTTATAACTAGGATGATATAGGAAAATGCTTTTTAGTGTTCATCCCTGAGCCCCAGGCACACATTTTTTTCTCCATTTTCTGGCTCTCTCAGGGGAGGAATGGGATGGATTCTGGCCAAGTGGTCTTTGGTGGGAAGCAGTAGGGAAAAAAGAGGAAACTCTTTCCTGGTACCAGTGATGGGTTAACCCACCACATTATATCTGATAGAAGGACATCTCCCCAAGGTGTTCTGAATAACGGAGCAAGTGACAGTTGCCTTCATTAGGGCAATTTGTATGTCTAAACAAGGAGTGTCTAAGTCATCCTAATCAGATGCTCCTTAAACTGGAGACTGTACAAATCTCAGTCTATTAATTGGGACTAATACCAAAAATAACTACTACAGATGCCAATACCTCCCAACACAAATAGCTTGGGTGTTGAGATTACCTCTGGAAACCTAAACGCAGGCTGTATCACATTTACATATACAATCACCACCCTGTCCCATTCTCACACGCATCGCTACTTGCTAGAGAGCATTTCCGTTTCTATATGTAGAATGCTGTAGCACCTTTTCCTATTAATGATAAACAGTATATTTTCAGAACCCCACATTTTTTTCTAAGTAAAGCTTTTTTTAAAGTAAAGTTTTATTTTCCTACAGCCTAATGTTTTGCATTTAAGAATGTACCTAGGTCTAGGAATTCTGAGAAAAGAATAGCAGTTATTTTTCACTACGGTGTTCTCCCTTTTACTGATTCCTTTTCTTCCCTTCGAATCCACACCAGCCGTTTTCATTTCCATGTTACACTTTAAAGAAACTTCAGTGTGCCTCCTCTCAGCTGCAGGCTAGAAGCTGAATATCTAGTTACTTACAGGCAAGAGCACAGGACAATAATGAAAACTGTTAGCATATTAGCTATGTAATATAATAACAACACAGAAACAACCTATTTCTGGACCAAAAGACGGTTGGATCCTAAAGGTTGCCCATACAGCTTATGACGTAGGATTTGACAGAAAATAAGGTCTAACTTGTAAGAAAGGACTGGACAGATTCTAGAAAATGTGGCCGTGCTTAGAGGGCTGAGGCAGAAAGCAAGAAAGGACTTCGTCCCTGACCCTCTGCACCTGTGCTTCCAGGCCCTGGAAGGCAGTAGGAGGCAGACACAGGGCTGTAGGCCGGGCCTGGGAAAGCCAAGACTGGTGCGTAGATGCCACACCAAGAAGACAGTGCAAACAGTAACGGGGACTAGGGGCCAGGGCCTGGTCCAGAACCCCAGGCTGGGGCAGAGGACACGGTCCTGGGGAGCTGAGCAATCAGGAGATCAAAACCAGGAGAATGCCATGCAGACAGCAGTCTCTGAAGACTGAGGAGGAAAGTATTTCATCCCCTTCCTGCTGAACAGGCCCCACATGTAGCCAGCTGGCATCTATGTTGCCAGTAAGCAACCCACCAGTCCCAAAAGTTGATAACATGGACTCCACTCTGGCCACCCTTCCCCATCTCTCCTTCCCCCACTCTACTCAAACTGGCAAAATAATGAAGGGGGACATGTAAGCACAATACAAGAATGTGGACAAAAATATCTGAAAAATCAGCGAGATGGACCTAAGTGTTCAGATATGGATACGTGGATCGCCCAGTTGCCCTGGCCCTGTAAAAGTTCATTCTCACGTGGACATCTTAAAGCCAAGTAAAGAAGCAGTGGGAGAGACAGCATCCCCGCAGAAGAAAGATGAATAGGGCCACCTGCTGCAGGGCTTGGCAACTCAAGACATACTGGGGAGGGGGGATGTACCCAAAGCAATGTTCTCTCTCAAAAGATGTAACTTTGCAGTGTTGCTGTTTTTCCTGTTTGCCATGTTCTATGTCTGGCTGCCAGTGGGAGGCAGTGGGCGTGAGAGGAGGAAGGCAGGGCTCTGGGGAGATAAGACAGTTGGTTTGAAAATACTGCTGAAAACCTGCGGGCTTGGGGATTTACTTTTCTCTTCTGTCCTGGTCGTTAAGGGGACCCATGGGGAAAGGCTGGGCCCAGGGAAAGGGGGGAGGGGTCAGATGATGGGTTAACAAGGCAGAGGTCCACCCTCTGGCCTACCCACATGTCTGCTTTGGCCCAGTTAGCCTTGTGCCCCTTCAAGTCCTTCCTCCTTCTTGTCAGACGCTGTCCTATGGCTGGAGGGCTACCCAGGTCTGTACAGATCTGCAAGAAGCCCACAGCCTCTGACCTAGAGCAGAGGTCACTGACCCTCTTGACTGGTGGTGTTCTGTTCAATGTCCACCTTTGCAGACCCTGCACTCCTTCTATCTGCCCTTTTCTTACGTTGGCCAACTACCTCCCTAGGTTTGATCCACAGATTATATGGGAAGTATTTCTCAACAGTAGCACTATTAATATTTTTGGCCAGATACTTCTTTGTTTGGGAGGCTGTTACAGGTTGAATTCTGTTGCTCCAAAAAGACTATGTCTAAGCCTTAGTCTCCAGCACCTGAAAATGTGACCATTTTTGAAAATAGTGCCATTGTAGACATAATTTGCAATGATGTCATATTGGAAGTGGGTGGGCTTTAATCTAATATGACTAGTAGCCTTATAAAAAGATGGTCATGTGGCCTCTGAAACACTTTGTATGAAGATGGCACCAAAAGTAAAGAAGGAAGCCCCTGCTCTTCCCAAAGCAGGGGCCAAAGCAAAGACTTTGAAGGCCAAGAAAGCCATGGGGAAAGGTGTCCGTAGTCACATCCAAAAAGGATTTGTATGTCACCTACTTCTGAGGGCACAAGACACTGCATCTCTGAAGGCAGCCCAATTATACTTAAAAGAGTGCCCCCAGGAGAAACTATGTTGACCGCTATGCCATCATCAAGCTCCCCCTGACTACTGAGTCAGCCATGAAGAAAACAGAAAACAACACCATGTTTGCATTCACTGTGGATGTCGAGGCCAACAAGCACCAGATCAAAACAGGCCATGAGGAAGCTCTATGACCTTGAGGTGGCCAAGGTCACCACCCTGATCATCAGGCCTGGTGGAAATAAGAAGGCATATGTTCAACTGGCTCTGGACTATGATGCTTTGAATGTTGCCAACAAAATTAGGATCATCTAAATGGAGTCCAGCTGGCTAATTCTAAATATAAAGTTTTTCATCATAAAAAAAAAAAAAAAAAAGATGGCCATGTGAAGATACAGACACAGAGGGAGCACCATGTGACATGAAGGGCAAGAATGGAATGAAAGAGCTACAAGCCAAGGAACACCAAAGATCACCAGCAAACCAGCAAACTCTAAGAGGGAGGCCGGGAGCAGATTCTCCCTCCCAGTCCTCAGAAGGGATCAACTGTGCTGACACCCTGGTCTCCGACTTTTAGCTTCCAGAACTGTGAGACAATTCGTTTCTGTTGTGGTAAGCCCCCCAGCTTGCGCTACTTCATTATGAGAGCCCTAAGAATCAAATACAGGGGCCGTCCTTGGTGCTGTAGGGTGTCTAGCAGCAAACACCAATAGCAATCCCTTCCCCAGATGCAATAACCAAAAATGCCCCCAGATATTGCAAATGTCCCCTGGGGGGTCAAAATCGCCTTCTAGTTAAGAACCACTGTTTTAGATGATACGACCACAGAGGAAGCCCTTGTGAGGGAGACCATACAACTTCCTCAGTTTACGGTGCTTTTCTGATCATCTTCAGATGGCCGAAGCCTTGAGGAATCATCTAGAACTGTGGTTCTTATAGGACAGGATGAGGCCACAGATAAAGGAGCCTGGTTGCTCTAATCAGACCAGCAGGGCAGAGAGTGTATGGCCACGTGTTTTTAAAAAGCTATCGTTGGCAGCCACGATCCAAAGTTAAAACCAGCCATCTAAGGGCAGGGCTCAAAGCCCAGGCTGAGATTCTGAGGTGAGAGGAATCTAGCCTTTCGCCTTAAAATAGTTATAGTCTTTGAACGAATAGTGGTGTTTCTGAAGACCCGAAAAACTGAGAAGTAAAGACTGTAATGGATTTAATACTTGGCTTGGAAGTTTAAATATAATAACTGTGGTTTATAAAAGCAGAAACTAGAAATAACCACAATGTTCAACAATAGGGGATTGATTCATTTCATTGTGGTACTGCCACATGATGCAGTCACTAAAATTATGTCCTGAAGACTATTTAGCGATCTGAGGAAGTGTTCCTGTTGTAAGATTAAATGAAGGAGTTCGGTAAACCAAAGTATGGTTCGATTGTTCTATCTATCTATCTATCAATCAATCAATCAATCAATCAATCAAACTACTGATCATGATGGCTGCTGGTTTTGGATCCACTTACAAACATTATCGCCTGTGGTAGATTATGTCCTTATCTCAAATTACAGATAAGAAAACTGAGGTTTGGAAAGATTAAAAAACTCGAGTAAGTTCACAGAGCTGGTGAATGGCAGGTGCTGGTCTGGAATTCACGTCTGTCTCACCCCAAGCAAAATATTATTTGCGTTCTGCAATGCTAAATCAAAATTTGCCAATAAATATTAAGAGTTTATATATAATTATCTCCGAATGATACTAGGAATGACTTTTCTTTTCTACTCTTTTTTTTTTTTTTTAAGATTTTAAAATTTATTTTATTCATGAGACAGAGAGAGAGAGGCAGAGGGAGAAGCAGGCTCATGCAGGAAGCCTGATGTGGGGCTTGATCCCAGGACTCCAGGATCAGGCCCTAGGCTGAAAGGCAGGCACTCAACCACTGAGCCACCCAGGCATCCCTTTTCTACTCTTTTCTTATTTTCCACATGTTCTGTGAACATGTATTAATTGTATAATCAGAAAAATGGAAGAGTCACTTAAAGTATAAAAATCATAGCTATGTTCTTTAGAAATTATTCCCAAAAATAAACAGAAATTTTTATATCTACATATGTTTGCTTATTTTTATATGTGTAAGAAGAAAGATGTGCAAGATAACTGTGATTACCTTGGAAGGAAGGGAGAGGGATAATTAGCATTTCTATTTGTATATCTTTGCAACATTTTGCTTGTAATTACAACAAACAGGAATCTCTTTCAAAATATGAAAATTAAAAAAAATAAAAATAATAAAAAAATAAAAAAAACAAAATATGAAAATTACCAAATAAAAGAAATTTTAAAGTAAAAGATAAGGATCCAATGTATTTTTATTAACCTAGTACATTTAGAAATACAAACAGATTTCATTACAAACCTATTTAAAGATGGGTGCATTTCCTTGTTCTGGGATCCTGAAGACACTGATGTTTGACTAATCACAGTGAAATACATAATTACAAAAAAAATGTAAAATCTCTCTGCAGCCCTAGTCAGAGATTTCATCTTTCTCAGTTTGGACTTTATGACATTGCTCATCAAAGCTTAAGAGAAACATGATTTTGGTATGACATAAATATATGCAAAAAAGATCTAGTTAAAAATAATCACCTATGATATCCTAGAAATTATTCTCCCTGGGCACAGTGCCAGCGACAATGACCCTGACCCTGAATTGGTTTCCTTAGCAGTCAGAAGTAAGAGACATGTCAAATTTGAAAATACTTCAAAACGAGACAAGCTCTTGGACAATTCCCCCAAGAGCTTCTGTCTGGAATGGGGCTGTGTGATTCAGGTGAAAGACTTCCTTATCACCATCGTATAAATATCGAAGCCCTAGTGCCCATGGCGTGGAGTGACAGCAGCACCCTGACAGGCAGGAGCCAGTCTTTGGACGCCTCCGCGTACGAAACTGAGCAGCTGATGTGGCTCGAAATGCTTGGAGCCTTTTAAATGAAATCCATCAAAATAAAGACAGAATGATGCAAAAGTGAAGGAATGAACAGGAGAGATCCGGTTCTAGAATCAGCCTCCCTCTTCCAGTCTCACCAGTCCATTCAGTGGTGGCAGAAAGCCTAGGCTGCTTGCATCTCCCCTTGCCCCGGTGTACTGTCAGAAACATCATCATCATCATCATCATAATTCAGGAGAAATATGGCTGTCAGACAGAGGGCTGCTCCTGGGCCCACAGGGAGTGACACACACTGCTTGAGGGGCTGAACTCCCTAACCAGGCCCCTCGAACGCTGGCCAGCCCAGAAGGCCGCTGCAGTGTTGGGAGAGATTCTCAGGGAGGGAAAAGGAAAACCTTAGCCTCTGCAGTGGTCCTGGGCGTGTCTCTACTCATGACTGGAACTAGTTAACATTGCCATGTGCCCCAGGTATCGCCCAAAAAAGGGTGAATTATATTCAGAATGCTCTGTTTGCAAGGCATGGGGGGTTTACAGTGTATTTCAGAAAGTTTACCATCAATCAATGTAAAATTTCAAGTTGCAGCATGAAGTGATTAGGGTGAAGCCTTGGTTCTCTAGGAAATTATGTCAAAGAGTTCACTCTCCAAGGACACAAAAGAAACAAGGTGTGTGTGACGAGAGTACAGAGGGGTGAGAAAATGCTGAGGGCGCACCAGGTAGCAGGGTAATTGGGTAAGTAAGATGGATAAGCCTGGAGACGTTTCCAGAAGGAGGTGAGTTTCTGAGCCCGCTTTGAAGTCTAAAATACGTTCCCCTGCCAGGCACGGGAGCAGCGTGGGCAAAGGTCCAGACTGGGAGGCCAGGATGACATGAGGATCTTTGACAAGGAGCTCAGAGGGGTACCACCCTGAGGGCTTCTCCTTCGAGCCGAGGTTGGAGATGAAAAGCTGGTTGGGGATACGCAGCAGGAGTGGCTAAGGGCTCTCTAGGAAGAAAGGCCCCTTGTCCTTAGAGAAGCACAGTTGAGGAGTTGGAAAGCTCAGCTCCCTGGTCTCACTGTGGGACGTTGCCTTGTAGTGTGCAGGGGTGGTGGGGAGGGCTGTGAGGAGGCAGGAGGGCCAGAGGAAGGAGACCTGTCCTAGGAACAGGGCCACCTGCATCCCCTTCTCCAAGGGCTGGATTCAGAGATTGGCTTGAGGTCAGAAGAGACACCACCTATCCACCGAGGACCATCCATCACAAACCGTGGGTCCTCTGCGGCCTCAGGATCCCCACTTTCCAACAGAAAACATGTCCTTCCCATTTCCTAGCCTTGGGAGGAGTTTGAATGAAGAAGCTCACCCACCGGAGCATTTCCTCAGTTGGATGAGAGAGGCTGCGGGAGATCAAGGTCTCCCCAGACAGGGCGGTCAAGGGCAAAGGACGGAATCTGAACAGCTGCTGAGGGGATCGTGAGACAGGGAAGGGTCACAAGGTTCAGGCTCACATCCCATGGTGGAGCCCATTATCTGGAGTTCTTGAATGTTCCGGACTTTCACAGGCCCAGGGCAATCTTCCGTGCCCACGGACTGTGCCCATAATCCTCACGGCTACGAAAGCCTCAGCAGAAATCCCACGCATGTTCACCCTCAGTGCTACAAAGGGCAAGTCAAGCAACGGGGTTGTGCACACGGTGACACAATGAGTAGCAGCAAGCTGGCTGGGAGACGGGGTCCAGCAGGACTTGAATACTCTCTCTGACCCCAGGTGGATGCGAGAGGCACAGCAGGCCGGCAGGGCTCGCCGGAAAGGCCGGGCAGGCGCCGGGCGCAGCGTGGCTTGCCGCTGAGCGGGTCACCAGGGCTTCCCTGTTCTCTCTGCTCAGAAGGGCGCGTAAGACAAGTGGCCGGAGCACGCTACCTACAAAGCATCATGCTGTTCCCAGTTTCATTTCCAAAATCCACCTGTGACTCCAAAGTCTCACCGATCTACCCTTCTATAAACACCAGAACAAGGCTCATTAAATCAACAGCTTTAGCTTCAGAATGTGGAAATCTTCCCCCGCTAATCCTGCTGCTCTGCATGGGAACCTGGCTCTCAAACCGGGTAAGCAGCCTGGGGCGTGAGGAGTTCGGTCAAACTCACAGACTGGTCAGCACATTCTCTCTCTTGGGAGACACCCAGTATGGGGCAATATCATCAATCTTTTCTGTAGCTGTAAGTTCCTCTTTTCTGAGCGAGTTCCAGACATGATCTCACCCACTGACACTATATCCCCTGAAGAATAATGATGATAATTCACATCTGCTCTGGGCTCTACACTTAAAATGCTTTCAAGCACGTTATCTAATTTAATGCCTACTTTGACTATGATGGACTAAATTATCGTTCCCATTTTATGGATGTAGAAATGAGGTTTGGCGAGTTAAGTGACCTGCACATGCAGCTGTGATAGCCCTGGGCCTTCTAAGCCAGATGTTTGAATCCCTGAAGCCGTCTCATGGGATCTTTTGCCCCCCACAAAGAAGACGGGAAGAAGAATCTGTAACTCCCATTTTATTGATAGGGAGATGATGGTACTCATTATTAAGAGGCCTTCACAAAAAAAAAAAAAAAAAAGAGGCCTTCACGTAAGGCATTGGGGAAGGAAAGAGAATCTAGAAATTACCCCATGTCAAGGTCATCCAGTGCCAAATTACCTGGCCACCTGAAGCCATGACAGGATGTAATTTCTTGAAATAAACCTCAAACCTTTCTAGCTTTATAAACGTGTAAAACTGTTATCAGGGTGATAGCTTTGGTGGGTGGGTCAGACCCAAGGTTTGCATCTAAATAACACTCTCTTCTTTAGCTATATGATTGAATTGTTTATTTTCTAAAAGATTTTATTTATTTATTTTAGAGAAAGACAGGCGAGAGTGCAAGCACAGGGAGGGTCAGAGGGAGAGAATCTCAAGCAGATTCTGTGCAGAGTGTGGAGCTCAATGTGGGGCTCGATCTCATGACCCTGAGGTCATGACCTGAGCCGAAATTAAGAATCGGATGCTCAACTGACTAAGCCGCACCCCCCCACCCCAGGCACCCCTGGCTGCATTTTTTAAAGCAAATGAGACCGACCTTGTGAATTTCTAAGATGCTCAAGAGTCCATAATTTTAGGCAGAGTCCAAGCCACATAAAGAAGAAAACTGAAACATGTCTATCACATGGATCTGGACTTCTCTTTTTAGCCTCACTCACTGCCCCCTTCCCTTGATGTTATTTTCAAATTCTAAGCATGTGATGAACTAAAGTCCACCGGAGCTATTTCTGGCCATACTTGGCATTGTTGAAGCTCAGAGACATTATACAAAATAGCCCACAGTGTGAAGCACCATGGAGATATGTAATTACAGCGGAGGTTGCCAGTATTCAGCGCGGTCAGCTCCTACCATGTAGTGGGACAGCTGCTCTGGCCTCTGAATCCCTAAGGGCAGTGCCTAGGGCTGGCTGGCATTTGCCTCTGTATCCCAGGACAAATCAAGGCACTGGTTCCAGGGAGGCCTGGGTGTCCCCCGATGTTACAGGATGCGAGAGAGCTCAGCTCTCACTTCCTTTCCAGGTAGGATAATGCAGACGTAATGCCTGGTTCTTGCCAGAACGTGGCAGTTGGGTTTTTCTCCCATTAAAAATGTATTCCAAACAAAATTAGTTCATGAAAATGCCTCCGGTTGCTCACTGACAGACATATTTGTTTGGTGGGTTGTTCTTGTTGGTGATGTGGGTTTTATTTTTTTGGTTTGTGCAATAAACAGCCTGAAGCCCGTCAGGGGCTCTTATGTGCTGGTTCCTGGTCCTCATCATCTGTCCCCGCTGCTGCATTTACTAGCGAGTTCTCCAAAGCCCTTACCCTTCCTTCAGCCCAGACACTCCTGACCTCCTCCAACACCCCAAATGCCACAGCGAGAGAGTATTCACCTCACAGAGCTCTCAGGGGTCCTGGAAAACACAGCTCACCTGAAAACACACTTGGACCAGAGCTGAGCGCTGCATCCTGGACCCTGATGAGAGTCCCTATTTCAGGAAATGATGTCCCATGAGAAGATGGGACAGATGAAGAGGAAAAAGTAGAGGAGGAAGAGAAGGGGAGAAAAAAGGAGAAGAGAGGAGGAGGAAACAGGCTACAAAGCCTATTTTTTTGAAGCACTCCCCACTACTACTGCTCCCCCCACCACCAGTCACTCAGCTCCACTCTAGCCAGGTCTTAAGGACTCGGAAAGTCCTCACTGCATTGCAATGTCCATGCATCTACTGTAGGGAACAAGGAAAGGCCTGGAGAGCCTGATAAAATGCCATTTTCTGACGCTTTCTCTTGGGAAAAGATTGTGATTCTTTAGCTTAAACCCAGCCTTCCATTTTCAATGTTTATTTTGCTTCTTTTTTTACGTACTTACAATTGTACCTGGTTTTAATAGCCTATAATTATAAATTACCAGACTCTGGGAAAGAATAAGAAGTCTTAATATTAGAGACTTAACACACACAAAAATAATAATAACATTATAGATTACCATGGTAATCTGTAACACCATAGCAATAGATAACATTGCATCTATTACCATGGTTATACCCTTAAGTGAGAAAAGCAGATGACCAACATACCCATATATATATAGAGAGAGAGAGAGAGAAAAAAAATATCTGGGAGGATAAACACCAATGTATAGCAACTGTTAGACAACTGAGTGGGTGCATTATTTTTGTTCCTATTTGCTTGTCTGCTTTTCTATATTGAATATGTGTAATTTTGTAATTAAAAATAAAGAATATAAATAAAAATAAAATAGAAATTTCACGTGGAAAAAAACTCCCAAAAGGATCATTAAATAAACTCAGTTTTCCCCGTTACTCTGAATGCATGTGTGCCAGAAGAGTGAGCTTTGGGGTCAGCTTGCCTAGGTTCAAATCTTGCCTCCTACGCTTGAGTGATCTTCTCTGGGCCTGATTCTTCATCTGGAAAATGAGGATAAATTAATATTTCCTCCAAAGAGTGGTTTCAAAGATCAAATGAGATATTCCCTGTAAAATTGTGTGTTAAATTAATGGCATTTCTTATTATTACTCGTTCTTGTATGCTTGCCTTTACAGCACAGGCTTAAAACCTTGCAAATACTTTTCAAAATATGTTTATCCCTCGATATGCAAACCCATCAGCGCTCCCTGTAACTTTCAGCCCAGGCAGCACTGGCTTCTAGGGCGGCAAGCAGACTCCCGAGGCCCGCGCTACTCCATGTGTCACAGGAATGGAAAGTAGAGGGAAGAGAAAGGAAATCGATTTGATTTCTCTTCACCTGGGTAGGTTGACCTGTGCTGAAATTAATTATTGGAAGACACAGTAATAAATGGTTTGCTTTCTGGATCAATACCAGGCAGATGGGAGAGCAGCCTTCCCTGTTTCCTTTCTAAACCATGTCAATGCTTTCTGAGAGACAGTAACTTTATTTTTCCCATCCGTATGTACATGGTGAATGTGTTGTCATGTTGTGAAACTCTACTAGTTACAGTCTTGGTATCCTTCTAAGGAGGGCACTGATGTGGAGAATTCTTTAGAGTAGACTTGGTGCCCAGACTCTCTTTTCTTCCTTCTCCCTTTCCGGGGGCCCCATGGCAGGCTCAGCTCCAGCCCAGTTACAGAAATCAAATGGAAACACACATCTCACCAACAGACCTCCACATCAGGTCCCCTTGACAACCAACCAGTCTGCCCTGGTGCCCAGTTTTGATAACTAGACTTTGTCCATTCCCCAAGAGTCAGCCCTTCCTTACCTGGTATCCCAGGAACCCTGCCTCTGACCTGCAGCCCAGTGGCTGGAGCCTTGCTATCCATTAAAAGCCTTCCCATTTGCAAACTGCCCATTCTCCTCCTTGGATCTCTGAACATATTTGCCCGGTGCTGGGTGCCCAGTATCTACTGTCCCCAGGCAGGATGAATCATTATTCCATTTGCTTCCATGGTTCTGATCGGCCAAATTAGATGGCCATTTATTCCATAATGTTTAACCTGAGGGTCAGGCTTCTCTATACCCATAGCTGATCTGTCGTCCCCTTGGCACCTGGTCCATCTCAAAGGATAGACCTACTCTTTCCAACATAGTTAAGTAGACCACATCAAGCTGAGTCTTGAGTGATGACAGCAGGGTACTTGATAACCTAGCCTGGAAGAGTGAGGCTTAGATGTATTCTCTCACCACTACTACCATGGCCACCATTGCTGCCACCAAGGCCACTATTCATCAAGCACCTTCTATGAAACAAATTCTCAAGCAGGCACTTTTTTTTTTTTTTTTTTTTGATCAGGCACTTTCCATATGTTATTTCTAACTGTAACATCACTCCTCAGGGTAGGTGTCATTATCTCAATTTTAGAGAAGGACACTGAGGCTCAGGAAAATAAAGTGACCCAAGACCAACAAAATGAAAGAGTAAGTTGATTCCAAATGCTATCGTTTTCTTTCTATACCATATGTCCCAGTAGACAGGCAATCAAAGATGAGAGGCAATCACAACTGAGCTTGGGGAGCTATCTAGGGTAGAAGATTTGGGAAACTAGGAAATTTAATTAGTGACAGCCTGACCTCAGCAAAAGGTGAAAGGAAATAAAATAATCTCCTAGGTTGGTCAAGTTTCATCTACCAGTTTGTGCTAGAAAATGGAAATGAAGACTCAGGCCAGATCCTGGCCAAGTTAATTGTTAAGTGGGCCATGGTCTAGCAGAGAGCAGAGCAGCTGTCACCAACCATTGGTACCTGTGCTCCAGACAAGCCAGAGAACAGGCAGAGAAAGGTGAAAGGCAGTCACAGGGTTTCCAAAGGTCTAGGTTCACGCAGACCCTTTAGAGTAAAAAGAGGTCATGGAGGATCATGAAGGAGGTCCTAGAATTCAAGGGAAATCTCAGACAAAAGAAGGGAAAAAATATGACTTAGCAGTTTCATGGCCATAGTGCCAACACATAGCTATCTAAGGGAACATACGATATACACATCAAAAGAGGACTATAAACTGGTTCTAGAGTGGAATTAAGAACCCTTCATCCCAGAGACATCTAAAGTTCTTATGAATTAAGAGAGTCTATAGCAAGATATTTGAGAGCCTGAGCCGTGGAGCTAGTCCGCCAGGGTTTGAATCCCAGCTCCACCGTTTCCTAGCTCCACCAATTACTAGGAATTACTAGAAAATACTAATTATTTAGCCTCTTTGCCTCAGATTTCTTACTTGTAAATAGGAATTAGAAATTCCCAACTCACGCACAAAGCTGAAGGTATCACAATCCCAGATTTCAACATACACTGTAAAGCTGTAGCAATCAAAACAGTATGGTACTGGCATAAAAACAGACTCACAGATCCATGGAATAGAATAGAGTCCAGAAATAAACCCATGCTTACATGGTCAATTAATCTGCAATAAAAGAGGCAAGAATATACAATAGGGAAAAGACAGTCTTCAGCAAATGGTGCTGGAAAAACTGGACAGCTACATGCAAAAGAAAGTAACTAGACCACTTTCTTACACTATATACAAAAATAAATTCAAAATGGATTAAAGACCTATATGTGAGACCTGAAAACATAAAATATGTAGAAGAAATCAGGGAGTAATTTCTTTGACATTGATCATAGAAACATTTTTCTAGACATGTTTCCTTAGGTAAGGCAATAAGAACATTGGGAAACTATTGGTACTACACCAAAATAAAAAGCTTTGCACAACAAAGGAAACCTTCAACAAAACAAAGAAGCAGCCTACTGAATGGGAGAAGATATTTGGAAATTATATATCCAATGAGGAGTTAATATCCAAAATATATAAAGAGCTTATATAACTTGACACCAAAAACAACAACAACAACAACAAACAATGAATCTAATCACAAAATAAGCAGAGGACCTAAATAGACATTTTTCCAAAGACATACAAATGGCCAATAGACACATGAAAATATACCCAACATCACTAATTATCAGGGAAATGCAAATTAAGACCACCATAAAATATCACTTTATACCTATCAGAATGGCTAAAATCAAAAACATAGGAGATAAGAAATGCTACAAGGATATGAAGAAAAAAGAACCCTTGTACACTGTTGGTAGGAATGCAAATTGGTATAACCCCTGGAAAACGGTGTAGAGGCTCCTCAAAAAATTGAAAGTAGAACTACCATATGATCCAGTAATTCCACTACTGGGTATTTATCCAAAGAATATGAAAACACCAATTCAAAAAGATAATTGCACCCCTATGTTTATTGTAGCATTATTTATAATAGCCAAGATACAGGAGCAACCCAAACCCAAATGTCCATTGATAGATGAGTGGACAAAGATGATGTGTGTGTGTGTGTGTGTGTGTGTGTGTGTGTGTGTGTGTGTGTATAAAGGCATATTAATATATATTAAAAATATATTAAGGGCTCTTAATAGAATAATATAAAATGTTACATATTTTATATTAATATAGAGTACTATATTTTTATTTATTATACATATGCACACACATATAATGGAATATTACTCTGCCATAAAAAGAATGAAATCTGGCCATTTGCAACAACATGGATGAACCTAGAAGGTATAATGCTAAGTGAGAGAAGTCAGTCAGGGACAGAAAAATACCACATTATTTCACTTATATGTGGAATTTAAAAAACAAAATAAATGAACAAAGAAAACAAGAGACAAACAAAAAAAAATGGACTCTTAAATTCAGAGAATAAATTGTTGGTTGTTAGACAGGAGGTGGGTGGGGGGAAGGGTGAAACAGATGAAGGGATTAAGAAAACACTTATTTTGATGAGCCTTGAGAAATGTATAGAATTGCTGAATTATTATACTGTACACCTGAAACTAATATAAGATTGTATATTAATTATGCTTGAATAAAAAATACTGCAAAAAGGAAATACCAAACTTTTCGCTGTTATGAGGATTGAGTTAACATAGGAAAAGTTGGTAAAACAGTGTCCAGCCATGAACAGAAATTTCACAAAGGGAGACATAGACATGGCCAACATGCACATGAGAAAATGCTCCACATCACTGGCCATCAGGGAAATACAAATCAAAACCACAATGAGATCCCACCTCACCCCAGTGAGAATGGGGAAAATTAACAAGACAGGAAACAACAAATGTTGGAGAGAACGTGGAGAAAGGGGAACCCTCCTGCACTGTTGGTGGGAATGTGAACTGGTGCAGCCGCTCTGGAAAACTGTGTGGAGGTTCCTCAAAGAGGTAAAAATAGATTTGCCCTACGACCCAGCAATTGCACTGCTGGGGATTTACCCCAAAGATGCAGATGCAATGAAACGCCGGGACACCTGCACTCGATGTTTATAGCAGCAATGTCCACAATAGCCACACTGTGGAAGGAGCCTCGGTGTCCATGGAGAGATGATGGATAAAGAAGCTTGGTCTATGTATACACTGGGATATGACTCAGCCATTAGAAACAACAAATACTCACCATTTGCTTCGACGTGGAGGGACCTGGAGGGTATTATGCTTAGTGAAGTAAGTCAATCAGAAAAGGACAAACATTATATGGTCTCATTCATTTGGGGAATATAAAAATTAGTGAAAGGGAATAAAGGGAAAGGAGAGAAAATGAGTGAAAATATCAGTGAGGGAGACAGAACATGAGAGACTCCTAACTCTGGGAAATGAACAAGGGGTAGTGGAAGGGGAGGTGGGCGGGGGTGGGGTGAATGGGTAACGGGCACTGAGGGGGGCACTTGGCGGATGAGCACTGGGTGTTATACTATATGTTGGCAAATTGAACTCCGATAAAATTTTTTTTAATTAAAAAAAATAAGTGTCCAGCATATAGTGTGTACTAAGTGAGTGTTATGTTACTATTATTATGGTTGTTGGTATTAGGGTCTCCTCAATAGGAAGAAGCAAAAAATGTCTCTCAATGAACATGATACACCAAATCAAAAGAAGTAGGACTAGATGAGTTGCCTTGGACTTAAAATCCATGTACTAAACATAAAGTCAGTATACAGTATACTTCTTTTGTTTAATTTACTTTTTGGATTTTTTCTTTTTGCCTTTAAAATCCTTTTGAAAAAGACCAATGTTACTCACTTCTCAAAAAAAGAATTTCTGCAAGAAAAAAAGAACTTCACTACATATAAGCTAGCAAAGGAAGAGGGTTAATGGTAAGGTGTGATGGCAGCTATCTCAGCTGGAAAAATCATGGAAACTGAATGGGGCTGGGGAAATGCACAGAGTAAGGATTACCATTTCCTCTTGTAAAGATTGGTTTCCTATGACTTCATCTGAAATAATTTTTTAGTTTTTCTTTTTCAATTAAAAAAACCACAGACGAGTCCAAAACCTCACTTAAAATATGACTCAAAAATGCTTCTTCCCAAGTGTCAGCTCGTGGGCAAGGCCATCCAGTTGATCCCAGCTCAGTGCAGTCTACAAATTCTAACAGGGAGGCTCTCAGGTCACAGGCTATATGATTCTGGGGCCTGTGTTCTTAGGAATATTCATCAAATCCACTTCTCTTCTATTTATCATTCTTAGAATTGCAAGGGATCTCGGAGATAATCTGACCTGATAGCCACCCCACAAAGAAATCCTCTCTGTACCATTCATTTACTTTTACAACTGCCAATTGCATGTTAAGCTCACTGTGCTAGGCATTGAGATAAAAAGACTAATGAGACAAAATTCTTGCTCTAAGGAAGTCACAGTCCAGCTGGGGAATGAGGCTGGCATAAAATTTAATTATGACACTGCATAATAACTATCATGACAGGGATGTGGCCAGAATAAGTGGATGCCTAGAAAAAGGCATTTAATCCAAACCATGGAGGCCACTTCTTTCGAGAAGAGATGATTCTTGAGATGTTTAACATGAAGAGAAGCTGTCCATGGATGGTCAGAGCCGACAGCCCTGACTCTTGAGAGCATGGCATGTTCAGGTACAAACCAGGAGAGCAGGACTATGGGGGTGAAGAGTAGAGGGAGCACATGAGCGGTAAAATATAGACCCAGAAAGGCAGTAGCCAGGTCATAAAAGATTTGTGATACCAATAGTTTGAACTTTATTCTAATGAGAAGCCATCTAGGGGTTCCATAATGATGGAATAGCACGATGATATGTGCATTTCAGGAAAACCACTCTTATGGCCGTGTGAGGAAGGATTTAAGGAGACTATGACTGGAGTCAAGGAAAACAGGAGGACAGTGTGACAAATCAAAAAGGGATAATGAGACTCTGACCTCAGGTAGTGGCAAGGGAGATGAAAGGAAAGGGACACATAAAGAGGTAATGTCAGTGGGACTTTGCAATGGCCTCATAAGGGGTAAGAGCATCAGAAGTCAAGAATGACTCCCAAGTTTCTGGCTCAAGCAACTGGGTGGTTGGTGCCCTTTACTGCCATGGGGTATACAGGAAGAAGAGCACACCTGGAAGGGATGGAGAATAAAATAAATTTTGGATACACTGGTTTTGAGAACCCTCTGAGAAATCGAAGTGTAAGTGTCCAGAGAGTCAATAGGTTTATGCATAGGTTGCTCAGTGGTGAGATCAGAGATGAGACGTGGATTTTGGAGCCTTTAGACTAAGGATGGCAGTTGAGGCTAGAAAAGAGTGTTACGTCATGCATGGAGTATACAGTGAGAAGAGACGGTCTGAAGAAATCCTTGAGAAAAGAGAGAAGAGTCTAAGAAGAACCAGCCAGAAACACATAAGGAAACCAAAAAGAACATGTCATGGAAAGCTGAGAGAAGAGAATTTTAAAAAGAGGAAATGGTTGACAGGGTCAAATGCTTTCCAAAGACCAATTAACATCTGAAAAAGTGTCCTTTGAATTTAGCAATAAAAACCCCAGTTGAAGACTTCATAAGATTCTCAGTTGCCCAAAGGGGACAGAAGTCCAATGGCAAGGGTGAAAGGGCATCTGGGAGGTGAGGAAGGAGAGATGGCAAGTATAGACTCTTCTCTCAAAAACTTAGGCTATGAAGGAAAAGAGAAACACAGAGGAAACCAGTCTAAACTATCAGAAAAGATAGTCTAAGTTTCTTTTAATTCATTTTTTGTTTGCTTTTAAGATAGGAAGACTTAAGGACGTTTATATCCTAATGGAATAAAGGGTCACCTTTACTGGAAAGAAGCACACGACATCACAAAGTATTTCATTTCTGATTTTGGACAGCTCATAAAAAAGCAACCTTGGGTTAGAAGTTATACCTGAATTAAGCTAAAATTAGCTTCATTATCCCTTCCACCCTTATCTCTTCTACAGGAAGCCCTCAACTATCAAGCTCATCTCCCTGCCTTCCATAAAACATTATTTACTCAAAACAGAATATATCCAGTTACTTGGATTTCACTATCCTCGCAGTCTTCTAACGATCAAGTACAGTTTGTCAATATCTGTTTGAATATATACTTTCTCAAATTAGGCACAATACTACATGTGTGATTTAAATAGCCAGTGGATAGAGAAATCCTTACTTTTCTGGTTTAGAGATTGATTATACACTTGGCCACTGATCAACGTGAGCTTGAACTACATGGGTCCATTTATCTGTGCATTTTTTTTGATAAATACAGTAGAGTACTGTAAATATATTTTCTCTTCCTTATGGTTTCCCTAACAGTTTCTTTTCTCTACCTTATTTTATTGTAAGAATACAGCATATAATACATATCACATAAAGATATGCATTAATTGACTGTTTATGCTATCAGTAAGGCTTCTAGGCAACAATAGGCTATTAGCGGTTAAGTTTTCGAGGAGGCAAAAGTTATAGGCAGATTTTTGACTATGTGAGGGTTGGTGCCTAATCCCCTGGATTGTTCAAGAGTCAGCTGTATTTTAATTTAAATCATTACTCAAGGGATCCCTGGGTGGTGCAGCGGTTTGGCGCCTGCCTTTGGCTCAGGGTGCGATCCTGGAGACCCGGGATCGAATCCCATGTCGGGCTCCCAGTGCATGGAGCCTGCTTCTCCCTCTGCCTGTGTCTCTGCCTCTCTCCCTCTCTCTCTCTGTGTGACTATCATAAATAAATAAAAATTAAAAAATAAATAAATAAATCATTACTCAAAAGCCTTTAGTATTTCTCTCTGCTTTAAGAGAAAAGTCTTAACCCTTTCATTTAAAGGTCAAGGTTGAGTCTAGACACAACATATACTCCTTCCAGCTTTTCTACAATGATTCACTCTCTCTCATGTAGCATTCTCCACTCTCAACAATATATAGATGTTTTATTTACAGTGTCACAAAATGTATAGGAGATGCCAGGAAGTTTGAAGACTGTCACTACCACCATAGATTTCCTTGAACCAGAAGTGAAATAATGTCAGAACAGCATTTCCCACATCCTCCATCTGATGGAGCAGACCATGGTCCTCTCTAGTAGCAGTCAGTTTTGTTTTGTTTTTTTCCTCTTCTTATATCTCTATTACTTCTTCATATTGCTTACTACCCTCAGGTTTGTAGATCTCATATCAATGTGATCCTTTCTGATACAACTTCATCCCTCCTATTAGAATGAGTCCTTTAAACAAAAAAAAATCCTCTTTTCTCACCATTTTCTAGCTATGAGCTCAATACACTGAAGTCTCAGGAATGTTTGTTATATTTGTATTTTTTTTTAAAGATTTATTTATTCATGATAGACATAGAGAGAGAGAGAGAGGCAGAGACACAGGAGGAGGGGTAAGCAGGCCCATGCCAGGAGCCTGACGTGGGACTCGATCCCGGGTCTCCAGGATCGCGCCCTGGGCCAAAGGCAGACGCAAAACCGCTGAGCCACCCAGGGATCCCCATATATTTGTATTTTTATATTAAAATTTAAGTACACTATTTGTTACACATAACTTTTGTTGGTGTGTGTGTGTATTGCAGGCAATTGTATATGTATTTTCCTACGTAAGGTGACCTAAGGGCATCTCCTTCACAAGGTGCTTCTTTCTATGTCATTGTATGGTGCCCCACATATCTGGTTTTGGCTCTACTGGGATAATTTTCTCCTTTCACTTCAAAGGAGATAGATCAATAAAACTTTCTGCCAAGTCTTTCCCAATCTTTTTAAGATGCACTCACCCCTTGCCAGAAGTCCATCATCCCGGCTCTGAAGGGTACACTCCTGGAAACACCATCTACATTGGCAGCCATTTGTTTTTCAATGCCTCCCTCCTTTTCCATAGTCACTGCCATCACATGGAACAAGACATAAGGACACCACCTGCGCTTTTGAGTCTTTCAGTTTGCTATCCAGAACTTAAAGTCACTAGGAATGCAGTCTCAATTTCTTCTGAATGTGCCATTTGTTCCACACAGAAAGCAGCAGAAATGGGGGGACAATTCGTGGTCTGGATAAGAGGTTCTTGGCAGGCTCTCTAGGATATCTTGGATATTGGCTCCTACCCCCTCTCAATTTCCACATCAAGTGTATATAAAGTGACCTTCAAAACCCGTGGTTGGAAGTTACCTACAATTTAACCTATCTTTCTTCTTCCTGAGTGTGGTCCCAAGAGCCCTCCCATAAGCTCAGGCAACTTTTTCCTGGTGCTTCATGGAGGGACCATCCTGATTCCACTCAAGTGGGATGAATGTCATACAAGATCCAAAGGCTAAGATTGTCCTTCATTTCTCTGCTATTTCATATTCTTCCACTTGCTCACTTCGTGACATTAATTTCTCTGCATTCTCCTGGCTTTCTTCCTCACTATCTTTTTTTTTTTCATCCTGCTGAAGAAACTTTTGTCCTCTCTAAGAAGCTGGAGTGTGAAAAAGCTATTGAAGCTTTCCCACCTTTTCCTTCTGCTTGCATTTGCAGTTGCTATAACCGGTTACCATCTCAGGAATGAAAAGAAAGATGGAATTCACTCCAAAGATCACTATACTATCCCCTAGGCAGGCATACTTGGATCACCAAATGGTTTATCTTGGTTTCACTAGAAATGCTCTTTGAAAACCCTAAAAGAATAAAGACTGTAGTTCCTTTCAAACTATGGGATTTCTTAGAGAGTTAGAATATGTTTAATGCATGTTTTCTTTGTATCATGAGTTCCTCAAGACAGAAACTATTATATCTATTTCTCAAAGTGTTCAACACAGACTTGATGGGGTTTGGGAACTAATGAGTACTACGCTCTGACTCTGAGAGCCTGGGATTTCTATCTCTATGGATTCCTTCTTCTACTTGCCTTTAGAGCTCCAGTAAGTCAGCTGATTATACTTTGAATATCTTTGATGGTTAAGGTCACTGATAGCTCCATTAAAATGTTTCCTTTCCATTTTTGCCTATTTTGACCTCAAGACTCAGAATGATTTTAAGTGTTTTCTATTCAAGTTTTAAGAAAAAAAAAAAAAAAAAGCAAGAGTCAGATAAACAACTAACCAGAGATTATTGAATGAAGTACTTAATTGTGCCTGTTTTTATATTTTTTAAAAATCTTTCTTTAAATGGTCTGTTCTTCCAAAAATGTTATACTAATGCTATTTAACATGCTTAGCTGTTTAAATGTGATCTGGTGCTTTGAGATTTTAGATAATATATATTTGAGTGCAAATGATTGCTAATTTTTTTACTAAGCTAGCTTACAGAAAGTCTGGCATTTCAGATAACGAGGTTATAAAGCAGACCGCTCATCGAGCAGACACAGCTGCTGTCTAAACCACAGGCACTTGAGTAGTTTCCTACTGAGTAATAGCAAATATCTGAGGACAAAATAACAGTACCATCCCCTTCTGCCTCCTGGGCAGATGTGGACACCTGTATCCTCTGACAGTTGTGCTACGATGGGCAGCAACTCCATCTCATGCTTATTTGTACTCCTGGTAATGACTACCATGCCACAAAAAAAAAAAAATAAAAATACAACAAGTGTCTTTTAAAATCAGACTTACTCTATAGCCAGAGTCATGCAATGATTTTATAGACAATTTGAGTCAAGTAAATACCAGGACCAGAGGGGTTCCCATTAGTGCTGAGGTCTTCTATTTGAGCACAGAGAATCTCTTATCTCGGGCTAGAAATATTTATAGAGATAGACCCCCTGATGCATATCTGGCCCCAGGCTCTCCCCACCTGTCTGTCAGGAGCCTCCCATGCCAGGAGGTAAGTACTGTGGCTCCCTTCCCATTCGCTCAGCTTCCATGTAGACTATTTGAAGAGTGCCATCTGCAGGATGAACTGAGGACCATAAGTACTTCATTCATTTCCTTCAAATGACAGTTGAAGAATTCATTTAAAACGTGTTCAAGAGCTCATAGACACAAAATTTAAGGTAATGGTTTGCTACATTAATTCTTCTCAGGTATAATTTATGTTTACTATTGTCTTAAATGTCACTACACTATCTCAAGAGCAGAGGCGTATTTGTTCCAGGACTTCACGTTGCCCTCGGACCTCTCCCTGTGGGCAGCCCTTTTCTCCGCTGGAGGGCTTGCTCTTCCCTGCAGAAGAGCAGAAACCCAGGGGCTGTAACAGGTGCAACAGCTCTCTTCCTGCTTTGGTTCAAGACAATTTTTAACCTGAATATAGAGAACAGTGCTCAGAATTTCCTTCTCATATCAGCTTCAGATCAAAGATCCACAAAATCAGAACATTAGAAGAGATTCCTTCACTGAATCATGACCCTCTGTAGTACTGGCAACAAGTGACCCCCACTCCCCAGCCTCCCACTAATCACCATTTGCAATACCCTTCCTGACTATATCTCTTAGCCAGCAACCTCAAACAACAAGCAGCAAGAGTTTCCATGCTTTGGTTTTTAGCATTGATCTCTGATTCAAGAATTGTCTAATCCTGATTAAATCCACTCCTCCTCTCCCAGTGGCCCTCACCTAATTGAGAACAGAAGCAAGAGAGAATGCATGCCCTTTCCTGCCTGGATCATCTCTTTTCTCACCACT
The DNA here is from genome assembly GCF_003254725.2 of Canis lupus dingo. Lineage (NCBI taxonomy): Eukaryota > Metazoa > Chordata > Mammalia > Carnivora > Canidae > Canis > Canis lupus. The sequence goes on along the minus strand of NC_064275.1, from coordinate 27,598,200 downwards.
TGAGCGTGATGATCATGTTGCACAGAACAAAGTAGGTCTGAGGCTGCTGACAGCCCATCCGCCTTTGCCACAGTCAAGTTGGTTTTCCAGTGTGGACTACCAATGCCAGGATGCTAGGCAGCTCCACTGCCTACTCCCTTCCCCAGAGTAGGGATGAGAAAACAAAGCAGGACTATGAGACTCCTCTCTAGACACCGATTTATAGGGCAATATGGCAACCTCATGGTCCCTCGTTAATGTGCTCCCTTTGTTGTCCATATCTGTCCCCATTCCAGAGGAAACACTTCTAAAAGCATGAGTCTTTTAGAAGGTAGAACTCTCCTCTCCTAAGAAAGACACTGTCTTATCTGAAAGCAGGGACAGGGAGACACGGATTATAGAAAGAGATTACTCATTGGCAGAGCCTGGGAAAGGCTGTGATGCATGTCAAATGGGATGGCCCCATTTGGCCCCACAGCAGCATCTCCTCTCCACTTCCCCCCCTACTCTTGCTCTTTGTTCTGTACTTTTCCTGGGCAAACCGGCACCTAGAAATGAATTTTACACTCAGGTCCTATACTTCAGTAAGGAAGGACAGCATGAAGTTAGGGTAAAAACATGACTCTGCAGTCAGACAGACCTGAGTTTGAATTCTAGCAGAGCCACTGGGAAGAAGAATTTTCTGAGCTTTCGTGTCATCTTCTGTAAAACAAGGCTACTACAATCCATCATTCAGGATTGGTGGGAGACAAAATACATAATAGAACCATAAGCTCTCAAAAATGTGTCCATTCTTTCTTTAGCATGAATGTAAAGGAATGTGTCTCCGCTGCTGATTGAATGGCACGGTTCCACGTGAAAGGCTTATCAGGCACCAGTGAGAAGGTAGGGGAGCACTTGGGAGAAATGGGGTTAGAGTTTGGGTGGCAGCCAGGCTTGCTGAGTTGTAACAGCACACAAAACAACAGCTCCCTCAAGGACCTATAACCAAGGCTGGTATTGCCTCTGAGGCTCCAGCAGGAAGAAGTCGAGGGGGGCTGGCTGGCTCAGGGTTGTGGGTGGCTCTGCGGACGTCCTTTCTAAGTGAGGAAGGGCTGAGCCACAGGATAACCAAAGGGCAAGAACACCACAGCTATAGGATGGCTCCATTCCAATAGACTGTCCCAGATACCACAACCCCCACTCTCAGCAGACAGGGCGTCCATGTGGCCCTCTCCCATCCTTTGCCATCTGACAGAGAGCAGAAGCACCCAGGATGCCTGGACACTCAGATATTTCGGGTCGTGCCATATGCATACATGGCCTGTCCATGTTACATTGGCATAATCCAGCCCATTCCGTAGAAGGCCCTTGTATAGATGAGGTTTGCTTTTTTTGTTCTTGTGATGGTAGTAAAATACACATAATATAAAGTTTTTTTCAGTTCAGTGACATCAAATAGATTCACATTGTTGTGCAACCATGACTACTGTCCATCTCCAGAACTCTTTATAAGGTTGAAACCGTATCCATTAAATAATAACTCCCTATTCCCACCCCGCCCCACCCCCAACTCCAGCCCCTGGCAACCATCATTCTACTCTCTGTCTCTATGAAGATGACTACTCTAGGTACTTCATATAAGTGGACTAATATGTGTCCTTTCATGCCTGGCTTATTTCACATGGGATAATGTCCTCAAGATTCACCCATTTTGTTGCGTGTGTCATATTTCCTTCCTTTTTGGGGTTGAATAATAGTTCACTGTTTGTAGGGACCACATTTCATTTATCCTTTCATCTGGACACTTGGGTTGCTTCCACCTTTTGGCCATTGTGAACAATACTGCTATGAACATGGGTATACAAGAATCTCTTCACATCCCTGCTTTTAATTCTTTTGAGTATATATATATATATAAAAGTAGGATTGCTGAATCATATGGCAATTCTATATTTAATTTTTTGAGGAATTGCCATAGAGTGACTACATCACTTTATTTTCCCACCAACTGTGCACAAAGATTCTATATGAGGCTTTTTTTATTGCATAGGTTGGGTCTAATCCATCTGTATTCCCAGCTTGAGGTCACTAGTGACTCAGTCTTTCTGGCACCTGCCGGGCCTCTCACTTCCCAGCATTCACTTGCAGCTTCTCTAGAGATGTAGGTTGCTCCCACCACTTTCCTGTCCTCTAGCAGATTCCTTTGGTTCTTGGCAGGGGTTCACCTTTTGCACCCACAGCTCTCCCACAGCTTTGTCTTGAGCTGGGGCCCCCTTGCATGAGGGTTGGCACTCTGCACAATGCCCAGTGTGACACCCACACTGAGGACTGTCCACATGGTGGGATCAGAGCCAGGCCTGGTTAAAACTGTGGCAAACCCTAGCTTTGTCATTCTCCCTTCTGCCCCATACTGATTCCCTCTCAGATGGCGCTTCCCTGATTCATTCTTAAGTCTTAGTTTCCACTGCAACTGATCATGCCTGACAACATAACTGGACAGAGTAGAATTTCATTTTGAAGATGAAGATGTTCAGGATCCATTAGAGAACTCCCCCAAAAGAGAAACATAAGAGAGTTAGGATAAAATTGGGGGGCTGGAGGCTCAGAACAAAAAAGCCCTCTTATATCACTCTGCCATGAACTCAAATGGTCAAGGCTTCTCATGGCATCTTTGCATAATTAGAAAAAATGCCTTTTGGGGATCAGGAGCATCGCTCAGCTACAAGACTGAATATTATGCCATATTCTCCAGGCACATTCAGCCTTGTGGATACACGATGTGGTGAAGAGGTGCCATCTCTTCCTCCAGGTCCTAGAAGATACACAGCTTTGCAAGCAGAGCCAATGCTGATTTTCAGCTCCCACTTGCCTGTGGGCCATAAGCAGTAGTTCTGGGCCATTGGTGTTTCTAACAGCAATTCCTTTTGCCATTACCACCTTGTGGACAAGGCCTTTGCAGATCATGCAGGCAGGAAGATCCTCTCTGAAGACCATAAACAAGGGCCTATTGATCACTCACCCAGTGATTCAAGAGCAGATAAGGGTCTCCTTGCATCAGGCAGGAAGGCAGCTCAGAAACCACCAGCCTATCAACCCAACATGCCTCAAGCCCCAGCCCTGGCCTCCCTCGCCCAGCTCCACACACATACAACCACACACAGCATCTCACCTGGGCCACCTCTTCAAAGTCATCATGTCTCTTCTGCAGGGCCCGGGCTCGATGCAGGGACTTCCCAACCCCAGTGTGTTTGCTGAGAAAGGCCTCACCGTGGTTTTCAATCCAGTCCAACACCTGGTCAGAGAGAAGGATGACAGAAACAATGACTCCCCGGCAGAAGGAAAGCCATGTGACAATATGAGTGACCACTAGAGTCCTAGAGTTCCCATCCCAATCAGAAAGCAGCAGTCCAGCTGGAAACGTTCACTCCACCGTGGATCCAAGGATTTCATTACTGTCATTGCCCACGTAGCAATCCCACTCTTAGCTAAATTCAACTCATCTTTGATCTCTGGAATATCCCCTCATTATTCTTTCAGTTTTCCCAGCCTTAATTATTATTTTAAACAAGCTACACAGACCATCAGGCACAGTTTAAACCCCTCATTACCTTTACTCCACTCACATAAAGTCAAAAGTCAAAAGTCAAGCACGCTGGTGGAAAATTAGGCAGCATCAGGTCAGGGCAGTTCCTTGGCCCTCATGGCTTACTCATCCCTACTTTACCATAAAAGCACTTATAGCAGAGCCAACTAGTCATGGGGACCCTGCCTCCTCGAGCTCCTGGGACTCCCTTCCTAATTTTGAGGGTACAGTCCACACTGGTTAGTCATCATCTGGTGGCTCAAGAGAGTGATCACTAGGACGATCCTTTCTGGCTTTCTGGCTTTCTGTCCTTTCTGGCTTCTTTCCACTTCTCTCCTCCAATCAGCACCAACCAACCAACCACATAAATTAGGGTCTTTACATCCTAAGGCCTCTGGTATCTATGATTCTCTCCTGGAAAGAAGTGGAGACCCCGTGTTTTTCTACACTTAAGATTAGTGATTTGGCCTCAAGACATTTTCCTCAGTAGTTAGAAAGCCTGGAACAGAGGTAGCTGGAGCAGTAGAGGGATGAGGGAGGGGGATGCTGAGAAGGTGAGAAAATATGTTTTCCTGAGGGGCTCTGGACAGAGGGAGTGGAAACCCCTTAGTAGAAGCCTTGAAAAGGAGGGAGGACTAAAGCCTTTCACACCTCTTTTGCATTCACGTCAAAGGCCTAACAAAAATGTGTGCCTCCCAGGGAGAAGGGAAACAGTTCACTCCCTGGTCTCCAAAGAGTTGGTGCTCAATAAAGCAGGTGGCTAAAATTAAATCAGTTATACAGACACACACCTGTTAGAGATCCTGCCAGGACAACTGAGCTCACTCTATCCCTGCTATTCTGGACTAAACCTGAACTTTTGGTTAATGATGTTTTAGCCTTCTCAGATTCTAGACGGGCTTTTTGGGAAGATGATTTAGATGAACTGGGCCTGTTTAAAATGATGCTTTAGGGTCACCTGGGTGGCTCAGTGGGTTAAGCACCTGCCTTTGGCTCAGGTCATGGTCTAGGAGTCTGCTTCTCCTCTCCCTCTGCCTCTCCCCTCTGCTCACACGTGCGCGCTCTCTCTCTCTCTCTCTCAAATAAATAAATAAAATCTTAAAAATAAATAAATAAAAAGATGCTTTAGTCCATTCCTCTGTTTCTTCTACAGACTGCCCTGTGGCAAGCAGACAGACCAAATCATTCCATGGAGTATAGGCATGGGAGTTCTGGCTCCAAAGAATCTAGTTTTGGCTTCACTTCCTCCACCATGTGAGATAAATTACACCTGCAATTGTGCAAAGTACGGAAGCTTTCGAAGTCTTCGGTGACACTATCACAAAGTCCACTACAAGATTGGTATTAGATCAGAGAAATGTATGTATGAATATAAAAATGAGATTCAACAAACATCCCCTTAACAAAACTGGAATGTCCGATAATTGCCCATGAAAAAGGAGAAAAGAAAGGCTTCTTAGGGAATGACCATATAAACAGTGGATGTAGAGATTTAAACATTTTACATAACAATTCTCGCAATATATGATTTTAATATTTCAGAGGCATGTCTGTAAAAAGAAATTGCAGTAGTAAGTGAACTGGATTTTTACCTTTCACAAACACTGAAAGGCAGCACTGAAAAGAACTCTAAATGTTCCTTTTTTAGAGGAAAGAAGAGCCCACATCTCTCTAGAATCATTTATGGGGAAATTTCAACAGCCACAACAACAAAAAATCAGGAGAGTGCATTTTCACTTGACTTGACACAATGTGATCCCACAATTTTCTGTTGTAAAGAGGATATTGAGCATCAGCACGCAAGGTCAAAGACAAATATTTCTAGTCACAAAGTTTTCCATGTACTGTGTACCATGGATAGCGTGGTTTTGCAATTTTTATGCGTATTTAAACTTGTATTAATCCCAGATAGTGAAGCTTATGAATAGTTCTGATAATTTTGATATACAAAAGAGCCGTCATGTGGCTTTTCATGAATGCTTCGGAATTTATGACAGATTACTCAGATTACGATTATTTACTTATTCAGTTGAGAGCAGTTAAGTGTGACCTGCTTGTCCGGCAATGTTTTAATGAGTTTAATTTCTTTCATTTCATTTTGTATCTCTAACTTTGATGAAATGTGTTATGCTGAAACAAACTGGTTTAAGAGAAAAGCTTTCCATCTACTAGTTAGCAAATGGTTAGCTTTTATACTGCCTGGGGGTAATTTCACAACTTGTAAATTTTTTTAAAAAAGCAATTTGTGTCCTATTTAAGTTCTTTTGCTTTCTTTAAAATGCCAATTCATTGTCAGTTAATGACACTTAAGTTTACTTAATTAGCTCTACCTTAACCTCTTAAAAATCTATTTCATATCTGAGAGGCTTTTATTAAACATAACTTTGATTGCTCTGTGATGTTATATCATCTCCATTTAGTCCAGCTTCTGCCATCAGAGCCAAAGCTCTGGGGAACACATGAGCAACCTTGGTGAAGATGCAGAGACTGCGTGGAAATCAATTCAACAAATAAAAAGGCAAATGATTTAGGATGTGAACAAAATTACTTTAATAATCCATAGAAACTGGAAAAGTACTTGAGGTTAGAAAAACATCATCACTCTACGAGGTAGTGTTTAAAATGCTGATTTCTGACTGTTTCAGTCAGTTCACTGAGAGCCCCCCTTACTTGACACACATGTTTAGACCACATGCTCTCTTGACCCTGATTCCGTGTCCCTCAATTATGGAAGTGCAATCTAGCTTCCCCCTGGACCACATAGCAGAGAAATATGCTTTCTAAGCAGATGCCAGCAATGTCTCATAATTATACTCCATAAATTAATATGCAGCATCAGAAATCTGGATATCTCACAGTTTCTGGTGCATAACAGACTTGGAAGATCCCTGGATGAAGAATAAATTGCATTTCCAGCCAAATCCCTGGAACCCTACTGAAGCATATGCGCCCATCAAGGTACTTCTTATTAGCTATCTCTGTTTAACTTCTCTCATCTGCAAAATTTTATTTAAAATAATCAACTATCTGGGCACCTGGGTGGCTCATTTAGTTAAGTGTCTGCCTTCAGCTCAGGTCATGATCCTAGGATCCTGGGATCCAGCCCCACATCAGGCTCCCTGCTCAGCAGGGAATCCCTCTGCCTCTCCCTTCCCACCCACCCCACCACCACTGGCTTGTCCTCTCTTTTGGTCACTATCTCTCTTTCTGAAATAAATGAAATCTTTAAAAAATAAAATAATCAATTATCAATCTTAGGATGATAGTTAACAATACCCATCAATGGCTTTGAATTGGTATTCAAGTGTTTCCACCTAGAAGGTGTTATTTTTTAGTTTTTGCCTGTGGGTTCTTCAGGGAGCAAAGGAGCACCTGTGAGATGGGAACATCACTGTATTCAAACAGATATTATTAGTCTTCCTGTGCCCTCGTGCTGGCACTAGAACAGCCAGGAGGCGGTAGTAAGCAAGGCAGGTGGGATCCTGATTCTGGGAACTCATTCTATGTCGGGAATGGGCACTGGACAGAGGACCACACAACTGGTCATGAGCTGCAACGGCGAAAGTGCCAACAGTCAGGGAAGGCCTCTCTGAAGAAGTGAGGTTGAGCTGAGCGCTGAGAGCAGGACTTAACCAAGCAGGAAGACAAGCCATCAGCATGGCCTGAGTAGGGGTCAAGCAGGCAACGAGCCCAGAGAAGGCAGGAACCAGACATGCTGAGCCCCGGTGGTGTGCCCAGTGGGATTTCAGGGCTCATCCTAGGAGCCACTGAAGGGCTGCTGCAAAAGGAGAAAGAGCTGCATTTAAAAGCTATTATCTTTGCTCTGTGGAGAATTGGAGGAAGGTGAGAGTAGAGGTGGGAAAACAGGACATTACTGCAGAAATCCTGACAAGAGTCGATGCTGCCTCAGATGAGCCCAGGGGCATTGTCCATGGAGAGACAGATGTAATATTTGGGGCAGAGAATGGCCAGGATTTGGTGGTTAGGGATGGGGACAACAGGGAGGCAGGCGGAAGAATGACCCCCCTGGGGCGTGGCTTGAATAACAGCATGGGTGGAGGATCTGGTCACTGGTGCAGAAGCAAAGGAGTTATGAGGGACAGCACAGAGATAACAGATTTTTCTGGTTTTCTTTCCATTTTCATAGTCACGCTCTGGTTTTGACAAATGGCAGTTATGCCTGTGAACTTGAGTGGGAAGCAGCACCCAATGATAGTTGTCAATCTGATTCTGGCAAGAGGTGCCCTTAGTTACAAAGGAGCGATTTTATACACTGAGGTTTAAAAAAGAATTTATAGGGCAGCCCCGATGGCCCAGCGGTTTGGCGCCGCCTTTAGCCCAGGGCATGATCCTAGAGACCTGGGATCGAGTCCCACATCGGGCTCCCTGCATGGAGCCTGCTTCTCCCTCTCTCTCTCTCTCTCTCTCTCTCTCTCTCTCTGTCTCTCAAGAATAAACAAATAAAATCTTTAAAAAAAATTTTAAAAAATAAAAAAGAATTTATAAATTGCTAATATCCTTGGATCCTAAAATTTAAAAATTAGGGACACCAAATTCATTTGAAAAACACAAACTTAGGTCTAAACGGAATTAACCTGTGCATTCTTGAAGGGGCATTTCACCAGGACATAGTTTCAGAGGGGCCCCTTGACCTGACACGCAAAGTCCTCTGTGGCCACCCACCCCCTCTCAAGCCCACCTCCAATGAGTCCCTGCCTCACCCCCGAATGCCCCCAAAGCTGCTTCTTGCTTTCTGAGTTCTGCTCTCACTACCTTTAATTTCTCCACTTCTCCTGTGATGTCCATGTCCTCCTTTCTCCCTATCTCTGCTTCTCAGCCTCCTTTCTACTCATCCTTTAAGCATCATCTCAAAATCACTAGTTCTGGAAAGGCTTCTCTTTAATAACCCACCCAGGCTGGGGGGGGGGGGTGTCACTCTTCCCTGATTGTGTTGGACCCGCAATTACAGCCTCCAGACCCATCTCTCCCACTAGACTCTGACCTCCTGGTGATTCCCAGCCTCACAGCGCAGCGTGGTTTGTTACTACACGTTGAACTGCACTCAATTCACCCTCATCCCCACCACATGACTTGGGGTGCATGTGTCAGCTCCGTGCTCCTCTCCTTCACTCTGTCACAGGGCCTCTCTCGTGTGTCTCCACCCTCTCCACTGCCCCACCCGGCAGGTGGTTAGTTCTCCAGCTCCAGGAGTGTGAGATTTTCCCTACTGTATCCGACCCTCCCACCATCCTCCTGCCCCCAGCATCCCTGGAGCATAGCACATGCAGGAGCTACCCAACGACTGCTTATGGCCGTGAGCTGTCAAGAGCAAATCTGGCTCAGCCTGTGCCCCACCATCTTGACAGAGTCGGTGCCAACCCATCCAGGAGGAGGTCTGACCTGTGCCCTGTCTCTGGGGACAAAAGCCCAGGACCTCAAGGTGTTAGAGCAGACAGGCAGTCTCAAAAACAACTTGTAAAGCTCTTCTTCCTTTTTCATGCCCCAACTGTTCAACCAGAAATTAGTCCTTTCCCAGAACAGTCTTTTCCAAGAGAGAGCAGCTCACATCCTGAACCGGGTGTGGGAGCCAAATCTAACAGCCATTAAACATAATTCCCTAATCGCCCCCTTTCTTCCTCATCTAATTGTGTTTATTCCAATGAGCACGCAGTCAAGGCAGGGTGCTTTTCAGGGCAGGAGACAGTCCTTTCTAGCTGCTGAGAGAGAAAAGAGCTTTTTGAAGAGAAATACTGATATTTTTTTTCTGAACAGTGGCCATGAATGCAACTCAGTTAATGAGAGAAGATCAAGGGCCTACCTGTTTACTGTCGGGGGACTCTGATTTTTTGGGCTCTTCTCATGTGATTGAATCCTAGTGTTTGAGGAAACCCACAGGGTCATTCAGCCCAATGCAGGAGGCCCCTGCACTTAAGAGATATCCACCTTGGAAATTTTAAGTCTGTTTCTAAGCTCCACCTACATTTACCCTTTTAGGCTCCTAAAGCATCAAATGTGGCACCATCATGATGAGCATAACTTATAGATACCATCCTCGGGGTCAAGAGGAACCTGGGTTCTGGTCCCAGGTGTGCCCCTAACCATCTGTGACCCAGCTGGGTATGTACCTTCTCCTCCCTGGACCTCACTGCCTCAAATGAAAATACTGGACCCGACCATCTCCCTAGTCTTCTTCAACTCAAATATTTCATTATTTTATTACATGGAGGGTACAGCAGCTCCCCTCCTCAGAAGAAGACTATTATCCGCGGAGGGTTTGCTCGCTGTTAAGCACTAGGCCAGGGCATGCGGCTCCTCACCATCTCTGTACTGTCTCACAACACTGAAAGGTGAGAGTTAGCATCCCTATGTTTAGACAAAGGAAGTAAGTCTCAGAGAGGTTAATTAACTTGTCTGAGCTCACGCAGCTCCCAAAGAGTGGAGTCAAGATTCCTTCCCCAAGGGTGGATTCCAAGACCACATCCTAATAAACCTCCCCTGGCTAACCTGCTGTGTGGACACCTCTTCAACCTCTTTGGACTCTGATCCTCTCGATGGGGTTGCTGTCCCTGCATGGGTGCTCTTCTCACTCCACCTGGGCTGTGACACAGCACCACAGCTCTGGCCTTTGGGGATGGTCTCCTTACCCTGCTCAGTTGGCACCTATGCAGAGCCACCCTCTCTTACAGGTGCTCTGTTCACCCTCCTTGGACTCTGGCACCCTGCACCAGGCTGCTCCTGTACAGGGACTCTGCTCTGGACCACACTTCCTTGAGGGCTACTAGTGCTGAGCTGCCCCCCACACAAAGCCATCCTGAGCCCACTTGGGCGCTGACTTCCCTGGGCCACTGCAGCCCTCTCTCCCTGTGGAGACACCCCCCTTGCTCAGCCCCACTTACGAGAAGAAGAGCCTGCCCTCTTCCAAAAACATTTCTGTATTAGCTCCTTGGATGCTCTCCTTACTAGGAATCACTCCTGCCTCAATGACCTTCATACCTGCCTATGTGCAGTTTTCTTTTTTTTGATCCCTGTTGTCCATCTTCCCAGCCTCTAAATTTTGGAATGCTTGTGGGCTTTCTTCTGAACCTCTCCCTTCTCTTCTCTTACTCCCTGCATTATCTCACCCAGTTCCATGGCTTTAAGTGTCATCTGTGCGTTGGTAATTCCCATAGTCACAGGTCCAACTCAAATTTCTCTCCTGAGACTGAGACTCATCCCCCGTGGCTTCCTCTCCCACTCCAATCTGGTATGTAACCTCAGACCTAATATATCTAAAACAGAACTCTAGATTCCCTTCTACCCTCCTCTCTTGGTGTTCCCCATCTCAACAGAAGATGCCAAATTCACCCCACTGCTGAGCTGCAAGCCTGAGAGTCTTTCTTCTTAACCCTTTTATGCTGTTAGCTGGACCTATTTCTTCTTTTTTTTTTTTTAAAGATTATTTATTTATTTGAGAGAGAGAGAGAGAGCATGAGTGGGAGGAGGGGTAGAGGGTGAGGGAGAAGCAGAGTCTCTGCTGAGTGCAGAGCCCGATGATGGACTCGATCCCAGGACCCCAAGATCATGACCTGAGCCGAAGGCAGATACTTAACCGACTGAGCCACTCAGGAGCCTCAGCCCTTTATCTTTTAGATAAAGATATCTAAATATCTTTATTTAGATAAATAAAGGTTATCTAACCTTTATTAGATAGCCCCTGCCTAAAGGTTATTTAACCTTTATTTAAGTTAAATAAAGACCTATTTCTTTAAACATAAATTAATTCAACATTCCCTTTACTAAAAACTCTACCATTGTTTGCTACCACACTTAGAAAATCCAAATGCTCTTCATAGCTTATGAGGTCTAATTTGATCTGGTTCCTTTTCTTCAAACTTCTTACCCTTTTGTCCTGTTCTCTATTCTACAGCCACTTTGGCCATTCACCCATTTTCAGGAAGGTACCCAGTTCATTCTGGTGTCAAGGATTTCATAGATCCCATTTCATTTGCCTGGAACCTCCTCTTAAACATATGGCCATGGCTTATTCATTCCGCTTTCTGCTCATCCACCACTGGCTACCACTCACTATATGACATATTACACATCCATCTGTCTGTGGTGGTGTTTTCTCTTTACCTCCAGAATATAAGCTCTGTGTGGGCAGGGGCTTTGTTGGGTTCACAGCTGGGTTCTCAGCATTTGCTGAACAAATGAGTGAATGAACTCATCCCATCTGACTTGAGAACTTCCTGTGTGATTAAAGGAAATGGAGACAATCTGCAAACGCATGTGGCATCAGAATCTCAGCCCCGTGATTCCGTCATCTGGCTCCCCCGATCAATCATCTTATTCAAGACAGGTTATTATGCTTGTGTCATAATTTGATCCACAGTAAAATAAGCAGGAAGTTTCTGTTGTTTTAACAGAAGAACTCCTCCCTCTCAGCAAGTCCCCCCTGCCTACAGCCTCCCTGCTCTTTACAAAGCTATTATTCTGAGACCAATGAAAAAGAACACACACACAATCAGCTGTCTACAACACATTGTGCTCTGTTAAAGGCTCCAGTACACACGATACGTAAGAGAACCCAAGACAGTTCATCATATCATTATTTCTCTCTCCCAGCACAGTACAGTGAATGCTAGTCCTGAAGAGGAGTGGCTCACACAATGCCATTACCACCCAGCTCCCATCGCCTGAGCCTGGAGAGCATGTAGGCGCCACTTGAAACGCCCAATTACCAACAGGTCATTTTTCTGTCCCTTCTCTGGTACAATTATAATAATCAAAATAAATGTCTTGCTATGGCAGGACAAGCCATCATTTTTCTGAGAAGCAGCAGCTGAAACTCATTAGCAGGTGTCTCTTCTCCTTCCCCTAAGAATCGTGGCTCCTTCACCTGACAGACCAATGCTGGGTAGAAGCTGGCCAGGAGACCCGAAGCCCCACAGTTTCAGCTGCCTCCACCCTGCAGCCCTCCACTCCCAGTCAGCCCAAACCTGTCCCTTCCCATCAGAGCAGAGACTGGGGGTGACTGGAACTTGCCTTTGACCTTGGCACCTCCCTGAAAGAATCTCCTCACCCTGGTGCCTGGACGCCTACTTATGGTGTCACCATACTTCTCATCATTTCAGTTTGGATCTCTCTCTTTTAAGATTTATTTAATCATGAGAGACACACAGAGAGAGGAGAGACACAGGCAGAGAGAGAAGCAGGCTCCATGCAGGGAGCCCGATGCTGGACTCGATCCCAGGACCCCGGGATCATGACCTGAGCTAAAGACAGACACTCAACCACTGAGCCACCCGGGCACCCCCAGTTTGGATCTCTTAAGTCTGAGGTTCTGGAAATTCAAAATGCTTAAGAACTACCTGGGGCTATTTCTAAAACTTAGGTGAGGAGGTTCAGGACAAGCCCCCCTCTTCCCCAATAGAATGTGCCACTTTGACATGTGGATTATTTTGAGCTGAAGGCACTGGAGACCCTGTGGCCTCAAGAGAAACTCTGTATCCTCCCTTAACTACATAGAAGAATCTAAATTGCAGGTCTTTCCCAGAATAAGGATGATTAACAGAGAGAAATTTTATCTGAGTGACCCATCTATATGATAGGACAAACATCTAATTACCAAACATCGGCTCTTCTTATGAACTGTGAAGTGCGTTCCTTTCCTCTGGAATCCCAGACCCCTACCCCCTTATCCTTAGTTCAGAATGACATATATACCTCATTTTGCCTGTCTTTGGAATTTCCATGTCTCTGTGGATTCCCTATATGTACGCCTATTAAATTTGATTTTCTCCTGTTAATCTGCCTTATATCAACTTGATTCTTAGTCTAGCTAGAAGGATCTTTGAGGAAATGGCAATTCTTGCTCCCCCAAGAAGGGAGCAAGACATTCTTGTTCCCTGTTGATAGGCACCATCTTGCCCATAGATTCTGAATCAAAAAGTATGGAATAGGACTAGATAATCTGTGTTTATAACAAGTTCCTCCGCTCTGAGATGATTTTAATGTCAGTGGTTCAAGGACCACCCTTTGGAAAGTACAGTTCCACATTTGCCCTTGACATCTCCCTTGTTTTCTCGGACCTATCCTTGCCTCATTCCGTAGTTCCTGCTCTCTGGCCATGCGAGGACTGTGGCTGCCAGAAGCTTCCTGCTCCAACCCAACTTTCCACCCACACCAAATCACCTCAGACCTTCACTCTTGGAGCATGTTTCCTCAGTTCAGATCTTTGATTAGCTCCCCACTGGTGACAAAGTATGAGCCTTTTATTCTTGAGCCTGTATCCAAGGCTCAAGAAATAGCATGTTGAGGTCAAGGACGTGTTGAGAATAGGGGTTATCAAAAAGAAATGACCCTGGATGGTGGGTATCTTCTCAATCATTAACATAATAATAAAAAGGAATTGAGGACATTAAAAGTACTTACAATTTCCATGGATCAAGAAAGCCCTGAAGCTCAGTAACTCCTGGGAAGGGACTTCCTCTCACTGCCTCCCACATCCTACCAGTCCTACCAGCCTTCCAGTCCTGCCAAATGGAGGCACCCAGATCCTTCCTTAGAAGGTGCTCACCATGGAATGAGTATTGTTCAATCAGAGAAGAGTTTGCACTCAGAAAATCAAAGCAAGCACTAAGAGAGAGACCTTGGCAGGTAAGGGTGGAGAGGAAGGTGGGAAGTAGGGCAATGAGGAATGGGAGGTTAGGGGTTTGGGGAAGAGTATAGAGTGCGAGGAGTAATAGACACCCAAGCAATTCCCAGGCAGGAGGGTCTGAACCTGTCTGAGGCAAGCATCTAGAGCTCACTCCCCAACCTTGCCAATTCTAGGTAGGGAATACTTGGAGAAGGCTGAACAGAACCTTCAGTGCCAGCCTCCAATGATGGAGAGAAGAGAGAGAGGGGAGAGAGGAGGGAGAGGGGAGAGAGAGAGAGAATGAATGAGAATGCTCCAAGATCAGGGACACCAGAGATGCTAATGTTGAGGATGTTTCCTACCTTGGCTGTGATCAGAAATCAGCCCCAAGGAGCAGAACCGTCCCTCTCTCCCTTCCCTATCTCCCCCAGTGCAGCTGAGCCTTAGCCCTGCTTTCTTCCTGGGTGTTCACCCTGCCTGCAGGATCACCTGTCATCTATCTGAATGCATTTCGATGGACCACCAAATAACTTGAATGAAAACTTTACCGCTCCTAAATACCAGCATGGGCAGAGGGATATTATTCAACAAAGAAAAGCATCAGTAACACCAAGTTAACAAGATTGTGAAAAACAAAGGAGAATGGATAACGTCTGTTCTAGGAAAATCTGTATCAGAGATAGGTAACTATAGCGGACAATTTTACAGTGATGCAACGGATGGGAAAGGGTGTTTGGGTATGAGCAGCACTTGTCTTGTCACCTGTGGGCCTTACTGGACAAGCAGTTTGAGGATGAATCTCAGCTGTGGGCTTCATGACCTTGGGCAGGTCTCATGCTCTGGAACCAAGTAATCTAGGGGGGCCCTTTGAGCAATGACACTCTCACACTCATTTGCAAACCCCTCAAGGGCAGGGTCCCGGTCCCTCTGCATTCCAGTCACCTAGCATAATGCCTACAGCATAGCGGAGAGGCTAAGAGCAGGACCCAGAGGTTAGGGGGACTTGCATTTCAATCTTTACTCTGCTACCAGCAGCGTGACCCGAGGCAAGTTCCTTTAACCTTCTTAAACCTCAATTTTCTCCCCAGTAGGATGGGAACCAAACTCTCACCTGCCTTATCAGGAAGATTAATTAAGAAAAGCCAAGTGAAGAGATTAGAAGCTCAATCACGTGTACTCAGAAAGATGATGAATCTCGAGCTTTAAACCGTACAACTTTTACAGGCACATTTCATTCCAGCAACAAAATCTCTCTGATGTTTGAGTCCTGTCCACCACATACCCAACAAGTAAGCAGCTGGCATTTCAAATTTTCCAGGTGGTTCTCCCTTGGCTGTGTTCCTTGATCTCTCTGGAACTACACCCTGGGCATTTTCCTTCTTAGACGCTTTAATCCTTTCTTATCAGAAGAGCTCATTTCTAGACCTGTCATCATTCTGGTCACTTGTTTCTAACTAATCGTTCCGTGTGCAGCCCAAAGCACTCACCTTTTATTAGGCAAAGCTGTCCACGGGATCATATAACGTCCAAACTGGTTTAGTGTGATTAAGGGGGTAGAGTCACTACAGCTAGTAAAAGTTGGAATATCCTCAGTTTAAAAAATGTTACTCTCAAATCCTTTTTCCATATTCTTTGGCAGGCAGGAACTGACATAGTAAAACCTATAATTTTCTACGTGAGGCTCCAGAAAAACTGACAGACACAGGTGGGATTCATTTGTAAGCACAGGAACTATGGACTTTAATATTGATACAGTCATTCAGACGGGGAAGCCACTGAGCCTGATAAATTCGGCCCCTCGCTAGCTCACCTGACTGGACTGCTTATAAGAAAGGCTTTGTTCTTAAGGGAGGGCCTTGGAGCCCCAAACATCACAGCGCCGAGACCACGCCTCACCCTTCCTGCCTTACCTCCCACCTGCCCTGCCAAGGGTGGGCACCCAGTTGGACTTCCTCTTTCCTGTCCCCTGGCTCTATCTCAGCTCTGCTTCCCGGCCGTCCCCAGGAACACCAGCTCCATCTCCTCTGCCTCGGCTCCGAGGACCACTGCCATCCCACTCCGACCACCAGGAACTTTCCTTGATCTGACTCCATCAGGACACTGTTCTTTTGCTTCTGTGGCCCTGAACATGGCCAGCCGTGTGCCCTTCCTACAGGGGCCTGACTCCCAGCACAGGGCCTCGCCAACAGGAGGTGCGCTAAAGCATTTCATCGATTCATCCTTGCAAACAACAGAGGGACAAGAAGAAGAAAGGCCGGCAAAACAAGATGGCCTGCAGAGAGTATTCAAAACAGATGCTCTGGCTATGGAAAAAAATGGAATGGAATCTGCACCTAGCGGAAAGATCAAGATTCCAGCCACTCCTTGTTCTTCTCAGCACAAAGTCAGGTTTTTCCGGGCTAGGAAGCAGTCCCTTACACCCCTGGGAACACACAGGAGTTAGGGGGAAATAAGACGTTGGGATGGACCTCGGTCAGTGCTGTCCCACGTAAACAGGAAAAACAATAGCACTGAAAAGAATTCTGCTAGTGATAGGATGGCAGGGGTGTCCCATCCGCACCTTTCTGCAGCTTAATGAAGCCCAGCTCCGGTCTGAGCCTTAGAGACTCACTTCCACTGCCTCCAAGCCCAGCAGGGAAAAGAAACTTGAGCACATCTGTTGGGACTCAAGGGAGAGCACCCACATCCAAGGGGGATGTGCAGGCCCATTCTGACTGCAGGGGTTTGAGTGGAATCTCTTTGTCACTCATGTCTACCCTTGGTTTTCATCTCTTTGCTTTACTCCGCTTTGGGCCCTTAATGGGTAAAATATTCCTACTTGGGCAAAGACCAGGCCGGAATTGGCAAGGGGACAAGCAGTTAGGTAGGCAGAGGCGGAGCACTCTCCAGCCCTCTCCCTCCACCAGCAGGAGGCCCTGCTTCTTTCTCTTCTGTCCCTCCTTCACCTTCCTCTTTCTCTGCCTCCTCCCATCCCAAGGATGAGGGATTCTCTGCCCTCGATCTTCCAGTCTCTCTCCCTTTCTTCCTCTGCCCCCATTGGCTGTCTCTGTCTCCCTCCTGTCTTGGGCTGTGTGCATGTGTCTGCCTGTCTTTCCCCTCTCTATAGAAGCACGCCTGGGGGGGCTTCCTGTGTCTCCCCCTGTTCTCTTCCTCTGTCTAGCTGGCTCCTCTCTCGTGTGGCTTTCCTATAGGATATCTGGACCAGGAGCCCGAAGACTTAGCTGCCGGTCCTGGCACTGCATTAACGAGCTGTGTGGTGACAGCCAAGTTATTTCACATCGCTGGGTCTCATGTTCCTCGATCATATGGTAGGCTAGATTGGATGGCCTCTCAGGTCTTTGACAGCTCTGATTTTATCAATGAACGAAAGAGAACTCGGCGGACCCCCCAAAACAGTCGCTGGAGAATCAAGCTGGGGTCCCCAATAGCACAAGCACCAGGGGGCGCCCGAGTCCCACTCAGAGGCTGTGGCTAAGGCCGCCAGACAAGGCCGATGCTGATGGAGGCTTTACTACCTGCCAGGCAGCCAGGGTGCTAAGCCTGTATCTGTATCTCACTCAGTCCTATGAGTCGATTCCTATTTCAGAGGGCACGAAGTGGAAGCACCAGGGGTGAAATGCCTGGCCCAGTCACACAGCCAAGGCTTGGGGGATGGGATTTACACTCAGGATGTCTGACTGCAGAGCCTGCGTTCCTAGGCACAGTTCTGTGTTCTTGCAGCCACTGATGCTCGCTCACAAGCTCTCCACTGAGGCTGCCGAGCAAACATCTCTGGAGCTCAGATGTGCCCAAGAGTCTTGGGTCTTGGACTATGTGGTTGTCAATTCTCTCCTCCCTCAAGACGCCAACTCTGACTTCTCATGCCTCTGCCTATAACCGTCCCATCAATACTCTACGGCCCTGCACACTGAGTGGCCCGCTCTGATAAAATTGTTCTTTAGATTTTTCGAACGGGTATGTCTTAGGCCGTTCTAACGAACTAGGCATCTTGCCAGGACGTAATGCAGTGCATTTGTAGGCCGACTGCAGAACATGGAGCTTTCTGGATAACAGATGAGCATTGGCATGCTTTGTGAGTGCTGAGGCTATGTCCCTGTCTCCTCCACCTTGGCTATAAATACCTGGGACCCTCAAAACTTTAACACCACCACACCTGCGGGTAGGCTCCAGCCACTCACTAGCAACTACTGGGTGGGCTGAGGGGGAGGGTTAAATGGTGTTCACCTCACAGAAACAGAAGCTGGGGATCCTCAGATAATAATTTCAGCTCAAGTCAGCAAATATAAAGAGAACCCCAGCTTCATATCAAATATAGCTAAGAGTGGCCAGGTGCACGGAGAAGCAGCAGCCATGGTTTCTACTCTCAAGGAGATAGGGAATAGATGAGATGCAACATGCAAAATAAAGCTGAGGAATATATAAAGTTCCTGGGGGTCAGGAGACCAAAGTCCAAGTCTTTTGCCCTAACTGTTCAGTGCGTTATGTCAGAAGCCTTCTGAAGCACCAGCTCCACCATCTGCTGGGCACTAATGACTGGCACAAGGGTAGGAGGTAAGCACTGGGGACTCCCTACCAGATTTGGCAGCCCTTGTTCCTCCACGCTCTCCTTTGCATGTCTCTCCCAGTGTCACTGACCTGGGGAGTGAGAGCCTGTGTGGGACAGTGGTGAGTCAAGTTATGTTCCAGAAGTGAGAGTCGCATAGCCTGAAAAGAACAACGGAATTACCATCCTGGGGGATTCAGTCCTCATGGAAAATCTGAACCCATCACATCCACCCGATGTCGTTCTACTTGCTTTTGCTCAGCGCCAATAACGTGATGCATGAAGTAGAGATGAACTGATAGCATCTCAATTCCAGAACTACTCTCATTTTTAAGAGCATGATGTAGAATGGCCACAGGTGTAGCTTTACTAGACTTTTTTTTTTTTCCCCTAGCTTTAGTGTTGATGTCTTGGCGGCCACAGAAAAGTCTGGGAGACGATCCAAGTCTGGATGCCACCTTCCTGTTGGGGAGGCCTTTAGCCTGCCCCTTCTTGCAGCTCCTCTGTCTCTCCCCAGAGCTCATCCTGGTGGCACAGCCATGGATACAGCAGGAGGACAAAGAGGGACACGGCACAACCTGCAGCCTGGTTACCCCCATGAGTCACTCCAAGTTCCCTGAAACAATAACACCACTGTGTGTGCCTCCGGAGGCTGGCACCTCGCCCTGTCTCAATCACAGATGGACTCCGTGCTCTCCTGTGCTCTGGGATGATGTATTTATCTGGACAGTTCCAGATGGCAGCAGTAGGCCACTGATTCATTTGCTTCTCCATTCCCGGCAGGCTCCACAAGGGTTTGGGAGCTGGGGCCAGCACATAAGTGCCCATCTCTCCCGAGGCTGAGGTGTCACCTCTGATGGCTCAATCACTTGCCCCAGCCTAAGAGGGCAGCCCAACAACAAAGTCAGGGCAGCCCAAAATTGGAGACACTCTTGAAGGTTGGTCTACTCCCAAGACTAGTCACAAGGTGAACCCCCTCCCAGCCCGTCACAGCCAGGAATAGCATGTCCTGCTCTCCCTCCAGCCTCTCTCGGTCTCAGGGCACCCAGCCCTGGGGCCCCTCCCAACAGCAGCTGTGAAGGGGACCACATGCCAAAGACCTGTCCAGCTGGCTCGCGGTGTCCATGTATATATTTCCATACGTGGCTGATTCCCCGGCGTGTGAAATGTTATTTTATATGACTTGAGATTATGTACTGGCCCCAGGAGAGTCTGATAGCATGAGTGCCCTGACCCTTGCCTCTCGCAGTGAAATCAGTAGGGAGGTGGTGTTAAGCCCCAACTGCAGTTACCAGCTCCCAACCATGGCGCTCCCCATCCCCCAGAATATCAAAACTAGAACCCAGCTCCCAGGGGTCCCCGAGAAGACAGAGAAAATATGAGGGAAAAATGAATGGGTTATTTCATTCAAAGGCATATTCATGGCAAGGCTGTCCTTTCATGGCCAAAACATAACCATTTCTTTATCATTTGTGGTAAGGGGAAAAGCTATGACTGTATAATAATGCAAAGAGAGAGATTAAGCCAGAAATAACCTCTGATCACTAATAGCCCGTGTTTTAAATCTCATTTGCCAAGTAAAACCTTGCCTTAGAACCCCCTAAAGGCCCTGTACCCCAACCACACCCCAACTTTAGCAGACCATCTGCATCGCTGATTGAGAAGTGAGTTCACTGTGTGCGGTCCAACCCTGACAGTGCTCAAATGGCCCCTCCAGGCCCTGGAGTCATCTAGAGAGCTCATGACTGAGTGAGACCCGAGCTCTCCGCCAAAGATGTTGCCACGTAGCCGCAGGAGGTGCCCTGTCTCTGGCGGAGCCTCCTTGCCCACACCAGAGAGTGAGAAGGCCCATCTGTAGAGCTGCTCTGGCAAGAAGCATGCAACTACCAAGTCCAGATGGTGCCCGGGGGAGGGGGGAGCAGATAAGGCAGCTGGCGGGGGGCGGGGGGGGGGCGGCGCTGTACTGCCCTCTTCCCTCCTAAATCGGCTGTGTGGGCACCTGCCTGGGACAGATGCCTGGTGCGGGCGGTGGCCCCTTACCTGCTGCACGTCCTGCTGGAAGACGCAGAGCTGCAGCCGCTGGTGGAGACGCACCTTGCGGTGCTGCCAGATGCTCTCAAGCCGCCGCTGGTGGTGCAGCACCTCGTGCACCACGTCCAGCACCTGGTGCACTGCCTTGGAGTAGTTGGCAGTGGCCGTGAGGGACTCCGAATTCCCGGGACTCAGGGGTCGCTGCAGCACATCCAGCAGGGCTTTGCCATCTTGGCTGACCTGCAAGAGGGAAAGGTCCAGTCCAGGGAGTCAAGGAGCAGGCAAGGCACAGAGAGGCAAGGGCAAGGTGCCTGGGGACCCCTCGTTAGGGACACTTGAGGAATATGCCAGCCAGAACTGCCCTGGCGCTCAGCCCATGGCCTGGGGCCGGGGGGGGCATCCTGAATCCTGGGAGAGGGGAGCAGCTCAGTCTCTCTCTCTCTCCCCCTTGAACCCAGCAGGGACTTGGCCTTGTTCATTTGTCCCCAGCGCTTAGAACGGTGCCTGGTCCGTCATACCTGATAAGGATTTTGACTGATTCCCTGAGCAGGTCAAGCAGCAGCACCTCATTTCCGAAATGAAGCAAATATAAATTAATACCATAAACCTCTCTCCCTCTTCTTCACCGCCTCTATCCAGCCCTAAGCTTCTAGATGTGCGACCAGAGGCAAGTTACTGGACCCCTTTGGGCCTCAATTTCCTTGTCGGTAGAACAGGGGCAGTAAGGGGACAACCTCCCGGAGCTGCGGCAAGGGTTGAGCGGGTTCCCCGCAGAGTGCCCAGAATAGGCCCCGGCAGGGAGGACTGGCTCCCGGTTCTGTTCTCACCATCAGCACCTTTATCATCATCATTGCTCTCTCTCCTGTCTTCCTTAATTCCCCCTCACTTTCTTTCTTTTATATTTATCCTTCTTTTGCTCTCCTTCTCTATAACGTCCTTTTTTCCTCCTGAGAGTGCTAACAACCCCCTCTTTCCAGAGCGTGCAGGGTAAGGGACCCACCCCTTGACTGGAGATTCAAGAGCAATGCTCTTGCATCCCCCCCAACATTCGCACTCAGTGCTGAGACCAGTGGGGGTCACATCCCCTGTCATTCCTTATTGGAATCCTGGCACAATGAAGGGCACCCGCCTCTCTGTAAAGGGGCATCATCTGGTCAACCCCTGTGGCTCTCCAGTGCTGGCAGAGGATGTGGGAGAGCATGCAGCTTTCTAGTTGAAATCAGTGGTGACCAGGGAATTAGGGGATTTTAAGGCCCTAAATTAATTCGGTTAACGATGAAGTCAAAGTTGGCTTGGAGTCGAAGTGGTCTTCCTTCTAGCAAGGTGGGGAAGCGGGTCTGCTCCTACCTGCAGCCTTGTGATGATGACTCAGGAGCCGTTTGCTGTGCTCCGGCCTCCCCTCACCCCTCCTCGGGTCCTGATACTAGCTAGCTGAGGGTTCAGCAACACAAAGGTATGTTACACCCTGTTCTCAGGGCAACAGGTGTGGGGCCAGGGCGAGGGCCCTGAGAGGAATACTAGGTAGAGAGTTCTGTAGCTGAGCAGGAGAGGAAGCCTGGCTGGAGGAAAACGGCCAACCTAGGGGACTACCGCTACCCACCCCATCCCACCAGGCCTGCCCCCCGTAAGGCACCCCCAGGGCAGGGCAAGGGGAGGGGCCGCGTCGGTAATACGGAGGCAGCACCCTCCAGAGATGTGAATGAGACAAAGATCCTGCGGCCAAACCCAGGAGAGCTCTCCTCAGGGAACTCTGGGCAGGTGCTGTCTTCGGCACCACGCTACGTCCAGGGTGGGGTGCTTAGAGACAGAAGGCCACGTCCTAAGATCCAGGTCACTAGGGCCCCAGTCCTCTGCTGCAGTGCACGTCTGCACGAGGCAGGGACAGCCCCAGCCTGCTGACCTCTGAAGTGGGCTTGGAGGGAATGTCTGTCCCCCAGCGCTAGGGCCTGAGAAAACACCGGGTCTCTCTGTGTATTGACATGAACACCCCCACAAGTGTGAAATGTGTAAGGGTAACAGTAATCTCACTTGTAGGCTCTGTGTTTATGTCTTACAGGAGTAAATTTAGAGATTCTTGACCTATGGGCAGGGGCACAGGGCACAGTTCTAAGAGAAAGCCCTCGGCCATTTGGATCCAGGCTGATGAGATCAGATTTGGCTCACGAGTCCTCCTCCTTGCCTCCTATACTAACAAAACCTGTTACCTTTTTTTTTTTTAGCACTTATTACTGTCAGGCCCAGGGCCGCGCATGTTCCATGTGCCATCTTTGTGATCCTTCAAGCCACAGGCCAGTGTTATCACCTTCATTTCACAGAAGACAGTGAAGCTAGAGTACCTAACTTGCCCGAAGTCACGTCAATAAGCAGGGGGGCCGAGAGGCAACCTCAGCTTGGACTCTGGCAAAAACCTTTATCCTCCCCCACAAGCCCCCGGTTCCTTGACTTCCGCGTGCGTCAAATTTGCCCCGTGGTAATATTTATTAAATGTAGGTTCCGGGTCCCACTTGTTGACGTTCTGATTCAGTCTGGGGTGGACCCAGGAACATGCAGCTTTACCCACTTGGGAAAGCACTGCCCCAACTCTCCTTGCCCCATGGGCCAGATGTGAATTGGCTTTCCCCCTCCTCATCCGGCTGCCTTAATTGCCCCATGGCTTTATGTCCCTCAGCCTCTTCCTCAGAATCCACGCCAGTTAGTCAACTCACCCACTTGTCTATGTCCACACAGATGCCCCCACATGCCCCTTTCCTTTTCCTTGGAAAGCAAAGTCAAGAAGCTTCCGCCCCCTTCTTAACTTGAACCATGTGGCCAGCCTTTGATTTTTCAGTGAAAGAGTCTTTTAATTTGTCCTTCACATCCATGGCGGCTTCTCACTCCTGTAAACATTTATCTCTACCCCATGGTGAGTTCTCCTCTGGACTTTCTCGTGAGAACGTTGGTATTTGTTGATGAGCTGATTCATAAAAGGGGCAGCAGAGCTGGTGTGTACACACCCGTTCACCAGCCAGAAAGGAAACTGAGGAGCAGAGCCTTGCTTTCTTATATTTGTCTTCTAGGGGAGAGAGTCTGGTCTTCACACATAAGGTGAGGAAGGTTTGTGTGTGTGTGTGCGTGTGCACATGCACACGTGCAACAAGGTGGCGCCTGCTGATGGCTGCATTGTTTCTGCTTCCTGGCCAGAGACCTCATCATTCATAGATCAAAGATCTTAAAGATGCCTCCAAAGGGAGAGAAGAGGCCTCTCTCTTCTCCCAACTCCAACCCAATGCTCTCGCCATGCACCCACATCCACGCACACCCGAGACCCCTGGGTGTCCTGTCTAGTCCTCACCTCTGTGTAGGCCTGGGTCACCTGCTCGTACAAGGACTGGTGGTGGTGGATTGCCAGCTCCAGGTCCTGCATCTCAGAGGGCAGGCCACCCTCGCTGCACATTTTGCACCAGGCGTCCACTCCTGACAGGAACTGAAAGGAGACAGCAACTGGGTCAGTGTGGAGCACGGGGGGTGGGCAAGAGGCAGATTTCGTAGAGCCGGGCAGATTCCTTGGGAAGAAGCATCAGGACCTCTGGGAGCCTCAGAGACCACTGCAGAGGGTGGAGTTTTTTCTTTAATTCTACAAACACACCAACCCCCTGAAAGAAGTCAGACGAAGCACCTCTGCAAGAAGTGTGGTTTCCACAAAGATGACTCTTGAGAAACCGCTGGGGTGGTAGCCATCTACGTGTTCGACAGGCTAATCTACACACTGGCTAGAATGTGTGGGAACAGCTCACCACATCACATGGGTACCTCAGAGCCCCTTGTCCTATGCACGCTTGTCCTATGTGCAGTATAACCGGAATGTTGTCACACACGTATAATGGGTTGTGAAGAGGAACAAAGAACAGCTCATACGAGGCCATCAGGTACCCCAGGGAACTTGCAGAGGCCCTTCCCACCGGCGATGGAGGTTAATTAATGCTGGATGAGATTCCCACTGTTGGGTCAGTATGCTCAGGGGTGGGACAGACTCCACTGTGCCTATGGCAGCGCTGGTTCCTGGGATGTGACGTATAGATAGAGATCTCAACAGACACAAAATTACTTAAAAATTAAAATTAACAACTGTGGAAGACTATGGGTCTCCATGCACAAAAGGTGAGCTAACTGAAATCACTCGGATTTATTAGGTGGAAAAACACACCTCTAAAATGCAAATAATTCTTCACCCAACAGTCTGGAATGGTTCTGTCTGTGATTCCTCTCGCCTGGGTGCACAGCTCCATTTAAATTAATTGCCTAAATGTCTTTTTATCTCGTTGCCTAGAACAGCCCATATGAGGACAATAAAGAGCTGCCTAAATAAATGCATAATAGCCTTGAAAAAATAGCCTTGAATCTGTTGTTTGGTGTGTGTTTGTTTCCCCCAGCTAAAAAGAAGCATGGTTTATGAGTTTCCCTGAAGGACTAGAAATACCTGAGGAAATTGCATTAAAAAATAGATACAAATAAAATTGGTCTTGATCCCAAGCAGTCCAAGTCAGGAAACATCAACTAGAAGCTGACTCCTCCAGCTACTCTCGGTTCTGGCATTGCATTTTCTGCAGCTGCTTCAGTTCCAGTCCTGGTGTCCGTCATCTTGCAGACCCTGGCCTGGTGGCTGTCCTGGTTGATTTTTCATTCCGTATGTCTTTATCCCATTAGGTCACAGCTTAACAAAACTGGAAGCCTGCCAGGTGCCATCCAGCATCAGGTTGCATACACTTGCTAACATCTCAGAAACTTCTTTGCTCTACCAATAACCATTTTACAGAGGCACCTGAAAGCAACTTGGCATTCATCTGTCAACCTTGGGGGGAAGTGCCTCTCCAAGGCCCTTGGGATTTCTCTGTAACGCCCTACGAAGAGTCCTATAGCAGACCCCACAGAATGGTTAGTTCAAGGAGAGGCAGAAAGGGAAGTACTGAATCTCCCTTGCCAATCTGGATAAACTTTGAACAAAATGTGTAAATGGTGGGGTTGAAGAGAGAACCCTACCATTCGACATGAATATTCTCCTGGTCCTAGGAGTGAACTAGTCATTAGCAGTTACTACCATCATCCTTAAAAAAAAAAAAAAAAAAAAAAAAAAAAAGGTCTAGATCCCTTTCAACGTGTGGGGCCCCTGACTTATGACCCAAGTATTTCAGTCTTTGGGAAGTCTCAGGTAGAAACAGACACGGGTGAGGGAAATACAAAGATACCGAGATAGTGTGTTGAACAAATACAGTAGTCATGTCTAGGATTTAAAAAAGCACAATAGACACCTTACATGTTCCACCTCATTCTTATAATAGCACTGTAAGGTTTATGATTATCTTGCATTAGAGATGAGGAAACAAGCCCAAAATGGTGAGGTGACTTGTCTAAGAGTGAATGATTAGAACCTACGTGTACCTGGCGCAAAGCGCAGGCTCTTTCAATTATACCATGCTGCCTTCCATGTTAGGTGGGTAAAACAGGGGGAGAGATTTAAGGTATGACCTCATCTAGGACTCTCCACCATCTGTAGGCTACCCAAATGTCATACAAAGAAAGGAATTTAGAGGTTAAAACCACAAGCTTTAACGTCAGACACAGCTCTGTTGAAATCCCAGCTGTTGTAGATTGTGTGATTTTCAGTGGTGTGTTAGTAAATGTTTAATCATCAGTGTGTGTGTGGTGTGTATACATATGTGTGTGTGTATACACAAATATATTGTAAACTTTACTGATATAAAGGATATGTAATACATAATTTACAGAGAATAAAAACATATACAATGCTCCTTATTATAAATTCTATAAAGCCAACTGATTCTCAAAGAATGTTTTTGTTTGTGAATGACAAACTTGTATGAAAGCTAGTTGATATATTCACTTGTGTTGAAGGGTGATACAAAAGTGAAAAATACCTTAAGGCTTCCATCAGAGCATTCCTCTTTCATCAGTGATGTGAGTGACTTCTGTGTTAAATGGAATAATAGTTTTTGGATATCAGAATATTTCCTCAATTTGGTGTGCTGTTATTCACAATGTAAGAGCTATAGACAGGACACTTTTAGGTTAGTCTGCACTTCAAAATATGTTTTTCCTCATTTTCTTAAGACTCCAGATAATCAACAAAAACAATAAATCAAGCCCTAGTTTATGGCATTCGATGATTCCCATGGTGTAAAACTTCTACCTTGGTCTTTTTCAAGCCATCAAGTGACATCACAGAATGTGGAGTTGGGAAGAGTTCATCAGGAGCACGCAACTGTATAGTATTTTCAACGCAGAGACAAATAGATATAATTTCAAGAACATAAGTAATAATAAAATGTAGTAAAATAACCGGGAGTGATGAGTTTTGAGTATCTACTGCCTTTGTGTTTAATATATTTACTTTAAATCGATATAATTTTAAGTAATGGCTATGTTTAATAGCCCGCTCACAAATTTCCTGAAAAATCTGACATTTGGCTCTCCATAGGCTGGTTAGAGCCAGCCCCAACACACCACTAGTTCTTGAGAAGGTCACTTAATCTCTCTGAGCTGCAGTGCTCCTCTCTGTAAAACGGGTTAGTGATGTCACTGACCAATACCAGTAAGTAAATAGCAACAAATAATTATATTTCCATCCATTGTGTAATTATTACATTACTATTGCCCATGGCAAATGCTTCATGTAGGAGTAATTTCCCCCTGCTCTCAGCACTCAATGATCAGTATTTAGTTTCACCCCTTTTGTCTATGCTCTGGAAATGTGGTCAACACACACACAGGCACACTCCCCCAACAATAAACTACCAAACAGAATGTAAACAGCTCTAGGTTGCTTCTTGTGTGGATGTTAAACAAAGCCACCCAGAGTGGCCAACGTTTCCTTGTGTACACAGGAGCCAGGAAAGCAGCAGAACAGGGGTTACCGCTGTAACTACTCAGCAGGCTCTTGAGTGTTTCAAGAAGAGAGGAGGGGCTCTCTACACAGACCGTGTATGTACTCTCACCCTTCCAACCAACAGCAACCACAGCCGCTCCCTTGGCCTCACCTGCTCAGCCTTCTGGTGGAACACCGCAGACATGGCAAGGATGGTGCTGCGTTCATCCAGAGCAGCTGCGAAGCTCTTCCACTCTTGGTCCAGCTGTGTGGAGATCTGCTTGATTTGCTGCGAGGCATAATGACCAGCCTCAGAGAGGCGAGAAGCCACAGACATGATGCGGTTGATGTTGACATATGCATTCTGGGAAGCAGAAGAGAGGGAGCACTTATTGGGGCAAGCTGGAACAGCATCCATTGAGCACCTTTGGGGTGGGTGAGTATTTGGAGAAGGAGACTAGTCAAAACAAAAGTCAGAAAGAGCCTAGTATAGGCCACACTAGTGTATCCATTTGGGGCCCAAGCGAAGTCTGTCTGCAACATAAAATTTCAGCTGAAAGGAGGTACAATAACTGAGATCTTTCATCCTGGGGCACCAATATAATTTTTGTGTCAACTATTAATGCACATGAATGTGGTCACTTTACATGGATGCCCTCAGCACTCCCCACACTTTGGAAACATGATGCTTCCAAGAATCACTCTGGAAACAGAGCCTCAAATTAGGGCAAAAGGCACCTCTCTTGCTCAGGAGAGAGTTAGACCCAGGTCATTATTGCCTCCTACAACAGGGTAGTGGTGTTCATCAAAAAGAGCAAAGGACACGTGTCACATGATAATTATGCATCTTCCTATCACCAAGAGAATTTGCTGAAGCCCCACCCCTCTCCCTACCAAAAGAGCTGGGACACTAGCCATCAGTCAAGATTCAAATAAAGAGAGCATTTGAAGCAACAGGTCTTCCATGCTAATAATATACATCTGAAACTAATGATGTACTGTATATTGGCTAAACGAATTAGAAAAAAAGATCTGTGGGACCCTTTCTTAGCTCTACTAGACTAAGACATATTTCCCTACCTAACCCCAAAAAAGGCATCTGTGGGGTATGCCCAAAAAGCATGTGTAGGGCTCTCCTGGTCCTGCTGACTTCTCTCATCATGTGTTTTGTTTACAATCATTCCCATCTTTGATAACCAATTAAAAATTCATGACCATGTGTGGTTGTTTCCTACCAGGGCAACAAAAAAACCCTCCAGGAAGGAACAAGGCAAAAGGCAAAAGAAAACCCCCACAAACACAAGACAGTAGAGAGCATGCTTATTTTTAACTGCTACTTCCTATTAATTGTCTGAGGTGTCAAAACAATCAAGTAATATTGTGGCATCTACAGAGAGCTTCTCTGAATCAGACAATGTCTGCCTGAAGAAGGACTAGGGCAGCAAGTTGCTTGTGCACCTCTGTTTTTGTTACAGATCTTCTCAAATGACAAGAAATATTCTTCAGCAATGGCATTTTCTCCTCGCTCTATTATTAGCTCAGGAGTAGTTCATTAATACTGGGTAAATGAAGGTTTTTTTTATTTTCCTTCTCCTCTTCCCTCGTGGTCCCCCTATTCATCTTAGCTGTCCCTGACCTCAAGCACTCCGTCCCAAACCCAAGCCAGGTTGAGAAGGTCTCTCTTCATTTAAAAGGCCTCTGTGGAAATTTAAAAGATTAAGTGAAGTGCTCAAACACAAATCCATCCCGATGTCTAATGACCTCCATGTGCAATCTCTTTCTTTAGTCTGGCCTAAGACCTTTCTGAACGCAGTACATTTCCTTAATAGAGCTAGAATCTTGTTATTTGAAATAACTATCCTTCAAAGATTCGGCAATCATTATCAGCCTTGTTTTCTGAGTTAGGACACAGATTCTATTTAAAATTAAACTCTATTTTATAGAATTGACAGAAAAACCAACCCTACTTGGAAAGAAAAGTGGTAAAAGGCATGTACTGATTTTAATAGTTCTGTCTTGTAAGGGAATGACATTTGGATTCCCCCAAATTTTTTGCTTGTGTCACTGTCTTGGTTTAGTTTGCCCCCAAAGTAGACTTGAGACAAGAATTTGGGTCAGATGACTTATTTGAATGAGACTGCAGAAAGCAAGGTGAGGGAGTGGGCAAGTCAAAGCAAAAAGGAAAGAAAATGAATAAACGATGTGTTTATTAATGGGTTAGTGCTATAAGCAATTAGAGGTCGTTCCTTTATACACCAAATCCAACTGCTCATGGTTGAGGGTCCCTCCTGGAATAACTCCATGGCATTTCCAGCCTGACCTACACACAGACACAGGCCAAACGCACCTCTCAGGTCAGAGAGATGCAGGAAGCTACCAGTGTGTATGCAAACCACCTGCATTTTAACCGCCAGGGTCTGTTGAGGGGATACAGGTGCAGCATTGACAGCATCCAATGGAGCTATCCTTCCAAACTAGATTCAAATCCTGACACTCCCCCTCTCCCCCGCCGCCACATTTATCCAGATTTATCTAGTGCTATTGGGTTTTCCTGTCCTAGGAAAGATCTTGCGTGCTTTGGCCAGATGGGAAGCAAGCAACACAGTAAGAGCAGGGCACTAACCTGTCCCCAGGGTCCCTCATGGACATCTTATGGATGCTTGGCCCCTTGTCATCACTGCCTGTTTACATTCTCTCCCCACAGAGAACATAGGGAGGCATACTTCTGCTCACTTTTAGGAAGAGCTTTCTAGCTATTAGCGATGTCTAACTGTGGCCACCTCTGGAGGCTGTTAACACTTTGTCACTCATTCAAATATTTATGGAGAGTTGGCCAGGCTTTGTGTTGGGGGCTGTGGGAGATCAAAGAGGCATGAGACAGAATTCCTGCCCTTGGGGGCTCACAGCTGAGATAAGAAAAGTCCTCAAATAACTGCAATTTAGAGCAAAATGAAGTAAGTGTTCCTACAGGGGCGGAGACAACTCGCTGTGGGGATGCAGAGGAAGGGAATCAGAACCCCTGGCAGGGATGTTGGGAAGGGGCTTCCTGCACGGAAGGGGGTGGTGAGGCTGGCGGTCCTCCAAGGCCCCCTGCAACCCTGAAGCCTGTGATCATAAATGAAAGCTAAAAACAAACAAACAAACAAAAGACCACAGCTTACATTTCACATTCTAGAGACTAGCACAGTCAATGTCTTTTTGTTTCCTTATCAGTGGGCAGGGAAATGTCTTACTAAAACTAACAAATGATTATGCTTCACAAAAGAAGTAGAGGGAGTATTCCTCACAATAGAGGGATAAATATAATGTTGACTCATGAACTTGCTCATTATTCTTCTCTACAGCCCCCCTTTCAAAATAGCAAAACACTGCAGGCAAGTCATGTGGTCCAGGTTCGTCATCCTCACCTTCTTCATCTTCCTTCAGCCTAGAACCTGAGACAAACGGGCAGCTAGATTCTTTTTTTTTTTTTTTTTAGAAAGATTTTAGAGGTCATCTAATTACTAAGTTCTTAGACAGTTTACCACTTTTAATTTTTTTTTTAATTTTTATTTATTTATGATAGTCACAGAGAGAGAGAGAGAGGCAGAGACACAGGCAGAGGGAGAAGCAGGCTCCATGCACCGGGAGCCTGATGTGGGATTCGATCCCGGGTCTCCGGGATCGCGCCCTGGGCCAAAGGCAGGCGCCAAACCGCTGCGCCACCCAGGGATCCCGGGCAGCTAGATTCTAAATAGCAGCCAGAAACCAAATGAAAAGAGAGAAATGGTAGAGAAGGTCTCCCAATGACTTAAAAGGAAAGAGCAAGAGCTGGGTTAAGAGTCTTATGGATAAATAGGGGTGCTTAGTCATTATGCACAAACACATGTCATGGCCTTTGGTCAATCCATCCCTGTGGTTCTTCTGTGTCACTGTTTATGCCTCTGTTAAGGAGCATTTGGGAGTCATGTTTGTTCTGGGGATGTAGTCAACAGGAATAGATATTTTCATTCTTTATGGCCTTTCCATTCCCTACCAGGCACCTCCTCCACTCCCTCCAATCTGGCCCTGCCATTCTCCCCTGCCGGCCTAAAGTGCCCTTCCCTCCGCAGAGCTGTCCATCAGTCAAGGGCATCAAAGTCACTTGGCCAGGAGTCAGGAGACAGGAGTTCTGGTCCAGCTCTAACACTCACCCAAGATATCATTTACCCCTGTGCCTCAGATTCTTTAACCTTAAAATGAGGGGGTTGAATGAAATAATTTTAGACATTTTATTTGAATAAGCAGGGTTATTTCCAGATTGAATGTAGAAAAAACTTAGGAGGTCACAAATCCCCCACATAAATGCAGTGCTATTAACATTATCATTATTCACAGTCTCATGTAGTCCAAGATGTAAACCGGATCTGCTCTGCCAAATGCAATGCACCTGTAGCACAGTGTGTGGCATCAGCCACCTCATCTTACCTGCCACCCCACCAAGGTGTCTCCCTTCCACCATCACTCTGGTCACAACTGGAGAATATAATTAAATTCCAGCAAAAATCTCGCTAATTCAAAAGCCCTCTATACTTATACCCTGCCTCTGCTCTTGTTGCCTAAATTCTGTTTTCCTGTTTCATTCCTGCAGTCATTAATTGGGGATCACAGGATGGACGGCCCTTCTCCCAAGGCTTTGTCTTGTGCGGTGATGAAGCGAAATCAGTGAAGAAAGCATCACCCTCCTGAAAGAACTCTTTGGCAGAACCTTGATGAAAGTTTTCAGCTGCCAAAAGGTTTTCACTTTGAACCTGGTTCCTGGCTGCCCTCACTGGCTACAAACACAGGCAAAGTTGCTTACAAGATAATGATAACTTTCTGTTTAAAAACCCAGCTAAATTTTTTTCTCTAAATGAAGGTTCTTATGCAATACACACTCTGAAAGAGATACTGGTTCTTCTAGAAATAATCATTTGATAGAAGCTATCATTTCGGTAACCCTAAGCTCTGTGCCAGGGGTTGATTGTAAGAGCAGATCTTTGCTGACTGTATTATTTGAACCCCATTCACTTCACTCTTAAAAGTAGGGGGGATTTTACACCTTGGCCATATGTCCCCGTGCTAAATCAGAAACTCTCTCCTGTGGGTTACGTGAGATAACATAAAGTATCTAGTCTGTTGTCTGATATGTAACTGGTAACTCGATGAATGACATTAACTCACCAAATCAAGTGCAAATCACATCAAAGTATTAGTAAAAAAGCGTAACAAAAAGGAAAACCTATCAACTACTCCAGCAGAAGGCAAATATTTCTACAACCCCAAATCCCACAGTATTTCACAAAAAACATTCCACAATGTCCCCTTCTGTTCCCAGGGAGGAGTTCCTTTCCACAGGAACCTGTCACATGTGCCCAGCCCTACAGCAGGCAAAGCTGCTCTAGCTGCTTGTCAGGACACTGCCCTGCGCATCATACCCTTCTCCTAGGATTCAAGGGTCTGGGCCCTGAATTGTCCCCAGGTCTTTCTGTGACCCAGAGAGATCAGAGAATTCAGAATCAGCAAGTGACTCACTCTGTGAGCCATGCCCTTTCAACACAATGTCCTTTCATACCTCCAGTTGGAAAACCAGAGGTCTTTGCCTCTTGGGATAGCCTTCTTAGGGCATCTCGACTACTTTGGCATTTCCAGAGTACCCAGAAGTGGGAATGTCTTGTCCTCACACAAGGGGCCAGACCCTTTGCCTTATCACTGATGTCAGAAGCCTCTTCCCCAGGCCAGGCCTAGGGTCCTTCACTTTGTCATCCGGTGGCAACGCTTCTCGTGCTCACCTCTAGAGAGGCAGAGGGGAAGCCCTGAAGAGTTGTCTCATCTCTGGGAAGAATGAGTTCTGCACATAGGGCTCTCAATTCTATTCCAATTAACGGGCTGCAGTTTTTAAATTATCATCATGAAAAATGGAAGCTGTGATCTCTTAAGATTACCACAGGAGGTGAGGCACAGCTGCCACGTAGGGGCCACTTTCCTAAAAGGGGCTCAGTCCAGACAAGCCGTGGAGACCTTGACTCTCCAAATCCAAAAGTCCAGGGAGGGAAGCCAGGCAAACACCTAGCCAAGGGCCAAGATACTCAGCAAAATCACTTGGATCAAACGAAAACTGATGTTAAATCAGAATGCTAAATATAAAACATTTAAACAATATGGCCTCAGCTGAGAATATACATATCACTAACATTATGTGTAGCAGGGAAGCACACTCAAATGTTATTATTACTGAATGCTTATTTTGCACAGATATGCCTGGTGGTAGGACCTTCCCTCTAGGCTCTTTTTGTCATCTTGATTCTTTTATGTATAGAGACGTGTTTAAAAAATAATTTTGGAAAAAAAAAAAAAAAAAAAAAAAAAAAAAAAAAAAAAAAAAAAAAAAAAAAAAATAATTTTGGGATATACATATTTTTAGTAACTGGGGGAAAATGTTCTAAAACTATACAGAGGAAATATACAGTATCTAATCCCCAGCTCTTTCTCTTACCACTGATATTAATACATCAAAGCATCAACTATCTATGGGTGTTGGAACTAAGGGGGAATTTATATTCAACCTTTTACTTTTCTTGAATTCATTCTTTTTATTGAGACACAAAAGTTGTTTCTAGTTTGGGGCTTTCTTCCTCTGCAAATAATGCTAGGGGTTGTAGAGTATATTTAATTTTAATAGATTTGGTATTTTAAATATTTTATAGTTTTACAAATTATTTTAATATATCTTCAGTGAATCTGGTCAGGTTGCATTCCATGAAAGCTGTAATTACTCAAACTCCTCCACCTCTTTTTACTATAAAAAAGCTTTATTTTTTTTTAAAGTAAGGCACAATTTACTACCAGTGAAATAGGTAAGTTTTAAGGAGCAAATTATGCTTTAATAAGGAAAAGAATATAAGCACACTTCAAGTTTTTTAGAAGCCAAGTTCATGTAACCATCTCATTTTACAGTCATAAAAAAAAAAATAAAACCCAGACATGTCTTGCACCCACTTAGAAGGTGTTTAAAAACTTATTAAATAAAAAAAAAAACTTATTAAATCATTTAGGAGGTAGGTTCAAAGGCGCTGGGATTCCTAGTCTGCGTGATCCTTCTGTTTATAGCTATCTTTTTCTCATGCCCTACAGCTTATATTAATTTAAGTTTTTGTTTTGTCACACTGAGAGGGAGCCATAAGGAAAAATACTTGGAGATTTTCCCATACAGCTTTCAGAGGCTCCGTGAGTAGCGTTCAGTATCAGTAAGTAGATAGATCGTGCCAGAGCAATGGAAAAAGCTGAGCCTCACCTCCTCTTTCCAGCTTAATGGTACCATATGTATCGCTTGCATCTTCACTAGTACCAAACGCACTTTGGGTCCTGCTGCTGTTACAGCATCAGTTTATGATTAATTAGTTTAACATTACCATGTAAACCTGCTGATCCCACCTCGAAACATATGGACACTGGGATAGTAACATCTGGAATAAGAACTGTCCATGCTTGAAACTCTACTACAATAGCTATGAGATGTGATGAGCTCTAAATGAAATCTCCAACTTCTGCCTCCCACAAACCACAGGGTGCCCTCAAGGGGGCTAAATAGGGCAGTTGATGGATGACTATCTGGTCAGGTCTGGCCAGACAGTAGGTCAAACCATGTGGAAGCCATCTGTCACTGTCGGGTGGAGAGAGGAAAGAAGTTGGAGCAGCCCCGGTGCTCAGCAAAGATAACATTGGCCCATGAATCCCTCTGTCCCTCTCGCTTGGCTTGCTGTAGCAATGTTTCCTCCAGCAATTGCTTTACAAACCATTAAGCAGTCATGAAAACAAGTGCCTGGCCATATGTCCAAGGGCCAAGGAAACCCAGGAACAGATTTTAGTAAAAGAGAAATCGGTCTCTCTCTCCTTTCTCAGTTCAGAGTGAAACTTCTTTAGAGAGGTGAGTGTCTTTGTAGGAGACAGTGTTGCAGGATTCCAATATTAGGGAAGAATTACCCATTCTTCCCTAATATTTGGCTGGAATCAGATCTGGGAAAACCAGTGGGGAAAGTGTCTGGGAACAATATAGCTCTTCTGGGTTAGAATATAGTAATTTCAGGCCGCCTTTTAAGATTGAAATCAGAGGCTATAAAACTTCATGGAAATATATTCATCAGTTTTTTCTCCCCAATCCCTTTCTTGTGTAGGCCTGGCTATTCAGAGCTCGGTCTGTGTGTTGGCACAGCCTGGGAGCTGGTTAGAAATGCAGAATCTCAAGCTCCTTCCCAACTTTCTGATTAGAATCTGCATTTTAACAAGATTGTCCCAAGTAATATGCATGCACATTAAAGTTTGAGAAGCTCTGTAGATGGGAACTCTGAGAACAAGAACTGTTTCTTCTAGCACTCCTGACCCTGACAATAATACCTGAACATTTGCCAAGCACAACACTGTGCCAAGTGCTGTGCTTAAAATGCATGATCACATCTCATCCTTACAACACCCCTGGCAAAGTACTATCATTATCCCCACCATTTATAGGCGCAGTGGTAAGGCTCTAAGAAATTGAAATAACTTGCCTATGATCACACAACCAGGCAGGAATCACAGAGTGGCAGTTAGCACCTAGTGCTCATACTCTTTCTATAGAGAGGAAAGCAGTTGGGTTGGCCAAGGATGTCCCTAAAGGGAGAGAAGATGATGAAGAGAAATTTCCCCCCCAAAGATTCAATCATTCACATCTCAGAGAAATAGGGTTTCTGGGGAGAGAATTTAATAAAAGTTTCTACATCTCTGAAGTCTCCCTATTGGGGCCCTTGACTTGCCCTTGAAAATCCCATAATAACCCAAGTCTAGAATGGGCAGGAGTCTCTTGTTCTCTCCCTCCTTGGAGCAATAATCTTTACCTGAAAACCTAAGGCCAGTCACCTGAAGAACAGATCCCCAACTCTGCAGAACCTCTGGAAAGCTCAGGATTAAGGCAACTCTTTGCTCCTTTAATTGATGTCTTGCCTTATTGCTGGAGTTTAAATCTGCTGTCTTACTCAACTATATATCCAACAATGTAAGACACTGTGCAAACAGAGAATAAGACAGACAAAATCCCTATATGCACATGGAGCTTACATTTTAGTAGAAAAGTCAGATAATAAATTGATAAATATTTACTATACATATTTCAGTTCTATATAAAATACAGCTGAGAAGAGTATACTATGAGATGGGACTGGGAAACACTACTGAAAATAGAGAAGTCAGGGCAGGCTGACCCCTGAAGTCGGAGGTGAGAGCTGAGCTTATCTCTGAATGAAGTGAGAGAGTGAATATGTGGCTGTGGGCAGGAAGAAGCTCCAGGTAGAGGGGACAGCAGGGGTAAAGACCACAAGGCAAGAATGTCCTTGGTGGGCTCAAGAAACAGCAAGAAGCCGAGGATGACTGGAGCAGATAAGGAGGTGGTAGAGGCTGAAATCTGAGAGGTAACTGAGATCTAGACCATGTAGAGCCTTGTAAGCCACAGTAGGGACTTCAGCTTTTATCTTGAGATGGATAGGAAGACATTAAAGCATTTTTGAGTGGAGGAGTGACACAATATAATGTATCTCACTCTTGGAAGCAACCTTCAGGCAGTTGTGTTGAGAATGGACTGGAAGGGAACCA
Source organism: Canis lupus dingo (assembly GCF_003254725.2). Taxonomy (NCBI): domain Eukaryota; kingdom Metazoa; phylum Chordata; class Mammalia; order Carnivora; family Canidae; genus Canis; species Canis lupus. The sequence continues at coordinate 27,560,984 of NC_064275.1, read as the reverse complement.
GGTAGGAGCTACAACAACAGTCCAAGCAGGAGCTAATGGCAGCTTGGGCGAGGGTGGTAGCTGTGGAGGTGGTGACAAGTAAGAAGGTAGATTCTGGAGATGTTTTGAGGGTGGAGCCAAAAGGACTTGCTGATGGAAATCCTGTAGCTCTTGCTCATTTGTGGGCCTCTGGCTATGTCAGGCTCTCTGACCTCTTCTTTTTGTAATGTTCCCTTCCCCTATGCCTACCTGGTCCTGACCTCTCAGTTTTCAAACTTACCTACATGTCCTTGAGCAGTCTCTCTGTCCCTTATCTGGCATTCCTGGCTGGCTACCACCCATGCCCCAGAATGGCATATGCAACATTACTGCTGCTTATTTTTATCAATATTTTATATTTGTGTCAAGCTTTACGGTTTAAGCCCTTCTGTGTACATTATCTCATCTGACGTGCTAGGTTTCATAGGCCATTTCATGCTTTTCATTTGGCTCCAGGAGACCTCAAAGAAGAGGCATGAGTCAGCTTTGGCTGAATTTCAGGCAAATTAACTCCTTGGCAGCTGCAAACTTGTCAGGGAGCAGGCACTGGCTGCATGTGAGTATGTAAGAGTGGGTGGGTAAACTGAGCCATGAGGTTCAAGGGATGCACACACCAAGAGGGCCCAGCAAATAAGCTGAGGTCAAGGGACATGTTGATGGAAGGCCTTGGAGAGCAGTGGACCAAAGCCAGGAAAGAGGTCCTAGGGCTGTGGGCAGAGAATTAGGAGTGAGGAGGAAGAGGCAAGTCTGGGGCCTGGAGGGGGTGTACAAACAAGAGAGAAGGTAAAGTCTGAGTGGTCAGCCAGGCCCTGGGGATCAGCTCAGAGCAGGCTTTCAGAAGGGACCCGGCTGTTTGGCTGACTGGTGAGAAGAGCCAGCACCGTGCATCAGGACAAGGCTGAGAAAGTCTCGGCCGCAGGGAGCCAAGGAGCATCCCTAAGGTTTTTCTGTTGAATTGAAGCCAATCCCTCAAAACAAAACAAAACAAAACAAAAGCTGATTAGAGACCAATGCACAAAGTCAAGTGGGGCACCTAAAAAGGTTGGGATGGGGAGCTAGGAGCAGGGAGTAAAGACAGTTCTTCTCTCTGGAGCCTCGTGATCTTAAAGGGAAATCCTCACTTCCAGTTCCACAGGCTCATTATCTGGTAGCTTTAGAGTTTGACCCCTGGCCATTGTCAGGTGCTTTTTTTCTCTTCACCCTGAGCCCATGATTCTCAATCTGGTTCTCAACCTTGTACCTATTTCCTGGGCTCCACCCCAGCACAGTTAAAGCAGAGTCTAGGGCTGTGGGGTCCAGATGGGGTGTTTTTTTTTTTCAAACTTCCCCCAGGGGACTAGAGTGGGCAGCAGGATGAGGCCTGGGGCCGTAGCCACGTGCACCAGTTTCCCCGGGCCCCCTCCAAAGCATCTTCCTCCTTCCTTAGGACATGTTTAATTCTGACAATGGTGCCAAGAGCAAGGATTCATAAATGGATACCGAGCAGATCAGAAAATAAAATCTAATCCTCCTACTGGGTTGGAAGAAAAGCGAAATTCCACCCACAGGGCTGTTTGTGGAAATACAAATGCCGCATCCTGTTCAGCTTGATTCGTAAGAATAGGTCTGGCTGGTGATATGTGCAATATCTTACAAGTATAGGTTTCCTCAGAAGGCCCGCCTTAGGAATCCCAGTGTTGACAGCAAACCTAGGATCACATTCACTCTTGTCAGGGAGGAACACATTTTAGTTGCTTTACCTCTACCTTTAGGATTAGAACCTCAGAAACAAAGATGCTCGAGGTCAAGGTGGTCCATGAGAGATCATCCAGTCCACTAGTTCCTGGAATTTAGTATGCTTCATTTGGGGGCCTTGTAAGCAGCCTGGCTCCCAGGCCCATTCCTGATAGAAACCATTGCTCTCATTCCCCTGCTTTCCAAGGGTTGTTCAGCTTCTGCTAGCGCCATGACCCATAGGCCTCCCGCGGAAGTGATGGCCCCACCTTACCAGTTCTGCATCCTTGCTGCCCAAACTCTGTTCCGGGCTGTCGGCAGATGCTGTGGCATGCTTAATATCCTTATTTAATAAGTATTTATTAGGAACCTATGAGGTGCCAGGCATTATCATAGGTACTAGGGATGCAGGTGTGAATAAAACAGACAAAGGTACCCTCCACAGCTTATATCCTAGTGGGCAAAATTCTCTTTGCATTAGGGACATGAATGTGAAGATGCCTAAACTGCAAGCTCCCTTGAAGACCGCTTTGTGACTTGTGACTCCTGCTGTTCTAAGGGTCTAGCAAAAGGCATAGAGAATACGAACAGCAAAAGTTTGCTGAGTATACCAATGAGTGAATGCCGAGTGGCACACGCCTATCTTCCTCCCTCAGCCTTGTAACATCACCAGGGTTGGTGTCCACGCTCTGTCATGGCCACTCTCTTTAACCATTAATAAGGTTCTATCCTAAATATAGTGGGAACCCACTTACAAAACACCCATACTCCAGGTGTCTTTTTCTTCTTTTTAAAACAGTTCTAAAAAAAAAAAAAAAAAATTAAAACAGTTCTATTGAGATGCAATTCACATACCATACAGTTCACCCACTTAAACTATGCAATTCAATGGTTTTTGAGTATACTATTAGTATTTAGTACACAGATATGCACAAGCAACACCACAGTCAATTTTAGAATATTTTCATCCTCTCAAAAAGAAGGTCTTTAGCTATTGTCTCCCCATCTCCCATCCATCCAACCTTAAGCAACAACTAATATACTTCCTTTCTCTATAGGTTATAGGTTCTCTCTTCCTTCCTTCTACTCTAGACTCTTCATACAAATGGAATCATATGGCCTTTGGAACCTGGCTTTCACACAGTAAAATGTTTTCAAAGTTTATCCATGTTACAGCATGTATCAGCACTTCATTCCTTTTTTATGGGTAAATAATATTCCATTGCATGCATATACCATATTTTGTTTATCCATTCATCAGTTGATGGACAATTTGGGTTATTTTCACCTTTTTGTTATTATGAATAATGTTCCTATACGCACTTGTGTGCAATGTATGGACATTCTGTGTGAACATATGTTTTCATTTCTCTTGGGTATATACATAGGAGTTGAATCACTGGGACATATGGTGACTCTATGTTTGACTGTTTGAGGAGCTGCCAGACTGTATTCCAAAGTGGCCACACCGTACTAGTGTGAGGGTTTGGATTTCTCAAAGTCCTTGCCAATGTTTGTTATAATCTGACTTTTTGATTATAATCATTCTAATGGGTATGAAATATCTCATTGTGGTTTTGATTTGCATTTCTCTGATGACTATCAATGTCAAACATCTTTTCATGTACTTATTGACCACCTGTATATTTTCTTTGAAGACATGTCTATACTGATCTTTATCCATTTTTTAGAGTAAGCTCTATGCCCAGCTTGAGGCTTGAACTCATGACCCCAAGACCAAGAGGCATATGCTCTATTGACTGAGCCAGCTAGGTGCTTCGCCTTTGTTCATTTTTAAACTAGGTTATTTGTCTTTGGTCACTGAGTTGTAAGAATTCCTTATACATTCTTTTTTTTTTAATTTTTATTTATTTACTTATGATAGTCACAGAGAGAGAGAGGCAGAGACACAGGCAGAGGGAGAAGCAGGCTCCATGCACCTGGAGCCTGATATGGGATTCGATCCCGGGTCTCCAGGATCGCGCCCTGGGCCAAAGGCAGGCGCCAAACCGCTGCGCCACCCAGGGATCCCTCCTTATATATTCTGTATACAAGTCCCTTATTAGACAAATGGTCTGCAAATACTTTCTCCATTCTGTGGGTTATCTTTTCACTTTCCTGATTATATTTTTTGAAGCACAAAGTTTTTTCATTTTGATGAAGTCCAATTTATTTGCTTTTAATTTAATGTGAGGAAAGGGTCCAACTTCATTCTTTTGCATGGGGCTATCCAGTTGTCCCAGCACTATTTGTTGAAATGACTATTCTTTCCAAATTGAATGATCTTCGTATCTTTGTCAAAACTCAGCTGACCATAGACATAAGGGGTTAATTAATAGACTCTCAATTCTGTTCCATTGATCAGTATGTCTATCCCATGCTGGGAGCACACTGTCTTGATTACTGTTGCTTTGTGGAAAGTTCCGAAGTCAGGAAATAGGAGTCCTTCCACTTTTTCAAGATTGTTTTGGCTATTCTGGGTCCCATGTAATTCCACGTGAATTTTAGAATCAGCTTCTACAAGCCAGCTGGGACTCTGACAGAAATATGCTGAATCTGTAGATTGATTGCCATCTTAACAAATAAAAAGTCTTTCAATCCACAAGTATGAGATGTTTTTCCCTTTATTTAGCTCTTCAATTTCTTTCAATAATGTTTTTATAATTTTCAGAGTACAAGTAGTATACCTCTTTAATTAAAACTTCCCCAAATATTTTATTCTTCTTAAGTAAACGGAATGGTTTTCTTAGTTTCATTTTCAGATTGTTCATTGTTAGTATGTAGAAATAAAATTGATTTTTGAGTATTGATTGTGCATCTTGCAATCTTGTTGAACTCATTTACTACTTCTAATAGTTTTTAATGGACGGCTTAGGATTTCCCATATGCAAGATCATGTTATCTGAGAATAGAGATAGTTTTACTTCTGCCTTTATCATTTGGATCTTTTTTCTTTTTCCTGAATAATTGCTCTAGCTAGAACTTCCAATATTGAACAGAAAGTGACAAGAGCAAACATCCTTGTCTTGTTCCCAATCTTAGATGGAACAAATCTAGTCTTTAATCATTAAGTATGATATTAGCTGTGGGTTTTTCATAGATGCCCTTTTACAGGTTGAGAAAGTTCTCTTCTAAATATTCCTATTTAGTTGAATGTTTTTATTATGAAAACGTGTTGGATTTTAAATGTTTTTTCTAAGTCTATTGAGATTATGTGGTTTTTGTTTTTTATTCTACTGATGTTAAACCAACCTCAAAATCCTGGAATAATTCCCAATTGGTCATGGTATGTAATTCTTTCTATATGTTGCTGTATTTAGTTTGCTGGTAATTTATTGGAAATTTTTGCATTCATACTTATAAACATTATGAGTCTGTACCTTTCTTTTCTTGAGTGATGTTTTTGTCTGGTTTTGGTATCTGGGTACTATTAGACTAATAGAATGAGCTGGAAAAGGTACTCTCCTGCTTTGGGGGAAAGTTTCTGAAAAATTGGTATTAATTTTTCTTTAAATATTTCTTAGAATTCAGTGTTGAAGACATCTGAGCCTTAATCTTTGCTCATTTCATCTAAGTTTCTAATTTATTGGGATACGATTATTTGTACTATTCCATTGTAATCCTTTTGATTTCTGTAAGGTTGGTAGTAATGTCTCCTTTTTCATTTCAGATTCTAGTAATTTGTTTTCTTGGTCATTCTAGCCAAAGGTTTGTTAATTTTCTTGATCTTTTCAAAGAACAAGCTTTTGTTTTCACTGATCTTTCTGTTGTTTCTCTATTCTCTTAATTCATTAATTTCAACTCTAATCTTTATTATTTACTTATTTCTGCTTGCTTTAGGGTTAGTTTGTTCTCTTCCAGTGCCTGAAGGTGGAAGGTTAGGTTATTGATTTCAGAATTTTTTAAATACAGGTATTTACAACTATAAATGTCTCTCTGAGCACTGTGTTAGCTGTATCCTATAAGTTTTGGTATGTTGTGACTAATTTTCATTCATCTCAAAGTATTTTTCAATTTCCTTTTTATTTTTGAGAGGGAGAAAATACACATGAGCAGTGAGGAGGGGCAGAGGAAGAAAGAAAATCCCAAGCAAGTCCCAGTGCAGACCCCAGGGCAGAGCCCAACATGGGGCTCAATCTCACAACTCAGAGATCATGACCTGCACTAAAATCAAGAGTTGGATGCTGACTGAGCCACCCAGTTGCCCCCCAATTTTTTTATTTCTTCTTTGACCCATTGTATATTTAGGAGTGTGTTATTTAATTTCCACATATTTCCAAATTTCCCAAAGTTCTTTCTGTTGTTGATTTTTTGTTTCATTTTGGTCAGAGAACATTATATTATATTATTTTTACCCTATTTATTGAGGTTTGTTTTATGATCTAGCACATGATCTATCCCAGGAAATTTTCATGAACACTGGGGAAGATGTATGGTCTGCTGTTGTTGGATGGAGTATTCATGATATCTTGTTAGGTCAATTTTGTTTACAGCCCCTCTTTCCTTGTTTCAAGTTTTCTATTTTCTTGCTGATCTTCTGCTTAGTTGTTCTGTCCATTATTAAAAGTGAGAGTGTTGGAAAAAAAAGTGAGAGTGTTGAAGTCTCTATGATTGTTGGGTTGTAGTCTCCCTTCATTTCTGTCAGTTTTATTTCATGTATTTTGGTGTTCTGTTGTTACGTACATATATGCTTACATAATTATTATATCTTCCTGATGGAGTGACCCTTTTGTCATTACAAAATGTCCCTTTGCATTTCTAGTAAGATTTTTTGTTTTAAAGTCTATTTAAAAGTCTGTTATTTGTGTAGCCACTCTGGCTTTCTTGTAGTTGCTGTTTGTATAATACATCTTTTTCCATCCTTTTACTTTCACATCCTTTTACAATCTATAGTTGGATCTTGTTTTTCTTTTTTAATTCAGTCTATCTCTACCTTTGATTAGAGTGTTAGCCCTTTCACATTTTATGTCATTATTGATATAGTTGGATTTATATCTGCCATTTTACTTTTAATCTACATCACATTTTTTAAACTTTTATTCTTCCTGTCCTGCTTTCTTTTGCATTAGGTGAATATTTTATAATGTAGCATTTTAATATCTTTACTGATTTTTTTACTATTTTTCTGAGTTACTTTCTTAGCCACTGCTTTAGAGCTTACTATATACATCTTCCCTTATCAGAATCTGCTTCAGATGTATACTTAATTCCAATGAGTAAAAACATTACTCCTATCTTGTTATTCCCTTCCTCCCTTTTTGTGATATTATTATTATATACACTACATCTATAAGTGCTACAAACTTAGAGTTAGATTGTTATATTATTGATTTTTTATATATGTCTTTTAAAGAAGCAGATATAAGAAAAAAGAATTAGTATATATGTATAGCTTTTGTTATATTAACCTCTGTATTCATCACTTCTGGATCCTTCCTTTTGCTCTTGTAGATTCAAGTTACCATATGAAGTAATTTCCTTACTCCAATACAGCTTTGTTCCCACTCACCTACTTGTGCTGTTACTGGCACATATATTTCTATATGCTATAGGCATATAGCATGTTATATACATATTATTTTACACAATTTTTAAAACAATAAGAGAAAAAGAACAAATATGCATTTATATTGTCTTTTATAGTTACATGGTTACCTTTACTGATACTCTTTGTCTTTTTGTGTGGATTCAAATTACTGGTTAGGGTCTTCTTTTTTCTTTTTTAAGAATTTACTTATTTGTTCATGAGAGACACACACAGAGAGGCAGAGACATAGGAAGAGGGAGAAGCAGGCTCCATGCAGGGAACCTGATGTGGGTCTTGATCCCGGGACCAGGATCGCACCCTGAGCCAAAGGCAGACATTCAACCGCTGAGCCACCCAGGTGTCCCATTGTTTAGGGTCTTTTTTTATAATTTCTCATAAGGTGTCTCTGCTGGCAACAACCCTTCTCAGTACTCGTTTAGCTGAGGATATCTTTATTTCACCTCCATTTATGAAAGCTAGCTTTGCGGAATATAGGATTCTTGGTTGACAGTGTTTTCCTTTGAGCACTTTGAATATATTATCTCACTTCCTCCTGGCCTCCATTGTTTCTGATGAGAAATCAGTTATTAATGTTATTGAGGTTCCCTTGTGACAAGTCACTTTTCTCATTCTGCTTTCAAGATTTTTTCTTTGTCTTTGTTTCAGTATTGGGAGTGGGCAGAGGGAGAAGGAGGGAGAAAGAGAGAGAGAATCTTAAGCAAGCTCTACACCCAGTACAGAGCCCCACCTTGGGCTTGATATCATGAACCTGAGATATCATGACCTGAGCTGAAATTAAGACTTGTACACTTAACCTACTGAGCCATCCAGGTGCCCCTGCTTTCAGTGTTTACAATGATGTGTCTGGTTGTAGGTCTCTTTGCAGCTATCCTACTTAGAGCTTCCGAAGTCTCCTGGCTGTATAATTCTTTTCAATGAATTTAGGAAGATTTCAGCCATTATTTATTCTTGTATGCTTTTCTATTCTGTTCTCCCTCTTCTCTCCTTCTAGTACTCCCATTATGCATATGCTGCTGTACTTAATGGTATACCATACTTTTCTGAGGTCATGGTTTGTTTTTTTGTTTTTTTTTTCATTCTTTTTCTCTCTATTCATCAGGTTGTATAATTCATATTGATCTATTTTCAAGGTTGCTAATTCTTTCTCCTGCCTGTTCAAATCACTGTTGAGCTTTTTAGGTGAATTTTTCATTTCAGTAATTGTATTTTTCTATTTCAGAATTTCCTTTTGGTTCATTTTTATCATTTCCATCTCTTTACTAATATTCTCTGTTAAAAGAGATATTATCATCAAACCATCACCTTCCTTTACTTCTTCAATCATTGCTTCCTTTAGTTTCATTAAAAGAAAACATTTATAATGGCTATTTTGAAATTTTGTTAAATCTGACATCTGGTCACTTTCATGGGCAGTTTCTGTTGCCTGTTCTTTCCGGTAAATGTTTTTTCTCTATTTTTTTCCTGGTTATATGTTTTCTGTTCCTTTGCATGTCTTATAATTTTTTTGGAAACTGGACATTTTAAATAATATTTTATAGCAACTTTGGGTCCCAATCTCCTACTTCTAGGTCTTGTTATTGTTATTTGCTTGCTTATTTGTTTTGTGACTGGCTGGACTGTTTTAGTAAAGACTATTTCCACTTCAGGTCCCACAGTAGATGACCTCTGATGTTATTCCCCAGGTGGTACAGCCTTGGGTATTCCCACAGTCACCCTGGGATGACAGTGGTCTTGGCAGTGGTCTCTTTAATCTTCTCTTTCCTCTGACCACTTGTAAATTTCCCTAATAGTATGTTTGAAACTGCTGTTGGTTTAAACTTCTCCATTCTCTGTTGCAAATGAGGTTAACTCCTTTGGGAAAAGACTTGGAGCTCTCTGTTTTAATTTGTTTCTACCCCCAGGCAAAATCTCAGCCATGGCTCTGGAGCTGGGATTAGGGATGATGGTGTACCTCCTGAGTAATACATCACCCACTTTAGCAGCTGTACACTCAATGAATGAGATGAGTAGCCTCATGCCTCAATTTGCCTCTCCCAGCATGGAATCTCTGCCTTACAAGCTGAGGCAAGGGAGATAGGGGCCCTAGGATTCTCAGCAGTGTTGCACCTATGGTAGAGCCTCTGTTCTATGAGTTGGAGCTAGACAGAAGAAGGAGTTTCCCCTGCTTGGCCACACTCATCCAGAACTTAGCTTTAGCACAGGTAGCTTTGGAACAGGATAAGAAATGTCCTGTGATGACAATTCTTCAACTGGGAGCTGGGGCCCTATGTTCTTGGTTGCACCAGTTTGGAGGGCAATTTCATCTTATGGAACTGGGAGGGGAGAGGGAGAGAGTGGGTCTAGGTTCAAATACCACAGACTCAATGTCATTATTGAGTTTTAGTAGATTTTCTTGAATAAACATTTCTTAATTTGCTGAATGCACTTAGGTCCATTTCCAGAGACTTTATATGGTTGTTTTAAAATATTTTTCACCAAAATATAAATTAAATTAAATGATTTTTACTAGTTTCACTGGAGAGTGGGTCTGTGGAGCTCCTCAAGCTGGAAATGGACTCTTCCAGAACTTATGATGCTTTATTTTATGTAGTAACTGTTTCATACTTATAGCTTCCACAAAACAATATTTTCTAACTTTAATATGCATATAAATCACCTTGGGTAACTTGTTTAAAATGCAGGTTCCTAGAGCCAATCCACCAGAGATTATGATTGTCTATGACTAGGGTGGGAACCAAAAGAAATATGCATTTTAGCATGCTCACTATAGGATTCTTTTTTTTTTTTTTTAAGATTTACTTATTTATTTTAGAGACAGTGGGAGAGAATGCACATGTGTTGAGTCAAGAGAGTGCTGGAGGGAGAGAGAGAATCCTCAAGCAGACTCCCCACTGTGCACAAAGCTCCATATGGAACTCAATCTCAAGACCCTGAGATCATGATCTGAGCCAAAATCAAGAGTCGGATGCCCAACTGACTGAGCCACCCAGGTGCCCTTCACTATGTGATTCTTTGAAAAAAATTGTACTATAAAGACTAATGCACACCAGATAAGATGGATCTCTTTTTCTTCCTCCTCATCTCCTCCTTCCACTTCTATAAGGTTCCTTCTTCTACAGGTTCTATATCTACTAAGGGGCTTTGTAGCTATGGTAGGATCAAATACTGACTATTTAAACATCACATAGTGTGTGTGTGTGTATGTGTGTGTGTTTACACTGAAATCTAGAAATACTCTCATTATAAAAAGTGCCTCCTAGTTGGGGCTGGAGAATCATGCTTTGGGGATGCCAAGCATCAAAGATGACAGATGACCCCAGAACAAGGCTTTTCAAATTGGGGTCAGGAGATCTGCCTCAGAATCTTTATCACTCTTGTATCAGATTTGACTTTTCCTTGATGCTACGTTTGTAATTTTCCTCAAAACAAAGATAAAGAACACCACAGGCTTTGCTGTATTTGGTCTGATTCACACGCAATCAAATGGCAATATGTGCCTCTGCTGAACAAATTAATAGGATTAAAACAGCTATCAAACATGCTATAGCAGAAAGGATTCCTACCACCCAGCTGCACATGGTTATCACTAATGTGAAGTCTCACAGTCATAATAATAGAAAATGAACATTATTTCATATTTTAAAACTCTAGACAGAAGCCATTAGCAATTTTTTTTTCCCAAAGAACTGGCTAATTAAAATAGTAAATAAGGCTACATTATGTTTGGATTTACTCCCGTGGGTGTTTTTTTCATGAAGAAATAGAACATGGATGGCTATGTGATTGTTCTATTGTATATTACAGTTCAACCCTACTTTGATCTATTCTACACTCCCATGAGAGAAGGCCACACTCAGAGGAAAGAGAATTTGTGAGAAAGGATTCTACAACAGCAGGCAAAATTAAGCAAGAGGAGGGCCTCAGAGAGCTCAAGACACCTGGCTTTCTGAGGCACTATAAGAAGCCTGCAAATATTTCCCTTTTAGGTTTAGTAGGTAGGATATTATCATTGTTGTTATTATTTTGAAGATCAAAAAACTTTATAATTCCACTGGGAATTATAAAAAAACATGTTATGGCAAAAATGCAAGTATCAACCAATTTTAACCTTTTTTTTTTCCAGAGTTGCTTATGTACCTTACTCAGTAGGGTATTACTCCCATACCCTTGATGTGTTAATAATTTGGTGGCCTTTATTGGTACCAATTCATTGATAGAAGTTAGGAAATTTCTGGTTTTTCTTTCATGATTTAATGATACTCGATTATTTCTTGGTAATGGTTACCTCAGTTGGAGCTGGGTCTTTAACCAGTATATAAAATTAGATACATGAAAACAAAACTTAAAAACCAGATAAATTATAAGTTGATTATTTTTATCTATAAAACAATATACCTAGGATTTCTTTAATTATAAGTTGTTTGATCCACCATAGAGCTAATTCACATACAATTAATTTACTATCAATAAAAAAAAAATGAGCTTTAAGTTGGGGTTGACTGTCAATCAAAACATGTACCTGACATCCCCATTTAAATTGAGTTCCTTTTATTATACTCTGTCATAGCATATCTTACTCTTCCAACATAACACTTAATGGTTTGTAATTATATATTTATTTGTGAGATTATTTACTAAACATCTGTCTCTCTACTGGAACCTCTGTGGGACAGACCATCTCTCTTTTGTTCACCACCATTTGCCCAATATCCAGCACAACATCTGATCCTTAATTATTTGTGGAATGAATGCCTGAAGAAATCATGAAGTTTGTAACATCGTAAAATGGGGAGGTTGATTGATAGGCTTTAGGATACTCTTGAATCCCTGAAATTGTCTAAGAGGTGTTCATATATGCATTACTCTTGGGAGAGGGCCCATAAGCTTCATTATATTTCAAGGGGGTCTGTGACCTCCCCCAAAGGTATGGAATCACCAGCCTATCTCAGCAATAAGTTCCAAAAGAATTTACCTGTAACCTGAAACAAAGTATGCTACATGTACCTTTACATGGACAGATTTGTGGGTGTAAGTAGAGGTGGGCGTATAATTTCCAAGAACAGAAACAGAAATGCCCCCAGTGAATTTACAGAACAATCCACATTCCCACTTCCCTTGCGTAGTGGATCATTCTATAGTCACTGGGCTCCAGCAGTAGCTGCTTGCATTCATCTGTTTCTTGGCAGCAACATCCATCACTCAAGCCAGAGAAAAGGAGTCTGTAATACCTTCCCCTCACCTGTTTGGGATGCTGACATCCCTCTTTGTGGGAGCTGCTTTTAATAACAAACCTGTAAACCTACCGGTTAACAAAGGCACAGAGCCATGTTTATAAAGCACTGGTGCCCAGGCAATTTGATCAAACAACCCTGGGATTTCCCTTGCCTTGCCCTCCAGCCAGAGAGGAGAGCCAGCCTAATCAGTCCAAGGAGGCCTCTGCGTGCAGCCTGCCTTCACAGTCAACCAGGCAACCGGGGGAGACTGTGAGATGCGCCCAACATGCTAATTGACTATTGTATATTAAATCTCCTCTTCTCTCTCTCTCCCAGCTCCACAAGATGCTTCCCTTCAGTAAATTTCCTCCCTTGTTTTTGTCCTGAAAACGGAGACTTCAAAAGTAAATTTGTCAGGAGAAAGATTTTTGTTGTGCTGTTAACTCTCGGTGATCCGTATTAACAGAGAGGAGCAGCGGTGCAGATAATTCAAAGCCAAAAGCTCTATTTAGCTTTGTAGTTCATTGTTTCGAGGGGCTTGGTGGCAGACTTACCTCCCTAATTATGTTTGTCTTCGCTTCTTATTAAAATGAGTTTGTCTGCCCTACGGCCAAGCAGTTGGGTGACAGGAAGATTCTGACACAGAATTTGTCAGATTCACCAGGGGAAGTCCACAAGGTACCCAGATAATCAAACTCGACTAGATTTGAGTTCACATTCTTAATCACCTGTGATCAATTGCCTTGCTCCTCTGTGACTAAAGTAAGCCAGGGATGAGACATAATTATAGGAGACTAGTTGGAAGGAAATGAGTCTTTACGTTCAGATGAAGATACAAGTCTGTAGTATGCAAAATTGGGTAACAAAATTCGTGTTGACGTTTTCCCTGCCTGGTCCCACAGCCTTCTATTCTGTGGCCACAGTTATCTTTCTGTGCTCATTTCATGACGATCGTCTCTACCTTCCACCCTGCTACGGTTCCCCGTGCTAGTCATCAGGGCTAGTTGCAGATACCTCAAGCTCTCCTCCCCAACACATAGGACCATCTATCTCCACCCAGCAAGTCAGATGTGGTCGTATGCCTAATGCTGGTTAATGAGGTGTGAGTGAAAGTGGCATGTGTCACTTCTAGGTGGAAGCTTCAGAGCCATTATGTGCAGTGCAGCCAGCAGCATCTGAGGCAGCGGCTGCTGTCAGCCTGAGTCCCGAGTGCCTGTGATGAACAGAACTCCTACCAGCCAGTGATGGGCATGTGATAGGACCATGAAATAAATCCCCACTGTTTTAGACCACTAAGGTATTAGGCTTCTCAGTTAACTCAGTGTATCTCTGTTACTGCACACATCAAGCTGCACCATGATGGGGCTGTGTCGCCAGCTAGACACTGAACACCTTAAGGCCAGAATTGTTTCTTCTCCAGTACATGAAGTCTAGTACACAGCATATTTAAAACAACCTGGAAGAAAATGAAGTTCTCTTCCTTTTTGGCTTCTGTAATCTTCCGTGTTTATGTTTACCTAACGCTTGCCCCCCTCTCAGCATCACTGGCTGAAATAAGAAGGTGTCTTTGGTGTTCAGATATATGGGGGACTGTGGAGCTTTTCTTTTGGACACACAAGTAGGAAGCACAAGTAGGAAAAACGAGCAGAAGAACAAAGTGAGGTAAGTCGAGGCCTCATTAGGCTACAGGCATCTTGAATATACTGGTTTCAAAAGGCAGGCAAGATTTTGAAGTCAAATCTTGGGACAACCACGTGGAAAAAACAGTATCCCCAAGTGTTAGGTTTACAAGGGATCATAGGTTCTACCCGGACTGGACTTCTACATCACCATCATCACCATCATTATTATACCAAAATTAACTGAGAACCTACCATATACCAGGCACAGCTCCCACCGCTTTATAATTGACTCATTGGGTCTTCACAGCAATTTAGAAGGGAGCTTTTACTTCCATTTTATGAATGAAGAAACAGAAGACCGGGGAAATAAATTCCCTATGGCCGCACAGCTAGCAAATATCCCTCTGTGAATTCAGCATTCACTCTAGGACCAGGGGACTTTGCTAACTCCCCGTGCATCCCATGTCCTGCCTCCTCCTCCACTCCCCTGGATGGTCCTGCCTCCTAAACCAATACAAAGCAATTCTAGCCTCCTCTCTGGTAGCAACTGTGTGTCCCTTAAGCCTCCCCTTCTCGGGTCTAAACAGCACCGATTCACTCAACTATTTCCCCCTTTTTTTTTTTAATAATACATTTATTTTTTATCGGTGTTCAATTTGCCAACATACAGAATAACACCCAGTGCTCATTCCGTCAAGTGCCCCCCTCAGTGCCGTCACCCACTCAACTATCTCCAATGAAACATTTCCAAAGAGCCTGCGGTCCCTTACCTCAGCTTGGTGATTCACATATGCTAGGGACCAAAAAATGGTTAAATCAGCAGAGCGGAACCAGTGACTTTCCCTTACAGACCAGTATTGAGCAAATGCCTTCTACAATCCCAGTACCTTCCTTTCACCAAATAAAGCAGAGTCCAGAGGCATAAATGGGCCACAATCTGCTATGGGAACAGCTGGCTGGCCGCACATCCTACACACATCTCCACGGAGTGCTAAAGAGTCCACATGTTCAGATCCCCTCCCTCTTACTCAGGTCTCATGTCCATCTCTACCCCTCCCTCCTTCTCCTCCTCCCCCAGGGCCCCGCACCTCTGCTGTCCTGCCCCCAGAGGCAGTGCTGAGAACAGGCGCCCCCACTCACCATGGAGTTCATAGCGAAGTGATTGTGCTGCGTCTGGAGGTCTAGGGCATGCTGGTAGCTCACGCCGATCTCCGTATGGCTCTGGAGGAATAACTCCTTGTTGTGGCTTATCCAGTCGAACATCTAGAGGTGACAAGAAGGTACAGAGTAGTCACAAGAGTCATGGATCCAGCAGTGCAAAACGTTCAGAGCTACTGGAAGGAAAAAAGAGAGTCCTTCTGTTGGTGCCCAGTGAGAACCAGTCATCGTTCTCGGTGTGGGGGTGGCCCACAGCCTGGTTTCCTAGAGAAGCCCTCGCTTTTAGCTAAGGATGCATCATCAGCCTCTGTGTTACTTGATAGAGCCTAAGGGAAAAAGAGAAAGTGAGTAAGAGGATCAGGGAGATGGGTAAAGAAGCTGTTTTCATTATCCCTATCTACTTCCCCTTTGTAAAAAAAAACATTTAGAAAGCTTCAAAAGAGCCCCATGCTTGCTTTAGGGACAAGTGCTGAGAGTACAACGTGGAGGCTTCATCCGTTCCCTATCGCACTAGAAGAAGAGAGAAACCCTTGTTGGAAGCAACAGGGCACCCTGACATCCCCCATCCCACATCACATCGCTCAACCACACACATCGTTGAATCGACTCGACTAACCCACCTTTTCTTGTAACTCCATAGCCTCCCAATCCAAGGGTTTCTGCTATAACCCATCAGGAACCAGAAGAGGAGGATTTTAAGGGTAGGGTGAGTTCTAGCTGGCACAGTGGACACAGTCATCCCCCAACCCCTTAGCTCTCTACCCTGGTTTTTTATTTATTTGGTTGGTTAGGCGTCCACCTCTCTACTAGGGAGCCCACACATATTAAGGAGAGCTGACCAGAATCTCAATTCCAAGGGAGGGGTCATTCTAACAGTTATCCATCCTCAGGATACCAGATCTAAGCCAAACAGTGTAGGACGTTTCCCAGCCAACGGGGTTGTCTCAGAAATGGGAATGCTATCCAATTCAGTACAATAAAACATGAGGGGATGTCTGTCTGGAAGCTTCTGGGAAAACAGAACCTAGTTCTTTAGATATAATTTCTCTCCCCCAATACTGTCATTGTGACCCTGAGCCTCAAATTGTTACAGCCATTGGGTGTTGGCAGCTTAAGGGTGAAGCCCATGAGCAGAGAAAAGGGTGCAGCCAAAACAATGGCAGGAAACAGGCAAGATCCCTGACTGAGCTTTGCCGGAACTAAGCCATGTCTCTGGACTTCCCTAGTACCTGAGCCAAGAAATCCTCTTTATCACTCAAGTGCAGTCAAGTGACAGAGCCAGGAAAAGGTGGGAAGCCTTTGGAAAAAGAGGACTCCTCTACGTGGAACTGAAGCTACATAGTTGGGATGGTCTCAGCTGCAGAGCAGAGCCTGGAGAGGCTGAGTACAGGTGCAGGCTGAGGAACGGCATGGATGGTGCTGCCTTTCTTGAAGGAAGAACTCCAGACTCACTTCTTATTCCCCTTTGAGCAGCAAAGTGACTTTACTTTTTCAGTTGTGGTCAACCAACAGGACACGTGCTATGTGCCAGGCACTGTCCCAGGCAACGGAAAAGCAAAAATGACTAACATGTGGTTCTTGAGTTTAAGTGGTGTAAAGACCAGCGTGGCAAGCAGACAAGGACTCAGATAAAACGTTAGGGCCACTTGGCATAGGACTTGATTAAAACCATGACTTGAAAAAGAAAATCTATCAAGATAAAGCCCCGTAAGTTCTACCAAGCTAGCACCCACTCTTTATGGAGTGGGGACAAGGCTTCCCAGGGGAGGTGTCCCCTGAGCTGAGCCCAGCTCAGGTAGGAATTAGCCAGGTGAGAGGGACGTGAGCTCCAGGAAATGAGGAGCCCAAAGAAGCGAACTTGGGGGCAGTCTGAAAGCATCCTGGCTGTGCTTCTGGGATCTGACACGAGGAGGAGTTGGGGCTGGACAGGCACCAGGACAGTTGAACACAGAGAGCCCTGGAGACAGGCTTTTAGGAGACCCGCACTCTATTCTGTGGGCAGCGAGCAGTGTGGAAGGTTTTTTTTTTTTTTTTTTTTTAAGATTTTATTTATTTATTCATAGAGACAGAGAGAGAGAGAGGCAGAGGGAGAAGCAGGCTCCATGCAGGGAGCCTGATGTGGGACTCGATCCCGGGACTCCAGGATCCCACCCCAGGCTGCAGGCGGCGCCAAACCGCTGCGCCACCAGGGCTGCCCAGTGTGGAAGGTTTTAAACCAAGCACTGAAATGTGATGTGAGCTTTGATTGCAGTGTGGACAGGAGACAGGGAGAAGGACAGAGAGAAGGGTTAGGAGGCGGTCACAGCAATCCTGGTAAGGGACGGGGAGAACCTGGAAGCCTGGCTTAGGGCCAGGGCAGTTGAGTCTGCAAAGCAGGCAGGCTTGAGAACTCCTAGGATGGGGAGCAAGACTCACAATTATTTGGGGGAGGGATGGGGAGGATGAGCTAGGGGACAGCCAGGTGTCTGGCATAGGACCCTGGGTCTTTGGAGGAAAGCTGGCACCAGGGTGCTACCTAAAGAGGAGGGTAGGAATGTGGGATGGGAGCTGAAGGTTGTGAGTTCTGTTTGAGATGTGCCAAGTTTGAGAGGCTCACGAGAGCTCCAAGCAGAGGTACGCGTGGGCAGTGAGACTCCTGCGTCTGGGGTCAGGCGAGGGGCATCGGGCTGGGACAGCTCCCACTGCGGTATAAACATTTCAGGCTTCTGAAGGCACCCGTGCATGGTTTGGAGGGGACTCCCCCTTTGGAGTTCCCCACATCAGTCCCAGCTACCTCTCCGGATAATGAAGGAAGGATGAAAGCCTCACTCTTCACCCTGCGGTATCAGAGGCTGTTTCGGGCTCGGGGCTCGTGCGGAGGTTGGGCTAACCTGTGCTGTGTGCACTGTCCTGGATCTGCCAACTGCAGTCAGTCCCACGGGGGCTCCCCCGACCCCTCAATTATTACTAGGGACAAAGGAAAAACAAAAACAAAAAAAAAAAAAAAAAAAAGAAGACGACAAGTGCCCCAGGAGTGTAGAGGAACCTTATTTTGTAATTTTGATCTTTAAAATTCTGCCTCTCAACCCCATTTTAAAATAATTTCTCATCTCTTTTCTTTATTGAAAAAAGAATCAATAAAGTTAATGAAAGCCCGAAATGCCTGAAGTCCCCGGAATTTGTGATGAAAAGCGCTCACTCCATGCACTTTCTTGGATATCCCAGTGGCCGAGAAGTGACCTTCCCTGTATGTTCTGTTAAATGACTATTTAGATATGCAAATCAGCAGCGGGGTTATGCGCCAGCACCACAATGGTTAGACTGCCTGGGGCTGGTCCAGGCTGGACTGCAGAGGAGGGGCTGCTGGAGGAACGGGGCTCCTCTCCGAATGGGCCTCCCCCACAACGGCAGCGCCCAGGCCTCCACTTTGGAGCATACCAGCAGCTCTCCAATGGCCAAGATCCCGGCAAAATCAACTGTGCTGGAAGCAGCCCCCCGAACAGGTGACACATGTCTCAGGAAGAAAGTAAAAGGCCTACTCTGGGGACCAGATGGTCCCATGTGATCCCAAGAAACCAGAGTCTCTCCAAGGCATCTCTCCCCTAAGAACCAGTCTCAAGTCTTCTCTGGGCCTGAGTCTTCTGCCTAATGGGCTATAACCCGCACCCTTGGTAGCCTGGCCATCCGCAAGGGCCACGGTCATTTCTGCTGCATTCAGTGCATCTGGCTGTGGAGAGAATATGTGCACATCTGTGCAAGTGTGCATGTGTGTGCACACTCATGTGTATGTGTGCACCGAGTAGGGTGAGACCTAGGCTGGCTCCAAGCTTCGTCCTGTCACCAACTCCCTATGAGACTGTGGGCAAGTCTCATTTCTGGGTTTCTCCTCATTTGCAAAGGATAAGTGGTTCCCAGAAAGGAGGTTAAGCTCCCGGTTTAGATTCAAGCCCAGTTTGGAAACTTAAGAAATTTTTTTTTTTTTTCATTCAGAATAGTTTTAATGAGCCTCCTGGATCGGAAGGTATAGTCACTGCTGCAACTTACATTTCTAACTTTTGAAGAAAAGAACGACGATAAGAAAACCACCATCAACAAAAAAAAAGAAAACCACCATCATTTGATAGCCAGGGAAAGGCGATTCCTGAGTCTCAGCCCTGACACTGTCCGGCGTGTTAGAGTTCAGAAGGCCGGTCAGTGAGAAAAGCCTGGTGTCGTGGCTCTTGGCGCTGACGCAAGAAAGAATTAGAGACCATCGGGGCCCAAAGTGAAAGCAGAAAACAGTTTTCTTTTTTTTTCATTTTTTTTTTATTTTTAGCTTTTATTTATTTATAAAGCTTATATTTATTTATAATTTATTTATTTATTTATTTATTTATTTATTTATAAAGACAAAGGCAGAGACAAAGGCAGAGGGAGGAGCAGACTCCCTGTGGGGAGCCTGATGCGGGACTTGAACACAAGGCCCCAGGATCACGACCTGAGCCAAAGGCAAACTCTCAACCACTGAGCCACCCAGGTGTCCCTCTCATATTAATTTTAAACTAAAAAATCTTACAGAGTCATCAGCTCCTGTATGTGGAAAGAAGTAGTAGATCCAGCCCTCCTCCCTCGCTACTGAAGGACACCCCAAAACCCCCTTTCTCGGAGGACAGTATAAGGAATTTGGGCAAACAGCAGAGACCAGAAACCCCCTGGGTCAGGAAGTAGTTCTGGCAAGTGGTACCCTTAAAGACACCCAATTCAGTGGCTGTTGCTATTCCATTGAAAGTACCTCCAACCTCTAAATCTCAGAAAACAGTTTTATTTAAGCAACAGTACATGCTCCTAAGGGACAGCAGGCAGGTTCAGTGAGGAGGAACCAGCCCCCAGGCTGTTTCGGGATTGGATGCCAAGTGGGTCTTTCTGGGCTGGGAGGAGTGATGCCCAGTGGGGTGGTCTCCAACGGAGGCTGTTTCCAGTCCTTTGGGGGCTGCCCCTCTCACAGGCTGGGAGGGGGAGTGTTTGACCCTAAAAGGTTAGTATCAGATCCTGCAGCCTATCTCCACGAGGGCGGGGCTGCAACCGCAGAGCAAATGCATCATAAGGTGTCTAGGGGTTACCCTGGGGAGGAGGAAGAGGAGGGCGAGCCCTAACCTGTGGCTCTTGATCCGTCAGCCCCAAGGTCTTGGAAGCTACAGGGACAGGATGTTGTCCCCCCAGGCTTCTAACGTGTAACCCACTCATCACGGTCCTTTCCCCCAGCTCCTATCTAACTAACTGCCCTCCCTATCACTGTCCCCCGCAGCTCCCCCCACCCCAAGGACTTGGGATCCTGACTTCTTTCAGGTCAAAGGATGAAGATTCCTTGGGGCATTCCTTCCACTGCGCACAGGTAGCTTCTGCCTAACGTAGCCATTCGAACACTTCCTCTCACTGCACCGACCGGGACTGTTTATAGATGGGGACACAGGCTCAGAGGCGGGAAGCCAGGGTCTAGCATCCTTCCCTCCACCCGATGCACATTCACTGAGTGCCCGTTGAACCAGGCTCCTGGGACACTGCCCTGCTTCCTGCATACAGCTGTAGGACCTCGGAGGACTGGGCTCCCCAGGGCAGTAACCCCCACTCCCCCCAACACCCCCAAAAGGCAGCCACCCAGGGGGCCCTGTGAAGCCCCAGAGGTAACGTGCTGCCCTTCACATGGGGCCATTCACTCTCTAACACGCAGCCGACTCCGCTCCCCTCACCCCTGCCCCACCAGGGCATGGGGACCCTGATTCAAAGAGCTCCACTACCTCTCAGCAAATACTTCGTGAATGAAATGAATGCACGACTGAGTTGGCCACGGGCTCTGGGGTTGCTAATCCCCGGACAAGCTGGCCCTTCCTAAACCCCTTCCAGCCAGGTCATTTTATGATTTGATCTATTTGAATTGGGCTCTCTGGAAACGCTTCAACTAGACTGACCCAAAGAGCTTAAAAAAAAAAAAAAAAAAAAAAGATAAAACCACAGAAAATATCTCCACAGTAGTTTCAAACATTTTCATCTGTCTTTATTTATTTATTTATGTTTCGGAGAAGCTACAAATGGTTGGTTCAACAAAATGTACTATGACAACAAAATTCCTCCAAGAGGAAAGTTCATGTCTAAATAATGAAATTTTATCTCTTTGCTTGGAAACTAACATAGTTTTGTCTCATTAAGAGGATGGATTTTACATGTAAGCTACTTGGGTTTTTGGTTTGTTTTTTTTCTTTTTCATGTTTTGCTTTTAACTAAAGTGATTTTTTTTTAATGCTGGCTAAAATTCAGTGAAAATATAAAAATCAGGTTCTTAATATATAATAAATGATTAAAAAGGATCTATTTAAATGCAAATTGGGAAAATAACCAAAACCTTTTCCCCCTTTTCTTATAAAGACAGACATAGCTAAAAGGTTATTATTGTGTTTTTAATGAAGCACAAACTATTTCATAGATCAAAGAAATTAAATAAGGATCTTGGGCTTATTTTCCTTCATTTGCCAAATTTAGCAATGACATCTGATTTAGAGTTTTAACTTTCAAACCACCTTACCACCTACTGTTAGTATTTTATACTGTCTGTAATCATAGATTATATTGGTTTTAAATTTGCTCATATTCAGCTTTGATAAGTTGATTAAGAGGATAGAAGGCAACCAGCGGATTTTCTTTGCCTAAATATGTGCACTCCAATGTCAACGGTGTCTCCTTGACCCTGCTTGTACACAGGAGTGACCCAGCCATAAAAACTTATGCCATAAACAGTGCTAACAACTCCTTGCTGGTGAACCTTGCTACATCTGGGACATACGGTGTGTGGTCAATTCAACAGCAAACTTAGACTGCAAAGAACAGAGCCTCCAAATCTTGGGTTCTAGGACAGATTCAGCTATATAAACTTTGACAAGTTAAGTCATTGATCTGAGCCTCCATTTCCTTATCTGCAAAATGGGATAACACTTTATACTATTTTAACCTTAGGATAATAGTGGGATTCAAATAAGATAACGGTTTCATGTTTCATGCCCTAAGTGCTACGTACTCGACAGATTTTAAAATCCACATAGCGAACATCGTCTAGTACACGTTTCCCTAATGTCTTCATTTAGAGCACAAAATAGATGCCAGGTATGGATTTAAAATTGTAGTAGGTTCACCCTACTGCAAAATCACTGCAGGCTAACAGGAATCACACCTGCACCTCATATGCAAACAGCCTCCCCAAGATGCACCCCCACAGCTATAAACATGCCCAGAGGCACCTGTGCATCCTCCCACCACCTCCACATACACAGAGGGGTTCTCGGGTGCTCTTGCCCACGCAGGACTCAGAGTCCCATGCACCCTCTCTGAGCTATGCTTGAGGGCGCTGGTGCCCTCCTGCCCAACCAGGGTGGCCTGACCAGGACCTCATCTCCCCCTTTTTTTTTTTTTAATTTTTATTTATTTATGATAGTCACACACAGAGAGAGAGGCAGAGACACCGGCAGAGGGAGAAGCAGGCTCCATGCACCAGGGAGCCCGACGTGGGACTCGATCCTGGGTGTCCAGGATCGAGCCCCGGGACAAAGGCAGGCGCTAAACCGCTGGCCACCCAGGGATCCCAGGACCTCATCTCTCCTGCCTTGCTTCCAGATCCTCCCCTCTGCACTCACTCTCCCTTCCCCAACTCTTTCACTACTAGTCTCAGCTCCCTGGCTCTTCATGGTTTTACATTCAGGAGAGACTCCTATTAAAATGCATTATTCCCACAGCCTCCCCTGGAAGTAGTTTATTCTGCATATGGAAATAGCTCAGTGAGAGAGCAAGGCCCTTTGCCAGCATGGCCCAGGGGTGAGAGCCAAACTGAGGTGGCAGGGGAGGCCCCCATCAAGAGAGGTGGAAAGGGAGAGGGAGGGAGAGGCAAGAGGCGCCTGAGGCCTAACTTCCCCACCTTCCAATCTTGCCAGCACAGGAGCTCTAACTGGTGCCAGGGCATACAACACACAGATCCCAGGACACTTAAGACCCTTCAGCCCTGTTTGTGATGACCACTCTCCTAGGACTGCAAGCTCTCCTACTAAAGGAAGAAAGGAGCACAAGGAAAAAAAATATAAAGGACTCCAAATGTGGACTTAGGTTCTAGGTTCCTAGAATTCCACCCTGGAGAGAGCTCGACACCTTGCCCCATGATTTCTGCAAGGCTTGCAGGTCATGGGCATTCCGGGTTCGAGAGACCATCTTAGGACTTGTGCCTGATAGACTGTAGGTGTCAATAAATATCTACCTAAGGAAAGGAGATGCCTGGGCTCTGCCTCATTGTTTTTTTTTGTTTTTTGTTTTTGTTGTTGTTGTTTGTAGGTTTCCGGCACAGTCGACCAGTACACTTTTCTATGTTGCATAGAAGACCAGCAATTTTTATCTTTCACCATAAACCCAGCTGCTCTAGGGAGGATGGCTCATCCCGGTTACCTGGGAGACCCTATCACTGAATCAGCCAGGATGCCAAACAATTTCACTGCCCAGGCTCTGTCTCTAACCTGTAGACATGCTATCAATCCCCTAGCACATTTCTTACACCTTCCATACTCTACATTCCCTAATTCCCAAATCTCCGACCTAGCACTCTAATACGTTGCTCATGTCTAGAAGAGTCCCAGTTTCTCTATAAAACTGGCAAATATCCCGCTGTGAGGAAGGACTGAACAAAAACTCTTTCTCCTTCTGCACAATAATCTGACCTTCATTTAATACCCCAATTCTGTTTCCCTGGAAACAGGGGAAGACAGTACGTGGCAACATGTCACTAAATCATGTTGCCTTGGGTAAGAACATCTACTGTGACACGTAAACTGTGTCTGGACTGGAAAGACTATCAGTGAACTAGTAACACCTGATGGGGACACCATACCTTGGCCTTCCCAGAGCTTGATAACTCTTGTAACTGCCACATGTCCATTGCAGGGGCCCTGGAAGCCGTGCCAGTGAAGCTGCTACAAGAGATATTGGCTCCCGTGGGGCACGGAGCTCTAAAGCCAGGCAGCTTCTGCGACTGGACACATGGCTCTTGTCTCCTGGCAACTGAGCCAGACTGTGGCAAAGACTGTCCTGTGGGAAAGCCATGGTTCCCATATTATACCATCCTTAGGGGATCAGTGTGAAATGCCATCCCCAGCGGTGGTCCTGCAGTCAGCATGTGTCACAGGACCTAAGGAGACTCTCTGTAGGTGTTGCCTCCATATTTCAGAGCCAAACAATATGAACAGCAGTACTGTACCTCCTCCTGTCTTGCCCTTCTCCATCTTCCTCTCTCATTCTCTACTTCTCTCAGGGACAGAGCAGTGATAGTGGTTGGGTGGCAGAGCTGAGATTCAATCCCAGGAGGCTGAGTTCCAGTGCTGATGCTCTTAACTCTCTGGCTCCACCTTCCAAGGTGCTCAGAGCTTCACCCTGGCTATCTTTCCTGTCCTCACCAGACTAGGAGAAGTACATTCTGCCCCTGATGCCTCTGTTTACCCTCCACCCACTCCCTCCCTAACTCCTGGTGATAGGCACTACCTTTACTACTTCCTGAATCTGCACCCACAAGGAAAACCATCCCCACCTTTCAGAGTTCTTTGTTCTGCTACTCCTCCTTCCCCTTGGACTCTCATCACAATCTGATAGGGATCTTTCGGAAATTCCCTTTCTCTGGCCCCGGCACCAGGTCATTTTCAGGAGCAGGCCATGGCCTACAGACATATCTACGCTAGCCCTCTTGCTTCTATGGGCCTCCCCCGACCCACCCACCGCGCCATGACCTGAAATTCTCCGAGGAGCACCATCACTTCCACACTCGCACACTCCCGGAGACCTCACGTCTCTGCACAACAACAGTAATAGAAACACTCTCATTTTGAAAGCAGACTAGTTGTCCAGTCCTATGCTGATCTATCCAAACTTGCCTCCCACTCATCTCGCTGCCCTTTCGTGACCTCCCTTCACGTGCCTCACATCCTTACTGCAGTGGCCTCAAGACTTGGGCCTCGGTCTTCTGCCTCTTATTCACCAGGCTCTGTCCACCTGAAACTCCATCCAGGCTCAGGATTTCAACAACACGAGTAGTGTTCTCCATTTCATGTGCCACGTTGTACTTGAGGTACTACACCACGTACTTAGATGGATGACCTCATGTAGTCCTTATAATAATGCTAGAAAGGAAAGCATTGTTCAATCCATCTTCAACATGCTGGAAACTCAGTTTGAAGAGTTGAGGCAAACTGCAAAAGATCCCACAGCTTGTAAGTGATGGGGATGAATTTAGAACCTAGTGTCCATCTGAACCTACATCCCATACAATTTCCTCTGTTCCAGGGTTCCCTCTTCGCATGACTTCCCAGGTAAGTAACAATACTAACTGTGTGCCCGGCTCTGCACAAAAAGCTTCATAGCATCTTTTCAGTCTTCACCTGTGGGAGCTAGTAGATGCCATCATCACCACCTTTTTGTAGTTACAGAAACAGATAAACAACTTGGCCAGAGTCACACAATGAAAACTCAAATGGCATACTGAAGACTCAAATCTAGGTCTGCATGACACCCAAGTCCATGTTTTATTTTTTTTTTAATTATTGAGATTTTTTTTTAAAGATTTTATTTATTTATTCATGAGAGAGAGAGAGAGAGAGAGAGAGAGAGAGGCAGAGATACAGGCAGAGGGAGTAGCAGGCTCCATGCAAGGAGCCCGACATGGGACTCGATCCCGGGACTCCAGGATCATGCCCTGGGCCAAAGGCAGGCTCTAAACTGCTGAGCCACCCAGGGATCCCATCCCCTTGATGTTTGACTGTATCTCCCACTACTGTGTCTTTTCTATGGAAACTTCTACCTTCTTCTGACTTCCCACATCTTCACCACATTCCCCAGACCCCATTTGTTCTTCTTTCCCTCAAATAATTGAAATATCCCCTCTATTTTCCATTCCTGCTGCTACTCAGCCCCTGGTCCCTCTTGCCTATATTACTGCAATCACTTCTATACTGGTCTCCCCAGACTCCAGTTACTCCCTTATACGAAGCTATATACTCCCCCACTAGGTTCACTGTTCTAATATGCTGCTTTCACCATGGCATTCCCCCAGTCAAAACATGCACGCATGTGCACACACACATGCTTGCACACACACGCACACAGACACACACACACACAAAGCACTGCTGTTGTCATCCACAATGCAAACAAAATCCAGTCTTCTTGTTCTAGCATTCAAGGCACTCCCCCTCTCTCTTTGGTCCAAATCCGCCTTCCCCTATTATTTTATACCACTGTCCTAAATCAAGCATCCTTTCCAGTCATACGCTATTCGCCACCATGCAAATACATCACACTGTGCTCACTGCCACCTCCATATTCGTGCTCACATCTTTCCCCCTGTGAAATGTTACACACCCAAATATCCAAATTGTTCCCATCTTTCAAAATGCAATTAAAGTCATTTCCTCGTAATGCCTTCTTTGACCAACTGGGCCCATACTGATTTCTTTTTCCTCCAAACTT
The DNA here is from genome assembly GCF_003254725.2 of Canis lupus dingo. Taxonomy (NCBI): domain Eukaryota; kingdom Metazoa; phylum Chordata; class Mammalia; order Carnivora; family Canidae; genus Canis; species Canis lupus. The sequence continues at coordinate 27,534,216 of NC_064275.1, read as the reverse complement.
ACTGCTCCAGTGTCTACTGCAAGAGTTCACAAATCTAGTCTTAATTCAGAACTATCTGAAATGTTTTTGTAAAAAATAAAGCTTCCTATGCTTCACACCTAAGATTCTGATTTAGAGGGAGCTTTCTAGGTGATTCTGATACACTTGCATTTTTATTTAAATGGTTCATGTGGAGACTTATGGTCTGTCCGTGATAGGGTAGCTGATATCAGACTCAGCCCTACCATCTATAAACTATTTAAAAGCACAGGTCAGTAACCAAAATAGACCAATCATCCATGAGGGAAGAGAAGCACACAATGTAAGCCCTCTGTGGAGTAGATAAATAGTTGAGCAGAGAGCAGCTCTCTTTCTGGGTATAAAAAACTGGGTATAAAAAAACAAGAGTTTAGAGTTCAAAGCTGGTAAGGTAAGGAATTTCAGTAATAGCATATTAGGGAAGAGGGAGCTAAGAGAAGGAGCCCTAAAAATCTTCATTAAAATTTCCTTCAGGTCTTTGACCCAATCCTAAGCTGTGCAAGGTGAGGATCCAGAAAGTCTAGCAGAGAATAGCTGTGGGAAATGGAGGATACTGAGAGGTGAGCAGAAATTTTAGGCTATCCAGTGCTCGGGAAATGTTGGAAACTCTAATACAAACAGTGTGAAGAGACTTTGGTGAACATTCTGGGCACTAAACTGGGTCCCCAGAAAGACCAAGATACAGGAGTAAGAACTATATTCTAAGAATTAGGGCTATACTCTAGGATTAATTAAAAGATGGAAGTAAATCTGTCATAACAAAGCCTAAAACAAGCTCAGTAGGTTCAAGATCTGCTAGTTATTTTTAATTTTTTTGAACATTTTATTTATTTGTGAGAGACACAGAGACAGAGAGAGAGAGGCAGAGACATAGGCAGAGGGAGAAGCAGGCTCTTTGCAAGGAACCCAATGTAGGACTTGATCCCAGGATCCCGGGATCATGCCCAGAGCGAAAGGCAGACACTCAACCTCTGAGCCACCTAGGCGTCCCAAGATCTGCTGGTAATTTAGCTGCATTCCAGAACAAAACTGAAAGTTTGGAGGAAGGTAACCTAATCTGGAGTCTCTGCAATGCATCATCTGCAATATCCAGTATACAAATTATCAGCCATATGAAGATGCAGAGAAAAGTGATTGATAATCAAAAACTAAAAGTCAATAAAAATAGACCCAGAGATGACCAGGCTATGAATTAGCAGCTAACACTTTCAAGACAATGATGATTAACATCTTAAAGAGAATTAAGAAGGAAAGGGACAAAATTATTAAAAGATGGAACACTGAAACGGAGTCCAGTTTTCTGTTTCTTGTGGCCAAAAGCATCCCGATATAGTCACTGCTCATGCAGCTTATTACAATATTTTATTCACATAATGAGTACCCACTGTATTCCAGACATTGGATTAGAGACTAATGATAAAAGATCAAGGTCAGAGTCTAGTGAGGGGGACAAATGTAATCAATATTCTGTCAATTTTAAGTGTGAAAACTACTATGAAAAGTGTATACCGTGAACTGACAGCAGAGGAGCACTTGATCCTACTTGGCAGAGGTCGAGGCATGGGAAAGCATGAAGTGGCCTCCAGAAGGTGGCAACAGCTGAACAACACTTGAAAGACAGTAGGATTTGGCTAGGTGAAGATGGAGATGGGAAGAGCATCTTACTGAGATGACATCACTTGAGCAAAGGCCTGGAGGCTTGAAATATGGACTAGAGGGGAAGTACCCAGAGCTCTAGAGCACCAAGTGAGAGGTACTGAGAAAGAATGATAAAAGAGAAGGGAGGGGCCGGGTCACAGAAAAAGCAAAGGTGGAAAGGCAGAGGAAATGCTCTTGGTTAAGTATGCAATGGAGAACCACTGCAGGGCAGTAATATGGTCAGATGTGTTTTTAACCCTGACTGGGTGTCTACACTGAGGCCCTAGACAGACAGTGATTTACTTCATTGCAAAGAGGAGTCTGAGCCAGGTCTGATATCACAGAACAAAATCAACTAGCCCATTATAGACTTCTCACCAACGGGGGGTTCTCGGCACCCACCCTTCCTTCCTTCCCCCCTTACTCCTTATTCTTATAAACCTTTCGATGTCTGGGTCAAAGAAGATAAATATGAGGGAGGAAATAAAGAACATATGACAGGTGCCCAGCACAGTGCAGACACATCACAGATACTGAATGCATGCTAGTCCCTTTCTACTACCCCTGGGTTTAGACAGGATAAGCTAGCAGGCACCAAAAGTAGTTGCTTTCTGATTAGAGAAACCCAGGGCGCAAAACTTCATACTCAAATCACACACTGCCCTTGAAAGTGAGCCGGAGCTCAGCTCTGCCTGGAGAAGTACAGGCTCACGTTAGGCCTCAGAAGGCTGCTGTCCGTTGCCTTCCTTGTGCTAAGCGAGGGAATGAAAAGCCTCACCAAGCCCACTAATAATATAAATGTTTTCAAACTTTAAATAAGGGGTTTTCGTAGGTTTCATTTCCAGTCTGTCTGCCTGGATGAACCGAATTCTCTGCAGTACTGGCAATATGCACAGTACCCTCCCTCCGGGGAAGAAACGGTCCTCCAGGAGCCAGCAAGTCAAGCAGACAAGAAACAGGACCAACCGAGCCAGGAGTCAGCGCAGGCAGCCCCCGGGATATTGACTCCGAGTGGCCAAATTCCTTCCATCTGAACCACAGATGCTGATAAAACATTCTCCGCAATGGAGTGAGAAAATGTGCTTCACTTACTTCCCAAAATGTAGAATTGAAGAGGTCAAACTCTATTTAATCCAAGCTGAGAAAATAGTGCCCAACTTTATCCCAAAGCTAAATTTAGGCATAAACTGAGATCTGGCCCTTGGCAAGTTAATTTAGATGAGCTAATGCTTGTTCCTGGCATACAGGATGCACCCAGTAAATGGTAACTATTATTGTTACTGCAAAAATGGAGCGTCTGCTGGATGTTCTCATCCAGTCCTCCCACGCATCCTAAAATCGGCTGTGCCAATCACTTGCACATCTGGGGGAAAATTCCACATGGGCTAAAGCGGAGGTGGCCCTCCCTCCAGGGGTGCCTCTCTGGGGGAAGGGGAAGTCTGTGGGGCTGGAGCTGCGGGGTGTGCTGGGTGGGCTTGAGCTCCAGCTGAGGGAGAAAGCCGGCACTCCCCCTTTTCCCTTCTACGCTCTTCCACAGCTTCAGCTGGGGCCCTGGGGGAGGCGAGGGGCGGCCAGGGAGCCAGGCCAGGCACATCCAGGAAGAGACGCTGGTCACGCTTTCTGCTTCCAGACCCCACCTGGCCGAGCCGCCCCCCACAGGTGCTCAGGAGAAGAGCCCAAGCACTCCTCAAAACCCTCCACTTCTCCAGCAGTCTGATTCAGAGGACTGCAGAGAATTCCAGAGTTGCATTCAGAGAGTGCCTGTTGTCCCTGTAACGGGGGCAGAAATGGGATCCCAGGACCACTCATGGAATATAATGCTCTTAGTCGCCTTGATCACCACTGCTCTCACGGTTCTGTGCCTTCAAAGAAATTTACATTTACATTTAATTTAGTCACCCATCCTCCTCCCAAAAGGTTTCTGGGATTTCGTTCCACCACCACCTCCCTCCCACGCCCCCAATCCTACTGTTGTGAAGGCCTCCTGGTTCCCTTATCTCCCTTTCCTCCCCAGCATTTGATCAGTCACCTGGTCCCACTTCCCCCAGTGTCTGTGCCCCTCTCCTTCCACTCGCTCTGCCACCTTATCTGCTCTCGCTTGGATTAGTGTGAAAGGACCAGAACTCGGGGTCCTGCCTCCCAATCTCTCTGTGCATTGCTAGGCGGAAGTTGCTCAAACCCTGGTTTTTAAGGGACAGCCCTGGAATGGAGTCCCTTGAAACCACTCAGCAGTAGGTGGTGCTCTTGGGTCGGCTCAAAGCGCTCACAGTTCTGCTCCATCCAGCAGCCTGGTGAGTCCGGACTGTGGCACAGTCCACTCTTTATTTGGCACCAACTGTGTGCCTCTGTGAAACCTAAGGCATTACACCGGGCCTGACCTCCAGGAGTCTGCAATATATTTGAGGGCATGAGACCTCCGAGTGCAAAATTATAATCCAAGATGAGTTGGAATAGTCCAGTCCAAGGGGGATTGATGAGGCTTACAGGAAGATGCCCAGAGGAGAGAAAGACCACCTCTACGAGGGAAGAGTGGGTGAAGTAGTATTTGAGCGGACCTCCAGCTAGGGTAGGGTGTCTGTAGGCAGAGTGGGAGGGAGGTTGGAATCAACAAAGGCATGAGAAGGTGGGCCTGTGCAAAGCACAGAGGAGGATGTCCTGAAGATGGGGCCCGAGCGCCCAACTCCGGTCTCTCTCCCCATTCTCAGCCCTTCTAGTTCGCACCTCTTCCTGATGCCTCATGACAAGGGTCAGCTTCCCAGGAAAACCTCCCAGGACAAGACAAGCACCACTCTCAGGTGGGATCTGCATAGAGGACACCAAACTTCCCTTTTTTTCTCTGTACCAAGAGAGGGTGTATCTTCTTCTCATCATAACAGTAACCAGCTCCCCAGCAGGGCCACTCTTGTCCTGGAAAAGGCTCTCTGAGAAGGACTGGAGGTGAGCTGAAGAGTGAGACAGTGGAGTTTCTTGGTGAAAATGGACTGGGAGGGACGCCCGGGTGGCTCAGTGGTTGAGTGTCTGCCTTCGGCTCAGGGCATGATCCTGGAGACCCGGGATCGAGTCCTACATCGGGCTCCCTGCGTGGAGCCTGCTTCTCCTTCTGCCTGTGTCTCTGTCTCTGTCTCTCTCTCTCTCTGTGTCTTGAATGAATGAATGAATGAATGAATGAATGAATGAAAAAAATGGACTGGGAAACATGGCAGGAAGAACCAGTAGAGGCAGGTTTCCTCCAAGGGAATTAATGCTCCTTTGCATATTTTACCATGAGTTTTCTGACTCTCTAAGATGGTAAAGCTTTGGCTCTACTTGGGAATGACCTCAGAGAAAGCCTTGGGACTTTGGGGCTTTTTGCATCAATATCCCTGACCTGGGCACACCCAACTCTGAGTACCAGAAACCTGTCCACTCAGCATTTCCGTACTAGCAAAGTCTGCGTATGCACTCATGTGAAAAGACATCCTCTTCTACTCACATATGAGGCAGTGCCTCACGCCACTTGAATGAGTGAACATAATTCTCTGGATGCACGTACCTTGGAGTTTGAGGCTGGCTAACTTGTACTATAAGAAGCAAGTGCACCTACACACATAAAATCTTTTTCTTATCTGTGGAAGTGGGATCAAGAGGGATCAAGTGGGATCAAGAGATCAAGCTCCAGATCCGTCCCCATCCTTTTTCATATTTGAAAAACTGATCCCAGGAAAGCTCCTTCTCAAGAGCTCTTCCTGGGTTCTCCAGGCACCAGGCAGCTGCCACAGCTACACACTCTGCTGCCGCACGCTGCCCACTGTTGGCCGGCATCCTTGCTGTGGATGAGGCTGTGCCCTGTGCCCTCCCGCCCCAGGCCCCAGCACTCTTCTACCACTGATCCCATCTATCTACCCGGCTCACCTTGAGTCTAGCCTCCACAAACCCACCATCTATTGGGCACCTCCTGGATCCAGGGCATGTTAGATTCTGTATACATGTTTTCTTTAATCCATTCCAATCCTAAGGCATTTATTAAAATCTACATTTTACTGATAAAGAGACTGCTCCCAGAGGATACACTGGCCGCTGGGAGCCCGAATGCTCACAAGGGGCTAAGGTGGAATTCTAACCTGATCTCTGGTTGCAAAGCCAGTGCTTTTTCCAGAAGCAGTTGCTGGGTCTGCTGGCCTTTGCCCTCTCTGCCCTCGAGAGAGGCCTGAATCACAGGGAGCTCTCCCTCAGCTCCACCCAAAGTAGGCAGCAGGACCATCAAAGGGAAGAGAAACAACAGGTTCAGAGAGAATCGGAAGCAAAAAGAGTGGGGTGAGAGCAGGCTGGAGGGGGTGCAAGCACACAGAGGAGAAAAGCCACAAATGAGAAAGGAAGGAGAGGGGAGCAGAGGTGTAGGAGAGAAGGTGAAGGGAGGGGAGAAGGTGTGTTCTGCAAAGTAAAATGCTTTGAAAAAGGTTCCTACTGTAGAGACTCGATGTGTTTTTCCACTTAAAAACTTGTACCTGAATGTCTTTTTGTTTTTCAAAAGTGGTACTTAAGACATTCCCTCCACCTCCCCCACTGGGCCAGAGCTGACACGTTACCTTTCTTCCTGGGCCACCTCCCACTATCTCCCCAATACACACTAGGCACCCCCGACCTGAACTCCTGCCCAGTAAGCAACAGAGGCCCAGATATCTAACCGGGCTCTAAGACCAGAGTGGGCACTACTTCCGTGCCGTCCTCTCCTTACAAGGTTGTCAGGAATCACATCACTGCTGAACCTGCTTTTCCCTCCACTTCCCTACATGACTCCCCTTCTCCAGGGCTTGAGTGGGAGACAGGGGCCCCAGCACCTAGCAGAGGACCTGCACACAGCGGACACTCAATGACTGCTGGCAAATTGGTGAACCAATGAAGGTTCCTCGGTGCCTTCCCTGTGCCGCACACAACGTCTGTCTCTGATCAGGACCCTCTCTTTCCAGCTCACCTAAATCGCCGCAGACAGAATCAGTGTGACAACCTGGATTCTGGAAACACTGTTAACATAGCGTCCACAATCTCAGTTCTAAGGGGTCGCTATGGGGCCCACAGCTCTGTAGGGTCCATTCATAAGTAGAGGCCACTTCTGCAGGCGATTCACACACGGCTGTCCTGCCTGGCTCCTCTGCAGCCCCCTGGGAGACCTGGGAGGGATCTAAGCCCCCCTCTCTCCCCGCCCCAGCTTCCTGCCAAGAGTTCCTCCCAGGCCTGCCTCTGATCTGCCCTCCACGTCCACAGGCCTCCTGCACGCCTGTGACCTCCAAATACAGTGGGACTGAAAATGCAGGAGAAGGAGAAAGGATGGAAGGAGGAGAAAAACAGCTTTGGGAGAGAACACTTGCACATGCAGCTTGCAGAACACTGTGACTTGGATTATTTTTGGAATCTAATGTTTCTAATGTTCAAGGGGAGGAAATGAGAAAAAGTAAGTAGAGATTCCCAGGACCAGCAGGCTGGAAATAATACAGGACACCGTGTCCTGTGTCAGGGCGGGATGCAGACACACTTCCTTGCCCTGAGCCCAGTCGGGGGTGGGGGGGGGGGTGGTTTAGGCCCCAGTAGGAGAGAGGGAGAGGGCAAGAACAAGAGGGCACTGAAGCGTTTCTCTTAAAAAAAAAAAAAAAAAAAAAGCAGGAAATTACAAAACACCCAGTAAAGACCTTGCCCTCTGGCTGCCCCAAGTTTGCAGCTCTTTGAAGCCACCCTCCCAGCAAGAAGGGCTCAGGTGACTGAACTGCAGAGACTAGTCAGCATGCACCCTGGAGGCCTGTCCAGGGCTTGCCCTTTCTCCACAGCAGTGGTGAGGACCCCCACGCTCCATTCCTCCTGAGCCCGTCTGGCCACCTCCTAGGTTGCTGGCTGGCCTGTGCGCCCCTTCTTCTGCAAGGCAAGGTCAGTGTGTGTGTGTGTGTGTGTGTGTGTGTGTGTGTGTGTGTGTGTGTGTATTTCTCTGAGGAGAGGGTGGAACTCTAGCCTCAGGGCAGAGGGCTCACCTTCCTTGCCCCCCAACTCTCTCCCAGGCACACTTCCCAACCTCACCAAGTCTCAGCTCTCCCATCTATGACATGATGCCTGTATTTACACCTGCCTGGCCTGACACATAAAGCAGATAGGAGACCAAATGATGAACCACCAATTGGAGGACTCTGGGTGGGTCTCCACTCTGGGTCAAAGTTTTCTATATCAACTGGAGGACTCTGGGTGGGTCTCCACTCTGGGTCAAAGTTTTCTATATCAAAGGAAGGGCTGGACCACAAAACCTCTAAGGTCAGGGGTGTGAGAACACTTTAAAAACCGACATCCAAAAAAAAAAAAAAATCTTCTGTATTTTAATTGCTACAATGGCACTTCAATTTGACAAATGAATGTGGAGTCAGGCTCACTGCTGGCTTGCAGAGTGTGGGGGCTGGAAGAGAGGTAAAGAGGAGCAGCAGTGGGCCAGCTTCTGGTGGGACGGAGAGGCAGAAGAATTCCTCCACAAGTGGCCCTACAGGTCTCATCACTCCAGGCAGGAGTTTTACTCTGGGCCCTGGGGAATGATCAGAACTGTTTATACCTTGGAAGGAGAGGGAGGGCAGGAAACAGCAGTGGATACTTTGCCCAGGGACAGGGCATCCTGGGGACGTCCTGAATGGCTAATGTGGTTAACAGGACATACACACAGCGAAACACAATAAGCACGTAACCCTTAGCACAGTGCCCGGCGGCCTGCCATGATGCCTTTCACCCAGTGGGCCCCACAAATACTTTCTCATGGCGACATGAAGGTCCCATTATTTTGGTTGCAAGGACCTCCAAGAAAATCAAAATGCATAGATGTGTTTCTTGGATGGACTGTTGGATGTGTTTCTGGCCCAAAGTTTGCAGGACAAACTTTGCAAGACAAATATACCCTTAGCTATGAAGCAAAGCAGAAGGTGACAAGTGTCTCAGATGAAGAAGGTGCACGGGGAGGGATTACTTTCCTCTATGGCTGCTTCAAGGATAGACTGTGTTCCTAGAGACCTCTCCTGTGGCAGCTCCCCCAGCCTGCGCCCAACAGATATGGCCCCCTTTTGATCTAGGTGCTCCTCTCTGGGTCTCAGCCAAGAGTATCACACAGCCTAGTGATCTCTGGGGACCCCTGTGAACCTACATCCTGATTGCTGACTTCTCCCAAAACTCAATTCTTGATTTTATTTCATTTAGGGATCATCGAAAACTATCTAGAGCAAGCCCATTGGGAAGATAGCACTGATGATGCTCTGCATGGTCTCGGCAGGCCCCCAGGGACTGAAGAGGAGGGGGAAGGAAGGGAAGCCCAGGACCAGCACCTCTACGCACCACCTATCACCCTGTTCAATTCTCCGAATGAGCCTGGGCAGTTGGGCAGCAGCTCAGGCTGCCCCCTCACCCCTTTTTTTCCCTAGCAAGACCAGAGTTCAAGAGATGATGGCTCTATTTGCTGAGAAAAACACATATTCCATCACCAGCCAAGATGACAACCCCAAAGAGCAAAAAGCCTACTGTAGATATACAGGGGAGAATGAACAGGAAAAGGCCAAAAATTATTACAGAATTTTTGAGCAATAAAGAGGCTTGGATATCATTAATAGAGCAAGGGTGCGAGGAGGAGAAATGCAAGGCACATTCGGCTGGGGTAGATGGGGTCTTTACCAAACTTTATCAATGTGGAGATTCTTTTTTTTTTTTTTTTTTAAGATTTTATTTATTCATTTGAGAGAGAACATGAGTGGCAGAAAAGGGCAAAGCAGACTCCCCACTGAGCAGAGAGCCCTATTCGGGGCTCCATCCCAGGACCCCAAGATCACAACCTGACCCGAAGGCAGACGCTTAACTGACTGAGCCACCGAGGTGCCCCTCAACCTGGAGGTTCTGAGATGTCCCCTGACAAGCCTCGTCTCTACCACCACCACCACTGCCATGACCACACACACGCCCTGCCACACTGCTCCTCCCATTGAAAGACATTTTCACAAAGAGAGAGTACTGTTTATGAACAAATTCATCATCCTTCTTTGGCCGGGAACATCATCAGAGACCAGAGAGGCCAGACGCACCTAAGGTCTCCCCACTGGCAGAGTGGCACCTCAGAACAAATCTGAATCCCCACTCAGCTCTGTTTCAGCCCAGATATGGCACCCCCAGGTGTGAACAGAATTTCAGCATGCGAGAATAAATAGGCAGGAAGACATTTAGAATTCGGTTCTCCAGAGGGGGCTTTGCCACAGGCAGCATGGTGAGGCCGGTCTCCTCAAAGCAACCGTGAGGGTCATGTGAGCACATGAGTTGGTCAAAGAGGAGGTGGGCACCTCAATGCCCTCCTGACCGGGGTGCTAAAGGTCTGGTCCGGAGCACGTTCCAAGCACAGCTTTACACAGAAAACAACCACTGTGCTGCAGAAGCCCATCCCGAGCATGGTTCTAACACTGGAAGCCCGGCAGAGGAGCCTTGTCCCTTTGGGGGGACTGCTCCCACATGCAAGTGGGAATATACTTCTCTCTGGAAGGGCTTTGGGCAAAACTAGCACATAGGCCTCCTGCGTAGACATCAGTATGTAATCAGAAGCAGAGCGGAGGAAGGTTTCTGTATCAGGTAAGTGGTCAGTGACAGGCTAGAGCCCTTCAGGATGCTTCTTTCCTGCAAAGCCTGGAGGACTGGGCCTTCTGCAGACTGGAAGGCAGATGGTGCGGCGGCTTCGGGGTTTTCCGATGCATGTCATGGGCCTCGGCATGTTGGTGGGCATCACGGGGTCACCATGGCTGTCATCAGTGTGACACGGCTGGGTTCCTCCCGGGGTGTGGGAGGCACTTTCTGATTCCAAGGTCTTTTCTAGTTCTGACATCCTGGAAGACGTGCCCTAGGCATCCAGGAAAGGTGGGGTGGGGTGGGGGGCTACGAGGATCCTCCTCCGAGCAGCGAGAGGACAAGGAACAAGTGTACCTAGTGACCTTACTACAGCAAACCACCCCCTACAGGGGAAGGGGCCTGCCTTCGGCCTGGCAAGGGGAAGTGATTGCAGGGTAGACCCTTCCATCCCCTGGGGGCCCCTGCAGCTGTGAGCCAGGTCTGCAGAGAGAGCCATCAGTGCACCTGGCGAAGGAGGAGCGCCCTGTCGGAGGTCCCTGAGCACTGTGGAGGACAGGCCCATTAGTTAGAGACTGGAGAGCACAGCACAAGGCCGCGCCGCTCATCTTCCAACAAGATGCACTGTGTGCTCCCTGAATCACCTCTGAGTAGCCCAGTCCTCCCACAGATTGCTCATCAAGGTGCTCCTATCGTTCCTGATGTGCAGATCTCTCTTCTCTAAAAACCCCCCAATCAGGGAGGCTGTGCCTAGGGCAGGGGGTGCACACGGCGGACAGAAGGAATAATAACTGGGAGCTTGCGACAGCTTGCTATACCAGGACAGAAACTCCAGCCTACTCAGCTTTATCCAAGTGCCTTGTTTTGGGCTCATGACAGCTGCTCAGCAGTTTATTAAATGAACGGGTGGCCTGCCTTGTGAATTATCTGTGGAACAGAGTCCCTCCTCTCTAAATGTTGAATTGGCAAGGAAAATGGCTCCTCCTTCCTCCCCTCCCTTCCCCCAAGATGAGGAAGGGTCATCTCAGAGGTCAGGGGAAGGTGGTGAGAGGTGGCTTCACTCCCCTAAGGCCAGCTGGTAAATGGGGAGCAGCACCTGTTATTCAAGCCCTGGCAAACAAGCTGTCACCCTACAGGGCCATCAGGGACACGCTGCACTCACCCTTTCACAAAAATAGTAGCTGGGTGACAACTCAGTTTCCTAAGAGTTCCCCAGATCTGGAATCGCAGGCCTCCAACAAGCCTCCCAGAAGAAAGGGGGCTAAGACGTGGCTCATGCCGTAACTATGTCCTCACACCCTTGTTTAAATGGGGATGCAAAAAAAAAAAACACAAAACACAAAAACAAAAAACAAACAAACAAAAATAAACAGGGATGCACCCACATAACCCTCACCCCACACAGCCACCCTCCTCATCCCTTTTCAGAAACACCAAATAAGTCAAGGGCCGAGGTACTCGGTTCTGCACAGATCTTTTAAATTGATCTGGAAACGACATAGAAGGACTGTTTTTCTCTCCTGCCCTACACCCAGCACATTTTCTGTGGCAGCTGGGTCAAGCCTGAGCCACATGTTCGTCACTGACTCAATATCAAAATATTCCTGGGCTGCCCTCTTCCCATCACCCCTTTGCTGCCCTTGTTTCATTTTTTTATATTCCCTTCCCTCCTCCTCTACACACACCAAACATATCACACGCATGCCACACACTACACATACTTCTTTTATGCTATGAACCCACCGGGGGACACGGACCCAAAACTTAGAGTCCTGCATAGAACCGAGGGACTGTGTACTTGGGTGGGGGCAAAGCCACAGCTTGATTTTCACCGACCTCTCACTGAAAGACAGCATTCCTTTCGATTAGGAACGCAGGCAGCGAACCACATTAGGGTTAGCAATAGCTGTGCCTCCGATGCCAACAGAAGCACACACGTTTTCAGAGACATCAGGTTGTTGCCCTGAATTGTCATTTAGGTTCCTCACTCCATCAAACTCATGGTAGTTAGAAGACTTCAAACAGAGCTTGTGATTTAACATGTTCCCAAACAAGTATAAAAGTTATTGTGATTTTTAAAAATGGAATAACGGCATTTCAAGAATTATCTTCCAAGCCTAGATGTTATTTTGTACATTCACAAATGTTATTTTATATATATATATATATATATATATATATATATATATATTTTTTTTTTTTTTTTTTTTTTTTACAAATGTTATTCTGAGCACGGTCCATGGCACGGAAAGGCTAAGAGCCCCCGCTGTCCAGTGAGCATCAGAAGGTGGGATGTGAGACTGTCCCCAGAGTCACCAGAGTGCGGGCCAGGGCGCGCAGGGCCAAGAGGCAGCGGTCAGAGGTCTGCCTGGGGGCAGCAGGCTAGCGGGGCTATTGACTCGGAGCGTGGGTGGGCTTCAGAGACCCAATACTGGCTGTGTCTAACCCACAGTGGGATCTCGGCGAGCCCCGCACCTCTCTGAGCTCCCAGTTCTTGTCACCATCCATTCTGAGCTTTCCTCGACTGGGAAGCAGGACCAATAATATACCATAAGAATCTTGTGAGCATGAATTGAGGACATATATGTGCGGCAGAAGTTACTGCTTGGTGGGCTGGTGCTTGGCTCACTCTAGAAGGTCAGCCTTCCCTACCTGGGGATTTCTGAGGCTAAGGTGGTGGGTTTTTTTTTTTTAATATTTTATTTATTTATACATGAGAGACACAGAGAGAGAAAAAGGCAGAGACACAGGCAGAGGGAGAAACAGGCCCGGGGAAGCCCGGGGGGCTCAGTGGTTTAGCACCACCTTCAGCCCAGGGCGTGATCCTGGAGATCTGGGATCGAGTCCCACGTCGGGCTCCCTGCATGGGGCCTGCTTCTCCCTCTGCCTGTGTCTCTTCCCCCCCTCCCCCTCTGTGTGTGTGTCTCTCATGAATAAATAAATAAATTCTTTAAAAAAAAAAAAAAGAAAGAAAGAAAGAAAGAAACAGACCCCATGCAGGGAGCCCAACGCGGGACTCGATCCCAGGTGTCCAGGATCACGCCCTGGGCTGAAGGCGGTGCTAAACCGCTGAGCCACCCGGGCTGCCCAGGTGTTTTGTTTTTGAGGCAGGTGTTATCTGTGCCCTACAAAGGCTTCTCATATCCTTGAAATTCAGGGATGCAGTGAAATGTCTCACACAAAACACTTGTAGGCAGACCTGAGTCCCCCGCCTTCCCTTCTAACTCTGGCTCACCGAAACAGGTGCCCAGGCCAGACTGCAAAGCAGATCCCCCGTCCCAGAGCAGAAGAGACTGCAAGTAAAAAGGAGACGTCCAGGGGGATCCCTGGGGGGGGGGGCTCAGCGGTTTAGCTGCCGCCTTCAGCCTGGCGCATGATCCTGGGGTCCTAGGATTGAGTCCCGCGTCAGGCTCCCTGCATGGATGGAGCCTGCCTCTCTCTCTCTCGGTCTCTCATGAATTAAAAAAAAAAAAAAAAAAAAGAGACATCCACACCTTTCCAATATTGGTCACAGGAGCCAAAGTACCTGTCTCTGGCTTCACAGAGCAGCTGGCTTCTGACCTGGTGTCTCTCATCATTTGGTGAGCAGTGACAGGGATTCTATAGTCCCCCCCCCCACCCCCCCAGCGTGGGGCAGGCCAGGGCTGGACCTAGACTGCCCAGCCACTGGGCAAGGAGCCCATAAGAAAGCTGCAGGGGAACCTCACAATCCCCAAGGTTGTGCAAGAAACTCCTCTGCATGTGCAAACTGGCTTACATGATGTTCAAAAGATCTTTTGCAGAAAGCATCTATGCATCCTTTAAAAATCACATACATCGATTTTCATCTGATTATGAACCATAAAAGATTAGAAAGCACAGAAAATACGAGAAATTAAAATCGACCGTAAGCTTGGGCCCTTGAAATCCAAACTAGTAGAGTTATGGTGAGTTTTTTCCCATTTATACCCGTGTTGACACTCTCACACAAATTGGGGTCATAATTATATATAGTTTTGTAGCCTGATTTCATTACTTCCAAATACCTAGAGACATTTTCAATACAAACTCTTAAAAGACAGAAAACCAGTATGTCAGACACTGTCTGTAAAACTCACCGGTTACCAAGATGTCATGCTATACCTAAGAGTAGGATTGTGCATTTATAGATAAGTTCTCCCCAGAAAACTGATAGGAGGAAAACTCATTTCACTCTTATTAAAGTGCATATGATAGTAAACTCTCTTCTTTAGCTTTGCAGAGAATCTAGAGAAGATACTTTGTGTCTTTGGCAAAGAGGCACCATATATTTTTCTTTTTCACTTTCTCATATGTGCCCTGATAAGGGGAAAGCTTTGAAGATTCCCTGCTGCAAAAAAAAAGGGTCTTGCTTGAGAACGTACTCAGCCGCTGAGGAAAAACCTCTAGAAAGAAGTGGTATGGAAGGAAGAGCCCTGAACTTCAAACGCAAGAAAGCGGGATTCATAGGACACGTCTGCCATAATAGCCCCAAGATCAAAGAGCAGCCCATTCCCCTGCATGTCAGCAGAGACACCACCACCCACCTCAAGGGATCAAAGGGCCGCACAGATTAAATAAGATGCCGCCTGTGAAAGTGAAAGCAAAGGAGACTGCAGGACAATAATCACCAAGTCCTGTTCTTGTGACTGATAAGAGTATTAGTATTTTTGTAGCACATCCTGACTGGGGCAGTGTCCAACAGTATAAAAGTGTGGTCTCTGCAGCCACATGGCACTTCGCAGACTGGCCAAGTTCTGTACCTTCCCAGTTTCTCCATTTGTAAAATGGGATAATGATAATCCACCTACTTCATAAGACTCTTGAGATGATTACAGTGAGCTAATTCACGTGTGGTGCTTACAACAGTACCTGGCAATAGTAAACACTACATAAGGACAGCTTTAAAGTCAGTGACCAATGACTAAAGATATGATTAAAATAAATAAAAAAAATAAATAAATAAAATAAATCAACCTAAATCAGTAGGCACTTTTTTTTTTTTTAAGTAGAGCCAACCAGCAGGAGCGGGGTAGGGGAGGAGCAGAGCGAGAGAGAGAACCTCAACAGGATCCAAACAGAGCCCCACAGGGGGCTGGATCCCACCACCCCGAGATCACAACCCGAGCTGAAATCAAGAGTGGGACACTGAACCGACGGAGCCACCCAGGTGCCCCCAGTGGGCACATGTTTTAAAGCTTGCAACCTCTATAGGTTTCCCTAAAAAAAGCTGGGCGCCCCCCTCCCCACTGGCCGTGTCCCCTCCTACCTTCTCGGCGTCCTGCTCGAAAAGCCGCAGCTGGAAGCACTGGTCCAGCTTGAGCTTGCGCACGTGCCACATCTGGTGCAGGTGCTGCCGGGTGGAGTGCAGCTTGTCCAGGAGGCTGGTGATCTTGGGCACGAGGCTCTGGAAGTCGGCGCTGCCCGGGATGCAGTTGCGCCCCGAGAAGCCGTCGCTGCAGCGGATACACTGGAGCAGCCGCTGCCCCTCCCGGTCCAGCTCCTCCACGGGGGCCTTCAGCACCTTCTTCTTGAGCTGCGTGTGCTCGTCGATGAGCCGCCGCGAGCCTTCCACGTCCACGGGGAACTCCTTCCGCGCCAGCATCTCCTGCAGGTCCTCGAGGCGGGACAGCAGGTGCACGGCGCTGTTGAAGAACTCCTCCAGGGACAGCCGCAGCTCGATCCATGCCTCGTGGTTGTAGTCCAGGGAGCCGTCGAACTCCTCGGTCAGCTGCGAGGGGTCCACCAGCTTCGTGAGGCCCTCCACGGACACCATGCTCGTCTAGGGGGGCAGACACAGAGAGGGGGCCTCGCTGGCGCCGGGCGGGCAGGGGGCAGGCCCGGGAGGGGGGTGGGGTGGGGGGATAAGACCACGGCCTGCCTCGGAAAGGGTGAGAGGGAGAGCAAGCACCCGCGGGCAGGAGCCGCACATCAGCCAGGGGGAGCGGTTTCTGCAGGCTGGCTGAAGGTTGGAGAGGACCTCTTGAGCCTCTTCCTCCTTCCCAGACTGACTGGGGAGGCCACAGCACCAAGGAACCCTGAAACATCAGCCCCTGCCATGCTGCCTGTCATTGGGGGGCCGGAGGAGCAGGAGGGAGAAGCGCGGGTAGCACAAGGGGAAGGGAGAGGGTGGTGCTCAGAGGTCTGGCTCACCTCGAAGATGAATTTGGAGCTGCCGAAGTTGGTCTTCTGTTTCTGCCAGAAGTTGTCAGGTTTGATGATGAGGGCCACATGGATCTCAGCTGGAAAGGCTTCCTGCAGCGTCTTGAGGAGGGGCTTGATGAGGTCCCACTTAGAGCCCCGCATGTCGATGATGACGGTGAAGCCACGTTTGCACACGTCCTCACTGCGGGGAGGTCAGAGGTCAGGCATGGTCACTCTGGGTGGCTGAGACTTTGGTCACTCTGGGTGGAAACCTGCCTTCCTTTTCACCTGGGCCACCCCTTCAACCTCACACCGGGCCTCCTGGCTGCCTTCCAATCCGATCCGACTCAAAATGCACCGCCTCCGAAAACCTTTCTAGGGTTAACCCCAACTGACTAAGGGCATTCTGGTTTCTCCCAGCACTTAGCAAGGAACTTAGCCTTCCCTATGGTCAACTGCGCTTGTTGGGATGTTATTCAGGTGTTCATAATTGTGTTTTTCTTTTTAATTTTTGACTCCTTTCCTTGCTCCTGGCACGAATCATGTTTTCCTCAGTTGAATACAATCTCTCTAAAGACAAGGACCCTCTTGCCCGTAAAGCTGAGATGGAAAGTCCTTGGTATGAGTTCTATCCATCCCTGTGCCCACGTCAATGGCAGACACTGGTATGCTTTACCACTGAACCCAAACTGGTCCAAAAAATCTTTTTCCATAAAGGGCTCTGGGCTGCTTCTATCAATTGATTAGTGACGGTGCACGAAGCATTAACCTGTATTTGCCACCACTGTATTTAAAATGTGTAACTTGTAGTTCAAGATATATGTCAATTTTTTTTAAAAAAATCAGGTTTCTGAGTCATGCTATTTGCTCTTAGATGGCCAAGGGTGAGACTGCTTGGGACGTGGATGTCATCCAGTTTTCTCATGTACTTCCATTACACCAGTCAGGGTGTAAAAAGGCATGTTTCAGGAAGCTAAGAGAGGAAAAACTACTCTTGAAATCAAGGCCAGATGAAGTGACAGTGACCATCTTGAAAACCTGAAAAGTAATTAGGCTAAGTGAATCAAGATGTTGCCATACAACTTCTTAAGTAGCAAAATTTATTTAAGCTGTAACTCCTAAGAAATGAAAGAAAAAAAAAAACCACGAAGGTCAAAATGGTTATAACATGTCAATTTGGATTTTACCTGTAACTCCTAAGAAATGAAAGGGGAAAAAAATGAAGGTCAAAATAGTTATGTCAATCTGGAAGAAATTCTCTGTTTTGGTAGTTAGGGGTCTTTCCTTCGATCCTTCTTGGTTTATTTAACCCATGTATCTATTTTATGACTCAAAATAGATTTTGGGGGCAGCCCGGGTGGCTCAGCGGTTTAGCGCCGCCTTCAGCCCAGGGCCTGATCCTGGAGACCCCGGATCGAGTCCCACATCAGGCTCCCTGCATGGAGCCTGCTTCTCCCTCTGCCTGGGTCTCTGACTCTCTCTCTCTCTCTCTCTCTCTCTATGTCTCATGAATAAATGAAATCTTAAAAAAAAAATAGATTTTGGTTAATTCACATTTTTATATAAATATGGTGTAGTATTACCTTCAGATGTTTTAATTTCCACATAGCACTTGCTTAAACCACTGTGCATGTTGCATGACCCACAGATGCGTACCACCACATATCAATCACTTCTAGCTACTGGAGGTAAGGCCACATTTGGAGGATTTGGTCCGCAAAAGGAAACAAAGCCCCTTTTTAGGCTTCGTTCCCAAATCTCAACCAGTGATGAGAATGTCACAGACTCTTGAAGAGACCACAGCTCCCGTGATTGTACGACTGTCTCAAGCATAAGGCAGTCCTTGGGCCTCCCAGTTAGACAGAAAATTTCCCAAGCAAGGAGCCTCTTTCCATTTTTTATTGTTGATACAAAAGACTACACTCAACATGAGAGGAGTTCCTCCTCAGATCCTGCATTCCAAAGGAAAGGAGTTGCCTCTTCTTCTTTGACTCTTATTGAATGGACAAACGGCCAGAGTCTTCCATAAATAATTTTCTCTGCCCTATCATCTGAAAGCAACATGACTTTTTCTTAATTTATGGAATTCCCTTCCCATTTTAAGAGAAACACCTGCTAATTATAGAAAAGTTAAAATATTCAAAGATCTACATGAGAGCTGCTAATGGTAAGGAGTTATAATACTCTTGTCTGTTTCTTTCCAGTCTTTTTTGTGCACGTAATTTTCATGCCGCATAGTGTTCTATTTTTTACTGCAACATAGAATTTTTTCTCATACCTAAAATGCCTTCAAAACTATTGCATTTAATGACACAGAGTCCATCTTAAACCTATACCATAATTGTTCTCATAATTTCTTTACAGAAAGGCATACCAACTTCCATATCCACTAGCCGTGTGTGACAGTTGTCCCCCCTCCCCCCGTTGTAGCCTCATCAGCCCTGGCCACTGAATTTTAAAAATCCCTGCCCATTTTCTAAGAAAAATATTGCATTACATTTAAATTTGCATTTCTTTGACTACTAGCTATAGCTTATTGGCCCATAAGTATTTCTCTGTGACTTTTATCCATTTTTCTATTGGAGTTTACTGGCTTCTCTCATTGTTCTTAACTTGGCTTGACTCAGATTTGTCGCATGCCCTCTACGTCAGGCACTGCAAAGTAACCTTGGGTCTTGTCTTTCCTGCAAGATGACCAGCTTGTTTACCTTGTTTACCTGCTCCTCAGGCCCCACTGCTGCTACTGTAATTATGCTGACAGGAGAAATCTCCATCCCTAACGACGAATAGTGTTGCCACCAAGAGCTGGAGTGTGACTATCCCAGTATCTAAATGTGGCGATCGGTAGCAGCCTACACACTATTAACTAATAATCCCTGAAAACCCAAAGTAGAAATCAGGCATTAATATTCTCTAGGAAATTCTCCCTAGCTTGGGAGATGGGGACAGACGCCCAGGGGCTGAGCGCTGAGAGCTAATCTAATTGCCATCTTACTATGAAAACAGCCTAAACTCCCCAGGTGCTCTGTATGTTTGGTTTCATGTAAGGAGCATGCCTGGGGGAGGGAAAGAACTTTTTACCAAAGCTTATTCTATGCCAGGGCCTGTGGCTGGGCACTTGACAACCATTATTTCATTTTATCCACACAACAACTTATAAACCTGGTATGGTTATCTCCATACAAGAAATAACAAAAACAGAGGCACAGAATTTGCCTAAAGCACATGACTACTAAGTGGCTAAACAGAGAATCAAAATCAAGACTTCAAAGCCCACGCTCAGGTCACTATATTGTATCATACCATACCATACTGTGATTGGGGGTGGGAGTTAAGGGTCCGTGATGGGGGATTAGGTTAGGATGCTCACAGGAGTTGAGAACAATTAGGACAAGGATTCCAAGTGTATGCCCTCCATCCTGCAGTCTGTGCAAAATCACAAAATCACAGAAGCAAGAGAGTATGGCATATTGAAAAGTTCTAGTAATTCACTTTGGTTTTGGCACATGGGTAAGGGGAGAGTGATGAGAGGGTACCACTCAATGTGCTTTAGAGAGCCCTGTTCTGGGTTCTGACCCTCCTTTTCCACACCCTCCCACCCAGGGAACAAAGCAACTTGCCACATGGAGTCTGTGTTGCTCCCACTCTCCTTCTAGACTAAGCTCCTACTACCTAAAAACCTAAAACTCTATGCCCAAAGAGCCCTTAGCCTACTTCCTCGGCCCACATGTACCTCTTTCCCAGGTCCAATCCCCCAATGACAAGTAACACCACAGTATGAGCACAGGGATATGGCTAGAACACAGATACGCGAGCTGGGGTGTCCCCACGCACACAGGAAGACAGAGCTGGGCAGTGGGCAGAGAAGGGAGGCGGACCATGGGGGAGGGCCCAGTCTCCCTGGATCATCAAGCTCTAGCAGAGAACTCAGAGCAGCCCAACAAATCTAAATGTGAGGTTGGTCTTCTAAGTCACCATGAAGATGTATTTGTCGAAGTAGAGAGTAGATGCTTTATTTAACAGTTTGTTCACTTGCTCTGTTAATTTTCAAAATGTACACACAGGGTATGCGGGTTTCCCTTGGTACTACTCTTGCCCTGGGCATCACAATGTAGAAGCAAGCCTTCCAAGAAGAGGCAGGAATGGAAGCAGACCTCAAATCAGGATGCTCTCATACCACGGCAGGAGCACCGGATTTATCCTAAGGGCAATGAGGAACCACTGAAAGGGATCATTCAGGAAACATGAACAGGTGATTCAGGACTGCCCTGCAGCTGTGCAGAGGGAGAGTCAATCAGGGTCAGCCAGAAGGAGTGGTCAGAGTGGAAGCAGAGAAACCACCTCCTTTGGATTTTTGCTAAAATGCCTTCTACATGAAGTCTCCCTTGGGCCACCCTATTCGAAGCTCCGGCTGCCACCTAGCATGCCCTTCCCTTATTTACTTTCCTCTTTAGCACTTATTTCCATCTGAGTCATGTATTTCATTTATTCACTTATAGTTCATCTTTCCTCACTGGAAAGTAAGGGACTCTTGGCGCAGAGTCCCTCAGTGAGGGCAGGGACTCTTGTACAAGTTTCCCTGCTGGATCCCCAGTGCCTAAATCAATGCCTGGTGCATATTAAGACTCAATACACTGAGGTAGCACATAAGGGCATGGAATCTAGAACCAGCCTTCCTTGGTCTGAATCCTGGCTCCATCCTTCACTTAATGAGGAACCTCGGGCAAGTTACATTTAATCTCTATGCCTTAGCCCCCTCCCTGTAAAACAGGAATAAACCTGAATACTAATAACCACAATGCAGGTTGACTTAAAGCTTAAGTTTGTTCATGCATGTAAAGCACTTGCTATGGGTGTGGACACATAATCTCTACCACGTAAGTCTCAGCTGCTATAAGAGATGCTGTGGATGTCCCACCAGGGCCCCTTTATTGACCACTGTACCCAGCCTCGAGCTCTAAAAGTGTTGCAGCTAGCAGCTCACACCTGAGCCCATCTCTGGAGATTTTCCTTTTATTTATATATATATATATATTTTTTTTTATTGGACTTAGATTTGCCAACATATAGCATAAGACCCAGTGCTCATCCTGCCAAGTGCCCTCCTCAGTGTCCATCACCCAGTCACCCCAAGCCCTGCCCACCTCCCCTTCCACTACCCCTTGTTCGTTTCCCAGAGTTAGGAATCTCTCATGTTCTTTCACCCTCTCTGATATTTCCCACTCATTTTCTCTCCTTTCCCCTACAATCACTTTCACTTGGAGATTTTCCTTTGATTGATGGGTGACACTTCTCCAGGAGACACCTAGGCAGTGACAAGCCCAGAGACCAAGGGTGGGGGTTGGGTGGGGGGGAGCAGTGTCTTTCTATAACAAGATAGAAAGGTGGAATAACTATGAAGTGTGACTCATACTCCAGAAGCTTCTCATTCTCCCAGTCAGTCTCCAGCTAGACTTTATCTGAGACCACATCCTTGCTGGGTCCTTCCTTTTCCCTCCTCTGATTCTCCAACTCCTTTACAAGTTTTTCGGAGGAGGATGCCCTTCATAAATCATTTACACTTGAATCCCCATTTCAAGACACACAGCCTAAAACATACATCTATGAATTTCCTACATACATGAAATTCTGAAGGCAACTTGATAGGTGGTCTGGAAATTAAAAGAAATCCGGGTTGCAAATTTTGACTCAGGGATCATTAGTGCCCGGCACAGAGTAGGCACTCAATAATACTTACTGAATGGATACACTCATGAACTGTGGTAGAAACGCATAAAAGTGAGTGAGCACCCAATGAAAATGAGTAAGGTGAAAAGACACTTCTTGACTCAAAAGATAGGACTTATGGGAATACCAAGGTTTAAGAGACGGGAGAAGAAAGTAGATGAGTCTGAGGGAAAAAATACAGAGAAGTTAGAGAAAATCAAGAGAAGACTGAAGTCAAAGAGATCAGGGAAGAGGGCGTTTCAAGGAGGAACGCGGTGTCATATGCTGCAAAGACGTAGGTCACTAACTGAGATCAGAATTGTTGCATTTAGCAGCTAAGAGGCCTCTTTGGTCCCATTGGTCAGGGTAGATTCAGGGCGTTAGCGCAGAGACTGGGTGGAGCAGGGAAGCAGTCTTCCTACTTGATCTCTGAGATGATTACAGGAAACGTCAAAGTCATCAGAGGTTGCTTTTGGCACACTCCCATCCCTGGCCCTGTCTTCCCAACTCTGGAAACAACCCGGGTCTGCGCACTGCTCTTTGGCTGCCCAAGCCCCAGAAACCTCCCCTGCCCGCCTCTTCCCCAAGCCTCCCTGCTCCCAGAACAAATTCCAGTTTCACCAATTGTTCTGATAATGCCCTTTTAATTAAGAAGGACCCTTCAAGGGTCATGTGGTTTGCTCAGGGGTCCGATCTTTGTAGTCTCCCTCAATTTGAGACAGTTCCTCAATTTCCTGGACTTTGATTACCTTGGTATTTTCGAGGATTATAATCTACTTTGTAGAATGTACTTCAGTTGTGCTTTGCCTGGTATTTTCTCATGGGTAGACCCAGATCATCTATTGGCTGAATTGTCACTGAAATGTTGGGTTTTCTCACTGTATCCACTCAGGTGTACATGATATTGCTTACAAGCAGCCCATGACGTTGGCTAAACCATTACTGAGAGTGAACTTTGATTACTTGATTACGAGGGTGTCTACCGGGGCGCCTGGGTGGCTCAGGTTGAGCGTCTGCCTTCAGCTCAGGGCGTGATCCCAGAATCCCAAGATCGAGTCCCGCATCGGGCTCCCTGCATGGAGCCTGCTTCTCCCTCTGTGTGTGTCTCTGCCTCTCTCTCTCTCTCTCATGAATAAATAGAGTTAAAAAAAAATAGAGGGTGTTTGCCATGTTATCCTCTGAGTTATTTTTTTCACCCTTTATAATTAAATATTTTGTACAGAGCTACTTTGAGACCATATGATTCTTTTCTTCCCACTTACCTCATCACTCGATGGAGAGCAGTTTGAGTAAGCCAAATTACCCTGGACTATAACAGGTAACCTTCCTTTTCGTTATTTATTCTTTAAATGATATTTATTAGCCCAAATTAAATGTTCAGGGGTAGAGGACTACTGCATTGTATATGGAGGGATGGGAGCATAGAAAGGTGAAGTTTGGAGCAATAGGCCTTTAAATCCGCTGAGGAGGAGAAAGGAGGATGAGTAACCCTCCCCAGCTCCCACATCCCCTACTCTACAGCGGGAACACATCCACTGCTCACTCCCTCCTGCCTCACTCGTCTCTCCTCTGGGCCTTGAGACCTGGACACCCGCGACCAGCTTCTCACCCTCTGTGCTAACTTACAACCCCTTCAAACTACGCGGTAAACTTCTCATGAACTCTCAGGAGCCCTCAGGCCCAGGATATAAACGTATACTTTATGATTGATCAGATATTTCTTGTACTCAGTTCTAGACCATTTACTCTTTTGTTCATTACCCGTCATTGGTGCTGTTTTCACGCAGCAAAGCTTGCGCGATCTCAAAAGAGCATTTGTACTACTTTATGCCAATACTTCTCAAACTTTAGTGACTTTCATTATTGCCTAGGACGCTTGTTTAAAAATGCTGACTTTGGGAACTCCTTTCAGATATTATGATGAAAATCCATGTGGGATGAGACCCAGGAGGCTCCCCAGGTGCTCCAAGGACAATACCTAGAGTCTCTTAGCTGTGGCTTGTGGGAGTTTAATGGATACTCACTTTGTCTGAGTCAGATTAAGAGAGACATTAATACACAGTAGGCAGCACACAGCTATCCAGTCAGGGCCATGCTCAACAGGCACACCAACAGCTACGCGCTACAGGAGCCTGTCAAAAATGGCAGCAGGTTTCTCTATATACATCGTCATGTTCTCTCAAATGGAGTCATTTATTGGAAGCACAGGCTTGGGAGGATTTCTGTCCTCACAGTGCAATTTTTGGGTTCTTTTTGCAAAAACTGAGCTCCTCCTCTCTTGGCCTGGAGAGGCTTTCCCTGAAAGGCCTGGTGGCTGCCTTTCCCAACATAGCAATCTGTGCTCAACCAGGCACCTGCTGGAGATCTGCTCCCCAGGCTTCCCTTTCTACTTCTAAATTGCTATCAAATCACCATGGAGTTTCTGCTTCTTATCAGACACCTGACCTGGCAGGCTTATCGAAAATACGTGGGCAAGTCCTGGGTCACCTCTGGGTCCCCCAGGCCCTGCCCACATCTGATGTCCCCAGAGCTGTCTCTTGATCCATGAGGCTGTGAATGCTGTAAGGGCTGTCCCAGGTGTGATTGATACGGGTGTGAAGGGTCTCAGTGGTGGGCGGTGAAGAACCAATGAACAGGCACGTTACCGTGGACACTTTGCACTCCTGGTTGCCAGACCAGGACCAAGGTTCCTCTCACACATTGCCATAATCCTGTCCTTACTCTGCATGGCAGCTGCCGTATGTGGGGTAACTGCCATCAAACTCTGGCAGAAATCACAATTTAAGAGCACATTGTTAAACCCAGTCCCCCCAAATGGTTTTATTAGGTATGACTGCTATGGCTGCTTATAATGAATTCAAGTGTCTTTGGAGAAGGCTTAAACTCGCCATTCTTTAAACCGTCTCCAGCTCATTCACACACTCATATGATCTGTCTGCTTGTTGGCCTTTGGGTTTGCTTCCTCTATCTTAGCTGCTATAATTACCCCAGCCCTACTTCACACATTTGAAGACTCAATGCCTTTAGCTGGGGTGGTGGGGGGAGGCTGGGATTAAGATACTAGTGCCTCAAGCTGAGGATTGCTCTGGGACCTGAACAGCAGTGTGGAGTACCTGTCAAGCCAGGGCTTCCCCTTGGGTTACAGGTCTGGCCTCAGGAAGTACCGCTTCCTCCCAATCACTGCTCCCTCAACTCCTCCCCAGGTCCCTGGCTAAGTGAAACCCAGACCATCCCTCTGGTTTCCATCCAGGCCATATCAGTGAACCACCCTGGATACCACCCATTGTCATCTGGCTAAGGGGTCAGATGCAAATGCCATCTTCTCCCTCAGGTTTTCCAAGATGTCTACCCTGATCTCCCCCTCGCCAAAACAGCATGTTATCCATGCCTTTCTCTCAACTGTCTTATTTGTTTCAATCTTGTATTATGCTTTGGCCTCTCTTACTTCTATGACTTTGTGCCTGCCCATACCTACCCCATCTTTGCCTAGGTAACTTCTACTGTAATTTCAAAGCTCAACTCACATGCCGCCTCCTCCAAGAAGTCTTCCCTTACTGATACATTCCCTCCCATTCCACTCTATCTCCACTGGGACCAAGGTTCCTCTCACACATTGCCATAATCCTGTCCTTACTCTGCATGGCAGCTGCCATATGTGGGGTAACTGCCACCAAACTCTGGCTAACCAATTTCTTTATCCCTCATAGACATTTATGTGGCTTCAAAATGAGAGCCTAGTTATGAAGGTGTTTCATAAATAATATGGTGTCATGCAAATAAATTTATCCATCTGTATCATCCATCCATATCCATCTGTATTATCCATTAGTTCATGAATTTACACATCCAACAAATATTTATTGAGCCCTTACTTTGTGGCTGGCCTAGTGCTAGGCATTAGGAACATAAATGTGGACAATACAGAAACATGAAGGTTATATTCTATGGGGAGAGATGGACATAAGAGAGTAGCTAGATAAGTAAAATAGATGCAAATTGTGATAAGTCTTAAGAACTTATTGGTTGGTGGACAGGCCACTCTGAGGAGCTGACATTTAGGCAGAGAACAAAACTATGAGAAGTTGCTAGTTAAGGAAATGCTGTAGAAAGAATAATGAAGGCAGCAGCAACAGCCTGTGCAAAGGCCCTGGGGTGGAAAGGAGCCTGTGTGTTGGCTGCTCCTCCATTACAGGGAGGAAGCAGAGGTAGCGAAGTTCACTAAGGAAGCAGGAGACCAGCAGCCAGACGTAGGCTGGAGCTCTAAATTTGGGAACTCAAAAACTCAAGCTGGAGAGAAATATAAAATGTGAGCCAAAAGGAATGAAACAGAGCAGCTGTTTTTGATAAAAATGGGACATACACATATTAATGATAAAAGCTAATTTTATTGAGCACATGAGAATCTCTGTATGCTAAGCATTCTGTATGCATGATCCTATGAACTCCCCACAGGAACCTCCCAAGTAGCTAAGGGACCTGAGACTAAAGAAGTTGAATAACTGGCTTAAAGTCACCAGGAAGAGTCAAATCAGTATCTGAATGTGCTGTTTGATTCCTGTATCTGTTACGCTACCTTGTCTCAGAGAGACAAAGACAGCTTGGGCTTGACCCAACTTCAATGCACCCTCCTCCTACTCCTTCATTTTAGAGTTGAGGGCCGCAAGTGAAGGATTAGCAGGAGGAAGCATTAAAGTTGTTTCAAGCTCCAGTTGTCTTTGTCCCTCTCTTTTTTCGAGGTTGAGGGCAGCAAGTTCCCGAGCAAGAAGATGATTTGCTCAGGGTCGCAGTTTGGGTGGATGTTTTGGCCATTTGTACCAGCCATCCAGCTGTCAATCCCCCTGCTTCAGGTCTTCTATTCAGCCACGAGAACTCTGGAAATGAGAGGAAGAAAAATTCTCCCCAACATCAAATAATCTTGGTTGGAGGTCCAGGGTACCCTGGGTTGAGAACCAGCTAGACCTGGTCACTGAGCAGTGGACGACAAAGAGGAAGGACAAGCTAAGTGAAGGACTTCCTATGCAATGAGGGTAACACAGGTCCTGCCATACACAGCTCTGTCCCCGCACGCAGGTGCAAGCCAACCAGCATCACGGGATGCTGAGGAAGGATGACTGGAGAGGTCTTACCACGCTGCGTGGGCAGCCTTTAATACCTGCAGACAGTTCTCCATGAGCAGAAAGAAACCAGCAAAGGAAGGAAGAAAGAGTAGCCCCAAGGAGTCACCCACTGCACCCTTTTCCCTAGAACTCTGCTGCACCTGTGTCTCCCTGAAATCATTTCATGGGCTGAGTTCTCCAATTCCAAATATGAGCAGAAAGGAAGGTCCCTGGAGTTCCGAGGAGTAACAGATCCCCTTGACCCATATGTGTCAGAGTTCTTGTGCCATTCTCAGGCTGTGGAGAGTCTCTGGCTGTAGGTTCTAGGTTTCCCTCCAATTCTTCGCCCGTCACTCTGACCTGGGTTAACCGTTGTCTACTCCTTACCGTTCTTCTAATAGCAGCCCTCCACAGATTGCCCCAAACCACACCACATCCACTTTCTCAACCAACCAGAAATCAGCAGGTGTTAAAGAAAAGTGTTAAAAACACATTAGCACCTGCTTTTAAGTTTCTAATTGGTATAATCAGAAGCTGTAAAAAGAACACTGAAGGAGACAGTGCCTTACTGAGAAATGAGCCACTCTCTCGGGAAGGCTGTGTAGTGAATCAGTGTTTGCTGGCACCGATAGTTCTCAAACTCACCCTTCACAATGGGGAGGGCTCCTGGGTGGCTGGGTGGCTGGAAGGCAGGAGGAGCTCTGAGAGGTGGTGGGCCCCCTGACCTATTGTAGATGTCTCTTGGCTGGCTCACAGGGGACTGTCCACTACCAGCTGGCTTTCTGTCAAGCTCTCCTCAGAATCCATGTCAATCCATCCAGAGGTTTTGCTTTATTTCTTATTTTTTGTTTATTTCTTGTTTTGGGGGGGTTTTGTCTATTTGTTTTACTAGAATTCATTCTTTGTCCACTATCTCAGGTCACGATGTATTTTAAGCATTATATTTATTTATTCATGAGAGACACATGGGGGCGGGGGGGGGGGGCGCAGAGACACAGGCAGAGGGAGACGCAGGCTCCATGCAGGGAGCCCGACGTGGGACTCCATCCCAGGACCCTGGGATCACACCCTGAGCAAAGGCAGACGCTCAACCACTGAGCCACCCAGGCACCCCTCCAGATCATGATTATTCCACAGAATTTGTGCCTTTTCTACCCATTTAACCATGCATCTTTTACCCTTGCTCCTCGGACCTGTGATGCCAGGGCTGGAGGGCAAAGGTCAAAGTTGAGGCTTTGTTCTAAATCAAAGCCTCCGAGATCCCCTGGTGACTCAGGGGTTTAGCACCTGCCTTTGGCCCAGGGCGTGATCCTGGAGTCCTGGGATCGAGTCCCACATCAGGCTCCCTGCATGGGGCCTGCTTCTCCCTCTGCCTGTGTCTCTGCCTCTCTCTCTCTTTGTGTCTCTCGTGAATAAATAAATAAAATCTTAAAAAAAAAGGTCTATAAAATTTTGAAAAAAGAAAAATCAAAGCTTCAACTCCTCTTCTGTAAAGTGAAGAGATTGATTAATTGGTCTTGGCTTGGACTCAGGAGTGTTTAAAAGTTCCCCAGTGACTCAAATGTACAGCCGTCCACGGTTAAGCCACTACTACAGTCAAGACCACGCAGATTTGCATGCCCGTTTCCAGGTCTAGGAGCTCCCCCTTGCCAGTTTCCCAGGCTCAATATTCCCAGAAGCAAAACCCAACCCTTGCCCAAGTCCGAGTCCCAGGGAAGCTTCACACTGGAGCCCAAATGAAGAAGGTTGCCGTTTTCCACCTCTTTAAAGTCTCTTACTCAATTCCACTCAAATGAAGCTGCTTAAACAAACAACGCTGATTGCACATGTGCCTGAAGCAAGGACATGGCTGATTCTCTGTGGTCCCCTCCCTGCCACCCCCACCCCCACCCACAGGGTGTAGTCAAGTATGGAATAGCACAGACCCAGGCGCCAAGATTACTCCAAACATCCCCAGGTGTGGCCATGAAATGATAGGTCTAGTGGCCTAAAAATCACACCAGGACCTCTGCATCCGCGTGTTGACTTGTCCTAAATGGACCTTCAACACACACACACACACACACACACACACACTTTCTAAAAAAAATCTACTTTGTCAAAAGAGCATGCCAGAGACTGAAGGAGGCTCCCAAAGAGAGTTCCAGAAACGGCATGAGTGACAGCAGGACCAAGGTGAAAGCAGGCAACCTTCCAGAGGACGGCTCCCTCGGAGGCGCGGGCCAGGGCTGGCTGCACAAACCGCGAGGCCTTGCCAACCGGCCGGGGCCTGACAAGGGCCCTGACGATCTCGCAGGCCGGGCCGGCTCGGAAACGGAGCTTCCATTCGCCAGAGGAAGAGCCCCTGCTTTCTCGGGGCTCGGGCTGGGGCTGGGGCTCGGGGGCGGGAGCTGGAAGGGGCCGCTCTTGGCTGGGGGAGGAGGATGGCAACAGGCGCTCCTAGAAGTGGGGGCTGGTAGGCCCAGGGAGCCGCCCTGGAGGTGGCCGCGCCTGCCCCCTGCCCCACAGCGGCCTCCGGCCCTGGCCCCACGGAGCTCCCACCCCTCCCTCTGGGCGGCCGGGACTCCAGGCGGCGACAAACAGAAACCAGAGCAGCAGAGGGAGAGAAAGAACAAGCTGGAAACTGAACCACAGCCCTTGCCCACAGCCCTCCCCTGTGCCCGTCCTCCTGTCCTGCCCAGACAGACTCGGGCCGCCCCTCCGGCTTTCTCCACTGCCTCTTCCCCCCACCCCACCCCCATAGTCAGGCTGGGGCCAAACGGGTCTTTGCGGTTTTAAGATTCTATTTATTTATTCATGAGAAACAGAGAGAGAGAGAGAGAGAGAGAGAGAGAGAGAGAGAGGCAGAGACACAGGCGGAGGGAGAAGCAGGCTCCATGCACCGGGAGCCCGACGTGGGACTCAATCCCGGGACCCCGGGGTCACGCCCTGGGCCCAAGGCAGACACTCAATCACAGAGCCACCCGGGTGCCCCATAATGGTACCTTCTGGAAAGCCCAGCGCTATTTGCCTACAACACGGGCAGATACATGCCCGAACCTACCCACCAACACAGACACCCCCAGCCACCCCTTACACAGTGCCCCCTGTGCGCCCCCTGGGCTTTACCAACAAAGGAGCCCTCCTTTCCATGGGGCAGGAGGCCCGCATCCTGCAGCCAGCCCTCCCCTCGGGCACCTGGCCAAGGGCACTGATGCGATCCCCATGACATATATGGAGAAGAAAAAAAAAAAAAAAACCCTGCAATGGCCTAGACACAAGTGGGGAGTCTGAGAACAGCAAGGAAGGTTCCAGACAGCCAGACAGATGTAACCTGACAGAGGGGGACATGTTTGGAATTGGAAACTAAACAGGCAGGGCTCCCACCAGCAGCTAGCTCAGAGGCTCGGGAAGCTCTCGTGTGCATGGAATAAGCTTCTGTTCCTGACCCTGGGGAGTCCCTGACCTCTGGTGCATGCGGCTCTGGGGGCCACCTGCTGTCCTGCAGGCTCTGTCCATGCCAGTGGGCAGCGCCGGGTGGCAGCAACTGGTCCCGGCATCGCCACTGGCCAGCTGGGCAGCCTTGGGCCTGTCACAGCACTCTCATAATGAAGGGGTTGGCCTGGCTGATCTCTGCGGCCCCTCCTCCTCCAGCTCCAGCATCCTACCTACTTCTTGAAAGATCCAGGTCAGACTATACGTCCAGTGAGTTTTCTCTGGCTAAGCCCATTTAGCTGGCTTGCCTATTGAACTACTGCCTTGAAAACATTCGATTTTGTCTTCTCCAGTGGACTCTGGAATTTCAAACAGAGTGCAAGCCTTCCCAAGGGCAAGAACTGGGTTCCCCCTCATTAGTCTATGCGTTCAGGGGCAGCCTGCAAAAGCTAGAGGACTGCTGGATCATCCACTCGGAGCCAGTGTGTGTAGGTAAGAACTGAGCAATCCCGTGTATGCATGGAATGAACTCTGGACCAAGGTGCAGTCCCCTAGTGGGACACCCCACTACTGACAGGGCTGGGTGAGGGGTGGGAGTGGTTCTTGCCTTCCTCCAGGTCCGAAACAGGGAGTTTCCCTTCAGCAAGTGGGTTGGAGGCCTGAGTTTCCTGCAGAGGAAAGGAGCTTACCCTCGGGAGATGAGTGCACATTCCCTCCCCTGAAAGGGATTGGGGCAGAGTGACATGTCACAGCACTAGATGAGACCTGGCCTCAGGCACCAGGCCAAGAGGAGTTTCTGTGCAAAACCTGGTACATGAATTACTAGGGTTGAGATCAGATGACATTCTAGCTTAAAATGGCACAGAACTGTCTAAGAGAGGAAAGAGGGGAAAAACACGGGTTTGGGGGTTTTTGAGTAACTCTCAAAACCAAGGCTAGTCCTTGCCTGACCTGGAAAGAGATGGAGTGGGGAGACAGGGAGGCTTGGAAAGGGAAGGGAAGGGAAGACAGAGCAGGGCCATCAGGACACACACGTGGGTATGTCGGTAAGTCATCCAGAAAACATTTGTCCTCGCTGAGTCACCACGGCTCTGACAAAGTGCTCCTGTCTGGATTCCGGGAGAAGCGGGGCTGGCTGTCGCACATGCTCAGCTTGGAAACAGGAATACTCCTTGGAGAGACAGAGTCCACTTCTGCTCCCCTCGCACGATCCCCCATGCTCCGTCTTCCGGCCAAGGGCACTCCTCTCTGTGCCATAGAGCCAGTCTACCCACTCGGTGGCTCTGCCTGTGGGTACAGCCTCTCACACAGGGAGAGGATACCCTAGAGGAAAGCTGCATCTGCCCTCCCTGACTCCATATCTGGAAGGCAGACCCTGGCACTGGCCCCAACGGCTCTGGGCATGAGACGCTGCTCTGCACCCCCTGGGAAGCTCCCAGTCTAAAGGGATCAGCCAGCTTGTGAGGTGCTGCTCTCCAAACTCACCCATCAAACAAGGCCCACCATCTCTGCCCTCAAGAGGTTCCCCACCCATCCAGGAGAAAGGTTTATGGACAGTCAGAACTTGAAGAAGAGACAGGGCCCATCACCACTTTATGATGAGTTTTCCAGATTCCAAAGTCTTTTTCAAGTTTTGTTCAGATTATACGAACTGCTTAAGTATTGATGCTGAGCTTTTAAGAAAGAAATTCTTAAGAAGTCTTTCTTATCTAAAGCAATCTGAGAAGAGATGAGATGGACTGGAACAGGGGTGATGTTCCTCTTTTACCAAAAGTCCCAGTGGCAAACCAGTACAGAAATGTTTTGCAACTAGTGAGCATAGTCACCAGGGTTATACTCTCAGCAACAAGAAGGCCAAGGTAGTGGCGTTTGTCTTGTTATCTTCTGCGTTCAGAGACAGGAAACTGTCTTGGAAGGGAAGGTTTGAAAAGACAAATGAAGACTTTTATCGTTAATATTTGTGGCTGATGGAAATAGCGAAGGGGACAGAAGAAGTTGCAAAAGAGAAGTATGATTGGGGCACAATGACTTCAATCTACCTAAGACTCAAAAACAGACCAATGGAAAGAATTTCTTTTGTTTTTTGTTTTTTCAATTTGAGAAAAGATTTGACTTCATAAAAGAAAGAATTGGTATAGATTGGTATAGATATTCCACATTTAGGCATCCCCCCCGCAAAAAAAAAAAAAAAAAAAAAAAAACCCAGCACCATAAAATTCTTAGTTTCAACTGGCAATTTTCATATACCCAGTTAAATACTTCTATAAATGTTATTTTATTGAATATCTACTTATAAGTCCTCTGAGAAAGATTATATTAAACCCATTTTGCAGTTGGAAAAGAATTTTGTTCCTTAGTGCTTAATTTTCAGTGTTTCAATAAAACTTTAAAAGTGCAAAGCCTCAAAAAAAAAAAATGTAAAGCCTAGAAAAATCCAAGGTCTAATGAGGAGAAAGAAGAATATTACCACTGAGAGCGCCTAACAAAGCCCTGTGTCCTTGGGTAGCTGAGCAGAGGTACTCCACCACTTGGTGGCAGCATACCTAACTTGCCAGTATATAATAAAGGCTCTCTCTACAAAATTAGTTTTATAACATAATAAAACGTATGCCTAAAATGTACACAACCTCAAACACCAGTGAGGGCACATGATAAGACCTAACCAATGACAGGTGAAGTAAGAAATACAAAACATGTTAAAAAACAATCACATAGTAGAGCAGGGGGAAACTGCCCCAAATCTGGAACCTACTAAGTGAAAAATATACTCTTCTTCCCTAGCACTAGCCTGTCTCTCCAGCATCTGTATATTCAGGGAACTCCTTTATTTCCAACATGGACATATAAGTCAGAGCTAAATTTAAATCATCCTAATCCCCTAGCATGAATTCCAGGAAGACCTGAATGTCCTGGGACTTATTTCGACTGACATGTTGAAATGACCCTAATCAAGGTGGCATCAGAAATGTGTGTTTCCCAATCAGCCTGATGTGGGTGAGGCCTAAGCTTCAGCAGCCTAAGGCAGAAAACACGGGGCCATACCTAAGCTTTGGAGGCTCATGCAACATTGCTACACAGAGACAGACTCCAAGGAGACCTAAGTTGGAAGGCAGGTCATGTCCTCAGTGCAGAGGAGCACAGAGGAGGTCAACAACCACTCTGAGCCAAGGCAAGAGCTCACTGCACCACCAGCCAATGAGCTGAAACACATCCAAAGGCAAAACTAAAAACTCGCTGTGGGCAAAAAGCAATGAAGTCCTTCTAGATTTCATGTCAGATCCAGACTTTAATGTATGGCTCCCATGAAGAGGCCTCCTAGTTCAGGAAAGCAAAAAGAATCCTGACCTGAGAGGCCCCCAAATGGCAGGCCCTGTGACCAACCCCTTCACTCTTTTCAAATCCAGGATCAGGCTTCGGTGGGTAACACGTGGCACTACGTCAGGGCTTCTTAATGATGGCAATAACGTTGTTTGCACAGTGAGGCCTGGTGATTGATGAGCAAATAAACAAATCTGGAGAAACGTCAAGACTTGGAAGTCTCAGGAAAGGCATACTGGAAATATAAATTAGGAAATTTGGAAAGCAATCTGGCAATGTGAATTACCAGCCTTAAAAAAAAAAAAAAAAAAAAAAGTCTGTGATTGTCCACAAATCTATCCCAAAGAAACCATCTGAAAAGTAGACAAAGGTTTATACACAAAGGTGTTTACTGGGAGTTATATATAGCCATGAAACGAAAATGACTTAGATGACTAATGACAGCGCTAATTAAAACATGGTGCACCCCAAGACACACTATTATGCATAAAAGGTGTTTAATGCTAAGAAAATAATCTCATGGCATAATGCAAAGTGGAATGAAACAAGAAGCAAAATTAAATAAGCCATATAATTCAATTCTGTTTTTTTATAAGTTCTAAATAAAACTTGGAAGGAAATATGTCAATATTTGTTCCTATCTCTACACGGTAGAGTTACAAGTATTTACTGTAATTCTTTATATTTTCCTGCACTTATTTTCTATAATAAAGAAGTGGTTTTCTAACTAATAAAAGAGGTCAAGAGGGATGTGTTAATCCTCCCATCAGTTTCTTATATGTCTGCTAGGTGTGACCTCACTGCTATCACTGCCATTCCTGCTAGCTCTAATCCTAACCTAAATCATCAACCTGAGCCAGACTTTGACAAAGCAGTACAAGGAGCAGGGGAGGACAGGTGGCAAAACAAAGTCTCCACTTTCAAGCAAGGAAAGGGAAAGACCTGCTGTTTGCCAGCAGCCCCTTCTGCGTGCCAAGTCCAGGGCTGGGCTCCGTCCATGGGTTCTTGTGTAATCCTCACCACTGTTGTGTTTAGTAATCCTTTTATGCCTATTTTACAGGGGAGGAAATTTGTCGGCAACCATGTCCATTTCTTCCCCTAGAACAGAAGTTTCTGGGCTCATTCTTCTTGGGCTGGAACCCCCTGCCTCATTTCCAGGATCAGCACTCTCCCTCAAGCTCACGTGTCCTCCTCTGCTAGTCCGCTACTGTTAGCCCCACTCTCACCAAATCCACGTCCCTTCCAAGGGTTACATTGAAGACAACATGCGCAAGACAAACGACATTCCTCTCTCCATCGGGAATGCTTGGTCCAACGCGGGGTCCTTGATTTATCACCTAAAGGCAATCACTGGTTCCTGGAATAACCAGGTCTGCTTCCCATAGCTACTTCATGACCACATGGTTTCCGCCTCTGATCATCCAGGTTATAGTTCTCCAGGGAATCACAAGTGCTTGACTCTACATTTGAAGTATCATGGCTGGCTCTGCCTCTGCCACACACACAGTTGCTTTTCACAGGGTTTCCAAGAGACCCTCTGGCCCTTCAGCTCCAACAGAGCTGAGTGCTGGCCAGACCCGCCAAGTCCAGTGACGGCACAGTCAAGAAAGTAAACCAGCTTCAAAATGCATATCAGCAGATGCAAAATACTTATAATAGTGCAATAATGTAGGTTAAAGCATTTATTTATTACTTAATAGATCAGTTCCAGAGGTTGGACCCATTAAGTGCCTTTTCCCCACTCAAAATCACATTTGAGAATTCATGTTGCCGACTATCACGGTAGTTCCAAAAGGTGAGTCAAAGAAAACGACATACGGTATGATACCATTTTTATAAAACTTAAAAACAAGCAAAACTAACAATATATTGTTTATGAAAATTTGTGGTAAACTACACCAAAAAAGCAAGACGTGGATAAACACAAAACTCAGAATAGTGGTTGTTTCTGGGGAATGTAAGCAGGATTGGAGTGAGGAGGAGCCATAGGTAGCTTTAAAGGAGAGGTGATACTCTGCTTCTGAAGTTGGAGGGTGGGCTCTCAGGGGTTCATTTTATTATTATGGTTCATAACTTACATATACATTATATCTATTCCTTAATATAGAGCAAATATTACTAGATATGTATGTGTATATATAATTATTATTCTCTTTATTTTTTTTTTTAAGATTTATTTATTTATGATAGACAGAGAGAGAGAGAGAGAGGCAGAGACACAGGCAGAGGGAGAAGCAGGCTCCATGCCGGGAGCCCGATGCGGGACCTGATCCCGGGACTCCAGGATCGCGCCCTGGGCCAAAGGCAGGCGCCAAATCACTGAGCCACCCAGGGATCCCCCCCATTTTTATTTTTTTTATTGGAGTTCGATTTGCCAACATTTAGTATAACACCCAGTGCTCATCCCATCAAGTGCCCCCCTCAGTGCCCGTCACCCTATTATTCGTCTTTAGGAGACAGATTGAGAAGTACTGAGTGCCTGGGTGCTACAGAGAGATGGCTACATAATTTCTTTACCACACCCTTGTGAGACGGGCATTCTTTTCCTAAATTAAAAATCAGAATATTGGACCAGAAATGTTGAGTAACATGCCCAAGTTTTCACCCTCTGCCAGATATCTTCCATTTGCCCCTCCAAATCCATTCTCCATCCTCTTCCCTCAGCTGGATGCCCTGGGAGGTTGAACCACATGGACTGCATCAATGGGCTCCCTGTCACTGGCTCTGGCTGCATTCAGTCAACGACAAACGATGGCAGGAGGTTAGAGAAGGGGAGGACAGTGAAATAAGAGTATGGGTTCCCCTTGCCTCCCATCGTGGCATCACCCAAGGCCACAGCTCCATCAGGCAGTCCTCTCACACAGCTGTCTCTCTCCAGATTCTGGGAACCGCTCCCCATCTTGCTTCTTCAGGCCTACAAGTAGCAGCATCTCCCCTCCCTGCTATTTCTAGTTTCTGTAATAACTTGGGGATCCAAACCTTCCTGGTTTCCCTGTTCCTCGCCTGCAGAATTGTAAATGGTGCCTTCATTAAACTCTTCTCAGATTGCCCAGGTTGCAAGGCCATGTGCTTCAGGACTGAGAAGTCCTCGAGCTGGGATCTGAACCTCAGCATCTTCTATTCTAGGACACCTCTCCGCCCTTCACTGTGAAGGTCTGCACAGCTCCAAGGGAGGTGATGGCTAATGAGGGTAGTTACTGTTGTGATTTTTTGTTCCTCAGCAGCAGAGTAGAACACTATTTGCTCTTCAGGACTTGTGTTACACACAGCTCAACAAGAGGGACTGCTTAACTGCTATTGCTCAAATTTGTGTAGAATCTGGGAACTCTAATAGACATTATAAGCTCTCTATAGACATAAGCAAGAAACTAAATTTATTTATTTTTTTAAACTTTTTTAGATTTTGGGATCCCTGGGTGGCGCAGCGGTTTGGCGCCTGCCTTTGGCCCAGGGCGCGATCCTGGAGACCCGGGATCGAATCCCACGTCGGGCTCCCGGTGCATGGAGCCTGCTTCTCTCTCTGCCTCTCTCTCTCTCGCTCTCTCTCTGTGACTATCATAAATTAATAAAAAATTAAAAAAAAAACTTTTTTAGATTTTATTTATTTACTTGACAGAGGAGAGAGAGAGAGTGAGCACAAGAGGTGGGGAGGGGCAGAGGGAGAGGGAGAAGCAGACTCCCCACTAAGCTAGGAGCCTGATGTGGGGTTCGAGCCCAGGACCCTGGGATCACAACCTGAGCCAAAGGCAGACACTTAATGGACTGAACCACCCAGGTGCCCCACAAAATAAATTTAAAATGAATGTGAAAAGGTGTAAGTTTTAGGCCAATGTTCTCACTGGTCCTATTTTCTGGACCTTCTATCTGTACTCCCCATATCCTCCTTTAATTGACGATCCCAGAACAAAGGGCAGGATGTCAACAACACATCTCAACAGGCCCTTGCAATAAAACACACTCAGTGATGACAGTTTGGATAGCTGGGGCTCTCTAAGGCTGAGTATAGTGGGAGGAAACCCTTGCAGTTTTTAACTCATCTTTTAACTGTCCTTCTGGCTCTTTCTGAGAATTTCTATTTTCTGGTGATGCGGCACAAAGACAGTGCTGGCTATAAGCCCAATTCATCTCTTGCTGAAATCAGTAGAACAAAAGCAAGTGTTATCAAATAATAAGCTGTGAATATTGGCACCTTGGTTTGATTGGCGTAACAGAGTATCCCATCTTAATTCCTTGTCATCCTGCCTCACCAGTATATCTGCCTTTCTTGCCAGAACACTTAACATCTCAGCTGCACTGCTAAGAGCAGAATTAAGTGGCAGAGACATCAAGGGGCTAACAATTGGTGCCCTTAGAAGCAGCGGAAAGATGGTCATGACAAAGCAGGATAACAATGACGATGAATAGGAGAAATTCAATGCAATAGAAATAACCCAGGATATATATATGTTTTGTTTTTGTTTTTGTTTTTTTTACTGGCTACTTAGACATTCCTATTTCCAGCATTTGGTCAACTCTCAATAATCACAGTGAGTAGATTATCCACACTGTGAGCTCTGCCTGGACAATTATTTACTCTCAGGCTAAATGCGCTATCCTGTCTCTCAATTTCTAGGAACATTCATCAGCTGATTATATCTGAGTATTTCCTTTCTGTTCCTTTCATGTACAAGTAGCTGCAAGCAGATAGCAGACAAGAAGGATAGGAAAGTTAGCTGACTATAGCATGGATGACAGTCAGAAAAGAGAACATGAGAGCTCACCAAGATACCTACCTAGCCAGGCCCTGCCTCATAGTAGGCACTCAGTAAACATTTGTTGAATTCAGTAAATGGAGCAAGTTGAGTTGGAAGGCTTTTCAGGCCTCTTCCTACTCTGATGGTCTGTGATTCCTCAGAAGATGATAGAAAGCATGGAGTAGATCCCGGAGATGGGTGCTCAAACCCATCAGGAGCATGAAAGAGAAGTTGGAAAGGACGTACCTTAGGGCAAGATGGATCCCCAAAGACTAACTAGGACTGTTCCAAATCATCACACTCTAGGATGATCCTTAGTTCCAGGTGATGCCCCTAAATTCCTATCCTGAATCCAAGAGGCCTAGAAAGCAATTTTCTTAGGGTTTCAGATATAGACACCATCCGAAGTGAAATTCCAGGCCCTCACTTACTTAGGGAGCCTGAGAAAGGAAGCGTATGTTCAAGGCCGGGGGTGGGGGGGGTGGGGAATAATACTCTTGAAGTCCTAGATTTTACGATGTGTTGTTTTTTTTTTCTCCCAATATCAGAAACACAAAATTTGGGACAAGAGAGCCTCTTAGAAATTATCCAATCCAGCCTCCAGTCCAATGGAAGAATTCTTCTTACAGCCTCCCTAACAGAAGGTCACCCAGTCTCCACGGACAGGAAGCTCACTTTCTCCAAAGACAGCGGCAAGACTGCTGCACAGCTCCCACATAGGCGGGCCCTTCATGTCAGAGTCCCATTCTCTAACCTTGTCTCCTCCCTCCTCTTTGGGGTAGTTCTCCTGACACCTGGCGTCAGGAACCACTTTTCTTCCATTTTCATTCCTGCCAGAAAATATCCTTCAATTCTTCAACTGCAGAGACCCAGAATGTGGATCCCTCAATATGCTGCTCCCCTGACAGTAGTCTAAGGGGTCAATGTCATTCTTAAAATGGACTGGCAGGGCTCAGTGTTGCAGAACGCAGTGGTCCAGAAGTGGCCTGGCCTTCACAGAGCGTAGTGGGACTATTTTTTTCCTGTTCATTTCTAAATTTTCACAACCATCTATTTAATCATCTATTCTAGACTGATGCCAGATTGGCCCTCAAGATGACTGGTTCCTGAGACTCCAGGATCTTCTTTCATTATTTACTGGTCCTTATTTGCTTATCTTCTGCTGGCCAGCTCATCTCTTATGCTACCAGCACAGTCACATATTGTACCGCCCATTATGGCTACTGGTTTGCACTGGGTGGGGAAATACCCAGTTTTTACCTAACTTTATCAAAATGTCTGTTCCTGCTCACCAAGAATGCTCATGTAGAGGCTCTAAATATTTGTTAAATAAAGAATTAATAAATATATGAATAAATGAACATCAAATGTCACCTACAGATGATTACACAAGTCTGCCGGGTACACTCTACCCCAACAGGAGCCTGTCTTTTAGCCCCCCTGGGCCATGACCCAGAATAGATCATTTCTTCTCATCAATATCATCAGCCTAATCTAGTTTCAGCCTAATCATTTTCGTAGTTTCCCTTCTTTCCCAAAGCCATGGCTGGGTAGAAGAGTGGCGAACACTATCTGACCTCTGAAGTTCTTCAGTTTCCCTCCTCAGACTTCACTGTCTTTGGAACAATTCTGTTTCAGGTTTTGTTTCCAACAGTAGTCCTGTGTGAACTTGGGGCCAACAGAATTAGGAAGTGATGGGTGGGGGTGACTGGTTGGTAAACTCTGCAACTTGCCAGGTGCTCACGCTCCTGGTAGACAAAGACCCTCGGGACAGAAGCAGAAGGCCTCCAAGAACAATTCTTCCCACTGAAGAAGGTGGCAAGGGGATTCTTGCCTCCCACCTGCCAGAACCTGGGAAGAACCTTTTCTGTTCTCACGGGCATGGGATGCAATGCCTGGGACCACCTCTGAGAAGCAGGGAGCTTGCATCTAGTATATTCCTTCAATGGCAATGCATTGTTTCTCCTTTTCTGTGACCTTCCCCTCAGGCCCTCTTGGGTTTCATTCCCCTCCACCCAGCAGAAATCTTTCCTTTTTAATTGCTTCCAATATATATTGTCCTGTCTTTGCTTAGCAAATCAGAATGAAGAAAAGTATTCTTCCAATTCTTTTACCTTCTATTCTTTAGAAGGTAAGGGTGCATCAGCTGCAGGGATGTGATAAACATACCAGAAAGAAAAAAAAAAGTCCCCTTCATGTCTCCTGGGACCCCAATTTCTTCTGGCTCTAAAGAATTGAAAGTTCATCATGGGTCCTCATGAAAACTTTTCTTGTAAATTGCTTTAGAAAATGCCTGTTACTAATATACTGGGGAAAGGTGCTTTTAAAACTGCTTAGCTCCTAGATGACTAAATTGCTAAATTACCTACATCAATCATGAGTGATTTAGTCCATCTCCTTGGGTCTGAGACAGATGGGAATATTTCTTCTGTACAAAGATCTCCAAGAAAAAAAGCAAAAGTATTCTACTCTACTCTTCACCCAAAGACTCCTGCACTCAAAGTTTAGAAGTTCTTTGGATTTAAACCAAATCCCTTTCATTGGAACTTAAGAACTTTTATCTCTTTCCTGGCCCCCAAC
This sequence comes from Canis lupus dingo, assembly GCF_003254725.2. Classification (NCBI taxonomy): domain Eukaryota; kingdom Metazoa; phylum Chordata; class Mammalia; order Carnivora; family Canidae; genus Canis; species Canis lupus. The sequence continues at coordinate 27,492,983 of NC_064275.1, read as the reverse complement.
GGGATATCATAAAGAAAAAAAATTGACACTATTTGACATGTTTGTGCACAGTCGTCTGCTGCAGCTCTTCCGGGCTCTCCATTCTAGTCTATCTTCCAAAGAACTGGATGACTGCTCTTAAACCCCCTTGCCACCTGCCCATCACCATCCACCGATCCCTTTACATTTGTCTCCTTCATAGCACTTTTAAATAGTGCTTGCCTCATTGGACACCTGCTTCAGGAACCTAATCAGCACTTCCTTTTTTAAAAGATTTATTATTATTTATTTATTTATTTATTTATTTATTTATTTATTTATTTATGAAAGAGAGCAAGCAAGAGGGAAAGAGAGAGAGAGAGAGCACAAGCAAGAGGAGGGCAGAGGGAGAGGGAGAAGCAGACTCCTCGCTGAGCAGGGAGCCCAATATGGGGCTCGATCCCAGGACCCTGAGATCGTGACCTGAGCCAAATGCAGAAGTTTAACCGACGGAGCCACCCAGGCTCCCCAGTCAGCACTTTCAACAATTATCCAAGGTCTCCCAGCAGAGGAAGAGCTTAATATGGAGCTCCTCTCTGTACTTTACTAATTCTCCTATAAAATGCTCAGAGATAAGATTCCAAAGGCCCAAGGCACCACTTCTTATTTGCCACAACAAACACTTGACAGGCTCCAGCTCCACCAAGTCTAGAGAACAGAAATCTCTCTAGCCAAGCACAAGGATGGGAGAGCCCTGGGGCAGGAGTCAAGAGGGCAGAGTTCTAGGCCTGCCACTGGCACATATCGATATCCTGTGAGCAGCTCTCATGGCCACTAACCCTGATTCCTAAACAGAACACAACACATAGTCGCCTAGACTGCTTCTCAGGGCTATTCGAGCTCTCACATGCTATTTATCTCTGAGTCTACAAAGGCCTCTCATCTCCCTTCTTAAAAGCTACAGGCCATGTCCTCGACATGTCTCTTTCCACCACCAATGTGGCCAGTACCACCTGGAAGCACTCAGAAACCAGTGTTTCTCAACCTGTTAAAACTATCATCATTCCCTGCATCAAATGAGCTTTTTAATGCTTTTTTTCCTTAACTGCTCCATCCAATGGATTTTTTAGAAAGACTTTTATTTATTTTAGAGAGAGAGAGCGCACATAAGTGGAGAGAGAGGCAGAGGCAGAGGGAGAGGGACTCCCAAGCAGACTCCCCACTGAGCTTGGCCGCAACTCAGGGCCTGATTCCAGGACCCTGAGATCATTACCTGAGCCGAAATGGAGTCAGACGCTCAACCCACTGAGCCACCCCGGCGCCCCCACCCAATGAAATTTTAATATCATGAATATACGCCTTTTTAGGTACAGTATGTCTATCTGTGCTTAAAACATAAAAGAGCAAACTTTTCACTAGCCAACCCCCCTAACCCCGACACGATTTTCATCCCCCTTGCAGGCAGCATTAGCCCTGTTGAAAATGGTGACCTAGATTGAGCTGAGGGCTGCATCTAGCTGTGTGACACAAGAGGAGCTATTTGCTGCAAACTCCAAAAGCCATAAACATATCCACAAGCCAGAGGTTTTGAAAATAATCCATTGCACAAGCCAGAGTGGACTCTGCCAGATTTCCCACTCTCCTAAGGAAACTGGCCACTTCCCACTCTCCTCCCCAGGCCACAGCGTCTCCCGCTCCAGGCCCTGTCCTTGCTCTCACCTCCGCCCAGGGCTCGCACTCCGTTAAAATGAATCCCAGCAGTGACAATGGGAATGATGAGAACAAGGTGAACTGTGGGTGATGTTGTTCCAGGAATAATGAGAATCCACTTCAAGGGCAGAAACAACGGGGCCCCTGGCAGGATGGAGCGTCATTCGGCTCCCTCCCCCGCAGGACCTTCCCCCCCACCTCACCTTGGCACACTGGCCAGATAGGTCACGAGTTTCCGCAGGTCTTCCTGTCTTATTCTGTCATGATTGCTGCGAGCAGGGAAGGTCAGGATGGGTCCGCCTCGCTTATCACGGCCCCCTGCAGGGAGGAAGAGGAGAGCAGTTAGGAAAACCAGCCAGAAAGTGTGGCCAACAGGAAGAAGGAGTCCGGCTGAGTGTGGGTGGCAACAGGCAGAAACCCTGCACCCAGGGAAACACGGTCACTGCTTAGGTGAAGGCGTGGGATTTGGACATGGTTCACCTGTGCGACCCTGGGCAAGTCTTCTGACTGCTCTACTAGCTCACTGCAAAGTGCAGATGAAAACAACGATGAGCATTTTACAGGGTGGCCGTGAGGACTGAGCACTTTGAGATGCAAAGCTCTCTACCAGTGGGAGATGATCAGGAAGGCGGCGATGCCTCCTCCTATGGAGAACACAGCTGTGGGCTTCGGAAATTTAACCTTCAGTTCGCTTCTCTTCACAGATCTCCGTGAGGCAGAAGTGTTCAGGATTCACTGGCTACCGTGGTGAGAAAGCCTGAAAGCATCCATCCAGGACATCACTGCTCGGAGGGTTTTAGATTCATAGAAAAGATGTTAAGTGTTCTCTGCACAGCCAAAGATCCACCCCTGCCTGCCTGCCTGCCTGCCTGCCTGCCTGCCTGAGGTGCCACCTGTCAGTCCTGCTGGAGGAGCACGGGAATCGTTATCAGAAACCAGGATGCTCAAGGTCTTAATCACTGCAAATGCATATGTACGCACTATGATTATAAATGTTTTCTAAATATCACATTAAAAAAAAAAGCAGGAAGGAGTATAGTGAAATGATGATCATTGTTGCCATTAGAAGGTTAGGATTTCACGTGGCTGTTTTTTCTTTCCACTTTTTTCCTAAACTTTCTATTCACTATTTATTGTCATCATTTAAAAATGTATTCCTTAATGGGCACCATGATTAGGAAGCAGGACCAAGTTTCTCAGGAGGGTCACGGGGGACAAAGTTAAGGTATGCCTTTACAGGCACTGGTTATTACACGAAGAAAACCTCTGTGTCATGAGCACAGAGTCCTGCACACATCCCAGGCTGCTCCCCGACACCCTCCAGAGTGGGGACCTCAAGGGGATGTACTACAAGGAGGAGGCATTGGCATGGCCATCACCAACAGTGGAAAAGAAGCTTAAAGATCAGCCCTGAAGAAGGAGCTCTCTCAAAGAAAGACGGAGCCTCCCAGAGTCCCCACCCAAGTGTGGGCTCATGAATAATGTTTCCCTCTGGTTGGAGGGTCCTGAAGCCATAGACAGAAGGGAGGCATGACAAACAAAATCCGAACATTTCCAGAATACTCTTGAAGAAGAAATAAGAAGGCCGCAACGAAAAAAATGTCAAACAAGATCAGGGCCACTGAGAAATTTGCCCTGATGGAAAAAAATGTTTCAGCGGTACCACCACCACCCCCAGCCCCACACTGGAGCAGATTTGTGTAGATATACCACAGAGTTGGACCTGAGCCCCCAGCTCCAGACCTTCCATACCACAGGCCCTAGTTCTTTGTATGAATAGCCACCCCCAACTCATCTGCCTTGGAAATGATCCCCACTTCCCAACTGCCTTCCACATGAAGAAAAGGAAGCAGAAGGATTAGATGGAAGGTTTCCCAAAACTAGGAGCATCTCCCATACCCTCACCCTTCCTCTCTAGCCTTGACCCACCCTAAGGATTTTCCACCCTTGGACGGTTTTAACTGCAAGTTTCTGCCTTTCTTCCTGACCTTCCATGGACACCGTAGAGCCATGAGAACATGGGGAGCCAAGGCTGGTCTGCTTGGCAAAGGCTCACTAAGGAGCTTGGACGACTATCGACACTGTACTTCCTAAGCTAGAGCCAGTTCTGCCCTTGGAAACAAGAGTTTCATAAATATGGCTGGGCAAGGTTCCAGATGGCAGAGGAGGGGGGAAAGAGGGGAGAAAGCCTGGAGCAGTACAGCCCCCACCCCCTTCAGGAAGCATGGATAGGGATTTGAGAAGGGGCAGCAGGATCAGCCAGGTGTTTGTCAGAAAGGAGATAACCTTGTAAGAATAAGGATGTCGGAAGCAGAAGAGGAATGAGCAGAGAGAAAAAGCCATTGTGCTGGAAAGAGTGGGACCTTGGGTAGACGAGGCCTCAGAGCGGGTGCAAGGGGAGAGAGGTCCTGCCCCCTTCTCTGAAGCAAACTGATAGAAATCAGAGAGGGAGGAGGAAACAGATAAATTAAGGAGAGGGATGAAGTCAGCCTACCTGGGAGACATTGTTCTTCAGGTAAAATAGCAAACTAGCCCACCTACCAAGGGCCAGGATAGGCTTGAGGTATTTGGGAAAAAGGGGAGCAGACCGTCACTGGTCAGCATCCCTAGAGGACGAACAGCAGGACTGCATTGAGGTGGGCTAAGAGGGATGAGGCAGGGACCTCGGGCATGGTGAGAGCTCTATTGGGGTCTAGCCATGGTGTCCATGACAGGTTCTCACTTGAGTGAAGGCAAATCAAGCTAGTGCGTGCATAAGCGGGGAGGGCCCAGGGAAGGGAGGAAATGTCTTGCTGGATCATGAGCTCCCAGGGAAGAGGGGACAGCAGATGTTTTGCTCATCTGCTGTCCATCCTTTCCCAATGTATAGGGGAATATCAGAAAGGATCAAAGGTAAGGCACTAAGGCCATAGACACACATGTCAGAGTTAAGGTCTTGGACACGCATGGCCAAGGTAAGGAGGTGGAAAACCTTGGTACCAAGAAGGCTGAGCCGCCATGAATATGTAGGAGAATGGATCATTGACATGGGTACTGCAGTTACAGAGGGTGATAAACAGAGATGAAGAATGAGAACCCCCCGCTGACGTCAGTGCACATCATGGAGGTGGATCTGAGAGGGTGCAAGACAAAAGTAGCCAGGCTTTGAAAAGGCAATACAGATGCTCGCAGAGTCGTCAAAAGAGCCATTCCTTCACTCACCTCATTCCTGCTGTGGGCCTGCCTGTGTGAGGCTTTGGTTCCAGGAGCTTCAGGACAGAGATAAAATGGAAAAAGGAGGAGGGGACGGACGGTCTGATGTTCCAGAAGTGACACTGATCCCCTTCCCTAGAGGCAGGGCAGGACAAGGTCGGGGAAGAGACAAGGCTAAAAGCAGGGGTAGTTAAGGCTTCCCTGATTGAGCCAGAAGAGGGACAGTGCTCAAAAATTTCAGGGGCTATCAGGCTCCAGTTAGGGCAACTGGGGAAGGCGGGGAGTGGGAGGGTAGATGGAAACAAGAAAATGCATCAAGGGAATTAAACCAAAAGTTTGGTCCATGTAGTAAAGTTCTGCAAGATGTCGATGGATATATATGATTTTTTTTTCCCCCAAGGGAATGAGGTTACTCTGTAGTTCGGGAGATGGTTTCATGTGTTTAATAGACATGTGCTTTCATGAACATGGCAAACCTCCAGGAGGCAGCTATGATATGCATTCCCACACTTAGGAGTATACAACCCCTTTTTCTTTTTTTGAGGCTCATCTTGTGGGACTGCTGTTCTATGGAACACACTTTGAGAGACCTGGGTCCAGGTCTCTGCTCTGCCCATAAGATTGTGGCACAGCAGCCGCACAGATAACGTTGGTGGGAGATAAGGAGGCAGAGAGGGACATCAGGGGTGGCCAAAAGGAGGGTGTGAGTGCACAGAAAGGTCACAGAGGTGAGATGAGCTCTGTACAAGCAGACTGGATAAAAGGCACAAATGGGTGCTGTTCAGGGGTGGGGGGGGGCACGCATGCGCTCAGAAGAAGCCAGAGGGGGCAAAGGCGGGGAATGCCCAGGTCTTGAATGCAGAGCAGGACGGCCGGGCTGGAAAGACAGAGGCTCCCTGAGGCACAGCCACAGATCCTGTCACACTCACGTGCACACACCCACATGCAGAAGCTGTAGGGCTGTGCTGGATTATTCCAAATGTGCGTTCCCATGGCAGCACAGGCTCCTTTTCCCTGGCCACGCTGGGGGCACTGGCAGAGGAGGGCAGGCACAGCCAACGCTTTGCTTCTCCACTTGCCACCTTCCTGCTCAGAAAGAAATGCGATTGCTACACTGCATTATTTAATTCTGGGTTGTTTTGTTTTGTTTTGTTTTATTCTTGTGTTTCTTTTCTTTTAAAAGCTCAGGATATAAGAGGCTTTACTGGTTTGTTTCCTGTTTCTGTTATTGTTTTTTTATTATTATTATTATTTTTTTTTAGATGCAGCCAGCTGTCTCCCTAGCATCCTCAGCATCCGTCGCCAGCATGGAAAGACAATGTTCCCTAAGTCCAAAAGCTCCTGGCACCATGCACAGATGAATAAGACTGCTCAGCCCACATCAGTACAAGGGTGTGAATGCACACCCCCAGCCCCCTTGCTCCTGCCCTGGCAGACTTCTACCTGCCTCGTGCTGGACGGCTCCTTGCTCCTGTGCGCTCCCTTAGGACAACTCTCTAGAGTTGGGCTGGCTGGGCCCCCGCCTCAGGGGTCCAGCTTAATTTACATGAGAAAAGACAAGGCTTGGGGGCAGCCCAGGTGGCTCAGCAGTTTAGCACCACCTTCGCCCAGTGTGTGATCCTGGAGGCCAGGGGATCGGGATAGAGTCCCACGTGTCGGGCTCCCTGCATGGAGTCTGCTTCTCCCTCTGCCTGTGTCTCTGCCTCTCTCTCTCTCTGTTTCTGATGAATAAATAAATAAAATCTTTTTAAAAAAAGAAAAAAACAAGGCATGAACAATCAAACAAGGGTTCCCATGTCAGAATGTACTGTATCTGCACTCCTATGTCCTACATTGACGCAGGACAGGATGGTGTTCAGAGGCTCTGCATTCAAGCCAGAAAGGCCTCCTGGAGGAGGCAAAGTAGGAACTGGCTTGAGAAGGAGAGGAGAGGCTCAAGCTGGCAGAAGGTATGGATAGAGCACTGCAGGTAGTGCTTGTTTGGGCACAAGAGAAATGCGAGGATTAGCAGGATACCCAGGGGACAGAAGGACATCAGGTTAAATGAGGCTCAGGGCCACCAGGAGGAAGAAGAAGAAACGAAGTGATGGGGCTCTACTCGGGAGCAGAGAGTCAGCAGTAGGGGCCTGTGGGCCGCGTCCTGGAAGGCAGCGGCTTAGCGCTGCCCAGCGGCCCCCCCGGACTTCCACGCAGGGTCCTCCCACATGTCCAGCAAGCACTCCGATCCAGGCGTACAAAGGCTTTTCAGGTTGTCTCACTACACTTCTACCCACCCTGAAATCACTGCCCAGGGTCCCACCAAGGGGCGGTTCAGCCTGTGTTGCAACACGTTCAGTGACGGCTTCACTACCTGCTAAGATGTGTAAGCACCTGACACTAACGGGGAAAGGCAGCTTCTCAGTGTCATCTCGCGGCCACAACAGTAAAGCACAGGTATCACTACTGCTGCTGCTGCTGCTGCTACAAATAATAGTAACAATAACAACAATCTCCACACTCTGAATCATCAGTGTCTCACCTTCCTCTCAGTAGGCAGGAGGCCCCTGCTGCTTGGTCTTTCCTCCCCCCAAGCCCCTCCTCTCTCTCTCTTTCTTCTCTCCATTTTCTCTGTTGCCCATCAGCCAGGCCAAGCAGCACCTGAGGAATGAAGCCATATACTGCGGGCTGTATTTGCTCTTTCCCTTTGACTCTATCACCACTCCTTGTAGACAATCAGGATTATCCAGAAACAAAGGCCCAGTCCACAAGGCACGAGCACTGGGGTGTGTTTCTTTCAATGTGCTCCTTGATGGGGCATTGCCATCAGGCCAGCCCCTGCTGGAGAGTCTATAATGGAGGCCTGCGATGGAGCCCAGGGTGACGCTGGCGCCCCGGTAGCTCGCCTTCAATTATATCACAGGCCACCAAACTGAAAGGTCCAGATAGTAAATAATTTAAACTCATGGCCATCTGGGCTCTGATGAAACTACTCGGCTCTGCTGTTGTAGTTAGCAAGTAGCCACTGACACCGCCCGTAGCAGGCTGAACAGCAGCCCCCCAAAATATCAGGCCCTAATCCCTGCAACCTGTAAATGTTAGCTTATTTAGAAAAAAAGACTCAACAGATGTGACTACGTCGAGGCTCCTGAGATGGGAAGATTATCCTAGGTTATGTGAGCAAGCAGTTATAGGTATCTTCCTTCAAGGGAGGCAGAGGGAGATCTGATACAGACAGAAGAGGAAAAGGCAATGTGACCACAGAGGCAGAGATGGGAGTGACATGGCTGCAAACCCCGGAATGCTGGCAGTCACCGGAAGCTGGATGAGGCAAGAGGCAAGAGGCAAGAGGCAAGCTCTCTCTTAAGAGCCTCTGGAAGTTGGGACGCCCGGGTGGCTCAGCGGTTGAGCATCTGCCTTCAGCCCAGGGCGTGACCCTGGGGTCCTGGGATCGAGTCCTACGTCGGGCTCCCTGCATGGAGCCTGCTTCTCCTCTCTCTGCCTGTGTCTCTGCCTCTCTCTCTCTCTCTCTCTGTGTCTCTCATGAATAAATAAATAAATAAATACTTTAAAAAAAAAAAAGAGCCTCTGGAAGTAGCACAGACCTGCTGACACCTTGGTTTCAGACCAGCAAATTGGATTTTGAATTTCCAGCCTCCCGAACCATGAGAGAATACATTTCTATTACTGTATGCTACCAAATTTATGGTAACTTGTTACAGCAGCAATAGGAAACTAATACTACCTAAACACATGCATGTGGCTGTGTTCCAATAAGATTTTACTTATAGAAACAGGTGGCTGGCTCACAGGCTATAGTTCGCTGACCCCTGAATCAGACATCAAAAGATCCAGGTGCACAGATGAGTTGGAGAAGAAAGTCGGAAATAAATATTTGCAAGTCATGATTCAGAAAAATAAATGAATGAATACAAACACTCAACTGAGTTCCCTTTGCCAAGAAGGAAAGATAAAGAGGAGCTAGAAAACATCTTAATCTCCTACCCATGATCGGCTCAGAGATGAACCCAAATAAAACCTCTGGGAATGTGTGAGGTAAACAGACTCCTCCAGCTGGAGCACCTCCCATAGAGGCCCATGAGGGACCTGATAGGCCTGGGAGGGTGAGGTGAGGTCAGGTTTATGGTTGTGAACGTCTCCCAGAGCACCCAGCTGGGATCCAGGCTCTCCCTCCTCTTTCTGACTGTCCCTGGAGCAAGGATGCAGCCATCCACTCCAAATGCCACCCACCCCCCACCAACTTCTCTCTCACACACCAAGAAGTGATTGCTTACACGCATGTGCGTATACACCCTTCCAGGTCCCTTTCAGACCAAAGTTCCACAGACACTCACCAGACACGAAGGCCACTTTTTCCTTTAGGATAGGAAGGACATCAGAAGCTTTCAAACCATCATTCCGAAAAGACCCTGTGGGATGACAAAACAGAAGGAATCAGGATGAAAGAGGTCAGACGGATGAATCCCTGGGTCCCTCCCTCAGCGGCCCAACCCCATCACACGCCAGAAAGTTGTGCCTTGTTCAGGTGCTACAGCCCAGCCCAGTGGGACAGGAGAAGGTCCACAACAGATAAGACACTTCCACATGATGCCAGGCCACAGAGGTGTCCCTTCCAGGGAGAGGACGGTCCAGGTTGCCCCCACCACATATACAAAGCTCCGTGCCTCGCAGGCAACAACCACAGCCCTGCAACTTGACGATGGGGCTTTTTAAAAGCCACTTTTGTACCTCTTTGCCTAGCATGGTGTCTGGTACACGGTAAGCACTCAGTGAATACCAATGGAACAGGATAATTAATATCAAGATGGACCACAATGCCCTAAATAATTGTGTTTGCCTTTCCTCTACCTGGCACAGTGACTCTTAGTTTTCACTATACAAATTATACAAGCAAATCACAATATCCCCAAGTGGGAAGCAAAGTTGAATGCAATACCCTTCTTCCTCCTCCCCCTCAATGTCACCCTCACCAGTCCACAACACACAGGAGGTGTGGAGACATCAGTCTCCTGGGAAGGAAATGCACTCCCTTCTTCAGCAATTCATTCTCTGCCTAAATTTTGCTCCTCAGCTTCAAAGTCCCCTCTGGGGTCCAGCGGACTTCCTGTTAGGGGGTTGGAAGCAGAGGCCTGTGGCTCACATAGAATGGAAAATAATGATGTGCCACGAGAAACAATAACCTCAAAGGACAACCCAACCTGGTGAGTTCAAGGCACGTGGGAAGAGAAGGCCCCCCCCCCCCCCAACCACCACACACACACATATAAAATCCCGGGTCGGCCCACTGCGCCCTTACATTTAACCCAAGCACCCTACAAGGACCCTCAGGGAGAGCCAGCCCACACTCTGTGAGCTATAACTGGAATCTCTGCTGTACATCAGCACGAGGCTATCACACACAAGGATCCCAGAGGAGAGGAGGTTCTGTGTCAGCTCAGTGAAACAGAACCAGAGACCACAGGCAACCGTCCTAGTGCCTTTCCCCACTTGGCTTACTACCTCACAGTCCCAGTTTGACAATCTGCAGAGAAACGTACTGGGAAGGATGGTCCCACGCAGGGCTTTCTTAACTTCTAAACCCTTACTGCTTCAAGAGACTCACCTGGGAATTCTGGTAACAGCCCAAGATTAGAATCACTGGCTTAGGGAAGGGAAATGAACCAGTTGCACGCTCCACCAAAGAGGAGGAAAGATGTGTCTCCAGTTGCCATGGTCAGGGGTTATGTCCTGACCCCAAACAAATTTCCAAAGTATCTCTGACCATTTCATCTATTCCTTCTCCATTTTTCACTACATAAATACACTGAGCCTTTTTATTCATCATTTGCTTCTCTTTACAAGCTGGCCCACAGCACCCAATGCCAGAAGAACCCCCTCCAAGGCTCACTCTGAGAATGAAAAAAATATGACAAAAAAAATTAAGAAAAAACAACTCCAACTATAAGCATTGTTTTGTACAGATCTTTACACTCTTTGTGTCCCAACACAGGAAAACTTAAATCTCACTAGTAGAAACCAGTTAGGATCAATGTAAATTATTATAGAATTTACAAATATATAGGTTTTTTTTTTTTTCAGCTTCATGAAATAAGATGTTTCAGTTTCCTTGGCAGGGAAGAGTCCTATGTGGCTGCACCAAGCAGACAAGGATCATCTCTAGCTGATGCGTGAATTGTTTGTGTAGAATGATGCCTCTGTTGTCATATATGAAATATATGTGTACATCAGTTTTAAGACATTCTCCTCTATACCACTACATACACTAGTAATTGCTATAGGAAAAAATTTATAAGAAAGGTTCAAGTTCAGTCCCATCTACTTCCAGATTATTTATAAATCCAAAAAGATCAAGGCTTGGGATTCCTGGGTGGCTCAGCGGTTGAGCGCCTGCCTTCAGCCCAGGGCGTGATCCTGGAGACCTGGGATCATGTCCCACATCAGGATCGCTGCATGAAGCCTGCTTCTCTCGCTCTGCCTGTGTCTCTGCCTCTCTCTCTCTCTGTGTCTCTCATGAATAAATAAATAAAATCTTAAAAAAAAAAAAAGATCAAGGCCCAAATGAATGAGATTTTACTGTATGACAAGAATCCACACAACCTTCTCTCCAAAACCCCTGTCCTATTTTTCCTACTGCTCTTCCTCTCCCCTACTTCCTTTAAAGTATGCAAGATGGCTTTAATTCCATGAAGTCCCCAGACATTAAGGAAGACCTCGGAAGTTGCTATAATGGAAGCAAAAGGTTCCCTCACCTACCCCCTCATTGCTTGCACTCACGGAAGGAGAGCAAGAGGGTGCTCTGAATTCCATCCCTCACAGTCCACTCATCATGCCCCACCTGTTTCTTCTCCCCTCCAGACTCCAGGGCCTGAGAAAAAGGCAGTGGCTTGTCCCAGCAGCTTGCAACCATTGGCAATTGGCTGGAGTAAATGTCAGTATCTTGGGTTGGGCTGGTCCAAGATCCCAAGGGCTTCCTCTTCCCAGGCCAGAGTATTCCCCGGTCTAGGGGAGAGCACAGCTGAACTACCTCCCAGGTTGTGAGTCTACCATAAGAAAACCTAAAGTATCTAGATTTACAAAATCCTTAACTTGGGGATAATCGTTTCCAACAACAACAAGATTTTTCACATTATAAAAGGATTTGCTCCAGGGTCTCTTTAAATAAAAGTTGCCTTAATGGTTTGAGTTAGTTTTTCATTTGCCAAAAATTGAATTACAAACAACTTTTCAACAATGTATGCGTTATGTAAAGCCAAGTAGAGCTAAACTAATTAGCCCAGCAGCTCAGAAGTTGGCGACCTTGAGTAGAAAACCTATTTGCTCTGGCTGAAGGTCCTATGTATCAATTCCCCCAGGCCCTTGTGAAGCCAGCTGTTGGGCTCTAGAATAAAGGGGAAGTCCATCGAACACGAATTCAAACAGGACCAATGAAATAGCAACATGTTTTCACTATCAGGTACATGTCTGGGCAGACTCATAGAAAATGTTCAATAAATATTTGATGAAAGGATAAAGAAATGAATGAAATGGTAACCCTTTCTCAAGTGACATGCGCGAGGTCAGCGGCCTCATCTGTCACACCAGGTGCTGGTGATCTGCGTAGATGATCTACAGGGTCCTGCTCAGCTCTGAGAGTCTGAGACTTTTTTAAACCTTTTCTTCATATTTATTGGCCTTTCAGATCCTTGGATTATCAGATCAATATGCTTTGAGAGAAAGTCCTAGAAACGAACTCCCTAACAAGGTTCAGTGTGCTTTGGGAAGATAAAACAGCTCTTCGCTGGCCTCCCAGGGTGTTCTTTTCCAGAAATCAGCTCAGGAACTGGGATGCCCAAGACACTTCACTCCATTGTGCGGACATCCCAAGGTACCAGAATGGAAGGCTAGTGATGGGAGAACTTCTGTAAGGCATACACACCTCGGAGGAGGCAGGCCGACCTGACCTGCAATTCCTATCTCTGATACAAGGTATATTTGATAATAGCACTATTACCCTACAGACTCTAGACCAACCACAGATCAGCTTCCCCCTTTCAAAGAAGTGCCTGTTGAAACAGCAGGCCCCTTGCTAGCTCTCAAGAAATCCTGAGAAGAAATTAAAGCCCTGGTGCCTTTGGAGTTACTGTAGGAAAAAAAGAACCAGAGGGCACCCTCATGGACCTGACCCAACGTGAGTTCCGTGCTTTCTCTTAAGGACAAAGGCATGCTTCGCTGGCATTCATTCAGCACTAATCCCACCCCATTTGTGTCCTGCTGCTGTCAGAATTACAAGCCTGCTGTTCGGTTAATTAGCAAAGTTGAAATGCTCCACATCTATTAGGGAAGTAAAAATTACCACCGCCATCTCCCCAGGATCTCCAGCATGGAACTTCTCGAAGCCCCACTTTTGCCTCCTCCTTGCTCCAAACGGTGTTATGCTTCCATTGCTGCTGCCTGTTCCCCTTCACTTTTCCTAGTCAGCCTTCCCCATGCGGGAAAGCGCCCACCTCCACCACTCTGGCTCCCAGCCTCTGCAGGGCCCCACGTGGCAACAGCAGGGCTGGCCCTTGGGTCAAAGGCCCTCTATCGGTTGCTTCATGACTCCGGGAAGGCAGTGAGTACCCCAGGGCCACTGCATGCATTGGGCTCCATGCTAGCCTCATCCAGGAAACGATGCTGATCTCAACAAGTGAAGACACAAGCAGCTAAGTGTTGAGCATTTGGAGGTGCAAGGTGCTAGGGTACCTAACCCATACATTGCTCTTTATTCCCTTTTCGTTCTAGGCCACACTCCCTTAATGTGCACTCACTGTAAGTATTTTATTATTATCTCATTGCCTCAAGTGGGCCTGACCCTGCTTCACCAATGCTCAGGCAGGCCTCGGCCTCCTCTTTCCACTCCATCCCTATGTGTCCGGCATGGAGGCCCTGATCAAAGTGGCCCTGAGTCACCAACGGACTGGTGCACAGAAGATGTTTAGTTTACAGTTGAGAATTCGAAGAGCTCATGAGGTGGAGCCTTAGTTTGGGCATACTTAGGACTGTTTCCTCTTTCAGAGTCATTCTTTCATCAGTTCTTCGGTGAGCACCTATTATGTGCTATGCCTTATGTGAGGCATGGCAGTACTTAGACAAATAAGCAGCAGACCCCACTCTCCAGGGGGCTTGCAGGCAGAGATAGGCAGCTATACAGATAGGACAGTGAGCTGTTATCCGAGATAGGACATCACCTGAACAGAGTGCAAGGGAGCTCAAAGGAAAGGTCAGCCCTAAAGCCTCGCTACTCAAAGTAACAAGTATCACCTGACCAGCTAGGACCTTGCTAGAGATGCCAAATCTAGGCCTCATCCCAGACCTGCTGAATCAGAACCTGCATTTTAACAAGAAACCCCAGTGACTCATATACACGATGCATTTAAGGAAGATCTACACACTAAAGTAGGTCTTTCTATTCCAGAGTTGCCTCAGAGACAAAGATAGGTAAAAACATCCTTTAGTCTAGTCTAAGTAGAGCCTCTAAAATCTGATCTAGTGCTGCCCGTCACCCCTCCCACATCCACCATGGGAAGACCCCTCACCACCGCCCAATAATTCCAAAAAGTCAGCCACTACCCTAGAACCTGTCACCCAGATTCGGCTCTGGAGTGAAAAGGCTATCAGAGAGATAGAGAAGTTTCCCCCACCAGGGCACTGAGACTGGACCATGTCTTATTTTATGGCGGTAGGAGTAGTTGTGAACAACATCTGTCCAAACCGCTCAGAATTTTGGTGGCTTAAACCATTCTCTCATGTACCAGATATTTTAATTTCACAACGAATCTTCCTCACTACCCCAACCCTCAGAGCCCCACCTTCTCTAACTGCTCTCAGAGTCATATAGGACTCAGATGCATTTACAGATCAAGACACCATCTCTGAGATGGCCCTGGAGGACAAGGAGTCGGTCGGTTTATGACTCTTCATCGCACCTGCACTCTCCACTCCCAGCCCTGAACGCTGGGCAACACTGGATGAGAAACAGAGGAAGGAGAGGTGCCCCTACCTAGGAGCTCCACATCTAATGAGATCACAGTGCTCATCTCAGGCAATTCTCTCCCTTGGAGGGAAGACCCAGTTTCTGCCCTCTGAGAGTCTTCAGCCCAGTAAATACCCAGTGCCCATTTCCCGTGACACCAAGAGGTTGCCAGACTTGGTATGAAAAACAATTTACAATTCTGAGGTTCTGATGAAGACCCTCCCCCCGCCCCCAGCCTGGCTGTCCTTTATCCCCCATATCCTGGTTTTTGGTGCCATCACCCGCTAACAAACCCAAACAGAGCCTAGACCCACCTAGACCCCTCCCACTCCTACATTCCAAATATCAGTTCACTCGCTTGGTTCTGCTAACTCCACCTCTTCAATTTCTCTCGAATCCATCACTTCTTCTGTGCAGTTTCCATAATCTTCTTGTCAAGTGGAGTCATCCCTGACTGTGCCTCGTACTTCATCATCTCTTCGAAGTCATTCCTATATTTTCATTCTACTCACCATTAACGGATTCCAAGGCCCTGAGGGTAGGGGCCATGTCTTACCCTTGGCCCTACCCCCAGCACTTAGCACAGTGCCTGTCATACAAAAGAGACTCCAGAGATACTGGACTGAAACATGTGGGTCCTAAGAAGACAGAGAGTTAGAGTGGTGTGAGTAGGAGGCGACTTATAGGGACAGATCCCCCGGAAGGTGGTCTTTGAACCAGGGTTTGAGTACGGGCCACAGATCAGTGTCCTGGTGGCAAGTGGCACCAGCCAAGACAGAGAGGAAGGGGCAAGCAGGTCACGGGCCAGAGATGGAGAGAGCATACTGGCTGAACAGAAAAGCAGGGTTAGCGAATGATGGAAAGGGGGGCACGGAGGTGGTAGATGGGCTCTGCGATCCCACTCTGAACCCGATACCTCCCGAGGGCGGGCTCCTGGGAAGGCATCAGTAAAGATGTGCCTGCGGGTACCTTCAGAAGCTCAGGGAGCAGGGACTGCCCCACAGCACAGGCCAGAGCTGCGGGAATCTGAGAGGAGGGCTGTGGTTCCAGAACAGAGCTGGAACCAGCAGGCTCTGACTGCAAACCCCACGTCACATTCCACTGTGCAAGGAGCTGGGGGAGGATGAGACATGTGGCCCTTGCTGAGGTGGCGGCTGGAATATGGGGGCGGGGGGCACTGGAACTTCGTCTTTTTATCTTCTCCTGAAGTTCCAAGAGAAGCCAGAAGAATGCTTGTCTGTGAGGCACCTGCTGGGAGCTGCCAGCCTGAGGAAGACCCCATGGAGGTGCCATGTGGACCTGAATCATAAAGGAAAGAGCCTTAAGGACGTAAGGACGTGTCCCTTCTGTGCAGGGACTCAATGGGCAAGGCCCTGGGGGAAGACACTGTCGTGCAGCTGGGGACAGGAAGAAGTCACGCTGGGGAGAGGCGATGACCTTCATCCCCCCACTGTCCTTTCACCTCTTTCCTATAACACAAGAGAAGGAGAGAGAAGTGGCAAGAATGAGAGGAAATGGGTCAGAGCAAGAGAGGACGAGCTGTTGAGAGAGATACACAGGGACGCCCAGGTGGCTCAGCGGTTGAGCGCCTGCCTTCAGCCCAGGTGTGATCCTGGAGACCCCGGATCGAGTCCCACGTCGGGCTCCCTGCATGGAGCCTGCTTCTCCCTCCTCCTATGTCTCTGCCTCTCTGTGTGTGTGTGTGTGTGTGTGTGTGTGTGTGTGTCTCATGAACAAATAAATAAAATCTTTAAAATAAAAAAAGAGAGAGAGAGAGAGAACCACCAGCACCCAGAGGTGGAGGTGAGTGTCTTGTCCCCTCTTCAGAGATGCTAATGAGCAGTTGAGCAACTGGCTGCTGCAAAGCTCCTCCAGCAGCCACACACAGGTTCCTTGGAGCTCTAGTTAAAACAACTGCCACTGAGGCAGTACATGCGCGCTGACAGGAAGGAATAAATGTGTCAGAGAAAGAGACTGGGCAGCCCTGTGAGAACACACAGCTCGGGGTGCGGATGCACCGGCCTGTCTGTCCCCCACCTGGGGATCCACCTGCCCACAGTGCTCCCCGCAGCCTCAGTCCCTCACCAGGGACACCTGCCAATGTGGAACCTGCCCCAGCAGCGTCCTCCCTCCCTGTGGCGGAGCTCTCCTCCTCCCTGGCACTTCCAAGACAAGGGCATTCACAAGCCTCAGCCAACCCGACTTCAGTGGAGAAAGGGAGAAGGGGAAAAGCAAAGACACGGGCTCCTCTTTTAAATACGAAGCCTTTCCAAGCAAACCCTCTTGGTCTCATGCATCGTGATGCAGCACACGTGATGCAGCAGTCATTACACCAGGGAGAAGCAAAGCCCGACACACACCTGTTCATCACTCCCCACAATGTCCATTCACCCCCCCTGCACCACGGTGAGCTGTGTATCTCCTCCCGGCGTCCCCCTACCCTCACCCCCGGTGCCTCCTCCCCTGCACAGGCTGAGCTGGTTCCTCCTCTGCATGTCACAGGGCAGGCCCCTCGCTCTTGTGCCATCTCCACTGCCACCCCTGGATCCCTCCGGATGCGGGGCCGGGTGCCCACCTCTGTGTCTCCAGTGCCCAGGACACAGCTTCGGAGCAACGGCGCCCTCCACACCGACGATGCTCACGGACTGCTGTACCCCTCCCTGCCCCTGTCCTTCTCCCTGCCCATTTCTACCCCGATCTTCGTCTTTCTCTCTCTCAGGCTTCCACATGAACTCTAATTGCGCCAATTTCAATATTAACTCTCCAAAGTCAATATTAGATATAAAGGCCTGGCTAATGGGCTACTTTTGAAGAGCAGAAAATTGTAACACCATTGCTAAATTAGCTGCATTAAAGATCACTAATAATTAGCACTTTAAACATGTGGGTGACACCTCTCTAAGCCCAGCTAATGAGCAAACCGTTTCTGTTTATTCTTCACAAGATTTAATATTAGCTGAGTTGAGACCTCAGCTGTGATACACACAGGCTCCCTCGCTCACCCTGCCTCAATCCCTCCCTCCCCAGAAAACTTGACAACATGCAGTGTTCTCTAGACATAAGAAAATGGCCACTCCAGAAGTGGTTCTGTCTGCCCATCACTTTCGAAAAACTGATTCTTTGCTAACTGACTAGGGTATTTCAAGTGCTCATACCTCATGGATGATGGTGATGGTGGTAGATTTATTGTCTTTTTTGTTACACTGGCTATTACTGTTGCATCGGTCCTCAAAGTAACACAGAACATTAGCCAGTGATGAATTAGTCAGTGATGAATATGAATCAACTGTTGAACATTAGCAGTATATTTGCTTATATAATATATTCTGAGAGAGTTACAGAGACACTCAGAGGTGGGGGCGGAAGGTATGTGCTGTTCAGACATATTAAAGGCTCAGTCCTTGGGACCCTCAATCTCCATCCCCCTCCCACTCCCCCAGTGTGCATATCAGTAGTATTTGAATTTGAATTAATTTTAATTTAATCACGACATGACTTTAGGTTAAAGATGAAACTGTTGACTTGAAAATCTGGCTTTGGCCTCTGTCACAGTGGAACAGCAGGTATGCAAACATGAAAAGGCCCTGGACTTCCCCACTAAACCCTTCCCCCTCCCCTCTACTCTGCCCTGCTCCTCAGAGCTGGAAATGCAGGTGTGGGTAGCAATAAAGCAGCAAAGGCTGACTGCAGAGCTCAGAGCCAGAGACCTTCATGGGCAGCTCCTAAAGCAGTCCCTCTCACCCCAGCCCACAGCTTCTCCCCACTCCTACCTCCACACTTTCTGATTCCATAGCTGTGCCATTCATGCCCCAGTCTCACTACCCATCAGCGAAAGCGATGCACAGTGACACAGTGGGCACAGACTGGACACAGGCCCACCGCAGACATGGAACACCTAGGGCCAAAGTAATAACCAGGATTGCAGAATTCCAAGTGCAGTCTGACAGGTGAGAAGAACCACGCCTGGAGGTCATATTATTGAACAAACCTGAGCAAGCTAAAGCACCTCCTCCCACTTCAAGGACATGTGTGCTGCTGTCCTTGGTCCTGAGCTACTCCCAGGGACTGCCGTCCAGCCTGTCCTAGGATACACGAACCAAATGGGAAAGAGGCAGAAATGAAAGAGATGTTAAGATATACCCGGAAAATAAACAAATATGAAGAAGTGAAGACACAGAGACATGGAGAGATTACTGGAAAGAATAAAAATACTTGCTTGGGTATTATTTTTAAATAATTGCAGTAACCCAGAAAGAAAGGTCTGTGCACATCATACACACATACACACGCACACAGCTCCCATGGAAATGAGACAGCATGAACTCCTTATGAATCCCAATACTATGTTTTTCTGGTTGGTCATATCTGAGGGGGATGGACTGGCCATGGAAAAATTCCTAAAGTTGTAAGCAATTTTTAAATCTTTCCTAGATTAATACCTTGGGTATCTAAACACTGCCCAATTCAGTTCAGCAAATATTTACTGAGCATATATATGTTTTAGCAAAGGTTCAGCTACTGTGGACACAATGATAAAAAAGAAATGTGGAGTTCCTGAGTCTAAGGGACTTTTAGTGTAGGGTGTGAATCAGGCATGTCAACATGTAATTTTAATATCACATACGAAATACAATGATAGAGGTACTTGTAGAGACAGATATTCAGAAAATACCAAAGGGCTAATAAAACTCCAGCTCTAAGAAATTGTCTAGAATTGAAAAAGTAGCATCTAGAGAAGAGGCAAAGTGTTATGGGATCCTCAGCAAGGTTCTGAATCAGATAGGATAGTGGTAAGTACCAAGGTCTCTCTGGTGGGTTTAAGGGAACACGGAGAAGAGTAGCTAAGACATGTGTTTTTTTTCTCCCATGACCCAGACCCTCTCCAGAGTAACAGAAGACAAGTTAATGTTTGCTAGAGATAAGCAACAAACACCCCCTGCAAACCTAGCATAAACAGGAGCCAGATTAAGCTAGAAAAAGAAAATTTTCAAGAGAGAGTTTAACTTGTGATGATGCCTGCTATTTCTTTAGAAAGAAACATAATACTGTCTAGTGCTAAATAGGAAACCAGAGTAATCCAAATATCTCACAAAGCTAGAATCCTTCTCCAGAATTATGGAAAACAAGAAGCTGGGGGGTGTGGGGGCACTGCCTGCAAAGAATTGCCTAGGTAACCCTCAACTCTGCTTGCCTGAGGGCAAACTAAGCCACACATTCCAGGAGCAGCTAGTAAACCAAAGCAACGTTCCTAACCCTACCTCAAAAATGTTTGTGGTTGGGGAGGGCCATAAACCTCATGAACTTGCATGCAAATTATTGCATATATATTCATAAGTACTCATTTTTCCAAAAAGAAAATCTGCATAATTTCAGTTTTCATCAGATTTTCAAAGGGGTCAATGGCTCCCTAAATGGCTGAAAACCATTTGTCAAAAGCAAGGTCAAAAGAGATCCTACAATCTCTCTTGAGTTCTAACCACTGCATCCTATCATCCGGCATCTGCCTTACTCATGGTCCACTTCCTAACACTCACAGATTAGACGGGACCAATCCTATACTTGAGGTGGCGGAAAAATTAACTGAAAAGAAATGATTTCGATTTCTTAGCTTAAATAAAAGGAAAGTGGGGCAGATGGTAGGAGATGAAGTCTGTGTACAGGACTCTGTGCTCTAGGGATAAGCTCAATCAGAGGTGGTTCTCTCACAGCAGCTACTGGGAGCCAGAAGAAGTAAGGCTAAACACAAAAGGGGTTTTACAGACGCCTAGGCAGTGCCTTTCCTGGAAGCTTTCCTAACAGATTCCCAGCCTCTAACTCCTGCTAATAGAGGGATAACAACTTGACCGAAGTCCCTTCCTGAATCCAAAAGTTAGAGCCAGAACCGGGGTCTGCAAACTTACTTAAGAAGATGTCTTGGAGGCTGGATCATGGTGGGTTAAGAAGGGAGTTCTCCAGCTAATTCCCAAGTTAGAGCATGCCTGGCCACTATGTGCTCAACAAGCTGTTCTTTGCATGAGATGGTAAGTTCTCCCAGGGCAGGCATGTCCCTGGAGGCAGCTCACAGCCCTGAGAGTAAAGCACAGGCTCTGGATTTAGAGAGAACTAAGTCTGACTCCCAGCCCCAGAACTTACTAGCTTTGTGCCCTCGGACATTACTTAACCTCCCTGGGTCTCTGGAGACTGTCATCATCAGAGATAAAGCCTACTTCACAGGCTGTGGTGATAATTAAAGGACAAAATCTATTTGAAGGGACCAGACACACAACTGATGGCTAAGTAAACATAACACTCCTTCCTTCTTCCCTGTTCATCTGGGAAGCCTTAACATGTGGCTTCATATACAGCAAATGCTTATTAATAAGTGTTGATTATGTCAATAAACCAGTGATAAGTGTACAAGTCAGGTGAATAGAGTCAATTCAGAAAACGACAGCTAAAAAATGCCTCACCTTTCCACTACATACCTGTAAGCCATGATGCTTACCTGTCCGGTTCCTCTGAGTATTTATTTTTTTCTCACCCATACCCAATCTGAGCTATTTGACAAGTGCTCCAACCACTCCTGCTCCCCCAGCCAGTTTCCTCAGATGCAAAGGAAAGCCTCCTGTGCCCAAAGGAACACCAGCTGCTGACTGAGCTGAGGGAGCACTTGCCCCTTCCCCCCCGCCTCCCCCGTGTCAAAAGGGTTATGGTCGTGGGCATCCTTCCCACTCTGAGTTCTATGTGTTGGAGCCTGTAGCTGCCAGCCTTATCCTTCCTCCTCAAGCTTCTCTCTCCCACTGCCTTTATGAGGCTGGGCTCTAGACAAAGGTATATGGGTCCAGGTGGCATTTCTGAGAAGTACCTGTAACCTCAAATGCACGCCAATGGCAAGGCCACTGTCTAAGATGAAGCAGCCCTAACATCTGCCTACAGGTGAAACCTTCAGAACCCCATAAGGAATCCCAGCTGCCTGCAGGGGAAAAGAGTAACATGGCCCGTAGACCTTTTCCTTGGCTGGCCTTGAGCTGTCAGGCCATTGTGAATGGGGAGTTCACAGAGGAAGGAAAGCTAGAGGTCACAGAGCTGAGTGTGGAGGTACAAGAGAGTGGCACATACAAACACAGGTGAGCCGGACCTTCAAAACCACCTGCTATGTAGAATAAATGATCCAAGCTGCTAAAATTCTCTGTTCCATGTTCTCTGAAACTATTTTCTTCAACAATTCTTTAACACTTTGATTTTTTTTCCAGTAATTGGAGAATACCTCCAGGGAGACTGGAAAACCTGGCTCTCTTTGCTCTTTTCCAGCTTCTTTTTTTTATTTTTTTAAAAGATGTTATTCATTTATTCATGAGAGAGAGAGACACAGAGACATAGGCAGAGGGAGAAGCAGGCTCCCTGCAGGGAGTCTGATGTGGGACTCGATCCCAGGACCCCCATCACAGCCTGAGCCAAAGCCGATGCTCAACCCCTGAGCCACCCAGGCACCCCTCTAGCTCCTATTAGAAGGGGAGCCCCTGCCAGGACCAGAGAGCCATTAGTTTGTCTTGTCCATGGATGAATATGCACATATACTCAGTACACAGGTGATGTGCTAAAGACTAGAAAAATGTTAAGATGGGGTGTAAAGGTGCTTATCATGACTTTAAACTAATGAAAAATCACACAAAATCTAAATGTTCAACCACACAGGATTGGCAAAGTAATCCATGGCATATCCACTGTATGTAGCCATTAGATATGACACTGCGCAAGAGTAATTAATGCCATGGGAAATTGCACAGTCTAGTGTTATATATGAAAAATAGGTTATAAAGCAGCACATACAAACTTATCCCAATTGTAATATATTGGTGTGTGTCTAGGCATAAAAACTACAAATATACATGTACACAGTGGTTAACTCTGGAAAATGGGATTAAGGCTGATGTTGTTAATTTTAATGTTTTTTGCTGTCCAATTATTCTTATTTATTTATTTACTTTTATTCTTATTTATTTTTGAAATAACTCAAGAAGAGCAAATTCCCTCCTTTGTGTATTCATCTTTCATATGCGAGATCTTTGTATCATATTCGTGCACTTAAAAAGTTTAATAATTAGGTTGTAGTTATGATACCATCTGCAACAGCATTTTAAAACTGAACTTATGTAATGTTTAGGATACCATGTTCTGCAGCTGTTCTATGTTCTATGATGTGATTCCATGACAAATAAAAAATGGCTACCATTCATCACAGATGAAGTTGTCTTACGCCTAAAAGAATGGAGTCCAAATAAGCTGTAAAAAGAAAATTAATTTTTTGTTAAATGTCATTTAAAGATTTGCCATGCATGCAAATAGACTTTATCTCGGGAATGCAAGACATTAAAGAAGAGTCAAGTGAAATTAAATTCAAATAAAATCAACATGTTTTTGGATTAAAGAGCTAAATATTATAGCAGATATCTCTTGAATGAATCTCTAAGTACCTATTATGTGCCAAAGGGATTTTCAATTATACTTCCATTTGGAGGAGTAAATGGATGAAGGTAATTAAACATTTTGGGGGGGGGAAGGATGAATAATGGGTAGGCTTGCCCTACCAGATATTAAAATATACTTTTTAAAACTACTTTATTAAAGGTGTAACAGACATAAGAATTAACAGACAAATGAAGGGAGCCTGATTCATTGACCTAATACAGATCTGGCATATTTAAGAACTTAATATATGATAAGGAAAGAATCTATAAGAATGAGGAAAAGACAAATTATTCAATAAATGGCACTGGAAAAGTGGAGGAAAATAGTCAAGTTAATCCTCACAACTTCATACCATACACCAAAATAAATTTTAGACATAAATTTAAGCCCAAATCTTAAAAATGACATATAAGAAACATTTTTAGAGGAAATATAGGTGTGGAAATTTAACAGATCCCTGAATGAGAAGAGAGTTCTCTGGGCATAAAAGCATTAAAAGAAATCAGAAAGGAAAATATTGATGATTTTGTCTACGGAAAATTTTACACTATATGTCAGAGTATAAACAAAATTTAGAAGGTAAATGACAAGCTGGGGAACATATTTGCAACAAATCTGACAGAGAAAGGATTCATACTACTCCCTATTTGAAAAAAAGGCAAAGAATGTAAATAGACACTTCAAAACAGAAGGAGAAATGGCTAATAAACATAAGAAAAAGCAGTCAACCTAATTAGGAATCAAGGAAATGCAAACTAAACAACGAGATCTTTTAAAAATCCATTAAATCTGCAAAGATTTTGAAAAGGCAATAATCCTCAATGCTAGCAAGAGTCCAGAGTTAGCCTTCCCTGCCCACGGTTTTGCTACTGCAACCTTTCCAGAAAGCAATCTGGCAAGATGAATCATGAATAATAACATTATGCATAACCAATGACCTAGTAATTCCCCTTCTGGATGACTATCCTGAGGAACTAAAGAAAACTGAGGACAAATATTTCAAGACAAAGAGTTTCAAGCAGTACTTTTTATTGCAGTTCCAAACAGCAAACAGCCTAAATGTCCAACAGAGGGGATGAGTTAGACAATCTTGAAATAGCTATAAATAGTTTGAGTAATTTATAATTTTATAGAAGAATGCTCAAAATATGTAAAGTAAAATTAGGATACTAATAATACATGTACTATATATGTTAAGTTGAATCACATGAAATTTGAGACATAACTTTTTTAACCCTCAGAAATAGCAATTTGATGATCCCAAATATAGATACAATGTTTTTCTGGGTTTAGGGATTATGGGGATATTTCATTTTCCTCTTTATACTTTTCAAACTTTCTACAATGAATATGCACTAAAATGTTGAAGTTGTATAATTACATGAAGATCATATAAAGAACACCCCAAACTCACATCTACATTAAACCACCTCTTTGCTTTTCCCTGCCTAGAGTTTGCAGCCTTTTGCCTCTTTGATCTTTTTATCTCCATGCTCTTCACCTTTGTCTCTCCTTCAATCTGTAATTTGTTCTTTGAAGTTAATCCCCAGAATAATAAGAAGCAAAGTCCTAAAAGAAGAAGAAGAAGAAGAAGAAGAAGAAGAAGAAGAAGAAGAAGAAAAGAAAAGAAAAGAAAAAAGAAAGAAGAAGAAAGAAGAAAGAAGAAAGAAGAAAGAAGAAAGAAAGAAAGAAAGAAAGAAAGAAAGAAAGAAGAAAGAAGAAGAAGAAGAAGAAGAAGAAGAAGAAGAAGAAGAAGAAGAAGAAGAAGAAGAAGAAAAAGAAGCAGCAGCAGCAAGGTTCTAGAAAGATTCTGACCTGGGCTGTCAGTTCCCTTTCCTCCAGGAAGCCTTGCTAGACCACACAAGAGGTTTCTATTGCCCCAGAGTAGCCAGTAGAAATACCATAGTCAGTAGAAGGACCACAGAAGAAGGTGAAGAAGGTAGGCAGCATCCTTGTGGGAAATCCGCCCCACTCATGTCACTGCCACTCCTCTAGGACTGGTACTGAGGTTCCCGCCTCTGTCCTATGGCAGGCATGGAAGGGGGCACCCAGCAGTTTCCCTCCAATAGCAAGAATTAATCCCAGTCCTCCCTAGCCTGACAACTTCTTGTGCTCTATATTCTTGCCAGATGTCTGCTGGAGTCCTCATCCACTACATGATGAAGACTCATACTTCTTGGTGACATGTCCTCTCCCAGCACCTCGGGACTTACCACCCATGCAGCTCCGGGCCCCATAGGGTGTCAGAAAGAACCAAACTTACAGTGAGATGATCTGGGTTCAACTCATATCAACTTAACAATTTGGGGGAGGCTACTCCTCCACTTTGTCTTTGATTTCCGCAAATGGATATTTCAAAACTACCCTAGCTAGGACTAAATAAATTCAAGGTAAAGCAGCTGCCAAACAGCAAAGCCCCATATAAAAGTCAGATATTAGCTATCATGTCTGTATTGTAGCTTCCTGTGGAAGTAATTACAGGTTTCATGCCTTTCTGATCTCGAAGTCTACCTATGCTTTTATGCTCCAGTAAAACCTTCCCACCACCATCAGCATCACCACCAATCTCAGGAGAGGCAGCCCCCTGCATTGGTGACATGACCAGAGAGAGCCTGGGTCATCCCATGCCTACCTACACTGCTCTCATATCTCAGCTGTCAGGAAAAATGTGCTCATTGTAACCCTGAACTCTTGGCAGGCATTAGTCTAAAGGGCAAGTGTGGGGCCAGAAATTGAACAACTGTGTGGCTGTGTTCCCATTCCCACTTGGGGAACACAGGGGACATGGTTCCACTGTGGGCTGAGGTCCATGTCAAAATAACCAAAGGCACTTCCTCCAATACCTACATGTGCAATTATCTCAGCACATGCACTAGGACACTCAGATGAACCAAACCTGGGAAGACACTCTCAGTTCTTCAGGAAATGCTACCCCCTGTAGTGTCCTGTTCCAACCACTTTCTCTTCTGACTATGGAATGTGGTCTTGCGACTGCTAAAATGCATAAAAACTGCCATCCTAGGAATGGGGCCAGGACTTCCCTCCTACATACCTTCACCAGCCTCTCAGAGTAAACCATCACTTCCTCTCACCTCCTCTTCCTACTACCTTCATCCAGAAAGAACTTCTAAATGTGCCCAGTGGCCTTACAAACAGCCCATGTCAGTAAGCTGAAACAATAACCTTCCAGGATGCCTGGGTGGCTCAGTGGTTGAGCATCTGCCTTCAGGGCATGATCCTGGGGTCCTGGAATGGAGTCATGCATCAGGCTCCCCCTGGGAGCCTG
Organism: Canis lupus dingo; assembly: GCF_003254725.2. Lineage (NCBI taxonomy): Eukaryota > Metazoa > Chordata > Mammalia > Carnivora > Canidae > Canis > Canis lupus. The sequence goes on along the minus strand of NC_064275.1, from coordinate 27,466,401 downwards.
TGTGTCTCTTATGTGTGTGTCTCTCGTGAATAAATAAATAAAATCTTAAAAAAAAAAAAAAAAAAACAATGGCCTTCCTTCTCCTCAGAGCACTGACAAATATACTCCTTATCAGAGGCCAGAACCAAGTGGAATGCTAAAGCTAAAAGTCCTCACAGAGCTGGTAGTCCTTCATTTCTAGTAAAGAAAACTGAGAACCAGAGAGGGGAAGGCGGACAAAGTCACATGGTGAGTCTATAAACCCAATTTTAGTCAAGCATTTTCTGCTTCATATCATATGCCCTGAGGAGTACTCCCACTATAGATGCATTCATACTAAAATGCAAGGATGGGTAGAGGACAGTTTAGATCTTTGCTACCCAACACAGTAGCCATTAGCTATATGAGGATATTTAAATTTTAATTAAATAAAATGTAAAATTCAAAACAATAATAAACTTCAATTCCTTAGTCTCATTGGTCATAATTAAAGCAGTTAATGGATATCACATTGGAGAACATAGAGAACACTTTGCAGAAAACTTCTATTGACAGTGCCAGTCATTTAGATGGCTAAATAGCCTACAAATGGTTAAAAGTGCCCTGAGTACAGAGTCTGTGACAAGAGCTCTCTTTGAATTTACTGGGAATGTTCTCCATACCCTATAACCAATGACTGGATAAGTAAAAAAACAGCCCATGATACAGCCAGTGAGGGACTCAGCCAGCAAGGACCCAGGGTCCATAAACATAGATCTGCCATAAACATAGATCATAGGAGAGCCACAGTGATGGCCATCCTTGGTTTAAGCACATGAGCCCAGGGAAGAACAAGTGACTTCTGTCTAGACCTCTTTTTTTCAAAAAGTATAATTGTTAACTTTTGAAACTTGATCAAGTTTTCCAATGGCAAACAAAGCTTTCAGTTACTAACTGCCAACCCTCATGTAGATGCCTTTGAACCTTGGCCACTTTGGAAGGTAGCTATGCCAGAAGGCCAAGAAGTCTAAAAGAGAAGGGAAGTCCGTAGGTTTCCTAATGGGAAAATGTCTTCACAAAGCTAGGACATTTTCAAGAGACAGTTTGAAACTTGAAACTTACTTTATAATGTGTACTTACTTTATAATGTCTGATGACCCTCTATTAAGCCAACAAAAAGCTAAATGGTCATACTGGAAATCAGGCCATCATGCTATTGTGAGAAGCCAACTGCCCAATGGCTTTTAAACCCCACAATCCAACATATGGCAGAGTGAGAAGTCACTCAAAAGATTGGGTGAACATTTTATCAAGGAAAAAGTCCCTTTGCAAACAGGTCTGGTTTGTTCAGTCCTACTCAAAATTTCGGGTAATTACCTGATAAAGAAAATTTCTGTCAATAAAAATTAAAGTCAAGAAATTTCTAGATATAAAACCTCCAGTAAAGCTAACCTTTTTAATATAAAGACTCATTCATTAAAATGAGGTCAAAGGGAAGAGAAGAGAAATTAGCTGCTTATAAAGGTCAGAAAAAGATCAGGCTCTCTGGATATTTTCTTTTTTTTTAAGATTTTATTTATTTATTCATGAGAGACAGAGAGAGAGGCAGAGACACAAGCAGAGGGAGAAGCAGGCTCCCCTTAGGGAGCCTGATGTGGGGCTCTATTCCGGGACCCCAGGGCATGCACAGGCAGACACTCAACCACTGAGCCACCCAGGCATCCCTCTCTGGATATTTTCAATACCTGCAGCTCTAACTATACACAAGACAAAGAAAAGGACTACTCTGAGTTCCAGGGACTCACTTAAGAGTGATTGATACAATTAATGCTTAGGGGTAATAAAATACTCAATGAACAGTTGATTTCTTTTCCTTAGGCCATCGGTGTATTTTTTTTTCCATAGGTGTATTTTGTATTTGTTCACATCTTGCAGAGTGAAATAAGTCATGTTGTTATTTCAATTTTAAGACATTTTTCTCATAACAATAAAGTTCTTTCTTGCTCTGGAATGCCCTAGCCCTATTTTCTACGTGGAAGGTTTGTCAATGTCCAACACACACAAAAATGTCACTATTTCTCAGTTTTCCCATTTGCAAGACATACATAATGCCAATCTCATAAGGTTATTGTGAGGATGAACTGAGATTATGTCCATACCTTGTAACTGGTAGGTGGCAGGTGTCCAGTAAGTGCTAGGTGATTGAGTGAACGAATGAATTAATGAAGTGTCTGGACTATGTGATTGACTTGTCACTGGGCTCCGCTGTATAAATCTGGAAGCAGAAACCATTCACAATTTAAGACACAACCATCCTCAAGCTGTCAGCTCCTGAAATTGCAGACACAATAACTAGGAGGAAATTAGTTGCCTCCAGAGAGCATGCCCTGCGAATTCAGACTGCTGCAAAGGTAAGGACAGTATACTGCCCATGGAAAATAATCTTCCCTTCAACTCTAAAAGTATCTGACTCTGTGTTTGTGTAAATGGCAAGAGTAGTCATCAATCTAATCATTCCAGCTTTGGGAATATGTTCATGCCTAAAATCCTTATATCAAAATCCATAAATCCATATATGAATTTGGAAGTGTTCACCATCCATCCAGTGGGGGCCCAGGCATGTAAAGGGTGACTGAGTGATACTTCTGGTATTGCTCCAGGCTAATAGTGTTTCTGACCTGGGAAAGAACATGACACTAGGAATCCGAAGACCTGAGCTCTCCTTGTGCTTTTTCAAAGTCTCTTCCACTTTCCAGCCTTCATTTTCAATGCCAGTAAAATGAATCAGTCAGACAAGATGGTGATTGAGAATGTACTCTCCCTGGTTGTCCCATTCCCTAATTCTGCTTTACCGTAGAAGAGATTGTGGCTGGCAAGAAGTTAGAGAAGCGGGAAACCCAGAAAGAAATGGAGAACCTCAGGGGTGAGAGTCATGCTGGGGAGATACCATATTTAATTGTAAAATGCATCATTAATTTACCTATCGTTAAAAAAGCAAAAACTGTTGCAGTTAAAGTACTCCACACCATAAACTAGAAGATGCAGCCTGATTTCAGAGGTAGCAAAATGTAGGGAGGAAAATGGAACCCTAGAATCAATGAAATATGGGAACTAACTGGCCACTTGTTACATTCTCGGCACAGGGCTAAGTGTTTCATACATATTATTTCATTTAACCCTAAAACAACCCTGTCACATAGAAATGTGTGAAAGATCAGTGTTCTACAGAGGAAAAGAAGTGAGCTACGAAGGGTTTGCAGCATTTGCTTAAGGTCATCGAACTAGTCTGTCGCAGAGGTGAGATTTGAACCTAAACTATTTCATTCCAAACTCTGTCTTCTTAACCCTTTATCCTTTGAAGAGAGGCTGGAACGTTTGATACAAAGTAAGAATGAGTTGTCTGATAAAGATAGGGCTAATCCACTAAAACTGTCAGGATATATTAACAGGACTTGCTAGGATAAAATACTGAGAACTAGAAGGGACCTTAGAGATAATGTAATACAAGCACATACTCTACAAACAAAGAAACTTAAAAGCCCAAAGGTGTTATGTCATTTGCCCAACGGTACACAGTCAGTTGTGCAAACACTAAAGACCTAGAATTTGTCTAGTAATAAGAGCAAGCTCATAAGGGTATAGTTTCCTGAATCTGTCCATTCCTGTCTTTCCAAGTTCTGGGCATTTTCCCATCTCTAGTCAATGGTTCCTTGGTGACTTCCCTATGATCACACAGGCAAGTTCCTTCAGTGCTCCAGAATGCAGATCCCTTTGGCCTGAGCTACAGAGCCATCCCCAAAGCAGTATGCCAAGGTGGACAGAACCCAGAACCACAGGCCAGGGTTATAACCTTCTTAGTTCTAGAATCCCAGAATGCTTAATTTCTCAGTGCCTTGTGAATTTGTATGTAACATGGGCCTAATACCACCAACCTCACACAGACAAAATGTATTCAAAGTCCTGGTGGCACCAAGCAGGTAGACAATCCATGGCAGTTATTATGGCTATGATGTCTGAAGCAGCTTGGTGGTTTTACTAACCCCTCACCTTTGTTGACTATCAGTTCATGTATGATAATTGTTTTGCATTTTCCAAATGATGCACATTCATTCCCTTAGCTGGACACAGCAGCAGCAGGATAACATGCCTATATCTTTGCGTTCATCTCCCTTTATAACAGAACAGCTTCTCCCAGCAGAAGGACAAAACCGTCCTCTAGCACTACTGTTCACAAGTTTGCCTCCTGTGGCTTTAATCCAGTTCCCCGACCTTCCTTTAAATTTTTGTATAAGTTCTTTACAAATCAAGCATCTTAAAGAAGTCCCTTTCCTTTTATGATTCATCCTACTTGTCTCAAAGTGAAGGCCAATCCCTTTCCAATGTGTGGGCAGCCCTCAAGATTTCACAGCCTTGTGAAAGGCCTTGTGACCTTGAAGCTCAAGGTCAAATCAACTTATGTTCAACCTCCCAACCATTGCAGGTTGGCTACCAGTATAGAAAAAAAAAGCTCCTTCCTACCCTTTTAGGGATCTTTGTGCTTCTAGTTCCATACATGTAGGAAGACAACGTGTGATAATTATGTTGCATGCTGCCTGGCCCTCAAGCTGGGAAGTGGGAAATGCCAAAGAAGCTGAGAAGCCAGGATGTGGGCTGGCTTAATAGTCCTACTTTCCATTTTAAAGACACCTAACTAGGGGGAAGGCATGTGCCCAGCCCCAGAGTTAACCACTCAAAAAAGCCCAGCTGCTGAAATCAGTAGGCATGACCAAGGCACCCTCCGCCCCCTTCCAGTGATAGCATACTTCATAAAACAGAGGCTTTGTAAATCATGCATCACTAGAGCCCAAATTTCAGCTCCTGCCCTGCCTGGCTGCTGTTTTGCTCTTGCTGCTTTTATGGAACTTTTCAGTAGATGTTTCTACCATGATTAAAGGTTACTACCCAGGTGTAGGTTTCCTAGATGCCTTAACATATCTTACATTGATTAATTCTCACAACTACCCAATGGGGTATATATTAGTTTCCACATCTAATGGGTGAAAACTAAAGATAAGAGGAATCAAATAACTTACCCAAAGTTGCAGAGCTAGGAAAGGATGAAGACAGAATTTGAACTCAAGTGTGTCTCATTCCAAAGCCTGTATACAAAACCATGTGCCTCTGTCTCATCTAGTTCCCAAGTCACCCTGAGTCCAGGCACATCCAGAGCTTCAATCCCAATAGGATTGGGATCTAGGTATGTTTGGTTTAGCCCCAGACACAGAATTTGATGTGTCTGGGATGAGCCTCCAGTCCCTAAGTTTCTATGGAGTCACACAGGATGGCGAGACTTGCTGAGTGCCTCAGTTTCCTGCTGAGCACTAGAGTTAGTACCCTGCTGCTAGTATCGTTCTCTTGACCAGTTAGGGCCTCACTCATCCCTTGCTGTGCCCCTCTCTTGGCACTCCCTAGAGGAGAGAAGTAGATCTGAGTCCCTAGACCCCTAAGTCACTGTCTGGGAGCCTTCCAGGAATGGATGAATGGCCTCATAGTATAGGACCACAGATGTACCTGACCCTGTCCCTACTACTTATGAACTCTGGAACACCTCCTTCCCAGGACTGCCCAAATCCCACCCCTCCCCCCAACATTGGATAGTGGTGCTGGCCTGAAGGAAACTTGCTTTTGTGATGCTCCATTGGATCCTATGTATTTCAGTGTTGACTAGTTTCCTCTTCCAGGCCAGTCTAACAGTCCCCGAGCTCTCAGCCAGACACTCTGCCAACCCTTTCAAAACTGCCAATGCCAATCTTGTTGAGGTACAAAGTCAGTTTTCTTCATATAAGCAAGTGACTAAAACAACTCATAAAAGATTTCTGAAGCATTTCAGACAACTACAATTGGCTAAATTAAAATGAAAAGACTCATGAAACTCCCCATCCACTGACTGTTAATGACATGGTAATTATAAACACGACAGCAAATATTATTACCAACTTTAAGTCTTAACTTGAAACCAGCTGGTATAGTCAGCAAAACACTCATTCCAGTCCTGGAAAGTTTGGGGAGCTCATGTAACACAGTAAATCCAACAACTGCAAATCTAACCTAGATGAAATCTCTGTCTGTGGAAATGCAGCTTCTCAAGTTGCCATACTACCCAGAACACCCTAGGGACTAAGCACAAGAAGTCTGTGGTGACCCAGACTGGCCTGTATATACAGTGGCAATGGTTTCCACCAAGCCACATAAGGATGGGTCAGAGACTGGCCTGGTGCTCACCAAGCCCATTCCTTTTTTTTAGCACACAGCTCTGACATTTCCTATCATCCTCTGCTGTTAGGAACAGCCATGTGACTGAGCTCTAGCCATTGGAAGATGGGCAGAAGTGTTATATGCCACTCCCAGGACTGGCCCATGAAACCACCCCACACTCTCCCCCATCCTGTAAAGGCTGGATGCAGAGGTTACTGCGGAGGACTCCAAGGAATAGCAGTCACTGAATGGAAGGAGCGTGGCTGGGCAGCCTGGGTGGCTCAGTGGTTTAGCGTCACCTTCGGCCCAGGGCGTGAACCCGGAGACTGGGGATCGAGTCCCACGTCGGGCTCCTTGCATGGAGCCTGCTTCTCCCTCTGCCTGTGTCTGTCTGTCTGTCTGTCTCTCTCTCTCTGTGTATGTCTCTCATAAATAAATAAAATCTTTAAAAAAAAAAAAAAAAAAAAAAGGAAGGAGCCTGGCTCCTGTGTTTTCATCCAACGTGGAACCTCTGTAGTAGACCGCAATGTGACTGAGAAATAAGCTTCTGCTACATTACCCCTGATAACTGCAGGTTATTAAAGCAGTCAACCTATGTGGACAAATTAACAGAGAACAGTGACATTGTTGACATAATTTTGGGAAAATATCAGTGTGGTAAACTGTGGAGTGACTGGAGCAATCACTTTCTATCTCCATTCCAAAATCGTCTGGTCAGTGTAACTAAGTTCTGTAAAGGGTGGACATGGTTTCTTTTTAAAGAAACAAGGATATGGGGATCCCTGGGTGGCGCAGCGGTTTGGCGCCTGCCTTTGGCCCGGGGCGTGATCCTGGAGACCCGGGATCGAATCCCACGTCGGGCTCCCGGTGCATGGAGCCTGCTTCTCCCTCTGCCTTTGTCTCTGCCTCTCTCTCTCTCTCTGTGACTATCATAAACAAATAAAAAAAAAATTAAAAAAAAAAAAAAAGAAACAAGGATATGACAGTGATGTGGGTCAAAACTGCAGGGGAACTTCAAAGATGACATCAATAAATACTGGAAAAGGGAAAATCGGGATGACTTAGCTAGGAGCTACCAGTAGGCAGTCAGCTCTCCACTCCTCTCTCTAAAAGTACCTACCTATGCCTCTGACAGACACATGTGGAAGTCCAAGTAAACTTTGAGAGTAGGATGCAAGGTACTATTATCATTCTGATTCCATATCCAAATCCTTGGCCTTGGCCCCCACCCAGTGAAGCTCCCATCACATCATCAGCCACCAGCAGGTGTTTCCATTTAGTTGGCACCCAGAGTCCAAAATCTCCCAAGTTTTCAATTTTTGTGTCTCTATCATATTGGAGAGGGGGGTAAACATTTTCTTTACACCTAACATGCCAGACTCATTATATAACCATTATAATTATATAATATTATATATGTATAACTATAGAAATTACCTTACTAAATCCTCTCATATTCTTTCTTGAGATTATATCATTTCTATACCTATAGATACATATAGAGAAAGATAGATAGAGACATTATGCCCACAAATGTGGAAACTGAGACTCTTAGAAGTCAAATGATTTGCCCAAGATCACACACCTGGTAACTAGGACTCTAAGAACTAATTTTCATCTATGTAAGCACCATAACCAATGAGAATGCTCCCTTAAATAGCTATTTACACCTGGTGGTGTGCTGGAACCTGCTGTTCTGGCTCCCAAGAGCCAACTGTAATTTTCAGGATTTTTGCCAACTAGTTGTTAAATAGGTTGGTAGCTTGAAAAATCTGCCACAGATAGGAGTATTTACACAATGGAAATCAGCAAATGCTACAAATGCTACAATCAGGGCTTTCATTCCCTCTTGCAAACATTTACCAGCACATCACTAACTACATCTTTATATTTTGTTTTTAGAACAGGAGAGGGAAAAAGGGGTGGGGGGAGAGAAAGAACCTTAAGCAGGTTCCATACCCATCACAGAGACTGACACCGGGCTCAATCTCACCATCCTGAGATCATGATCTGAACCAAAATCAAGGGTCAGACACTAAACTGACTCAGCCACCCAGGCACCCCAAACAACACCTTTCTGTTTGAACCAATATGGCAAGAGAATACTAATGCCTTGTTGAGATTTCCAGGATAAGAAGTAGAAAAAAATTGGCCCAGATCGTAGTCTTTACAAACAAAAACATACAAAAGTAAGGCAAATGTTACAAAGACATAAAGAATGAGGCAGAAATAAGTGTCCCTTAACAGGGCTCAAGCTTCTGACAGTTCCATAAAGAGCTCTCCTAAGAAGCTGGTAAGAAATAGGAAGAACAATTCTGGTTGCAGGGCGGGGAGGCAGGTTCTGGGGCAATGTAGAGAACCACTGTGAAAAGAAAGGTCTTAGAGGCTTAGTTTTAAACTAAGGAATGAGGGAGGCATCACAAGCCTCTTGAGGGAACTTCTGAAACAGTGACTTTTTCTTAATGAACATGAAATCAGCAGTAGCCCAGATAATCCACGGCAGAAATAGAATTGCATGATGCATTCCAAAGCTAAAGGTAAATGACTGGAATATTATCTTTGATCAACTGCACACAATGTACCTTCTGCAATCAAAGTGCGTCTTAATTAGCCAGCCAGTATTTGGAGAAAGGAGCATAGAAGCTTATGGAGTGTTTAGGGGCAGTCAGCCTGCATTCACTTTTCTCTCTTTTTTTTTTTTTAATTTTATTTTTTCTTACTTTTTTCTCTTTTAGTAAACATTCCACATGTGGAAAATGATCTCCATGTAAAAAATAAAGAAATTGTGTTTTCGTTTGGGGCCTAGAACAATCATTCTCCAGCATGGCTGATCATCAGACTTGGTTGAGAAAGGTTTTTTTTTTAAAAATACAGACTCTGGTGTCTATATTTAAACTTAGATTCAGTGAGTCTAAGAAACTGTGTTTGCCAGAACTGAACTGAAAAGACTCATAAAGGCGTAACAGCAAAACAATAATTATGATGGTTAAAGGATCCTAAGAAGAAACCTCAGGAAGGTTGACCCATGGGCCCAAGAACAGCCAGAGAAGGGAAAAGCAGTTCAGGCAGAGGATCTGAAAGAGGTTCCAGATTACACTAGGTTCCAGCAGGACCCTGAGTGGAAGGAAGGAAGACTAACTGCCACTTGTTAGCTATGCTTGGAGAGCAAGTAACAACATCTCTAAGCTTTAGAATCCCCATCTGTAAAATAGGGAGACTCACACCTACCTTGCTAGGCTGTTGAGAGCATGGGAGGCACCTGTCAGAGTCCCTGGCACAGAGAAGGTCACTGTCAAGTGCTGCCCCCTTACTATTTTCTCTTTTGCACCTTTTAGGAACTTAATTCCACGCTAAAGCATATGAAGCTACAGAAACTGCTGCCCGGTGCCTCCAACCTCCCTCCTCCCACAGCAGACTTGCAGTCTTTAGTGGATGACAGAGGAGATAAGCACTGCACCCCTGTTCAGAAAGCAAGAGAGCAGCTTTCAGTTGGCTCTGCCCTCAGCTTGCTATATGACCTTGAACAAGGCTCCCATTTCCCCTGCTCTTAAATTCTAGCCCTGCCGAATGGGCCACAATCACACAGCCCCTATCTCAGCCAGAAGCTCTAATGAAGAGCCCTGGAGAATGGGTTATCACGAAGGCTCACAGCTCAGGGATAACGAGCCGGCCTGTCGCTGTCCCCGGGAGCTTTCCCTCCCTGGTCAGATTGTTGGTACCCCCAAACTGCTGCACTGAGCTCCAGCTAATTGGAGGCTTGATGACAGATGACACCAAGTTTCTGGGAAACAAAATGATCTCTTCAGCCCTAGAGCTCTGCAGTGAGGAAGGAGGATGGGAAACCTCCCCGGAGTAATTCAACCAAGGTTCCCGGGGGCAGCATATAAAACATTAATGGGAGTCAGCCTACCACCAGAACACGTCAAGGAGTAAAGGAAACAAGCAGAGAAGGGAAAGTGCTGCTGGCCCAGCCTGCCAGTTGGCACAATACACTGGAAATGAGACGTGGCCAGCCAGACAAGCAGCAGCACCAAGGGCTCGAGAGCTGGAGAGACTCTGGAAGATTCGCACGGATTAATGCTACAGCACTTTGTTCTCTACCAGAGAGCAAAGGAGGTATATTTGGAAGGAAAGGTAACAAAGCAAAATTACTGGGGAAGGACCCAGGTTGCATTTGTTCCAAGAGGTAATCACAAGGGAGACAAACAAATGCCACAGGAGGAGGAGGCAGGTTTGTGAAGAGGGTAAAAGAGTCTATAAAAATGGAGCCTGAAAGGCAGGTAGAGAAAAAGAAAGATCAAGAGGAGGAGGGGTGGGGTTCAAAGAAAATTAGTTCAAACTCTCATTAAAGGAGTAGAGCATTGCCACTTCTCAGAGAGAGAAAGTCCTAGATCTTCAGGCCAACTTTTTTCTAATTTATATATATATATTTTAAGATTTTATCTATTTATTCATGAGAGACAGAGATAAAGAGGCAGGCAGAGACATAGGCAGAGGGAGAAGCAGGCTCCATGCAGGGAGCCCGATGTGGGACTCGATCCCAGGACTGTGGGATCACACCCTGAACCGAAGGTAGATGCTCAACCGCTGAGCCACCCAGGCATCCTCTAATTTAAATTTCCTAAATCATTTCCATGTAATGAAGTCCACTAAGCATGTAAGGTTCCACGCTGTCAACTAGAGCCAGTTCTGAAGCCTCTATTTTCCCCTGTGAGTGAAGGGAGGTGGGAGATGGGAGCAGGTGAGAAGGGTAGGATGTGGCGAGAAGGGCTCACCTGGCCCTAGCCCACTGAGCAGATGAGCCTCACTGTCTGAAGCTCCAGGTTCACAGCTCCAAGGCCAGGGTCTGAGATAAGACCATAACCCAAGTAGCAGCTGCTTCTTCCCAAGACAGGAGCCACCTTGTTGGAGCAACTCCCTTGGTTGCATTTATGGATTTAATTCATACCAAATTAATCAACATGTCTTTAAAAGTTAAACATTCCCAAAGTAAACATTCCCCAGTCCATCACTTATTTCGGTTCAGTGTCCTTCATCACATCCAGAGCTCCCACGGGCCGCTCTGCACTTCTCCCCTCCCCTCAGGAGCTGTAGGGGGATGGAAACTACACCATCAACCTGTACAGACCCCAGCAGAGCCTCCACACACCAGGACTTTGTAAATGCTTTTTGATGAGAATGGCATTTTAAATCCCTGTTGTCCCCAAGGATTCTTCTCTAGGATGAGAAAAAGTTCTGAAAACTAACACTATCTGTTAAAAAAGAAAACATACACAAAGCTCCAGTCTTCCATGGGGAGTGCCAAGACACTGGAGTGACCAGGAGCTCAGCCAGCCGGAGTTAAGGAAAGCCATTGTTCCTCCTGCTGTGCAGGACGGCCTACACCGCACAGTGTCTCCACCACCCTCTGAGCCCAAGTTCATCCGGGACTTCCGAGACCTCACCAGCCTGCATTGGTTACGACTGTGTTTGGCTAAGAGTAACGGAAAGCCCTACTCTACTGGCTTGAATAAATAAGGTGCTTATTTATCTCCAGCAACGAGAAGCCTGGAGCTAACAGTCCAGGGCTGCTTCAGTGGTGCTTAACTTCTTGATCTACTATCTCTGCACATGGCTCTTGTCTCTTGGTCACAAGATGGCTTTCACACCTCCTGGCATCATGTCCCCATTCCAGGGAAGAGCAAACAGCTTTCTCTTTGGATGGCTTTATCTTTACTTAAGAAGAGAAGACCTTCCCACTGACCTGTGCCTACATATCATCAATAGTCAGAATTGTGTCACATGGTCGTGGCAAGGGAGGCTAGAAATTTTAGTGTGTCACCTTCCACCCTCTCTAATAAGAGAAGAAAAGGGATAAGGTCACTGGAATGGAAGTTAAGTACACCAATCTGCAGGATCAGTGCCACACACATAGATTCACAAATCGAAAGGACACTGAGACCCTCCCCAAAAGAATGGCGTGGGATACCTCTTGACTGTCTCTCTCTCAAATGTGAAGGGCTGTGAAAAAATATACCCACACACCCCACCCTCAGAAAAGCCTCTCAGGCTCCCGAGTGTGTCCCTTCCCACTGACCACACAGAGTTACTTTTACGGGGATGCTTTTATGTATTCTTTACCACCGTAGGCATGGGGAACCCACCCCGCTTTTATAGAGAGAGGAAGAGGCTCAAAGAGCTTACTTGCAAATAAATAAACAAACAAATAAATAAATAAATTTAAAAAGAGAGCTTACTTGCCAAATGTCGCATGGCTTATCAGTGGTAAAATCAGGTTCTGAACTCAGATTTCTAGCCTCAAGTCAGTGCTTTTTTCACTTCCGCACTGGTCATTCTCATCACACTACATGCCTGACTGTTGCTGCTACTGCTGCAGTGTCCTTTCCTGTTTATGATGATTCTTTCACATATTAAAATTTAGATTAATGCAGAAAGAGCAGATAGGTCGCGGGGAACCTGGCAAATACCATAAAAGGCTGAAAAAAGATCAGGAAACTCTCACTCTTGCCAACAGAACATGCATCTTGGTAGGATGCTCTCCCAAAGCTCATCAAAAAGAGGTTCTAAAAAACCAAATCCAGGAATAGAAGACGCCTTCCAGAGATCATGTCCCTCACTCCACTATCCTCAAACAGCAGGAACATATTTTCAAGTTTTCTAGCACGTCTATGGTGCTGCGCAGGCCCAACATTGCTCGGGCTGGCTGCATACTCCTCTAAGAGAGCACTTTGACCACGGCGTGGTAATTTCCTGGCCCCTGTTCTGACTTCCACATATGACCCTTCATTCCTTAAGAAAAAAAGATGGTGTCTAATTTAATATGGTTTCCCCAGCATCTACATGGTGCAAAAAATATTCAAATAAATGAATGTAAAACACCAATCCTTCTTATTATTGGTCTCTGTACATCTCATCTTGATCTCTCCAGAGTGGGAAAAGAGAGCAGCTGGTCACTCCTGTGTGTGCCAATCCGAAAGCCACAGATCCCAGGGAGGGCAGAAGTTGGGCCATTCGGCACAAAGCCAGAAACCTTGTAGGCTCTAAGACCCCAACTAGGCCGAGCATTGGAGGTGATCTTGCTGCATTTCTAGGATGAGCGGGGTGTGTGGCAAGCAGAGGAAAATGGGCTCCGAGCTTCTAGAGGCAGGTTTCTTGGTACAAGGAATGCAGAGGAGAAAGGAAATAGGAAGAAGCCAAGCATAGGAGCTGCAAGAGTAAATGCCAGGCATGCACTGGTGTCCATACTCCACCTCCGCACCCCCATGCAGGTTTTCAAAGCTATACTCAGTTTCAGAGTCCCCCCATCTCTGGCCTCTCCTTAGCTTCCTTAAGTCTGCCCTGTTGCCTTGCCTTAGCTGCTGGCACCTGTCCCACCCTTGCCCCTATTTCCTAGCACTGATCCATCATGCTTCCATTATACTTCCCACAATTCCTTCCTCGGTCCCTCCCACTGCAGCCCACAGACGTTGTCGATAGAGGAAGAGGCTGCAGAAGCCAAAAGGAGCCTCTGAAGCAGCAATTCCTAGCCTCTCTAAAGTCAATGACCCCTTGGAGAATCTGGTGAAAGCCACAGACTTTGTCCTAGTCAATTAGACATAAACACACAACCACAAAGTTCCTAAACAATTATAGGAGCTGGATAGATCTCCCCAAAAGCCCACTCATGGACCTAGATTAAGAACTCCTGGTCCAGAGGAGGTCATGCACCACTCTTGGTTTAAGGCTGTTCCCCCCGCTAGGAGAATCCCAGTAGCTCACTCAGTCAGGGACCTCTCAGCTTGTCCTCCCCACAGGGAAGCATTTGGAACACTAATTGTCTCTTTGATCCCTCCCACCTCACAAGTTTCTGATGGGGAAAAAAAAAGCCACTGAGTCCTTACTGTGTGGCAAGCAGTGGGAAGCCAGAGGACTTGACATACATTTTCTGGAAATCTAATCTTTACAATGAACTCACCAAGTAGCTATTATCCCATTTAGAAGAGGAAATCAGGCTTAAAGAGGTTAAGGAATTGACTGTGGTCACACAAACAGTGAGTTTTATGCCGTGCAGAATAAGACCCAGCCCTGTCAGGGTCCATTTCTGCTCTTGTTTGCACCGCACTCTGGAGACGTCCCAAGGCGAGGTGAACTTCAGGAGTAAGCAAAGGAAGGCTCCCCTGGCTGTCCAGAACCAAGCCCCCCTTCCCCCTTCCATGGTCCTCAAAGCCTTTGATTCCCTGGTCAGAAATCTAGCTACAAAGAGTAAGTGACACCTCATGATTACATGTCCGTTTTCTCTGATTCTGTATAAACGTGGCATTGTTTCATGGACTGTGCGTGAACTGTTACGTATGTCCATGTGTGTGAACCAGAAGGGAGGTGAAGATAACGCTCAGTAGGAAACAGCAGAGGACAGCTGAAGTTGGGAGGAGAAGAACACGCAGGGGAGCATCTTTGAAGATAGAATGAGGAAAATTAGCTGGCAGATGGAAGAGCCCTTCCTAGATACACAGTTTAGCAAGAAAAAAGGGATAAGACAACTCCTGAGAAGTTCCTCCCTGGGCCCAATACTGCAGGGGCCCCGGGGTCAGGACAGGGGAGAAGCCTTGCCTATCAGGCACCTGCTGATGGGCTAGAGCAGGTGGAGGTGGAAACTGGCATTTAGAATGAACCGTCTTCACACACTGACCACGGGAGACGCTGAAGGCTGAGCCAGGCAGAGAACATCCAGAAAGGATGTCGCCCACAGCTATTAGAGTGTGGGGCTGGGAGGGCCAGGGGTGGGGACAAAGCAGAGGAAAGGTTTGACAGAGTCTGGAATCCAGGAGGCAAGATGTAAGGCAAGTGGCGGGGGGGGTGGGGGGGGGGGTAGCAAATGAGAGGAACCATGAAGACTGCACTCTAGATGTCTGTTTACGACCAGCACCCAGAGCTTGCTTTTAAAGCCCAGATGCAGGGGCTTGGTAAACCAGACGGCTGGGCTTGACTGAAACACCTGGAGAAGGTGGGAACCTCTTCCTGGCAGCGTAGATGTTCAGGAAACCAAATTAAAAAAGTAAAACACAGAATGTAAATAAGAAGCTTAACATGTTATGAGTCTGCAGGATACCTGGTGTTTCAAAAATAGAATGAGATAAGGCAAATCTAGTTAGTGATGTCATTATGGATGCAAAGATTAAATAAGGATTTATAATTTCTTTTAATTAAAAAACTTAGACGCCTAACAATAAGAGAGCACTTAAATAAATCATGGCTGCATTGTGTAATTGTTTGGTGTTGAGGGTGTGGAATCAGACTGCTTCGATTAAATCCTGGCTTTGCAACACAAGAACCATGTGACCTTTTGAAAATTACTTAAATTCCTCATGCTTTCCTTTCCTCTCCTGCAAATGGGCATAATTACAGTACCTGCCTCCTTGTATTGCTACTTTGCACAGTGCTTGATATATTCTTAGATGACTGTAGAGCAAGGTATCATTCAATAGATGTGAGCTGGCCGCATCACTGGCCATCAGGGAAATACAAATCAAAACCACAAGAGATCCCACTTCACACCAGTGAGGATGGTGAAAATTAAGAAAGCAGGAAACCACAAATGTTGGAGAGGATGTGGAGAAAGGGGGATCCTCCTGCACTGTTGGTGGGAATGTGACCTGGTGCAGCCACTCTGGAAAAGTGTGTGGAGGTTCCTCAAAGAGGTAAAAATAGACCTGCCCTACGACCCAGCAATTGCACCGTTGGGGATTTACCCCAAAGATGCAGATGCAATGAAACTCCGGGACACCTGCACCCCGATGTTTCTAGCAGCAATGTCCACAATAGCCAAACTGTGGAAGGAGCCTCGGTGTCCATCGAAAGATGATGGATAGAGAAGATGTGGTTTATGTATACAATGGAATATTCCTCAGCCATTAGAAACGACAAATACCCACCATTTGCTTCGATGTGGAGGGACCTGGAGGGTATTATGCTGAGTGAAGTAAGTCAATCGGAGAAGGACAAACATTATAGGGTCTCATTCATTTGGGGAATATAAAAAATAGTGAAAGGGAATAAAGGGGAAAGAAGAGAAAATGAGTGAAAATATCAGTGAGGGAGACAGAACATGAGAGACTCCTAACTCTGGGAAATGAACTAGGGGTGGTGGAAGGGGAGGTGGGCGGGGGTTGGGGTGACTGAGTGATGGGCACTGAGGGGAGCACTTGATGGGATGAGCACTGGGTGTTATGCTGTATGTTGGCAAATTGAACTCCAATAATAAAAAAAAAAAAAGAAAAAAGAAAACAACAACAACAAAAATAGATTTGAGCTAGGAGTACTGTTGTCTCTAGCAGGATGACTCATAAGATGGAATACTATTGAGCCATTAAAAATACTAAGTAGAAATATAATATCAAGACGTTTACAAACAATATGTTTTAGGTTCTAAAAAGTCAATTATGAACTCGGTATTCTTTTTGTTATTCTTGTACTTATATATTTATGTTTATATATATTTTATAGCATGAGTGTGTATATATAAACATATGTATATATTTAGATAATTAAGAAAATGAGATGAAGATTGAGAAATAAGTAGACAAGAAGAAGAAGAAATTATTTTGCCCTCAGAAATGAGGAAAAGATTGACTTCAATACGGCCGAAAAAAGCTCTAAAGGAATGTGCTCTGAAGGAATTTCTTTGATGTGAGCTTATAGAGAATTCCTGGCTGTCACTCCGGCCTCCCTCCCACCCTGCCCTCCTCTCTCATCTTCAGTCCGTGAACAGGGATTTGGGCCTCTCCAATCTCTGAACCAGGCAGCAGCAGTTCCATTATTATTGGTGTTATCAATAATAACAGCAGCAATGCCTCTCGTGGCAAGAGTGCCTCATGTTTATTCAGAACCCTTCACATACCCAAACGGTCTTTAAAACAACCTTTCCCTGAGCACTAACCCCAAGGAGGACCCCACCTGCAGCTTGTCTCAGTCTGAGATGCAGGAATTGAATGAATAAATCAAGGGTGCTCACTAGAGTTACACAAATCAGGAATCGGGAGAGGACCACATACACTGTGCAGACACCACTGGGGGCAATCCTTGGGGCTCTCGGTGAAGGCCAGTGCAATCATGGAAAACACTAGAACTCTTTCCCATTCATTCACATTATTCAGAGTGGACAGTTGGGGAAAGAGCTCCTGGCTTTAAAGACAAAGCTAGCCATGAAAGAAGGGTCCCTGGTCCCCCCCCCCACTGCCCCCCCACACACACTGGGTTCTGTGGAGCCCTGCCTCCTCCCAAAACAAAATAACACTCTGGACAAGAACCAAAACAATAACAGGAGTGCACAAGAGTGCAGGTGGGTTTGATGCAACTGTCTGAAATTAGATTTCTGGCGGGTCAGCAGGCCTTCACAGGCTTCAGCAGCTATCCTTTTGTGCAGGAGCATGGACAAAGCACCCCATGCTCGCTGCTAAACTCGGCTCCTCATTGTCACGCAAACAATAGAGTGAAGAGGTAGAGGCAGTGGAAGAAGGACAAGAGCTCTTGTGGAGCTGATCCTGAGCCTAGAAATGCTCGTCCAGGGGCCAAGATTCACTGACGCTCTATAGTTGAAGAACTTCCCCTTTCAGGGCAGGACAAGATGGTGGCTCTGTAAGGCCCTTGGGGAGAAGGAGGAAAGGATTTCTTCCATCCTCCCCCTCTGCCCACAGAAGGGAGCCTCAGGAGGAGGTACTGGAAATGTTGACGTGCTCTGTTACAGCCCTTAGGCAGTCAGGGCTGAGCCCCAGGAGCCCCCTCCCACCACTGACAAAGCACTTCCACAGGCACCAGCTGTTTGATCCTTCCGGGGCGGGGCTGGGCAGCCTATTGGCTTACAGCAGGCAGCATCCCAAGGAGCATGTCCCACAGGAGGTCCTAAGAAAGGAGAGTGACAGCATGGGAGGAAGAACGAGGCCCAATGAAGTCTGGTGAGCCCTGATCTGCTGAGCTAAACTCCAAGGGAGAAGTCAATTAGCGTAGGGCTACAGTGAAAGTCTTGTCACACCTTCTGAGTGTATATGGTTTCTCCTCCTGTCTTAGCCTTTCCTCACTAATTCTTCTCCCCAGGTCTCCACTAGTAGGAGTATCAGGCCATCTTTGCAGACAAATTCTTTTTTTCTTTTTTAATATTTTATTTATTTATTCATGAGACACAAAGAGAGAGAGGCGGAGACACAGGCAGAGGGAGAAGCAGGCTCCCTGCGAGGAGCCTGATGTGGGACTCGATCCCAGGACCCCGGGATCACGACCTGAGCTGAAGGCAGATGCTCAACCACTGAGCCAGCCAGGCATCCTTGCAGACAAATTCTTTTTTTTTTTTTTTTTGCTGACAAATTCTTAAAGGTGCTTTGGGCCCACTGACATTTGCATCAGTCTGTAGTACATGCAACCACCACATACACATGCTCTCATGCTTGTCGCCTATCCCCAGACTTCCGACCCCAACCATAACTACCTTTTCTCCCTGACATTCGGGTCTATCAGCTTAGGGTCCTCAAATACAGAACCTTAGCAAATACACTCTCAATACCCGACCCTCTTCCTGCGGAACTGCAGATAAGGACCCACCAAGAAAGGGAATAGGACCAGGCTGAAATCTGAGAAGCCACACTGACCCACAAGCTCTGAGTACCTGGCATCTAAGGGGCACTGGGGGGGGGGGGGGGGCAGGGAGGCTCAGTACTCCTTGGGTTCAGCGACACCAGGAGATACATCTCCAAACTCAACTCAGACACTAACTTCTCCTGCTCTGGTAGGGCAGGCAAACTGTAGTTTCAGTAATATGAACAGGGAGTGTTAACCACAGGAGACGACCACACAGCAAGTGCTTATATGAAGATTATTCATTTCCATGCTCAGCTAGAGGAAAGTTTTCATCCTGATGGGAAGAAATAAGGGTGTAAATCTTTCAAATATTGCGTATCACTTCAAGAAGTAGACAGTACTATCATTACCACCATGAAACTGGGGCCTAGGGAGGCTCCTAACTTATCTATCATCAAACAGTTAGTAGAGATGATAAATCTGGGATTAGACCCAGGTCTGCCTGACTCCAAAGCCTCAACCTGTACCTCCCTTCCCCTGGAGCTCCTTTTCTGTCCTCCAGACTTATCTAAAGCCTGCCCATAGCTGACTCACTATTCAGATGGCATCACGGAATGGGGACCAATCCACCTCATATTGATCTCTCCCTCTTCTGCTCTTTTATTACAGAGTCTCAAGT
Organism: Canis lupus dingo; assembly: GCF_003254725.2. Taxonomy (NCBI): domain Eukaryota; kingdom Metazoa; phylum Chordata; class Mammalia; order Carnivora; family Canidae; genus Canis; species Canis lupus. The sequence continues at coordinate 27,446,984 of NC_064275.1, read as the reverse complement.
GCTCCACCTAGCAATGGACTTTTTAAGAATCTTCTACTCTCTCTAATTGCTTCCTGTGTGTCTTCTTGACGTCCTAACCAGTTCCTACTCCTAGATCATGTCTTCTCTCACTTCTCCTACTATGCCACAAGCACCACAACCACTCAGTGAATGTCTGTTGAACAACCAGTTTGAGAGACACAGATGCAAACCCTAGTTAGAACTCTCTTTTTAGGGATGGCTGGTGGCTCAGTGGTTGAGTGCCTCCCTTTGGCCCAGGGTGTGATCCTGGAGTCCCGGGATCGAGTCCCACATCGGGCTCCCTGCATGGAGCCTGCTTCTCCCTCTGCCTATGTCTCTGTGTCTCTCATGAATAACTAAATAAAATCTTTTTAAAAAAAAGAACTCTCTTTTTAGAGTACAGAATTTTAAAAGTCAGAATTCTCCCTAATTCTACCTTTTTGGTCCCTTTCACAAGCTAAAAGTGGTGCCTCTGAAGAGTTCTACTAAAGAAATAGGAAAGTGCTTCTGATAAAATGTCAAGCTAAAAGAGATAGGATGCAAAAATAGATATACCATGTGAGCTCAACTATGTTAAAAGATGCATAAAAATATTAAAGAAAATATATTAAAGAAAAAGGAAAAATAAAGACTGGAAGGAAATACACCAAGGGTTGAAAAGGGGTTATTTCTGGCAGGTGGGACTCTGAAAGATTGTCATTTTTCCATTTAGTTTTCTGTCTTTCTTTGGGAAATGCCAGAAATTGCACTTTAAGGAAATTCCAGAGTGCATGTTAAATTGGATGCTATTTGTAGAGGAGTTAGTGGGAGTGAGATTGGGAGTGGAGAGGTGTATGCAGTTAGTCAAATTAGGTAAAAATATTAAAAGAAGCTATCATTCAGGGTCCAACTAGGTAAACAAAAATCAATCCAGGAATTAAAGACAGAGGAAATTCAATTGTAACCAATGAGAAATTGGTTACTCAAGTGATAGAAGAGCCAGGAAGCCAAACAGGATGCAGGGGAAACCCAGAGATTACCAGGAGCCAGGGTCACCCCTAGAAACCGGAACCAGGAGAGCTGAGCCCATTTCCGTCACCCAGAAAATGTGGGAGTCAGAGAGAGGGGGGGAAGATATTTCCACTTCCCCTTTTTCCCTGCTTTCCAATCTCCTGTCGGTACCTTCTACTGAGCAAATTCAGCCATGGGCCAGGGCTCACGGAACCTAAGAAATGCAGCCGCAGAGGATGGCATCTGCAAAATAGCGCAGGGCAGGAGAATTTTGAGGGTAGAGGAGATCTGAAGGTAAACTGTCCCAGGACCAGCATGAAAGGGGTAAAAATAAGATCAAATATCAAATAGGTCCTAGGTCAGGTCAATAAAGAATAAAAGTATTCGTGTTAACAATTTTCTGGGGAATATAAATTTTATAAACTTATAATAAAATCAAGGCAAATACAACCTTTCATTTAACAGCCAACACTAAATACCAGTGTTTCCCAAACTTCCTGATGACTTGGGTGACTTGTTGAACACCCACACACACGTTCCCGGGGTATATAGATTTGATCTGCCCAGGCCTGGTATGGTAGGTAAAAGACGGTAACAAATTATTTGTTGTCCTCTCAGTTAGAGACAGAGTTTAGTTCCCCTTCCTTTGAATCTAGGATGGGCTTGCTGGCTTCCTTGACCAATAGAATGCACTGGAAGGGACATTCTGAGACTTTTGAGGCCTTGTAGTTTCTATCTAGGGCCTTTCAAACATTCCCATTAGGAAAATCAACTACCACATAGGAGATCTGACTGTCTGGAGATCACGGTGCTGTGAAGAAGCCCAAGTTGACCATGTGGAGAGACCACATAAAGACAGAAGAAGTGGCTGGCCAGCCCAGCTGTTCTCAGGCACGGTACAAAGAAACCACCAGACATTCTAGCCCCCAAACACAATGAGGATATGAAAAGGGGGAGGAATGTAGCTACAAGCAAAACTGAAGCCCCAAAGCCCCAACCCTATGGCTTTAGTGCCCTGGTCTCAGCGATCTCCAACTACTGGAGACACCCTTAAGGCCCCAAGCATTACGGAGTAGAGACAGGAAACCCCCATTGTGCTCTGCGTGAATTCTTGGCCCACAAAATCATGAGCATAATAAATCGGTTGTTATTTCACATCATTATGTGTTGGGGTCAGCAATAGATAAGTGGAACCCCTGGCTGGTGACTTGGCAGTCTTTGGGGATGACCCAGTACACCCGTGGCATTCCTCAGGGGGGACTGTGCTCCACGTAAACCTGCCCACAGATGAACACCAGGGTTAATGATAAAGGGAAAGGGAACAGGGAGCCCCGCGAAGAGAAATGATGGTGCTCAAGCATACCACTCCACTAGGGAGAGAGTCCGAGACCTTGGAAGGATTCAGAAGAGCAGTGCCAACCACCCCAAGATTCCTGTTTGTTTTACCTTCTGGGCTTTCATAATAAACTCTTGGTCTTTATAACCTACATGCCATCTATAATCTTAGAGAAAGAAGCATTTCTGCCTCCTGCCTCTTGTGCGTCTTTCAAAACTCCTAGAATTCTTTGCCTGCTCTGAGGGTATGAGACGACAGCACATCCAGTATCAACACTTTCAGATTTGAACTCTTCGGGGTACTTGGCTTAGTGTTTCAGAATATTCCCCACTCCATACCAAGACAAACCTGTATGCTCAGCCTTCCCTAGAGCACGTAATATAGAGTGAGAAGACCAAGATCGTTGCACTGCACACCCACTCACTGGGAGCTCTTCGGGGTTAGGTGTTCAGAAACAAGACTGCTCGGCCTCTCACATTTCTGCACATCTTATGAGTGGAGGCCGTCATGGCTTTTGTTCCAGACTTCTTTGAAGATGATCATATAGTGTACAGCCTTGGAAGATAGAGAAGCAGACAGCAGATTTGTTTGTTGGCCAGTATAATGAAAATGTCTCCCTCCAGGATAAAGGTTGGGCAGATTTGCTTGCAGGCCCCTAAAAGACTGATGTTACCCAAGGTCAGAGCGCCTCAGCTATGACGCAAACCCCATGCATGTGCAGCGTTACTGGGGCCCCTGTGGGATGCTGGGGCAAGGAGAGCCAACACAAATATGCTAAAGCCATGCTGCCTGTTGTAATGAAGGCCTGTTTGCCATGAAAAATGAAGTCCTTTGTCTCTGACCCAGGACTCTCACATCTTCTGTCAGCATCCAAGATACTGTGGCAGGCTCACTTCTTAGCTGGCAAGTAGGTAACATCTAGGCCCTTCACAGCTCTTGGCGCTAGGTAGTAGAGTACGCATGCCTCCCCTCCAAAGTTCCTGCTCCAGCTCTCTCACTCTCCTTGTCTGAAGTACTTCCTTCTGCTGTACCCTTGACTACAAAACCCACTGTTAGCGCCGGCACAAGACAAGAGAAGCTGAAGGCAAATGCAATTAAGTGACTAATTTGAGTGCTAGACACCAATTTCTGTCAAAAGCAGCCACACTGAGGGGATAATGATACTAACTAAAGCAGCTTTTGCTCTGAAGGGAATCTTTTCAGAAATGTCTTTTTCCCTACAGAGCTTTTTTCCTGATCCCTCATGACTGTTTTCTTATTGTCTGAAATGTCCACATCCTCTAATCCTGTATCTATACTTTAGAATTGGAGTTACTTAAGGACATTGTAAAACCTGCGAGTCCTGCTCTACCCTAGACCTACTTAATCAGTCTCTGGAGATGGGGCCCTAGCATCTGCATTTGAAACAAGTGCCCCAGGTGATTCCTAGGTATGCCAAAATTTGTTCTAAACACCACAGGCTCCATCCTCAATGCACAATGGCTGGGCTTCAGCCCATAGACTCTCATTAATTTCTCTGGAATGGGTCTAGGCATGAGATTTTTTTCATGCTTTACAGGAGATTCCATTTGTAGTCAGGGTTGAGAACTTCCAATCCATCTTCCCCATTAGGAACAGGAATCAAGTTTTACGTGATATGCATATATGGGGGACTTTTCCATAATATTCCTCCATTCCAATACTGTAATCCCCTTTCAACAAATTCATTTAGTTCTTCCCCCTTCAATATACATCTTAAGAACTACCACCACTTTGTAGCTTTCTAATAATCACCTACAACAGAAATCTATCCCTTGTGAAGTAGATTTAACTGGCCCATTCCCTTTCTTTTATTCCACCTTGACATTCCAATTAACCAATTATACTTCATCTATCCAATAATCCCTATGCATCTTGCTAAGATATCTACAGAAACTGAAACCTGGCTTATTACCCCACCATTCATAATCAATTCTTCATGCTTCCCTCCTCTCTGCCCCCGTCCCTCAGCATCCAGATCTTCAAGGGAACAGAAGCTGGGTTGAAGATAGCCTTTCTGGGATCCCTGGGTGGCGCAGCGGTTTAGCGCCTGCCTTTGGCCCAGGGCGCGATCCTGGAGACCCGGGATCGAATCCCACGTCAGGCTCCCGGTGCATGGAGCCTGCTTCTCCCTCTGCCTGTGTCTCTGCCTCTCTCTCTCTGTGTGTGTGTGACTATCATAAATAAATAAAATTAAAAAAAAAAAAAAAAGAAGATAGCCTTTCTTACCAGAGGCCTAGGAATTTTACTAATGAAGTAGAGTCTGAACAGCTGCAGAAGATCCTTCCCTCCTTCACACATCCCCTGTGTCTGGATGAGTGGCCAAGGTTCTACAGAAGCCTGTATTTAGACATTAACTTCAGTAGGTCTAATATGGGAGGCCTGCCTCCGTCTCACTCTGCTCCTGAGGGTACACTTAATAAAGGACTCCCGGGTATCTCTAAATGTAAGACACTTAATTCTTTATGGGATGGAGAAAGGAGAGTGATACAGAGCCTCTATCCCATATCCTGGGTGCAAGAATTGTCTTTAAAGACCGCACAATCCACATGCACCATGTTCTAATTGCTGTGCCTTTCAGAAAGATACCACCAAGGTGAGTTCCGGGCAGTGCTGTCAAGTCATCAAGGTCTGTCTATATGATAAACCACTAGCCATTTCTTCCAGTAACATTCCCCTCTTTTGCCATGCCTGCCCAGAAGAATAACTGTCCACACACTCTCTCCACAGTCACCCCTGTCAAAACCATCACTGAGGAGGGACCTGATAGAACTTAGTCTTGAAATACCACTCAGGCATTCTGAGGGAAACATCTTATGTCAAAGGAATGTTACATTAATGGCTGAAATTTCGGGTGTATTAAACTACGTGGAGAGATTCTCTAAGGGAACAAACAGTGAAAGAATGTTTATTCCTAAGGAAAAAAGAACAACTTTATTAGCTTTAGCCCCTGCCTAATGAATATATAACATGCAGGAAGTTTTCAGAGCTCTTAGCATTTCATTCAGCAAATATTTGCACCTACTTGCAATAGGCTCTGGTTGGGCACTGTGTAGACTCAGGGATGTTTAAGACAAGGTTTCTCCTTTCAGAGTCTATCACAGAAGCAATCCCACATTAAGAAGACTTTTAAAAGATAAATACAATACTGGGAGTACGTCAAAATAAAAAGTTTCTGCACAGAGAAGGAAATAATCAACAAAACTAAAAGACAACCTACTAAATGGGTAAAGATACTTGCAAATGACATATCCAATAAATGGTTGGTATCCAAAATATATAAAAAACGGATAAAACTCAGCACTCAAAAAACAAATATGCAATTTAAAAATGGGCAAAAAACATGAACAGACATTTCTCCAAAGAAGACTTCCAGATGGCAAACAGACACATAAAAAGATTTTCGTCATCACTTACCAACAGGGAAATGCAAATCAAAACTACAATGAGATATCACCTCACACCTGTCAGAATGGCTAAAATCAACAATACAAGAAACAATAGGTGTTGGTGAGGATGTGGAGAAAAAGGAACCCTCCTGCACTGTTGGTGGGAATGTGAACTGGTACAGCCATTGTGGAAAATAGTATGGAAGTTCCTCAAAAAGTTAAAAATAGAGGGGTGCCTGGGTGGCTCAGTCGGTTAAGCACAAACTCTTGATTTCAGCTCAGGTCATGATTTCAGGGTCGTGAGATCAAGTCCCATGTCAGGCTCCACACTGACCATTAAGCCTGCTTAAGATTCTCTCTCTCTCCCTCTCCCTCGCCTTTCCCTCTCCCCTTCCTGAATCCCCAAAACAAAAACAAATTTTTTTAAGTTAAAAATAGAACTACACTATGATCCAGCAATTGCACCACTAGATATGCAAGAATACAAAAACACTAATTCAGAGGGCTACATGCACTCCCATGCTTATAGCAGCATTATTTACAATAGCCAAGATATGGAAGCACCTCAAGTTTCCACTGCCTGAGGAATGGATAAAGAAAATGTGGTATACATATACAATGGAATATTATTCAACCATAAAAAGAATGACATCTTGCTATTTGCAATAATGTGGATGGAGCCAGAGAGTATAATGCAAAGCAAAATAAGTCAGAGAAAGACAAATACCATGATTTCACTCATATATGGAATTTAAGAAACAAATGAACAAAGGAAAAAAAGAGAGAAAGATAGAGAAATCAAGAAACAAACTCTTCATTATAGACACCAAACTATGGTTACCAGAGGGGAATGGATGGGGGATTGGGGAAATAGAGGATGGGGATTAAGGAGTGCACTTGTGGTGATAAGCACTGGATGTCATATGGAACTGTTCAATTACTATATGTACACCTGAAACAAATATAATACTGTATGATGACTAATTGGAATTTTAAGAAAATCAAAAATAAAATTTACTGGGTCATGAAAAAATAAAAATTTTTAAAGATATACAAATAGCCAACAAGCCCATGAAAAGATGCTCAACATCACTAATCCTTGGGGAACTGCTAATCAAAACTACAATGAGGTATCGCCGCACACTCATTAGGATGATTATATATATATAAAACCCAGAAGTTAACAAATGTTGGTAAGGATTTGCACTGTTGTGGGAATGTAAAATTGTGTGTGTGCTGTGGAAAATAATAAGGCAGTTCCTCAAAAAATTAAAAATAGAATTGCCACGTGATCCAGCAATTCCACTTCTTGGTATATACCCAAAAGAACTGAAAGTAAGGTCTTGAAGAGATAATGGTATACCCATATTCATAGCAGCATCATTCACAATAGCTAAAATGTAGAAGCAGCCCAAGTGTCCACTGACAGATGAATGGATAAGCAAAATGTGGGATATACACAGTGGAATATTATTGGCCCTAAAAAGGGAGGAAATTTTGATATATGCTATAACGCCAAATAAACTTTGAGAACACTATGTTAAGTAAAATAAACGAATCACAAAAAGATACTGTATGGCTCCCCTTATATAAGGTACTTAGAGTAGTCAAAATCATAGACAGAAGTAGAGCGATGGTTGCCAGGAGCTGGGGGCAAGAGAATGGGGAGTTAATGTTTAACAGGCACAGAGTTTCAGTTTTTATGGGAAGAGAGTTACAGAGATGGATGCTGATGTAGGTTGCACATTATGAATGTATTTACCACCACTGTACATTTAAAAATAGCCAAGATACTATTATATATATTTTGCCACAATAAAAATTGGGGGAAAAAAGACTTTTAAAGTAATATCTATTACTCATTTGCAAGGCATGTTTCTAATCATCTTTAAAATATTAATTAAAAAAATAAAATATTAATTTATTTAATCCTTACTTAAATCCTACCAAGTTTGCTACAGCCATTACCCCCATCTAACAACTGGGAACACTGGGGAATAGAGAAGAAAGTAGACCCAGGATTTAAACCCAGGAGGTCTAGCTCCGGAATCCAAGTACCTAACCAATCCGGTGAATATTTTCAAGACACCAAATATCCGTGAATGGTGTACTCCTCGAAGGCAACCCCATGGGAGGTGGCGCTACTCCAAGGGTATTGCAGTTGCTCAAGGATGTCCTGTATCTTCTCTTTAGGAACTGCCCCACAGGGTCTTGTGAATACCCCCACCACCACCACTGAACACATCTTTGTCCTCTCGTGAAGCAACCAATGCCATTAAGCTGTGCCCTCAAGCCAGGTAACTCCATTATAGGTCACCACCAAAGTGAGACTATGGGAGACTCTGCCTCTGCCCTCCTAACCTGGCTCAGAGGGCAGTTCCTTTGGCCAACTGACTGCTGAACATATTTATAAACTGAGTCAAAATGAGTACCCAGTGGCCTTGAAAATGAAAGGCAGCGGGGCAGCTGACAGCAGGGGATGGGCAGCACTACCACCACCTGAGTGCTAGAGGTGAGATGAAGTGTTCTGGGCTGAGACATGGCCTCTGATCCTTTTCTTCCCCTTCCCTGGCTGCCTTGTCAGTTTGAGGCAGCTCTTCCCTAGCACGTGTCAGAGGACAGTTGGCACGGTCTGTGTGCCAGGTTTGCCTGGGCCAGGGCATCCTATGGTTGAGGCTCTAATGAGAGAGCAGGAAGGAACAAACACTGGAGCAACTACTAGCCACACAAAAGCCAGAGCCAGACAGACCTTCCAAGAAGATCCTAGGAGGATTCCAGTGCCTAGGACCCAGTGCAGAAGCCCCATCATTAGGAGCTTTGAGAGAAATACAGAGGTGGCAGGCAAAAGTGAAGCCCAATGAGTCTCTTCTTAGAGAGAAGGGAGAGAAATTCCAGGAGCCTAGAATAAGCAGTGATCTTTAGGATAAGCTCTGACCTCAGGCATGAGACAAAGTGCTGGCAGGGTTGACTTCTTCTGAGGCTTCTCTCCTTGTTTGCAGATGGACTCCCTCCTGCTGCCTCGTCACAGGGTTGCCCCTATGCATACACTCACTCCTGGTGTCTCCCTGTGTGGTGTCTCTCCCGTGTCTCTCCTGGTGTATCCTCTTCTTATAAAGACACCAGTCCTATTGGATTAGGGCCCATCCTGATGGCCTCATTTTAAATTAATCCATTCTTTAAAGGCCCTATCTCCAAATACGGTCACATTCTGAGGTATTGGGGAGTTAGAGCCTTAACATATGAATGGCGGGTGGTGAACACAATTCAGTCCATAATATCCTGTACATATTAATATATATTCAATATTTTGAACATTTCTGCCCCTCTTTCCCATCCCTTTATGTTTCTTTTTATGAGTTCTATATTCGGTATGAAAATCTTTAATGAGGAAGACCATCTGTGAAGAAGCTGTTTTGGTCAAAATGGTAGAGCAGCACAAGGAACCTAGCAGAAAAGACGTCTCTCAGGACTAGAGGCCAATAATGAGATGGCTAAAAAGCCACTAGATGGAACCACACGGGATCGGGCCACTAGATCCTTCAATCTCTGGAGTCCTTGTCTTGGTTAATGATGAGATGTCATTTCTGTGATTAGGTTACACATGACTGTGACTTCCATCTCCTGGAGAACTTCCCTTCTTCTTTTCTTTGATTAAACATGTTGTCATGTTTGATAGACCCATCTGGCAAGGAATTGAGATCCTCCTCTAGCCAAGAGCCAACTAAAAACTAAGGTCATTGATCAAGGAACCCTTGAGGAATTGCCAACAACCATGAGCTCAAGTTGAAAGTGGATTGTTTTCCAGTCAAGTCTTCACAAGACCCCACCCCTGGATGATACCTTGAGTGCAGCCTCATGAGAGACTCTGAGGACCCAGTAAGCCATTTATGAACTCCTGACCCACAAAAACTGTAAGAGAATAAATGTGTTATTTAAGCCATTAAGTTTTGGAGTAACTTGTTACACAGCAATAGGTAACTAATGCATTGCCCTAAAGTCCTCTTTCTAGAACCAAAATATTTGCTACCCTATTGTTTTGACTTCTAACTCATTAATATCTTCCAGTACCTACATCTATATTTAATTCCCTTAGGATAATTTCATCTTGTATATGATTTTCATCAGCTTGATTTTTCCTACTGCAAAAGAATGCAGTCATTACAAAACTACTCTTGGGGGCAGCCCTGGTGGCTCAGTGGTTTAACACTGCCTACGGCCGGGGACGTGATCCTGGAGACCTGGGATCGAGTCCCATATCGGGCTCCCTGCATGGAGCCTGCTTCTCCCTCTGCCTGTGTCTCTGCCTCTCTCTCTGTCTCTGTCTCTCTCTCTCTCTGTCCTCTCTGTGTATTCTCATGAATAAATAAATAAAATCTTAAAAAATAAATAAATAACTACTCTTGGGATACCAACAGCTAGTGTAGAAACCTCCAAACTTAGGTTGGCAACAAGATTCTTATCCCCAATCTGCCATAGGGTCACTATACTCTGTTCCTAAAACACTTGGCACTCACTCTCCCACTTGATTTGGATTCTCTTTTCTACTTCCTCCTTTCTTCCCCATCAGAGGAAAGATGTAATACTCCTGTATCTCTCAAAGGAGTCACTTTCCACCACAAACTATATTTTCAGAGCACACACAGACCCATTCTAGGTCTATGTCTCTCTTCTTTATTTCCAATTCTTTTCAAACTACCCCAGGAGAAGATTTCTTTCTCCCTGCCCTCTACTTTCCCCTCCCTGCTCTGTTCCATTTTTGAACCAAAAATAATCCTAATCATGGCTGCTAAGTGCAAGCTCTGTGCCAGGGATTTACACCTGCATCAGGAAAAAGGCAGAGCCATGCATTTTGAAGTAAATTAAAGCTAATAAAGAACCAAAGCCAACAACTCTAAAGCCCTTGAAAGCACCCTGAAATAAACGTCAGAGCTGCTACAAAAGCTTCAACTACCCACCTCCTCATCATCTAATTTAATTTAACCTGCTTTTGATCATAAGCAGCTTTCCAGAAAAAATGAAATAGGACTTCTCTTTGCTGAGGTTTTTGCTATGCTTACTATTAAAACAACGTTGCTCTCTACTTTCTTTTTTCCATTGCAAATGTATGATATGTGGTGAGTTATTTTGGTCTAGCCTGGGAATGTTTAACCATTTTGCATAAATGTGTTTTGTTTTGTTGTTAGAAAAGCATAAGACAAGTGCTGGCACCTGACTTATTAATGACTTTTTTAGAAATAACCCACTTCTAAGCTGGGAGTCATAGATACATGTAGGGTGGGGACAGTATTGTTCATTGTAGAAGTGGGATGGGAGATGGGGAATGTGTAAACATGGTCAAGGGACCAAGTGGAGCTGAGAGGAAGAACAGAAAGTGAAGCAAGATATGAGAAGAGCCAGGAGGAGAAGAGTAGAAGGATGATGGTAGATATTTAGTGAGTAACTGATAATGTGAGGAGCACTGCCCTAGAGCTCTGTCCTCCTGTTACTATACTGAATCTTCACATCAGTCCTGTGAGGTAGGTCATCTTCTCCTGCCACTTTTCAGATGAGGAGACTAATTCTTAGAGAGTTTATACAATCCACTGGGGTCACACAGCTCATATGTGGTGGGGCCAAATTCTAACTTGGGTCTTTTGAAGAGCCAACAAGGACTTTCTTGCCATTTCCCTGTGCACCCACTCCCTTGTTTTTCTAGGTTAAGAAAAAGGAGGTTGGACTGTTCCACTTTGTTGATGAAAGTTGGAGGAAGGAAATAGTAAAGCACAAAAGTAAACTGGCAGAGAAAGTCTGGGGAACCAGAGAGTTTGTATTCCCTAAATTGTTGAAAACTGTGTGGCCTTCAGGGTAGGAGCTGAAGGGCAGGACAGACTGGGTCTGGGAACACCAGGGTACTCTTCCCAAAAGCCACTATACAGCTTCCCAGGCTGGTGAAAAACAGCAGCCCTGGAAGAGAAGGGCAAAGGCAAGATCAGCAGCTGGGAAGCCACAACTATGAAACCAAGTAAGGCCAAACACCCTCCCCCATACCAGTCACCCCAGGCTCAAACTCAGCATCATTCAGATCAGCGCTGGGGTATATGATTATGGTTAGGGGAAAACAGAAGAAGGGGAAGCTAGGCTTAATGAGGAAGATACAGCTGTGCATCCTGGGCATTCGTTTCTTTAAAATGTTTGCTCTGAAAGAATTATCTTCCTTTTACTGCTTGCTTAGTGTTGTTTAAACATCACCCTTTTAATAAAGAAATATACTGTGGACCCAAGAGAGAGATAAAACTGCTCTTCTTTTATCTCAGGCAAACACTGGGATGCCACTACTTGGACCTGCACATTTGGGTGGAGCCCAGATCTGCCTCCTGAAAGAGCTCCCCACCCCCAGTGGTGCTGATACAGGTGGGCCACACCACACTTCAGGAAACACTGGCTTGGATCGAGTAACTGTGGGAAAGCGTACTTATTACATAGCAATACACCGAATAGATTGGGACAGCTCTCCAACATACGAGGCTTACTATGGAAAAGTAAGTAAACTGTGGGAAAGTAGGGAAAGTAAGTAAACTGTCGGAAAACTGCCAAGGATAAGAAGAAACTTCTGGGCTCCTGACCACTAAAATACAATTACCTTGAACATACTTCAAACCCATTCCTTAACAGCACTTCATAGGCATCTTCCGATTCCTTGTGACCCCTTCCCAAGCTTCTGACTCATTTGAGACCTTCGGCTCCCTAATTTTGATCCCAAATAACCACCCCTTCTGATATTTTTACTAGACTACAGGTTGTAGTCAAGGTTACCAGGATATTCACTGTGTTTAAAATGCTACAGGGAGGCAACAAGAGGCCTTGGCCTGAGTCCACACCTGCCAAGCAATGCCCTTGCTCTGAGCACATAGGAGGTGACTAACCTTCCGCTAGGAGAGGTCTCCATCTGCACAGAGCAGAGCACCCAGGCTCCCAGGAACCATGGAAAGCAGAGAGAACAAAGACAGTCAGCTAGCATATCCGCCCCTGCAGTGTTGCCCGCCTGGGCATTCTGTCTACTTCCATCTCTTCTCAGGGATGGCCAAGTGACATTTACGAAGTGCTCGAGCCCTTGGGACCCAGTGGGCCTCTCCGGCCCAGGAAACCAATCTGTTATCTCCTTTGTTTTCTGAATATTATGGATGCCCATGAGGTAGGAGTTTGAATCAGATGATCTGCAATGTCCCTCCTAATACCAACACTCTATAATTTCTTCTAGCCAAGGCCTGAGGATGTCTTTTTGGCATGAGGCAAGAGAGACTGACATAAGGTCAGAAAATACAACCACCTCCCAAATTCTCTTGAAAATAGAGGAGAGCTGGGGCATGGTTAATCCAGAATTAGACTTTGTTTTGCATCTGAGGAAATTGAGGCCAGACTGGGGAAGTAACTTCTACACGAGGTGATACGGTTGATGGTTGAACTGGGTTGAAGTTGGGACTCCTGGCTTTTCATGCTTATCTCGTTCCACCATTTAGGTCCACCACCTTTGGCTTGCCAGTGTATGGCCTGACTTGGTATCAGCAGCTGCTTTACTCTCTTGGGAGTATTTGGTTCTAACTATACCCCAAAGAGTCAATATCCGAAGCACACACCAGTGAGATGGTTAGGACAGGTGACATGACCACCTGTTGAGTGGCAGACAGAAACCAGCCCCAGATTTTATAAGTCATCATAAACATATCTACAATCTATGTATAGAATCCCAGGTAATAAAAATGATCATTTCACCAAATACTTTGAGGGGGCTTCCTTGGATGGATTCCCTGGTAGCCCCAGTTATCCCACTCAATCTCCTCCCAGGCAATCCTGACACAACCCCATGTTGTTACTACTCTTGGAGGTGGAGAGCAACTGTAGATATTGTCTGTTTTAGGAGATGGATCCAGGCAAGCTAGACAGGAGCAAGATAGGACCTGAAAGGGTGGCCAGAAGGCTTGCGAAGCACCTAGGCATAAGGTAAAAAGTGGGGATGAGCAAAAAGGAAGGGATGCAGGCAAGAGGTTATAAATGGCTACTGGATCTGAAGGCTAGGAGGAGGCAGTCTGGGGAGGGAGAAAATCATGACGAAGCTCAAGGCGTTAAGTCTTGAGGAAGAAGGGCAATGGACCTTGGGAAAAGAGGCTGAGTTTAATTTTAAACAAGTTAAACAGGATATTCATAGGGTCACAGAGCAGAAAGCTAGAGAAGAGAACCTGAAATCTAAAGATGTGAGTAGAGTGGCCACATCCCTGTAGTCCTGGACACTCAGCAGTGCAAACTGTGCTGGGTGCCCAGTGCAGGTGTGGGTGTCTTCTGGTCCTAATCTTCTGTAACCATCTCGAGGGCAGAGAATTTGGTATGTTGTTATTCCATGTGCATTACCATTATTAACCGACACATCACAGGGCCCAGGCAAGCACAGAACTAAGCCTCCTGTGGCTACATACACAAGCTAGGCTGTGCCTGTCAGCTGCAGAGCCCCACAGACTGTCTCACCTATCACATTTTTCAAGACAACAGAAGTTAAGGGGGCCCAGGGCCATGGGGCATCGGTCCTATGAGCTGCCCCCTTCTCTTGGGAGGACAACACCAGGTATCCATAGAGACTGACCAGGCCAAAAAAAAAAAAAAAAAGAAGTCTTTCTGTGAATTAAATCCTGCCACGGTTTCTCAATTCTGAAGACAGTGACCAGCTCACAAGACATGAACCATCTTCCAAGCATCTTTCCTATCAAGGATAACAAGAGTTTAAACCAAGAAAGGAAGAGTTGCTCTGATCAACAAGGGAAACTCCAGGACTTGTGGGTGAGTCCTTGGCCACGAACCCTTCTACCTTCAACTCAGGCCACACACACAGGTTTCTCCTGAGTCAGTGTCCAACTCTGGTTCCCAACCATGTAGCCTTCCTATCTCTCCCCAGATTCCGATGCAAAATTCCACTATATGGCTTTCTATACCTACCCTTGCAATGAGAAGAGCAGAGCTTTCACCTCCCTTTCAAGGCCCTTGGTAAGGGCTAAGCAGACAAGATGGCAGCTAGATGCTGGTAGACTCCTCAAACAAACAAGTGCATCCAACTTCTATAGTTATTGTCACTTAGGAACATATTTAAGGTAAGGTCTGTTTCTTTCCTTTTTGTCTGAGGACGGAGCCAGCAAGTATGACTATGGGCAGAGAATGCCTAAGAAACATACAGGCCTCCATTCTCCAGAGGGTACCACAAAGCTCCCCATTATCAGGTGAAATGCAGGTTCCCATGTGGTTCACTCTACCCCTTCTTCATGTGATCAGGGAGCAAAAGCTGAGAGCCCACACTCTGGAACAGACCTCAGCAACAACATCCTGCATTCACAACCAGGATTCTATACCCAGGGCACATCCGCTGGAAACCTCCAGCATGCCTACAGTTTACCCCCGCCCTCTCTCTTGCGGGAAAGCTCTCTTCTAGATATTGCATTGACAGGGGGTCTGGTCAGGTCAGGTCTACTCTGCAAGAGGAGAGGAACTGTCAGAGACCTGGTATCAAGCCATACACATAAGAACCTGAGGGGGATCCTCCACGTGCACCCTTCTCCAGAGAGACAGTTGTGATTCCAGATTTCTGCATATTTTGCCCAATGGCCTGACACCCTGAGGGTTTAGGAAGGGCCCAGCTGGCTCCAAGAAGGAGTCTGATATGGAAGTTTCTGGTAGAGAGATCTAGGAGAGACAACCCAAACCTAATGGGAGACTGGCAGCAACGGACAAATAAGTAAGTCTTGTCCTAAAATGGAAAAATGTTGTACTCTTTAAGAGTTCCCACCTGACTGCTACGGTAATTCTGCTGGAACATCGGGGACCCTTTGGCAATAATGAATGGTGGGGTATTTTACACTTCACAGAATCAATAATAAACAAGCTTTATATATTTTCTTCCAAATATGGAGAACCTTTATCTAGAGAACCTTTATCTCTGCCTGACTGGGGGATTTCTGAGGCCTTGCCTGGTCTCTCCAGTTGGCCCTGAGATGTGGCCACTCAATAGGAAACCTTGGCCCCTTCTTTCCTATGCCCCCTTTCCCCCAATCACTAGGCCAGGAGGCCAAGGCAAAGTCAAATGAAGTAGAGGAAGCTTTGGTGCAATGGGTCATTAACTCCTACATGTCCTTCATCCCCCCAAATTTCAAATCATCCTAAGTACCCCTTCCACAAAGTAGTCCCATCCTCAAAGCCTAAGAGGTTTGCATCTACTACTGATTCTGTACGCCCTTTGTCCAATACATTTCCTTCCAGTCTGGAACACCCATGTCTGCAATTTAAACATAGGCTACCACTTAAGCTCTGTTTTCCCAAACTGTTTCCTTCTAAATTTCTTTTTCTTCTTTATCAAATGTAGTTTGGTCATTACAAAAGCAATGCGTATTCATCATAAAAATTTTGTAAAATAAAGTAGACAGAGGAAATAAAATGACCTAATGTCTCAATCCCATTCCTCATAAATTAACAGTATAAATAATATTTTTATGCATTGCCTTCTAGTCAAGTTGCTGTGCATTTTTCCTTTTGTTTTGTTTTGTTTTCTATTTGGACCAGACAGCCTTATTCCCCAAGTATGTCACTTACTAGCTGTATGACCTTGAATGAGTTATTTACTTAATCTCCCGAAGCCAAATTTCCTGGCTAGAATGACGACAGGAGTGGAAAGTTGATTGTGGCAGCTCCGCTCATTCTTATTACATCTGCTTTTCAATAAACGTTCACTGCGATCAATGATCAGATCAGTCAATAAGGAAATAGATTCAACTTCTACAATTCACATGGCACGCAACTTTTCTGAAACATAGTTGTCACATTCCAGGAGGCAGGTCATTCAAATCACAGAAGGGTCCTACGCTGTCACTTCCTATGGACAGCACAGGCCCAGCACTTAGAAGCAGCAATGAACAGTGTTGACGGGGTTGAGAATTATCACAAAGCTATCACTTACTGTGCACCTGCTATATTCTAGGAACTCAGCTAGGATCTTGGCATTTTTTTTCCTTCTGTTCTAAACAAACTTACAAAACAAACTCTGATCCCCACCCTACAGATAACTAGAGTAAAAGGCTTGCTCAAGACCTCAGATCTAGAAGGCCCAGGGTCCTGGGCTTCTGCACCCAAATCCCACACTATCGCCCTAAGCAGTGACCGGATTTTCTGTGCATCACCTCTGGTTGTTCCATTTAGTACTCAAGCAAAATTTCTTGTTGTATAAGCAGACTTTCTGGCTATTTTTCTTAAGCTTTCTCTTCTGGCCTTTCTGCAAGGGATCAGGATTAGCTAGTTGGACCCATTCTGACCTTCTGTGCTCACAGCAGTTATGACAGGATAAAATAGGAAGACTGGGGAAATGGGTGACCTTTTGACCAGCATGCCAAGGTAAGGAGAGGGGGTGTAGGCATGAGACTGGCTTGATTCATGAGCTCTGAATGAGGAACTTGAGCTCATTCTTTCCTTGGATGAGATTCTAATTATTCCCAGAACATTATCACACATCACATCAATCACACAAAATAGATATACTCAAATTATAGATGAGGAAAATAAGATGTAGGAAGTCAAGTAACCTACTCAAAGTCATATGTCCAGTCACTACTAAAGCTGGACTGCCTTAACCCAGGTCTGCCCACACCCAAACCCATGCTTTTCCACTCCACCAAGCTGCCTTCCTTACTAAACATCTAAAAATGTATGGAAATAATGCAAGGTTTTGTGGGGAGGATACTTGGGATATCCATCAGAACCTTTCTCAGATACCCCAGAAAGGTTAGTTTATTCAGGAACCCTGATGGCAACTGCTTCCAGTTATTGAACCATCTGCCTGAGAATCCAAATTTTAATTTGATCTCCACAGGCAGGAATTCTTCAGGGAACATGCAATTCAAACTTAAGAGGTCAAGAAAACAGAAGTCCTCCTATGATAGACTGTTTACCAATGCTGGCCCCATCAACCCATTCATTTGTGCAATGTAATTTTGCCTTTCCTTCCACCAAGTAGTGGAGTCCATCTTTTTACCTCCAGAATCTGTGCTAGTATGAGACTTCTTTTAAAAAAAAAAATATTTATTTATTCATGAGAGACATAGAGAGAGAGAAAGGCAGAGACACAGGCAGAGGAAGAAGCAGGCTCCATGCAGGGAGCCCAACGCGGGACTCGATCCTGGGTCTCCAGGATCACGCCCTAGGCTGTAGGCGGCGCTAAACCGCTGAGGCACCGGGGTTGCCCTAGTATGAGACTTCTAAGACAGCAGAAGAGACATTACAGGACTTCCAGGCCTCACTTTCAAAAGGTCTTACAGCTTTTGCTTCTATTCTCTTGGAACATATCTACTACCATCATGTAAGGAAACAGTCTGGTCTTCTGGTAGATGAGATGCCACAAGATGAACAGAGAGAGGTACCCAGCTGATAACTAGCACCAACTACCAGACATGCTAGTGAAGCCATCTTAACTATCCAGCCCCAACCAAGCTGTCAAATGCCTATAGCTACCTGGGGGTAAGACCAGCAGAGGAGCCACCCACTTGATCCCAATGCAACTGAATGATGGATAGAACTGTAAGCAAATAAACAGTTGTTTTAAGCCCAAAGGCCTGGGTATTCTATCACACAGCAAAAGATAACTGATACATCTTCCCTTCGTCTCTGGGAAGACTTCCCTTACCTACCCCTCTCAGCAATAACCAGCCACTTAACTAGTGAGAAAACTCCTTTGGTTCTAAGCAACCGCCACATAGGACTGCTCTCAGAAGTTTCTTCCCAATAATCACTTTCTTTTTCAATAAATTTATGCAGTATATCCTATAAGCCCAACACTGTCCTAGCAGTCATAAGGTATTAATGGATGTATAAGTTGAGGACTTTTCCCTCAGTGAACTCATTACAAATACCAATAACGCAAGCCCCCAAACAATAGCAACACAAAACAAAAAGGGAAGTGTACAGTTGACCTGGGCACCACAGCATATGCCCTTGGTGGACAGAAGTGTGAATAAATGAGCAACATGCAAAAAAAAAAGTAATTTGGGTCCAATTTCCCAAATCACCTTACAATGGATTACTCCAGTGCACAAATCCATCACCTCTGAGAGCAGGGGTGGCATAAAGAATGTGGGAACTGGGCAGCCCCAGTGGCTTAGCAGTTTAGCGCCTGCCTTTAGCCTGGGGCGTGATCCTGGAGACCCCGGATCGAGGCTCCCTGCGTGGAGCCTGCTTCTCTCTCTGCCTGTGTCTCTGCCTCTCTCTCTCTCTCTCTCTCTCTCTCCCCAACCCCATCTCTAATAAATAAATAAAATCTTAAAAAAAAAAAAAAAAAAAAAAGAATGTGGGAACTAAGAAAGATTGTCAAGTATACCTCAGACAAGGCAACTGATGTGGCTCATGGCCCGAGAACCTGTAGATTTCAAAAAACCCCAAGACTGGAGCCAGACAGCACATACAGTTTTGACTACATAAAGAGGAACCAAGCCCAAGGGTTTCACAAGGGCTTATAAAAATGTGAAAGGTTTAGAGACTGCTTTTATTGATGTACAATTTCTCCGTGTGTACTCAAGAGGAAAATGCCTTCTCTCATATATCAAGCTATTGGTCATAGTCAACAAATACCTGTTGCCTTCTAAAAGAATTCCAAATTCCTTAACCTGATATTTAGGGGCTCTCTATGATCTGGGACTAAACACCTGGAATTCTAATCCTAGAACTGCCATTTATTCACCCTTGGAAGGATACTCCACATCTCCAAGTCTGTTTTTTAATCTGTAAAACTGGGATTTTACATGCATAGATCACAGGGATGTTATGATTAGTAAAAAGCATAATAAAGTACCCAGTATTGTCCCTGGTACCCAGTGGATGTTGACTAAATGTAAAGTTCCTTTCCAGTGGTTCAACACCCTCCATCACACTCAAAGAAGACAGATCTCTTCAGAAAAGTTTGTGAGATTCCAGGGAGAAGGTAAAATTTCCTGGAATAAAGGCATCTTGAAGTTGGATATGGTGAAAAGAGACCAGAGTGATGGACTAGGTCTCTGTGTCATTTGTTTATTCTTACTACACATCCCAAGTACATCTACACAGCAGTCAGGTATCTAGCTAAGGCTTTGTCAAGGCATTTTCTGAGAAGGGAACTTACAAATGCTCATGGTTGAGTTTTACCCAAGTCAATCCTACTCCTACCCCTACACTTCATACCCAACAATGGGCATTTGCCTCTTGTATGCAGAACATTGGTCCTACATCAGGACTGTTCTGAGCTCCTTCTCCCATTTCTTCAGTGGA
The DNA here is from genome assembly GCF_003254725.2 of Canis lupus dingo. Lineage (NCBI taxonomy): Eukaryota > Metazoa > Chordata > Mammalia > Carnivora > Canidae > Canis > Canis lupus. The sequence goes on along the minus strand of NC_064275.1, from coordinate 27,426,956 downwards.
CAAAGCTCTCTAACATTGATTTCCTTAGTGCCACTCCAGCAAGACACCACTTCCACATCCAGGCCAACTGACAGTCCTAGAGATAATCACCCCCACCTCTTCCCCTACCTGCTCCCCTATTAACAGGAAAGTCAGCCCACTGTTGGTAATAACTCCTTCCATGTCTTTCTACAAATGTACATTCATATTCTATAGTAAAATGGGAAACTGAACAAAGTGAATTTCCACCAGAGATCAATCAATACCATTGACTGGAGCAGCATTTCACTCAATATGAGGCTCCAGGGAGCCACGGCGATCCACCTCTCCTCCCCCACAAAAGTACACATGCTGCCCCTCTGTCAATTTCTGGAATTTCACTGCATGAATAGTTGTAGACGGTCTACAAGTATCAGCCCCTGTCTAACTATAGCCCACATCTGGGGAGAAGCTATAGCTGCTAAAACACCAACCATTGACTCAGGATTAAAGTGAAATAGGCTCCTTCACAACTCATAGGGAAGTCCTGTCTAACCCAGTAAACCAAATTCACCCCATCCCTACTCTATCATTTGTAAAGTCTAGTGGTTCTCAATCTCCATAGATTCCCCATAGTTGTTCCATTGCTCCCAACCAAATCATAGTTCTGACCCCCCATAAAAGGAATAGAAATAATTGGTTAAGTGACTCAACGTGTCAAGCTTTCTACTTGGCCCTTTACACTTCATTCATTCCTACACATCTCCATTATCTCTATTATTTCTATTTTACATATGAATAAACTAAGGCTAATTGAGCCCAAAAAATAACACAGTCAATAAATTAGATTTGAATTAAGCTCTATGTAGCTCAAAGCCTATGACTTTATACCCAAGAGTCAACATTTAGAGTTGTACTGTAAATACCCCTGCCTTTGTTTGAGAGTCTATGCCTTTGTCACTGGTTTCCTACAGCTCCATTACAGTGACAGGTGCTTAGAGGTAGTGTTCACAATGGCAACAGATGAAGTTACCTTCCACATCCTTCCCCAGAGTTCTCTTCCATCAGAGACCCACTGAAACCTAACCTAAAGAGGGCATGTGAATGTAGTTACCACATCCATCAAAAGTAATGCCTATTGTACAATATTTAACACACTATATTGTCATGACCAGATGCCATGATTTAAAACCAAGATGAAAAGACATGAGAGGAAGTAGAGGGAAAGCCCAACCGGAGACATGCAGAGAGGGTAGACAAAGAGTCACCTTTTCTGTGAGCTCCCACTTCACCTGGGGAAGAAGGTAGCACCACTCAGCCTTTCCCTAGGTCGGGAGCTTCCCTAGTTTTTGAACCTGGCTAAGCCCCTGATCCAGGCCCACCTCATGACCTTTTATAAAGGGAAGGTCACTGCCACCTAGAGCTCCCTTAAAGCCAACACAAACATAATTCTCCCTAGCAGAAATCAGCTCTCCATACTCTTCCCTGAACAGTTCCACATTGTCTAACTGAAGTTCCCAGAGCTTGGACCAGACAGAGAATCAGTTGCCAACAGCAACCAAAACCACTATTTCAAAGCTAACTTCACTTTCATTGGGTTGGAGGAATGAAGTCCAGGAAGAGCCAGGAGAAAGTTGCCTTTGTCTCTAATACATTCACTTTACAATCATCATGCCTTATATTTATAGAAGTCTTCAACTTTTTAACAGGCCTTCCAGTATCATCTCATCATCTCTTAATCAGGCAGACAGGAGCTCCTTGCAGTTGTTTTGTCCCTCTCCACCAGCCTCAGCACCTTTGTAGACCAAAAGAATTTCAGCTGAAGAACAGGAATATGATCTTCCCAATACAAAGCCACAGAATCTCTCAGCCTCGCAGATGGATAGGACTTTAGCAGCTCTCTAGCTATACTTCTCTTATACTATAGCAGGGGTGCCCTGTAAACCAGCACTGTTCAAGAGAACTTTCTATGATGATGGTAATGAATATATTTTCTCTGTCCAATAAAGACCTCTTGCTAGTCACAGGTGACTACTGACAACTTGAAATGTAGCTAATGCAATGGAGAAGCTGAATTTTTTATTTAATTTTAATTTTAACTAATATTAACTTAAATAGCCACATGTGGGTAGTGGTTACTGCATGGGATAATGCAGCTCTACAGCATCCTAACCAGACCTTACAGCCATGGCAATTTACGACCTCAATTTACTATATGGTTTTCTGCAGACCAAAGATCACCATGGAATTTTACACAGAGGATATCTGGCATATGTGCTGAAAGCAGCACAAGATGAAAAAGCTAACTGGATTACCCTTTGCCCATAGTTTGGATATTGATCACCTCAATAACAAAATGTTTACATATTCTTATAGACTGAGCACGCTAGAAACAGAGGAGACGCTAAAGACTAACTCAACCCTTCATTTTATCCATGGGAAAACAGACATGCTATAAATTTCTCCTCAGACTACTCAACTTGTGTTTTCTAGGGAGTCCTGTGTGGTTCCATACTTGCTCCTAGAGATTCTGACAATCTGCCCAGGTGTTCTCTATCTCTAGGTATGCCAGGATAAGAGCCAAACTGGAGAGAAGTGACCATAGTCATCAGCAGCAGCAGCAGCAGCAGCAGCAGCAGCAACCAGGATCTCCTCCTCAATGATTTCACAAGGGACCCATAGGTTGGGGTAAACTGCAGGTAAAGACCTAAGGGGAACCCTGGGGCCAGACTTTGGGTGCAGAGCCCTGTGGTTCCTCTCTTGTTCTTGCCCATTCTCCATCTTCACTTGTCCAGTCACTTATTTAGAATGTCCCTGATTTGAATCTTAAAAAAAAAAAAACAAAAACAAACTTGTTTTCCTCTCATATTAGCTCAGACCAGTGGTCTCGGTTTAAATTTGAGCTTATAGGTAAAATCAGCTCCCAGAGCAATCTCTTTCCTTTGTTATTTGCTGAATGGGTCCCTGAAGAGAGGGAGCCCCTATTGGTGTGGGTACTAGAAATGAAGATTTTGAAGTTATGGAGAGAAAGAATCTAATTTTCTTATAAAAAGAAATATACATCTTTTTTCTGTTTTTTTTAATTGGACGTTAATAAGAATGCAGATGAATGACAGCCTAATTTCTATCAGTGTGATTTAGAGATCTTTGGTTATACTGTTACAGAGAAACGTCTATGACATGTAGACATTTATTCATCAAACACATATTGAACATCTTCTTTCCAGTCCCTATGCTAAGCATAGCATTACCTTGTAGAAGAGACAAATAACATTCATCCATTCAATATTATTGAGCTCCTACTAGACAGAGAAAGTTCCTATCTTCATAGAACCTATATTCCAGTAATGAGAGGCTTTCAATAATCGTGTGTACAAAGTAAAACTATCGTTTCAGATATTATAAGTCCTAAAAGAACATAAAAACAGTAGGATAAAGAGTGATGAATGGGATAGGGGATGTGTTACTATAACTATTGTGGTCAGGAAAGGCCACTGTAAGGAAGTGACATTTGAGCTAAAGCCTGACTGTTGGGAAGGAGTCAAATGAGAGGATGAGAGATGCCCCAGGTAGAAGGAATCACATTGCAAAATCCCGTAGATGAGAACAAACTTGACATGCTTTAGGAGCAGAACACTTGTAAGGCTGAAGTGAAGTGAACAAGTGGGAAGTATTTCAGAGAAAAGGTCTGAGAAAGAGGTAGGTTCAGATTACATAGGGACTTATAGGCAAGGTAAAAGGTGTGGATGCTATTCCTAGAATAATGGGAAGGCACTAGAGAGTTTAAAACATGAGAGACAGATGATCAGATTTATGAATATAAATACATACAATTATGGATAAAATATTTACAATATAGGAAGATGACTACAAAGCAGGCCATTACAAAGTATGATAGGAACTATGTTAGTAAAGAAACCTACAGGAAAGAATAGGCAGGCCTCATGGAGTGATGGCATCCCAGGCCATTACAGCGGGTGCAAAGGTATGAAAATATGAATCAACACTGTGAACATGATGGCATGCTGGAGGGGACCACAGGTGGTCAGTCAGCATGGAGGCCAAACAGGTATGAGTCATGCCTGGGAGATCTAGACACCAGCCCCCAAAATTGAAATTATTTTGCAGGCCACTGGTTCTTACTTGACTATCAAAATACTAGTATCGGGCCCCACACCAGACCAATTAGATTGGAAATTCTGAGGTGGGAGGGCAGGAGCCGATATATCTGAAAGCTTTCTGGGTGATACTAATGCACAGCCAAGGTTGAGAAACACTGCCGGAGGTGATGATTGAGGGGCTCCACAGGGTTTGAGACACATGGTAACAATTATTTATTTTCCATTACAAATTTGTTTTTCTAAAGATTATATTTTAGAATATGGTATTTTTAAAGTATAATATATTCAAGCAATGATGACAGATTAATTACCTACATTTGCATTTAAAAGTGCTGAACATTGTCACAAATGGAGTCACAAGTTTCCATTCCTCCTGAACTCTGGCTCTTATGACAGTTTATGAGAAACGTAGAAACTTCTAAATGGAGGAAACCATCAACAGTACAGAGTTGGCGGATTTTAGAGCCAGAAGGGTACTCCCAAGAGCCCCTTTAGTTTATAGATACAAAAAGAGAGGCCCAAAGAGGTATCATGACAAGGCCAAGGCTACCCAGGGTTAGCAGCAAGGACAGAACTAGAAGCTAAGCTGTTTCCACCTCACCATGCTGCTGCTGATTTATTACTAATGAGAAGCCATCCTAATTTCTGGACTTGGCATCTTTCACAATGTCAAGTAGATCATGAAAGAGCACTTAATCTTAGAAAAGAAATGTAAAAGAGAAAAAGGATTGGGGGGGAAAAAAGGCCAAACTAATTAAATACAGTTTTGGGCACATACAACTTTATTTTTCAGGTTATCCTCTTAGTTTATGACCACTAAAGTTACTGCTTCTTCTCATGCTTTCTTTTGCTATTTCCACTGGCTTCTGTAAACTGAGAATTCGTTCAAAGTAATCCAAGTTTTCTACAGTTTAGTGATTCTTGTTCAAGTCACATATTTCAAGACGCAGACCCACAATTTTCTCCAGCCTCTGGAAGACAGAAGAGTTTGAAGCAAGAGACCTAGAAGACTGAGTCCTTTCACCATGCGGCAGGATGCATCTCAGGACAGAACGCCTGGCTCTATGTTAGAATCAAACACCCGAGCATTTTTTTTTGAGTCTATATTTGAAATATTCTTCCACGACTGAAAGCTGAACTATACTGTACATTTTAAAGGTGTGTCAGGCAAATGTGGCAGCGTGCTATCTGCATTTATACCACCTTTGAGCTCTAGACCCAAGATTCACGCAGCAGCAATGACCAACCATGTGGTTCTTCTCCATTTCTTGATGAAGTCTTTCATTTTACTTTCCTCTGGACAAGGTGGAGGAGTGCACTGAGATCTTAAATGTCAGCTGAGTTATTCTGAACCAGAGGTAAAGGATGTCTCAGCAAGGGCACTGTCCAATCTGGATGCAGCGATAGACATAGAAACTGACTTTGTACGTTTAAGTGTGTGGGTTCTGCAGTGAATCCAAAAGACAGTGCTTCTTGCTACTCACAATGACCAAAGAAGAGACTGGTTTCAAGCTGGACTGTGTGTCAGCTATGAAAGCTATGACCATCCCCAGCAGAGGTAGATATTGCAATTGAGTCAACAGACATAGTGGCTTGGCCAAGGCTTGGTCATGCAAAGATGGAAGCAAATCCTTAGGCATTAAAAATCAGTCAAGTAGCCCAAGAGCAAGACTACATACAGATGAGCTCAGAAGGAGGAGCACAGAGCTTGGAAGTTGGCTCGGAGCAAGCCTATGGGTGAACTATGTGAGGTCCATGGTCAAGGGCTACCCAGCCCAAGGGTGGTCACTTCTGACTTTACAGGGACTGAGTTCAAGACAGCCATCAGTATGCTTTCTTCAGCCAGAAATCCTCTGAAATTGTCTCCATATCTTCTTAGGATATACCCAGAACTCTACCACTGTCCAGAATAGAAGTAAGCATGCCCAGAAGTAGGCATATCTTTCTAAACTATGAAACTACACTTTATAGTCCTTTAAGATCTTTTGATATTATTTTCATGAGTAACTTAGGTATTTTGTTTTCAACTCCCAAAAGGACATCACTACTCTACATTACCTAGTTTTTCTCTTAGAGGCTTTTATAGACTTATCCAATGATTTTTCTCCCTGCGTAAAGGTCCTAAAATAGTTCTACATCCTGTTGTAGTATTTATACATTTCTTCTTCTACTTTTATATTTTTTCTTTTTACTTCTTATGCAACTCCAATTCTAGAGCCTATTATGTGTTTTGGAAACTGTTTTTCTTTCCTATCTATTTTCTGGAGTGCGTTCAGCTTATAAAAACCTGTAAAGAACACCAACAAAAAATATATTTTAATGTCGTGAACAGATTTAGGCTACAGGATGCACGTTCTAATGCAGCATTAGGTGAGGACACTTTTCTCCACACTTGCAAGGTGATTTGTCAAAACAAATACTTTACCACTCTTCTCTGTAAGACTTCATATATTCCATACATGGTGGTTCCTTTCTATTTTTAATGCATCTGGAAATACAAAAGATGACCCAAGTGTCACTATCATGGAATTCCTGGCTCCTTCCCTCTGTGTGAGTGATCAACCACCCATCAGCAAATCCTGCAGTAGCTGCTTACGCTTCATGGATGCTTCCATTGCCTGTTCACATCCTCACTCTGAAGAGGTTTGCCAGGAATGTCTTCTGGACCCAGGGCTGGTGTGCACATGCAACCTTCTGGCTGACATCCACTCTCAGGCACTCATACTAACATGCCAGGAAAATATGGAGCTCTTTTTTATTTTTATACATTTATTTTTTGTCCTTTTCATCTTCAAACATGATCTTATCTGTGCCATGTTTTCAACAGAGCTAAGGGGACTGTGGGTAGCTTGTATTTGTTCCCTGTGTGGTCCTGGTGCGGATGCTGTGGTTTCAGAGAGAGCAGCAGCAGGAAGAGATGTGGAGTGTAGAAGGAGGTACCGGTGTCATCTCCATCACGCACCCCCTTCTCACACATGAAGAACTCCTTAATGCCACCGATGCATCCCACACAAGAGATGCACTCAGCCATCCTCATCTCCTTCAGACTCTCTTATTTCTAGGAGTGGTATTTGGAAGTCAAAATGCTTCTTCTTTGGAATAACCTGTAGTAAGGAAGGTCTTCAGATGCAGGAAGCAGGTTCCATTTTGCTAAGGAGAAAAAGGACAAAACTGTAGTTGATGCTTCTCTAGTTTCCAGGCAATCTTCTCCATCATATATAACTCTAATAACAGCCCCTTCTGAGGGCACTAGCAGCTCTGAAGGCCCCACCTCGGGAGTAAGACTGGGTGTTTGACTTTGCCTTAGAGCATGGATTCACAAGAATTCAAATATAATTTACATACATTATGGAAATAAGCCACTGGTGCTAAAACAGACTATAATAATCAGAGTTCAGATGAATTTAAACTCTTACCTTTCTGAGAGGAGACAGCTCTTTTTTTCTTTGTGAATCTCAAAGTGAAGGGCCACAAGGGGCTGATTTCCAACTTCCTTCCAACTCCTACACCTTCACACTGGCTCTTACTCCTGCCACGCAAGGCAGTGTGAGCTTCTTGTTTTATAATCTCCACGGGCTCCAGCGAGAGTCCACTCCACCCAGACTTTAAAGGCCTAGTTAGGAGGACTGGAACTTGTCCTCCAACCTGTGGAGCAAAATTCAACAAGAAGAAGCCCACAAGGAAGGCACTGGTTTTCCCTATCCCCAGCCCCCTCTCAGTCCACTGGTTGCCTGCCTTGAAGGCAGAAACAAATGTAGCCGGTCCATCTGAGAGCTATGCCTGGCTCTGTCCATGACTCAAAATCATCTGGCACCACAGGCAGTCCTACATTCAACAGTGTTCTGCATCATTTTCGGAGAGAACTTAGAGGAGACACAATACAAGTTTCAATACGTGAAGATGAGAATGTAAACATTTTATTTTGTGTGAAAATGCAACAACTTCTCAATCCAGAAGATGTCCATCTCTCAGCCACTGAGTTACTCTCTGGGCTGTCAGCCTGTGGGGGAGCTCCTCAGAAACTAAGAGGCCATCAGGCAGTATTTATGCCCGTGGTTTTGATCTTCAGAAGCGGCTCAGAGCTAGGAAGAGGAGAAAATTGGGAGGTAATCCTATATGGCTTTGATGTGGAAGCCCACAGGCCTGCAGGTTGAAATGTTCTGGGAGGTGTGCAAATAGCTCTGGCTTCTGGGAGCAGAGTCTGGACTAAAGGACCAGGGTCTGTGGTAGCACAGGACAGTTTGGGTCAAGTGCCTGAAGCCATATGGGACACCCATGTTTCTGTGCTTATAGATGTGAACCCACTTGCATCCTGACCTCCTGGGATAAAGAGTAAGCGGGGTACCAAAGGGAAGAAGAACAAGGAAAGAATAGTGCTGAGGAGGGGCATAACCTTGGGGCAGAGGTAGAGCCAAGGAGGTGACCTCAGATCACATGTTATTAAGTACAGTTTACCGTTCGTCCCAATTCCAATTATTACGATCTAATTGACCCACTCCTGTGGGAATTTCTAGAGCCATCCAAAAGTAATAACAAGAATCCATTGTGTTAATTGAGTCCTGGTAAACAGGGCTAATTCCTCACAATGACTGTAAATACGAGCATTCACTACAAAGTGCAATAATTGTCCCACAACACTCAGAGTGTCAAATTTAATTGAATGTCAGCTTTGTCCAGTATCTGCATCGCTTTGTTTTTTTTGTGGGGAGATGCTTATGATTTTCTGTGCGGTAAAATACACACAACATAAAATTTAGCATTTTAACTATTTTCAAGTGTACATACAGTTCAGTGGCATTTGGTACATTTACATTGTTGTACAACCATCACCACCATCCACCTCCAGGACCTTTTCACCATCGCATAGTGAAAACTGCATTATTTTTCACACAGTCTGTGAGCCACCCCAGACCCCAAAGCATGAGGAATCTGCCTGTCTTCCTGTTCAGTCCTGGGGAGAACTCTAAGACAATATATAGCATTTTAAGGTTTACAAAGTGTTCTTCAGTGCACATGTCAACTTATATGCCTCCTGCAAAAGGGAGAAGAGCAAGGCTCTGAGAGGGGGACAGACTTGCTCAAATAGTGACAACAGATGGAAATGGGGTAGGCTTCAGGTGCAGATCCCTTTGCACCTCATCACCTCTTACACTGAGGCAGAAGAAGGCAAAGGTCCACAGAAGTAGCACCTAAGGACACCCTCTAAGGGCAGAGCTGTCTCTTGTCCCACCCTCGACTTTATGGAGTTCTCACTGCTTTTGGGACAGAGAGCCAGAGCTGCCTGGGGCCCAGAAACGGAGGGCAGTCTCATACACAGCACTCCTTACAAAAGCCAATTTGGGTAGTTTAGCACTTTCTCTCCTCTCCTTCCTTTGCATCAAAAACCAACACCCCATCACTTTTTTTTTCCATCCACTTTTTAATAAGATTACCATAACAACACCCTCTCCAGGCCCTCTTCACAGCAAACACCTCCCCTTTTCCTGATAATCATTTTAACCAAATTCCTGCATAACAATGGAAGCAACCAACAGAGCCTGCCCGGTGTGATTTCTCCTTCCTGAACCTCTAGAGATGGCTCTGCCTATGACTGGACTCCACTGTATTGATTTCTTAGGGCTGCCTCAACAAATTACCACAAACTAGATGGCTTAAAACAAAAGATAAAACAAAACAAAACAAATAACCAGAAATGTATCCTCTCACAGTTCAGGCCAGAAGTCCAAAATCAAGGTGTTACCAGTGCCGCGCCCCCACCGAAGGCTCTAGGGAAGAATCCTTGCACACCTCTTCTTAATTTCTGTAGCTCCTGACAATCCCTGGCATTCCCAGACTTGTAGCTATATCATTCGTCTCTGCCTCTACCTTCATGTGGCCTTCTTCTCTATGTGTCCCCTGCTCTTAGAAGGATGTCGTCCATTGGATTTAGAGCCCATCCTGCTGCCGTCCAGTAGCAGCCCACCAAACCTTAACTAATTATATTGGCAAAGACCCAATTTCCAAAAAGGTCATATTCTGAGGTTTCTGGTAGACATGAACTTTCAGAGGACACTTAATTCAATACACCTACCTTCCATTTTAAGATGTGTTAAATCCATTTTCTTATTTTCTCTGGAGTTGTATTTGTTTTTATTTTCATCTTTAGCACCTGCTCCATTCCAATCCTATTCTTGACCACTTTGTTGGAAACCTTTCTGAGGCATCTGCCTCCATTCCCCTTAGCCCATTAAACATCTCCAGATCTCACTTTAAAATGGGTGCATGGACACCAGGTCAAGAAGGAAATAATAGGGATCCCTGGGTGGCACAGCGGTTTGGCTCCTGCCTTTGGCCCAGGGCGCAATCCTGGAGACCTGGGATCGAATCCCACGTCGGGCTCCCGGTGCATGGAGCCTGCTTCTCCCTCTGCCTATGTCTTTGCCCCTCTCTCTGTGTGTGTGTGACTATCATAAATAAAATAAAAAAAAAAAGGAAATAATAGTAAGTTGCCCAGAGAGGGTTCATTATTTCAAGTATCCATCTCTCCATGTTCTCCCAAGAAGCAATGTGTGCTCATCTTGCACTCAGCGTTGCACTGGGGGTTACTGAGGCTCCTGCCCTCCAGGAGCTTAGTGCAGATAAAAGAAGTAAGCTACTGCATAGTTAGATGAACATGGAAGGTAAAAGACTCAAATACTAAAGGGTGGAGTAGATGTGTACACGTAGAGCAGCAAACGACATGGGACAACCTGGGAAAAGGCTCAAAGGTACAAATAAGCCTGGTGATTTCTGGGGACCATGAGCAGAACACCTCTGACTACACAATAGGTTTTGCTGCAGAGAGTGGGCTGGATCAGTGATAAGCTTCAGAAGACTACTGTTTGCAGATGTGAGCCTGATTCTATTGGGCCTTGAGTCCAGGCCAAGAGGACCCATTAAGGGTTTCTAAGCAATTGGGGAGTTTGACTAAGTGGTGTTCAGGGAAGCCAGATCTAGTTGGGTGTGCATGATGGACTGGGAGGAGTAGAGAGTTGGTAAGGAAGCCCTGGCTGGGAGCCCAGTTAAGATAGGCCTTGGGGCCAGAGCTTTATTCCTCCGCTGTCGGTGAATGCCCGTCCATTGCAGTAACCTTCCGTTAGATTCTCTATCAATACAGTCATCCTGACATGGCTGGGGGTAGGGCACCTGGCTGGCTTCCAGCCCTCTCTTCCCATTAACATGATGAGTTGCAGAGAGCATGTCAGGCAGAGCTTTCAGTGAATTCCAGGAATGGAGATCCCCGTTAGACAAAATTCCCCAAAGAGGAGCCCAGGAGTGCTTTGCAAATCAACACATGAACGCTTCTTATGGACAATGGCCTGTCCGGGGAGGACAGAATCACCATCTCAGCTCAGATCCTGTTTTCTCTCACTGTTGTACTTCCCTAGGACTGGTGCTGGCATCCAGGAGGTAACAGGGCGACCCCAGCTCAGGCACTATTTTGCAGCAGAGAACACCATATAAGTGATTATCATCTCTGATTAGACTGGGAGCTTCCCCAAAAGGGTGGGCTGTCTTCCCCATAAGGCTCCCTCCACGGAGGTCCTTACTGTCAATAGACATAAAGCCCAGGGGAGATTATAACACACACCCCAGGTTCTCCATCCTCTTCATTCATCCACAAACTCCCCTGCGTGGGTCCTTAAGGAACAGAGGGAGAGGTGGAAGTAACGTGGAGAGGGCAGGAGCAAACTAGAATATGGTGGGGAGAATAATTTCTGAACTCCACAAGGTACATCTCTGAGCCTCTTTTCTTGCTTAGGCCTTCCTGGAGAAAAAAGAGGGGAGCTCCAACAATCAGGAGGACGGCTGACTCCTTTGGCTTCCCTTCTCTTTAAGAAAGGCTTTGTACACCATCACAGAAGGCTTCTAATGGCCCCACAGGAGGCTTCCGTGGGTCCCACAGGAGGTTTCCACAGGCCTCAGGAAAGAACTTGTGGCAGGTGCCCACAGGGGAAAGGGGCAGGCAGGGCATTTCCAGAATGCAGCTAAGACAAAGGGGAGAAAAGGCACAGTCTCCACTTCCACCTGCTTTTAAACTGGAAGTTCAAGCTTCACTAGAAATAGATGGTACACAGGATGGGAGTCCACAAGGAAAATAACATCCCCCAGATTGTTTTCCCTTTTTTAGTAATCAATCTAATTTGAAAGACATAACAACTTCCGCCCCCTTTATTTCTGAAGAGAGATGCAAACAGGTGATCTATTTGTACTAAAATTAAACTCCCTCTGTGTGTAGTTTCTTGATGGTATTCATATATTGAATCTGACTCACACTTTTGATGTGGAAAGGTTTTATTAACATAACTACTTATCCCAGCCCACTCCCATTGGGATTCATGGCTCTTGCCCAAAGTACATTTTGGCTACTTCTATGTTACCTTAAACTCTGGCACAGATTAACAACTCATGACAAGCACTTCACAGATTCTATGAGAAATTCCTGGCTGTCCCTGAGTAATAATCATGAAGCAAAACTGAAAGTAAGAAGCAGCGTTGGCTACACAAGCAAAGACCCCCAGATTGTGCAGTCTAGAGACCCAGTATCTTATCACAGCACTGTGATCCAGCCACTTGCGTCCTCAGGGTCTCAGGCTCCTCATCTGTAGAATGAGACTGCTGGACTCACACAGTTCTCAGTTCTCGTCCAGCTCTGACTTCCTGTGATTGTAAAAGACATTTAAAAATATCCCCAGGGAAAGAAATCTCACAATATTATTTAGTCATGAGAAGATTGAACTAATGATATCTAATATCCCTGGGTTCTAAAGTCTGTTATTCTATTATATACAATGTTTTTTTTAATGTGCAAAGATTACTAAAAAAAAAATTTATTTTTAAACAAACAAAACAGAAGACTCCTTTTTTAATGCCCATTTAAAAGAACCAAAGTTAAAGATCTTAAAATAAAATCTCCAGCCATTCTGTGCTCACACGCAGAGAAAGTGGGTGGATGAGATCAAAGCTGTACAACATCTGGGGTGGCAAAGACTTGTGGTAACTGGGACTGTTTGCTGATTGAAACAAGACACGACAGTTATGAGATATTATACCACAGTTCTTTTTTTTTTTAAAAAAAAGATTTTATTTATTTGAGAAAGAGAGCAAGCACGAGCATGGGAGAGGAACAGAGGGAGAGGGAGAAGCAGATTCCCCACCTAGCAGGAAGCCTGATGTGGACCTGGATTCCAAGACTCTGGTATCATGACCTGAGTCAAAGGCAGACACTTAACTAAGCCGCCCAGGCGCCCCCATACCACAGTTCTAACTCCACGTTACTGCTAGGTCTTTTGCCGCAGAAGGAACCTAAGATCCAAACATATTGATGACCTTATGTGAAACAAATCTCTTGACAAAGGCACAGCTAAGTGACAGAACCTAGAGCATCAGAACAGCATCTCAAAATACTTAAGAAGAACTTGGATGAAGCAACCAAAGGCTTCAGCAGGTGCCCAACTTGGATGTTACTATGCAAAACCTGCTATCCAAGTTGAAGTCACCCTAGTTAACAGGCATAGATTAGTTCAGGTAACAATGGAGGTACAAAGAAGGTACAATATAGGGACAGACAGGTAAGATACATCAGCAAATAACCCCCTGAACCTGGCCATGGCAGGGGAGAGAGATGAGTAAGGGGTGAGGTCAGGTGATCAAGCATCAGAATGGTTTTGTCAGGCTCCAAGTTTAAGCAGAGACTGTCACTAACAGAGCCAGAAGTAAAGTAAACCTTCAAGGGCTAGGAATAGATTTTGTGTGCCAGTATACAGAAGACGCTCAACCATACGTGCTGACCGCATGGAAATTACAAAGAAGCTACTGCTCCCTGGTTCACTGAACAATATTTCCCATTCATGGCAGCTCAGACTGCCAGGTCAGCTGCAGGAGAGGGAAACGGGAATAAAGGGTAACCTCCTAAGCTTCAAGGTGCTGGGACCAGCCAGGCTCCTGTCCCCTGGAAAGAGGATCCCACTTCATCAACCACCCCAGACATCACTGATGGAAAGGAGCTGTATTATCTGGATGGGCTGGGGATCTACCAGAGAGCCAATGTCCTCCATAGTCTAAGTTGGCTGGGACTCTTGGATAAGGGGTAGTCATTTATCTGAAGAAATGCCCCTTAGCAGCACCCCTTACCCAACTGTCTTAGGGTCTTAGAAAAACTAAAAGATTTCAGGTTGCTGGAAGTAGTTGGACACAAACAAGTGACCCTCCACAGAGTCATTAAAATGAGCGAGCAATTAAAGGCTCTGGGTGTCTAAATCCTGAGCACTCACATAAGGTGGATGTGATAAACCCCAAGAATAAGCACCAGCTAAGCCTGTTTTCAGAAAGTGTTCCCTTATTATTAGGAAAACTAGCATCAGATAAAGTAATGATCGTTTTCAGTTGATCTTTTGAGAAATTATATTTAATTTGATACTAGGTATTGCATTCCTTTAAGGTCCGTTTCTTATGACACATCCATCTTCCAAAAGATAGGACAGTTAACCAACACATCCTGGATTCTGTTAGAGTTATTTTACTTGGAGAAGCATATCTAAATACAGTCTGAGTCAATGGGTTTTATATCTGGAGAATATCTGGACCTCTGATCTGCCCTGGCCTCCATTAGTCATCCATGCCCGTGTTGAGGATTTAGCTAGCCACGTACTCTATACAATCAAATTCAATGTAGTACCAATTATTTGGCGGCAACTCCAAATTTTAATACATGGAAATACACCCACAAGTATATGGTCACTTGGTTTATGACAAAGGTGACACTATAGTGCTGCGGGGAGAGGATGGTCTTTTCAACAAATGATTCTAAGCCAACTGAATAGCAAAACAGGAAGGAAAAAATAAAAGAGTCTTTCCCTCACCACAGAGGAAAAGCACTTTCAAATGTATCACTGATCTAAATGTGAAAAGTAAAACAGTAAAGTTTTTTCGGTACAAAATTTAGAGTAGACAAGGATTTCTTAAACGGGACACAAAAAGCGCTAACCATAAAAGAAAATATTTTATAGACTGGATTACATTAAAATTATTAATGTATATTCATCAAAATACACGAAGAGCATGAAGAGGCAAGCCATAGACTGGAAGGAGATGTTCACAAAACACATATCAAAGGATTCCCATCCAGAATATATAAAGAACTCCTACAACTCAATAAGAAAAATGCAGATAATTCAATAGCAAGGAGAAGGCAAAACAACCAAAGATTCCCTTTACAAAAGATAGCATCTAAATGGGTCAATAAACATACAAAATGTTCTTGACTTCATTTACCATCCAGGAAATACAAATACAAAACAAAACAAAACCCATCCATAAAGTGGCACCATCACATACCTACCAGAAGAGCTAAAATAGAAAAGACAAAGAATACCAATGGTTAGCAAAGATGTGGAGCAATAGAAGTGTCCTCCCCTCTAGCGGAAATGCAAATTGTTAGAACTACTTTGGAAAACTATTTGGCAGTATTAAACTAAAGCTAAACATACTCATGCCCTGTAGCTTGATAATTTCTCTCTTAGATATACACAATATACAATACTGGGTGCATGTATTCATCAATAGACCTACACAAAAGTGTTCACAGTAGCTTTATTCATGATCGCCCCCAAACTGGAAACAACTCAAATACTCAAGTACTTTAAACGGTGAAATGGAGAAATTCCAGCATATATGTATGGTAAACTACTACACAGCAATGAATGTGACACATAATTGCTGTACTGAATATGGATTAATCTCATACATGCAACGTTTGGACAAAAGAAGACAGACGTTAAATAATATATCCTTGAAGATTCCATTTATATAAGGTTTCAAACAGGCAAAAAGTCTTAGGGAGCTGGAAGTCACCCTAGATGTTGACCTTGTAGGGAGGGACTGGTAAAAGGAAGGGGGTCGTGGAGGGCCAGTGTTCCGGAGTAATGTTCTGTTTCTTGATCTATATGCTAGTTACTCAAGTGTGTTCACTAGGTAAAAATTCACTGAGCTTAGAATTTGTGTACTTTTCTGGATGCATGTTATATACTTCCATAAAAAGTTTACAATATGAAAATACAAATGCAAATTAAATTTAAGAAAGTCTATGTGGGGAAAAGAATTCATGAAAACTGACTTGCAAGTCCAAAGCTATCAAATGACAGTGAAATTGATACCTTCTTATTGTTTAGATTTTTCTGTTCTCAAATGAGATTTTGCTTCATTTAAGATTTTCAAAAACAATTGGAAGCCACAGTCTTATTTATTGAACAAGTATACACCTGAGGCTTTTCAGTCTTCATTGGAAGCTCTGAGGACATCAAAATTGTTAAATTTTGCTTGGTTTACTTGCACTTTTTCCTATGTTAATATATGGGTTTTTTAAAATGCAATTTTTCTTGGCTAACACCCTCTAATAAAGATTAACAACCCTAATATTTACATAGCCAGCAAGCAAATTCAGCTGAGCTGAACACAGTAGGCTTCAGCCAGTGGCTATCATTCAGGTCTAACAGGCTCATGCTCACTGGAAAGGGAAGATTGGGAGCAATTATTTTAGTAATCCAAGCCAAGAAACACAGCCATGCTATTCGGGGTGGGGTAGGTGGGGATGGGTAGCAATACCGCATAGAGACCAAGCCTGCGCTAGTGAAACAGAGCCTGGTGGGCCAGAAGGAGCTCATGGTTTCCTACAGAACATGTGTGCTGACTTCCATCCCTTCTGGAGGAAAGCCTTTCCAGGAGATGGGATCATTCTCTTTCACTCACCAAGCTAAAATTTGTACCATGTCCATGGTTTACAAAGTTTCCTAGAGACTAATATCCTATGAGTCTCTTGCTTATCCTAAAAGGAAAAGAGGGAAGTTATTATCATTCCCTTTCTGCTCCTGAAAAAACGAAGACTCAGACAGCGAAGGGATTCCTTACAGCCCCAGCAATGGTAACTCACCCACCAAGGACAAAGCACATTCAGTCACAGTGCTCAGGATTAAGAACAAGTAACTGTTGAGTGTGATAATGGTTCAAATGCTTCAGTCTTGACTCTACTACAGAAAGGTCATCAGCAATGGCAGAAACATGTGCCATCTGGGTAGCCTGTGGGTTGGAAACATGAGATCTATCCATGAATATGATAGGTTTGGGTTCTGCTAGAGATGGTATGTTGTGAATACCAAACAGTATAAAGAGCAGTGGCTTTAGAGTCCAGTAGATTTGGCTTTGAATCCCATCTCTATTTTTCTCCAGAATAAGTTACTTTGCTCCAATGAGCTTCAGTTTCCTTGACTATAAAATAGCAATGATAATACTTAAACATCAGAATCATTGTGAAAATTGATGAAATAACATATGTTAAGTTCCTGGAATATAGTAAGCACTAAATAAGTATTATTTCCTTTCCCTACTCCCTACCTTAAAAAAAAGAAAAGAAAAGAAAGAAAATAGTTTGTATCTTCTTTAGCAGCTAGAATGAAATAAAAACATAAATCATTTAAAGTCATATCATACAGAATAATCATATATGAATATATAAAAAACCTTCTAAGATAGCCCAATTTAAGAACCTTGGCTTATTTTTTTTTTTTTTCTTTTTCACCTGGAAGTAACCTGATTAACTCAGTACCTGCTTCATTCCTGCTTCATTTTCTGGAATAGAAATTGCAATGATCTTCTCCTTAATTTCAATCTAAGTGATTAACATGACAAAAACATGTCATCTGTAGTCAGAATCCAGCTCTCATGAATTTCTCTAGGACTGATGTTGCCAAATGCTGCCTGAAAGAAGATGGTCTGATTGCCAGGTTAAGTCCAGATGTTGCTCTGGACTTACCCAGAGAAGCTGAGAGAAAGGGTCTTATATATCTGGCTACCTATCACTTTCCTTTTAAAAAGCAAATACAATCTTTTCAAAATCTACAGGTATTCTTCCATGAAAATCTTTTGCTATCTCCTCAAACTCCATGAATACCCTCTACCCATAAATTGATTCCTCCTCCCAACTGTCCTATTTCTATCCATGCCTACACATTCTTAGAATCTCAGAAATAAGAAAATAGAAGGACTTCCATTAAAGACATTGGTCCAATGTAAAAAAAAAAAAAAAAAAATACAGGAATCATCCCTGTACTGTCTTCCAGCATACAGGAGCTAACTACTTCCTTGCTGCATTTTTCCCATTCTTGGTCAAGTTCTTCCATGAGTCCATCAGGAATGTTTCCCTTATGTCTTCCCCATGTGCGCCCCCCCCCCCACCCCGCCCCATTCACTAATCCTGGTTTTGTCTTCAAGAGCAGTGCGGGGGACATAGATCAACCTTACCTTTCTTCTACACTGGAGGCCCAGCAATACGGAAGACAGCCATTATGTTTATATGCATGCTTTCTGCTCTGAGTCAAACATTCAACTCAAAAAACATCTGTGAGGGTCAACCATGTGCATCGCACTGGTTTAGGTGCTAAGACAGGAGAACTAAATAGCATACGCCATCTACACACAAGACAGCCACACTAGTCACTAAGAACAATCTGGATATAACCTGGCTTCCAGACTATTCTCTCTCTCCCTCCTCCAGATACACTATGACTTGTTGATGCTTCTCTTCAAGCATGGTACCCAGAATGTGGGAGGAAAAAAACAGATGAGTGCATTGTGTTGTTGGCATTTACCCAAAGGAACTAAAACCTTGCACGTGGATGGATGTTTATAGCTTTACTCAAAATTGCCAAAACTTGGAAGCAACCAAGATAACCCTTTAGTCGGTGAGATGAATTATGGTATATCCAGGCAATAGAATATTATTCAGTGCTAAAAAAGAAATGAGCTGTTAAGCCACAAAAAGACATGAAGAAATCTTAAATGCATATTGCTAAGTGAAGAAGCCAACCTGAAGACACTACGTACTGAATAACTGCAACAATCTGACATTCTGGAAAAGATCAAACTATGGAGATAGTAAAAAAAGATCACTGGTTGCCAAGGGTTAGCAGGAGAGAAGGACAAATAGGCAAAACACAGGGGATTTTTACAGTGGTGTGGGCTCATCGATGAATTGTCACAAATGTACCACTCTGGTGGGGGATGCTGACAATCAGGGAGGCTGAGAATGTGGAGGAGGGGGGCAGGATATAAAAGGGAAATCTCTGTACCTTTCTCTTTGTTTTCAGTCAACCTACAACTGCTCTAAAAAAAAACAGTCCTTTAAAGAAATTAATAGAAAAAAGTGTATGGCTGAGTCAGTGGATTATATCAACGTCAATTTTCTGATACTGCGCTAACACTGGGAGGTGCTAGAAGAAAGGTGCACAGGAGCTCCCCGTATGTTTCTTTGCAACTTTCTATGAATCTCTATTTTAAAATTAAAAGTTTAAAGATAAAGATTGGCAAGCTCATGGATGGGACAATTTAAAGACTAACAGAAGGCCCAAACCAGGGTGGGTTTATCTACTGAAATACCTCTGGAAATGAATACCAAGGAGAAGAGAGAAGACTGCCAATGCAAGGTCTACACCCTGCCCTCCCTAGGACATAGGGCATCATTCTGGAAGGACAACCCTGAGCTCTGTGATCTGTATCTCCAGGGCCTTCTTCTGCTTCTTTTTATTTAAAGATTTTACTTATTTATTCATGAGAGAGACACACACAGAGAGAGGCAGAGACACAGGCAGAGGGAGAAGCAGGCTCCATGCAGGGAGCCCGACGTGGGACTTGATCCCAGGTCTCCAGGATCATGGTTTTTTTGTTTTGTTTTGTTTTCCAGGGCCTTCTTCTCATTCCTATTCTGGAATGTCTGCAAGGGAAGTCTGTGGTCCATGCTCCTTGTCACCTGGAGGGGCTATGTGGATGGGAGTGGGGGTCATGAAGTATCAGGCTCCAGAGTCCAACACACCTGTCTTTAAAATGCGGGTCTACGACTCCCCCCAGCTGCAGTGAGCAGGCCATATTATTTGCCCTCTTCAGGCCTCCACAAAACAGAGATGGAGACAAGCATTGTAATCACATAAGGCTCTGAGAGGAGGCAATGAAATAATTCCTATAAAACTCCAGCATCCACCAAAACCTCAAAAACCATTCGTGGTCTGAGGGCCTCCTGCATGAGTAAAGCGTAGGTTTTCAGGACACACTCTTATTCCTTTCACAACATCAGAGAAGGTCTGCATTCTCCTGCTTGCCAGTACCTCTCCAGGGTGCCACGACATCTCCCATTTTCAGCTGCTCCATCCAATGCATTTTCAACCAAGTGCAGTAAAGGACCGGTTTGGTGTTTGTTTTTTTCTTTCATTTTTTTTTTTTGTTCCAGTCTGCCATAGGGCTGGTACTTTCATAAAATACCCCAAAAATGAATTACTAGAGACATGCAATTTTAAAAACAAAATATAAGCCCCTTTTAAAAAAATGTTTAGACTCAGACAAAATTATTTTTGGAAAATTGCTATAAAAGTTTATAAATGCTTCAATTTCTCTACTCCTCGTTACTGACTGATAACAAATAGTTGGCAGAGCTGGGCCATGACTGCACCTCGGGTAGCGCCTCTCTGGTACCTCCTTTCTCCAGGCTCCTAAACGACTTTAGTCATAAAACACAACTAAATACTTCAAATCTGGGATCCCTGGGTGCCTCAGCGGTTTAGCACCTGCCTTTGGCCCAGGGCGCGATCCTGGAGTCCCGGGATCAAGTCCCACATCGGGCTCCCTGCATGGAGCCTGCTTCTCCCTCTGCCTGTGTCTCTGCCTCTTTCTCCCTCTATGTCTATCATGAATAAATAAATAAAATCTTAAAATAAATAAATAAATAAATAAATAAATACTTCAAATCTCTATTTTTTATATCGACGTAAATTTTCCCAGCCAGATTGCATGTTTTTTGAGCGCCAGGATCATGTCCACTATGCCTAGGGTAGGAAAGATGATTTACAAGGGCTCAAACCCTTGCTGATGATCCAAATATTAAACAGCCACATTGGCTACTTCTGCTTTTTCATGATTTAGACAACTTGATAGCATATTTGTGAAAACCTACCCAATGAACACATTTTGTCCCTTTAGCATCCCTCCCTGTTTGCCTGCCCTCCGTCTCTTTGTGTGTGTGTGTGTGTCTTTTTTACCACCTGCTGTAACTCCATTTAACTAAATGCACCAGATACAGTCACTGTTTCTCTTCCACTGAGGGGCAAAGCAGAATAAATCCAGAAAACGGAAAATCACATTCATCAGAAAAGCTGGCTCTGACTCAGCAAATAAACAGTCAAAGAAATAGAGAGTTTATATTAATTTACTTCCAGAAAAAAATAAAAAATAAAAAAAAATAAATAAAAGGGATCCCTGGGTGGCGCAGTGGTTTAGCGCCTGCCTTTGGCCCAGGGCGCAATCCTGGAGACCCGGGATCGAATCCCACGTCAGGCTCCCGGTGCATGGAGCCTGCTTCTCCCTCTGCCTGTGTCTCTGCCTCTCTCTCTCTCTCTCTGTGACTATCATAAATAAATAAAAATTAAAAAAAAATAATTTACTTCCAGGGGGCACTGTTATTCTCACCTCTGTGTCTCTCTAATGCTGAGCCCATAATAGCTGCTCAATAAACGTTTGTGTGAGCTGGTCAGAGTGCTGGCTGTATCTCAGGCTGCATCTCAGGGTCTACAGGTCACATTTTCAGTCATGTCACTCAGCAGGCCAGGGCAGACAGGGCACTCAGCAGAAAGGGCCAATGAGTGGCAGTGTTATAGGAAGGAGCTCAGGTTCATTTAGACCAGTGGTTTTCTACTCCTGGCTGCACAGTGCAATCACCTGAAGAATTTAATTACCCAGGCCTTCCTCCCAGACCCAGAGATTTTTTTTTTTTAATTGTTCTGGGGTGAAACCGGAGCATCAGCATTTCTCAGATTCCACAGGTAACTCCAGTGTGTGGCTAGGATTTAAAAAAAACCCCACTGAGTCGCAATGTCCTTACATCCACACTGGTACTTAGCGGAGCAGATGTTCGTTCCTTAAATGTTTGTTGAGTGGGTGAATGGCTCAATCAATAGATCAATCCATTGATCAATCTAATTTGATCCAACTGGATTCAAATCCAATCATCTATCCAATTACTAGAATGAGTCTGCAGCAAATGTGGAGACAGTTTTGACTCCTGTCTCAGACTCCTCACCTCCAGTAAGCACCTTCTCCAAAGGTCTAGTCTTAGACTCTGGCCAGACAGAAAGCACTCCTCTCTCATTCTCTTGCTAGTGGGAGGGGGGCTTTTTCTGGATCACTGGTCCTAGGAAGGCACTAACTTAGCTCATCCTCACCTTTTTCAAGCAGGAAACTCTTGAGCTTTCTCAAATACACACCAAGAAGGCCCCTACAAATACCACTGGCCTCAACTCACACAGGATGGGAACATGTTATCTCATCTATTTTTTGTGTTTATTTAATAGTTGTTCCTCGATTGTTTTTCTGGCAGTCCACGGGTCCAGGATGCTATCTCAGACAACAGACTTCCAGAGCACAGAAGCCCAAGAACACTTGGTACAAAATGACTGGTTTGTAAAAAGTCTAGTAAGTGGATGTTGCTGTTGCACTGCTTTAGAAGGGCAGGATGGACAGGAGTGGAAGCCGTGTGTGAAGTGAACACGGGGAAGAGGGGGAAGCAATGCAATGTACAGGCCTGGAAGGGGACATGACATGCTGGCTGCCCACTGTGGGCAGGCACAGGTGACACACGTGATTAGGCACTGTCCACCGCCCCATCCCAAGGGGCGGGGAGCAGCTAGCCAAACTCCAAGGTCTCTGCCGGGAATATGTGCCTGGGGCTGCCCCAGCTTCTGACCCTTGGCTGCTCCCTGAGCTGCTGCCACTGCTGATGCTATTTTTAGCTGAACAGTGGCCTCTCCCCAGCCTCCCCTTCTCCAGCTTATTTTCATGACCCCAGAGGAGCCACTGAACTTTCATCCTCCCTCTGGACCCTAAACCTCCCACTCCTCCTCAAGGCTTACACGGAGTCAGTTCAGGATACAACATGGGGATGTTTGGAAGGAGATGAATATAGGGTAGTCAGGAAGTCAGTTGTGAAATCCAACACTTATTTTTTTAAACCAGGGAAAAATTAAAGGAAATACCCCCTCTGTTCCCAAAAGGCAGATACTTTCTGGGTTCTCTCTTCTCTGCAGGCCTGCATATTGATGGCATCCCACCACTAGTACTGACAGGCATTTTCTGGTATATTTCTGTCTTCTCACTAAAAGGGGAAGAGAAAATTTGCACTAATATGGGCACCCCTGTTTCCTGACGCTCTGTTAGATTCTATTCATGGTTTTTCTCATATAAATCTTACAATCCAAGAGCTAAGTTAGGGGCCCCGCCCACGGTCACACAATTAGCAGAGCTAGGATTCAAACCTAGTGACTTCCAAGCTTACCCTGGAACGCAAGCTTCCTGTCACCAGAAAGAGTGACCTATCCCCAGCCCCTTAGACGATGAGCTTCCCAAGGCAGGAATCATGAAGCCCCATTAGATTGGTATCTCACTGAGCTCCATAAATCACATAGACTGACTGAACCACCAGCTTCCAGAAAAGAAAGAGGAAAACATAGTCGCCATCCAAAGGCCAATGAACTATGAAGAAATATGTGCCTTCTGTTTCTCTACCAGCTTCTAAGGTGGCTGGAGAAAAAGAGGAAGGCGTCCAGCCAAGAGTGGTCAGCTACAGACCATCCTAGAGTCAGTAATAACATTTCCTGGTCCCAAAAGCACGTCTCTCAACTGTAGGGACTCTGAGAAAATGATTCATTCATTCATCATCCAACAGATATTTACTGAACACCTACTGTCTGCCAAGGCATGTACTTGGTGTTGGGGACGGTGAACAAAGTATTCAGCGTCTGTCCCGAGGAAGCTAGCAGCTAGAGGCGGAATGATGCTGGGGCTCAGAGGCATTTGTGGAGTAGTGGCATCTCCTGACATACTACCTTAAATTTAGAGCTCAGGCAGTTTTGTGAGAGGAGGAGAAAGAGAAGTAAAGGAAACCAAACACGTTGCTATGCAACCAGGATGATATATTCTTAGCCAGAGCAAGAGGAGCAGCAGCATGGTGCAGGGAGTGGGTGGGGGGAGGAGATGTGGGGGAGGCGGCGGCCCAGAAGTACCAATGGGAGGCAAAGGGGTGCACAGTGAGCACCCCCGCTGCTGCGCACATAGGCTTCACCCCTGGAGCAGCTCACAACTGGCCAATGCTCACCGGAGGTAGCCAGAATAATGTGGGGAGAGGTCCAGGAACCACAGAGAGAGGGCCTCCTGCCCAGCTGCAGAAACCCTTGTTCTGGGGCCTGGAATTAACCTTCCATTATTAAATCCAGGTCTGCACTGAATACAAAGAACAGCATAAAGCCTGGCCTGCTTCCCGCCTGGGGGAACACACCGTCCACCCGGGGAGTACGACACACGTGCATAAACAGAGCATCAACAAGCATTTATTAAGCACCTCTTGCGTGTTCCTTCTGCAAAGCGCAGGATGCTGTGGGGCTGAGGGAGAGCTCACACCAGTGTATAGCGTGGTGCGGATACATGCCTGCAAGGACACAGGCCTGAGTGTTAGACCTGGCTTGGCCATCCACAGGCTCTGTGCCGCCTGCAGCGAGGCTCTCTGGGCCCCAGTCTCTGGATCTCTAGAATGAGCAGTTCTGATATGGCTGAGTCCCTGACACTGTAAATGCAAAAGGACTGCAGAGACAGCAGAATTGGGTATCAAATGGAATACTCGGGAAGCACTCTGAAAGAGGGAGGACTTGAGGATGCAGTGGGGGCGGACGTCTAATCTGTACTGAGGGCCTATTATGCACCCTTAGTTGACCATAAAGAGTTGTTTCCTCATTTTCAGGGCTGAAAAATGCCTAGCCTCAGGGAGGTTAAGTACCTTACTCACAGCTACACAGCTAGGAAGTAGCAAATGCAAGATTCAAACCCAGACCCCCCTGGCTCTGTAGCCTGCGCACTTGGCACTGGGTCACACTGCTTCTCAAAGACGGTAAGGCTTGCGTCCCAATGGGAAAGGAGAAGGACTGCAGGAAGCAACATGGGCAAAGATGTTGATGAGAACTGGCTGGGATTAATGAGGGATGGTTCCTGGGGATGAGGACGGGGCCATGAGTGTGAGGAGGGTGTGGTGAGCAGAAAGAATGAGAAGCCGGCAGTCCCTAACCCACACCCTGTACTGCGCTAAATGCTATGGAAAAGAAAACAGTGTATTAAACAGTCCTTGCCCTGAATTAATCTGCAACCAGGGCGATAAAATGTGAAAATTAACAATTAGTGAAATGTTACAAAAATTGCCAAAGAAGGCATACAAAAATAAATCACAGCACAGTTTAAATGGGGGAAGTGGTGCTTCTGATTTGGGTGGGCTCAGGAGATTCAGTGCAGGACAGGGACTGGAGGCAGGCTTTAAAGGATTCCTGGAGAGGACAGGTGAGGGAGAGGGGAGACAGGTGAGGACCTGTGGGACAGTAAAAATCTCATCCTTTGGAGAAAAAGCAGGAAACATGCTCTGTGGAAGACCACTTCACTTAGGACAAAGAGCTGGTAGGAAACACTACAGACCAGTTGGGTTGGGTGAGACAATGGGGCCTCCAATGAGGGAGTGAAGGGTCCAATCCTTCACCAGAAGGCTATGAGAAGGCTGTGCTCGGGCAGGGGAAAGAAATGGCCAACAAGGAGTTTAAGGAAACGAAGACAGCAGTGCTTGGAGGACCAGGGAAGGCACTGATGGGCATGGGGTGACAGGGTCCCAACTAGGCACTGAGGATGGCAAGGAAGCACCAGTCTCTTGGGTATTTCAAGGATGAACAGAAAAGTCCTAGTGACTGGGGAGCAGAAGAAGGAATCAAAATTAACCTAACTTCACACCAAGAGAACGAGAGTCCCATATTCAGAACTAGAGAAGCCCAGTAAAAAATAAGATTTGTGGGGAGGGTGATGATGAGGTTGATCAGTTTCCTATGGTCTAAGGTTTCTGTAGGCTATTCAAGTGAAAAAAAATCATTAATCCCAAACTGGAAAAGGAGACCTGAGGCTGGGGGAGGGTGGAAGGGGTCTCCCATCATCCAGGGTGAGACAGCCCTCCGCTGCTCCTTAAGCCCCCAGGGAAGGCAAGGCAGCTGCCCTGTGAGTTAGGAACTGTATGTCCTGATAAGACAAGTCACAAGGAGAATGGAAACAGAATCCCTGAGCCAACATTTAATTATTCCCCTCAATAGAGCTAAAGAAGCTCTCAAACAGGGTCAGGCCCGGAAGAATCTAGTACACTTCCCTCTCTCAGCAGGACTTCTTTCTGGGATCACCAGCCTCGCCAGGGACAGAAAATCACCCTGCCCAGCCTCTTGGTATAGAGACACAGGATAAGACTCTGAAGTCAGAAAGATCTGGGTGTGAATGACAGTTGTTCCCCCGACTGTCCACAGGCATCAGGATGCCCCACCTGTCTGAAAGGTAAATAAGCCAAGTGTCTTAGTGTCAGGTGCCTGGCATAGCAGAGGGCATACAGATGGCATCACCCCACCTGGGAGCAGGCCCTTCCATTCCTATTCACTCACTGCTCAGTGATACAGTTTTTCCATTAAGGCCTAGTTACATGCCCTGGGGCAGCACAAAAAAATGTCGATTTCCCCTTCAACCGGCCAGAGGTTGGTCATGTGGGGTCTGGGGCACCACAAAGTGAATTCTATCCTCATGATAAAGTCTGACAGACACAGAGCAGAAGAAGGCTGTAACTGCCCAGGTTCCGTAAGCGCAGCCCCGGGCTCCCAGAATACCACCTGCAGCTGATTGTCGGGGGCACCTGAAACTTGACCATTAGAGGGCTACTTCTTTAGTTTATTTAACACGCTTCTTGTAAATATAAAACTGTCCCGTGAGGAAAGCCCATTAATCTAATACCAGTCAATCATCAGTTACAAAATATACGTTAATTTATCAGCTGCCTGGGCATGCAAGGGTTTTGACACCTTGGGGAGGCGGGAGGGGGTCCTCTTGGAGCTGAGATCACTGATCCTATTTGCAGAGGTTGAAGGGAGTCAGCAACCAGAGGGCAAAGGGACCCGATAGAGCAAGCTCACAGCTTCACGGGGGATCTGAATGAGAGAGGCCATAAAGGAGACACCCTGCTGGCTGGAACTGCCAAGTGACAATGTGGGACCCCAGGGGTATAAAACGAGAGCCACCGGGGCTGAACCTTCTGCGCCTCCTGGAAGCACATTGCCACCTACCAGAGAAGAGCCATCTCCACCGCCCATAGAACCAAAATAAAAGGGATCGGACGCCTGGGTGGCTCAGCGGTTGAGCATCTGCCTTTGGCTCAGGGTGTGATCCTGGGGTCCCAAGATCGAGTCCCACATCGGGCTCCCTGCGTGGAGCCTGCTTCTCCCTCTGCCTGTGTCTCTGCCTCTGTGTGTGTGTCTCTCATGAATAAATAAATAAAATCTTTAAAAAACAAACAAAAAAAATATAAAATAAAAGGGATCGAGGTGTACCAGGAGAGACTGAGGCCAGAGCTAGGAAGCACTTCCAGATAATGCAGAAATTCTGAGCTCTGCTTTCCTTGCCCCCATCACTCTCCCGAAACTGTTCCTTTAAAGAAGACCCGTAATCTCCTGACATCGAGACCCCGGGTTTCTACTGCCTTCTCAGCAGACTAAAGGCCAACGCCCACACGCTCCTGGACACCCCTGTGGAGGGAAGCCGGGGCGCCCTGGCATGACCACTCTCATCTTCCTTCCAGCTGTGACCCAGACTCCGCCTTGCTCCTCTGTGCACTTACCCCAGGCAGAGGGGCCACGGTCCAGTAGGTCTCAAGCAAGGCAGGAAGGACTGGTTCCAGAGTCCCCACCACACAGGGCCTAGCATATGGCCAGTACATAATAAGTCACCAAGAGAGACAGTGAATGCATTAAAATGCTGGCCAAAGGGACCCCTGGGTGGCTCAGCGGTTGAGCGTCTGCCTTCGGCCCAGGGCCTGATCCTGGAGACCCGGGATCGATCCCACATCGGGCTCCCTATGTGGGGCCTGCTTCTCCCCCTGCCTGTGTCTCTGCCTCTCTCTCTCTGTCTCTGTGTCTCTCATGAATAAATAAATAAATAAATATTTAAAAATTAAAAAAAAAATGCTGGCCAAGGTATGGCTCAAGTGGATCATGCCATAGGAAGCCAGAGAAGGCGTGGCGCTCGGTGGGGTTTGCGAGGAAGCTCCACTTACTCAACCGATGGCTGCACTGTGGCGCACAAACACCCAGTCAGCATATTTTCTCCAGAGAACAAGTGAAGCGGAGTGCTCGACCTCAGGGCCCTCTGCCCCCTGCACTCGGGTCTTCTGCATCCCTGGAGGCGTTCCCACAGAGGACCGTACGACCACAGAAGAACGTCCCAAGAATGGATCCCGAGAGGAGAGAGCTTCGCTGCCACGCAGGGACCCTCCTGCTCGGGGCCAGCTTCTCCAGCAGCCCCGCTGCAGGCCCCCTCTCGCCCTCCCTGACCCTGCCCTTGCCTGGGATGCACCAACGATCTCTGCAACGAGCTCTTCCTGCCATCCTACGTCTGTAGTGTACGCACCATGGTCCAGACACAGATGGACAGCATCGGAGAACACCACCCTCCTCACCTGTGGGCCCCTCACCCCATGGCGTCCCCTTTCCTTCCAGCAGAGGTGCCCTGGCACCCAACAAATGGGGAGCTCTCCGGGGAACCAAAGCCATGACGGAGAGCCACCGTGGGTCCTTGACTCCTCCCCGCTCTGTAACCACCACTTCCCTTCGGCACCCAGCAGCGAACACCCAGTGTTGACTCTGCCCTTGCGGGCCCCTCCCCACCCCTGTTCCCGCCGGGGACTCAGAGCCACAGAACCAAGAGGCGCATCCTGGGAGGGGGAGAAGTGACTACGGGGGGGAAGGAGAGGTGGCAGGCGGCGACGCCCTGGAGGACCTCTCGGTGGCCTCAGCAGTTTCTCAGCCATGCCGTCCTGGCCACCCTCCCACCCTCGGCCCTGACCGTTGAGAGGTCCCCTCCCATCCGCTGCTCCACCTCTGCCCATTGAGCATGAAACACTGAGATCTGTCGGATATTCTGAGCAGCAGAGCCCATGCGAGAGAGTTGCCAAGGCAACGGAGCCCTCTTCTTTGGTATAAATACTCATGGGTGATACCCCTGAGGAGTCGAGCACAGACACCTCCCCCTTGTCTTTAGTCGGGCCTGGTGGGCTTCCAAGTCGGAGGAGCCGTGGCTGCTTCGGACCGGGCAGTGGAGGGGGCGAGGCCCTCCAGACCAGCAGAGTCACCGTCCAGGGGACAGGCCAGCGGGAGAGAGGACCTTGCAGTTCGGACTGGATGCCCGGCTCCCCCTGGGCCAGAGGCGGGCGTGGGGACAGACAGAAGGCTGGAAGGGCACTTCTGGAGCCTCACTAGCAGGGCACAGCACCTAGAACAGGCCCGTGAACCCTGAGACGCCGGCCTGCTGGGGCCACCAAGAAACGGCGGGGACTTTATGCTCTGGCTAAGGCTGCTCTTACCTCCCTTCTTTCCTTTTCTTTCTTCTTTTCCACACCTTAACGTCTGCACCTCTTCCAGGTGGCTAATGGTTGGCCCAAGGCCTGAGGGTGCCATGCATGCAAACACACACCACAGACACCCAGGAAAGGGGGTTGTCTTCACACGGGGGCACAACAGGGCAGATCACAACTAGGGCCTGGATGGGGGCAAGTCTCACTCCGAAAGCAGACACAGGTGGACTGGGACAGAGACGGCGCGGGACGGCAGGCAGGGACGGTTCTGGTTACTTTACCTGGACCGGAATCAGCTGAGAGCAGGAGAGGCCTCGCACACAGAAGGACACGTTCGCTGATGTTCTTATACCTTCCTTCACATACTCAGATCACCCCTGTCCCCGGTGCCCGCAGTCCATAGTCCAGGCAGAGGGACAGAGAACCGGGGGCACAGAGCAGGATCCAGAAAGATGATCTACCGCTGCCCAAACTGTCCTGACCCAGTCCGCCTTCGGTCACCAACTCTGCTAAGCCCACTGTTCCCCAGGGTCACTAACAGCCACAGCCAACACACTTCAGAGCCAAGAGGAAAAGAAAGAAAAGGCAAATGCCCCTGCCCCGACCACCCAGCTTGGCGGTGCCTTTCTCCTCAGGCAGAGGTCACCGAGGGGCTGGCCCTGGGCAGGGCTTGGCTCAAGGTCCTCTGTTGGGGTCAAAGGCCAGGCTGGTTGGGAGGGCCTGGGAGCTCCCAGAAACATGTTTAGGACTCACCAGGCCATTCCTGCATTTACAGTGACAGAGGCTGAGCCACCCAACTCTGAGGGAGCCCAAGGGCTTGTCTTCTTTGGCAGGGAGGGGGGGGCTCCCACTCCTGGCTCGAATGCCGTGCACACCACCTCTCCAAGCAAGAAGTAAAGCCCGTCTGGGTAGGAAAGGGAAGGATGGCCCTCGCGCAGCCAGCAGCGGAAGGGCCTCGTTCAGTGAGCTCCACGGCGTTGGGCAGAAAACACGCCAAAGGGGCTACCTGGCCTGGAGCCAGGCCACCAGCCCTCCTCCGTTACCTCAACGCCACTGATGAGGCTCTCGGAGTGGAAGGGGATCTCCACGTTCTCGACAGGGTCCAAGCACACGGCCTGTCCCCACTCGGCCCCAGGCAGTGGGCCACGTGTGCAGGGCCCGCACCTCACGGCGGCAGCATCAGGCCCCCGCATGGAGTGTCCTGCTCTGGGGGCTCCGCACACGCGGCCTCCTCTTCCATCTGTGCCAGACACAGCCGGGTGCTGGGCGCCGGCTCCTAACGCATCTGCCCCGGGCCTTGAGGAGACTTGGGCCAGCGCTTGCTGAGGTGAGTCTCTGCTTGGGTGAGCTGCCTCTGCAGGAAAGGACTCCTCGGTTTGCCTGGCTGGGGACTAGGGACAGATGTGGTGGACACGGCCCTCTCCTTCTGCTTGGAAATCCCCAGTGCTTGTGTTAGCTACTGACGGGCCCCTGCTCCTCTCTGCCCCTTGAAACCACATCCTGCTGCTCACATTGCCTCTGGGGTCCACCTCGCTGCCCTGCTCCTCCCAACAGCACTGCTCCAGGCAGGAGACCTCACGCGGCCCCTGCTCTTGGTGCTCCTCCTGCAGCTGCCGCTCCTCCTCTGCCCACTGCGTCTCCCCCAGCCAGTCATTCTCCTCCTCCTTCCCTGCTTTGGCCTAGAAGTTGTCTCTGCCAACCCTTCCGATCTCAGATGTGGCACCGGTCTTCTGGTACACAGAGTCCACGAGGGGCCCATGTCCTAGAAACGGCTGCTCTCCCTGTGGAAGGCAGAGTTGGCACCTGAGGCCCTGGCCACCTTCCACCTGATGCCTGATGCACTCAGGCTCCATGTGCTCCTCGGTCCTCACATCCACAGTCACACGGGCCCCTTCAGAAAGCTGGCCAGCATGCTGACATGGTTGGTGCACACTCCCTTCCACACATCGTTGACACCCTCACCTGCCCCGTTGACGAGGACAAGCTTGGGCAGGCCGGACTTGGGATCCTTCACACTTGAGATCCTCCAGAAGGCGTCCATCACCTTCCCGCCGTTGAGCTCCTCCCTCCTCCATCTCCCCCAGGCACCCTCCCCAGTGCCGGCCACACAGATGTCTCTGCCGTTACCCTCATAGGTAGGGAGCCCAGTCAGCTGGGAACTTCTCAGTGGCCACTCCTATGCAGGCCTCCTGCAGCGCCTGCCCGTTCTGGCTCAGGTTCACAGCCACAGCCAGCCCCATGGTCCCTGCGTCACCATTACCCTGACCTCTCGCATTTTCCACACTTCCTCCCAGACCCACAAAAGCACAAACTGCACAAAAGACAATGAATGCTAGGATCAAGCAACCATGTCCCAGTGCTGTTTGGGGAAGACCATGCCCTCCTACCCCTGCCCTAAGCAGATGTCCATTCAGCCATCCTCTGCATCCAACCCACACCCACAGCATCAATTTTAGCCCATTCCCTTCCCTAGATCCCAATCCTCCCATCTGTAAAAAGTAGCGGAGGAGAGCTTTCCTCTCCTCCTTCCAACCTCCAGTATTTCCAGAAAAGAAAAGACAAACAAACAAAAAAAAAGCAAAATGAAATTTTATGTGTGAGGACTCCTCAGAGACACTCTTCTAAGAAGTAGTCAGTACCAGCAGCCCTACTGCCAGAGGCAGGGGTCCCCAACAGTCCTCGTTCTCGTGCTCTGAGGGAGGGATAAAACAACAATCCAGAACAAGTATCTTACATTCATTTCCCCTTTCCATCCCCATCCTCACCATCGCTCCCCACAAATATCCACTGAACCTAACCTGAGCTACCCACACACTAGGAGCCATACCCCAACATCACTCAGCCCATTATCCCTGCCCATCTCACACTCACTCAGCCCGCAGAACCACTGGGTTCGGCCTTCCCAAAGCCTTCCCCAGCCACACAACCCAAAGGATTCTTCCCCCAACTCTCGAAGACCTGTCAGCACCAATTATGGGATACATCATACTCTGCATTTTATCATTTATTTTCTTTGGTGGCCCCACATAGCATCTAGAACAGTGCTGTGCACACAGCAGGCACTTAAGTGAAAACTTGTTTTGGGTGCATTTTTAAAAATCATTCATTTTTCAACAAAACCTGGCTACTTGAGTCTCCAGGTGTCCAAGACATCCCTCCAGAAGGAGAATGGAAACCTCCACATCCTCTGCTGCATTTGCCAGCACAGCTCTCCTCCTCGCCTTCTAAACACACATTCTTGCTCTGTCCTGGAGCTTCCTTTCCAACGCCAGTTATCCAAACTGTCACAGCTGCTCCCCCTTATCGGACCTTTCCCCTATTCAGCATGACTCAGGACCCCACTCCCCAACCTCTGACATCGCTAAACCATTTCCTAAATGTCCTGTGGGGCACAAACAAGGGGTAACGTTAAAGCAGCATCACCAGCTTCATAGCACACGCTCTGGGACATGGACATCTGTGGCTATCCTCTGTCAGGCCACACCTGGCACCAGCAGTCTGTGTCCTGGGTTAGGAGTCTAGGACCTCTTAGATTCCCTAAACCTCCACTCAGAATTTCTAAATATGCAACAGCTAGTATGTTTCCTGGCAGGAAACTGGTATTGTTCTTCCCCGTGAGGAAACTCTAAAGACCAATGAGTAAAAAAAAAATAAAATAAAGACCAATGATTTCTATCTTCCTCCCAGAGGTTAAGTAGATATCAAGGCCACCCCATTTGTCCTCCCAGGCTCCCTCCCAGGCCTAGAATCATGGTAAGAGGGTGGGCTTTGCTACCAGGCAAGCAGGGCTCAAATCCTTGGACAATTCGGTGATGTGCTTGATTTAATCAGCATCTACTGAGTGCCTATTTTTGTTCCAAGGGATGAGGGACCAGCAGCAGCAGCAGAGATACCTAGAAACTTTAGAAATGCAAATTCCTGGGCCAACCCCACTGATGGAGCTGCCCTCATAACCCTTAGGAAAACATGGCCAAAGCCAGAACATGACCAATGTTCAGCTTTGCTCATCAATGGGTGCCAGGCTGGGACTCCAACGGAGCAGAGGGAGGCAGGGGGGAGGGGGTTCAGGGAAATAGTTATGTCATTCAGTGGCATTTAGTTTCCCAACCACAAACTCGGAGAGTGGGGCCAGCAACATGTTTTAACAGACTCTCCAACTGATTCTGATACATACTCCACTTTGAGGACCACGAATCTAGACCCTCGGCTACACAAAAATGGGAAGCGTACAATCTAGACCAGAGGTTCTTGTCACTAGCTACACATTAAAATCATCTGGGGAGCTTTTAAAATAATACCAAAGCCTGGTCCCATCCCAGACCAAGTCCATTAGGATCTCTAGAAGTACACAAATAGCCATAATGCAATGTGCAGAGTGCAAAGATTGAACAAGTGTACAATGAGAAGGGAGAAGGCAGCGAAGAGATCAGAGGAAGTGGCTTCACTATATGCACCTGTTTTCCCATCTGTAAAATGGGGATCATGCTGATGCTGATGCTCAGTCTGCATCAGTTCTCTCCCTTCCCCCAGACCAGACCCCTTGCTGACTCTGAGCTCGGCAACTAGACCGATATATTTAGAATGTCCCCTACGTGGGTTCATCATTGAGAACCCCAGCCACGAAGGAAAAGGACTCACAGCAAGAGTTCTCTCCAGCAGCCATCTAGATGTCCCCAGTGCCTTTAGTCACTGTTCTGAAAAACAGCCTGAATCTTTGGGAACCAGTCTGTCCCCAGAGGGCTGCTCATAGCTCAGACTCCAGCTCTAACATCCTCAACTCTTTCAAAGAACAGCTCTTTAAAACAACTTTACAAAGGCCATTTGAATTACACAAGGAACACATTGTCCTATTCCCACTCTTCTCAAGCTCTTTTTGCCTGTGCTTCCAGGCAGGTCCACTGGCTCGGGTAAGCTCTCTCCCCATCAGGCGGTCCTCCCTGATGCAGATCCTGTTATTCAACCTCTCTTCCCAGCAACATCTGAATTCAGGTTTATAGGGGATTTGGCAATAACCCCAAATTCATCCACCCCCTCCCTCCCCACAAGGCACAGGAGTGGGTGGGCAGTCACAGAGAGTGCCCTGGGTCCCCTATGATGCTGCAGACACACAAGCAACCCACGACCCTCCCAAATTGAGCAGAGAAATGGGACTTCCTTGTAGCTGCCTCCTTGGACTCTGTGCTTATCCCAGAAAACATTTTTGGTCTCCTGTTGAGAACAACCTTTGCTGTCATTTTAAAATAAACAATAAACAAAACTGTCATTACTTTGGAGGCAAACCTTGGCTTTTTGTTTTTGGGTTTTGTTTTTTTGTTTTGTTTTGAAGACTAAAACCACTATCACTCAGCTTGCCCAGATTTGATTCCTTCTTTTCCTAGATTTCCCCCAGTGAAGCTGGGCTGTTTCCAAAAATCAAATTAACATTCAAAGAACAGGGTTTTGTCACCATTAAGAATAGTTCAGAAGTAAAGAGAAAAAAAAGAAAAAAGAAAAGAAAGAAATCTGCAGCACCACACTGGAGGACAGTTCCCAGGATGCAGAGCCCACAGGGTTTGATCATAGGTGGCATCCCTGGCCTCGGCCCCCTCCGGGGGCCTGCTTTGAAGGGAGTGCCACTTCGGGTGGGAGTGGGCAGGGAAGGGGTCAGTAAGCCATCATCTCTGAGGAGCTTCAGAAAGCAAACTTCCACACCAACTAAGGGAGTGGCAGATGGGTCACAGAGAGAAGAAGGGATAAGGCTTCAGAGAAAAGGGCAGAGACACCCCCAAAAGCAGGAACCAGGACTATTCTCTAAAGAGGTGGGGGCTGCCAGGGGAGAAACAGTATCTTCAGAGGCCAAAGCCTGGCCTAGTTTCCTGCCCCTGACTCACAGAACCCCCACAGAAGAATCTGGAACATGAGATAGGAAGAAAAATCCCTGCAGAAATGGTCTTGAAGGAACAGGAACAATAAAGGTGCCACACAGCTTTTCTCTAGTTCCCCGAGCAGTAACTCTAGGGCTGATTCCTTCGCAGACCCTGCAAGGCACCCTCTCCTGGACCCAGCAGCCCTCTTCTTCCTTCCCCAAGTCCTGCCATGTGCAAAATCAGACCTCTGCCCAGGCTGGCCTGAGGAGAATGAGATATTTTCTCCTTGGCTCTGCATTTCCATTCAGCCTTCAAAAGCTCAGGCCGGGCATGCAGCCCACAAGTGTGTCGTGCTGCACCTCGGTGCTCATCTCCCCAGCTCCGGCAGCTTTCTCCCCTCTGGCTTTTTCCTCCTCACACCAATATTGTCTCTGGCTCAGGTGCCAGAGCCCAGGCCTTGGAAGCACTGATGGAGCTGCCCCCCCCTGTCCCCCCGCCCCGCCAACCCTTAGAAAAACATGGCCAAGACCAGAACATGACCAATGTTTAGGTTTGCTCATCAATGCATGCCAGGCTGGGACTCCAACGGAGCAGAGGGAGGCAGGGGGCACGGGGAAATAGTTGTGTCATTCAGCGGCTCTTAGTCATCTGTACTAATGGTGGAAAGAGATACTGGGTAATCAACATGATGGATAATCAATAATCCAGAATAATAGGCATTATTGTTAGGAGGCAACATGACTTTTCACAGCAGAATTATGAAGGATCTATTTGTTCAAGAATGCATCTGCCTTTCCTGAGCACAAAGACTAGGAATGGTAGAAAACAGCCACATGAAACGAGAAAGTCAGTTCAGGATTTAAGACTGACCACATAATACAGGTACAGGAACAACTGAGAGTCAGCTATGTGAGGAACAAACATACAAAATTAAAGCTGAGAAGAACCCAAGGTATCTAGCACCCCGTTGTACAGATGAGAAAACTAAGGCCCAGAGAAGTGAAGTGACTGCCTCATATCACAAAGCCATTTGGTACAAGAGCAGGAACTAGACCAAGATGGTCCAAGCAGAGCACTGTTCACTTAGCCACCTGAGTCCAAAGGCTTCACCTGAAAAAGAACCATCATCCTGAACCCCTGACGCTGACCAGAGTGACCCCTGGACCTCAGATCTCATGGCACTGGCTGTTTCTGTAATCGCCGTACTTCCCTACACACGAGTCACCCTTACGTGTGCTACTGACTGCCCTCGGCTACGTACCAAAATGATTCATAAATCACTGCCCAATTATCTGAAGTCACAACACGGTCTTTGACGGCAGCACTTCATAGGATTCAAATCAGTAGCTGGTATAGATTTCCTCAAGTTCAAGTATAACGATCATCTTGGTATCTGGGTGACTCTTGATTTTTCCTAAAACTCTTCGACATATTGTACCTAACGTGATGTTCACCAAATCCTGGAGGTTAAAGGTGACGGAGCGATTGAAATGCCTATTTCGTAGACTTCCCTGGAGAACGTACCCAGAAGTAAACAGCTGGCAAGAGGGGTAGAGAGACTATAACAGAAGCCTCCTGACTTCCAGACCTGAGCTCTTTCCTGAGGAAATTGAGAGCAGGAGTAAAAAGCTACAATTCACAAGAAGCGGGGGCACCTGGGTGGCTCAGTGGGCTAAACATCCAACTCTTAATTTCAGCCCAGGTCACGATCTGAGGGTCGTGAGATCCAGCCCCGCACTGGGCTCTGTGCTGGGGCTAGAGCTTACTTAAGATTCTCTCTCTCCCTCTCCAACCCCCCCACCCCGTCCCGCCACTTGCTCACAGCATGCTCACTCTCAAATAAATAAATAAATAAATAAATAGATAAAATTTAAAAATTTAAAAAAATTTCACAAGAAGCTTCAGAAGCAAGAGCCATAAGATAACCAGCAGACAAACAGAAGACACAGGAGCAAACCGCTCAGTCATACTTCAGCAATGCCTCCTTTTTCTTTCTTTTTCTTTTCTTTTCTATCAAAGTATAACTTGAACACAGTAAAGTGTGCAAAGCACAAGGGAAGAGCTGGGTAAATCTTTGCATATGTATGCCTTGGTGTACCCACCATCCAGATGGTGATGTAGAGCATTTACAACTACCCAAAGGTTCCCTCACACCCAGTTCCAATCCAGAATGATCTTATCTGACCTCTACCCCACACACCAGGTTTCGCTTGTTCCTAAACTTCATATAAATGAGTGTAGGATATATGCTTTATGTGGCTTGCTTGCTGCACATTCTGTTTGTAAGATTTCTCCATGCTGCTGGTATGCCAATAGTAGGCTCTTTCTCCTTGCTGGATGACACCCTGCTGCATCAATACACCACAATGTATTTATCTATTCTACTGCTTGTAGAAGTATTCTGGTTGTTTCCAGTTTGGGACTCTTACGACTGAAACTGATATGAATGTTCTTGTACATATTTTAATGAAGATAAAGCCTCATATCTGTTGAGGATATCCAGGTGCAGAATCGTAGGGTCATGGGAGTATGCATAATAGATACCACCTAAATTCTTTCAAAGCGATTGCACCAGTGTTCAGCTCTTCCCTTGGCAAAGAGAGTTCCAGGAGTGCCACACCCTTACCAACACTTGGTATTACTGGCAAAGAGTCTTCTTTAAATTCTCTCTGGATAAAAAATAAAATAAAATAAAATAAAAATAAATTCTCTCTGGAAAACAAGGCATCCCAGGTAGATTTCCAGACAACTGACTTTAGTCCCCAAGTCACTTTTTAAAAAATTCTAACAATTTTACTTGAACACAGTAAACCACTTAACCCTCGCCGGGCCGTACTGAGATGTATGGAGAGATATCTGCCCCTCTGTCAAATATCGAGGGATTTCACTGTTTCCTCCTTCCTGGAGAGACATCATTACTGTATCACCAAGCCATAGCATCTCCCTTTAATCTCTGTTCTAAGAAATATTCAAGATGGCCCAATCAGGAACTTGAATTTGCACACAATCATAAGTCTTAGTATGCATGGGCTTCTTTGCTGCTATAAGGCTATTTGTAACTTCTGAATGGTGAAGGTTGCCCCATAAATAAATGAGTTATTGCTCTTTTCATTTGTTTTTATGTAGCTTGGAAAACGTTACTCAAACAATCAACACACACTTATAAAGCACATATTTTAGGTTACTGAGCTAGGCATTCTAGAAGTCACAGGCACACACACAAAATCCAACAAGGCTTTCCTTGAGGGGGCAGGGCCCTAGGGTTGTCACCTGCCTTCTTGCTCTCACTTTACCCAGCCAACCTGTTTCAAGATAAAATGAGGCTAAAACAAACAAAGCAAGCCTTGGCCCTTGCTTTTGGTGAAAGCAAGTCTTAAGGAAATGAAAATGGAAGAGGGAAATAGTCCTGCACAACTGCACATAGGGCCATGGTGATAGAGGAAACGAGTGACCAAAGGTGATGACTATAACGTCTAGTTTTCTCTTGGGACTAAGTCAGGCTCCACCTTATCCCTTCCTTCCCTGACCTCTGCCCACCACCACCTTCCTTCTCTCCAGCTACTTTCTCTTGATGCCATTGCCAACTGATGGAGGCAGAGCATGCTCTCCAGTCCACACTTTACCACCAAATGCAGTGCCCAAGACAAGACCTATTCCCCAATCTAACAAAATATATCACACTTAAAGAACAGACCTATGGTGATCACTAAATGTAAGATGGAGTCTCTATGGACTGGTATGTACAGGCAAAGAGTGGATGAGTCTCAAACTGGTCCTTAAATCAAGTTAGACTTAAGGCAGAACAGTGGAGCACTGGTGGAGAGTGCTTTGCTCTCTAATAGAACAAAGGACAAGAGTAAGAAGAAACACGGGACCAGTAGAGTCTATAAAAAAGGACAAGCCTATCTAAGTGGCTTTCCACACCACTAGGCTGCTGGGAGATGATTCGGCTACCACTCCTGAGTATGGCCTGATTCTCTTATTAAAACAAAAGCTGTCAGAGCACAGTGACTGAGAATTTTAGGGACTTTCTTAAAAACTCTCTCACATAAGCAGACAGATGAGGCTATGCACAATTTTGCTCATCAGCATTCTACAGCCCTCAATTCATAGTTTCTGGATTGGCTCTCTAGATGTCAAGTGCAAATGATGGAGGGCCAACTCCATGGCTTTTCTGGATTGAAAAGCTGATTCTGTCCCTGTGCAGCAGGGTAACCATGTTGACAGGGCAGCTAGCCTTGGAGAGTGGGGGATGGGACTAGGAACAGGCATAGGAGCGTCAGACCCATGAGGTGACTCTAGACCCAGAAGCCTTTGGAGCCAGTTGAAGAAGGCAGAGAGCACATCCGAGTAGGGGCATAATACCAGGGCCATCCACATGAAGACACAGTTCTTAGATCACAATGCTCCCCTCTTACTTTTTCTCCATGTATCTTCTTGGGGCTGAAATCAATATTGCTCAGAAATCTAAAGTCTCATTCCATCCTGAGGGGCCACTGACTTCTTGTCACTTGATTTAAATTTTCATTTGGTTTTCCTTATACTGTCAATTCATAAGGAATACCTTTCTTCTGGTAGTAAAACTACTATTTTCAAATGGCCAATCAATACAATGGGATTGGGCAACACCTCCATTTTTAGCCCAAAAGTACATTTCCCCTCAGGCTTCTGTCCTCATCATTAACCTTTGCAGGAAACACATCTTCTTTGGAGACAAATATCTTTTTTAAATTTTTTTATTTTTTTAAAGATTTTCTTTATTCATTCATGAGAGACACAGAGAGAGAGGCAGAGACACAGGCAGAGGGAGAAGCAGGCTCCTCGCAGGGAGCCCGATGCGGGACTCAACCCCCAGACTGGGATCATGCCCCGAGCCTAAGGCAGATGCCCAACCACTGGGCCACCCAGGCATCCCAGAGACAAATATTTTTTAACATATAAAAAGTAAATGGTGGAAAGAGGGGCAAGGAGTAGCCACCAAACAAACATTAGTTGAAAGCATGTATTTCTCAACATTCCAATCTTCTGGTTTTCTCTGATCATTAACTGATCTTTTTCCGCTGACAAATTTGACTATAGGTATAACGAACGATTTGACAAAAGTCAGAGGGACATACACCAATAAGTGTTTCATGAGGGCAGAGAGTTGGCCTTATTCATTGCTGTCTTCCTAGCACTTACCAGAGACCTGCACACGTACAAAAAGATTTAACTAAATATTCATGGAGGGAATACATGAAACAAGAAAATAAATGAGTAATTTAAAACATTACATACATCAAAGGCATAACCTCTTTTTTAAGGTTTTATTTAAATTCCAGTTAATATACAGTATAATATTAGTTTCAGGCGTACAATATAGTGATTCAACACTTACATACATCAGCCGGTGCTCATCATAGCAAGTGGACTCCTTAATCCTCATCACCTACTTAATTCATCCCCCCACCTCCTCTCTGGTAACCATCAGTTTATTCTCTATAATTAAGAGTCTTTTTCTTGGTTTGCCTCTCTCTCTTTTTTCCTTTTGCCCGATTGCTTTGTTTCTTAAATTCCACATATGAATGAAATCATATAGTAATTGTCTTTCTCTTACTTCACTTAGCGTAATATACTCCAGATCCATCCATGTTGTTGCAAATGGCAAGGTTTCGTTCTTTTTGATGGCTGAGTAATATTCCATTGAATATATACACCACATCTTCTTTATCCACCCATCAGTTGATGGACATATGTATCATTTCCATAGTTTGGCTCTTGTTGATACTGCTGCTAAAAACCTCAGGATGCATGTATCTCTTTGAATCTGTATCTTTGTGTTATTTGGGTAAATACCTAGTAGTGCATTGCTGTATCGTAGGCTACTTCTATTTTTAACATTTTAAAGGAACCT
This sequence comes from Canis lupus dingo, assembly GCF_003254725.2. Lineage (NCBI taxonomy): Eukaryota > Metazoa > Chordata > Mammalia > Carnivora > Canidae > Canis > Canis lupus. The sequence goes on along the minus strand of NC_064275.1, from coordinate 27,385,631 downwards.
CCATACTGTTTTCCACAGTGACTGCACCAGTTTGCATTCCCATCAATCATGCATGAAGGTTCCCCTTCCCCTTTCTCCACATCCTCACCCAAAAGGATAAATTCTTAAGGAACACAAAATAACAGACAGGTTGTGCCTATAAAACTGTCGGATAACAGTAATAAGGGAAGCATAGGAGAAAGAAAACAAAATTAAGGACACAAGGATCAATCAAAAAGTCTAAAGCATTGCCAAATAGACTGTGTCGTAATAAAAACTGCTGTCCTCAATTACCCGAATGACTTCAAGCACGAATGAAATTATATAGCTCTGTATTACTCAAGAGGGCTGACCTAAGATCAACATGCCTAAATTAGACAAAGTCAGGTTTCCATTACATAAAATAATTTACTAACAATTAGATCTGTCCAGTAATAAAATGAGTTGTCTTGTGGAGTCCCGAGCACTTTGTCACAGAAGATATGGATCATCACCAGTCAGGGACCGTCCAGAGGCGATTTCTGCCTCAAGTGGAAGTTAGACTCAAAAGACTCTGCGACCTCATCCATAACGAATATTGTACTAGTCTAGAACTTGTGGTCACAAGCGAATAGAGTCAAGCAAAGTAGACTTTCTCCAAGAGGAAAGTTTGGAATCAGATTGGGAAGGAAGTGACCCGGAATGGCAAGTTAGTCTAGTTTACTACAATGAATATTAGACTGTAGGACCTAAAAACCTCACTATGCAGAAGAGGACTAGAAAAATCACCCAGGATGATTGTGTCAGGAACACTTTATGCTTTATGCTTATTATTCTCAGAAATAGAGTAAATTGAGACCTTCCTATGTTGGCGGATAGTCCTAACCTGGATCAAACTGAAAAGTAAAAATATTACCAGATATTTCACAAGTTGATGCAACATGGAGTCCACAGAGTTTGAAATTACGGGAAGCCAACAACAAGGCAAGTCTAACCCACAAATCTGTAACCAATTTGAAATTTGTGAATGATGGTCTCTGAGCTGCCGCCATAAAAGCACCATCCTGGCAGACTTGAACTTTGTCATTATCAAACCAGGGGTCATTATTTTGCGGATCCTATATTGTACCTAGGCCAGACAGACAACAGCACCTTCTTCTTTCATTTTGCTTGGATAACAGCCAAATACAAGTCACTTTACTCTGACTTAAAGAGTATTGTACCCATCTGTTCACAATCGATGGGAATAATTGAGGGGTGGAAAGTGCCAGGTACTCTTGGACAATTCTATGGAAGTGGGTCAGGGGCTTTCTTGGCTCTTTGCCATGTGACAACACTCCCTTCATCTGCGAACATATGGACTTGATGAAACTGTCACTTGGAGAGCATGGTACAGCAGGGTCTGGGCCATTCCATTTCCATGAGAAACTTTACCTAAGTTATAGCAAGGGAATAGCCTTTACATCCTGTGTTACATCATAAGAAATTCTTGCAAGCATTTAACTTTGTGTTAATCTCTCTTGGGAGAATCTGGCTCTGTGACCACAAAGTAAAACGGGAAGTTGTGACTGGATGTCACTGCTGTCCACCGTCTTGAGCTTAAAGCAGGGAAGTAAAGCACCACAAAGGAGAGGAGTGGCCAGGTGATGTCCTGAGACTACAGACAGACATGCAATGTCCACCTTTCTTAAGATGGAGCAGTCGCAGGAGGCAGGAAGGGCTCTCAAACATTTGCTCACACATCGGAGCGAGAGAAACCTCACAAACAATGCCCGGTAAAACAGTTTGCGCAATACTGGATTATTTTCAAACATAATTTTGAATAAAAAATAACGGTACCTTACTGAAAAATCCTTCTGAGGTCTGTCTTTTCAAGTGCAGAAATTTTCACTTATGATTTATTTAAAAAGAGAGAAGAGAATCATTCATTTGAGGCCTGGCAAAGGTAAGGAAGTCTCTCTTAACTCTTAGCCCGGAATTCCCCAAACCATAATCCTCTTTTATTCAATCTTTCTACAGTAAACATCAAGGTAAGCCATGAAGGCAGAAGAGATGTCACGAAAGGGTACCCTGGAGTCAACAGGGAGCACTGGCAGATGAGATGTTGGGTTTCGTGGTACAAGCTGATGAGTTATCTCCTTTTTCTCCACACCTCCCTTACATAGTCAGGGCCCAAGCAAGATGGGGCCACCATAGCTTCAGGAAATACCTGATCAGCACAGCCTGGTCCTACAACCAGAGAGGCTGATGGCTTAATTGCGGGTCTTCCAGATTCTTGACATCTTTGCTCTCCTCCTAAGTATCTCCCTGCTTGCAGGGGAATCAAAAGCAAAGAAAGAGTGGAAGGAACCCATTCCAAGGCATTTTGCTGTTTGTGAGCAGTACGCTGAAAACATTTCTAGGAAAAGGGGATTATGTTAAAAAGAGATGTTTGTGTTTCCTCTGATTTCAATTATTCAGACCCTCAGTGCCCTTGACTCCCCCCAGCCTCCCTTGCACATCCAGGAATAAAGAAGAGTGGACGGGAATACCAATGTCTGCCAACATTGCCAGGAGCACAACATGCATCCCTCGGCCCACCACAATCACGGCTTCTTCTCCTTTACATGACAGCTCAAGGTCACCTGCTCCTGGAACTCTGGCTTACTCACTACACTGGCTCTAACCTTGTGCCTCCCTCTTCACAATATTAGCAGCTTTGACTCATCTCCTGCACATCTGTCTATCCTCATGAGTAGGAACTGACAACATGAAATAACAGAACAAAGCAAGAGGTACTGGATTCAAGGCTTGGCTTCCTCTTGCTAGCTGGGCAACCTTAGGCAAAATCTCTTAACCTGCTTGAGCTTCAGTTTCCTCATCCAGAAAAGGGTGGGGATAATCATTGCCCTACCTATCTCAAAAGAATATTGTGGATTTCAAATGAGATAATATATGTGAAAGCTTTTTATAAATCATAAAGAGGCTACTTCCATTGGCAGCGGTGCAAAGACCGTATCTCTTCCTTATACTTCCAGCATCTGAAATAGGGTTGTGCCCTCTCTGCGGGCTCAGCACAGATTTGGCTTAAATGTCACTGAATGCTCTTCTTGTCCCCACAGTGCTAAATGCAGACCCTCTCCCCAGCTTTACCATGTATGATCAGAAGTCAAGTTTCCATGCACATCATCACAGAGATGCCCACTGGGAAGGATCCTACAGCTTGGCTTTGTGTATTCCCAGACATGAGACAGGATAGCAGATCCAGCCCTCAAAGCCTATTTGAGGACACAATAGCAGCAGCAGAGTAGTGGCAAGCTTCCTCCAGCAACACAGGCCACATTGGGACATCTAGTCCCACTTCGCAGAAGTAAGTCATCCCCATGACACCAGAAATTTTTTCTCCTTCTCCTTAGCACCATCATCAGCAGAACTCCCATTACAACCACTGCAGCCAAACTCCCTGGCACCACTCACTTCACCACTTGGCAAGCTTAACAGCCCATAGTTCTTTTATGGGGACTTGTTTTTAGAGTCAACCGAAATCTCCAATCGCCCAGCAGAAAGCACTTGGGAGACCAAAGAGAGGAGGATGCTATGTGACATCTGAAGCCACTAATTGCCCATCCTCCCTGCAGCAGGGTGCTGACGGTGTCCTGTCTTCTTCCCTGAGTGTCTGTGAGCAGGTCTGTCTGTGATTAGGAGCACTTACAGTGATACTAACTCTACATCTTCCAACAGCTGACACCTAGAAGTATCTCCTTTGTTTTACAACAAAGCAAATTCAATAATTAATGGCCTTTTGGAGAATTTCAATCCACAGCCTCATTCAACGGGGCTTCAAAGGCATCTCTAAACTATAGAAATGCTTCAAGTAAAAACAAATCACTATTTCTTGCACTTTGTCATGCAATCAAGTTCATGGGTCCCAGAGTCAACCCTTCCCTAATGGTCTGCTAAAGAAGGTAAGAAATGGCTGAATGCTCATGAGTGACTTGTACAGTATTTTATAAACATGAAAGAGGAATCACTAGCAGAGTGCTGTGGAGGTGGTAGTGGTTTCCTGTGAAAAACTGAAATGCCCACCCCAGTACTACCCAAATTCTATCATGTTTTAAATATCTCACTCAAAGCTGGACGTCTTCCACAGGGCTTTCTCTGATCGCTCCAGCCTAGCAAAATTCATTCATTCAACATTTATTTATTTAGCGTCATATGTACCAGGCACTGTGCTAGTTTCTGGGGGTAGAACAATCTAAACAGTCAAAATCCCTATCTGGTGGCTCCATCCTCTGATCTACTAATAGAAGTAATATTTATACCTTGGTATTAAATATAGTCTTTCACAAAGAGCATTTTCCTGGAACTCCTATTATCCTTCACTTTACAATATAATTATGAACATGTCTTTTTTAAGCAGCTTGGGGGTAAAAGCATTTCTGATTTCTTCATGGTCTGCTAAGAGAAATTGCTGAGTAAATAAGCACTGAATGAACAGTTATAGAATTACATGATACATATATTTATATGTATATATATGTTTAATTTCCCCCCATCTAGCTTGTAAGTTTCTTCAAAGACAAGAATTTCGGGATGCTCGGGTGGCTCAGTTGTTGAACGTCTGTCTTTGGCTCAGGGTGTGATCCCGGAGTCCTGGGATCAAGTCCCACTTCAGGCTCCCTGGAAAGGAGCCTGCTTCTCCCTCTGCCTGTGTGTCTCTGCCTCTCTGTGTCTCTCATGAATAAATTAATAAAATCTTAAAAAAAAAAAAAAGACAAGAATCTCTCTGTCAACATTTCTGTATCTTCTAGAGCATCTACCCCAGTGCTGGGACATGGCTCATTCTCAGTACATACTTAGTTGAATTCAGTAATTCTGCAAGCAGTGGGGGGTTCCCCTTCCATGCCAATCCTGTTAATCATACCCTAGATTTAGAAAATGGGAAGCCCAAGGCCAAGGAAAACAATATAATCAGCTCTAGTTACCTGCAACCCTCTAACATGCTGGCTAAGCTTTCTCCCAGAGTAGAGCACTGTGTTTGTGAGGAAGGAATAAAGTCATCTTTCATCCAGGAGGACTGACATAAGCCACCTGTACATTCCAAGAAAAAAACCAGAATGAAATTGGAGCAGCAAACCTGACTTTGGAGAGCAAGACCACCCATGGAAACATCCATCATGTGACCCACACAGGATCTGCCTGCCAAAAGATCATGAACCCAGGAGTCAGGCCGCCCACCCACCCACCCTGTCAGGGGTACAGCTGTAGCCAAAGCCTGTCCAGAGAGGCCAGTGACCCAGGGTATCCTCATTGCCCCATGAACCCATATTGCTATCTTTGGGCTTAGTCTCTTGAAATCCATCTCCAAGAATAGCGAGCTCTGTTCTGATCACCCTTAGGGATGCCACAGCTAAAGAAGTCAATGGCTGAAGCCAACCTCTGCAGGGAGATATCCTTTATTAGCATAGGGAAGATCAAGTGAGGAGATGACACTCTCCCAATCCCCACAGTCCTACCACCTATATTACCAATGAGCACATAATTAGCATTCACAGAGCGCACTCAGCTACCAGACCAGGAATGGCATCAGGATGCATGTGTGTCACCTACAAGGGCATTAACCCAAATCAGAGAGTTCTAAGTTCTAGACATACTCATAGGAAAATTTGGAAATTCAAGGCATTTACCTTAAAACCCATCCTCCCCATTCCCCAAATTAGAAAGTATCCCAGGACCTTCAAAATCAACATTAAATGACCAAAAATTAAATTCACTTTTTCTACGCCCAGACACAATGCTAGACTTTGCTTTGGTCCTTCCAGATCTGAGCAGTCTGATTCCTCCTCGTGTGGGGTCAGCCTATAAGAATTCCTGCCTCCTTCCCCATCCTCGTGATCCCAATGGATCCTGAGGAAGCTGCTCCTGGAAGTCAGCAATGACATTTAGTCATGCAAAGCAGTGAGGTGACTTCATTTTCCTCAATAAATATTTCATCGAGATCCAGAGAAATAAGAGAAATCTTATTCATGAGATTTATGTTTGTCTTAATGATTCACGGCATAATTTGTTCCAATTAAATATTTATTTTAATATCTTCCTGGGTCTGAAAACTTCTGTCCATTCATCAGTGAGTCTTTGAATCGTCAGTCGTCTCACAGATACGGAGACATTGGCAATAGCCTCATTTTTTTCCCCAAAGGGGAAGTTTTTCCTTTCCAGCTCCCTCTGAAGGAGGAGCCTGAGCCATGCTTACACGGCCCCTGACACATGCCCCAGGGCCCTGCCAATCAGTCTGTATTCTCTGCTCCCTCTCACCTTGTTCTCAACCCCATGGACATCCTCAAAGCTCATCCTGCTCAGTCAGATACCTCTCTCAGACGCAAAACCCCAAGAAACTCTGCAGGAAAAGGTGTGGTAAGAAAGTGCTGGGCACTGCGGGACGGTAAACAGGAGATGGGAACTGCAGTAAAGAGCTCTGAGGTCCGATTCCAATGTCACCACTTCTGGGCATTCCCCACTCACATAATGTGAAAATATGCTGTTGGAAGACTCAAATGAGATGATGGAAGTGCTTTACAAAGTGCAAAGAATGATAGCAGAAGATCCATTTCTGGTAGTTAGGACACACCTGGTATATCATAAATGCTCAAATAAGACAGTCCTAAAAATTAGAGAAATGATATTTGTTTACTTTTATTAGAGTTCAATAATTGAAGAGGCCTCACTGCCTAACCTGTTTACCTGTGGCCTAAATGAGTGTTTCTATCACTCCTACATATAGATGTACTGAACCCTTAGTAATATCCAGAACCTGTGTCAGGGGCAGAGAGTTTCCATGTATGTGTGTGTATGTGCTGCGCCTATAAACTGTTCATATTTACACCCACCTTCCCAGTCTCCTCAGGAAACTCCTGCGGAGAAGGCTTAACCTCCACTCAGTTGCTAAAACCCCCCTAGATCTAAAGAAAAACTTCCTCTGTGTCCTTCACAGGGAGCAGTCTACACCACTCCCACCCCCCGGCCCCAAGAGCAGCCCCCATCAAGTGGCAGCCAGAGCCGTCCACCATCTGTGGTCCCCCTGTCCTGGTCCCAGCTCTGAGGGCTCACCAATCGGCCTTCCTGAAACCTGGCTCTGATCACAGATGGAAGCGTCTCCTGCATCCCCACAGAATGTTGCTTGGGTCCAGAAAGTGTAGCAGCCACTCTCAGGGAAGGCACGTTTCTCTGCCTCCCTCCATGCCACCCCAAGGGAGGCTTCCTGGATGACACCTCAGAGGATGCAGGAAGGTTCCCAAGGCAGCTTGAAATCCAAAGAGATCTTACCTTTTACAATAACTAAATGTCATTTCTAAAAAGTTTAAATCCCTGGCACTGTGAAGAAGATTTACTATGCCAAAGCAGGAAGGGCTTCCAAAAAGCAATTATAAAAGCTTATAAGTTAATCGTGGCTTTGTACCTTGTACTACTAGAGCTAATTCCATTATCTGAGGAACTAACAACTGACGTCGGGCAGTTTGGTGAATGCCCTGATCCATAGCTCCTGGAGGAACAGTCTTCTACCACCACACCATGTGAAGTGTTTCTCTCCTCCAGGAAGCCGTCCCAGAACACTCCCACCACGTCTGAGTCATCCATTCACTCTAGACACCACCCACCCCACTCCACACCCACACCCACACGAACACAGCCTCTGTTCCTCTACTTCTTCCGGAGCCAAGGAATCTTAAATTAACACCAGGGTGCATTATTTTCATACTCATTAAAGGATTAGCTGAGGTTTATTAGCCCAAAAAAATGAATGAACTATTCTGGGTGCCGAGGCACCGCCAAGGTAAGAGAGGTTTGGGGGCAGACAGCACTTTCCTAGCACCTTGTACATCACATCAATTCTGGCTTTCCCAGAGATGATTCTTAGTAAATGTTGCAGCTATTTTGCTGGTTCTTTCTCTACCACGTGCTCAAGGGAAAAAACACCACTGTTTTCCTTTTCCCATAAAAGAAATTCCCAGTATAGACCCCCAGCTCAGGGGAGCAGCTCAATTTGTCCACACACTGGCCAGTACGCCCCCCTCTCCCTCTGAGCTGTTGCAGGTCAGAATGAAGCCTGTAATGTCTGAAATCTGATCTTCCATCTGCCACTTGATCTTCCATCTGTCACTTCCCCAATTCGGCAGGGGGCTGGGGGCTGGAAGATAGAGAGAGGTCTCCAGGGGTCCAGTTGGCAACAAGCAGATGTTAACTTGGACATCAAATGGGGTAGAGATAACTCTGCTTCAAAGCAAGAAGAGGCCTACAGTGATAGCCAAATATACTTTGACGGCCAGAGGAGACCCCAAGATGTCACTGAATGGTCCGACATCTGACTCTTGCTCCAGGCATCTAGGGTCTAGGTATTCTCATCACAGTTTCCAGATAGAGGAGTGGAAAGAACATGAGGTTTAGAATAAGAAAACCCAGGTTGAAATCCATTACACACGCTTATTGACTTGGGCAAGTCACATAACTTCTTTTAAGTCTCAGTTTTCTCAGCTGTAAAATAGGGACAATACCATTGTGACATTTGAGATAAGCACCTAGGACAGTTCCTGGCGCATAGAAGTACATAACCAAGTCTAAAAACTCACAATAAAACTGTTATCAACAGGACATTTTCTCTGGATTCTTTTTCCAGTAGATAACTAGATTTTTGTTGTCCGTCTATACTATTTTTGCTGGCCTTTGCATGACTAATCAAAAGCTACAGAGAGACTACCAGCCGGAAGGGGAAATGCAGTCTCTAACGGTGGCCAGAGAGAAGTTATCTGTCTAACGGAGGGATGAGAGCTGAGCCACAGCCTTCCCTTCATGAATACAGTGTCCGGGCCAACTGAGCTAACAGTACCATAAGGATATTTTAAAACATCATAGTCGCGGAAAGTTAAATCTGCACCATACCCTTCATTTGGATACAGAAGAGTTCTAGGCCACCAAATTTGTTTCTCCATAGACCATATCCTGGCAAATAGAACTAATCTTTAAAAATGCATCCCCATCTTTGTTGACAGTCCTGTCTTCCACACTGAGAAATATTCCTGGAACCAGGGTCTGTTTCTGGAAACCAATCTAAATTTATGAAGCTGCCTGTATTTATGATAAAATGGACATAAATCTGGCTGAAGCAAAGACCTACATTCCGGAGATAACTGACCATTCGCTTATTAGTTGCTGCCCCTGGCTAACACCCAAACAAGCAGCTGCACCTTGCTCAACCTCCCTGCAGGAACTGTGGGTCATTCAGAAGCATGGGGAAGGAGCTGAAAAAAGTAGGGGAAGCAAACACCATTAAATCAAGGGACACACCCTCTACAGCCAAGGTCAACACCCAAGAGGGGCAACGGGCCTTGGACAGTGGCGGAAGGACTCCACCCACACAGCACTTTGAACAGAAGCTCTCTTCCAACTGGAGGCACAGAGCTGCTAATCTGATGTACACCCAAAACAGAGATGTGGGTAAAAATAAAATTACGACTGCTCCCGTGAGAAAGCCAGGAAGAGAACATATTGAAACAATCATGGCCTGAAGCCCTGCCCAACACCAATGCTACTAAGTGACCTCAGCCAGGGACAGGAAAGGATTGATCAAGTTACTTTCCTTGCTCAAAATCTCCCAATAGCTGCCCATAAACTGCTAAACAAAATCCTAAAGCTCTAGTATAGAACACAAAGCCCACTCAGCGAACTTTTCCAGCTTTCTAATTGTCCCAAATCTCCTGCACACATACTCACAATGAGCATACACATACAACCTCCACAGAAAGACTATTTCCCAAACTCACCAAACCCTCCCATTCTGTCCCTTTCCACCGTAGCTCTCCACAAGCGCAGCTTCTACCCACCCTTCAAGGCCTTTCAAGGCCAAATCCACAGCTGGAATTCTCCTCTCCACTCCATGGCACTTTCCAACTAAATAATCCTTTCCCTTCACTGTAATTTCCATGAAGACAAACACTGCCAGTCTTGCTCACTATCATAACAGTACCTTTGTAGAATAGGCATTCAAAAAATATTTGCCAATTTAAGGAGTACCTCAGAGTCAAGATATTTCTTCTGTAACTTGAGTTTTCTAGTCCTCACCAGACAAGAAGTCCCCCCCTTAGCAGAGGCAACCCTGTAATTGGCCTGATTTCCTTGCTCATGTGGTATCTCAGCCCCTGAAAACTCTGATCCCATCATGTCCAGGAGCCCTGCTCACATCTCCCTGTGCCCATCTGCTTGACTCTGATGAGACGCCAGGACAGGTCCAGTAGCCACAGTGGCCACAGTGTAGATGAAGCTATGTTCCTTTGCCTCTGACATAATCTCTCCGTCTGCTGCTCAGGCCTCATCCCTCATAGACTCTGTTTGAGGTGCTCAACAAGTGCTCACTACTACTACTACCTTTCCTATTTTAAAAAGAAAGCTCTGGGGATCCCTGAGTCGCTCAGCGATTTAACACCTGCCTTTGGCCCGGGGTGTGAACCTGGGGTCCTGGGATTGAGTCCTGCATTGGGCTCCCTGCATGGAGCCTGCTTCTCCCTCTGCCTGTGTCTCTGCCTCTCTCTGTGTGTCTCTCATGAATAAATAAATAAAATCTTTTTTAAAAATTTAAAAAATAAAGAGAAAGCTCTACCCCAATGTTCATAGCAGCAATGTCCACAATAGCCAAACTATGGAAAGAGCTCAAATGTCCATCAACTGACAAATGGATAAAGAAGACCTGATATACCTGAGATATATATATATATACACACATACATACACACACATATACACACACACACACAGTGGAATACTCCTCAGCCATCGAAAAAATGAAATCTTGCCATCTGCAACAACATGGATGGAACTAGAGGATATCATGCTAAGCAAAATAAATCAATCAGAGAAAGACAGTTACCATATGATCTCACTCATATGTGGAATTTAAGAAACAAAACAGAGGAGCATAGGGGAAAAGAGGAAAAAATAAAAGACAAAACCAGGGAGGGAGACAAACCATAAGAGATTCTTAATCATAGGAAACAAACTGAAGGTTGCTGGAGGGGAGGTGGATGGGGAATGGGGTACCTGGGTGATGGACAGCAAGGAGGGAGCATGATGTAATGACCACTGGGTGTTATATAAGACTCACGAATCACTGACCTCTATCTACCTCTATAACCAATAATACATTTTATGTTAATTAATTGAATTTAAATAAAATAGAAAAAATTAAAAATAAAATCACGTTGGTTATGGTTAAAAAAAGTGGATAAAAAATGAAAACTACTGTCAAAAAAAAATAATAATAAATAATAAATAAAAAGCAAAGCCTTTCCCCTGCCTTCCTCTTCTTTCAGTGCTTCCACCCACGGCCTGCCCTATCCTTCTGGCTCCACTGAGGACCAGCAGCCTCAGCCCCTCCCTCTCAGCATCAAGACAAGCATTTGCCTTGGCCCTCGGATCCTTCTTCCTGAAGTGGTCGATAAGAATGGATTTCAGCAGATACTGCCCAGGGCCTGAAGATTTATCAATGCTGAAGCCCTCTAATGACTGCCAATTAGTGTGTCCATTATTCTGGGCTGGGTCAGCGGAGCCCTTAATCTACTTAATGGAGCAGGAACTCCAGCAAGGCGGGAAGCACCTTGAGCAGCCGGACTGAGCCAGGAGGCAGCAGGGTGACTAGCCCCTCAAAGGTAGCCCAGCTCAGCTGCCTGGCAGGCAGCCTCTAGGAGGAGGAGGCAGGGCCTTAAAGGGAGCTACTGATGGATGACTCTGTCCTCTCACAAGGTACAGAGGGCACCCTGAGGCTGAAGTTTCTCCCCAATGCCTTGGGCCAAACTTCAAAGCAAGTAGAGGTTGGTCTTCAGTTCCTTCTCTCACATCCAACTCCCAGGTACTCCCTCTCAAAGCCCCAGGACTCAACACTCCTGACACATTCTGTCTCCCCCACCCCTTTAAGACCTGTCTCCCTACACCTCCAGGCCTTACATCTCCTCCTGAATATCCCACCATCTTCTTCTTGTTCTTTTTTTTTTTTTAAGATTTTATTTATTTATTCATGATAGACACAGAGAGACAGAGACACAGGCAGAGGGAGAAGCAGGCTCCATGCAGGGAACCCGGTGCGGGACTCCATCCCAGGACTCCAGGATCATGCCCTGGGCCAAAGGCAGGCACTAAACCGTTGAGCCACCTAGGGATCCCCACCCACCATCTTCTTCTTATCCAAAAGTTAGATGTTAGGCAATAAGGGTTAAGAATTAATAGCTAACATTTATTGGGCTTTCTACATGCATGACATCACCTCATCCATACAATAACACTATGAGGTAAATACTGATATTGTCAGCATCTTACAAATGGAGAAACTGAGGCCTAGAGAGGTGCCCAACATTACACAGCAGTGAGTGGTAGAGTTGTGAGCTAAACTAGGCCATTTTGATTTGAAAGCCTCTGAATCATTCTGCATGCTGCCTAAAAAGCAAATCAATCAGCAAAATAAGCCTATGATTGTTTTCAATACTTGCTAACTTTATTAACTTTCAGGTTTTTCTTTGGTTTTTCAAGGAGCCTGGTCATGCAAATAAATAGCTTTAACTGATAGAGTTTAAGGATAAATAGTGTGGAGGTGATAAAAGGGAACCGAAGCTATATGTAGGTGTACTTTCAACTCCTTTTACCCCACATGAAAACACCTCCCCAAACCCAGCTGTACTCATACATACTTTCTTTCTTTCTTTTTTTTTTTTTTTAAATTTTACTTATTTATTTGACAGAGAGACAGACAGCACGCACAAGCATGGCGGGGGAAGGGCAGAGGGAAGGAGAGAAGCAGGTTCCCCACTGAGCATGGAGCCTGATGTGGGGCTCAATCCCAGCACCCTGGGATCATGACCTGAGCCGAAGGCAGATGCTTAACCAACTGAGCCACACAGGCATCCCTTCACTTTCAACCTGCTTGGCATACCTTCTTTCGGTACCTTCTTTGAGAGACTTCCAAGAGCTAGCAACCTGTGGCAAGTGATGGACTGATGAGAACTTCTAAGATGAGGTAATCCATAGACATGGGATATGAAAAAGCGAGGAAAAGGAGATAGATCCTGAACCTGTAGAAAGTATTGGTTCAGTAACTGGGCCTCTTCTTTTCAGGTGAAAACTACAGAGGGTCCAGTTAGGGGTAGAGGATAAATGTCCCTCTCAGGCCTTTTATTGCAAAGAGAGAATGTGGAGGCCCACCTGGTTTTCCAAGACAGAGAGCAAACCAGTCCTCAGGAAAGGCTGTCGTTGGTACCCTCATGCCTCATCTCTGTGCCCTCTAACCCTGCTCCTAGGTAACAAGAGCTGGTATATTAGGGCAAGGACGGCTTTCAGCCCTGCTCGGGGAGTAATGTCTGTGTTCCCAAGGTCTGTGAGGATTCTTCAACCTTACTATGATCCTTCTTCTGCCAGGAACACTTGCAAGGACCCAGCTTACCCAGTGAAGCCACATGACTCCATTAGATATATTAGTTTTTATGCGATACACATTTATAGAAGTAATTTGTAGTGTGATTAAATCTTATGAATAAATTTCTAATAAGGCCAATTCTCTCTACTACAGAATTTTATTTTTGATTAAATTTATTACATTTTGATCAAAGGCCATCTCAATTTTTTTAAGTTACAAATTATGTTTTCAAGGGACATACCCCCAGTACTTCTGAATCCTTTCCATTAAGGTTGGGCTCTATGTTTTTCTGCCTTATCCAGAGCATGTGGTCCCCAACTAGGGCAAGAGATATGACTACATGTCTTAATCCTTAACTCTAGTTGAGCATAGAGTGTGATTGATACAGCTGATTGCCTGCATGGTAGCAATTTACCCTTTTCTTCCTTGCTTACAGAACCTAGATTTTGATTAGGAATTAGCATCCATGTGCCTTAGGAGAAGCAGAGACCCTCCCAGCCCGATAAGGTAAATGTTAATTATGTTATACCAATCATGAAAATTATATCTCCTTTCCAGTGACTTGTTTAGGAATTGGTGGTGAAATTATGTCCCTTGAGACATGAGAAAAAGTCTCCCAAGGGACTTCTGGGATAGATTTTCTTGCTCTCAAGCTCTCAAAAAGACCTATGTGAGGAATGGAAGAATGCAAAGAATTGGGGTCCTAGGATCTCCATTCTTTAATGGCAGGTTGGGAAATTAGAACCAACCCTCCCACTAAAGACGATGTGGGAGTTTTGTTTTGTTTTGTTTTTTCCGATCTTCGTAAAAGCATTAAAGAGCTAAGAAAATGGGATGCCTGGGTGGCTCAGCAGTTGAGTGTCTGCCTTCGGCCCCAGGGCATGATCTTGGAGTCCTGGTATCGAGTCCCACATCGGGCTCCCTGCATGGAGCCTGCTTCTCCCTCTGCCTGTGTCTCTGCCTCTCTCTGTGTGTCTCTCATGAATAAATAAATAAAATCTTAAAAAAAAAAAAGAGCTAAGAAAATAACAAAGAATTACTAGACCAAAACCTAGGAGAAAGAAAGAATTCAAATAGGTAGGTCCAAAACACAAAGCAGCTTTTGCCCTCAGAACTTTTACCAATCTGGGAGGATTTGTGGCAAAACTAGCTGTGCTTTTGACAACTATGATGGGCAAAGGGAGAAAAATCAAAATTCTGGGCTTTCTCAAGGAAGGAACTCTAAGCTGGGCTTCCTCCTAGAGAAAAGGCTTCACCCTTATGGTAAAGGTAACCAAGATACCACCTCTCATGGAAACTAAAAACACAGCCTCGTGTAATCTGAGTCCATGGATCCCCAAGCATTCAAGCATTGGATTAAGATGGAACCGGACTGGTATCTGTAGGTGTCTGGCAAAAGAGAAACGATCATTGTAGGAGAAAGTTACCATTCTAGGCTTCAAATTATTATCATAAAATATTTTTCAAAAATAATGACCAAACCACCAAAGACAGCACAAGGGAAAAAAACACTATGAGCAAGAACCATCAGAAACAGGAGACTACAGAAACAGACCCACAAAGACTCCAGATATTGGAATTATCCAACTAGAGAGCCTTTTATAAAGCAAGTATGCTTATGATTTCAGAAAAACAAAAGACAAACTTCAAAGGTTTTTTATTAAACTGAAAACTTGAAAAAAATGATTTGAAAAAGAATTAAATAGGGATTGTAGCCCTGAAAAAAAAAATACTTGAAATTAAGAAATCAATGAACAAATCTAATTGCAGATTAGCTTTAGCTAGTTAGAGAATTAATAAACTGGAAGGTAATTCAGAGGAAACTAGGATGCACCAAGGTGAGATAAAATATGAAAAATACAGAATAAGAAATATAGGAGATACAGTGAGAAATTTCAACTTCAATCCATTTCAAAATTGATACAAATTCAAGAGATTTCAATTTCAATCAACTGGTATCCCAAAAAAAGAAAAAAGAAAGAACAGAGATAATGGCTGAGAATTTTCCCAAAAGTGCTGACATGCAACAATCTATAGATATAAGAAATCTAATGAACCCAAGCTGACTAAATGAGAGAGAATCTGGTGATATACTGAGCCTCTGATTTAACAGCTGACCTTTGAACTTCTTATTAAGAGAGCAGGGGAATAAGCAGGTAGAGAGGAGCCAGTGAATTACTTATTGTTTAAGCTATTTTGAATTTCAGTTCAGCTACCTGAAGCCAAAAGCTTCCTAAATGATATTCATAGTGATAATAAAGTATCCACCATTTATAATGGATAAATGTTGACTACATGCACTGCACACAGATTTCTGTTTTGTGTAATTCCTCACAAAGTCTTACAGGGTAGAACATATCAGTCAATACAAGCATGGTAGACTGGATACCAACTACCTCAAAATCTCAGTAGCTTAACAGAAAGATGACTATTTCTTGTTTGCACCACATGTTCAACATGGTTGAACAGAGGGCTATGCTCCCAGTCATTCAGGGTCCCAGGATGATGGAGACTTTTCCCCAAAATAGTTTCTACAGTCGGTGAAACAGCGGGCAAATGAAGTAAACGTAATATCGGCTTTTAAAACTTCCATTTGAAAGTGAAACGCCTGACTGCTCACATTTCATTGGCCACAAATCACATGGCCAAAGATATAAGAAAGTACAATATTACTGTGTGCTCATAAGGTGGAAAACTAGAAATATTCGTGAATAGTTCTGACTACCACAAATAGATATTACTCTAACTCTTCAAACGAGGAAGGTAAGGCTGCGAGAGGTATTTAATATTTGTTAGATAGATGACTTGACAATGCACTCATTAATAACATCTTTCTGAAGGTGATATTATGGACATGAGTACTTGCCCTTTGCTGATGGGGTTAGTGAGAAGAGGATTAAAGCAGGGATCTCTAAGGAGCCAAACAGAGTGTCTAGCTGGGTCTCATCATGGTCTATCGTAGAATCACTATCTTCAGGGGCAGAGTATGGGACCAAGGCAGCTGGGGGTGAAGGGGGGGTGAAGGGGAGATATTCTTAGTCTTTCCCTTGTTCCTTATGCTAATGAGATCCTTCCAAATGTGGATGAGATTGGACTGCAATTGGCCAGAGAGAGAGTTTATACACATGCACTAAGGGTTCCCACTATCTTATATATTCCAGGTGTTCAAGATGTGGTTAAGAGGGGGGAAAAAATGAGCCCACGTAACCGTGCTGGCCATGCCAAGTTTCTTAACTTTGATCTCTGCAGATTCAGAAAGCTGGTCAAGGCACGGGAGACGAAAACTGAGAGAGCTCTTAACCCATCATACGTCCAAACACAGGAGAAGGGACCACCTTGTTCTCTTAGGTCCTCAAGACCTTCCTATGAGGTGGATTTTCCAGTCTGTAATGTGCAGAACATTCCCCACCTCCTCTCATTCCTGCTGATGACACACACATGCACCTCCCCCCTTCCAGTACCCCACATCTACCGGCAGGCCCCCTAGGCTCCCCGTGCTGCCTCTCCCAGCCCTGTCTAGCCTCCTGCAGACACAGCAGCATCTGTCTGAGATTCTCTCCCTGTGGCAGGGAAGGAGTCAATACCCAGGTTCTTATTTATTTATGTGTTGGTTTATTCCTTCCCAGTGATGAGGCAGTGGTTAAGGGGAAGAGGAGGGAGGAGGAACGGGGGTAGAGGGGGGCGGGGAGGCCCAGAAAAGAAGCTGTGGTGGACTAGAGACTGGCAGAAGAAATGTCTCTATAATTTCAGCTGCTTTCCAACCACACTGTCTCTAACTGAGCCTCCTGGGGTGAAAGGTCTGTGTATTACTGGGGATGAGAGTTTATAACCTTAATTATGCCTCGAAGCATTTGGCTGTGTTCATCCTGAAACTTCCAGCAGGAAAAAAAAATGTGGTTTCCATTACAGTGTCACTGAGGGACTTGTACTGGGGTTGGGATCATTAAAATGAAAACACTGATGAGTAAGCCATGGCATTTTGTCTCCAAGACTTACGTCCTTCCTCCACCCCTAGTCCTGTACTTTATTTTGAGACAGGCTTAAAATAGTCTATAAAATATGGAGCTCATTATCCCATCTAACAGATTTCATTTGGCATGAATGTAGATTAAAAGCCCCATGCCAATTCTTCCTCTTAGCCTGGGTTTATAAGATACTCCTCTGCCTTTGCCCTGGGCTGGGTTCTTTAGAACTCAATTCTGCAACAGACCAGGGGAGCCAGGAGGTGCCACTTCCGACTCCACTCAGCTCGTTTTTTCATGATAATAACAAGGGAAGATGGAGAAAGAAATACAGCCTGTTTGGAGGGCTTCTGAGAAACTTCGCCTGGAGTCTTAAGAAGCTGGATCCAATCGAGACATCCCTCAAATCTGTGAATTCTCCAGCAGGCTCATTCTTCCACATACAACGACTGTATCAGGGAAGCCGAGCTTGTGAAAGGGGGGGTGGGATTGGGTTGAAATCACAGGGGACTACGATAGAAAGAGGCCTCTGCTAGGAGTTTCTGTGTGCTGGCTTCTTGGGCAGGCTCAGCCATCACTAACTGCATGGCTCCAGGAACTGGAATCTTCTCCTTGGCCTCAGTTTCCCCGTCTCTTAAATGAGAGGTCTCTTCCAACTCTGTCTCTTCTTTTGCTGAGGGTACAGTTATGGAAGTAAAGAGAAGGAGAAACAAAAACCTCTTCTTACTCACCACTGATCTTGTTTGGCCCAATATCATCTCTTGAACAAGTAAATTCACTTTTTATCTGATAAAGCTCCAGCCTTCTCTGATTACACACCTTTCCTCTGAATCACCAGAGTGTGTTTGCTCTGCATTTTCTCTCACCCGGGATGCCCTTTTCCCTTGCTCTATCCAAATCCTTAAAAATCCAAATACTCACAAGGACAGTATGCTTAATAGGAAGTACGTGCTGACGGCTTGATTTATGTCTTTAATGCATTCTATGCACAGGTGTCATCTCATCTTCAAGAGTTTCCCACAGGGCCCAGCATAGGGTTTTGTGTAAGAGGAGGGAGGAGGGACTGATCTCTCGATTTCACTGGCAGGCTTATGGTTCTCCACTCATTTACTGTTCCCTCTGAGCCGTTCAATGGCACACTATACAGATGATTGGCCTCCCTGCCACCTCACCCCTGTACTTTCTCATTACAGTCCTCTCTGGGGGTTGTTGGGGGCTTGAACAAAGCAGGTGACGACCTATCCAAGGCCTTAAACCAGCCCACCTCGTCAGTCTGCCCGTGACATTGCCTGCTCTTCTGCTAAGAATATCAAGACCACCTGAACTGCATTCCCCCCCCCCTTTTTTTTATTTCTTTCTACTTAAAAATAGCTCCCTAAGCACCTCCTTCCACCTTCCTTCCAACAGAGGAAGCATTCCCCTCCCCCGGTCTACCACTTCCATCTGTCCTCTTCCTTCCACCCATTCCTACCCTCCTCCAGGTCATTGCTGCACTTCACAGCACTTATCACAGGCTCTTATTATAAATTCAACTGTTGCTGGACTTGTGTATTATCTGTCTCACTCACTAGAATGTAAACTTCATGAAGACTTCATGCCTTATTCATGCTGTATCCCCAGCAAATAGCACAGGGCCCGGAACACTGTCAGTGCTCAATGAATATTTATTGAATGGATTAATAAATCCATTTTTGTACATCATTTTCAAACTTCTTTCTGTCACTGGCCCCACCCCATCTTCAAATACATTCAGGCCTCCCTTCCTTAACAAAACCATCATGTGACCCTAACGTCCAACCAACCACTATTCTATTTTTACCTTGCATTTTCTGACATATTTCTCAAACAAACAATATGTGCTGGCTGCTGCTTCATCTTTACCATCTCCTCCCACTGCAATCTGGTTTCTCCTCACCAAGGCTGCTGAAACAAAGCTGTGAGTAGTCACCAAAGCCTTCTGTCACCAAACCCCTCACAGTTGCCCCACCTCCCTGCAGATAGGGATCCCGAACCATCCCTTCTCTACTCCCATGAATTTATTGTATCCTGGCTCTCCTCCTACCCTTAGGAATGCTAAGTCTGTCTCCCCACATCCACACTTTCCAAGATCAGTCTATACTAATCACGTGTCCCCCTACACTGTCTTCCCTAGCGAATACCAATTTCACTATGCCTTTTAGGCCCATAATTCAAAATCATGCATCAGCTACCCTAAGTTCTCTCTAAAAACATAGGCATACTTCAGCTGCATGAAGGAATTAGTATTAGGTTATATCATGTTATACTTCTTCATGTTCCTAGCACCTGGTGCTGATACTGTATTCACAGCACCTATATTCTCTACTGCCTGGTATGTGGAAATTGTTCAATACATTTTTAAATTCAATGCTGCTAACCTCTATTTGCCTTTAACTTGATATGCAAGCAAGAATCTTCACGAGATAGCCCCAACCTCTCTCTCCACACTTAACTCTTAGAGAGTCTCTGATTCTCAGCCTCATAACTAAGGACCACTGAAGCTTAACTCCGTTCTCTCCTTCTCCTCCTATCCACCGTTGTAGCATTCGTTGTTATTTGTTATTGTCCATTTCCCCCACTAGACTATAAAGTTTCATGAACACAAGAACACCATCTTCTTCAACATTGTATTCCCAGAGCCTTCAGAGGGCGTAGCATATAGTAGGCCCTCAGAAGACACTTGTTGAATGAGTGAACATGTCTTCTTTCATTCAGACTAATTCTTTCCCCATCTTAAGGGAGTATAGCACTCCCTTAGCAATTCAACATGAAATAATACCTCGCGGCACCATGTAGTTATATTATAGGTATATTATTTTGCAGGTATTTGCAAGCATTGTCCACATAGAACCATGTAACCTTACGGCTAGAAGGGATCCACCTTATAAGTAATTCATCGTTTGATAGAGGAGCCAAAAGAGACTCACAGAGCTTACTACGAGATCTTGGTCTTTCAGGACCAAGAAAGATGAATTGCAAGATGTCTGAGGGCAGGAAGCCTACATCCTACCCCCAAATGCTCCCTTTTATGCCTAGACCCTTGGTAGATATGATTACTACCTCC
The DNA here is from genome assembly GCF_003254725.2 of Canis lupus dingo. NCBI lineage: Eukaryota > Metazoa > Chordata > Mammalia > Carnivora > Canidae > Canis > Canis lupus. The sequence continues at coordinate 27,365,203 of NC_064275.1, read as the reverse complement.
TATAATAACACCAACAATATTTGCTGTTTTGCCCATTTCTTTAAATAACAAGCTACTGCTATCTTCAAGGTGAAGGGCAAATTCAACACTTTCATTGAGAATCCAGTTAGCTTTCTGACCATCCGGCAACACAGCTGCCCCATTACCCCTTCACTCTCAGCAATCACTGAATATTCCACAAGAGAAGAACAGGTCCTGGGAAGCCATGCCACACCCAGAGAAGTGCTGCTTTACTGTTCTCACATCACAGTAATCTCTACCCCACTGGATGGAAACACCACACCTGGACCTCACAAAACAGCTATCAGTGTCCTTCCCTCAGGACTTGGCCTAGATATATCTTGTCTAGTGATCTCACACCACAGACAAGACATCTCAGTGATATAATCTTATACTTCTCTCTATGCTGACAGGGGAGGTGGACAGAAACCCCAGTTTAACATGTGTGCTGGAGAAAGAGAAAAGCGGGTGTCTCCCCGCCTGTACCATAGCAGGTATAGAAAGACTATAGTCATATACCATATTAGTATATCAATCCAGATGGGAGTCAGGGGTCCTGGATCTGGACTCTTCCCTTAGCAGCTCTGTGACTTTAGCAAAGTACCTAACCTCTATAAGCTTGTTTCCTATCTGTGAAATGGGAACTAAAGCCATCTATCTCAGAGAAACATAATGAAGACCAATGGGATAAGAGATTAGAATAGTCAAATCACAATAGTTCTTTTTTTCCTCCTTAACAATGCCATGATAATCAGGACTTTTCCTTGTCCTCTGGAGAGTTCAGATACTCTATTAGCTAAAGTGATTTATTGGAAACAACCCTGAACTAGGTGTCTGGGTGAGAATACAAAGGGGTGGTGGCACAAGGATCTAAACTCAGAGAAGCTCCACTCTCTGGGGGGGGAAAGGACCCCCCGCCCCCACCACCAGAACTAAGCTCCTAAAAGCAGCAGAAATCTGGGAGGACAACATTTACCTGCCAAGCACTTCTTCAGGCCAGGGAAAGCCACACATATTAACTCCTTCAGTGCTCACAACAACCACATGAGATGTGTCCTGTTACTATCCACAGAAGCATACTGACCCCAGTGTCCACCTGCCTCCAAACAGAACCAGACCAACCACAGGAGCTTTTTCTGGAGGGCATTGGGGTTACAAGGTTTAGAAGGGGAAGGATATGGATTAACTACAGGAAGGAGAGGCCTGGAGCATTTCTAGTGGAAGCACAGCAAAATACAGAGGTTTCTGGTATGAAGCAACAGAATTGTCGGGGATGGTGTTTCAAGCGGTGCTGTGTTCAAACCGTTTACTGGACAAGAGACTCGGTCCCTTTAGAAAAGTAGTCTTGTGCCAAAAGCCAATTAGATAACTATAGGAGATGCCTGGGTGGCTCAGCGGTTTAGCGCCTGCCTTTGGCCCAGGGCGCAATCCTGGAGTCCCAGGGATCGAGTCCCACATCAGGCTCCCTGCATGGAGCCTGCTTCTCCCTCCTCCTGTGTCTCTGCCTCTCTCTCTCTCTCTCTATCATAAATAAATAAATCTTAAAAAAAAAAAAAGATAACTATAGGAGATGCCTGTTTGCAACTTAAAAAGCTAAGTTAAAGTAACTTCTTTACACATTATGTGAATATTCAGCCCAAATAGGAAGGCAATTACAACCTAAACCCTTCTAATCAGAAAATCCCCAGTGCAGGAGAGCCATCCAACACTTTTCATACACATGCTGTGTGCTTTTCTCCTCTTCTTCCCACAGACCATAGGAGGGAAGGAATAAGTCATAAAGGTTGGCACGAAGAAGCCACACATCAAGCTGGGCACACATATGCAACAGTTAACAAGAGCAAGATAAGCCAAACCAAAGTGGGTATCCCAGGGTCTATGGCAGTAGGGACTGGCCCCAGGCAGATGGACTAAGAAGAGACAGCAAGTCGGAGCTGGTCAGGGACCAGAGCCAGGCAGATTACTGAGCAGCAAGCAGACCACAGACAGGTCATCTGGCAGGGATGGGAAATCGAGGGCCAGGAAGAGGGCTATCGGCATGGGAAGGATGAGACCAAAGAGGAGGACAGCCTGAGAGCCACAGCCATGAGGGCCAGAGACCTCTTGACCCTGCACTGCACCAGCCGAGTCAATCCTTGGATTGGGCCATTTCGGAGATATAAAGGTTGAGACGAAACAGAACAGCTGCACAGGGAGAGGGGAACTTTGGTGAGAAAGAGAAGTAGATTCCTGGCTGAGCTAGAGCCCAACAGTGAAGCCTTTGGGAAAGTAACTCTCCTCGCTGCCCATCTATCCAGAAGGAGAAAGGGAATTTCTTTCTCAAATTCTAGCTGAAAATGGGCAATGGCCAGCTGCTGGGAGCTATACTAAGAAGAAATGAAAGGTTCCTGACATCTGCAATGACAAACTGTCATCCCAATCTCCAAAGCCCTGGGCCGCCAGAACAGAGAGCCAAAGCCCCAAAACGAGCTGGGGCCAGACAACATTCTGGACATAGATAAAGTTTATTCTCAGAAATATGAACGAAAGTCAAGGTTTAGTTGAAGTAGTGATAGAAAATGGTTGCAGTTGAAGTTTCTAAAGAAAGTTGCATGAGGGGGATCCCTGGGTGGCACAGCGGTTTGGCGCCTGCCTTTGGCCCAGGGCGCGATCCTGGAGACCCGGGATCAAATCCCACGTCGGGCTCCCGGTGCATGGAGCCTGCTTCTCCCTCTGCCTGTGTCTCTGCCTCTCTCTCTCTCTCTCTCTCTCTCTCTGTGTGTGCCTATCATAAATAAATTTTTTTAAAAATTGCATGAATTACGCCCAAAATATTATGTTCTTTTAAATTTTGCCCCTTAGCACATTCCTGTGTTTACTCCTGTGTTTATTATTCCCACATAGTGACTGATTTTCTCATTTATTTTGTTATTTTGCTGAAGAGTCATTTCTGCTTTTATTCTCTGGCATCCATATTACAGGACAGCAACGAGCCTGGCTCTACCTCAAGCCTACAGAGCCCTCAGAAAGGCCAACATCGGAAAAAAAAAAAAAAAGGCCAACATCCAGCCCCCTTTCCAGAGATTCTAACTTAATTGGCTGGGAGGTGGTGGCAGGAAGGGAGGAAGTAGATACTGCATGTTCTGAGAGCTCCCGGTGATTCCCATGTAAGAGCCAGTTGGTTTCTGGTCTAGAATCCAAAGCACTGTGTGGTAGCTACAGGAATATGGACAAAGCACAAAGACGAAATTAGCAGCCTAAAACCTATATTGGAAATTCAACCTATCCCTTAAGTTATTTTAAATCAACTCCATTTTACTTAAATTTATGCTTAAAAGAAGCTAGTGGACTGGGGGTAGTGGCAAGATGATATAAAAGGCAGGGGCAAAAGAAGACAAGGTGGTGGATCCTTAGAGGGAACAGCACTCAGGACAGGAGGTGGGGAGAAGCAGGAGACCCAGGATACGTGGCAAGGCGGGCGCAGGGATGGAGTAAAGAGAGTGAGAAGCTTGGGGATGGGTTGCAGACCAGCAGAAGAATGCCAGAGAATGGGGTTACAGACAGCAAGAGGCATGAGGTTGTACCCTTAAAGGAGACCTAGGGAGGGGGAAGGACTGAGGAAGGGGGCAGGCGGGTGGGGCTGGTGGGGCAGGCACTTGGGGCAGAATGTGAGGCCCAGCAGGACTGATGGAAGTGATGGGCTATCTGAGAGATCAGTGGGGCTAAGGAGGTGTGGGAGGATCGGGGCGGGGGGCGGGGGGGGGGGAACAGCACAGCAGAGGGATACTCTGGGCAGGACAGATTCGACTGTCTGCTGGACAGTGCCAGGTGGCGACCAGCAAGAGACCCTCCAACAACATCCGTAAATCACCTAAGATCATCTCACGGACAACCAGAGGCCGACATCCTGTACAGTGGGCAACACCGCCCCATGCCCTATGAAGAAGGAGCCACCTGTCTTTTCCCTCTTCCCCTTTCGCTCCAAAATGATTACATGTAAACAAAGAAATGTGAACCCCCCCCCCCCCGCACGTCGGGTCCCTCAACAACCACAAAAATCAATGTTGCTTCCCTTTTCTTCTGTACTACTCATGTTTCTTATTCGTATGAGCTCCTTTCTTTGCATGGACGGTCCCTACCACGGGAGCCATGTCCTCAGTCACTGTCAGCACAGAACACAATCAGCAGCAGTGACAAAGGCCCAGTAAGAAACACCGTAAAAACAGCAGAGGCTCTTAACAAATAACTCGTCAAAATGATCGTGTCTGAGCAAGCTGGTAGTTCGTTGCCGTGTAAATCCTTACACATAGCTAACTATGGCCCTAAAAAACAATCCCTTTTATTTCTTTAAGATCCTTGCCCTTAACTGAACAATGATGGGGGAGACAAAAGGTCTGTCTGCAATCACCAAGCACGCACCGTCACTTCTCAGTAAAGTTTATTTCCGCTCCGTGATGTGTTCTGTTTCCTCCCTTTTCCTAGATGTGTCAAATCACAGATTCACTTATCCCTCAGTCGCAGCCAAGAGAATGACTCAGGCAACGCACACAGCCTGTCGATTATTTCAATTTCCTGGGCTAAACTCATCATTTTCCACTTCTTCTCATTTCTTATCCTCTCTCCCTGCTTTCTAGAGGCCATGAGGCATGACAACGATGAGGGTGAAACGACATGAAATCCTAAAACAGATGAAGGGAGCTAAATTCTGATACACTAAAGAGAGATCTAAGAGAACTTTGTTCACTGCCCAGAAGGACGGGGTCATCATTCATCTATCCATCCATTCAGCAAGTATTTATTGAGCGCCTCCCATGAGTTAGCTCAGTCTAACATGCCACTTGAAAGCATGCCACTGTCTATACCATGTTAGCTAACATTAGCTTCTAGAAGGGAGTTCTATATCCAGAAATTCTGCTTGAATAGAGATGTGGGTGTGCACCCATGTACATGTGTAATACTGGGATAACCACTAACCAGAAATGAGCAACCCCCGAAAGCCTAGAAATAAGATAGCCTACACAGTCAGGAGGTGCCAGTCTAAAGCCCCATAATAAAGAAACTGCTAGAGACACCGTTTAATGAAAGACAATAAACTCTTGCAGCCATACATGATGGCAAGACTTCCATGAAAGAACACGCGATGCTGGAAACCCACTTTTGCTATCCAGGGACACAGGTTAATCCGTTAATTTATTAACCTGACATTTCTCAGAATGCTTGACACTTTTACATGCACTAACACAATACATTTCCCCCAAATTCTATAATATAGGTATCGGTATTCATATTCCCATTTTTTTTCAAATGAACAAACTGAGGTCCCATTCATTATTAATAATTAATAAACCATTTATTCAAGGGCATTTAGAAAATAATGGAGCCAGAACTGGAATCTAAGCTTGTGGTTTGTGGATTCAAGCATTTTCTAAAAAGTAAAAATAAATTATTATTATTATTGTTACAGTTTATACACTAACATCTAATTTCTTCTTACCGTTAGCATATGTTCGTTTGAATTTTGTTTGAATTCACAGAAGTATAAATTGTCTCTAAGCTTCTAATAATTCTTAATCAGACTCTTCTTAGCTCCTGGTTATTACATCCCACCTGTTCCTTTCTCAGGATGTTTGCACGAGGGTGAGAATTAACCGTTCCGGTAATACAAGCTGACGCTGAAGGGTCACTTCCTTCATGCCAAACACTGGGATAAAGTACTTCACTTGTAGTTTCTCCCTTAACCCCTGCAGGAGCCCACTGAGGCAGTGCTACTAGAAGTCATTCTGGCAGCATCTTTTTTTTATTTTTTTTATTTTTTATTTTTTTTAAATGAAGGAAAGGAGCACAGAGTTTAAGTGACTTGCTGGAGCTCAGGCAGGTAAGGGGGATGCACACCTGCGACCTCCTCCCCCATCCCCCAGGCTGAGATCTCCGCCTGTGAGTTCAGGCTCCCTTAACACGCATTTCACCTCCCGTCAGGCTCCCACTGGCCTGCTTCTCAGCGCCAGCGACAGATTGCTCTTTGCATGTGCTGGTTTGGTTTCCTCCATCTTCGGTTCCTCCCCATAGGAGCCCTGGTTCACCTGCTCCATGCAGCGTCCACTCCCCACCCCCCAGCCCTGACACCCCCCCCACACACACACCCCTAAGGATGCTCCCAGTGGAGAGCACTGCGCCTTGGCATGTAGAGCAGGGCTTCCCCAGGACCATCTTTTCCATCAGGGGTTTATCTCATTCTTGCCAAAACCTCTTAAAGGAGCCAAAGCTTTTAAAAATAGCACTCAACATGTTTAAAAATCAATCACCCACCCGAGTTAGCAGTGGCTTTTCCTTAACACGGAATATGTGGATTTGCAGCGCGCTAGCAGGAGACTCAAATCACATTAATATGGGAGGGTAAGATGTATTAGGGTCAGATTAACCTGAGAATAAAACTGACTTCCCCTTCTCTTTGCGAGCTGCAAATTCTGAACCAGCTCTACTACAGATCCCCCACGAAAAGAGCCGTCCTCCGCAGAGGTGCTATCTAGCTCCACGACGCTAAGGGGTGTGGAAAGAGGGAATGAGCACTTGCAAAGCACCTCCTGTGCACCAGATCCTGTGTTCTGCAGGTATCAGTTAAATAATAATTCCACAACAACCCTAGCAAATTAGGTCTTACCAAGCCCATATTACAGATGGGGGAACAAGCTCAGGAAAGTCCCGGAAATGAGCCTAGGGTCACAGAGCGCGGAGGGGCCGAGCTGCCACCTGTGCCCACATCTGCCTGCCCCCAGCCCCTTGCTGCAGGGACCCTGCTCTTCGCCACGCTGCTTCCCGGAGCGTTCTGTGGAAAGCTCTGCAACACGGGCTTAACTCATCTCTGACTACAGCGCAGAGCTTCATTAAAAGGGGTGGAAAATAGCAAGAAACCAGATCCTGATGTACAGATGCTCCCCGAGTGGCCCTGCGCTCCCAATTCCCAGCTGGGTCGCAAATGTCCCAAGAAAAACAGCCCTTCTCTACTTGCCACGGGCTGGCTGCCTGCTTGCTCCAGTCCGTGTTCCTCCTCCTCCCGCCCCCCGCCCCCCCGTGCCCCCCGTGCCCCCCGAGCGGGTGTGCCTGCCTCGGCCTGTCCGTCCCTTGCACGCGCGCACACACTCACTCAGGAATACCTCGATCCAGCAGCCGGAGCAAGCGGAGATACCAGAGATACCACTGGTCCCAGAAGCGGTCCGTCATCCCACCCTGAACTCATCCTTCAGGGCCGGTGCCTCAGCAGAGCCTCATCCCAGCACCTCCGAGTCGAGGGGGCCGGACTCCTTGGCGCTGGCGGGCGGCAGCCTGCGCTCAGCACACGCCTGCCTGCGGAGCCAGCCACGTCCTCCCACACAGAGCTGCCGAGCCGTTTCGCAGCAACAAAGGAGCAAGAGCAGAACACGGCCGCCTCGCCTCGTGCAGGCCCAGCCGCAGGGGCCCGGGGGAGGTCAGAGGCGCCAGCCCCAGCCCGCACCGTCAGCGCCGGGAGCCCAGGGCGCAGGGGGTCCTGCGAGTGCAAAGCCGCTCTCTAGGCCTGTCTTGACCTGCACCCCGGAATGTCCCGCCATCCCGGCCCCACTAACAGGACTGGGGTGGGAGGGGACCACAGACACCCCCGCCCCAGAATATGAGGCCCACACGAGCACAACAAAGGCCACAATCCCGTCCTCCCTCTGCCCGTTCACGAACCCTCTGTTAGGAAGTGGAGACAGCAGGGGCTCTGGAGTCAACAGTTCATGGGTTCAAATCCTACCAGCGCTTAATGGTGGCCCGGCCTCCGCCACGTTTCTTCAACTCCCTAAGCCCCAGCTTCGTCCTTGTGACCCGGAGAGAAGAGCATTTGCCCTGCAGAGCTATCGTGAAGTTCCCAGCAAAGGCAGGATGTGCCATTTCTGGCAGAGCACTCAGCGGAGAGCCTAAGTGTCTGTCCCCCCGCCCCACCCCTTACCTGCCACCCCCGCTCCTTCTCACCCTGCTCCGTCCCCCACGTGCCCATACATCTCATGGTTTCCCGTCTCCCTGCCCTTGCTCCTGCTCTTCCTGCCAACAGCATGGCTTCCTCTGATTTTCCCAATGTCTACGCCAAATGCTACAAATCGGGGTGCCATCCCCGGTCTTCCCCTTTATATCCCATCTCACTTTCTCCTTATAGAAGACTCTGCTCCCTCATTCGATCACAAAATCCATGAAGATGGGAACTGCTTTGTAACCATCCCTGTATCCCCCAACGTACTTCATATAGGGCTTGAACCTTGCAAGTGCTCGAGTGTTTACCAACTGAACCAACGAGCAGACAAGTGAGGCCAGACACCCCGCACGATTTCATCCTAATGGCAAAGAGAGGATGCACTGTGGTGCCTCAGTCCCTGGGCACTGCCTAAGGCCCGTAGAAAGATGACAGGGCCCCCTGCTTGCTCTGCCCAGAGCAGACTTTACAGTAGACTGGCCACCTACACCGTGAGGCGGTGCCCCTGGTGGCTGAGAATCCTGCTCACAGAAGTAAAACCCAAGGGCACTCCAGGTTTGGGACAACTTTGTTCTCCAAGCTTAAAAACTAGCCAGCAGCCACGTGCACAGCCGTCACAGCTTCTGTTCCAGCCTGGCCCACACCAGCAATGCCTTCCCGCTACGCTAATAGAAATGCTTGCTTCCCAGGCCTCTTGGTCTCCCCTGCGGAGCTGGTGGGAGCAGTCCTCCCTCAGCACCTGCCCTTCCTGAGAGCTTAGGCCTCCAAGAGGAGACAGGTCACAGATGCAGAGAGAACTCAGACTGAGGAAGAGGCCGGGGAGAGGAGGTAAGAGCTAAGAGGGAGAGGAGAAAGTGAGCACAGCCACAGTCTCCCCAGCCCCCTGCTCCCCGACCAGCACCACCACTGCCTCTCGGCTCCTTCTGAAAGCACAGCAGCGGGACGGAGCGGACACACTGCCTGCAAGCCACCTCTCAGAATCTGTTCGGATTATTTTGTTATTACCTTACATGGACAAGACTCCAGCCTGCAGTTAACACAAGAATGCAAGCCCCTCCTCTCTCCAGACAGAAGTGCACTGACCCGGGACCTCCCCCTTCCTCCGTGAACAACAAAATCCATCATGCAGGTGTAGCTCGTACTTTGTAGCTCGCAAAGTACTTTCACATCCATCATCTCCTTTGGGTCTCTGAGCAGCCCTGCAAGGTCTGTAGCATGGTGATCATTCTCCCCAGTATACAGCAGAGGAAACCCACAGTCCAAGAGGTTAAACAACTCGCTTACAGTCATAGGCCTAGTAGGTAGCTGGGCTGAGAAAGAGATATATACCATCTGTGTCCTCCCAAAGAGTTTCTGAGGCTCTGGAACGTTCCCTGAGGAACTGTGACATGATCCCCAGGGGGACGGACGCCCTCACAGTAGGGCAGGACCTGGGGAAGCGGCTGCTTCCCAACAGGAGGCTCCTCCAGGACGCTGCCCTGCCGCGGGTACAGGCTGAACAGAGGTCGCCCAGCGGGCCTCACTGATGGCCTCTCACCCTTTCCTTTAGCTGTTGGCTGTGGCTGCCAAGGGGGGGAGCGTTCTCCAAATAAGAATGCCAACAGAGGCTTTCTAGAACACAACGTGGGAGAAATCCGAAATGGGGGGCCGAGGTAGGCACACAGGGCTCTCCCACCATGCCGGAGACCCAGACGGAGATGGGCTGAGGGAAGACAGTTCTAGTGACTATGTGGACTGTCTGGCGTAAACCAGAGCACTCTATTCTACATCCCACTCCTGGGCTTGGAGAAGGCAGCTGGCCCTGTTCCCCCTCCCTCTAGTAACCAAGGGCAATTCCACACAGCCCTGTTTTCAAAAAGAGAAAGGAAATAAAGCTGTCAGTGAACGAGAGGAGTGCAAGCACCTCCCCCACAAACTGCGAACCTAAGGCACATAGGTTGGGCACCTGTTGGGCCAGGCCCAGGATGAGCCCATTCAGCCGGGAAGTTTCCTAAAACCAGCTCCGCCCGATCGAACCAGGCCCCTGAGAGCTCTCCAGCCCACCACTGCTCATTTCTCCAACCCCCACAGAGCCTCTTAAAGCCTTAGTGTAAATGCAGCCCTTCCAGGAGCTGAATAAAATGTTCCAAGAAACTGAGAGTTGCCATTGAGCTGCAGTACATCTGGAAAGGACGGGGTATTGGCCGGGACAGAGCTTTATTAAATCTTGTGGTTGTTACTTTTGTCCTCAACAATGCTTCCTCCGTGGTTGCTTCTTTCGTCGTGGTCAAAGCAGGCATGATCGTTCCCATTGGTGTGGTCCCCCCAGCCCACCTACCCGGCCACAGGGACATGTTCTCCAGGGACAAGCAGCATCTCCAGGCCGGCGACAGCCTGTCCGTCCCAGGGGGTGATGCCCATCTGGAGGATCACTGGTGACTCCATGTCACATCATAGATCTGTTGCCTTCTCGTCACTGTTCCTTCTTCTTCTAACTTGGCACTGTTCTTTCTCCCTCTCTCCGCCCGCCCCGACATGAAAACACTGTGTTCCCGATCAGATAAAGCCAGCACAGTGTATGGAGCAGAAGGCAAACAGCACGGAGGGAGGAGAGAACCAGTCGTGTCCCAAACCTTTCCCACTCATCTCCTGGGACAATGACTGCCATTCCCACAGCACCACTGGCCAGCTCCCTGGACACGCGGGGCTACCAGACAAGGGAAGGCCACGCGGGAGGCAGTACGGCTGCATACTGAGCAGACAATCGCCGACGACGTGGTGTTCATCCCCCACCCCTCGTCCCAGGAAGTGAGCTCCCATCAGGCTGCCATTTTGCCCTACAAGCTGTGCTTCAGTTGCAACATGAATCAAACACGGCAGCAGACACCATCGTCAGCCACCTCCCACACCACTTCTGTCCCCTTGGCAGTGAGCACCCTAGTGGTGAAGTGAGGCCTGTGGCAGCACATTCTCAGGGGTGCCATCCGCCATCCACGGGATGGGAAGGACCCCTACCAACCTCTCCTGTGAGAGCCTCGTGTCCCCAGGTGAACGGGCTCCTTAGGTCCACACCTGAGGACAGCACCTATGACAGGTATCATCTATCACTCTGAAATTCAAGTCTACCTCTCCCAGGAGGCCTTTTCCAGCTAACCTCATTCATTCTCTACCTCAGAGGCTCTCAAAGTTTAATGGGCAGCAGAATCACCTTAGAGGGTTTGTTATCCATGCAGATAACTAGGCCTCGCTCCCGGAGGCCTGCATATTTAACGAGCTCCCCAGACGATTCTGGCTCCAGCTCTCCTCTCTTGCACGCGGCACTGACTTCATTTAACTCTTCTGGTTGAATCTAGCGTGTACCCATCTTCCCACATACCCTAGAAGTCTGGTATGGAGGGAGATTCCGAGGCTCCTGGAAGGTAAGGGGAGGTCCCACCTCCCAAGGCCCTACGTGGAGGCCCCGAGAAGCTGCCAGGGCAGGAGGCTGGGAGATCAACCTCATCTCTCCACAGGCTCCAGAAAGCGTTCATCCTGCAGTGGCTCCACTGCACATCTGTACAATAACTTTAAATGTCACCTCAAATATCAGGCCAGGCAGCAGGAGGGAAAGGCAGGAGCTAATTAGCCTGCCTTGCCCTGGCTTTTGTGTCGTTTTCATCCTTGCTCACCTCCACAACCTCCGCTGAGATCTTTAACTCTCCCGTGGCCGGGGAGCCCCAGCTTGTGAACACTGCACACAACCTTCCGCCACGCGGGATGTAAACCAAACTGTTCAATGCCTCTGCTCCGAGTATTTACAGCTCCTCCCACCCCTGCCAGTCTATAGAACCCCATGTTGCCCTACCTATCCAGCCAGAGCACTGCCACCCCAAAACTCCCTCCCCATGCCCCGAGAGCCGGACCCATATTCTCTTTCTCTGCCTCTTCAAAGCTTACCCATCCTGGACCTGTGAAAATCATCATGATAATCTCATGCCCTCTAAGGTTTTCCTGATGAGATCTTTACATTTAGACCCTTGGGGAGTACTCACATTTTGGCAAAAGATATTAATGGCTTCAAAGGAAGGAGACCAAAAAAAAAGCTCATAAATACAGAGAACAGACTGGTGTTTGCTAGGGGGTGAGGGGAGGACAAATGGGTGAAGGTGGTAAAAAGGTACAAATCTCCAGTTATAAAATAAATAACTTATGGAGATGTAATGTACAGCACAGTGACTCTAGTTAATAATACCATATTGCATATTTGAAAGTTGCTAAGAGTAGATCTTAAAAGTTCTCATAGCAAGAAAAAAAAAGCTATAAAATGTATGGTGGTGGACGTTAACTAGACTTATTGTGGTATTCATTTTGCAATATATACAAATAAATCGTTATGTTGTATACTTAAAACTAATATGGCAACTAAACCTCAATAAAAAAAAAAGGGAATGGAAAAAATAATATGGGTATTTCACCATCACCAGAGATGCTAAACTAACATCTTATTTTGATAATAAATTAACATTTCATTTTGAGGATTTTTGTATATGTCCATGCTATGATGTTAAAGAGCTTAATTTGTGCAAATCATGATTTGGAATGACAAGTAAATTTATTCAATTGTTAAAAAAAAAAAAAAAAGGAGGGCTTGGAAGCCCAAGCCTTAGATACGCAGTATGGTAATAGTGGATTCTGGGGGCAAGGAGGAGGATCCATAACTCTCTTCCCTAAGTCTCATAGGCATTTGCCTGTTAGGACATCCGGACGAAGGCAACTCACAGGAGCTGGTCCCTCCACTGTTCTCCCCAACTCACTCCCCTGACCTCCTGTTTCCTACTTAAAACATGATTAGATTGTAGGTGCCTTCTCTAAAGCAACTGAATTATAAAATAGTTCTTCTTGAAGAAGGAAAAGAAAAAAAACACTATATATTTGAAAAGAATACCTCAGAACCCGACCCTAGAGGCCTAGGTAATCAACCTAGAGAGTTCTTTATTATCTCCTATGCTTCTCTCACAGCCAATAAGGTGGTGACTCAATCTTACCTCCGCTAAGAACAGTTTCTTCACCCCTTGAAAGATGTGGTGTGGCTCAAAAGACCAAAGGGTCCCTCAAGCTTGGGGTCTGTTCACCCTGGTGGGGTTTCTCCAAACTATTCCTCTAATCTCTTCACTCTCCCAGGCACCAACATAGAATCAGGAGAAGCTATGTTGCAGTCACAACAGCTGAAACCTCACACCTCACTCAGCCCACGGGGAGCCCTACTGTCGAGAAATCTCTCCCTTTTCTCTTCATCCCATGCCTTCTCCATCTCCTCCAAGGACATTTCCAAATAGGCCCCTTTCCACCTGCCCCCAATAAAATCAAGAGACAGACTATAACGATTGGGGTTGATAATAATTGATGTGATGTTAAACAGGATCAAAAAGAGCTCAGTTGTCCCTCAAAAAAATACTAAAGTTTGGTTACCATATATCTAGAAGTAAACATTTTTTCTATATTCTATTTTTTTTCTTTTGGGAAAATGTATAATCTGTGATTGTTCCATAGGGCAACCCACTATCACATCAGAATATTTGATTCACCTGAATGCCTTTAGCCCCACTCTCTGCCCCCCTTCCCCACCCCACCTCATCCTAAGAGTGGATAACCAGAGTAGCTGCACACTAGACAATCTGAATTCTCTCTACCTTGGCTCTTATTTTAAAAAAGAAAAGAACCAGTTACCATGATCGTTTTACTTTTCAGCAAATGAATTCTGCTTATGGTTCTAAAAATAACTAATTCCCATAAATATATAAATAATCTCTTTCTAATATGTTGATACTTCTAACTTGAAACCTTCTAGGTGTTTGTAAAGGACCTGAGCTTTGGAACCAGACCAACTGGGTTCAAATCCCAAATTACAAATCCCTTTTTCTAGCTGAGTGATTCGAGACAAATCACTTAACTTTTGTACATCTTTTGGATGAGGAAGATGAGGCTGATCTTATAAAATCTTCAGGAGGAAAAAAATAAAATGACATATAAAATAAGAAGCACTGTACCTAATATACACTAGGTGCTTAATAAAGTTAATGCATCCTCCTACAATAGAAAACAAGCTCATATTAGGTTGAAATTCTCAATGCGTATGGCCTAACTAGACAGATAAACCAGTAAAAAAAAAAAAAAAAAAAAATAGGGCCAGTTTTGCCACTGAAAACAACTCTAAGCCAAGCGGCCCTTATGAAGTCCTGAGTTAGGGACAAGTCACAGCACCAGATCCCCCACCGTCTCTACCTGCCCTACAGGCAGGGGCAGATTCCTAGATCTTACTTGCCCAACTGCCCCAATTCATCTGGCTTATTCCTTCTACTCTAAGGTTAGAAAGTTCTGAGAAAGATTTAATTATGAAAAATCCTTGGACTATGCCCATTTGAACCCTGTAGATGACCCTTGGCACTGAGGAGGTGGGAAACTCTATGGAGCTCCGTGCTGGAGTTTCCATGTCCCCCAGTGATATAGCTTCCCTAAAAGCCCATCAGTCTAGCCTTGTAGCATGTCACAGGAAAGCCTCTTAAAGATATCCATGAAAGGGAGCCTGGGTGGCCCAGCTGGTTAAGCATCTGCCTTTGGCTCAGGTCACGAGCCCAGAGTCCTATGACTGAGCCTCATATCAGGCTTCCTGCTCAGCGAGGAGTCTGTATCTCCCTTTGCCCCTCCCGCCCCTGCTCATTCTCTCTCTCTCTCTCTCTCAAATAAATAAAATCTTAAAAAAAAAAAAAGATACCTATTAAGAAGAACAAACTATACGACAATACAACAAGAAGAAAATTTTCTATCATCTTAGGGTGGGAAGTTTTTCCAAGCATTAAGACACAAAGCTCAATATATTGACTTGTATGGGCATTTTTAAAAATCTCTGTAAGTGTATACAAATCACTTAAGGAGAATAAGGGCTGGACAACGGCAGTGAAAGGAATACTTTTCACCGTATATCTCTTTACAGCTTTTGAATTTTGACCTTTGGATTGTATCATGTGAGTTTTTAAAAGACGTCTTAAGATGATGGAGTCAAGAATGAATAAAACTGTTCTTGGAGTCTAGCTGCCACACAGGGAGAAGCCCAAGCTACATGGAAAGGCTACATGAAGGAGAACCAAAGACCTTGGATGAAAACCCCAGCTGGTCCCAGCCCTACCCACACCAACTGTCTGCCATGTGAGTGAGGCCACTTTGGAGCTTCCGGTCATCCAGCACCGGAGAGACACTACGTAAAAGAGAGGAACTGCCTGGTCAACCCTCATAATCATGAGAAACAGCAAATTGCTGTTCTAAGCCACTAAGATTGGGGATGGCCTGTCACAGTATTTCAGGTAAATGAAACAGAGTCATTGGTGAACGGAGAACAGTTAAAGCCACAAGACTGGATGAGATCACCAACGAAGTATTGAAAAGGACTGTACCTTATTTCAACCAGAAGGCAAAAGCATGGCTAGTCTCAGGACTATAACTTTTTACCTGCCTATCCACCTATCTTGAAATTAGAATTCTGAAGACCGGGTTGTCACAGGGGGTTCTAATTAACGTGCTTCCTTGCATTTTAAAAAAGTAGTCAGATTTTCTCTGACAGGAAGTAAATATGTCTGACTTGGTTGCTGGCTTTGACAAGAAGAGCTGCCTTTTCCAATCATTAAATCTGCAGCTCCACAGGCTTGAAAAAAATGTCCTTAAAGCCTATATACAATATGCTAGAAAATATATGATTTGCAACCATCTGAATGTGTGCTTACAAAAATGTTTAATGTCCTCTTAAATGTGTGGGGGGTGGTATACAGTTTTCACTATTCTTTTAGGGCAGACATAAACAAAAATTCTAAAAAGCCTGCTGAACTATGTGTGATATATCCCCACAATGGAATCCTATGCAGCTGTTAAAAAAAGAATGATGAGGTTTTCTGTAAACTGATATGGAAAGATCTTCCAGACATTATTCTTGGGTTCAAAATGCAAAGCATAGAACCATATAGTTAATATTCACTTGGTTTTGATAAGAAAGGGGTAAAATAAGTATGGATTCAGATTTGCTTATATTTGCAAAAAGAAACACTGGAGGGTTTAGCAAGGAACTAATGCTGAAAGTTACCCACAGCGGGAGGGAGCTAGGTGACAAGTGGGATGCTCATCTAAAGACCTTTTCGGGATCCCTGGGTGGCTCAGCGGTTTGGCGCCTGCCTTTGGCCCAGGGCCTGATCCTGGAGACCAGGGATCGAGTCCCTTGTCAGGCTCCCTGCATGGAGCCTGCTTCTCCCTCTGCCTGTATCTCTGCCTCTCTCTCTCTCTCTCTCTCTCTATCTCTCATGAATAAATAAATAAAATCTTTAAAAAAATTAAATAAAGACCTTTTCATATTGTATTAATTTTTGAGCAGTGTGAATTGTGAGGTTTTTTTTAAGTCTTCACAGGAAAAAAAAAGGAATAAATAAAATTGCAAAACTTATTGCAGGGACAGTACCTATTAACGTTTCTAAAGTGTAGAGCCTCCAACCCAGTAATCCTATTTCTAAGACTGTCCCCTAATGCACTTACACACACAACGCAGTGTGTTCTATAACAGCCAGAAACAGGAGGTAGGGTGCCTGGGTGGCTCAGCTGGTTAAGGTCTGATGCCAGTTCAGGTCATCGTCACGGGGTCCTGGGATGGAGTCCTGTGTCAGGCTCCCCACTTGGTGAAGAGTCTGCTTGTCTCTCTCCTTTTGCCCCTCCTCCCAGTCATGCTTCCCCCCCGCCAAATAAATAAGTAAAAATCTTTTTTAAAAAAGAAAAAGGTAATCTAAATGTCCAACAATAAGGGACTAGTAAGATACACAATAACAGGGACGCCTGGATGGCTCAGTGGTTGAGCGTCTGCCTTCAGCTCAGGTCATGATCCCAGAGTCCTGGGACTGAGTCCCACGTCGGGCTCCCCGCAGGGAACCTGCTTCTCCCTCTGCCTGGATCTCTGCCTCTCTCTCTGTGTCTCTCATGAATAAATAAACAAAATCCTTAAAAAAACACATTATAATAGTTACAATCCAATCTATGGTATACTTTGAAACCATTAAAAGGGATAAGCAGTTTTATTTGTAGTGACATGAAAAATTATCCATGATGCAGCATTGGGTAGGAGAATACAATTTACAAAATAATTTGAAATTATTCCTATTACTCTATTCTTGCGTGAACATAAATTATGGATATATAAATACACATATATACACTATAAGTATGTATTTCAATATGCATAATTTTTGTTTTTGCTTTTAAAGATTTTATTTATTTATTCATTAGAAACACACAGAGAGAGGCAGAGACACAGGCAGGGGGAGAAGCAGGCTCCCTGCAGGGAGACCAATGCAGGACTCGATCCCAGGACCTCGGGGTCACGGCCTGAGCCGAAGGCAGACGCTCAACCCCTGAGCCACGCAGGCGCCCCTCAATATGCATAGTTCTAGTTTAGAACAATATGTATACTTCCACACTGTTAACAGTGGTTATCCCTGGGAATGGGAGAAGGTGGTTAGAGAATTATATTTCATAAAATTTTATGTTGCCATCATTTTTTTACCTTAAGCATTTGTACTTTTGGTAATTTTCAAGGCATTTAATTATTCTGGCTGACAGAAGTAGCAGCTCAGGCCTTTTTATTAAAAAATGGGTGCTCTTCAGGGCCAGCACAGAAACTTCCTTCTCCACTTCCCACTCACGGGATCTGGGACCTGGATGGTCTCCAGAAGGCCCACAGGTCCTAACAGCCAGCTCGCTGGACGTATGTCCTGTCCCCCACTGGGGGACGCAGTCCGTCCTCCTCCTCCTAATCCCGATGGGCCTCCGTGGACCCAGCCAGCGTGCCGCAGAACCCCAACTCCTCTCGGCCGACTCACTAAGTGGCCGCTTAGACACCTTGGGGGACTTTAGCCCGACACAGCAGCTGTGTTTCGTGTCAAGTTCCACTTCGAGGGATCCCTGGGTGGCGCAGCGGTTTGGCACCTGCCTTTGGCCCAGGGCGCGATCCTGGAGACCCGGGATCAAGTCCCACGTCGGGCTCCCGGTGCATGGAGCCTGCTTCTCCCTCTGCCTATGTCTCTGCCTCTCTCTCTCTCTGTGTGACTATCATAAATAAATAAAAATATTAAAAAAAAAAAAAGTTCCACTTCGAACCAAGGGGCCGTGATTGTCCAGAGCTTCGTGTGAAATAAAGTTCTTCTTTTTCCCTCTTTTAATAAATGTCTTTGAGACAAAGAAGAAAAATTCTGGGACCACGCACGGGACGGATGTGGGGAGAGTGGCGCTGTCAGTTGGTGACGTTTGCCAGGACAAGGCAGGAAGAGCCGCGAGCACGCGAGCTACCAGGCCGCCACCCCTGCCCTCGGACGCTGGGCTGTGACTCACCGACTCAGACACTTGCAAACTCCACGTCTCCGCAGTGTGAGACTGCGCCTGTGTGAGCCGATGGTGGTGGAGGAGGCTGGGGGTGAAGGAAGGGCACCGCTGAGTGTGACTGTGTCTATCAGACTTGGTGAAGGCCTAGAAGGCCCGAGGAAGGCGAAGCAGCCCCCAACAACAGGTGGAGATGTGGCCCTGAACAGCTGCCCCTGGAAGGCCCTGAACATCTGGGTGTAATGCAGGCCTGAAGGAAGCCCGGAGCCCGGGTTCCACCTGTCAGGCCTACTGAGGTCCTTATCCTGAAGACTTAGCAATTGTGTCTACATAAGAACTGGCCTCTGGCAAATTTGAAATGTCCAAGTGCCCTATTAATTGAGAATTGACTCACCTTTCCTATCCCGGCAAACAAAAACAGGGACCAAAAAAAGAAAAACAAAAAAACAAAACAAAAACACCCCAAAACCTCAAACCAAAAAAAATCTCAGAACCTCACGTGTTGTAACTAAAAACACTCAATAAACAAAGCCAGTCCTTGGGCTCCCTTAGGGAGTAATTGTCTAAGAATGCTTCTTTTTTTTCAGCTGGTGAGAGAGAGAGAGAGAGAGAGAGAGAGAGAGACGTGCTAAGACTGTGTGGAGCTCATCTTGAAAACATTAATTTTTCCAAACACCAATGTGTGCAGTTCGTGCGCTTTTCCTGCACAAGTGGCAGAAGGCAGCGAGGATGCTGCTGAGGACACCCCTCCACGTGGGGTCTGCCTGTGGGGATCGGAGGAAGTGGTTATGGGGCAGCCCTGGCGGAAGGAGGTGAGTTTGAGAAGCAGGGACCCAGGCCCCGTGACCTGCCACAGGGAGGGGCTGCACGAGGCCCGTGGTGCTGACGACCTGCGGAGGACTACCCATTTCTAAACTGGGAAGAGAAGCAGCAGAACCAATACCGCTGCCCCTTTGTAGGACCGTTCTCTAGGGGCTGAACTGGCAGTTAACCAAAACACCCTTCTTCCTCACCTATATCCCTCACAACCTATAACCCCATCAATCACACTCTGGCCTAGCACTGGGACAGGTTGTCCACTTTCCAGGCAGAGGTCCCAAAGCCACTTCCCCTTCTTCTCCTCCCCATTTATGGATAAAAGTGGAGATTGCAACTTGCTCATCCATGCTTAAACTGTCCTTTGTTGCCCCAAGTCCATCCCCTCTGGGAAGTTAAGGACACTCCCCTCTGCAGTCTGTGCACAGAGGGCAAGACACAGCAAAACCATCCACTGACACTCAGGGAAGTCTCATAACCTGCCTGATGAGAGCAGATTCAACTATTAGGATACACCAGAAACCCTGTCGGTCTTAGCTAGACATTCCCCAAGCAGGTTACTACCACCAGGACCCATGCCTATGCCACAGCGTGCCAGGATTCCCACTGAAAATCAACCCCCCCCCCCCCACGCACAGATGTAAATGCTTCATCACCACCAGGACATCATACACCAATGCTACCACTTACTTAGGTGTATTAAACTGATCAAATTCCTTAACCTAAATGAGGATGAAAATAATAAGTTTTTAGGGGCACCTGGGTGGCTGGGACAGTTAAGCCTCCAACTCTTGATTTTGGCTCAGGTCATGATGTTAGGGTTGTGAGATAGAGTCCTGAGTTGGGCTCTGCATTGGGCGTGGAGCCACCTTAAGATTCTCTCTCTCCTCTCTGTCTGCCCCTCCCTCTCTCCCCTCTCTCTCTCTCTTAAAAAAAAAAAAAGTTTTTAAATAAGTTAAAATATAAAGGGCTTAGAAAAGTACTAGGCACACTATAAGTACTATCTATATATGCGTTATGATTATGATCCTTCACTCTCCGTGCTCTCTCTTCCACTTAGATGATTGCAAATGCTCTTCCCATGCTTTGGAATATTGTGTCCCACCCTGTCTTCACGTGGCTCTCTGGCTGAATTCTCCAGGTCTCTAGGAAGGCTTCTTTTATATGGGCTGGGTATCCCTGCCTATGCACCGATCACTCCCTGTACATCCTTGGTATCATTCCGGTTGTCTGTATGTCTATCTCCTTGACCAGTTCCTTCAACCCTAATGCCCAGCAGAGAGAAGACACTTGATAATTATCTATTCAATGCAAGGATGAGTGAACGAGACATAGGTGAAGAGCAGCTTTCATGCATTTGAGTATTTACTAGGTGCCTACTCTGCGTCATACCCTGGACTATGCTTGCAAGTACATGAAGGACACAGCACCCAAGCTGCTCCCCAGACACTCATGGTCAGAGGTGCAGTTTCTGCCTTCTAGAGGTAACTCAATAATAATAATAATAATAATAATAATAATAATAATAATAATAATATGAGGTGGGTGTAGCCCAGCCCAAGGAAAGGGTGGCTCTTGGAGGGAATCCAGATTTGCTTAGAATAGGTGTATTTAACTTGAACCAAAGCAACAAAAGCCCTGAACCTAAGATTCTGTTTATCATGCCTGCATGTGAAGACTAAATGTAGCTTTGCATGACCTAAGAAAAACAAAAGGTAGACGTTTCTTTACAAGGATGGTTTATTTATCCAAGAACCAATCTACCTCTTTCAAGAGAAACCCCAGCCAGTCATTACATCCATGCTGTCTGCAGACTATCTTCACTAGACTGTAAACTCCTACAAACAGAGTTCATAGTTTATTTTATTACAGTGTATTTTTATATCCCATCCCACTCATGTCTGCCATGGGAACCAAGCGCCTAGTATTGGTGCCTTGCCCTGGGTAACGGAACATTGCAGGATACAAATGGAGACCAAGTCACTTGTTCTGTATCATTTCTACCATTCTGTATGGCTCAGTATGTTTTTTTTTTTTTTTAAGATTCTGTTTATTCATGAGAGACAGAGACAGAGAGAGAGAGAGAGAGGGAGAGACACAGGCAGAGGGAGGAGCAGGCTCCATGCAGGGAGCCGGACATGGGACTCGATCCCCGGTCTCCAGGGTCATGCCCTGGGCCGAAGACAGATGCTAAACTGCTGAGCCACCTGGGCTGCCCGCTCAGTATGCTTTTTGAGAGTTGTTTTGTTTTGTGTTCCCAGCTTTAAGGGAAAAGAAAAAAGAAACATCAGGAATTAAAGGAGGATTTGTTGCTCCTTTTACTTTTCTCTACTGAAGCAAAATAAAGCCTGTTTTGGGATGCTGGAGATCTACTTGGCGATGACTTTGCCAGAAGCCTTTGATAGCTCAACCTCACTAAAGGACGGGAAAAAAAGGAAACAATTTCTACTTATAATAAGAAAAAGTCGAAGCAACTTTTCCCTTTGAGACTACATCATAGATACTTGAACTTACGTTTTCCATCCTGGTTGCCCTAAAAGTGAGGCCACGTAAGATCTTTTCCTTAATGAAAAGTCTGAGGCTGCCTAACTCCAGAAGGACAATGGTGCTCCCAAACCCCAGCCCCGGGAGCAGGGAACTCCAGAGCACTGCCACCCAACGCAGCTGCAGCAGTGCGAATGCACACCTATTCTGGGTGATTCTTGGAGACTCACGCTACCTCTGTCCTCCATCATCCACACCAGGTCTCTGGTCCCACCATCACTACCATCTTGAGGGTTATCTGTGGCATGTCATATCATGAACTGCAAAGCAGATGAAAGTGAATTAGAAATTATCTGCCCTTATCATTTCCATCTTTCCTGGGGATAATGCAGGGTAAGCTAGGAAGGCCTGTGACTCAGAGAATGTCCTTTTACCATGAGTACCAGAGAGAGAAAACATGCACAGTTGGCTGTGTGCCCATCAATGCACATAAACATTCACAGTGGCCTGTGGGTGTGCCCATGTGAAAACACCTCCATACACTGTGTCAAGGCAGACAAATTAGCCTGAAACATTGGGAATACAACCCTAGGCACTGAGCTTGTCACTAAGGCAGCTGTGTCTCTGCCATCAGATACGGTCTCCCTCGGAGACCAGCTGGTTTGGAAACATATAGGTAAGAAGGGCAATTCAAAGACAGATAGCTTATTTTTTCCTGATATCTCTGAGATTCAATGCACTCCCACATGGAGACACATAAAACACTGCTCACTAAAGCATTCCTAAGACCTATTCTACACGACACTTGCCTTGGACCAATGTGTGCCGTCCTCATTTTCCTCCACGACAAGCCCACTAGAATGAGCGGTCAGGAAGGATGTCGCAGAGCGTGTATCTGGATATCTGCTAAGCCTTTGACAAATGTCCTCCACAATATTCTTGTAGATAAGATATGAAAAATGAACAGGATGAGAGTATCACTAGGTGGATCGCTGCAGATACCCCACAACGCCCCAAGAGTGTTTATTAGACCACAGTGAGCCTTAGGCTGGTCTCTGGTGATGGCCACAAAGCTCTTCCTCTGACTGTTGTGTTTAACTTTTTAAAAAAATTATTTCCCAAGATGAGAAGACAGAAGATATAATACGGGCAGATGATACAAAACCGGTATGGCAGGATTAATACTACAACAGATGACCAAAATCAATATGCAAATTTATTTCAGCAGATTTGAATACTAGATCAAAATTAACAAGGGCAAATTTCATGTCTGAGAACAACGTTTTAAAATAGAAATGTACTTATCCCTCATCCAGCAATTCCAGCCCTTTGTATCCACCCTAGAGAAACACGTGTGTATATGCAGTGCTTACTCAGGAATGTTCACTGCTACATTGTTTACAATGTTAAAAAAAATACATAAAAGTAAAAAACAGAAACAATAGAATTGCTAAGGCAATTATGGACCATCCACAATGAGAAAATACTATGCAGAAGATGTTCAAAACATGTCTTTGCATGAAGAAACAGTTGCAGAAATGGGACACCTGGGTGGCTCAGCAGTTGAGCATCTGCCTTCAGCCCAGGGCGTGATCCCAGAGTTCTGGGATTGAGTCCCATGTCGGGCTCCCTGCATAGAGCCTGCTTCTCCCTCTGCCTGTGTCTCTGCCTCTCTCTCTCTTTCTCTGTCTCTCTCTCATGAATAAATAAAATCTTTAAAAAATAAAAAAATAAAAAGATTGATACATTAATCCCAGACATATATATACACACACAGAAATTTACAAATTTATATATATAAATATATATAAGTAAATAATATAAAAATATAAATAATAAATATGAATAAATTTATATATATATAAATATATCTAGAAGGGTCCCTAAAAACTGATGCCAGGGTCTATCTCTAGGGAGAAACTAAATTGTTATGGAGTAAAAAAAAAGTACCTGCAACATAGGAAATTCAGAATGTATTGCATTAAACTGCGTAATTTAGCTTTCTTTTTAAAGTAAAGTCTTGCTTTTAGCTTCAAAAAAAAAAGTTCAAAAATATGGGGAAGGGCACAAATTCTTGAGATTTCTATTACAACCTAAGAGGGGTCAGTCAGCACTGTAGAAAGCCTGCAAAAAGCTCATTCCTACTACATAGAGTACAAAGTTTGGTGTGCAGACATCCTGCAAGCACCAGGGATCACTAAGCTGGTCATGTCTGCAGCACTGGGTTGTATCCAATCCTGACAACACAATTAGGTAGGGACACTGGCAAAGCCAAATGCAACCACGGGAAAGAAATGCCTATGCAGAGTCTAAAAAAGCATGACTTAAGAATAATAATTGAGGGCAGCCCGGGTGGCTCAACGGTTTGGCGCTGCCTTCGGCCCAGGGTGTGATCCTGGAGACCCCGGATCGAGTCCTGCATCAGGCTCCCTGCATGGAGCCTGTTTCTCCCTCTGCCTGTGTCTCTGCCTCTCTCTCTCTCTCTCTCTCTCTCTCTGTGTGTGTGTCTCATGAATGAATAAATAAATAAATAACCTTTAAAAAAAAAGAATAATGATTGAAGAAACCACGACTGTTTAACCTCAAGACAAGATTATGGGGAGATAAGCTTCTTCAAATGTGGAGGGCTATAATTGCAGATGATGCAGTAAATACTTATTTGGGTATTTTCCAGGGGTAAATACTAGGACAAATAAATACAAGTGATTTATCCTATTAGTAGCACGTTTTAAAAAGAAACATTCTAACTAACAAGAATGAATGACAACAGAATAATCTGTCAGGCATGATCATGAGCTCCCTGTCATAGGAAGGATTCAAGTACGAGATTCTATAGACAAAGATATTGGATTACATGAGAAGCAAAACTATGTAAACTTCAAGATCTCTAACAACTCCAATATTGTATGATTCCATATTTTGGCTGCAGAATCAATTTTCAATCAATGTGTACCCCCAACGGCTCCAAATCCCACAGGTGGTGTACTCTGCCACCAGGTGGCAGTAGATGCCTTGGACTCTGGGTCCTACACATTAGATGTGGTGAAAAAAAAATTGCAGTTTTCCAAAATTTTTTAAATTAAAAAAAAAATAATTAAAAAAAAAACAGATGCAAGCATGAATCCCATAAGTAGCCCCTTTCAAAGCAACATGTAAATATAATTCATAATTTTCCTGATGATTCCATCACAATGATTCTTAATCACTTGATTTCCTCTTGTGCACTTCTTTTGTCCAGGGTCTACAAAGAGACCCTTATCTTCAATGGCCTCCTCTCTGTAGTGTCAAGTTTCCTGACTTGTACACAGTTCCAGATCCCTGTGTCTCCTCTTAATGCAAAAATCCCCTCTGCTTCCTCTGCAGCTGCAGACCGCGTCTGCTACTACAGTCTTTCTTCCCAAACCAAGAAGGACCAACAGGAGGATCGGAGAAACACCCCAGCCATTTCCTGCCTCTAGCTTTTCTGCCCCTGTATCCACACAGCTGAAGCCACAAAACAAGCAAGCAACAAACAAAAACATATCTGAATCTCCACCCTGACAGCATGAAAGTATATGATTATCTTTTCCCAATTAGAAGAGAATAATCTCCCACCCAGCTTTTAAAGAAAAGAGAAACTCTCCTTTTGTACCCACAGCTGTGGACATGGGTGTTGCTTAAAATTTGAATACAATCAAAAAAATTTGAATACAATCAACAACCCTTGTCCTAGTCCCTGGCAACTCAAAACTCTGTTAACACTGCCTTGGTTATAGATCACTTCAGATGCCCTGGTTTTCAGAGAGTATTTTTTTGGTAAGAGCTTATGACTGAATGCAAATGATACAAGATTTTTTTGAACTTGGATTTAAAGCAGGTTCATCACGATAAACCATACGCTTGAGTCAAGGTCATCTTTCTAGTTTCAGGTGAAAAACCTCTTCTTCCAGGAAGCCTTCAGGAGCCTAAGGGTCCTGATATATGCCTTAATAGCCCCCTACACCTGCCCTGTCACAGCCCTATACCTACCTCCATCATAGCTCTCCCTGCACCTGCCCCACCACAGTCCTCCACCTGCCCCATCACAGCCCTGCACCTGCCCTACCACCATCCTTACCATGTACACTCCAATGCCCTCTGTGCCAGCCCATTTCCCAGTTATACTGTAGGATCCATGAAGACCTAGACTGTACCTGTATCTTTTACAACAGAATCCCTTAAACACAGTAGGACTCAATAAATATTCATGAGACTATTATAAACGTACTCATTATCAATTAACTAATTAATATAAAGCCCAAGTCCAGGCAGCTATTCCACTGAGGATAATATTCATCCATTCTACAAACATTTCCTAAGTGTCCCTTGTGCCAGTATGGTACAAGGTAAGTCAAACCCAGGCCAAGCCCTTAAAGAACATGCAGTGGAGAAAGAAAACCAAGGCAAATACATAAATACCTACTGTGCAAAAGAGGCACAGCAACACCAGAAACAATGGATATTAGGGAATAGGGCAACAGTGGCCAAGGCACAGGGCTCACCAAGGAGCTCCAAGTAGCTGGAACTAAGCCCGTGGAATAGGTAACACTGGAGCCAGAGCCTGAAGGTTCTTCAAGATTGCCTTTAATTAAATAGCATGTGCCAGCCTAAGTGCTTTGCATTCATGATTTGATTTATTTCTTGAAATGATTCTGTATAAGGCACTCCTACTTCAGAGAAGGAAATAAGCTCAGAGAAGTCAAGAAAACAGCCAAAGGTGGAACAGCCGGCGAGCAGCAGAGCTGGAATCCACACCTAAGCCAGCCTGATGAATAGGACAGCAGTGCCACGGTGCTCTGGAACCTGAGATGCCCCGTTAAGGAGTTGTTACTTCATCCAGTGGACAATGGGGAGCCACTCTGAGCAGGAACGTGCTAAAGTCAAAGCTTGTGCTTGGCAAGATTTATCAGAAAATAATGGAGAGGGTGGACTGGGCAGTTCACTTTGAAGCTGGCCGCAACGGTCCAATGTTGTATCCTGAAATTCCTGACCTGAGAGAACAGCAGAAAGACTGGGAAGGTGATTCAGAGCCAAGGAATTTCCAGAGGAAGAACACACACAGTCCAGAATGATCCCAAGGCACGCACCTGAGTAACCGAGAGGACAGGGACTTGCAAGTGTCCTGTGTGTGCTTCTCCAGCGCCCCTGCGTGTGTGCATGTGTGTGCAGTGTCTACGAGATGGCTACAGGCTTGTGGGTGGGAGCATGGCAGATTTAAGATTTCTCCGAAACTCCAGAGCAGAAAGTAGCCTAAAACCTCCTCACTCCCCACCCTCCCTAGGCAATGCTGCCTTGCATTGCAAAAACTTGCAAGTTTTACTTGCAGAAACTCCTGGAACTCCCTTAGCCATCTTACCCTTCACCCCTGCACCCTGCCCCCCATCCACAGGGCATCTGAGCCTCCAGCAGCTCACAAAGGCACAGGAGTATTAATGTGGCATGAGGCCTCACATGGCCATGTCCACCCAGGTATACTCCCCTCTAGCCAGCCTGCTCTAGGACACAGAATGCCTGGCCTCAAACCAGCACCGAGAAGCAGAAGAGTACCAGATAGGAGCTAAGCACCCCAGGCAGTAATTCTAACCTCGAGCCAGAAGCTTAACTTCTCTGGATCTCAGGTTCCTCAACTGGAAGACAAGCAATGTGGATCAGAATCAGAAGTTGCAAAAAAAAAAAAAAAAAAAGAATCAGAAGTTGCAAACTGAGGGCCGGCAGGCCAAACTCATCTTATAAATTGACCAATACAATGTCTTATAATTGAATTAGTTTCAACATTTAAAAATCTAGCTGTTTCGCAAAGAAAATGCCTATTTGAATCCCCTCTGAAAGAAGATCTGGCAACAAGGAGCTTACATTGCACACAGCATCAATCAGCTGGAGCTGAGCAGCTGCCGTCACCCTCGGATGAGACACCACTCTCTAGTTTGCCACAGTCCCCACCACCCCCTACTGCTCCCTGCTAGGCTCCACTCATCATCTACACTTGGCCCACTTCCATTCTTCATACGAATGGTCTGGCTCCTCTAAGAACCTAAGATGATCTAAAACATTATCACCGTAAGACTCGGGAGTTGGGGGCAGTAAACAGGAGCATGGAGGAGCTAGCAGTCAGCTCCCCACCATGGCAGGTGCAGCCTTCTCGGAGAAGCGGGGTACACTGCTGCAGCTGATGAAGGTTCATCAACACATGTGTCGGGCCTGCCCACCATCCCCCCGCCCCACCCCGCTGAGGAGGAAGAAGGCGGATGACATCAGCCTTGGACACAGTCAGAGAAACCCCATCATGAAGCAATTTGCTTCCCCAGCCACTCTAATTTAACAATTAGCTTAACAACCCTGGTCAGGCACTTGCTGCTGGAGCAGAGAAGTGATCCGGATCAGCAGCAGTTTCAGTCTAGAAGCTTCTTCGGGAAGCCCGCTCCCCTACTGCCCTCGCGTCAGCTGGGTCTGCATCTGCCACTCACACACACAGATATTCTAAATATCTCCAAAGACCTTCCACCTTCTCTTTGAACCTCCCCGTCCAACCTCTGTCCAAAACCAAATTTCTCCTGCTACAACTTCAGCCCATCCTCTGTCTGTCCTGCGGAGATTCTGGTCCCATCACAGGAAGCAAACCAGGCCAGGGTTCTCTAGTCAATCTTCTCTGGCCCCTTGGGACTTGGGGTGTGGAAAGGAGGCCTGCACAGAGGCCGAGCTGCAGGGCAGAGGGTAAATTCACAAGGCTGGCATGCATGGGACATTCTGGGTACAGATCCTGACTCCAAGAACAAATCTAGGGAACCGGCTTGCCCTGACCCAACAGCATGCTCAGCTTCCCATCTGCCTCATCAGAGGGCCTCTCAGTAGAATGCACAATACTTCCCTCACTCAGCTTGTCCCGCTCCTGCCTCCAAGTCCTTTCTCGAGCTGCATCCTAAACCCCAAATGCCAAACTGTAGAGAAAGACACACACATGCTGGTATGGGAAGACTGAAAAGAAGAATCCATAAAGCCACAAGTCCATGGAAAGTTGGAGGCTATTTTAAAATACAGTATTAGAATTCCAGGACAGATGTAGGGAGGCTAGAGCCCAGAATAGCAGACCCTCAAAGAAGAAAGCATCCCTGCATGACTAGATAGAAATTTCAAAGAGGCTACGGAGAAAGAAATGGTACATATACATGGAACGTCCCAGGAACTTAGGCCAAAAATAAAACAGGGATGCCAGTGTCAAGGTCAATCACGGAGGCTGTTTCGTTCCACCAGAGACAGTGAGATGGAGAATTAGGGGAACCAGTTGGTCATACTCCTGGTATAGGAAGTATCCTCAGAAATGGAAGTCCTTCCCTCTTCAATGGATAGGAGTGAGGTCGGGGTTGACACTGCAGTAAATGCTCAGGAACTCGACTGACAAATGAGGTATAAATAAATCATCAGGACCATATGGTTTCCACCTGGGAGTCCTAAAGGAATTCAAGGGTGAAGGTGTGGAGCTGCTTGCCAGAATGTGTAACCTCTTATTACAAAGTCACTTGTGCCCTAGAACCGCCAGATTATTCATGTAGCCTCCATTCATAAGAAAGAACCCAGGGAGCATTCTCATTCTCATACCAGGAAAGTCCCCAGAACATATATGAAGAACAGGAAGACTGAGTGTGTAAGCATGACCCGTCAGAGGAAAAGACAGGATGGCTCCTAAGAGAGCAGAGAATGTACGTAAGAGTTTTTGACGGAGTAGATATGAATGTGAATTAAAGAGAATCTTTGTGTTTTGTGCTAAATTCTTTATAGGTTTTGGATTCTAACCCTTTATCCCATATGTCATTTGCAAATACCTTCTCCCATTCCGTGGGCTGCTTTTTAGTTTTGTTGTTTCCTTTGCTGTGCAGAAGCTTTTTATCTTGATGAAGTCCCAATAGTTCATTTTTCCTTCTTTTCCTTTTTTCCCTTGCCCCTGGCAATGTGTCTAGGGAGAAGTTGCTGCGACCGAGGTCAAAGAAGCTGCTGCCTGTGTTCTCCTCTAGGATTTTGATGGATTCCTGTTTCACATTCAGGTCTTTTGGAGTCTATTTTTGTTAATGATGTGAGAAAAGGTCCAGCTTCATTCTTCTGCATGTGGCTGTCCAATTTCCCAACACCATTTATTGAAGAGACTGTCTTTTTTTTTTTTCCGTTGGATAGTCTTTCCTGCTTTATTGAAGATTAGTTGACCATAGAGTTGAGGGTCCATTTCTGGGTTCTCCATTCTGTTCCACTGATCTATGTGTCTGTTTTTGTGCTGGTACCATACTGTCTTGATGATTTTAGCTTCAAAATACAACTTGAAGTCCAGAATTGTGATGCCTCCCACTTTGCTTTTCTTTTTCAACATTACCTTGGCTATTTAGGGTCTTTTCTGATTCCATACAAATTTTAGAATTGTTTGTTCTAGCTCTGTGAAAAATGTTAGTGTTATTTTGATAGGGATTGCACTGAATGTATAGACTGCTTTAATAGAACTCATCAAACTCAACACCCTAAAAACAATCCTGTTAAGAAATGGGCAGCGGATCTTTTTTTCCAAAAAAGATATCCAGATGGCTAACAGACACATGAAAAGATGCTCAACATCATTCATCATCAGGGAAATACAAATCAAAACCAAAATGAGATACCTCCTCGCACGGGTCAGAATGGCTAAAATTAACAACTCAGGAAACAACAGATGTTGGCAAGGATGCAGAGACAGGGGAACCCTCTTAAACTGTTGATGGGAATGCAAGATGGTACAGCCACTCTGGAAAACAGTATGGAGGGTCCTCAAAAAGTTAAAAACAGGGATCCCTGGGTGGTGCGGCGGTTTAGCGCCTGCCTTTGGCCCAGGGCGCGATCCTGGAGACCCGGGATCGAATCCCACGTCGGGCTCCCAGTGCATGGAGCCTGCTTCTCCCTCTGCCTGTGTCTCTGCCTCTCTCTCTCTCTCTCTCTCTGTGACTATCATTAAAAAAAAAAAAAAAGTTAAAAAAAAAAAAAAGTTAAAAACAGAACCACCCTACAACCTAGCAATTGAACCACTAGATATTTATCCAAAGGATACAAAAATGCTGATTGCAAAGGGCACATGCACCCCAATGTTTATAGCACCATTATCAACAATAGCCAAATTATGGAAAGAGCCCAAATGTCCATCAACTGATGACTAGATAAAGAAGATGTGGTGTATATATACAATGGAATATTGCTTGGTGATCAAAAAGAATGAAAGCTTGCCATTTGCAACAATGTGGATGGAACTAGAGTGTATTATGCTAAGTGAAATAAGTCAGCCAGGGAAAACAAAGATATGATTTCCCTCATATGTGGAATTTAAGAAGCAAAACAAATGAACATAGAGGAAGAGAAGGAAAAATAAAGTAAGATAAAAACAGAGAGGGAGGCAAACCATAAAAGACTCTTTAGAGAACAAACCAAGGATTGCTGGAGGGGATGAGGGGGGGATGGGCTAAGTGGGTGACGGGCATTAAGGAGGGCACTCATTAGGATGAGCACTGGGTGTTATATAGAAGTGATAAGTCACTAAATTCTACTCCTGAGGCCAATACTACACTGTATGTTAATTAACTTGAATTTAAGTTAAAAAAAAAAAAAGAATCTATGGGTGTAATTTACATAAATTTCCAAGGAACTATTAGCAAGGCATTATAGTAAAAAGAATTTTTAATTTAAGTATAGTTGACATACAATATTATATTAATTTCAGGTGTACAACATAGTGATTCCACAAGGCAATATTTATGCTGTGCTCACAGTGTAGCTAACATCTGTCACCATACAACATTACAGGACCATTGACCATACTCCCTATGCTGTACCTCTTCAAAAGTAAAAACTTTTTTAACTGAATAATGACACAATAAGAAAAACACTTTTTCAGGGAAGTGACTTGAAGACCAGAAACATAAGGAAAGATTAAACTGACACTTGTGCAAATTAAGAAAAAAAAAAATGAGGTTCTTACGGCATCAACACTAGAACTAATCTTATATAACATTCTTATAAATAATCCATTAGAGGGCGTTGGTGGTGAGCTACTCTACAGGTCTACACTCTTCCAGGCAGGAAAAAGAACTGCTGATCCAGATGAATGATACAAAGGTCTTTCCAGGTTCTCTGAGCTGATATAAAAGAGGCAACTGCGTTTCAGTGTGATGGGATTTCTCTGCCCCATAACATTTCCTTAGTCTCCTTTCTCCTTTCTCCAGTTAAGATGAATTCCAGGCTCCATTCCCCAGACCTTATGATTGTGAGCTCCAGAAACTACATATGCCTGGAAAATAGGAACCAGTTCAGATTTAATTCAAAGAAGATGCTTCTGGCTAGGCTAAGAGAGATTGTCTACTGCATTTGGTTAAACCCCAACCAGTCAGGCCAACCATGGGTCACTCTTCTTCCCTCATCTGCAATACACAGAAAGAACTTCAGGGGCACCCAGGTGCCTCAATTGGTTGAGCACTCTTGATTTTGGTTCAGGTCATGATCTTAAGGTCATGGGTTGAGCCCCGCATCAGGCTCCACACTCAGTGTGGAGTCTACTCCAGATTCTCTCTCTCTCCCTTCCCCTTTGCCTCTCCCCCTGGCTTGCTCATGCCCTCTCCCTAAAATAAATAAATAAAATCTTAAAAAAAAAAAAAGAATAGAGGTGGCTTTTTTGTCTTAGTCAGTTAAGCATCTGCCTCCAGCTCAGGTCATGATTCCAGGGTCCTAGGATCAGGCCCAGCTTCAGGCTCCCTGCTCAGTGGGGAGACTGCTTCTCCCTCTCCCTCTGCCCCTCCCTCTTACCTGTGCATGTGCTCTCTCTCTTTCTCTCTCTCTTGCTCTGCGCTCTCTCAAATAAATATATAGAATCTTTTTTTAAAAAGGAAAGAATTTCAGATTTATAAACTCAAGGCAGACATCCATAGAAATAGTCAATCTGAACCATGAATTCTAAAACAGAGAATATGATTAGATTTACCTATTCCTTGATTTACTTTTTTTTAAGATTTTATTTATTCATGATAGAGAGAGAGACAGAGAGAGAGAGAGAGAGAGAGGCAGAGACACAGGCAGAGAGAGAAGCAGGCTCCATGCTGGGAGCCCGACATGGGACTCGATCCTGGGACTCCAGGATCATGCCCTGGGCCAAAGGCAGGCGCTGAACCGCTGAGCCACTCAGGGATCCCCCCTATCTATTCCTTTAAATAATCTTTGTTCTTGTGTTTCTTCTTGGGCATATAGTAGGGAGATGACCACAGAAATAACCAACCTAAGCAAGCTCAGCATCCCTTCTTGGGCCCACTATTCCCTGTGACCCATCCCACCTGCCCATTATGCCTCTACTATAAATGACTGCCACATGGTAAGTACAACACTTTCTCAGCATCCATCGCAACTTATCCAAGTCCATTCATCCCTTCAGAACTAGAGCCCAGGGACACCTGGGTGATTCAGCAGTTAAGGGTCTGCCTTTAGCTTAGGGCATAATCCCAGGGTCCTGGGATGGAGTCCCACAGTGACTCCCTCCATGCAGGGAGTCTGCTTCTCCCTCTGCTTGTATCTCTGCCTCTCTCTCTGTGTCTCTCATGAATAAGTAAAATCTTTTTTTTTAAGACTTTTCTATGGATGTCTGCCTTGAGTTTATGAATCTGAAGTTCTTTCCTTTTTCAAAAAAGATTCTATATATTTGAGAGAGAGAGTGCAGAGCAAAAGAGAGAGAGAGAGAGAGAGAGGCGCTAAACCATTGAGCCACCCAGACATCCCTAAATAAAATCTTAAAAAAAAAAAAAAGAACTAGAGCCCAATCAACTTCTTCACACAGGCATCCCCTAACATCATGGACCTTGAAATTCCTCTAACATTTTGTGCTTGAGGTGAGTTGGAGAAAGTAGAAATAAAAGAGTTCTGGGATGCCTGGGTGGCTCAGTGGTTGAGCAGCTGCCTTGGGCTCAGGGCATGATCCTGGAATCCGGGATCAAGTCCACATCCAGCTCCTTCCAGGGAGCTTACTTCTCCCTCTACCTATGTCTCTCCCTCTCTCATGAATAAATAAATAAAAATCTTTTAAAAATGAAAGGAAAAGAAAAAAGAAAAGAGTTCTATGTTGTATCACCTGCAAAAGGTCGTTCTAATATAACATAGGGGCTAATGCGTAAGTTCAAATCTTGGTTCTACAAATTACTGGTTGGGTGAACTCAGAGCTCAATGTCCTGATTTGTCAAATGGGTATAATAATGTTTACCAACTTTATTTTTTTTAAGATTTTATTTATTCATGAGAGAGACACACACAAAGAGAGAGGGAGAGAGAGAGGCAGAGACACAGGCAGAGGGAGAAGCAGGCTCCACGCAGGGAGCCCGACATGGGACTTGATCCCGGGACACCAGGATCACGCCCTGGGCCAAAGGCAGATGCTCAATCGCTGAGCCACCCAGGTGTCCCTGTTTACCAACTTTAAAGAGCAATTCTGGGGATCAATTGAGGTCATGATTATCAAGAACTCAGTAGCTGGTGCAAAATAAGTACTCAATAAATATTAGCTAGGGCTAATAATATCTTCCCAAGGAGATCTATTTATTCCTTTCTTGATTTTCTTAGTTTTCTCCTCAATCTAAATGTAACTTTCAAAAGGCTTCTTTTCAAAAAGTGACTGATTCTAGCTGCCCCTGTTCTACAGCCCCTCGGTTCTCAGTTGTCTCTTTATTACCTTCTTGTGCAATATCTGCTTAGACCTGTCTGTATGTTAGTTTATAAACTGGGAAGTGCCTTCCATGTGCCAATGCCACTGCTTCCTGTTCTTGGGTAAACTTTGCATGGAAACAGGAAGCAAGCCTGGTTTCTACCAGTAGTGGGCAACTAACTGCTTCTAAGAGAGTCCATATATCACATTATCCTTGTTGAAGTTGTCAACTTCAGGGGAGTTAACGGGGTGCCCTCTGAAACTAGACTTTGTCATCACTTTGAGAGTAGATTCCTTGTTGGTGAATGCTCATCAACCAAGCTCACAAAGCTGATGTATAAGCTTTGGATTTATTTATTGGATGCCCCAAAACAACAAAATACAACTGTCACAGGACCTGGAGTGCTCAAGTCAGGATAGTCAGTGTAGGCTGATGGACTAGGAAAAGCAAACCATCATCTGAAAGTTGCTTGTTGAGCAAGTAAGAAAAGCTATGGCAGTCTGCAGAATTATTCATGGCCCAGAGGGAGCAGACCACAGTGGGCCGATGTATCTACCCCAAGATTAGAAACAGACCTGCCAGAGAACCAAAGTTCCCTAGTCTGTGGCCAGAGCCTGAATGGGTACTACCAGCTTCTACCTCTTTAAGATGCCTTTCAAAAGCACTTCAGCTGACCAGTACCTCCTATACACAGTCTTTCCAGACTGCACTCGGTGCAATTAATTAGCTTTGATGTTACTAAATTACAGTCACATTTCTCACAGTCACATTTCAGCCCAGCAACCCTTTGATTATTCCCAGGTCACAACGATGGCCTCCTTTCTCTTCCTTTGCTCATTTGCACATCTCCCAGGCCAAAGCTGAAGACGGTACATCACATCCACCCATGCAGGATACACGGATGGACCTAACTTAAGCCTCAGAAGCAGCTTTGTTTCTATTATTTCCACGTTCCCAGGAGACTTCAATGTTACCTCCATGAAACCTCTATGGACAAAACTCCCCCAGGCCAAGACCCTCATCTTCTATTTTATTTCATGGTTCTTCCATGAGAAGAAGAGGAATTCATTAGCAGCAGACACCTCATCAATGGCATTGATTGACTTGGTTAGTGAAGCTGCAGACATTTGCTTTCATTAACAGGAAAAGACTACTTTCACGCATGGTGGCGGGAGGGGGGACTCAAGGAACAGATCAGAACAGAATGAGAACAGAAGAAGGGTGCACTGAGCTGCCGTCTCCACTTCCTTTATAAGGACTTGAAGAAGGATTGAAGAAGGAAATGTGCCATGCCCTCAGGTTGTATTTAGAAAATTGATATCCACTACTTGAAAAGAAACAGCTCCTCTTCCACTACATTTATTCTGGCCAATATCTTCTTTTCCTTCCCTGGTGTCTTAACTGCCCATAGAAGAACATTCAGCTTTAGTTCTTAGAAATTTGGAGCCGGCAATAGAAATATGTCTTATTCCACAAATCACACACTCCTTAGGCTAGAGAAGATCTTCAAGAGGTCTTTCAGGAATCCCTCTGGCTCAAGGACTAATGTGCCTGAAGGAAATTCTAACAGAGGAGACACTTTGCCAGTTGGTGGATCCCCACCCTCCTCTGTAGTTGTGGCGTGAATGTCTTCTGCTCCCTTTGTCTGGGTTTCATTGAGCTGCAAGGCAACATTGACGAAAAGAGCTCATGCTTAGAGCCAGGCAGCCTTAGGCAAGATCCTGGTTTTGACAATTTTGGGCAAATCACTTAACCTCTCTGAACCTATCCTCTCGGCTACAAATGGGAGTAACCACTACCTTTCGGCATTTGGAGAGGACTAGCAATGACATCTGGAAAGAGCTTAATCAATGGTTGCTCTTATTATGGGGACTTTCAGCTAACTTGACACCTATAAGGGACACTGCCATTGAGGAAGTCACCACCACGCAACACCTGATGGGGCTCAGAACACCAAGCATGTGCAGAGAGCAAGACAATGCAGAAACTCATGCTAAGGCAATTTCAATCACACGATTATAGCGTAGAAGGGAGTCTAACAATCATTCAGTGCAACCCTCTTGTTTGACCAGGTGGAAAAACTGAGACCTAGAAAGGAGAAGAGACAGATGCAAGTCAACAACAGACTGATCCTAAGACCAAGAACTCCTGACTGGACATAGGGCTTTATTCATAATCCTACACTGCACAGGATGCCTGAAGCTGACACAGGAGGCAAGACACCAGAGGAAGGGACTGGCAAGCTTTATTTAGCTCCTACTGTATAAACAACACCAGCATACGAGCACTTAAGACCTACAAAGACATTCCCAGCTGTCCTCCAGGAGCTTAACATCTGTCTATCCAGGAAGAAACACCTGGCAGGGGAAAGAAGGTTTGTGATGACAAGTCCTGGGATGCATTCAAGGAGATCAGAGATGGGAACAGAGTGATATCACAGATGAGTTTTCTCCCACCTAGAGTGGGACAAGGCTGCCTTTTCACAAAATGAAGACTGAACAGACCACAGCATGGGTAGAATTGAAGGGACACTTGGGCAAAGATTCCATCACGGGCAAAGTCTTAGAGTGTAGCCTCAGCATGGTATGTTTTCAAGCCAGGAAAGAGAAACCTCTGGCAGGTTCTCTAAGTACCTGGTAACTACATACCTGGCTGCCTCCTGGCCCTCTTACCGTAGAGCGGGGAGCTTGGTGTTCTGAGCAGAGATCTTGAAGATTCCAACTTCCTCAGCAATCACTGTGGTGCTCAGGTCACACATACACACCCGCGCAAACACACACACAGCACGGCCATGGAGTTGGCTGCTCGGATTTCTCTCTTCCTACGTGCTCTCTGACCCCATGAATGAGGGAATTCTCATCTGGGCTCCACCAGGCTCTGACCACTCCATCACTGAGTCAGCCTTCATCCCTGCACTCCACAAAGGCTTGTCCAGCTATTCTTGGTGTCACTGTCTCTGTCTTTGCTGCACACACACTCTTGTATAACGGTCTGTCCATAAGCCTTGGAGAGCACGTGCCCAGAAACCGGGGGTCAAATCCAGCTAACTTTGCTAACCTCACTGCTACCTTCATTTCACTTTTCCTACCTTCCTTTGTCCCTACCCCTATTTCATCACCTCATTTTATCTTATTGCAGTGCCTATTTTATCTAAGCAGCTGCAAGTCCTTTTTCAAGGAAGACGGTCTCTAAATACACGCCTGCTAGTTGAACCTATTTGCACAGCAGTCTGACAAGCTATCTCTTCTCCAGCGATAGTACACACACACACACACACACACACACACACACACACACACCAGCCTCCATCACTTCAGGCCTAAATCAAAAGTCACCTACCAAAAAAAAAAAAACAAAAAAACAAAAAAACAAAACAAAACAAAACTCACCTACCCTACGGACTATTCTCTAACTCCCCCAGGTAAAGCTTACCTCTAGCCCATGAGCTTCAACTGCATGTCGTATCTACCCCCTTATAGCATTTACCCTATTCTGTTTTTTTTTTTGTTTTTTTTTTTTTTTTATGATAGGCACACAGTGAGAGAGAGAGAGAGGCAGAGACACAGGCAGAGGGAGAAGCAGGCTCCATGCACCGGGAGCCTGACGTGGGATTCGATCCTGGGTCTCCAGGATCGCGCCCTGGGCCAAAGGCAGGCGCCAAACCGCTGCGCCACCCAGGGATCCCGCATTTACCCTATTCTGAATGGCAATCCACTCTAAGCATCAATAAAAAACAACACTAATAATTGTGTTACAACAAAGTAGCTCTTTCATGTCATTCCCTCACTCAAAAACGCTGTATGGCTCTCCCACTGCACCGTGAAGGAATCTCTCACTTTACCATCAGTTTACCTGTAGTTTGGTTTCCTATTTTCCTCCCACACACCTGCCAATCCAAACTGCCTGCTTTTCCTCAAGCACGTCCTGTACTCTGCTACAAGTAAAAGGGGAGCAGTAGATTTTTGTGCTTCTCTCCAGCACTATCCCCGGTCTGTGCACTAGCTGGAGGGACACCCACATAGACACAGGTCTGAGAGATCCCCTGTCTCTTAGACATTTTAATTTTGTTCCCTCGGTATTTCTTCTTCTTTCTCCTCCTCCTCCTCTTCCTCCTCCTCCTCCTCCTGCTCCTCCTAGGTCTGAACTTATTTCCCCCTAGGTCAGTGCAATAGAAAGAACATGGGCCATGGAAGTAGACATGTAGACAATTTCTTGGTTCAAATCCTAGCTCTGCAATTTAATAGCTGTGTGATTTTAGGCAACTTCCTAGCCTCTCTGTTTCTTTACCTTTAATATGGAGACCACAAACATTATTTTAAAGATTAAATGAGGGGCTTCTGGGTGGCTCAGTCAGTTAAGAGTCCACCTTCAGCTCAGGTCATGATCCCAGGATCCTGGGATCGAGCCCCAAGTCGGGCTCCCTGCTCAGCGAGTAGTCTGCTTCTCCTTCTGCCTCTCCTTCCTGCTCATCCTTGCTCTCTCTCTCCTTCTCAAATAAATGAATAAAATCTTAAAAAAATAAAAATATTAAGTGAGATATCTATGAAAAATGCCCACCCTTATCCCAAACACTGGAAGGTGCTCAACAAATACTGGGTATGATGATTGATGACTAGTGACCTTGCTATTATTCATGCTCCGGGTTATAAAAGACAAAAGCAGAAAGTCAGACTCCCACATCATGGCCTTGCTCAGGGCCTGAAGGTCCTTTCCAAATCACTATCACATTGCCTCCCCATACATCAACTGAAAAATGCCACACCAGTCCTTCCTCAGACCATCAGTCAGTGGGGCCACCTCTTCAATTCTGCAATCTCCAAGCTCCATGATTTTTTTCTTTTATAAAAATGATATGTTCCAAATGCTTATGTCAGTAAGCATTATTCAACTGTTGGGGGAAAGGGTCTAAATCAATAAATACCTAAACACTACCATTTTCTCTATCATCTCCAGACATGACAGCGGGCAGGAGGTCTTGATGTCCAAATGAAAAATAAACTGTTTGTGATGCAGGCAGGCAGGAAAAGGGGGTTTTGTTCTAGCCGTCTCATATTTGTGTCTCTGGGCTAAACAAAAGTATTGAGTGTGTTCAGTGCAATACATGGGGGGATGGTTAGTACGAACTCTAAAGGCTAAATCTCACTCCATAGCTCACTCCACAAAAGAACTTCCCAGGGACTCAGAATGTAAGTGCAGTTTGGGGTTATCACCAGTGTCACTGGGCCAACCAACCTTTTTGGTTTTAGCTCCAATTTCACAAGGTGACCTGGACTCTTCAGTGTCACAACCTGGCACAATGTCCCTGAGGGGCCACGTATGGAAAGGCAATGTGTTACGTTGAATGAAGGCTGACTAGGGCCTTGAGTTCCATGGACGGAGATGATGGAAGACCATGCCCCTTCCCCAACTTCCAGTTGATCCTAGAACTGAGGTCTGATTGAATAAAGTTATCCAAACTTTGTCATCCTGTCTCCTTCACAAAGGGACTATCAGAATAGTTGCCCCAGGTTACAGGAGGTACCACCTGTGAGGGGAAGCCATGTCTTCCTCAGCGTGACCTACATTGGGCCCTATGGGGATCAGACCGGGGGTCTGGCAGTGGCTTCCTGGTCACCTTTGCCAACTGGCTAAGAACACAGATCCTGAGAAGACACATATGAGACATCAGGAGGCAGGAAGGCAGTCAGTAAACTATGCGAGGAGCCTCTTGACTATGTCATCACATCTCATAGTTGGAGATAATCTAATGATCCATTTCTGAGACCTATGAAGATGGACATATGCGGGTAATTTTAGTGAAAAAAAAGTCACTTGAGGGCCCTCCAGGTCTTTTTATCTTAGGAAATTAAAACAATGACCTCAGATTTTTTTTTTTTTAAATCTCCAAAGCCTCTACACTAAGGTACAAAATGTAAACATCTAGCCTAAATACTCAGAGAGTGTAATGTGTATTTGCTCTGTTATTTCAGAATGTTCAATTCATCTCTATAGAAAACAAGAAAAAGTGAAGATAGATAAAACCAAGTACAGGCAATAAGTAAGCAAGCAGCTCACAAAGTCAGTTAGACATAGAAAAATTAAGCAGAGCATGCATGTGTGGAAGAGAAGCTAGGAAGGGAAGGAAGGACCAAGTAGACACCTAACATTCATACCTACATCAACTACTCATTGATGACACTCATTCAGGCCTCACAGATCCTCCACTCAAGCCATGCACACAAGATCCATAGCTATTCATCAGGACTACTCTGGCCAGGCTCACCTCCCCAAAATCTCCCCAGAAAAGCAAGCATATACTGGCACCTTTTGCCTTCTGTGCCCTCTTATTCACCTCTCAATTCTGGTTTCCATAACCACATCATCATCAGGAAAGCTGATATGGCAAAGACAAACAGGACCTATGACCCAGCAGAGTACAGAAGTCAGAGATGTGGTCCTTCCACCCACTTGCAACTTATTTTTAGTGCATAAACCTATCCCATGACTTTGGCTGTGAGCTTTCAGTTCCATGATCTGTGGAGAGGGCGCCCACTCCGTGCAAAGCCCACTTAGAGGCCACCATTGAATCAAAGTAATTTCTTATCAAAGCAGGCATGGTTGGGATGACCTTGAAGAGTCGAGGCCAGGCAGTGTCGAAAGGGAGGAAAGGTGTCCATTTCTTGTATGAAATCAGAGTAGAATTAGAGCCTCAAGGAAAGATCATTTCGCTGAGAGCTAGGATATGTGTCCTCTTTCCAGCTCTGTCACTGAGAAGCTATGGACAAATCACTTAACCTCTCGGGAACTCAGTTTTCTTACCTGTAGAAATGAGGCAGTTAGGCTAAATTATCTCTAACATCCCTTCTGGAACTCCCATTTGGGAACATCAACTCTTCTTCCAGTCTGCACTCCACAGCTAGCACTATCCTTAGAAATGGTAGTGGCATAAAGTTGCTGGTGCTTATGTGGCATAGAGACAGAACCTCCTGGCTCCTATATTAGTAATGGGAAGGAACTAAGAGTGAGGTTAGG
The DNA here is from genome assembly GCF_003254725.2 of Canis lupus dingo. NCBI lineage: Eukaryota > Metazoa > Chordata > Mammalia > Carnivora > Canidae > Canis > Canis lupus. The sequence continues at coordinate 27,323,878 of NC_064275.1, read as the reverse complement.
AAAAAAAATGTTTTTCCTAAAAGCTTCATATTTTCCTAGTAGATGAGATGTCTCCCGTTTGCCTCTCCAGATCCACCCTCCATCACTCTCCACCGAGTGTTAGGTATGCCCTCCACCCTTCTCCAGCTTGCTCTGTGCCCTGGGGAGCTGTTTGGACCTACATCAAGGCTCCCTTACCCTCTGATACTCTGCTGAGTTCAGCCATTCGAAGGCCCCTAGCAAGACATCACAAGGAGAATGAGGCTAGGATAATCCCTACCTCTCCACAAGCTCCCTATGGGGTCCTGATGCTCTGACCATGTCCCTACACCTAAAGTCACAGCTCCTTTCGAGGTAGCCTCTCACACAGACTTTCTGTCCTCAGGTTCTAATAACCACTCCTTCCCTCATTCCACTAGATCTAAGGGGACTACCCCCGCCCCCATTACTAGTACCTGCCCACACCTATGTAAAGAGCCCCTTCATAACCTTCCCCAGATTGCCCAACATGGCTGGGCCACCTGTTTCCTGTTGGGATCCTGACTGGTACAGCTAATGAGGCCATTTTCTCCCTAGTCCCATCTTCGAATGATTGATTTACTCTGGAAATCTATGCACTGTGCAACTCACATTCCAGACTTTCTCTGTTGTAGCTGAATTCGCAGACAGAGCTGAGTTGTCTCTTTCCTCTGTAGCCTTCTACATGCCCACCTGCAAAACTTCCTGTTTCACTAGAAAAGGCATCACAATGGCTTAAAAACCTCAGTTCTGTGCACAGATTCGCAGCACAGCGTTCAGGTCATTGTCTACTATGCTCTTCCATTCAACCTGCTGACACAACATCTCTCTTTGGAGGTGGCCTTGTCAACCTCACAGCAACGTCTTCCTACTCACAAGCCTCACCTTGGCAACACCCACTACATCTTCCAGTGAAAAGGGTGTCAGCAGGGATCCTGGACCCCATCAAGCCCAGGTTCACCTCTGGTCAACTAGACTCAACAGAAACTTAAAGGTGACCCACGTTGGATGCTTTTCTATGGTCTCTAGAGAAAAAAAATTTTTTTTAATTTCAGCTTTCCTGAGGTATAATTGACATAAAAAAACTATAGGATATTTAAAGTATCCTTCATGGAAATTTGATGCATGTATACATTGTGAAGTGAGGGGAACCTCATCTAGTTAATTAACATATCTATCACTTCACATTTTTTTTTTATGGTGAGAACATTCAAGTTCTACTTTCTTAGCAAATTTCAATTATATGACACAGTATTGTCAACCGTCGTCACCATGTTGCACCCTAGCTCCTCAGACCTTATTCATCTTACAGCTAAAAGTCTGTACCCTTTACCAACCTCTCCCTATCTCCCCACCTCCCAGGCCCTAGCAACCTCTCACTTTTCCACTCTCTGTTTCTATGAGTTCTATTTCTTTTTTAAGATTCCACAGATAAGTGATACCATACACTATTTGTCTTTCTCGGTCTGGCTTGTTTCTCTTAGCATAATGCCCTCTAGGCTCATTCACGTTATTGCAAATGGCAGGATTCCCTTCAGCCTCCGGACAAATGACCCTCTTTCCCAGTCTAGGCTTCACATCTCAACTTCTTGAGATGGTTTCCTTCCAATAACAGTAATAATAATAATAAAAGTTATTATTTCTTTACCAGACACTGATCTAAGCATTTGATGTACTATGTGATTCAATCTGCATACAACCCCTTGCAGCAGGTACCTTTATCATCCCACCTCATCTTAAAGAAGATGGCATGAAGAGGTCGAACCACAGGCCAGGATTTAGGCCATGAAGTCTGGCTTCAGAGGCTTTACTTTTTTTTGTTTTTAGCGTTTTATTATATATAAAAGTAAAAAAGAATAGTCTAACTAGTTCCCATATACTCATAACCTAAATTTAACAATTACTAACTCATTGCCATATCTGCCTCATTTTTACAGTATTTTTTTTATTTTTACAGTATTTTGAAGTAAATGACAGCATGACATTTTATCCACACATACAATACGCAGCTCTTAAATATGAGGGCATTGCCTTATCCACAATACCATTGTCACCTACCAAACAATAATAATAATCGCGTCACATCATCTAATGACCGATCTATATTCTCCTATATCTCCCCAACTGTTTCCACAACACATAGGACTTTTTATGAGTTTGCATGGACTGCGTTGACCTTGCCTGAATTGTTCCAATTTTAGTCCATATGCTGTACCCACCCCCATCACCGCTATGCTATCTGCTCCTTGCTGTGTCTTTTTCTTCTTCAATAGTCTTTTAAAATAAAAAACCTTCTCTTTCACTCCAGTTCTCCTTCCATACACTTCTTGTATAAGTCTAGTGCAAAGCAGTCTTTCATGAGTGGAAAAGACCAACCTTCCCAATGTAGCTACTGCCAAACTGCAGACATGACCGTATAAGAGATACACACATGGAAACAACACAGCACTGCTTATGTCCACTGGGAGTGGCCCAAGAAAGGCAGGAAAGGTGGGGAGGCTCCTGAAGAGAATGATGGGGGACTCTCTGGGGTAAGTGGTCTCACCTGGAGGGGAGCAAACTCTCAAAATTGCTACATGCCTTTGCCTTGGGCACCCCTGTTCTGAAAACGTGTATATCGGGTAGAAAGGAGATACTGCATGGTTCACAGGTACAGAGAGGCACCTTTGAGATTCTAGACCCAAACCCAAAGCTGTCCTAGTGTACAGCCAAGCAGCTCAGACACTGGTCAGATGTCATCTTTGGGCACCCTTCCAAAAACCTTTAGACTTCTTCCCCATGCTGAGATGGACTGTGTGCATATTAGCGAGGAAGAGGGATCATCATTACTGCTGTTCCAGACCTCTCTGAGGAAGGAGGAAGATGATGAAGGGAGACATGGAGGGAGAAGAGTATACAGGTGACAGCATCATCTAATCCCCGCCCCCCCACCTCCCGCCTACAATCAGGAGCTAGACGTCCCTAGCAAAGTTCTAAATACCGAAACGTATGTCCTGCCTCTAAAGGGCTACCAGAGGAATCATATCTTTTCATTCACTGATTTAAAAAAGAAAAAAAAAAGTTTCTTACCCTCTCTCAGCCCTTTGTACTCCTCTTTGTTCTTTAAGGGCTTAAACAAAATTACCTCCTGAGTTACGCGCCCCCACCTCTGTTTGCTTAGCATCCAGTGATGACCCAGTTGCAGGATGTGTCAGGATGAGCCGTTATTATGTTTTTTGGTTGTCTCCCTGCTAGCCTCTGAGCTCCTAAAGCCAAAACTGTGACTTCTTTATCTCTGTACCCTCAATCTGCAACACAGGGCCTGTCAGTCATTTGGTTGTTCAAAATGAACTGAATCCCAGCACTTCTCCCAAAAACATCTTCTGTATCTTCCTAACAGCACGAGAGTGTTTCTTTCTTTTACTTTCTACTCACTTAAAAAAAAAAAAAAAAAAAAAGGCCCAAATTGTTCCTCAGTACTTACTTGGTAATCAAAGCAACTGGAAAACTGCAAACTTGTGTCTGTATATACAGAGAATGTAAGTCTGCCTCTTATTAGAGTTTTGGATGTCAATCCCTTTATATCAAGACTCCTGAAGAGTTGGCCCAGACGTTTTTGATCCTCACTACACCAAAGTCAGCACTTTGCATATGGCACACCCTCAAGAAATCCTTGTTGAACTGACCCGGTGGTGTCCATGATCCAAGCTCCCCAGAAAAGTTGATTATCTGCCAAATAAAGCTACAGTGTGTTTTAATTATGTTAAGTAGTCGACAAAGTTCAAGGGAGGAAGAAAATTACTAATCCCTCCTGGAAGTCAGTGAAGAGAAGGGTTCTCTTGCTTCCAAAATGTCCAAACATCTTGTTCTAAATACTGACATCTGTTTGCCTCCAGCTTGCCGTTCCCAGTGTTTGCCAACTGGCCAAGAATATTTGTGCTTTTCCCAGTCGTCTTCCCCCATCACACCCACATTACTTCCTTCCCAAGCTGGCAACTTCTCAAGCATTACCGGGTAAGTGCTAAGCGGGCACTAAGGGCAAATGCCCAACCCCACTGAGGAAGCCAAGCCTCTGCCTCTGCACCTGGACGACTGTACCATCACAGTGTCCCAGCGGCTGCCCTACTCTGCAAAGTGCCAGTCGTGCCATCCCACCAGCCTCCGGCCCTGACGCCTTCCCCTCCTCAGCGTTATTCTCACTGCCCTCTTAACTCACTGCCATGACGATATTAAATCCTCAATCCCAAATGCGTGAGTCCTGGAGGTAGACCAGCCTCCGTTGTTTGACTGTTGACCACTCTACACTCTTCTCTCCTGGCGTCCTCACCTTGACCTGTCCTGGCTCTCTGCCTCTCCAATGCTGCTCAAATGTTCATTGAACCTTGTCTATCCTCAAGTTCTAACTCTGAGCCATCCTCAAAGTTGAGCCATGATGGAACCATCTGCAACCTCTCTCTTCACACTGCTCATGCACTCCTACTCCAAGGAAGGCTCTGCTGCCTCGTGCAGAAACGTCCTCTCACTTAAACCAACTACATTCTCCTCCCTTTATGCCCTGTGATACCCTGACTAGTTCCGATCCTAGCTCAGGCACTGTCAAACCCAGAGTTCAACCCTCTTCTCTCCTGCATGCTGAAGTCCCATTTCCTCAAGCACTTTCTAGACAACTGCATTTGAGTCACCTGCTGTCACCACACACTCAGTGTCAACTATGTTCAAATTAGCTCCTTTTCCCAATGTCTTCTTTTCTTCTATTGTGTCCCATTGTTCTAAGATACCCAGGAAGTCTGGAATGCTAAAAAAGCAAGAGAAAATAATCATCATAAAATTCAACCAGTAGAGATTTTTGTGCTTGGAAAGTAACAGGAAAGTGTTAACACTCACACTGGAACACAGAGGTTAAAGATGGGGATTTCTAGGTCCCCCAGAGGTTCAATTCAGGAAGTCTGGGCTGGGGTCCAGAAATTTGCATTTTAACAATGCCCCCCAAGTGATTCTGATACAAATAGTTACAACTCTAGAAAGACAGGGTCTCAGCAGTTGCATACTAGATAAAGCAGACAAGGATTTAAAAAAAAAAAAATGTATAGATGGTGGCTTTAAATAGAAGCAATAAACTGCTACAAAGTTCTGTTGCATAGGGATTTTTTTCTAAAACCATAGAACCAAGATAAGACCACAGAAATTATCTGATCTCACTTCCTCATTTCACAAAGAAAAACTGAGTCTCAGAGGAGGTTAGCTACCTGCCCAAAACCACACAAGTCTGTGGCATAGCATTTAACACAAATGACAGAGGATGTCTTCTTCTCCATAGAAGTAATAAAAAAAAAAAATAGGCACACACGTACATGCAGGCTTAAAACAGCACTTTGCAAATTTTAATGTGCAAACGAATTACATGAAGCTCTTTTTAGTATGCAGAGTCTGATTCAGCAAGACGGGGAGGGCCTGAGATCCTGCATTTCTAACAAGCTCCCAGGTGATGCTGATCCTGCTGATTCGCCATCCACCCTTCGAGTAGCAAGATCTTAGAAAGTACAATAACTGCTCTTGTGCTCTTCTAAATCAACAGTCTATTTCTTTACAACGAGCACTTGTGCCGCGGAAAACAGTGGAGCCTGGTTTCCTCGGCCGCGCAGTGTGAAGCGAGTGGACTGGCTGCATCGCTGCTTCCAGATTCAGGCCACCACACACCCATTGACGGTCTGCAGGGATGGAGCCCAGAAATAAACAGGGCTAGCACACCCCAAGCCTAGGCCCTGTCACTGATACATCCATGTTGGGAGTGTGATGGGATGATGGAAATGGGGGAGTTAAAAAGATGTAGCCACATACTTTTCTTAAAAACACATTTAGTAAATTAGGAGATTATTTCATTTTGAAAAAAAAATACTTTCAAATTAAAAATAAATGTCTTTGTCTGGAAGTATATCACTTTTGTATTTTGTTTGGGATTATGAAATAGAGATGAATGTAGCACCATTATTACGAACGACAGCTGGATTACCCCCAGAAGAGAACAGCATGCTGGCTCGGAGTCAGACAGCAAGCAGCAAGCAGTCAGCATGCTGTCTGACTTCAAAATTTGGCTCTAGGGCAGCCCGGGTGGCTTAGCGGTTTGGCGCCGCCTTTGGTCCAGGTCGTGATCCTGGAGACCCGTGATCGGGTCCCCTGTCGGGCTTCCTACATGGAGCCTGCATCTTCCTCCGCCCGTGTCTCTGCCTCTCTCTCTGTGTGTCTCTCATAAATGAATGAATGAATGAATGAATGAATGAATGAATAAATAAATAAATAAAATCTTTTAAAAAAATTGGCTCTGTCACTTATATACTGTGGGATTTGGAGCAAATCATTTAACCTCAGTGTTCTCATCTGTAAAATGGGATTATTACGAGAATTAAGTGAATTGCTGTAGGTAAAGCACTTATATGATGCCTGACACATGGTGAGGTTCAATACAAACTGGCCATATTTCCAGAGATCCGAGTGCAGCCAACGAACCATAGTTTAGTGAATTCCTCAACCACTGGGAGCTCAACTTGCTCAGTCACAAGGCAGCATAAGCCTCTCCAAGGCTTACAGGCCTTTCTTAGAGGAAGAGACACACAGAAAGGTTATTGACTCAGTCTTTTCTATTTATCTTGGGGCAAGTCACCTGTAGGCAGTGCAGCCTATGACAAGGACATGTGTGCTCGGTTGGCCGTGTCTGGGTCCTCAGTACCCTCCTGAGCAGCCCTCACTATTGGCTCCATGGGTATGGAGTCACATAGGATCCGGTACTCAGAAGGCCCCAGGCTTAGGATTTAATGCTCTGTGGTCGCTCTCAAAATTCTTAATAATTAAAAAAAAAATCTTAATAATTTAAACTTTGAATCTGTGTTTGTAAGTGAAATCTGATGGGAAATGGAGCATGCGCCAGAGGACTGGGGCCTAGGCTGATACACAGACCAGCTTTCAGGGACAGGTTCTCAGCCACCCATTCCCCTATACCCTGGGGCTCTGGGCCTTGCCTGGTCTCTCCATCTCCAAGCCCTAGCACAGGCCTGAACACAAGCATGGTGGGGGGACAGGGGGAGTCAACGTCACGTACGTACACCCACAATGACAAAACAGGGCATGGTGGCAGCCATCACTCCTCCAGGCTGGCCACACCAGAGCATGCTCAGTGGACAACACTAGGAGTGAGCCTCACACGCACCTGCAATCCAGGTAGTTAGCATGTCCCTATGCTTGCTTGCAACACCCTTGGAGATAGCCCATCCACTCTAGATTGAGGCACGGGCCCATGGGAAAAAGGGAAAGGCCTGGCTCAACCTCTCCGGCCCTGGCCAGGGGGTCAGCCTCGCAGCTGGCAGGACCCAGCAGTCCAAATGACAAGCGGGGAGGGGCCAGGCATCCGTGAGAGTCTGCACGTGGCTAAAAGAGCACAACTTTAAAAACACCATAACAGGTCAAGAGAGAGACCGTGGGAGATAGGAAAGGCTTTATATTTTAACACCTTTAATGGCACTTTTCCTGTTTTTGAACAAGAGGCTCTGCATTTTCGTTTTGTACTGGGCGATTACATGCTAGTCTTGATGATGAGCCTCCAGTTCCACTTCCCCCTCCTCTCATTTGGCAGATCAAGATCTCTGATCCAGGCTCTGGTAAGTGCCAATCAGCCTCAAGAATGGTCCATTAAGGGATCTCTGGGTGGCGCAGCGGTTTGGCGCCTGCCTTTGGCCCAGGGCGCGATCCTGGAGACCCGGGATCGAATCCCACGTCGGGCTCCCGGTGCATGGAGCCTGCTTCTCCCTCTGCTTGTGTCTCTGCCTCTCTCTCTCTCTCTCTCTCTCTCTATCATAAATAAATAAAAATTTTAAAAAATATATATTAAAAAAAAAGAATGGTCCATTAAGCCGATGGAGAGAGGAGAGAAAGCGTTCCTGAAGAACCATGGCCACCTGGAAGCAAAGGGCTACTACTCAGGAGATGTTTGGCAACTGAGAGAATGGCAACTAGGCTGAGATGATAAAAAGCACTAAAATCACCTCCAAAAAAGACTCCCCAGCACTTATGCCACTATCCCCATGGTTCCCAAACTATGCACCAAGGCACCCAGGCACCACAGCCAATTTTACTGGCTCCGTGGGATGTTTAAATTTTTGAGGGAAATATATCAACATTTGACATACGTCAGACACTGCATGACTAGCTACTAGCAAAAGATAGTTCTCAGTCTCAACATTACGTTGTACTTCATTCCTTTCAATGACATCAGATCTTTGCGAAACTGGATTTGGGGCAGTTGCTATGATAAAAAGCAAACATAACACAACAATCAATATAGAGCAGGAAATGACGGGGGTCATATCTAATCTGATTCCAAGGTCTGAGAAGTTGTGCAGTGCCCAACAGGCACATATGTCACAGTAGTAAGTAACCGTGGTTATTAAAGAATTAAATAAAAATGCTTTTCTCTCAATTCATGAGTATTACTATCTCAAATGGCTACTGCATTGTTGGTACATATGCACTTGTTAAAGTTTTTGGACCTAACTACTTCATGAACCGATCTACTAAGTGTCTTGTTTGGCCTAAGGGTGCCATGGGGAAATTAGCGAGGCATGAAGGTACCATGTGCTGAGAAAGTTTGGGAACCTGTGCCCTACACAATCCCTTCTTTTTATATAATGGAAGTCTCTGCAAGGGGAGGATTATGAGGAACATATATCCAATGGAACCAGAGCTGGAATCAACCAGGTATTAACCCACAAATGATACACCTTCTCTCTCTCACAAAAAAAAAAAAAAAAAAGAAAGAAATCAGGGGGGTGGGGCAGTGCCTGGGTGGCTCATTCAGTTAAGCATCCAACTCTTGATTTCAGCTCAGGTCATGACCTCAGGGTGCTGAGATCAAGCCCCATGTCAGGCTCCACGTTGGGTGTGGAGTCTGCTTAAATTAAGATTCTCCCTCTTTCTTTGTTCCTCCCTGCCCCCATGCTCTCTCTCAAAAATACCAAAAACAAAAACAAAAACCAACTGATACAAGTGACGTTTTCCACATTACATTTTTAAAAGCTATTTCCAAAATTCAAACTTCAACCTACATGCTTAAAAAAACAAAACAAAAAACATCGTAACTCTAGGTCTAGAGGATGGCCGGTCCAATGGAAAAGGTTGAGGAGACGTTAAATCCGTAAGTAAAGGATACAAAGACAGATTATTAGAGGGAAGCTCGTTGATTTCATCGGGCTGAATCAATTTTAGTAGGAAATCCCAGAAAATTCCAACTGCAGATCAAGACTACAGATCAAGGCCTGCAGTGTTGAGGCAGGCCATAGATAAGGCTGATACTGTTTGGCACCACGAGGAGATGTGTAACTTCCAAACTTGCAAGCTCGAGGGGGAAGAAAACAAGAACCCAGAGGAGAGTCTGGGTCAAAAAACAATAAGGCCCCATCATGTTTACAGAATAAAAGCACAAAGATAAATGGGCCTCTTCAGGGTACAGTCTGTTTTATCTGTGGCCAGAAAGAGCACCTAGCTTACCCATCAAAGTCAGTTAACTATACCCAAGGACTCAACATAAAGATGTGGCATCAGCCAAAGAAACAGAGAAAGACAGGTAGTAGCTCTGTTATCATGAACTGAAGGGGAAAGTTACATATATGAAGACCCTCTAGGGCTAAAGGATAATGTTTTATAAGGAAATGAGATGCCGGGATCCCTGGGTGGCGCAGCAGTTTGGCGCCTGCCTTTGGCCCAGGACGCGATCCTGGAGACCCGGGATCGAATCCCACGTCGGGCTCCCAGTGCATGGAGCCTGCTTCTCCCTCTGCCTGTGTCTCTGCCTCTCTCTCTCTCTCTCTCTCTCTCTGTGACTATCATAAATACATAACAATTAAAAAAAAAAAAGAAAAAGAAATGAGATGCCCAGTATCTCACTTTCTTAACATAGTAAGACTTCTGCAGCTGGAACTCACAACCATCTCTCCTTCTCCTACTATCCCTTCAGCTTCTACAGACACCCTGGATGCTCAGTGGATCTTTTACTGTTTTCTTTGACGGACCGTCTACCATTTCACCTTCTTGGCTTTTATCTATCTAGCTTTCTCCTCCCTGGCCCCTTTGCTGTTCCGAATCTGCGTTTGGGGTGCACTCTGACCTGGCTGCCCTCTCCGGTCTGACCGGTGGTCATTCTACAAACATTCTATAAATGTAGAGAATTTCTTGACCTTTAAACCTTGCTTCTGTTTCCTCAGTCCCAGTTTCTCACCCTTGGCCCAGGTTCCAGAATAATACTTGTATCTGAAGACAGAGTGGCTCTGAAGATGGGACTCTAAGCAAATGAACAGGACATGGTCCTGGAGGCTTAACATCCAGAGGAAGGAGCACTCTGACAACCGCCCTCCCCACCAGCCCTTGACCAAGCCAAATGTGGTAAAGGATAAATCAATGGAAGTTAAAACTCCCCCTAATAGGGAGGGAAAAGATCTGGTAGGGCCAGCCAAGACAAATATCTCTGGGGGAAAAGATTTGCCAAATATCCAATTTAAAGAAGTTGGAGGCTCTGAGAAAATTCAAACAAAATTTTTCTCCTTTTAAAAATCTTCTTTACAGACCAGGAGAGGAAACAAACCATGTTTAAGAGTAGTTGTTATAAATAGATTATAGCTATCCCTAAATTGTTGACTGCACTTACTAGGAAGCCCATAAATACTTGGCAAGTCCTATAAAAGTATGAACTAAGGAGACTATAACTGGCTCAGAATCTATTCCGTACAGCTCACCCAGAGATTGGCAAGGCTAGGAGTTCAGTTATTGCTGGATTTCTAATGGCTAGGAACAGATCAGCCGGTGGCAATTTATTTCAAATGTCGTATATCAAGTGCAAATACAGGGACACCCCACCCAAGTCAGTCTTTCCAGGACTACTATCTTCTCAAAGTTGAGATAAGCAAAGGAGGACTTCCTCCAAAGTAGATTCTCAAAATGACTTACTTACAGAGGGGAGGAACCCCAGTAATCATCCATTTCAGCACCTTCACTTTACAGCAAAGAAACTCAAGCCCAGAGAGGTGTGGTGGCCTGCCCAAGAGCACACAGAAGGCCAGCGCAGAGCTGAGAGTAGTGCACAGGGCTCTCAACTCCAGACTGGAGACGCGCGCCTACTGACATTCAAAGCAGAGCAGCCTTCCACTGCTCATATTTTGGGGGCATTCAAAATATTTTTGTGAGTCCCCCAAAATAAAATAACCATATACAAATTTCCTTTGAAGGGCAGAGCAGTATCTACAAAGCACAGCCCCGAGTACAACACACACGACACGCAGGGCAAGGCACAGCAAAACGTTAAACAACTCTAAAGGAGAGGATGAAAAACAGAGGGTTAAAAGCCCTGACACTTGAAGAGATAAATTACCTCCTTTGTTCTTAACCTCCACAAAGGCTCTCCAGGAATTTGCAAGGTTCTCACCATCTAAGCTGATGTATGGGGAGATAAAATTGAATCCAACAGCCCAGAAATGGAAAAGTCCCAGAGAACAAAGCCTCAGGAGTGCACATATCAAGAGTCTTGGAAAGAATGAATAAAGCATGTACCTGGATACAGAATTATGTAAATGCATAAGAATTTAAAAGTCTTGGCATGGGGAAAAATGGCACCCACCAGTGTGCTTGACAGAGTCCTAAAGGAATTGCCCTTCTGATCTACATTAAAGAGATTTAGGGTTGGATTTCATGGTGCCACTTCTGGCATCAGGTCCTGCCAAATCTAGAGTTCTATGGTCCCAGGGCCTCTGGGAAACCTAAGGGAGCACATGATCGCATACTTGGCTATGGGTCTGCCAGAAAAGACCCCATCTGAGCAGCTGCCTTGGTCCTTCTCACGGGGAAAACTAAAAGCTAAGGGAGAAATGACAAATATGCTTATTCAACACCTAGCATCAGGCTAGATAAAATAATTAGGATGGTCTGAAACACCTCTCAGTCAGAGTATTACCTCTGTGAATAACAAACCAAATAAACATATCAAAACAAGCCAAGTAGAACATATTGAAAGGCTGTAAAAGTGTAGAAACTGGGTAGAGAGAAAAAAGTAGATGACCTCCTCTTGGATTCAAGAGACATGTCGGGTGGCACGGTAAGTGGGGAGGAAGAAACACTCTGGCAACAGTTTAGCACATTCCTGTGAACCCGGTACCCCTCCAGCAGTCCAACTGTCCTGGCTCAAAAGCCAGACATTACAATCAGATTCTGTGAGAATTATAGAGAATCAAATTATATAAGAAAGTCTGATGTGTGCCCTCCACTAGAAGTGATACATTACAGAATCTGTTGGGAAATGCTAAAAATCATTTCTGTTATTGATTTATGTAAAAGTTCTTGGCAAATGGAATCCAAATCCCACATAACATGCACCAAAAGAAGTAATTGTTACACTAGATAATGTGGACGTTTTAGCATTTTTACCCTTTGGGATGAGGCATTCACAGACTTCTTCAAGTTCCAAAGATTCTGAGGTCTGGTGGTTAAAGGAATGAGCTAAGATATTTGCCATAACCGCACTCATTAAAGAGCTATATTCAACTAGACTATAGACAATAAACTCTTTTTTTTTTTTTTTTAGACAATAAACTCTTAAGGAAACTTTGATTGGACCTACTGATACCGATAACCCACAAAGCTGAACTTAGAGTTAAAGTTAATGAATGCAAATCATTAACTTTAAGATTAATTAAATTAATCTAGGCTAATTCTTTTAAGACTTCCAGAATTTCAGGTTATAGGGAAAGTGTGCATCACCATTCTCAGGGAGACTTTATCACACATCTCAGCTTCTACCGCTGAGATACAAGTTAGTTCACCAGTGGATAGTATAGCCTCAACCATCCTGGTGTACACAGGTCAGTGCACCGACAGTTCCAGTTGTGGGAAAGGGCCCTAGTCTGGCGTCTGGAGTCAGGTACAACGTGGTAAGATTGGCTGGCTGAGCGCCATGCAACTCCGGGCTACCCGCTAGGGAAAGGCGTGAGAAGTCCATTCTGAGTGTCCACCAAAACTGCAGAGAAGCATCAGGATTAGGACTGAAAGGAAAACTATCCCAGAGCTCCCCTCCGAGGTTCACCCAGCAGTCAGGTGAAGGACAGCAGCATTCTCTCCACTTGCTTCCAGAGGCTTCTGCAAGCTTTACAGAAATCAGTAATGGGAAAATAGGGCATAGCAGAGGAAGTTGTGCCACAGCTAATACTGCAAAGACGCGAGCTTCTCATAAGCAGCTATCTCTACCTAGCCTCAAGTTTTCCGGTTGCCTAGGAACAGTCACAAAGCATGCTGGGAAAAGTGGCTTAAGCAGCCAGGTGCAGCCTCTGTGGCCATCAAGGCCAATTCTTGACCCAAGCCTGATTTTACTCGTCTCTCTGAACTTGCATTTGGCTAGAGGCCTGGGGATTTCCCCGCTTTGCACATGGTAGACACTCTCTGGGAAGGGAAAAAATTAATTTGACACAAGCAATCAATCCCACTGGAATGTTTGTGCACACTGAGCCAAGCAGAAATGGATCCTAAAGGGAGCACTTCTGGGAGGTGATGGGAATTTTAATGCTGAAAAATGATACTGTGTCAAGAACTCAGTATGATGGAAGCAGCACACACATTTGCATCCAAACCGTAAGCAAAAAAAAAAAATAAAAAAATAAAAAAATAAAAAAAAAAAAACAAACCGTAAGCAGCAGCACACACATGCACACAAGCACATACATGCACATACACAGGCATGCAGACTTACCATCCTCATGGGAGAAGATGTCTGGGTATATAATTGTCCAGCCTTCGGTCATTTTGTTTATGTTTTATATTCAAAATGTTTAAAGAAGTAGAAGAATGGAGCAGTGCTAAACCCCATCACAGTAGAAAGCTCTAGTAGCTTGTGAAATGTTCCTCTGATTCCAATGTATTCCCATGGTGCCAGGCTTGGTGAAAGCACCATCATCCTTTACCCACAACCCGAGCCAAAACCCTATTGATTGTCTGAGACTTTAACACCTCTTCAACCTTAAAATCTACCACCATTACAGCCCCCATGTCATCCATCAGCTCTCTTTTAGTAGTTTCCTAACTAGAATTTTCATCTTCAATTTTGCTCCTTCCAGCACCGTACTGGCCTAAGTTCTAATTTTTATTCCATCACTTCAATCCTTTATGATCTTCCACTGCTTACAGGGTAGAGTCCAAAGCCTGGAATGTGAAAATCCAAGATCTCACATGCATCTCCAGTCCCTCTCACCCTATAACCTCTAACTCTCCATGACCTTGAACAACTCTCTGCCTTTGCCTGCCCTTCTCCCTCTGCCAGGAACACTCCTCCCTCCCCACCCTGTCACTCTGGATAATGAACTCTTCTTCCAATTGCCATTCAAGCACACTTACTCTACGACCACCACCACATCTGCCTAAATAGGCTTCCCTACTCCCCAGTTTGTGTGCTTGCATTCCACTAGGATAGTCACATCATATACCTAGAATGCTTTCAGCGTGCTGTTTAAAAATGGCATGTTTCCCTCTATCAAAATGTGCGTTCTTTGATGGTCTAGAGAATGTGCAAAAAAGGAGAACGGATTCTGGGTGGAAGGAAACGTAGAAAAAAGCCAACATAGCTGCCTAATTACCTAGTGCCTCCATTTGAGATGATGTAGCTGGGCTGGGTTTGCACATGCCCCAGGAAAGGGAGATTTTGAATTGCTTTCACCATCTTCTCTATCTGACTCAAAAGAAGACAAGTTCGAGGACATGAGCTGGCAGGAAGATCAGTGAGTTCGTCCCCCACCCCATGCCTTGGCAGAGCAGCTCTGATGGAACCTTAAGGAAGGCATTATCTAGTGTGTTGAGGTACATCTCTGATTATAGGGTTGGGATCCAAAGGAACAGACTGAGAAAGTGCAGGCTTTTCCACACAGGCCCAGAAGTCCCAGAAACTTGGGTTTTCAAAAGACTCTAAGGGCCAAAATAGTTTGAGGCCACTACTGACCACCAAGATGATTCTCCCCAAGGAAATTAGAGCCTATCTTCACCAAGCAAGGATGCTGGGTTACCTATGAGCTCTGACACCAGGTGGACTGACTAAGTAGTCTCTAGCTGCAGAGACAAAAAGCCTCAGAAGGATGGAAAGTCCTCACAGAACCAGAGCATATATGTCCTGACACTACTTACCTCCTGGTTTCTATCCCTGCTGGCTTCTCTATTGCCCAGTTGGCTCAGAATGCTATAGATGCATTCAAGACCACGTGAATAACTCTTATCAGTCTCAGAGAGGGAAAAGGATTTACCAAGCTTATCAATAACAACACTGGTCTCCTGGCACCCAGCCCACTACTACTCTTTCTACTTGGACCTAATCATCTGGCACCATCATTTACCTGCTTTTTTTTTTTTTTTTTTTTTTTGCTCTGTACTTTCCTGGTCCATCTGATCTACCAGTCTCCCAGCTTCTGCTACCTTCAGAGAGACCAGAGTTCCCATTTTCCTTGGTCAAAAGAGAAACACTGCTCAGAGCCACTAGGGCTATTTGAGCCCCAGAGCCTTGGAATGGAAACATTATAAAACACGAAAGTCTTCCTGTGCTAAAGAGATGAATTTTAGTTAAAAACAGCAAACAGATCCACCATGGAAGCAGCACAGCAACGAGCCCTGAACTGGACTTTATTTCTCTATGTATTTATTATCGATTTAAATTGATCCCACTTACCATGGCCTTTCTATAGAACATATGTTCGTGGAAACCTAAGCTGATGCTAATGGAATTAGCTTTATTCAGAAAAAGCAAAACTGACTAGAACTGGCCATGTTAGGGTACTGAGGAGATCGAGAAGGCAGATCCAAGCAAGCTAAGGGGACACGAGGCCCAAGAAGGCCTGTAAGTCAAACATCAGTCCTGTTTACCAGACTGAAACACTAACCTCCAGGAAAGCAGGATGAAGCGGTGCGGCTCTGTATATAATCCACTGCCACCCTTTCGCCTCCTAGGACTTGGAGCTCCTTGAAGACAGAGGCTGTACCATACTCCCCTCCGCACCACAGAACAAGAGACGACCGCAGTGCTCACTAACTGCTAGCAAGAAGAATCTACATCGTCACACCCGTGCTTGTTGATGTGCACACACACATATGCGTATAGATGGAATCCTCATGAAGACAGCTATAGAAGCTCCATGTCTAAACTTTTCTCCCCAGAGTTATTGGCTAATGCTTATTAAAACAGAGAGTGTGTGTGTTTTTTTTAATTTCACATGTCCTTACGTATAATTAATCTCCCTCTATTCTTGCCAGAAACATCTATTTACCTCATGGAAATTTAGGTTAGTTACAGCAGTAGACAAAGAGAAAGCATCAATGTTCAGCTCCTGACATCCAGGGTAGGATTCTTTTGGTATGCAGCTTGAATTCTCAAACTCCTATGAACATATCAAGATCCAGACTGGGGGAACTTAATGGTTGAGATCACTTTTTTTTTTTAAGATTTTATTTATTTATTCATGAGAGACACACAGAGAGAGGCAGAGAGAGACACAGGCAGAGGGAAAAGCAGGCTCCATGCAGGGAGGGAGCCTGATGCGGGACTCGATCCCTTGATTCCAGGACCCCAGGATCACAACCTGAGCCAAAGGCAGACGCTCAACCACTGAGCCACCCAGGTGCCCGTGTTGAGATCACTCTAAATGAGAGGTAAAGAGTACTCAGGACATGACATAAGAGAGATTCTTGGTATGAGGGAAGAATCAAGCATCAGAGGAACATAGGAAAATTTCAGTTGAGGAAATCAGATGCCAGGGTCTTGGCCTCCTCTTATATGCCCACCTCAATGCCCAATTGGGTTTTAGGGAGGCAGCTTTAGAAGATAATGTCTACGTAAGTAGAAAGGCACCAGAGATCCTAAGACCACTTCTGAGGAAGCAGTGGGCCCCTAGGAGAATGCCTACCAATCAGTCACACGCCATGATCCACATGGTGTAGAGGTTAAGGGACAAAAGCACACACTGGCCAAGGTGACTACCTACTTAGGTGAGGCAGGTGTAGAGCTTCTGACTTCTCACAGTTGGCACTGAGTGAGCTGGGGAATCACCTATTACTTTATTCCCTGGTGATGGTACTCAGAGGTCCTCGGAGAGTCAGGGATCAAAGGCCTGAGGTCAGATCGCTGAGGCTACCACGTGCAGGGGCTTTGACTCCATAGGCAAAGAGTCAGAATATGAATGTTAGTGCTGAGTAGTAACATGATACCCCAAAAAGCAGGACAGGTCTAGCAACACCTTTGCAAATACCAGTACAAGGATCAGACCAGACCAGTCATTATTTAGTGGCTTCAAGCACCATTCTCTCCCTGCCCCCACCATTACCATCACAAGTTCATGTGTGCATCTCTACACACCCAGACTCCAATCTGATGAGAAGTGGGAGAATGGGAGAAAATTTGAGTGACTGAGAAATTCACCTGAAATAAATAATCATCAAAAAAAAAAAAAAAAAAAAAACCTAACCCAGGAAGAGAAAGAAAAAGAAAAAAAAAACTTAATATGCTATAAATTAGTCAAGTTGGAGTAGGGTCTCATGAGAAAGATTAGCTCTACATTAGAAAATTTAAAAGCTACATTTTCTTCACACGTCTGGGTAATAAAGAGTAATAAGGTAAACCGGGCCACACTGTCACCCATCAGAAAGAAAACCGCAGCCGTTCTGGACACTTAGATGAACCACTCTTCCACTCTTACACACACGCTTCTCTTCCAAAAACAAATGGAACATATCATGAAATGTTTCACTCCATCTCCGGTGCTGCCAATTTCCTACCAAACATGAAAAAATGTACAGTCCTCAAATGCAGTACGGGCTGTCACTCCCATCCAAGTCCCCCAGCTCATCTTTCAACCACACTCAAAACCAAGGGAGAGCCCAGAGAAAGGCAACGGACAAAAACTCCTTTCATGTGTAGTCAGCAATTTTGTTTGCCCAAAGCATTCTCCTTCTAGTATCTCATTTTATCTCATACTCTTCTTATGAGGTATATGGCAGGACAAGTATGTTTACCTCTTTCTTCCGATGAGGAAACAGAGGCCCCATCTGTAAAAACGGACGTGTTAGCCAGCTTGGCCAAGTCACAGAGCTAATTAATGAAGGGCAGAATTGGAAACCAAGGTCTCTTGAATCACATCCTTGGATTCTTCTAACCAAACACAGACTATGGGTTTTGCACACACAACCTAAAGCACTTCCATACCTGTGGTATTGGAATTAACTTTCACTCAAGCCCACAGAATATATGTGGCTTCTTAAAATTTTTATTATTATTATTAGATTGGCTACTTGTGACTGCAAATCTGGCTCCTACATCACTTCAAGGCACAAGCAAAAGAGGCGAATGCCCTGGTCCATTTATTTAAATGTCACTAACAAAGCGTCCTTAAACATTACATAGAAAGTTACCCTTCAGAGGACAGGAACTGGCTGTCCTCCCTCTCTTCTGAGGATAAAAGCAGAAAACCGTCCTGAACCTACAGTTGTCCTACAGTCACCTTTGAAAAGGATCAAATAATGGGTGACCCTTCTTGCTACTCTTTGGACAAAATAATGTCCCAGATCAAACACTGGTCCACAGAAAGGCTGGGTTATAAATGTCCATCATTAGGAGAATGGTTAAATAAAACATGGCACATCCATACAACAGAATGTAGCACAACTCTTAAAACAAATGAGGTAGAGTTACAGGTACTGACATGGAAAAATGTCCGTGATTATAAAGTGATAAAAGCAAGTCGCAAAATAACAGGCATAGCACAATTTTCCTTTTTGTTGAATACAATAAGAAAGCAAGCTATGCATTTGTATAAACACGTACTTGTATATGCAATAGGACTATATATCTGCGGAATTTATCTTAGCATCAGTGAGGAAGAGGGAGAAAGAGCATTCACTCTTGACCACAGATACTGTACTTTTCTTTCGCATAACTATTTTTGGCAGCACGTGTCAATGCCTTTACCCCTCCCAACAACCAACAGATCCTGTCTTCCTATGTTATCCCCATATAAAGGTTAGTTGGCTTATGAATGTCTTGTATTTCATACATTTATAGTAACTGGGGGAAATAGCTGCATTTAGGAAAAAGCCTACCACCTCCCAATATGTTTTTCACCTTAATTTAATGATCAAAAAACACACCATGGATCAAAGGAGAGAGTGCCCTTAGGAAACAAGACCACAAGGAAATAATCTCGAATTAACAGACAGGGGTTCTCTCTGGGTGATGGGATTACAGTGGCGTTTCTATCCTTTACAGGCATCGTATTTTCCAAATACTCTACGGTGAGCCAGCATTACTTTCATAATAGGAAATTAACTTTAGGATAAAAAACAAAATGTTCTATTAAAGTATACCAAAAAATCAAATCTCTCTAAATGAAACCTTATTTACCATTTATTATTTATTTAATTATCTTTTAGCTTATAGACAATAAGCACTATTAAATGAATCAATGAATGAGTGAAACTACCTTTCTGATTGATCTCCAATTAGCCATCTTTTCCTATATCAGTCCTCACAACTCAACAGGACCATAAACTCTTCAGAAACAAGGACCATTTGCTCTCTCTCTTTAGGAGCACCCTTAATATCTAGCATGATACTAGGCACATGGCATACACTCACTTAATACTGATTAGTTAATCCAGTTGTGTGATTTTTCTCTGACCCGAAAAAAAAAAAAAGAATCACCCACCCAATCACATTTTAAAAGTCTTTGTTCAAGTACAATTTTTTGTATGCATAAAATTGCACTCATTTTCTCTGAAATTTCAAAAACAGATCACACCTGTGATCAAGAAACAGAACACTACCCGTACTCGCAAAATGTCCCTTCAATTAACAGTTCTTTTTTCTCCTTACTTTTACTACCAAACTTCTGGAACAGTGGTCTGTCTTCATTTTCACCACCTCTTCGTCTGTTTCAGCCTCAGCACCCCCTCTTCAATGAGTCCCACACCCATCCAGCGGAGGCTGTTGATCCTTCCATACTTTCAGTACGCACTCCTCTTTATGGCACTTACTATGCTACACCGTGATCGTTTGTTTATGTGTCAGCCAATCCCACTAGACTGTTACTCTCCTGTGGGAAAGATTATTTCCCACTTGTTTGTGTACTCCCAGTGCCTGGGAGTAGGTATTAGGTGCACTTAGTAGGTGCACAGCTGGCATTTGACACTTGAAAGAATGAGTCCACTCACTGAGATCTGATAGTCTGCTAAAATTGACCAGTGCTTTGTCTAGTTTTCATCAAAACTAATAATGATATTTAGCTGTCAAAACTCAGTGGTTGGGATCCAAAAAATGGCGAAAATTATACTCCTCCAATATTTGGTTAAGCATTCTCTTCATATCCAAGTATCTGAGCACGTTATGTGACAATGCTCGGGGATACAGAAAAGAGACTTAACATCTAGCACCCACCCTCCAAATTAAAGCTGTGACATAACTCCCAATGGCACTCTGTCCTTCCATGGCCATACACCCAACATGGAGTCCTGCCAATCTTTTTCCCCAACTGCTTCTGGAGCCACTCCTCCCCCTCCTCACAACCTCCTTTCCAGGACAGTAAAAAGTCAGAGACAGAAATCCCCCAGGAGACTCCAGACTCCTCCTCCCAGCCCCCTTTTGTCACATCCAATTAACCATCTGCCAGTCTCCCGGGCCTCCTCCTAGGCCCACTGTCCAGCTGCCAACTCAATACTGTTTCCCCACCCCCATAGATGCCCATTGTCCCTCGCTGCGGGGTAAGAGCGTAAAAGGCGGGGATTTTAGCTACATTCCCAGTCCCTGCCTGCCATGCCCTGGAATAACTATAATTACAAGCTTAAAAATTCCATCCTTATCTATCTCTGCACTGTTAGGGAAGGGACGGGAAAAAGAAGCTACTGAAGAATCATAATTTTCATCATTCAGAAAATAAAAAGGTTCATCTAGCTAGTAATATGATTATAATAGATGTGTAATATAGTCATGCAATTATATTCTATTATTAAAATGTAATCCCCTTTCTATTACTATTTATAATATGTACGTAACTATCATAATATACACTATATCTCTAAACATCAAGCAATTCTGAGAGGTAAGGATGTTTTTTACCCATTTTACAGATGAAGAAATGGAAGCTTAGAGAGGCTGTATAACTTACACAAGGCCACACCTGTCAATTCCTGTTCTAAGACTAAGATTCTGGGACTGAGCCATACCTAAGGGAACTCCCACCTCCTCCTAGCCTAGGGACTCTAAATCCAGTCCCATATGGCCCACCTTATGGTAACGGCAGCCCCTGGATTCCTACTCCCCCTCGCCCTGGAAGGCCATATAAGACCCCTCACTTGATGACACTCTTGGGTTTGTCCCTAAAATGAGAGCCAGAGGAAGTGCTTTGGGGCCAAAGGATGGGTGTGCTCATTGGCATCTTCCCTATTGTATGAAGGGTCCCTCCTCACAGAGAAGAACGTACAAGGGACTCTCCCATAATCCCTACTCTGCTTCCTCTTTCTTCAAGGACCTTCTAGAGATATTAAGGAAACTGGAAATTCAAGAGTACCTTCCATTCCTGACAGAAATAGCGCCTGATGGCCAGGCATGGACCCCTCCTCAGGAAGCTGCCTGACATCTTCTTGCATGGGTCTACCTCCCTCTCTCCTCCCCTCACTCACCCTCCACCCCAGAGACTAGCCTCTCTGCCTCAGGCTCTGTAGGAGATAATTCTGCAGACCCGACCACAGGCTGAAGAAAATCCCACCTCCGCTTGCAAAAGGAAGCCACCAGCACTCCTAAAGAGATTGCTAATTTGGGATCTCCCAGCCGGCTCCCCAGCTTCTCTGCCCAAGGGCCTCCTAGGGCCATACCACCCCAGTTCATCCATTTCACAGCTGCCCTCAGCTTCAGTGACCCTCCCCAAGCACACCACCGGCAGCCCCTGGACTTCCGACTAGAGGACGCTCTCTCCACTGGGGCCGTTGATCACCCATGTTGCACCCTCAGCCAAGGTCCTTTTCCAGCCAGCTGCCTTACTAAGGTCTGCCTGCGCCACCTCTCCCTCTGGTCCCAAGGCTCACCCCTCTGCCGACCTTGAGATCCACCCCTCCAGGCCCATCCAGGACCTTCCTCCATCCATTGCTTCTCTCTTTCCTAAATATTCACTCTCTTCCTCATGCCTACCTTCTTCCTCCTCCCCATCCCTAGGTATTCACATATCTTCCCTACCTAAAAAAAGCCTCCCCTCAACTGCTACCCATCTCCAACTACCTCACTATTTTTAACCTTCCCTTCACAGCCAAACCTTTCCAAAGAGTCATCTATATGCACTCCCACCGCTTCCTCCCATCCACTGACTCCCATTCCCCTTGCAATTTGAATTCCACCTCCCTTACATGATTGAAACTTATTCAAAGGTTACCGATGATCCCCCAATTTCCAGAACCAAGGCTGCGTGCTCAGTCTCCATCTCCCTCCACCTCTCTGCAGCATTTTTCTCCAAGCACTCCTCTCCCTTGGTTCTCCTCCAGCCCTTTGCTGTAGGCTTGAGCCTACAGCCCTGTCCTTGGCCCTCTGCCCTTAAGTCTGTATATGCTTTTCATTTATTATCTCATCTATTCTGATAGCTCCAGCCACAACTTCTTACAGATATCTCCCAGATCTGTATTTCCAGCTCTGGCCTCCCTCCAAAGCTCCAGATTCCCTTCCTTATCCGCCTACGGAACCAACACCTCCCCTAGCTCTTTCACTGACACCTGAAATGCAACATGTCCCAAAGTAAACTCCCAAATCCTCCCTCTCCTCCTGCCTCCCTATAGCTGCTCCTCCTCTTCCTAACTCCTGCTTTTCATTTAAGGTACCTCCGTCCTCCCAGTCACCAGGCTGTAGGATGTGGAGTAATCCTTGATTGCTGCCTCTTTCTTGATGCCTCTATATCCAAGTTGCCCAGTCCCATAGACACTATGTCCAAGAGGTCCCTCACATCCACCCCCTCCTCTCCATTCCCACTGTGGCATCTCAAGTTCAGACCTGCCTAACCTATCACAGTGGTCTCCTAATCCAGCACTGGCCAACAGTGCCTCTCCCATTCCAATCGACCCTCCATAGGGCTACCAGATTTCTCTTCCTGCTCATGTCACCACCCTATCCAGAAATTTTTAGTGGCTCCCAGAAGAAAACTGCAGATAAAGACCAAACTCCTTGGCCTGTCATTCAAAGCCCTTTATGATGGGGAAGCCCAGTAAATGTTTGATAAATGTAGCAATCAATCAACCTGGTCTCCACCCCCTTCTAAGTTTTATCTCTCATTGATCCTCCACCTGCATCCTCTGAGTCCTATCAAGTGGACCCCTTGAAGGCCCAAATATGCCATGGGTCCTCATACCTCCCTCTAACACTGTTCCAACCTGGGAACACAGAAAAGCGTGTCCTCCCCATCTAGATCCTACTCCTCCCTCCTTCAAGCCTCGGCTCGGCTCGAAAAGTAACCACTTCCTTGAGAGCACAGCTCGTCTGCCACTTTCCACTCTCCTACCTGTTTGTCCCTTGCATCCATGTTTTCTAGCTAATGTCCAGTTAGTTCCCTTCTAATAACGCTCTGGGCAGAAGGGGAGGAGACAAAGCTAATTCTCCAACAGTTTCTTCTTTACTCCCTTGCATTAGTTCTCCTGTCCTCCCAGCTGATTCTTCCTGTTCCTTCACTCCTCAGTAGACACGATTTCAAGGAGCTCTATTGATCCAACAGCCCTGTGGCCGTCAATCATTTCCTAGTTATTTTGCTGCCAGTCATTCACACACAAAGGAGTGGCAGGAGGAATCTGAACTGCGTGCAGACAAGAAGGAGCAGGAAAGGACTGATTCGCTGCACCCACCTGAGGCTTGGCCGAAGCAAGAACTCCATTCTCACTGGGCTCCTCCAGAAGGCACAGGGCCATGTGCCAGGGTCTGGAGGGCTGGCGGTGGGGGGGGGGGGTGTGTGTGTGACATCATACACTTCTGTGGAGAGGGGAGAGAACAGGAGTGTCCTGACCCGTTGTAAGAAGGGTGCTGCAACCAGTCTCTTTGGGAAACCAAACTGGGAAGCACTGCTTTCTTCCTGGACTGAAAAGGTCCCATAGAGTTCAGATTAAATAAAGTCATGCTTGTCAGAAGAGGCACTTACAGTAATAGAATGCTCGATTTAGAAGGAACTATCTACATGTATTTGGATAGAACTCTACAACTTATAAAGACCTTACACATACAGTATCTTGTTTGAGTCTCTCAGCAGTCGTATGCAGGAAAGAGGAGAGGGGGCTATTATCCTCATCTTATACAGATGTTAAAGTCACTTGCCCAAGTCATTCAGAGAAGTAGAGTGCAAAGGGGAGCGTTCACCTCCCGCTCTCTTGCCTGACCTTCTCAGCCTCCTTCACAGGCTTTACCTTTCTTTCCCACTCCTTATAACCAAGGGCTCCCTGAAGGGGCGTATTTATATCTATCTCCCTTCCTGCTCTATATTCTTTCTTATAATGATGTTATACACTCCCCTAGTACAGTACACAGCTGCAGCAGGTACCTCATAAATATCTGTCAAACAAATGATTGAATGAAAGAACAAAAGACAGCGAAAGCCCAAGCCTAGCCTTCTGATTTCAGAACTCCATCACTCACTTCTCTGGCACCCTCTCCCACCCCATGGCAAAAGCCCCCCATAACTCCCCTCCTGGAGATCCCCCAGCCTCTGTGTAAGCATTTTCACTTAATTAAACCAAAAGGAACAACAGGGGCAGCTAGGAGGTCTTGCCCTACCACTGTGTGTCAGAAATGGCTAGATGCTCTTTTACACGTTTTTCCTATTTAATCTTCCCAACCTGTGAAATAAGCATGCTTAGTCCCATTTTTGCAAAAGACTGAACATGAGAGAGATATTAAGCAATGTACCCAAGATTCCACTCCTTTGTTAGTGCCACGCTATCTGCTCCAAAGCCCACGATCTTCTGGCTATACCAGCATTTCTCAATCTCAGCACTACAGGCACTTGGGAGCTGAAAATTCTTTATTATCCTGTGCATTATAAGATGCCCAGCAGTACACTAGACCTTGACCCACTAGATGCCAAGTTGTGACAATCAAAAAACTGTCTCCAGGGGATCCCTGGGTGGCTCAGCAGTTTGGCACCTGCCTTTGGCCCAGGGCGTGATCCTGGAGTCCTGGGATCGAGTCCCGCGTCGGGCTCCTGGCATGGAGCCTGCTTCTCCCTCTGCCTGTGTCTCTGCCTCTCTCTCTCTCTATGTCTATCATAAATAAATAAAAAAATAAATATTTAAAAAAAAAAACCGTCTCCAGATACTGCAAAACGTTCCCTGGGGGACAATATTGCCCCCAGTTGAGAACCATCACTGGACTATATCATACTGCCTACCTCCAGGAGCAGAAAGAAGTTTGTCAAGTAAAAGTGTTAATTCTCCAACATCCGAGAAGGACCCCTTGTTTCATCTGTTCTAATGTTTTACTGATATTTACAGTCAGGGAGATATTTATCACTTCTCATCTCATTTGTTTCTACAGCTTCAGTTTATTCCAACACCTCTTCCATTCCCCCAAAAGATTATCAAAAAGAACTGGATGGAATGTGCCAATCATCAAGTTATTGACAACTGGCAGCACAGGATGAAGCAAAACCTCCCAAATCTTATGGTGTGTTTAGAAGTCATTGATATGTTCTAAAATATATTAATGTAGAAACAGAATGTATAAGTACAATATTAGGAATGTTAACAGCATTCCGTCTCTGGAACAACAAAGTCCTCTCAATACTCCCCAAGAAGTTCCTAGAAAATGATGTGACCCAAAGTCTAACCCATGATGGGTGGAAGTAAAAGAGAATCAAAAAGGAACAATAAACATTGAATTAAGCATCATTCTGGATCATCAAGCATGTGTCAAAATGAGATGTTTTCCTTTGATGCAAAAGAACCCCTCCCCTTCCGTGCCTGGCATTGCACTGATGGAGCGGTGATATTTACTCAAAGAATTGAACACAATAGGTGTTATTCCAAAATAATATCTTCTTGATGATCTGGACATGATGATATCCAGTTCCTCTGTCCAGGTGGGATGAGGTTATCATCTGAGAGAAAGGTTTAAAGAATTGTATAGTGAATACCAATACACCACCACCTAGATTCAACAACTGCTTATATTTTACCATGTTTGTTTTACCTATGTTAGGAGGAGGTGATTTGTTTTTGTTTTTGTTTCTGATGAATCGCAAGCTTTTTAAAAGATTTTTTTTCCTTGCCTGCAAAGAACAAGTAACTTCAGTAGGGGAGACAAGCCTTAAATATAAAAGAGCTAAAAATGAAACAATACCACTAATGAAGTGAGAAAATGAGCATAAACAAGTGAGTATTTTTAAGAATTCAGAGAACACCGTTGGTCCTGTGAGCTGTCTTCACAGAAGAAGGGGGGTGCTCAAGTCTTTGAAGAAGGAGTTGGATTTGGAGAGTAGGGGTACAGGGGTGGATGATGCCCTTGGGAAGTGAGAAGAGCAGCCTGGCTGCAGCTGAGCTATGAAGTATGGACTTGACCCTGAAGACACTAGGGAGTTACTGCAGGTTCATAAACCAGGCAGCAATGGGATCAAAGTAGTGCCATCTGCCTGCAGGTGCCAATCTGGAGTGGGGGTGAGAAAGCACATTCCAAGGCCATGGGCAGCATAACAGGCTCCGGACTAGGGCAGAGACTGTCGACAAACAACAAGGGCTGATGATGAAAGATAATCCAATAGGAATGATTTCAGGAGAAAAACTCCTCACAGACAATACCAGGTTTTAATTATCATGACTGGGAGAGGGGAGATGCCTCTTACAGAATTAAGGAAGACGGGAGAAGGAGCTAGTGTGGGGAGTTGGAAAGACATACCGAGTTGAGTCTGAGGCTGGCTAAAGTCCAAGAGGCAGCAAAGACTCCAGTTGAAACTGTCTGGACTCACAGGACCAAAGCTCAACAGCAAGACAGACGCAGGAGATACTTCCCCATCAATCTCTTTTCCCTTATCCTCCTGTTTTTTTTTTTTTTTTCCTTTCAGTCTCAAAAGAGGAGTTTTCTCCTCTGCTCACCAAAATGAAACTCTTTATATTTGTTAAGGAACCTACTTTTGTCTCACCTCTGCAGGTATCCAACTCAACAAGTCATGTAGCGTCTTTAGTGTTCCCTGTCTATAAGCTTTCTCTCTTCTACCTACAAACCTCTTCTGACTCCCTGGCAAAAAAAAAAAAAAAAAAAAAAAAAAACACACACACACACAAGCAAACAAACAAAACAAAACCCCTCCTTTTCTTGCTAACATTCCTTCTGACTGGCACCCAACCTCTTTTTCCTTTCACTGATAAACGGTGCAAGTAAGGGATTCCTACCCACAACCCCAAATCCCTACTCTGATTGCCTTTTCTGATACTGCGCTCCCAAGAGCTCGCAGTGGCCCTGTTTTCATCACATTCAGTGAGCACTCTTCTTGTCCAACCTGTCTGCAGCCTGTCTTCACATCAGAACCCGTGCAGACTCCCTGGGGTCTCCAGGATCAAGTCTTCTCTGTTGCCACATTACAAAAAAGGGTTCCCACCCCCCACCCCCACCCCCGCCCCGAATTCTAACTTTAGTCCTTCCCCTTCTTCCTCCACTCCTTCCGTCTGACAGCCAAAGCTTCAGCTGCATCTAGCCTTGACCCAAAAGGCTGCCAAGTCCACATCACCAGTCTGAATCTCTTGCCTATGCTTCTTAGTTTCATTTTTCCCACCAAAAAAAAAAAAAAAAGCTTCACCTGGCTGTCCAGTTTACCACTCCCAAAGCCAACCTTATTACCTGCCCTGCAAACCGGTCTCCAACCAGACGGTTTCAGTTGACACACTGTGAGTCCTCTACACTCTCAACCCAGCTACTTCCCTTTCCTCATGGGCTTACTTTTCTTCTCTCCCCGATTGCTAGTTTGTCAACAAAATCCCACATTTCTGCCTTTGGAAATGTCTCTCAGAGCTGTCCCTGACTCCCCATCCTTTTTTGCCACCAACCTAGACCAAACCCCCTCCCACTCAGCTCTGAATCACTGTCCTTTCTCTCTGGATTCTTTCCTTTTTTTCTCCACTTCATCAATCATATTACCCCCAGATTAACCTTTCCAAATACCACTTTCATCAGGATGTGTCCTTGCTCAAGAGCCTAAAATGACTCCCTACTGGCTCTGAATCAAACCCAAACCTTCTCTTGGGCTTCCCAGACTCTCCCTATCTGGTCCTGCCCCACTAGCTATCTCTATGTCCCCTTCCTCCCTAACCTACCCCTTATATTTGATCAGCCCAGGAACCTCACTGTCAATGCCCCCAAACCCCTGTGTGCCTTTTGCCCAAGCGGTTCCTCCCACTCTCCAGCCCCTTCAAGGACTACCTTTGATTCTACTCCATCTATAGTTCTGTCAACTTTTTATCTTATAGAACCATAATGTTTACCAATTGATTAATCTCCAAGTGAGCAATAATTGTCAAACCTCTTTTCAAAGTTTTCCCAGGTCAAAGACCACTTTGAATATTTCTTTTCTATTCCACAGCACCCTGGACAGCAGAAGGCTCCTAGTAGGAGCTGGAAAGTCCTTGTTGGTTTTCTATTCCAATTGGTTTCTTTTCCCAGTTCCTATATTTCGCCTCCTCTACATCAAAAAAATGATTGATAAAACTATTATTGAGGTTTAGAACAGAGAATTCCTAGGACGACAGTATGGAATCCACCAATTTATAAGAGTAGTGGGCTGGGTGTGCGTGCCCACTACTCTTATAAATTGGTATAATTGCAGAGACATGATTTAGGGAATCAGCTTAATCAGCTGGTGAAGAGAAGCGAAATACCAAAACAATCAAGGGGCCCAAATGACAGAATTAGAAGGGGGCATGAAACATGCCTAATTAGAAGCACAAGAGTCCAGGGTTTTGGCAAAGCAATCACCAGTTCGTCCTTACATATGCAAAATTTTCCACCAGGATGTAAGGGGTAACTTTAGTGCTAGGGACTTTGAAAATGTGTTTGAAGTTTTCTCGGTTGTTCAGTTGAAGAAAGGTATAATCTATCTGGCCCACCAGGTTCAGTGCTGTTCCATGAAGATGGAGAATGAGAAGGGAAAAAGTCACAAAATATGGCCTTATTCCAGGCTTAAGAATCCTCAGCATCAGCCCAGGCTACAAACTAGAGGGGGTAAGGTCAGAAAGCAGAGCCTGGAGGACCCAGTTGGGGGATGGGAGGGAGGCAGCCCTAGACCTCGCCCCTGGCAGCATACACCCCCCCACCTGCAACTTGTTTCACGTCATCAGTCATTTCCAGCCTTATCCATTGAGAATTTAACCTTTCTCTGATTCTAAGTGCACATAAGACCTACCCTCTCTACCCCCCCCAAAAAAAAAAGGCTACCCAAGAAGGAAGGAGAATATCCTCAATAGGCGTCCCACAGGAGACAGACCCCAGTCTGTTATTTATTCTGTGAGTTAAGCCAGGGCTAGAAAATGTAAGCCACACGTTGTGTTTTGAAAGGCCCTGGGAAAAGTAACACATCGGACCATTATAGGCCATTAGCACCATTAACACTGTGTGAAATTATCAGGCCTCCAGAAACTGAACTCAGCTCCAAGGGCCTGGGACAGAGAATGGACAAGAACTAGTATTTAGATGGGTGGGAAGGGGAAGGAGGAGTGGTTGCCAAGAGGTGAAAGTGGGGTCCGGATAGTGAAGGTGAGAAGGCTCACACTCCAAGGGTTTGTTTTTTTCCCCCTTAGAGCTAAGGGAGACTTTGGCCAGAGATGGGAGGCAGCAGAGGAGGAAGGGGGGGCTGAAGGGGAGCGGATGTCAGGGGAGACCTCCTGATGAGTGTTTCTGGTTAACATTAGGCCACGGAACCTTTCTCCTAGATGCCAGGTTATAAACTTAGGTCAGGTGCCTCTGTGGAATCCATGCTCTGGGTCCTGGGCAGTGTGTGTGAGTGTGTGTGTGTGTGTGTGTGTGTGTGTGTGTGAGTGCATGGGATACAGACTGATGGAGGGGGTGAGGAGTGGATAAGAACCGTGTAGAGAATGCAGGTTCGGGAAGAGGAAGGAGAGGGAGAGAGAGGCAAGGCTGAGCCCTGGCAGGCGGGAGAGGATAACAGAGCCTTCCTCTGCTTTCTCCAGGCCCTGGCATCCGCTCCTGCCCTCCAGTTCTTTCCTCTTCAGACCAACCAGAAAAGGACCATATGGACCAATCAAGTCTCGACTTTTAAAGCCACAAGTCTACCCCACAAAGCACCCCACCCTCTTCCCTAGAGATGACCTCTAGGGCGAGGCAATGAGATTAGGAAACAGATGGATGTGCGGAGAGCCTTCAGAGCGAACCTGCCCCCTGACCCCGCCAGCTCACGTCCTCCAACCCCACTTAGGGAGACAGGGGGCAGATGCGCCGCGGCCCCATAACTTATCGGGACTCCTTGGGACAAAGATTCCAGACAAAATGGTTGCAGACGTGGGAGACGGGGCACGGGCGGCAGCCCCAGGTGAACGCGAGGTGGGGAGTCGCCGGCCACAGGTGGTGGGAGCCGAGGGGGGTCGGGATGCGCTCTGGGCAAGGGGACCGCGGACCCGGGGCGGGGCAGGGCCCGCAGACAGCTGTAGACACGGATCCCGAGACTCCAAATACCACAGGCCGGCGAGGATCCAGTGGGTGTGTAAGAGGAGGACGCTAACTCACACTTCCAGGAAGGAGGGATGCTCGTGAGAAGCTCATCCGTTCCCAGAACCGGGGGAGAGGAGGACACGGAGGAGGGCGGAGGCGCCCACCGCCCCGGAGCCCCGTCCGCCTCGCTTGGGAGGCGCCCCCGGCCCGGCACCACCACCACCGCCCGCGACCGCCCCCCCCCCGGTGCCCGCCAGCGCCCCGGGCGCACTGGGGGAGCCGGCGCGGGGCGCGGGCGCGGGGCGCGGGGCGCAGGGGCGGGGGGGCCGCGTCGTCCCATCCGCGCGCCCCGGGACCCGCTCCCGCGAGTGGGCTGAGCCCCCCGCGCGCCCCCCGACGCCGGCCGCCGCGCCGGGCCCCGGGTCTCCGCAACTCCAGCCCGCCCCGCGCCCCGGCCGCAGCCCTCGGTCCCCAAACTTGTCCCGCGCCCCGCGCCCCGCGCCCCGCCCGCTTACCTGTCCGGAAGAAGGCGTCCACGTCCGAGTCGGCGGCTCCTCCTTCCTCCGCGGCCCCCTCCGGGGGTTCATGGCTGGGGGCGGCGGCGGGCGGCGCGGCCCGGGCGGGGGCGGGCGCGGGCGCGGGCGCGGGCGCGGGGGCGGGGGCGGGGGCGGCCGGCCTGGCTCAGGCGGAGGCGGGGGCGGGGGCGGGGCGCGCGGCGGGCGGGGGGCGCCTGGCCCGGGCCCCCCCATGGCCCCTCCCGCGGGCGCTGGCGGCTGCTGTCCGGCGGGGCCGCTCCGGGCGCCCGCTCTCCCCGCAGCGCCGGGGGCTCCGCTCCGCGCCCGGCCGCCCGTCTCTATTGTTCAGCCCCGCTCCGCTCCGCTCTTTATTTTCCCTCCTCCCGCCCGCCCTCCCCGAGCCTCCCCCCTCCCGCGCCGCTCGCCGCCTCCCTCGCCCGCTCGCTCGCTCGCTCCCTCCCTCCCTCCCGCGCTCCCGCGCTCGCTCGCTCGCTCGCTCGGGCTCCCCCTCTGGCTCCCGCCGCCGCCGCCGCCGCCGCCGCCGCCCCGGCTCCTCCCCCGGCCGCGGCTCCCCGAGTCGCCGCCAACAATGACCCGCGCGCGCACCCCGCCCCCCCGCGGAGCGAGCCCCGGGGCGGGAGCCGCGGTCGCGCACTGCGCTAGGGGAGAAGCCCGCGCGGAGGGGCGGCCGCGGGGCGCGGGGGGCGGGGGCGACTGCGGGCGCCCCACGGCCCCCCCGTCCCCCGCCCCGGCCCGGCCCAGGTGTGCGGCGGAGCCCCGCGCGCCCCCTGCTCGGTCCGCCCCGCCCCGCCCCGCCCCGCCCCGCCCCGCCGCACTGTCCCCTCTCGGCCCTGACAAAGCCTCCCCTCCCGAGCCTGCCCCCTCTTCCCCACCATCGCGCCTCAATTCCTCCCCTTTTCAGCCCGTCCTTCCCTCGTCCCCCCCTTCAGCGCCCCTTTAAACATCCCTGCCCGTCTCCGTGACTCTTTGTCCCGCTCGTCCCTCTTGCGGTGTCTCCCTGCCCATCTCTCCCTCCCACGGTCGCCCGTTTTGTCTCTGTCCTGTCTCGGGACTTGGCCCGCATCTCTGAGCTCCCCTTGGACAGCTGTCAAAACTCCCTAATCCCCGAGGGGGCCTTCTCCGGGGTTTTGTTCCTTTCCCTCGTGTGAATGGAGAGATCCAGTTGGCCGGGGAGAAAGGAGGTGTTACAGCAAGCTGAATTTCAATTAAAGTGGGGGACAGGGGCCAGGGTGGAATGGGGCTGACAGCAAAAAAGAAAGCAGATGCTGTATGGGGTAATTAATGCAGTGATTGTATTGTGCCAATTGGTTTTTAAGCAATAATTAAACAATAATTAGCCAGGATTCTGTTTATAGTTCTAGTGACTGCAGAGCCTACAAAACAGAGGCTCTTTAGACCTAAGTACTTAATGTGGTGTGGGGAGGTGTTGCTGCGGCCCCATCCAGGCAGATGGAGACGCTGTGGGCCCCACCTAATGTGTTAAAACACACCTAATAGCAAAACCAGGCCCTAATGTGCATGGCCTGCTACCCACCAACCAGAATCTCCTAGATCTACTTATCTCTAGCAACCTACTTGGTTCCGCTTCTCTCTGGATCAAAGTATACCTGGGACCTTTCTGGATCTACAAACTGGGTACCTCTAAGAGCAAACAGAGCGAATGAAGTGAGTTTTTAGTGAACCCTTTCTAGCTCCCCGTACTCATCACTTTCTTTACTATTCCCCACCACCACCTTTTCTTTCTTTTCTTTCTTTTTTTTTTTTTTTTTAACCTCACCAAAAATATAAGTACAGTTGCCCATCTCCAGTCCTGGGTACGTCTATCAGGTTCCATTTCTTAAAAATTAATAGTGACTCTGAGATCACAAGTTCACTGCCATGATCTAATTCATCTGGCCCTGGTATCTTGAATTGCCTTAAAGCACCAGACACGCACTTGTCTACCACCTTCACTGGCAATGAAAGTACCTCTCATTTGTCTTTTCTAACTTTTGTGTCCCCTTAGCCCCATGCATTAAAGCCTGGCCTACACTCCCTCACGCACATGATGACAGGACTGTTATCAACAGCCACCATTGTGCAGATTGAGAATCAGAAGCCTGGCAAGAGTATTAGCTGATCCCAAATTCAGAAGAAATGTTAAGTGTTTAGAGGAAGGTTCATATCAAAGCCTCAATAAATGTGGACAAGAATGGGTGGAAACCTTATATGATACCAATTTTTATTAAAATTGTAAATGTTTGTAACTATATTATTATCAAAGAAGATTTCAGAGCAAATATTATCAGAGATGAAGATTGACATTTCAATTCATCAGAGGGACTAATAATTCAGAGTTTTTGCATTTAATAAGGGAGTTACAAAATATATGACGCAAAACTGATAGGGCTATAAGGAGCAATAGACAAATTCATAATTATCATCAGACACTTTAATATCTGTCTCAATAATTGATAGAATAAGGAGACAGATCATCAGTAAGAATATGAACACTGCAATCAACCAATTTAACCTGACATTTGTAGAATACTCCACTCAATAACAGCGTATACACGTTTTTTTCAAGTTCACAGGTAACATGTAACAAGATAAACCATATGGTAAGCCATAAAACAAGTCTCAAACAAATTTAAAAGAACACCATGCAAAATGGCATGCAAATTATACCTCAATTGTTTGGGTTTTTTTTTTTTAAATCGTATAAAATATATTTTATGAGCACAATAAAATTAGAAATCAATGAGAAATATATGGGAAATACCCTCAAATATTTGGAAACTAACATACTTCTAAATGATCCATGTTCAACTAAGAACTTAAAAGGAATACTAGAAAGAATTTTAAAGTGAATAAAAATGAACACATCATATAAGAACCTGTGGGAGGGATCCCTGGGTGGCGCAGCGGTTTAGCGCCTGCCTTTGGCCCGGGGCGCGATCCTGGAGACCCAGGATCAAATCCCACGTCGGGCTCCCGGTGCATGGAGCCTGCTCCTCCCTCTGCCTGTGTCTCTGCCTCTCTCTCTCTCTCTCTCTCTGTGACTATCATAAATAAATAAAAATTAAAAAAAAAAAAAAGAACCTGTGGGAAACAGCTAAAACAGTATTTAGAAGGAAATTTAGCGTACTAAATTATCTACAATGAAAAGAAAGGTCTCAAA
Source organism: Canis lupus dingo (assembly GCF_003254725.2). Taxonomy (NCBI): domain Eukaryota; kingdom Metazoa; phylum Chordata; class Mammalia; order Carnivora; family Canidae; genus Canis; species Canis lupus. The sequence continues at coordinate 27,289,500 of NC_064275.1, read as the reverse complement.
CCAATGATCTGTTGTCCTACCTTAAGAGCAAATGAAACCCAAAGCATAAGAACAGATTTTTTAAAGAGCAGAAAGCAATGAAATAGATAACTGAAAAACAAAGGAGAAAAATCAATGAAACCAGAAGTGGGTTCTTTGAAAAGATCAATAAAATTGATAAACCTCTAGTCAGACTGAAATAAAGAAACAAGAAAGAAGAATCAAATTACTATTAGCAGGAATGAGCAAAGTGACATCACTACAGATAATGGAGATGTAAAAAGAATAAAAGGGAATATTATGAACAATTTGTGCCAATAAATTCAACAACTTACATAAAATGGACACATTCCATAAGACACAAACTACTAAAGCTTACCCAAGAAGAAACAGATTACTTAAATAGCCATATATCTTTTAAAGAAATTAAACCTGTAGGTTAAAAGTTTCCCATAAAGAAAATTCAAGACCCACGGGTCTTTGCTGGTGAATTCTATGAAACATTTAAAGAAGAAAGAATACCAATCCAACTTTTTTCCAGAAAAGTGGAGAAGAGGAACTGTTTTCCAACTATTTCCATAAGGCCAACATTACTCTTATACCAAAACTGTACAAAGACCAGTGAAGAAAAGAAGAGAAAAACAAAAACAAAAACAAAAAAAACCAAAACTGTAGACCACTATCCTTCATGAACACAGATGCAAAAAAAATTTTTTTTCAGATGCAAAATTCTTAATGAAACTTTAGCAAATTAGGTCCCTGGGTGGCTCAGTCAGTTAAGGGTCTTTGGCTCAGGTCATGATCCTGGGGGCCTGGAATTGGACCTCTCACTGGGCTCTCTGCTCAGCAGAAAGCTTGCTTCTCCCTCTCCCTCTGCCTGCTGCTCTCCCTGCTTGTGTTCGTTCTCTCTCTTGATCTCTCTCTGTCAAATAAATAAAATCCTTTAAAAAAAAAAAAGAAATTTTAGCAAATTAAATCCAACAATATATTAAAAGGATAATACAGGGGCACCTGGATGACTCAGTCAGTTAAGTGTCTGACTCTTTGGTTTTGGTTCAGGTCATGATCTCAGGGTTGTGAGATCAAGCCCTGCATTAGGCTCCACACTGGGCTTAAAGCCTGATTAAGATTCTCCTTCTCCCTTTGCCCCTCCTCTCCCAAAATAAATAAATTATAAAAAGGATAATACATCAAAACCAAGTAGGTTTTTCTCAAGGATACAAGGTTGATTTGACATTTGAAAATTTATTGGTGGAGGCTCCTGAGTGGCCTTCCGTTCATGTCATAATCCCAGAGTTCTGGGATCGAGCCCTGCATTAGGTTCTCTGCTCAGCGGGCAGCTTGCTTCTCCCTCTCCTCAGCGGACAGCTTGCTTCTCCCTCTCCTGCTCCTCCTTTTTGTGCTTTCTCTTTCTCTGCCACATTAATAAATACAAATCTTAACAAAAAAATTTACCTATGTAATTTACCGTATATAATGGGTTTGAACTGTGTCCGAAAGATAAATTGAAAACCTAATCCTCAGTACCTATGAATATGACCTACTTTGGAAATAAGGTCTTTACAGATGTAATCAATAATGGATAAGGTCATTACAGTAGGTCCTAATCCACTATGACTGGTGTCCTTATAAGAGAAAAACTCATTGTGAAGACAGAGACATATAGGGAAAACAGCATGTGACAACAGAGGCAGGGGTTGGAATGATGCAGCTGCACGCCAAGGAGTGCCAAGAACTGATGATCAGCACCAGACGCTAGAAAGAAGCAAGGAAGATTATACCCAGTTTCAGAGGGAGGATGGCCCTCCTGATGCCTTGATTTTGGAGCTCTAGCCTCCAGAACTGTGACTAAATAAATTTCTATTTTTTTAAGCCACCTAGTCTGTGGCACTTTGTTACAGCAGCTCTAGAAAATTAATATACCATATTTGGGACACCTGGGTGGCTCAGCAGTTGAATGTCTGCCTTTGACTCAGGGCATGATCTTGGGGTCCTGGGACCTGCATCCAGCTCCCCACAGGGAGCCTGCTTCTCCCTCTGCCAATGCCTCTGCCTCTGTCTGTGTGTCTCTTGTGAATAAATAAATAAATAAAAATCTTTAAGAAAAACAGAAAATTAATATACCATATTAAAAAATAAAAAACGTGTGATCATCTCAATAGATGCATGAAAAAGCATTTGATAGAGTACAATATTCATTTCTGATCAAAGTTCTCAGCAAACTAGGAAAAGACGGAACTTCCTCAACTTAATAAAGGGCATCTACCCAAAAAAAACCCTATAGCTAATACCATACTTAATAGTGAAAGATTGCTTTTCCTCTAAGATCATCCCCTAAGGATGTCCATACGGACTCCTATTTAACATTGCACTGGATGTTCTAACTAGAACGATAAGGCAAGAAAAGGAAACTAAAGACACACAAATGAGACAGTAAAAGGTAGACCTGTGTTTATAGACAACATGATTATCTATTTAGAAAATTCCGTGAAATCTATCAAAATACCTCTGGAACTAATAATGTATTTAGCAAGATTTCAGAATCTAAGACCAGTATAAAAAAATAAATTGCATTTCTCTACACTAGCAACGAAGGTTTAGAAATTGAAATTTTAAAAATCAGTACTTAAATTCGCTTAGAAAATGTTAAATATGAAGGCTAAATCTGACTAAAGATATGCAAGACCGATTATAAACTACAATACATTGCTGAAATAAATTAAAGATTTAAATAAATGGAGAGATAGACTGTGTCATGGGTCAGAAGACTCAAAATGCTTAAGACATCAATTTTCTCCAAATTGATCTGTAGATTCATTGCAATCCCAATTAAGATCCCAGAAGGGTTTGGGGGGTGGTGGTGGTAGATATTGACAAGCTGATTCAATGCAAAGAAACTGGGAAAGCCAGAACAACTGAGAACTTAACACTACCCAACTTCAATACTCACTATAACATTGCAGTAACCAAGACAATGTGATTTTGGCATAAAGATAGAAAAATAGATGAATGGAATAGAATGGAGTCCAGAAACAAACCCACACCCTTATGTTCAACTGATTTTCTACAAAGATCAAAGGGAATTTGGTGTAGTAAGAATAGTCTTTACAATGGTGCCTGAACAACTGAAAACCTCTGTTCGTTTCTGTGGCTGCTGTAACAAATTCCACAAACGTACTGGCTTAAAATAACACGTATTTTACTATCTTACAGTTGTGGATGTCAAAGGTCCAAAACAGGTCTCATTAGGCTAAAATCAAGGTATTATCAGGGATTCCCATTCTTTCTAGAAATTCTAGGGGAGAATCTGTTTCCTTGCTTTTCCCATCTTCTAGAAGCCTTTTTTTGGCTTGTGTGTCCCTCCCTCTATCTTCAAAATCAGCTATACAGGCCAAGTCCATTCTACACTGCCATCTCTCTGATTCTCTTTCAGTCCCCCTCTCCCACTTTTAAGGCTGCCCAGATAAATCTAGAATAATCTCCCTATTTCAAGGTCATCTGAATTGGCAACCTGAATTCCCATTTGCCATGTAACATAACGTATCCACAAGTTCTGGAGACCAGGACATAGATATCTTTGGAGGAAGGGTATTATTCTGGCTACATAATATCCACATGCAAAAAGAAAATGAACTTAGATCAGTATCTCACACAATATACAAAATACTAACTCAAAATGGATCATAGACCTAAATGTAAAACTTAAAACTATAAAATTTCTAGAAGACATTGAATAAAATCTTTGTGACATTAGGGTAGGCAAAGATTTCTTTGATATGACCACCTAAGGCATAATTTCTAAGAGAAAAAAAATATATAAACTTGACTTCATCAAAATTAAGAAGTTCTGCTCTTTAAAAGATATTATTAAGATAATTAAGAGACAAGCCACTGAGAGAAAATATTTGAAAATCAACTATCTGATGAAGGACTATATCCAGAATATATAAAGAAATCTCAAACTTTCAAAATAAGAAAACAAACCAACAACAAAAACAAAAAAAAAAAAAAACAACAAAACAAAATAAGAAAACAAACAACCCAATATTTAAATAGTGGGCAATAAATAAATAAATAAATAAATAGTGGGCAAAAAAAAAAAGGACTATATCCAGAATATATAAAGAACTCTCAAACTTTCAAAATAAGAAAACAAACAAACAAACAAAAAAACAACAATTAAAAAAATAAGAAAACAATCAACCCAATATTTAAATAGTGGGCAAAACATTTGAATAGAATCCTACCTTAGCAGATATATGGATGGCAAATAAACACTTGAGAAAATACTCAACATCATTAGTTGTTAGGGAAATGCAGATTTAAACCACAATGATTTAGGACAATCTATTAAAATGTTTAAAATTAAAAAGACTTGCTCATCTCAAAGGTTGGTGAAAACGTGAAACAACTGGAACTCTCCTGCACTGCTGGTGGGAATGTAAAATGGTGCGACCACTTCAGAAAATAGTTTGACAGTTTATTGGTTAAACATGTACCTGCCATATGACTCAGTCATTTTTGATATTTATCCAAGAGAACTAAAAGGATATATTCATGCAAGGACTTGAACACAAATGCTCATAACAGCTTTATTTGTAATAGCCAAAAACTGGAAGCAATCCAAAAATCCATCAACAAGTGATAGGATAAACAAATTACTGTATATACACATGATGGACTACTACTCGGTAATAAAAAGGAATGAATTATTTCTATACCAACAATACATGGATGAAACTCAAAAGTAATTATTCTGAGTGAAAGAAGTCAGACCAAAAAAAAAGTACATCCTAAATTATTCCATTTATATAAAGTTCTAGGAAATGCAAAGTGATCTATGCTTGCAGAACACAGCTCAGTGGTTGGAGATGACCAGAGGGGCAGACTGGGAGAGGACCAGCAGGAGGGTGGGACGATAAACAGGAACAATGAAACTTTTGGAGGTGATGGATATGTTCTTGATTGTGGAGATGGTTGTATAGGTGTGTGCTCATGTCAAAACTGATCAGATTATGCACTTTAAATACATCTAATTCATCACATGTCAAACATACCTCAATAAAGCTATTTTTAAAACTATTAATTTTTGTTAAAAAGAATGTGGTAAAACTCTATGTGCTTACAAGGAAATAGCAGTTATCATGTGGGGATTATATGGGGTTTTCATGGTCTCAAAACATAGACATTATATTCAAACGTTTAAAATTTCATAACATGATCCTTTACAATGAGAAGAAAAAGAATCATCACCCGAGGAGTCTTTCTTACGTGAAGCACAAGATTGTCAGGGTGGAGGGAGGAGGAGAGATGTTCAGGTACAAGCATTTAGAAAAAAACTCCATCTTGACAGACACTCCTTTCTCTTCACTCCTTTTTGAAGATTTAGGGAGGAAAGGAAGAGAATGAGAAAAGATGGAAGAAATGTTTAGGGAGGTAGATGTGCCCAGAAGACTGGACAGGGGAGTCTGGAGTCTATAGCAACAATCTAGAAGCAGGTGGTAAGCATGTGACGGGTGTGGCTGCCTACAGGTGGCTTGAAGCAGGTGGCTGTGGAGGTCAACAAGAAGGACAGAGCAATAGCACGTGCTGAAGGCTTATATGTGGAGTAGGGACGATGTGGGCAGGAAAGGGGGAGCGATGGGAAACAGGAGTCCAGGACACCTCTGGCCACTGGCCACTGAAAGAGTCGAGGCACAGCTAACAGAAGAAAAGAAAAACCTAGGAGACAAACCAAACTGGTGGAAAACAGGAAAGTGATTAAATAAGATATTATTTAACCTCTCAGTTCACTGATGGGAAAACTGTAAAAGGGAGAGTAAAGTGACTTACCCAAAGTCACACGGCAGACCGCAGAACTCATGACTCCTGGGCCAGTTTTCCAGGCTGCTTCCCGGAAACACATTTCCTCCTACCTGAAGGGTCTGAGGGGTGACGGGCATCCAGGTGGTAACGTCCCGCCAAAACGGGAACTGTCCGCGCAGAGCCTGGGATGCCTGGGGAGCTGGAAATATTGATTAAGGAGCCAGGAGTTGGCTGAAGCAGCAACGGCAAATGAGATAAAAGGTTTTCTATCCATTTCCATTAACTTTCCCTCTTTAGACTTATTATCCACTTATATGCCCTGCTTTCTACTCAAATCAAATTTGCCTTGGAACCAGCACCTCTTCCCGACTTTTCTGACTTCATTATCCCGGTGTCACAGACTAGAACCCTGGGAGGCTTGCTCGGCTCCTCTGCGTCCTCCACTTCCTGCATCCTTGCTGTCACTAAGCCAAAGTTTCCCTTTGAAATGGCATCCGTTGCCTCCTTTCCTCCAACACCAGCCCAGCCCAGCCTTGGCCCTGCGGCCTTGAATTTCTAGGACAGCCTGCCGACTGGCTTCCCCAGGCAAGGGGGCACGTACAGCCAATGCCGGAGAGAAGCAAAGAGAAGTCACAGGAGCACGCTGGCCCTGGGGACAGGAGACAAGACGGTGCCGGGAGGCCAACAGGCCCAGGGTGTCAGGTGCCGCCGAGAAGCGAGGGGCAGCCAGGATGGGGACATGGAGGCCACAAGAGACCGTGGGGGCCGCACCGGGCCGCAGACAGGACGGGGGCCCAGCGTGCGGCGCGGGGAATGGAGGCAGCGGAGCTGGATCATCTGTCCCCGAAGTTTGGGCAGGGAAGAGAGACAGTATAGTTCAACAGGATGATCAGGTTTCCAAGTGCTCGTCTCATTCGCGTTTTCAAAATGGAGCCAGCTGTGCAGCCTTGACGGACGGCTGAGAGGAAACGGGGGAGACAAAAAACCCTGGAGGTGGAAAACTATCTCGGAGTCCCTCCGAAACTGGAAGGGCGGGTGGCCTTCCCTGTCGCAGTGATGAGCCAGCATCCTGAGGGGTGGCCTGCATAGAGGAAGCTGCTGGAAGATATTTGGGCCTCAAATCTTGATTCCCAGCCCTCAGACCGTACTGCACAGGAAATTTCTAACACAAAGCTGCTTCCTTTGTCACACTATTTTCTGTTTAAGCATAGGAAGTAATCTGTCCTTCTCTTAACAATTCCAAGGGAACGCCAAAACCTCCCCTGGTCTTGGCCTTGCTTGATACACGGTTGTGACAGAAGCAGAGTCCTTCCTGACCTCCACTCTTCATCTTTCCGGCTGCAACCGGAGTGAATCCCCTCTCATCCTGTCTTCGGAGGGCAGCCCGCGGTGGCTGGAAAACCTGCCCGGATGAGGAAATCTGCAGCAGGGGAGGTAATACGGTTTCCGCCAGATCCCTCCAGATCCGGAGAGAGCCGTCCTCGTAGACGGCACGCCCACAGTACCTGCCGGCCTCGCCCAGCCTGCAAAGGTGGGGACACTCAAAAAGCTTAAAGGACACACGAGCACACCTGGATTTCCACTGGTTTTGTAAGAGAAAGACCTCTTTGGTCATCTCGAAGTTTCGGGCCCAAGGAAGCCAGAAGGAATTCTGCGGCCAATAAACTGAAGCGCATCTTAAGCTACCCAAGAAAAGTCACATGAACCTAAGCAGTCACCAGACACATGATCCAGGTAGCCCCGGGAGCTTCTCTGTGTCACTAAGTGGACTCAGTAAAGAGTAAAGTTTCCTCTCTGATGCCATCTCCAGAGGCTGGGAGGATCTGCCAAGCATCCCTTGGGGATGTGTCTGGTAGCGAAGTGACAAGAAAGAAATCAAGACGCGGAAAAGAAAGAGAAACGGGTGAAGGTGAAAAAGGAATAGAAACAAAAGTGGAAGAGAGACGGTGATAAGAAGACAAGAGGGGTGGAGACGGACGTAGAGCAAGGGAGAGAATCTCTTCCTGCTGTTCACCTAGAGCAAGATCTCATAAATAAAGTTTTATTGAAATACAGCCATGCCCATTCATTTAATTAGCGTCTATGGCTGCTTTTGTGCTGTAACAGCAGAGGTGAGGGGTTGTGGCGAAGACCATATGGCCTGCGAAGTGGGGAACATTCACTGTCTGGTCCTTTACGAAAGGAGTTTTGCTGACTCCTGACTTCGAGTAATAAATAATGTCGTGATTTCTTCTGATACCAGTAAACTCTCATGGTTCTTCAAATGCTCTTAATGCTTCCAGTTATCTTCAGGGGCACCTGGGTGGCTCAGCCGGTTAAGTGCCCACCTTTGGCTCAGGTCATGATCCCAGGGTCATAGGATGGAGCATCACATCAGGCTCCCTGCTCAGTGGGGAGTCTGCTTCTCCTCTGCCCTCCCTCCCCACTCACATTCTCTCTCTTGCTCGCTCACTCTCTCAAATTAATAAATCGAATATTTTTTAAAAATTACCTTCAAGGGGCAGCCTGGGTGGCTCAGCGGTTTAGCGCCGCCTTTGGCCCAGGGTGTGACCCTGGAGACCCAGGACCGAGTCCCACGTCGGGCTCCCTGCATGGAGCCTGCTTCTCCCTCTGCCTCTCTCTCTCTCTCTCTTTCTGTCTCTCATGAATAAATAAATAAAATCTTTTAAAAAATTACCTTCAAATACTATTATGCTGAAAAAAACAAAGGCTGGAGGCAAGCAATGGGAAAATCATTCAGGGCTACAGCTTAGAGAGTGACCAAAGCAAATTGCACCAAGATACAAAAGAAATTGCAAAGCTGGGATCCCTGGGTGGCGCAGCGGTTTGGCGCCTGCCTTTGGCCTGGGGCGCGATCCTGGAGACCCGGGATCGAATCCCACGTCGGGCTCCCGGTGCATGGAGCCTGCTTCTCCCTCTGCCTGTGTCTCTGCCTCTCTGTCTCTCTCTGTGTAACTATCATGAATAAATAAATAAAATCTTTAAAAAAAAAAAAAAAGAAATTGCAAAGCTGAAAAATAAATCTTACTCTCAAGACAATTATGGATGGGAAATGTGTGTGTGTGTGTGTGTATGTGTGTGTGTGTATAAAAAACAATTTGAGCATTGCTAAATACTAATTATAAACCTATATACAGAAATATGTATCTGTACTTCCACATCTCTATATACACGTTTTTTCCCTAATATTTAGCAGTACACAACTCACAATTGTTTCATGGTGAAAAGGTTGATATAGTATGGTACCCAAGGGAATTAAAGGAGTTGATCAATAGAATACAGGAATAATAATAATAATTAATAATAATAATAATATAAAATTGAAGTATGGATAACAAGTGAATTTAGGGAAAGAAAAGTTCAAGCGTTTCCATTATCATCTTCTTATATGACATGAAGGTACAAGTTTGAAAGTGGTGTTTTTCTATCTCTATCCAAGGTGCTTGGTAACATGAGACTGAGGAGGACAAAGGCTGGGAATAAAGGATGAATGTCACCTCACGGAATGTGAAACAGGGTCATCTAGGCTGTTCTGGACCTTCTGCAGAGAAATTAAAGAGCCAGATATAAGCCCCATGTGTCTTGCATTTGGCTCATATTTTTCCAATCTTATCTTCTTCCGATTACTCCTTACCGTACCTTCCAAAGCTATCTTGGTCTATCTTGTCCCACCTACATACACACTCATGCTCCATCTCATGCACAAGATTCTACTTTTCATTCTCACTTATCCAGAAGTCCCTGCCCTGTCCCCATCCCTAACTTTCTGCTCAAGGCACAGACACTTCTGATTCCCTACCCCAAATCCATGTCTCCTCACTAAGAGAACTGCCATATTATTCAGAAGAGCAACGTGCCCAGCTAAAATGCTCACCAGCCCAGCTCCTTTGTAGCTAGAGGTGGCCATGTAACCCATTTCTTGTCGTGAGACACAACTCAGAGTCACCTCGGGAGATGGGGGAAGTGTTTGCCCTTTTCATATAGATCTCCCCTTTCTGACAAACATTATATGGTCTCATTCATTTGGGGAATATAAAAAATAGTGAAAGGGAATAAAGGGGAAAGGAGAAAAAATGAGTGGGAAATATCAGAAAGGGAGACAGAATATGAGAGACTCTGGGAAATGAACTAGGGGTGGTGGAAGGGGAGGAGGGCAGGGGGTGGGGGTGACTGGGTGACAGGCACTGAGGGGGGCACTTGATGGGATGAGCACTGGGTGTTATTCTATATGTTGGCAAATTGAACACCAATAAAAAATAAATTTATTTTTAAAAAAAGACCTCCCCTTTCTCTCCCACATGTCTTTCTCCTTCTCTGTTCTCCTTTTCTTCCTTCCTTCCTTCTTCTTTCTCCTACCTGGTCTACGAACAGGAGGCTGGAGGTAAAGCAGCCATCTTGGGGTCAGGAGGCAACAAAACCACAAGCTAAGGATGGTGGAGCAGAAGGAGAAAAGGAGCCTGAGACACTGAAGCCACCTGGGAGCTAATGCATAGTCTTGGACTTCTTGCTATGTGAAAATAATATGCCTCCATTTAGTTAAAGCCCTATAGTCAGGTTTATGTGATGCGTAGCTTAATGCAACTATTTGTCATACTCTTCCTTCGACCTGGAAAGTTGCTTTCTCCTAACCTCATAGGCAGTTTTTGACGTCCTATGCTTTCTTCAAAGCCCACCTTAAATCCCACCTCCTTTTGGAAGACATTCTATGACATCTCAAAATTGATCTCCCAGTCTCTCATAGTCACATAGGGCACAACTGAAATCGTTAAAATAGCATGCATGTATCAAGCCTGCTTCATGTCATAAATATTTATGCATGTTTATTCACACACACCCCTGCTAGGTTGAGAGCTGCTAAAGGCAAGGATCCTATTTCACTCATTTTGAATGCCCTGTAGCATCCAGCACATTGCCCAGAGCGATCACTCAATAAAGGATTGTTTACTTTGATTGAAGAAATGCTCCTTCCTTCCCAAGTGTATATTATGGATCAATTTAAAACACCTGGTTTCTATGTAGATAGGGTGAGAAAGTTACCAAATGGGAAAAGACTTTAGAAATCCTAGCTGTATTTTCACCATGTTTTGACAGTTTTGAAACTGTGCAGCCTATTGCTGACTGATGTCCCACATGTATAAACTAAGTTCAAAAGGAGGGACAGAGAGGAGACGATATTTTAAGCAAGACTGGCCCTATATACCATCAAAATAGCATGCCGCTTTCGCCAAAAGCAACTTCAAATCCATGTCTCCTGAAGGTAGACTCCTATCCATAGAAGTTCATCTAATGTATCGCATTCTAATTCCGGTTACACTTCTATCGCTTATTTAATATCTTTTGTTTGACAAAAATTTCTTGAGCATCTACTAAAAATTTCTTGGGCATCTACTTGTGCCAAGCTAGAGTGACCCATCATCCCAGTTTGCCCATGACAAAGGGGTTTCCCGAGATGCAGGACCTTTTAGTGCTAAAACCAGAGAGTCCCAGGCAAACCAAATTGGTTGGCTTCTCAAAAAGCTCTATGTTTGATACCAGATATAAAACAGTAAAAAAGACAGATACGGTCCCCACCCATATGGACCTCTACAATCTAGTAGGCTTTTCTTTAGGGGTATGGGGGGGGGGGGTGTCCCAGTAATCACAACTAGGTTTGCACCCTTTTACTATACTTTCAAGTCATTCATGTCAGATTCTATTACACAGTAATCAAGTCCATCCAACACTTCCAGGTGCTAACACACAAATCTCTCAGCACAGCTGGCTGTCCATGTGGAAGGAAGCCGAAGGACTTTGGAATAGGAGAGTAAGCAGAAGTTCAGTTCATGAATGTGGTCATTGTTCTGCCGGCTGTGAATTCCAACCAACTTTAATCACAGCCTGAGCCAGTTGTCTGTTGTTCTTGGATCAGCAGGCATACTCTATCTTCAGGTTCTCAGCCCTCTTTGTGACACTAATTTTGACCTATTGGGTGGAACAGTGCCTTCTTTGGAAAGGACCAGGAGATCTGAACCTTTCCCTAGGGGAATGTGGAAGTAATTTGACTGTGGAAGTAATCTGACATGTGGCGTCTGCTGATGTGGCCATCACAGCTAGCTGAGACACAACCTTTTTTCCATCATTGTTCCATATAAGTATTCCTCCTACAGCAGGATAGATTAAAGAGAAAAACTCTTCCACTCTTGGGTCAAGGGTATATGGGTGACCTAGTTTACCTCATAGAATGTCAACCCTTCTTCCAGTTTGGGAGTATGAGTTTAACAATCTGATGGTCCTATCCTCCACACTCACCACCCACCCAATAAGGCTGAAAGTCCTGGTTCCTCCACTCCAAGAATCAGTAGAATACTTCTGACTTTATGGAGGACTTCCCCCCCCCTTTTTTTAATTTTTATTTATTTATGATAGTCACACAGAGAGAGAGAGAGAGGCGGAGACATAGGCAGAGAGAGAAGCAGGCTCCATGCACCAGGAGCCCGATATGGGATTCGATCCCAGGTCTCCAGGATCGCGCCCTGGGCCAAAGGCAGGCGCCAAACCGCTGCGCCACCCAGGGATCCCGACTTTTCCCCTTTAATCCCCAAACCTTATTTCTGCTTGGTTTTAATAACAACCACCAATTGTTTTTCTGCAATTGGCTAGACACCATGGTAGGTATTTTTATATCCGTTATCCTATTTAAACTACACTCGAGTAGACATTGTTACTCAAGTAGCATTGTTGTTCCCACTTCCAGATGAGGCGCAGAAAGGTTAGGGAACTTTCCCTGGGTCACATATTATAAATGGACAGAGTAGAGTTTAAATCCTACTCTGTCAGACTCTTCTAAGAGTTGGTTTGATGACCCGAAAAGGAACAGATCTTGTATGCTTGAAGATAAGTGTGAGAAGGGCTTCAGGAAGAGAGAAGCAATTTTGCGCATGGTGATTTCTAAATCTTACTTGGGGAGGGGGCGGGTAGGACAGGGAACACTACAAATGAGGGAGGAAAGCTGGACAAAAGCCCTGGTCTACTGCTCTGCATTAGATCAAATGTAAACTTAGTTTATAACTATATATGAGTTTGTGCTTTGAAGCAATAAGGAATTAATTTAAAAACTGCCTAAGACGGTTTTTTTAAGGGAGTTTTTTTTTTTTTTTCAACAAACAAAACTAAAACGCTTAATTTCATTTCCATGGAACTTGTTATGGCAGAGATTCTCTAAGTGGCCTAGAATTACCCTTTGGAAAGATACAGATCAGAGAAGTGAGGGAGGCCTCCTAGGCAGGTTTCTCATTGAGGCACAGCCCTGAGGATCTCAGGGCCTGATTACATCACTACCCATACTATCCATCAATGCCATGATGGGATGGTACAGGGATCCCAGAATGAGCATTTATAAATGAGGAAAGTGATGCCTAGAGTCATTTATCCCTAGTGTCTTGCAAACCACCTGATTCATAGCAGATGCTCTATAATTTTATTGAATAAATGAACAAATAAATAAGCTAAGTAATTTTTCAGAAGGTCACACAGCAGGGACAAAACTCCAATGTTCTAAATCTTAACTCCATCCTTGATCTATTTACATCATCCTCTAGGCGAGCCTGGCCAACTTTAAAGTGGATATTTGGATGTCGGAATGAATAGGGCACTCTGCCTGATTTGAGCAGTATCAAAAATTTAATTAGAGATGCGGAAAAGAAAGAATTGGTGAAGACCTCCTGTTATCCAGACGCCAGGACCATTCGGTGTGGTTGGTTTGATTTCTAATGAGCATCTGCTCCCCCTCACCAATCCCCTTACACTTTCACACAATGCACAGTTCACATTACAAAGTCAACAGTTCTTTATCATCTCTGTGGTCATTCACCCTGTTGTTGTCTCTCCCTGGTAACTGTTTAATCTGGCTTCCCCACCACATTTCTTGGCTGTCTGCTCCCTCCTGCCCCGTCAGTCAGGTTGTACTCAGGGAATGGAAGGCATAGAAAGCATTTCAAAGTCAATCATAACTGATTAGGTGTTGATCTACTGCTCTGGATTAGCTCCATGCCCTGTATACATACACAGCATAGGCCGGTTGAACAACCATGCACGGATTGGAGAACCTTCTAAGATTGGTATTCAATTCTCCATTGTCTGTGATGATAGAGGGCCGAGGAGTGTGGATGCACAAAAGATACATTTTTAAAAATCAAGGTATAATTTACACTTGTTCTGGCTATACATTTTAATGAGGTTTAAGGTATAATAAACCTGCGCAGCCATCACCATAATTGAGACAAAGTGCAATTGCAGCATCCCAAAACATTCTCTTGTGCCCCATCTCGTTTAATCATCCCCTACCTTGGCCCCAGGCAACCAACGATCTGCTTTCTGTCACTGTAGATCAAATTGGTCTTTTCTAGGGTTTTCATATAAATGGAATCATAGAGTATGCACTCACCAAAGTTATTTTTACTTGACTTTGGAATAGCTTCTCTGATTTCCTTCCTAGTGATGTCTGGTTCAGGCTGATATTAAAATGAGTTCATGTTCCCTACACCCACAGTGATTTGACAAGGTGGGCAGAGCTAGGACTTGGAAGAAATCTGAGAGGTAAGAAGCGGAGGTGGATGAGAATATAATTGGCAATGAGAAGAATGTTGGCTCTTCACAGCATTGGTAGACTGTGACAAAGAGCGTGTGCCCACTCTGTGCCCTGAACCTATTTTCAATGTCACTCAATACGGCTTCTCCTACACCTAACTGCCTAGGAATTTTGTGCTCTTTGCCTTGAATGGGCACTTTATTTGGAAACTCCAGACTCCAGCCAGCCCCTCTCAGCCATGGAGTCATTGCACCCTCTGGTGTAAACCCGGGGATGTGTCACCCCTGTGGCCTGAGGCGTTCCCACCTCTGCAGCCATCTATCACCCACTTCAGCCCTCCCCCATCCCAAGCAAGAATCCAAGAGCAGGAAAGTGTCAGACTCCTTTAGCTGCTGTTAGGTTTATGGGTCAGAGGCCGAGCTTGTGAATAACTGAACATAGAGGAATACCAAGAGAGTAACATCTTGAGAGAAAATAGGAACAGAAGAAAGGAAACCCCAGAGAAGACAGACATGAAAGCTTGACATGAAAGATGAAGAGGTGAAGGACAGAGGCACAGCCCGAAAAACAAAGCAGGAAGCAATAGAGGGATGGATTTTTTTTTGCCATCTAAGAGAAATCCTAAAAATTCACTCCTCTGTCCAAAACAAATAGATTCAGACCCAGACTACGGGAATCCTCAAAAAGTGGATTTTAACATGGAAATGCTGATAAATCTTTTAAACAACCTATACACCCCCCAGGTATTGCTGGACCGGCTTAATCCCTTTAAACCTCCAATAACTTCAACTATGGTGTTTAAAGTCTCATAAATCTGCACTAGCTTAAAATAGGGAAATATAAATCATGTTCAGGAGCTTAGGGGTAGGGACAGAAGATGGGCACCCTAATGCCATTTAAAACCACAGCACAGGCTTTTCATCAAATTATTCCAAGAAAAGCTGAAATGGAAAACGCTCAGGTTTCTAAGTTGTGGTTCCATACGTTCTCAATTTGTTCTTTTTCCTTCTTTTCTGGGGGTGGGGTGGAGTGTGAGGGAGTGTTGACGGGCTGTGTAGCTGGAGGAAAAAAATGTTGTAAAGACCTATCTCGCTCAGTCCTATTTTTACACAAAATAAAACCCAAAACAAACAACAACAATTTTAAAAAACTACTGCCAGAAGTCATTAGCAAACAGCACTGTTTCTAGTAAGGCACCAACAAAAATGATGTCTGGTTTTTGTTAGATGATTAATTCATGCCAGAAAGTAAAAATTGTGGATACTATTCTCCTAGTAATAGCTACTTTTTCTTTTTCATTCCTACTACATGCCAGGCACCTCCTATGTGAAGAGGGCTAGGTTTACTAATTTCATCCTTACAGCAGCCCCATGAGAAATACTATTCTCTCTGCTTCACAGATGAGGAAACTGAGGTTCAGGTTGTTTAAATAATTTGCCCAAAGCCACGCTGCTGGTAAATGATAGAGCAAAAATTCAAACTCAGCGTTTGCTTTGGAAGCCCTAATCTTATTCAGGATGCCATCTCCCTTCTGTGGTGTAATGGATGCAGCCCACAGACCACTTGGACAAATCCCAAATATCATACTTGGAGAACTGATGTGCTTTCATTATTTTCTGGGCCTCGTCCAATGACCTTTTCAAACCCCAAAGTCTTAGAAAAGTCTGCTCTGTCAACTGAATCTTTACTCAAAGTTCAGACCTTGTAGAAAAAAATCAGAGTCATTCACTTGTGTTGCTTTCTTCAAATCTCAATTTTCTAGTACGGATGTACTACCAAGGGATTCTGGGAAAAACTCTGAACT
The DNA here is from genome assembly GCF_003254725.2 of Canis lupus dingo. Lineage (NCBI taxonomy): Eukaryota > Metazoa > Chordata > Mammalia > Carnivora > Canidae > Canis > Canis lupus. Next base: position 27,273,346 of record NC_064275.1, on the reverse strand, counting down.
CTAGTCTCCTCACCTATTAGGATGAAGGATTTAGAAGGATCTAGAAGGATCTTCTGGGTTGTTGTGTGAGGATTAATGTATGGGAACACAGTCTAGAGACTACACAGGCCAGGCAATTCCTGGGTCTCATGATGATTATGGGACTTTAAATGTAATAAGGAGTAACAGCCCCCAAAGTCTAGCTTCACAGGGAAGAGAGAAGAGAAAAGACATGCAACACCTGGGTGGCTCAGTGGTTGAGCATCTGCCTTTGGCTCAGGTCATGATCCCAGGGTCCTAGGATTGAGCCCCACATCGGGCTCCCTGCAGGGAGCCTGCTTCTCCCTCTGCCTGTCTCTCTCCCTCTCTCTCTCTTTCTGTGTGTCTCTCATGAATAAGTAGGTAAATAATCTTAAAAAAAGGAGAAGAGAGAAGACATTTGAACCATTGGGATGAAAGCCAGACTCATTTTGAAACACTCATGATTGAAAGACATATATTCCCAAAATGTTTTCAGTGGGGTATTAATAGATGTCTTCTCAAAAGGTCTATGGTCAGAGAGATTTGGATAACACCATCTCTCAGAGATCACAATGCACCTTGTCTTGTTAAAGGCCTTGAGAAGTCCTACCCTAAAATAGTCTTTGCTTAGCCGAACAATTCCTAAACGTGTGACCATAGGGGAACTTGAGTTTTGGGTTTCAATCTCTCAAGCATCTCCCAGAACCCCAGGGAACACAGTTTAGGAGACGGCATTCTCCATAAAGATGGCTCCCCCTGCCCCCATCAATACAGCATCTCGGTCAACTCTTTCCATGGTGGTCACTTTTCATTTGAACTTCACATCACATCACAACGAGGAGATTCAAGAAGTGATTCCCAAAAGCTGAAGGTAGGAGGAAGCCACATTCCCCCCAGAGGTGGTACATGAGAATCTGTCTTGTTATTGGCAATAACCATCTACTCTTACGTTTTTAGAGTTCTCAACACCTGTGAATATGTATGCACAGCCCCAAGCCTGCACAGAGGACAGTATACACAGCATGCCCACAGATCTCTGGGTGCAGGCCCTACTGTCTTAGATGAGAAGAGAGAGGAAGAGGAAGGGTGTCTCTCTTTAGCAGCTCTCTGGCAAAGTGTGTGTAGGGATGCTAACATCCTGGAGAATTGTCTTAGTCTGGGGTCCTCTAGAAGCTGACCTTGAAACAAGGATTTGAGAGCAAGTAGTTTATTTGGGATTTATTCCAAGGAAATACCAGCAAGAGAGTGAGGAAATGAGTCAGGGAGGGGAAGACAGCCAATAAAAAGTGAATTATGAAGCCAACCACACAGTGGACAACTGTAGCTCAATCTTGCTGGGGAACAATGTAAAACATGCACCTCAGAATTATCCCACCCAGAGGATGAGATTGCTGGGATGTTTATACATCATCTCCCATCACTTATGGGTTGAAAGATGCTCTGGGGGATGGAGTACATTCAATCTTCCAGAGTGTCTGAACTGCCACGTACCTCAAGCCTGGTGACCTTCCAGATTTCCAGATGAAGTCCTCAAGCACCAAGATGCAGATCCTGGCAGTAACAGGAAGATATCTGGAGCACACTGAAATGGTAAGGCCTGAGGGAGATGGGTCTGCTTCTATGTCTCTTACCCTTGCTCCATATTTCCAGACAAAAAGCCAAGTTGGAAGGAAACTAAGTGTACCTTTACCCCCCAAGCAACTGTTCCAGGTATTCTTGAAGTACAACGCCATGCTAAATGTGAACTTGACTCCATAGTCCCAGGCCAAGAAGATGACTAAGTCAAGGACCCAAGTGACCACTCCCTCCTCTTTCCCCTGTTGCAGTGTCTCTCAGACTTTTTTTCTGGATCCACATCACTAGTATTTCTCATTACAAGCAGTGATTCTCAAAAGCCAAAGGTAGGAAGAAGCCACGTTCCCCCCAAGGTGGTACATGGGACTCTGTCTTGTTATTGGCAATAACCCTCTACTCCTATGTTTTTTAGAGTTTTCAAGGGAGGTCTCTTATGCATTCAAGAGCTTTTCTCTTGTTTTTCATCTCTGTCCCCACTTATTTTTTTCTGTGACCACACTGACATCTATGCCAAGGCTGGTGGCGCTAGGAACTCCTAAAACTATAAACCCCAAGGAACTCCTAGAACTATAAACCCCAAGGAACTCCTAAAGCTTATAAACCCCAAGGAACTATATTTCCCAGAGTCCTCCCTGGTTAAAGTCTTACTGAGTCTATGCAAAGTAGGGACACTTTACCTGAGTAGAACACTTTCCTCCACTGCTACCAAGGTAATACCTCCATTTATGTTCCTCTGCTCACAGCATTGGTTGGGAAGATCATATTCTTCAGATCCTGTTTGAATTGTTAGGACTTGGCTCATCATAAATACTCAGGAGAGATGCCATGTCCCCTCCTGATTTCCTCTTTTTCCCCAGGAACTTGAACAAAACACCTCCCCTCTTCCATTAGCCAGATTAGCCCCTGACATACCTGCCCACTTTTCTTTGAAGAGATATGAATCTCCTTTGGGTTCCAGACCATCTTCTACATTGTGGTACATAAGTAGGGGAGAACCACTGAACAGGATTTAAAAAGAATTTTTTTTCTATATGTTGATGCACTTGTAAGCCCAAATGGCTGGTGATGTATTCACGGGACTCCAACTAGGTCCTAAAGTTTATTCCCATTACAGATAAAAATACTGACCCTTCTAGGAAAAACCCATGGATTCAAGAATCTCAGAGATCAAAGGAAGAAGCTGTTATGCACAAGTGGTTTAAGATCTAAAACTATACAATTTCTAGAACAAAATAGAAGAAAAAAATCTTTGCAACTTTGGTGTAGGCAAAGATTTCTTAATATATAGAAAACATGGACAGTTAAAAAAGAAAGGAGATGGTAAATTAGACCTAATTAAAATTTTTAAATGTTGCTCTTTGAAAGGCACTGTTTAAAAAATGAAAAGTTATTCCACAGAATGAGAGAAATTATTTGCAATACACAAATCTGGCAAAGGACTTATAACCAGAACAAAATAAGTCTTGCAACTCAGGGATAAAAATACAAACAAAACAATTTTAATATGGGCAAAAAAAATTGAAGCAACAGCTCACCAAGGAATATATGAATGGCCAATAAGCACATAAGAAAAGCTCAACATCATTAGTTCATATTGTAAATTACTCATTATGCTAATTAAAACCACAACAAAATATTACACACCTGCTCACATGGTAAAAAATTAAAAAGACTGACCGTACCAACTGTTGGCAAGAATGTGGGTCAGCTGGAACTCTCCTATAATGCTGTTAAGAACACAAAATTGTACAACCACTTTGAAAAAGATAATGTCGGTTTTTTAAAATGTAAAGCATTTATCTGTCATTTGATCCAGTCATTGAACTCCTATTTACCCAAAAATTAAAGCAAACATGAAAGTTTGTGCATGAATATTCACAGCAGCTTTAATCATAATAGCCCCGAACAGAAAATAACTTAAATGTTTCTCAACAAGTGAATAAAGAAAATGTCACATATTCATACAGAGGAATACTATTCAGCAATAAAAAGGAATAAATTTTTGATATGCCAATAAGATGAATGAACCTCAAAATAAGTATATTGAGTGAAGAAACATCCAAACTCAGAAAAGTACATACTGTAAAATCCTATTTACACACAGGGCATCTGGGTGGCTCAGGTGGTTAAGCATTGGGTCTTGGTTTCAGCTCACATCATGATCTCAGGGTCGCCAGATCAAGCTCTGCAATGGGATCTGCGCTCAGTGTGGAGTTTGCTTGACATTCTCTTTCCTTCTCCCTCTGCCCCTCCCCACTCTCTCCCTCTCTCAAATAAATAAAGTCTTTTTAAAAATCCTATTTACACAGAAGTCTGGGAAATGTAAACTTCCCTAGAGTAACAAAAAGCCTATCAGTGGATCCATGGGGCTAGGGGGAGAGAGAAAGGTATGCGGCCTACTAGGAATGTTTTGGGGATGATGGAAATGTTCTGTGAATTGACTGTGCTGGTTGGTGATTTCCCAGGGGTGCGCATCTGTCAAAACTCATCAGTTTTATACATTTTGTCAAACTATAAATGTACAAGGTGCCAAAGACAGAGTTACAGAAGAGAGGGAGTTGGAAGCTGAGAGCCCTCAAGCCCTCAGAGAAGTTCAGAAAGATCTTGCTCCTTGGGTGGAGGGCGAGCAGGGGCTGCAGGCAGAGTGGACTGAGTGCCAGCTAGCTGCCGGCAGAAGAAGGGGGAGCTCCTAGCCCCCAAGGACCACTCACTGGTGGTGGTGAACCCCTGCGAGCCCTGCACACATCCTCTCTGCCTGAAAGGCTTTCCCCCTTCCCAACCACAACTGTCACTTCTTATAATACTCTCTTCTTCCAAGAATTATTTTCTAGTTTATCCCTGCCCATTATGCGCTCACACATGATTTCCACTAAGTCATCTCTACTTCCCTTCACGGCTGGTTGTTGCCCACAGCTATATTTGCTTTGGGGGTTAGATATTACCAAGTGTCGGCGAGAAAGTGGGGAAATGAACCCCTCGCTCGCTGCTGGTACAGAAGGACATACAGTATGGTATAGGCCAAAGGACGGTCAAGTACCTTACAATCTGGCCAGCTGACCCCTGGGTATACACCTGATGAAGTTCTTCCTAGGAACACAAGGAGATGTATTTAAGGAAGTTCACTGCGACACCGTTGGGCGTAACCCAGATGTCCATCTCTAAGGAAGGTACAAGTAAAATGTGGTATGTGTATACACCAGGATAATGAACTAGAATTCCATGCAGCAATCTGGATTGCTCTCAAGAACAGGGTTGAGAGGAAAAAGTAAAAGCAGAATGAGATTTATAGCATGACTCCATTTATATATTACACACCCACATAAAACAGCCTTGTGCATTTTTGTAAGGGTAAGGGTGCTCATCTAGCTAAATAAACATCTGTCAGATGGGTTGGAAAGACCATATTAAATAAATTTGAGTGGATGCCTATGGGAGGAGGGCAGTGGGATTGGGAATGGTGGATAAAGGGGAAAAAACAATAAAATAAACATATTTTTCTTGAAAAAAAAAAAAAGAGAGTCCCTCCATGGATAGATGATGATGTTCTGTGAAGGGAGGATGGGATTAATGCAAGCTTGTGCACCTGAATTCCAAAGGATATAAAGAAGAAAAAAGTCAGATATAGACAGATGATCATTACATCCACACACATCCACACACACATACCCGCACACACATACACACACGTTGTTTCCATGTTTATTTTCATATTCAAAATGAACAAACTAACTGTTTTCTGGTGTAGTCTGTTACTTTCCTATTGATGCTGCAGCAAAATACCACAAATTTAGTGGCTTGAAATGGTATAAATTCAGTTGGTAGGAAGTCCAACACGGGGGTCACTGGGCGAAAAGCAAAGTGTCGGAAGGGCTTTCTGGAGGCTCTAAGGGAGAATCTGCTTCCTTGCCTTCTCCTGCTTCTAGAGATGACCCATGTTCCTCTTGATTCAGGGCTCCCTTCCTCTGGCTTCAAAGTCAGCCAAGGCAAGTCTAATTCTTCTCCCATTCCTTCCCTGGCTCTGACCTCGTCTTCCGCCTCCCTCTTCCCCTTTGCAGAACTGCTGTAATTACATCAGGTTTACCTGGATAATCCAGGATAATCTTCCTATCTGAAAATCAGCTGATTAATTCCCCTTTGCTGTATAAGGTAATAGATTCATAGGTTACAGGGATTAGGACACGGACATTTTGAGATCCATTACTCTGCCTACCACACCTCTACACATGGCAAAGAGCAAAACCACAAAACCACACTTTCTCTCTGATTGTGAACCAATTATTCAGCCACATAACAAGAAAACCTCGTTGAGTCCTACTATGTGCCAGATTTCTGTGGTGAGAGCTAAGGCTACAGTAGGGTCAAAGATTAGAGGTTGGGTAATTTTTTCCTTCTCTTTCAAACAAAATTCCCACCCTGGCTGATTTTAGCTAAGGAATAAATGAGACGTAATCTGATTAAACTGTCCTCGTTATATTAAATGACTGGCCTATAGTAACCCTCTAGAAGAGATATTTATATCCTTTTTATAGGAGCACTCTAACCCAGTGCTTCTTAAACTGTAACAGGCATGCAAATCACATGGGAATCTTGTCACATGCAATTTTGATCCAGTAGGTCTGACATGGGGCCTGAGACTCGGCTTTTCTGACAAGCTCCCCGTCGATGCTGACACTCCCTGTCCAGGAAAGCAGGTGGAGGAGCAAGGCCTTAACTCAAAGAAAGCTCTAATCCTAAGCAGTATTCAGTCGGACGCTGCCACCAATTCATCCTGATGGAGGCTTGCCTCCTAAGAGGTAATGGTAGTCAATAAGCCACTCACAACACCCCACTTAGTCACTAGGACCAAACACCTGTAACAGAGGGGACACTCTGCCTACTGGTAATAGTTTCCCATAAGGATGGTTTCTGATCAAGACTCACATTCATCCCAAAATGGGGGAAGGGGGTACATATTACAATCCTTAATATAATAATGAGTCTCCAGGAGTCCTAGGCCAACATCTAAGGCTTATGTTCCCCACCCCCAGACAGCGACTGAGTAACCCAGTACCCAACCAGATTCATACCTCTTGTTGAAAATGTGTATGGTTTGAATTATTTGAGGATTCTCCTACCAGACAAGGTAAAAAAAGAAAAAAAAAAGGCTGATAGGATTCAATCTTTCCTCTCTAATGGGGATTCAGTTTTATGTACTAGCTCCTTTGGGGAGTGAAGAGGTGACATGGGCAGGGGGGCAGAGTAAAAGCAACGGAATCTCTATGGGTAACTGAGATACTCTTTACAGGGCTGATGAAACCTTAGTAAAGCACATGGACCAATGGGAGGACACATTACAGCATGAAGTGAGTTAATAATGTAATATGTAAGCTAAAAGGAGGCAAGTTCCTACATACACCATGAGTTTGGACAAAACTACTTCATAGTGCACTTCTGACCCTTAATGTACTTGGGTGTATTCTGACCTATGACTCCCCCCAAATTCTTGTTTTGGTTTCAGAAAGAGATCACTTGGGGAAATAAAGCAGAACCATACCTACAGTTCCCTACCTTCTATTTACAAGATAACTAAGCATATCTCATTTTCTTGGCAGGTGCTTTTATAGTGTTTCCCTCTATGCCTCTTTCATGTTATCTATAGGCCTCCTTCCGACCATATCTTGGCTGGATAGTTGCTAAAAACTCTCCTGTAGGGCCTAACACTGATGCCAGCAGCACAGGTCCAAACTTGGCACCTGTGCAATAGAGAGCTGATAAAAGGCATGACTCTGCAATACTAAAAGGGAGCACACTCTGGCTAGAACAGGACTTAAGGCAATCCACTCATCTAGCATCTAAGCTGGGTGCTCTCTGAGAGGGCTGTGGCCTGTTGTAGAACCGATTAGAGGTTACTATTCTCTCTCACCCTAAGCATTTATTCCAAGTATGAAGGTGTCGAATTTTATACCTGGCATCAGCCTTTAGGACCCAGTCTACACTATATTACTGTATGGAAAAAGAAAAGGAAGTCTAGATAAGGGAAGGAAATCATTCAAGATCAACAGGCAGTTCACAGCAGAGTCTATATCCAAAACCAGCTCACAGAGGTCAGGTAAACTGAGGTCTTATGTCTAGTTGATGGCAACTTTGGGACTTGAGCCACCTCCAATTCCAAGACTTTTTTCCACTACGGCCTCCCTCAGCCATCGCTAGAACACCCTTTCCCCACCCTGATCATGGATTCACTGATGCCTTTGAAGATACCCAGCTCGAGTGCTGGGGAAGAAGGTGAATGGAGCTACCTGGGAATGCTACTGAACAGGCCTGGTCTTCTCGGCCACAGTCATATTTGTCTTGCCACCTAGTTCCATTTTTACGGCTTACGCTTTTCAGTTCTTCTTATCCCTCTCCCGTGTATGATTACTATCTTGCTATTTCAGGTCTCTGTCCAGCTGGGTAAAACCTTCACTCTTTGTCCTGGCACTGAGTTTTACTCTTTGATGTCATCTCAACCGCCTGCGGGGCCGGCTTACCTTCCTACCATTGGCAGCTCACTCAGTTCTTCCCACATCTTCGCTTTTCACCACCATCATACTTCCCACTTCCTCCCTCCCTTCTACTTCTCTTGGAGCGATGGCTCCTGAGTTTCTTGCCCCCACCAAAATTGGATGGCTTTTCTCCCTCTGCTTGAGGTGAGGGGACGAGCCGTGAAAGCCCCAAATGCCATCTTTCATCTTATTTCCTATTTCCAGCACATATCCTATTTATAACTCTGCCTCCCTCTTAGCAGATTGACACAGCACTCTGCTTGGTTCCCAGAATAAATGCAATTCAAGAATAAGAGACAAGTCCAGGCTCCCAGGATTCTTCTGCAGTCAGGCATTGGTTAGGAGTTTTTCTGCCAGCATTTGAGAAATGTCTCTGATGGCAGCTGTGCTTCTCTGAGCCCATCTTCCGCTGTCCTGGAAATTCCTTCCATATAGGATTTTCTTCCTGGCAGATTTCCCTTCCTGATTATGTCTAGACCAAGCTTATATTAAAGGTGGGTGTTATTCTCCTAACATACATTAACTATACCATAAAAGATACTTAAGAAATATTCCCTGGGTGAATGAATGTTGGCAAATTAATAACAGGTCATAACTGAGTTTGTGGAAAGCCAACGTAGAATTATATCTGATCCACAAAGTCACCAACACATGTAAAAATTCCGTTTAAAAATATTTTACTCATTTATTCATGAGAGATCGAGAGAGAGGCAGAGACACAGGCAGAGGGAGAAGCAGGCTCCATGTGGGGAGCCCGATGCGGGACTCGATCCCGGGACCCCGGGATTATGCCCTGAGCTGAAGGCAGACGCTCAACTGCTGAGCCATCCAGTCATCTCTAAAAGTTCACATTTTTAAAACAAAAACCAGTTTCTTATAACGCCCAATGTCTCTGATGTCCCCATCACCAAATCATTATAAAACCTGAAGGACAAACAACATGTACAGGGTGTCTTCCACTATTAGGAATTGTGCTTTGGGGTGCCTGGTCAGTTAGGCGTCTGCCTTTAGCTCAGGTCATGATCCCGGGGTCGTGGGATCAAGCCCCGCATGGGGCTCTCTGCTTAGTGGGGGATCCTCTTTCTCCCTCTGTCTGCCGCTCTGCCTACTTGTGCTCTCTCTGTGTGTCAAATGAACAAATAAAAATCTTTTCTTAAAAAAAAAGGAATTGTGCTTTGCTTAATTTATTTCATTTCTTCTACGACCTCTAAAATAGGATTTTCATCCCCATTTGTACATAACAAAACTGTGACTCAGGTGGGTGGGCAGCTCGCCCTAAAAAGAGTAAGTAGATTCAACCTAAGTCTATCTGCCTTCAAAGCTCACTTTAAAAACAAAACCTAAAGATGATTCAGGGCCCCTGAACACAGCATGTGAGGTAGCACAGGCTGATGATCGCTGGTTCAGTCTGTGTCTCCCTGCCTATTTCTTTCCTGCATAGTAGGTGCTCAAACAAATATTTTTAATGAAATTATTGGATATGCCATTTCAACTTAGTTTCTTTCTTTTTTTTTTAAAGATTTTATTTACTTACTCATGAGAGACACACAGAGAGAGGCAGAGACACAGGCCGAGGGAGAAGCAGGCTCCACGCAGGGAGCCCGTCATCCTGGGCCTCGATCCCAGGACCCCGGGATCACATCCTGAGCTAAAGGCAGTGCTCAGCCCTGAGCCACCCAGGTGTCCCTCAACCTAGCTTCTTAACATGTCATTCTCGTATTCTGGACTTGATGGAGACACTTTAGAGACAAATCCACCCTCAAGCTTTAGAAGGTTATCAGATGAGGATACACGGGCCAGTGTTCCCTGTCTTCATCAAGGAAAACATATGGGATGAAATCTCAGCAGGCAGGGTTTAGGTTAGAAATAAGGGAAACATCATAAGACATTGGACCAGGCCACTGAGGAAGACAAAATATTTTGTCTGCAGATCCTCATCACTCTGCGATGAGCCAGATTCCCGCCTGCTGGGAAGGCTCTGCTTCTGAGGGTCTGCAGAGGCACTGGGAGCTGCTCTCCTGCATTTGCAGTAAGAGAAGCTGCTGCAGAAACTGTCCTCATTCAGTGGCATCCTCTTCACAGTAACGTGGAGCTGTTAGTTCCCTTGATTGCTCCCTGATGCGTAGCTTTAATTGTATCCTTGCTTTTATGTACAGAATAGAATCGTGTTCCCAAGAGGATAGCTAGGAAAACCCATTGCCAGCCTTGGAATACAAATAGGAGCCTGCCAAAAATGCTGCTTCATGGGTGGGCACGGGGGAAAGGACACGGAGGAGGACAGCTACCTCCAAAGGCCTGGGGTTTATGCATGGAGGCGTCACCATCGCTAGTGAACTCTTCTAGGGGTAGAAACAGCAGCAATGCTATTCAAAGGAAGCTGCCTGGAAATCACATAGGAAATTTCCCATGCACAGGAAATTGCCTGTGAGGGAGGGTTTATGCGGTGGGAAAAGCTGCCATCCCCCTAGAAAGCTGGTCCTCGCCCACACAGGAGTTTTTGTACCACTGGTACCACTGTTGACACAATTACCTATTGGCTTCCTCAATTGTTTACCTTTTATATCATCCTGTATGTAAGATTTGTAATCCACCTCCTTTGGTTAACATTATCCTTTATAAGCCTTGGGGGGTGGGAGGTGCAGTGAAATCTAACCATTTTACACTTGAGGGTGACATCAAGCAGAACTGACCACAGTGACCAGCACTGCTGGGCTGGCTCCTGGGAATGAGTAGTCCTGTCCCCCTGGGACTTAGTTCACCCATTGATACAACATTTTGGGGCAGTGGGCAGTGGTTGCTTCTAGGAGGTAAGATTAAAAGAGTCTGTTTTTTCTTAATAATCTCCTCTCAACTTCTTTTATTTTCCAAATTTCATAATAAACCAGTATGACTTTTATAGGCAGAAAAAAATTATTTTAAGTGCTTCCTCTTTCTACTGCCAAAAAAGCAGCAAGGCATTAGAGTCAGCTACAGTGAAAAAAGCCACCCAGGCTCATCTTATCATGCCTTAGGCTCCCCATCTGTGAAATGGAACAGTCACCCTGGACCCTCCCATAGTAGAGACTGTGAACATCACCTGTGACCTATACAGAAGGCAACATCACTCTCGGACAAGATGAAGACATCAGCAGCCCATATCTGGTAGTAGAGCTTCATGATCCACCGATCCCCACTCCTCCCCAGACGCCAAACCTGTCAAAAGAAGATCATCCATTCACCTCATTTGTGATCAAAATCTCCCAACTTAGGCACTGCCAAGAACAGATTGGAATACAGGTATCTTTAGATCTTGAATAAAGGGAGTCAAGCTACCTTCCTTTCCCACTGCCCATTCCTTAGGGCTAACATTCATTAGGCATAAGAGACACGGTGCCAAGGGACCACACTACTTTTAGAGGTCCACAAAAATGTTCTAATAGATCATGTGTTTGTCATTCTCTCAACACAGTTGTAAAACACAAGCTTTCATATTTTTTTGCCCATGAAAATCACAGTGGAGCCCTGCTCAGCCCATATGAGCCTCATATTTTCCAAGCCCTTCCATGAAATCAAGGTGGATTGTGGACCAGAATGCCTATCACTCCTGTCTATTCATGCTCTTCATCTTTCTGGTACAGAAGGAACAGAACTTGGGTGTGGATTTTTGGCACAACAGTAAGTAACCATTAGGTCAGACTGAGACTCCACAGTGGAATCAGCCAGACAAAGACATATTTAGCAGACAGCAGAAGAAACGGCTTTTTTAATTGCCCACACAAACAACTATTACAATGCAGGAAGGGTCAGAAGCAATAACTCTAAGAAATGACTTGGCATTACCCCCTTAAGAATGATCACCCCTCGGGATCCCTGGGTGGCTCAGCGGTTTAGCACCTGCCTTTGGTCCAGGGCGCGATCCTGGAGTCCCGGGATTGAGTCCCACGTCGGGCTCCCGGCATGGAGCCTGCTTCTCCCTCTGCCTGTGTCTCTGCCTCTCCCTCTCTCTCTCTCTCTCTCTCTCTCATAAATAAATAAATAAATCTTTAAAAATAAATAAATAAATAAATAAATAAATAAATAAATAAATAAATAAGAATGATTACCCTTCATTCCTGAGGATAAGGTGTCTGTGAAATGTGAATATCCTCCTTCATAACTCTGGTTCTTCTTTTCAAATTAGAGTTATAAATAAATAAGTACAATTTGCAAGCCGTTTGATTACATCCTTGTACTTTCCCAAGATTCCCTAAGGAGGCACTTACAACAATTTTTGCCTCATTAAATATTTAAATAAAAACTCGAGGTGACTGGTGGGACAAAAATGACATTTATGAAGCACATGTTGGGGCACAGCGCAGGACCAAGGCTTAGACTCAGGCAGCAGGTGAAACATTTGGTCCCTTCAGACCAGCAGTAGGATAGCGCATTCAAGAGTTCTGAAGACAGTCTTGGTTTCAAGGGAGGAAGCCAGTACAGAAACCCCCGATTTGACTCCGAGTCCCTTATCCAGCAGCTACATATACACAGAATGCCACCAGGAAGCAGGAAGAGAGTGCCCAAGGCAGCTGAGCACCCAATCTCAAGTCTCAAAGCCCATGCCTCCATTGGTTCTAAAACATTGTGTAGAAGTCGAGTTCAAATCACCCCTAATACCTATAGTATGAAAGGAAGTAATTTAAGTTCAGAGCACTGTTTATGAAATCAGGTGGTTTTCCAATACATTTGATCAAGATTTTCCTTGGCAAATGTTCATTGAGCCCGGCTCTATGCCAAGAGGGTGTGCATGATACATTCAATAGCTTCCACCCGCAGGAGCTTGCGATGTGTTTGGGCAAGACGGGAAATTCTAGATGTAAGTGGATCACAGCGGTATGGGGCATATACCCTGAATGACAGGGGAACAGTCCCGACTCTACATTCTGCACGAGCACCAAAGGAAAGGCGAATCCTCAAGTGACTGCTGAGGCACTGAGGATCCAGGAGGAAGCAGATGGCACGCTCAAAGGATTTAACTAGAGAAAGTTTAACTAAGGAAATACTGAGTGAGGTGTAGGCAGACTTAAGCCTACTAATCATGGTGGTGAACGCCCGGACTAGCCACCCAGGAAAGTCATTGCCACCCTTGGCCTGAAGATGCAAGGACAGTGTCACAGGAGCCCAACAAGAGTTGGTGCAGTGACAGACGGGATGCGCCCTCCTGCAGAGGGACAGGAAGCTCAGGGTGAGGTTGGGAAATAGAGCCCCAACCTGTGGTCACCTGCTGATACCTCCCACAGGCCAAACCTATCCAGAAATTAGAGGGCATGGGAGCCAGGAAGCACAGTCTGGGGCACAGGGACACCTGGCTGGCTCAGCGGTTGAGTGTCTGCCTTGACCTCAGGTCGTGATCCCAGGGTCCTGGGATGGAGTCCCACGTTGGGCTCCCTGTATGGATCCCCCTTCTCCCTCTGCCTGTGTCTCTGACTCTCTCTGTGTCTCTCATGAAAAAATAAATAAAATATTTAAAAAAGAAAAAGAAAATAAAAGAGCAGAGAGTGGACCCAGAAGGACAGATGGACTAACCCAGCACAGAGGCTGGACACCGTACTATGAGCTTTAAGAGAAAGGGGAGATTTTCTTCCTTCCTTCCTTCCTTCCTTCCTTCCTTCCTTCCTTCCTTCCTTCCTTCATTCCTTTCTTTTTCTCTCTTTCTTTCTTTCTTTCTTTCTTTCTTTCTTTCTTTCTTTCTTTCTCTCTCTCTCTCTTTCTTTCTTTTAAGGATTTTATTTTATTTATTCATGAGAGATACAGAGAGAAGCAGAGACACAGGCAGAGGGAGAAGCAGGCTCCCTCCGGGGAGCCCAATGCGGGACTTGATTCCAAAACCCCAGGATCACGCCCTGAGCCGAAGGCAGACGCTCAACTGCTGAGCCATCAGGCTCAACTCAGTTGAGTTGTCCTAAGAAAGGGGAAATTTCTTGTCATAGAAACAAAGAGGGATGGCATCTGAGACAGAGGGAGACAGGCATATATATATAGAAAATGGGAAATTTTTTTTCTGTCAGGAGTCAATGTATACAAAATGCATTTTCTTAAGAAGAGTCAGACAAAAAAAGAGAGAAAAAAAGAAGAAGAAAGAAGAAGAAGGAGGAGAAGGAGGAGAAGGAGAAGGAGGAGAAGAAAAAGAGAGTCAGGCTATAACATTCAGGAAACTTGGAGGAATAGACACAGAGCAGGATTTCTCAGTCTCAGCCCTATTGACATTTTAGGCTGGATGATTCTTTGTTCAGGGACTGGCCTTCGCACTGTAGGATGTTTAGCAGCATCCTTGGCCTCTACCCACTAGATGCTGGCACCCACTCCCAGGTGTGGTAACCGAAGGTATCTTCAGACATTAACAAATGTCTTCTGGGGAGGGTGCAAAATTGCCCCAATTGAAAATCATGGGAAGAGGAAAGGAAAAAGACCCCAAGAGGCGGAAAACTGTTGAAACACAGTGCAGACAGGAGACGCTAAGGGCTTAGACCCAGTGTGGCACAGTGACACTGACAAGGAAAGGACCAATGCCATAGACCCTGTATGGGGTGGGAGCGGGGGAGGCTGCATGAGGAGGGGCAAAGAGGGTGGCGGAGGGTGACTTCAGTTTGTAGATTGGATAACAGGGAGGATGTCTCTACTGGCAGAGCTAGGAATGTGTGCAGCTGGCCTTGAGGAAGGATGATGTCTTCTGTGAACTTGTTTAAAGGCAGACTGGGGCGTTTAGACAAGGGACTGAGTTGAGGAGGGAGGCTGGGACTAGAAGTGCGAATTTGAGTCATCTACAGAGAGACATGCTTCTATCCGCCTATGGATAGAAGTTCTCTGGGAGGAAGGTGGAGAAGCCAACCACTGAAGTTTTCTCTCTTTTTTTGGCCGGGGACAGGGTGATGTGCATATTTAGAATAATATGAGATGGAAATAGCAGGCACCAGAGGCAGGAAAACTAGGCAGTTTTCTGTAGGGGAAGGCAGTGCAGCCCAGTCCCTGTCCTTCTCACCAGCCCATCCACCCCAGGGCTGTGTCTACCACAAGCCATCATCTTTCCCTAATGTGGGAGCGGTCCCGAGGAGAATCAAAGGTGCCACAGAAGCCACAAGCATCAAGACAAGAGAAGAACCTTCTCCCCACTCCCACATACTTAACAGTCCTCTATTTTTTTTTTTAAATCACTTAAATCCCTAAAGAAGTAGACTTTGAGGGGCACCTGGGGTGTGGCTCAGCAGTTGAGCATCTGCCTTTGGCTCAGGTCATGATCCTAGAGCAGGGAGCCTGCTTCTCCTACTGTCTCTGTCTCTGTCTCTGTCTCTCTCTCTCTCTCTCTCTGTGTCTTTCATGAATAAATAAATATTAAAAAAAAAAACAAGTAGACTTTGATGAGGTGGACATTTTCATTTAGGTGGAATAAACAGCTTGTCCTCTAGAGTCCTGAAGGAAAGGTTACACACAGACGTAGCAGGAAGATCTGAGGATCCAAATCCACAAAGGGTAGCCAGGCTTATCTGTTTCTGTCCTTCTCTCTGAAGAAAGGTGGCGGACCTTCTTGGGCTTCCCCCCTCCCCACAAAGATGCATTTCGCAGTGGGCAGGATTCTAAGATGCCCCTTGACGTTCCAGCCCCCTGGTGTGCATGCCTTGTATAATCTCATCCCTTTGAGTGTGGGTGGGACCTGTGCACGTGATGGGCTCTCACTCTCATGACTAACGTTTTGTGGCAAAAGGGAATTTTCAGATGTAATTCATGGCCCTAATTAGTTGACTTTGGGTTTCTCAAAAAGGATATTGTCCTGGGTGAGCCCGCCCTGATCAGCCGAGCCTTTAAAACAGATTGAAAGAGACCAAAGAGCCATGCTGTGAACTGTCATGAAAGGACCACATTGCTGGGACCAGAGGGAGGCTTCTAAGAGCTGAAAGTGGTTCCTGGCCAACAGCCAGCCAGAAAACAGGGACTTTGGTCCTATAACGACAAGGAACTGAATTTTGCCTATCATCAGTGAGCATGAAAAAGGACCTCAAGCCTCACACAAGCTCACAGCCACAGCCAACACTTGTATTTTAGCCTGGTGAGACCCTTAGCAGAGGGTCCGCCCTGGGGACACTGAGGTCATAAATTTTAGCTACTATGTTTGTGATCACTTGTTTTGTACCAAAAGAAAACTAACACGAGGTATGAAGAGAGACTATGTCCGTAGGGTGGATCGGCTCCAGAGGAGACTGACAACCACACTACACAGCAGAGCCCCACGTGTATGCAGGGCCTGGGCAGGCTGGCTGTGGTATGGCCCTTGCTGCTCCTTAGAGCAGCCCATAGGATAGGGCCATAACTTATTTCCTCCTGTGAAATGGCAAACTTCAGATCTAGAAAAGTGGACTACAATATAAGCCACGCTCCTGTGTGGTAGATAGAGCTGACTCTGAGCTGAGATGGCCACGGTACCAAGCCTGGTCAGGATTCTTAACCCTGGTGCCACATCTGATCCTTCCTTGGTCAAATATAACTTTAGCCCCCTCAGCTAGCAAAGCTGGACAGACACCCATGTATCACTTCTCAGGAGGGCCTCCTAAAATCAAGAAGGAGCGGGAAGAAAGGTAGAAGGAGAAGGAAAAATGGATTTTATTCAGCAAACAAATATTTATGGTGCTCATTACATGTGCAGCCCTATTCTAGGCCCCAGAAACACACAGTGAATAAAACAAAAACCCATGCACTCCAGTGAGTGAATATAGACCAATTAACAAAACGGAATCTAAAGAATAGAGTATGGAGTGACAATAAAGCAGAGGAGGAGTTGGAAGGGAAAGGGTTTGGAAAGGAATATCAGGAGCGTAGTTTGGGACATGGGAAATTTGAGAAGCCTATTGGACACTCAGTGGAGCTTATCAAGTAGACAGTGGGATATTCTAGTCGATGTTTGGGGAAGAATTGAGGCTAGAGATATAAATTTAGTATCTAAAACATAAGACCAGATGAGATAAAAAGGGAGTACATGTGGCTAATGAAGTCCAAGGGTAAATCCTAGGACCCCCTGACATGAAGATATCACAGGGAGAAGAAAGAACCAGAGGCTGACTTCAGGCTTCTGTGACAAAATACCACAGACTGGGGGGAGCTTAAACAACAAACAGGTAATTTCTCACAGTTCCAGAGGCCAGAAGTTCAAGATCAAAGTGGTGGCACAGTGGTTCCAGGAAGGGCCCTTATCGAGGTTTGCAGATAGCCACCTTCTTGCTGTATACTCATGTATCAGAGAGCAAGCTCTGGTCCCTCTCTCTTCTTAAAAGGACACTAAGCCCATCACAGGGTCTCCACCCTCATGACCTCATCTAAACCTAGTTACCTCCCAAAAGTCCTACCGCCAATACCATCACATTGGGATTTAGGGCTTCAAAATATGGATTTGGGAGAGGGGGCACTAAAATAGAGCCCACTGCAACTAGCAAAAGAGATGGCAAGGAAGAGGCAGTGAGGAAGGAGAAAAACCAAGGAAGGAGTTTCAAGGATGAGAAACTGATCATCAGGGTCAAATGTCACTGAGGGTTGAGTTGAGGATAAGAGAAAAACTTCATTGATTTAACATCATGTCATTTGGGGATCTTAAGAATAGTTTCAGTGGAGTGATGAGGATGAAAGCCTGATTCAGGTTAGATCCAAGAGAGACTAGAAGGAGAAATTAGAGGCAGCAAGTACAGACAACTCCGTTAATGAGCAGTAAAGGGGAGCAGAGCAGTGGGGCAAAGCTGCAGGGGACTATGATGGGAGAAACTAGAGCATAGCTGTACGTTGATGGGAATAAATGAAATAATGAAAAGGTGTACATTCAATTCCCAATGACACAAGAAAATAGAAATAATGTGACCCATTTGATGAGTTTACTTAGATTTTATGTAATAGCTGAAACATATGAGAACATATAAATTCTGAAGCACAATGAACACCCACAAAACCACCAACCACACCACGAGCTGGACCACCACCAATCATGTCTATTTATGTGCTCCTCACTCTCCCACCCTCTGCCTCTCAGAAGAAAGCAACGTCCCTGAATTCCGTGGTTATCATCTCCTTGTAAAGTCATATTCTCATCACTATAATCTGTTGTATTTATCAATTGATAGATCAAGGAAGACCTCACCTCTGCCCATCAACCCACCTTGTGCAGACAGACATCAGGCCACGTTGGTTGGTATCACAAAACTCCTCCCTTCCATTTAACCTGTCACACACTAAAAATCCATTTTTCATTTTCCATCTCCAGCTGGCCACTGCTTTACCAGAAACACCCCTTCTCCAACATGAAGATCGTTATTATTCATTCCTCTCTGCGTAATGTCCTCCACATGAAAGCAGGAACAGATATGCACACCTTCGTCCCTCATGTGCACGCGGACCCCATTGGCCATAGCACCCTTTTTCTCCTCTTCAAACCTCCAGCCTAGTCCTGGCATGTCCTGCAGGGCAGCTGCCAATGCCTGGTGGCCCCTCCACTGGGAGCTCAGGAAGGCAGGTGACGGTCAGTGGGTAGGCTTCTTTTATCCCCAGATCACCCATGATCTAGCGACCATGCCCAGATCACCCAGGATTCTCCAGGAATACAAGGACTTGCAAAACTCTGACAAATGCCAACACACAGGGCCTGTTACAAATGGATGACAGAAGGTTCTGAAAAGCCTTCTGCATACATAAACCAAACACCCAGCCCGAGCTTACTCACTGATGCTCGAAATTGCTTTAAGGAGAGACAACGGCTTTCATCCCACAACTAGAGAAAACTTTGAAGGCCCTGGATGAACTAACTCAAAGATTTAGACTAGTGCACACCAGCGTGTAAAAGGACTGAAAAGACTTGATCATGCAAAGGGCACTTTTTTAAAATAAGTGTTAAATGACAAGAGGTGGAGCAGAGAAAGATGGGGCTTTTCTTGCCTTCTTGGGAGCTTAAAAAGAAAAAGAAAAATCTTGAAATCAGAAGACCTAGAATCAAATTTTATCCTTATTGTCAGCTGCTTAACCACAGGCAAGTTACTCAAAGTTTGGAACCTATTTCTTATTTCTAACTTTTTTTTTTTTTTTTAAAGTAGGCTCTACAACCCAGGGAAGAGCCCAACATGGGGCTTGAAAGCAGCAGCCTGAGATCAAGACCTCAAATGAGACCAAGAGTAAAACACCCAATGGACTGAACCACGCAGGCGCCCCAAACCTATTCCTCATTTGTAAAATGAAGGTAAATACCTACCTATCTCCGGAGTTACTGTGAGACTTTAATGTCATGCTACTTGGTGACTATCTCCCTTCTTTCCCTGTCCCTTCAGGCACCCTGAGCTCTGTGCAAAGCCACACGAACTCTGTCCCCCCTGTTTCAGGATCATAGAGATTGAGAGTGAGGAATCTGGAACCTCGCACCGTGGTTCAAATCCCAACCCAGCACCTGCTGAGATCTTGGGCAAGTTACTTGAGGGCTCACCTGTAAAAACGGAGAGGGTAAGAGTCCTCGCCTCATGCAGGGAGGGGGAGAGTGTAAGCATTAACACGTGGCATGCACTTAGGAATCGCTTTGGCACACGCACACGCACAAAGCGCTGCAAGAAGTGCTCGCTCCTATGACCCGCAAGGGCTTCCCCCCACCTGCCCACGTGCCACAAGCCAGGATCATTTTAAGCTCCTCCACTCCGGCTCTCTAATATACAAGGCCCCCTGCACGTGGCCACACGGGCCCCAGGTGTCCTGACGCCCCCAGCCCTAACCCTACGCGGCCAGGCCAGCTGACCCCCACCCCCACCCCCCAAGCAAGACTGCGAGCAGTTCCCAACAATCCCAACCCTGCGGCCCAAATCTTCCGCAATCCAGACTCTGCTGGAAGGGCTGGAGGGGCGGGGCCTGCGGGGCGGGGGCGGGGCCGGCAGGACGGTGGGCGGGGCCTGTGGGCAGGTGGGCGGAGCCGAGGGGGCGCTGGGCGGGGCCTACAGGCCGTGAGCGGGGCAGGTGGGCGGGGCCGGCAGGGCGGTGGGCGGGGCGCGGGGCGGTGGGCGGGGCCTATAAGCCGTGAGTGGGCAGGTGGGCGGGGCCGGCAGACTGTGGGCGGGGCCGTCTCTGTGACGTAGCGCCCAGGTCCCTCCCACACGGTTGCCAGGCAGCGGGCGTCCAGGTTGCCAGGGAAGGCCAAGCGCTAACAAAGCCTGGTCCCGCCCCACCTCCCCTGTCCCTAGAGGCAGCGGGTACCGTCTTTCCCCGCCCAGGTTCTGCGGCTTCCTCTCGCCAAGGGTGCGTGGGACTGCATCGGCCCCCACACCTCCCGTCTGAGGCTGCACGCGAGGTGTCGCCTCGTATCAGACAGCAAGTTTGGGAGCCAGCCTCAGGTAGCATCCCTAGAGGGCAGGTGGCTGGAGGGTTGGTGTCCCGAGCGCCTCCAGGGCTGAGGGGGGCTGAGGGAAGAGTGCAGCCCCTGGGCCCACCTGGGTTTTGAATATCTCCTGTTTGCAGAGCCAGAGGAGAGGGTTGCAATCCTCAAGAGATCATGATCACGGGTGAGGATTGCTCTCTGCCCAGGCTATATATGTATTTTGTACTCAGAGCTACTATTTGAGGATTTCTTACACAGAGGACAGTGATTTGAAAACAGAACAGAATCTGGGATCAGAGTCCTCTCCTGATTAGCCAAACCACTTTTTTTTTTCCCATATCTTTTGGGGATGGGAATTGTCATGGGTTCATGGGTATGAGCAGCACTTTAAAAACTGCTATCAATCATTCATTTTCCTAATATCCATTGATCACTGACTGGGTTCCAGGTGAGGCATTGGGGATTCTATAGTGAGCAGACACTGACTGCCCCTACCCTCAAGTTTAGTCTATTGGGGGTAGCAGATGTCAATAGAATTACACAAATAATGTAAAATTAGAGCTGAGCTAAGTGCTGTCAAGGAGAAGGTAGGTACGTTGGTGCTCTGAGAAGGTATAATGCAATGGACAGAGAGGTCAAGGAAGGCTGAGCTGAGATCTAAGAACATGCAAAACAGTGGGGGAGTCATTCCAAACAAGGGTAAACCATGTGTCTAAAACCAACCACCTCCTATGCCCAGCCCAAACAAGCATATACGATTGTCTGGTCCTTGGCTCCAAGAGCTGTTCATACAACCTGCCTCTGAGATTCTGGTGTCTGGAGCCTTCCATTCACGTAACTGCAGCCTTTCGTTAATATAACTGAAGCTCTGTTTAACCTACACCAATAAAACCAAAAGAGCAATTCCAGGAACAAATCTATATTATGTATTTGATAAGACCTGTATTCCGCAGCACCCGATACATATGTGTTGACCTGCCATTCCACCTTGGGAGGCATGTAGGCTTCACAAAAAAAGGAAATGTGTTGTATTTTAAAGAGTTGTGGGGGCCTGGAATAAATAAATGAGGAAGGCCTGTCATACCGAGAGCTTTAAGAGTAGAAAAGAACTTTATAAAACATTAGACTCATAGACTAATAAGATACAGTGGACCTTGCCTCACTTATTTTATCTGATTTGAACAAATGGTCTATATTGCTCAAAGGCAAAAAAAGTTGGGCTTTGGTGCCTCTTCAACCTAAGGACTCTCTCAAATCTCAGTGGCTCACAAGTACGTGGAACTCCTGAGAGTAAAAGGGAACCTGGGAGGAGAATTTGACCTGCCTCTCCTTCAGGGTTCCCCATTTGTACCACAGTGCCACCATCTACCCCGTCATCCAAGCTTGAACAGTGGGGAGTCACCCTATACTCCTTTGTCCTCCTCCCACAGTGGGTACCGAGTACTATATATAGCTCCTGCCCCTCTTATCCCTCCCCATTGCAATCCCCAAAAGGCAACGATGCTCTCAAGTTGTCGCCAAAATTGCCACCATATTCTTTTAGCCAGGCTCCCTACCTGAAGCTTCACTCCACTCCCCTCAGCCCATTGACACAGCTGTTGATCAGTCAGTGTGTGTTTCAAAGTCCAAGAAAGAAGAAAGAAAAAAAGAAAAAGAAAAAGAAAAAAGAAGGAAAAAAAAGAAAAGAAAGAAGAAAGAAAGAAAAAGTCCAAGAAAGAGAAAGAAATTGTAATTGTATACAAGTTTAACAAAGAAAGTGCAACATAAAGAATTTTTAACTACGATGGGATTGGAATAATGGAAGATTGGCTAGTAAGATGTAAAAAGGGATCAGCAGTACACAAGAATCACTAATACGAGAAGCAACCACTACCTTCAAGATAGATCACCCAAGAAGGAGCTAAGCTTGTCGAAGAGGGTGTGGCCACAGTTCACCCAATGGTAGAGAAATTGCTGAGGTGCCATGCAGGCAAAAATCTACAGTCTAGAATGTGGAAGAAGCCATTTATAAAAAAAATATGACCGCGGGTGATTATTGTTCTCTGTCCAAACTCAGTGGCAGCTACTCTGCTGCAGAGCTTCCCGAGAGAGGTGCCAGGAGAAGCTGGTAGCCGTTGGGCACTGCTGGCTGCCAGGCACTGCAGCAGTCAGGCACGCAAGAGGTTACACACGCAGGGACCAGAGGCTGGAGAAGCTGCGCGCTATGGGATTGCAGCACCGGGAAACTGCATGCTCTTCATGCCCAACAAGCAGAGCACATGGACTCCATAGAAGAAACCCTTTCCTCCTCCGGTATCTCTACCAACAGAGTGTGATGGGCCAGCTGACAAAGGAGAAATAGTTAAAGGATCTAATTCCATTCTTGCCAAGGAAGCAATGCAGGGTGAATTTGGAGCTGAGAAGCAATAAATTGATAACTGGCATATCAAGCTGACACCAAAATCTGATTGTGTGACTCTAGTGCCTAAATCCTCTAGTGGCTCCCTGTTGCCTTCAAGATAAGGTTCTAAAGCTTTAGCACAGAATTCCAGGTCTTTTATATTCTGGACTTGGGCTACAGTTCCATGCCGAGGCCCAACTACTCCACCACTGCCCACCTTAACCCTCCATCATTACTCACACTTCCCTGAATTCACCACATTTTCTGATATCTTCACACCTTTGCCTAAGTGGTCCTGGCCCTACAAAATTGCTCTCATCAGTAAGTAGGTGCTTATTGAGTACCTCCTCTATACTGGCGCTGTTCTGGGGACTGAGCATACAGCAATGAACCAAACGGGCTTCCCCAAGTCTGTTCAAATATCACTCTTCAGGAAGTATTTTCTGATGACTTTCTCCTAACTGCAAATGTTAGATGTCTTATCTAGGAGATTCTGTTTTCCTAGATCTAGTGCAGACTTTTAAATACCTATCATACCCTATTTTTTAAAGATTTTTTTTTTAATTTATTCATTCATGAGAGACAGAGAGAGAGAGAGAGAGGCAGAGCCACAGGCAGAGGGAGAAGCAGGCTCCATGCAGGGAGCCTGATGCGGAACTCAATCCCGGGACTCCAGGATGATGCTCTGGGTCAAAGACAGACACCAAACCACTGAGCCATCCAGGGATCCCCTATCATACCCTATTTTAATCACTTTCCTACCAGTCTCTGTACTAGCCTCCGAGCTTCTGAGGGTGGAACAGATGACTCATTTCTTTCTCTCTGTTTTAAAGATTTTATTTATTCATGAGAGACACACAGAGAGAAGCAGAGACACAGGCAGAGGGAGAAGTAGGCTCCCTGATGTGGAACTCGATCCCAGGGCCCTGGGATCACAACCTGAGCCAAAGACAGATGCTCAACCACTGAGCCACCTAGGCCCCCAACTCATTTATTTCTATATCCCAGTATTCAGCACTGGTCCTGATACGTAAGGTTTTATTGAATTATTTGCTCTAGACCACATAAATAGCCAAAGATAAGCTTAGGACCAGACTCTTGGTCTCCTGTTTAATAACCAACAGTGCTTCTTCACTGGAGCTTGCCCTGCTCTGTGAGTGTTCTATATCACCTCGCTGTGAAGGACAGTGTTTTTGTGTTGAAAAAGACAAGTGCAATGTTGAACATCATCAGGAATGGTAAAGGAAACAGGAAAAAAAAAAACATAGCTCTATCTTATATTGAAAACTATGGTGCATTCCCTCAGAGTTCTCACATATGTTGAGTTTCTGAATCATAAGAGTGCTATAATGAAATCAGAAGTAAGGAGGACAAGCTAGAGGAGGAAAATGATGTGGAGTTATTCTGATCCTTCACTCTGAAAAAAATGAAGGCTAATAAATTAATGAACGAGTGTTAAGGTGGCCCCAGATTGTATACCAGATCCCAAAATTAGGACGACTTCAGGGAGCACAGTTAATATGATCATCTTTAAACGGCATCTCTGGGCTTGTGTACCATGATATGAACATAGGGGATTTAAAATATGAGCATGACCTTGCAACCCAGCATTTGCACTACTGGGTATTTACCCCAAAGATATAGATGTAATGAAACGATAGGACACCTGCACCCCAATGTTCATAGCAACAATGTCCACAATGGCCTGTGGAAGGAGCCACGATGTCCTTTGACAGATGAATGGATAGAGAAGATGTGGTCTATATTACAGTGGAATATTACTCAACCATCAAGAAAGGATGAATACCTACCATTTACATAAACATGGATGGAACTGGAGGATATTATGTTTAGTAAAATAAGTCAATCAGAGAAAGACAGTTATCATATGGTTTCACTCATATGCAGAATATAAGAAATAGTGAAAAGGACCACAGGGGAATGAGGGGAAACTGAGTGAGGAAAAATTAGAGGGTAAGACAAACCATGAGAGACTCCTAACTGGAAAACAAACAAAGGTTGCAGAAGGGGAGGTGTGTGGGGGAATGGGGTAATTGGGTGATGGGCATTAAGGAGGGAATGTGATGAGATAATCACTGGGTGTTATACTATATGTTGGCAAATTGAATTTAAATAAGATTTTAAAAAATAAAAAATAAAATATGAGCATGGCTAAGTTAAGATAAATCAAAAGGGATACCTGTTAACTTATTAAATGATAAATATGTGGAACTCATAACTTCTAAGAGGTGGTATTAGCATGATATATAAGCAATTTTGATAAATTTGCTGATAACCAAGCCAAAAACTCCTGCTCAAAAAAAGGACAAGGTCAGGTAGGACAGCTCTTAGCAATATTGCTGTTGGCATCCAGTGCCAGGTTGGCTTGACCATGGATAGCCCAGGATAGAAAATGATCTAGATCTCTGTGAAATAAAGTTGGAGAGGCAAAGCTTATGACTAAGATGAATTGTGAAGAACTTGGAAGTCAGACAGGACATCATTTTGATGAGGAAAGAAATGAAGCTACTAAAGGTTTTTGAGAGTAATGTGATAATGTGAGTGGTTAAGACAGGTTACTTGGGAAAATGAAACCTCAATTTCCTGGCATTGGGAAAATGATTATAATATTAAAACCTACCCACCTATAGGGTGTTGTGAAGATTAAATGACATAATGAATGAGCCCTGACTACTCTTAGGCTTTTCTTATACTGGACATTATTCCATTCTTTGCAATTATATGGAATATAGTTAGACAGTTACCATACTTCTGAGACAAGAAATTAGGACATACTCTGACAAATAAGTTTTGTTCCACTTCAATGTGCTAAAAATGTACTCTTCATGATGCAAATGGGAATATCCAGGATATTTCAGTGATTTAGGGGAACAGCAGGACATAATATTTGAGATGAGAGCTGTCCTAGAAAAAACCCATAATGTGTTAGTGCATTATTTAGAAGGAGGCAGTATGGTATAGTGTAGAAAGAGCAATGGTGTAGACACAGATTCTTGCACCTGCTCCAATATAAACTGTTACCCTGTGCCAATCACTTCAGTTCTTTTGTTTGTAAACTGAAGATCAATCCTGAACTACATTGTAAGTCTAATTAAACTCCTTCCTTTTTTAAAAGGTGTTCCTTTTTGTTTTCCTAGCTGATGGTTTTCTTAAAAAGCTCTCAGGGACTGAAGTGGGAAATGAAACAGAAAGGGTCAAAAGTGGCCGTGATACATCAGACAAGGCAATTGAGAGAGTAAAAGTCTGTCTGGGACTGACAGTGCTTTTATGGGAAAGGAGAGCTCTGTAGTGTTAGCTGGCTGATTCATTTACAGCGTGGTTGAAAGTATACGTGGAAGATTTGGGAGGCATCAGAGTAGAGCTCTGGTTGAAACCACAAAAATGAGCCTTATGTTCAGCAGCTCAAGAATCCAACTGCAACAAATTTTAAAACTCTAGAAAATATATTGTTAAAAATATTGCGAATGTTTAAGTGGTGGAGACCATTAAAAGCAATGAGGACTAGATGGATTAAAATTCCAGGAGGGTGTGGAGCCCCTCCAAGGTGAGCTGACCATCACAAGCCATTTATTTTTCCCTGAGGCCATTTGCCAACTCTGGCTGTGGACTGAGGATCGTGCTTGACCCCTGTAGAGTGACTATTCTGGAGGAAAGAGAAACTGGTAGGGTTTTGGTAGTCAAACAGCAGTGGCATGGCAGATTAGAAAATTTTAGTACACCAAACACACTTTAGTCAACATCTTGACATATAATAATGAAGCTTGCAAATCTCAGAAACAAAGAGAAAATCCTGAAATCAGCTCAGGTCTAAAGGCCCATAACCTACAAGGGTAGAAACATTAGACTGGCAGCAGACCTAGCCACAGAGACCTGACAGGTCAGAAAGGATTGGCATGATATATTCAGGGTGCTTAATGAGAAAAATCTGCAGCCAAGAATACTTTATCCAGCAAGGATGCCATTCAAAATAAAAGGAAAGATAAAAAAAACTTTCAGGACAAGGATGCCTGGGTGACCCAGTGGTTGACCATTTGTCTTCAGCCTGGGGCTGAAGATGATCCTAGAGTCCTGGGGTTGAGTTCCATGTCCAGCTCCCTGTGGGGAGCCTGTTTCTCTCTCTGCCTATGTTTCTGCCTCTCTCTGTGTGTGTCTCATGAATAAATAAATAAAATCTTTTGAAAAAGGAAAGATTTCAGGACAAACAGAAACTAAAAGAATTTGTGATCACTAAACCAGCCCTGCAAGAAATATTAAAGGGGATCCTTTAAGCAAAGAGAGAGTGGGGATCCCTGGGTGGCTCAGCGGTTTGGCGCCTGCCTTTGGCCCAGGGCGCGATCCTGGAGTCCCAGGATCGAGTCCCACGTCAGGCTCCCGGCATGGAGCCTGCTTCTCCCTCCTCCTCTGCCTCTCTCTCTCTCTCTCTCTCTCTCTCTCGCTATGTCTATCATAAATAAATAAATAAATATTTAAAAAAGAGAGAGAGAGAGAGAGAGAGAGCCCAAAAGTAACATAAACCGAAAAGGAATAAGATGATACACAGAAACAGTGACTTTACAGGTAATACAATGGCACTAAATTTATATCTTTCTATAATTACTCTGAATGTAAATGGACTAAATGCTGCAATCAAAAGATATAAGGTATCAGATTGGATTAACAAAGCTGTCTGGAAGAGATTCATTTTAGACCCAAATACACCTCCAGATTGAAAGTGAGGGGGTGGAAAACCATTTATCATGCTAATGGACATCACAAGAAAGCTTGGGTGCCAATCCTTATACAGACAAATTAGATTTTAAACCAAGGACTCTGGGATGCCTGGGTGGCTCAGCAGTTGAGCGTCTGCCTTTGGCTCAGGGCCTGATCCCAGACTCCTGGGATGGAGTCCGACATTGGGCTTCTTGTATGGGGCCTGCTTCTCCTCCCTCTGCCTGTGTCTCTGCCTCTCTTTCTGTGTCTCTCACGAATAAATAAATAAAATAAAATAAAATAAAATAAAGTAAAATAAAATAAATTAATTAAATTAAACAAAAGACTGTAATAAGAGTTGAGAAAGGACACAATATCATAATTAAAGAGTCTATCCAACAAGAAGATCTGACAATTATAAATATTTATGCCCCCAACATGGGAGCAGTAAGTCATATAAACCAATTAATAACAAAATTAAAGAAACACATCAATAATAATATAATAGTAGTAGGGGACTTCAATGGCCACTGACTGCAATGGACATATCATCTAAGGAAGATCAACAATGACACAATGACACAACAATGACACACTGGATCATGGACTTCATAGATATATTCAGAGCATTCCATCCTAAAGCAACAGAATACACATTCTTCTTTTTTTTTTAGATTTTTTAAAGATTTTTTTAGATTTACTAGAGACTACACATTCTTCTTGAGTGCACATGGAGCATTCTCCAGAATAGAACACATACTGGGTCACAAATCAGGTCTCAACTGGTACCAAAAGATTGGGATCATTCTTTGCATATTTTTCAGACCACAATACTTTGAAACTGTAACTCAATCACAAAAAGAAACTTGGAAAGAACTCAAATACATGGAAGCTAAAGAGCACCCTATTAAAGAATGAATAGGTCAACCAAGAAATTAAAGAAGGATTTTTAAAAATTCATAGAAACAAAGGAAAATGAAAACGCAGCTGTTCAAAACCTTTGGGATGCAGCAAAAGCAGTCCTAAGAGTGAAGCATGTAGCAACACAAGCCTTTCTCAAGAAACAAGAAAGGTCTCAAATACACAAGCTAACCTTACACCTAAAGGAGCTGGAGAAAGAACAGCAAATAAAGCCTAAATCCAGCAGGAGAAGAGAAATAATAAAGATTAGATCAGAAATCAATGAAATAGAAACCAAAAGAAGAATAGAACAGATCAACAAAACTAGGAGCTGGGTCTTTGAAAGAATTAAAAAGATTGATAAACCTCTGGCCAGACTTATCAAAACAAAAATAGAAGGACCCAAGTAAATAAAATCATTAATGAAAGAGGAGAGATCACAAACACCGAAGAAATACAAACAATTATAAGAACATACTATGTGCAACTATATGCCAACAAATTAGGCGATCTAGAAGAAATGAATGCATTCCTAGACATGTATGAACTACCAAAACTGAAACAGGAAGAAATAGAAAACCTGAAGAGACCCATAACCAGCAAGGAAATCGAAGTAGTCATCAAAAATCTAACAAGAGTCCAGGGCCAGATGGCTTCCCAGGGGAATTCTATCAAACATTTAAAGAAGAATGAATACCTATTCTCTGAAGCAATTTCAAAAAATAAAAGTGGAAGGAATACTTCCAAACTCTTTCTGTGAGACTAGCTAGCATTACCTTCATCCCAAAACCAGACAAAGACCCCTACCAAAAAGGAGAATTACAGACCAATATCCCTGATGAACATGGATGCAAAAATTCTCACCAAGATACTAGCCTATAGGAACTAACATTACATTAAAGGGATTATTCACCATGACCAAGTGGAATTTACTCCTGAGTTGCAAGTGTGGTTCAACATCCAAAAATCAATCAATGTGATACACTACATTGATAAAAAAAAAAAAGACAAGAATCATAAGATCCTCTCAATAGATGCAGAAAAAGCATTTGACAAAGTAAAGCATCCATTCTTGACTAAAACTCTTCATAGTGTAGGGATAGAGGGAACATATCTCTATCTCATAAAAGCCATATACAAAAACCCCACAGCAAATAACATTCTCAAAGGAGAAAAACTGAGAGCTTTTCCCCAAGGTCAGGAACATGGCAGGGGCGTCCACTGTCACCCCTGCTGTTCATCATAGTACTAGAAGTCCTAGCCTCCAATCAGACAACAAAAAGAAATAAAAGACATCCAAATCCACAAAGAAGTTAAATTCTCACTCTTTGCAGATGACATGATACTCCATGTGGAAAACCCAAGAGATTCTGCCCCAAAATTGCTAGGATTCATACAGGAATTCAGCAAAGTGGCAGTATATAAAAGCAATGCATAGAAATCATTTGCATTTCTATACACTAACAATGAGACTGGAGAAAGAGAAATTAAGGAGTCAATCACATTTACAATTGCACCAAAAACATAAGATACTTAGGAATAAATCTAACCAAAGAGACAAAGGATCTGTACTCAGAAAACTGTAGAACACTCATGAAAGAAATTGAGGAAAACAAAGAAATGGAAAAACGTTCCATGCTCATGTATTGGAAGAACAAATATTGTTAAAATGTCTGTGTTACCTAGAGGAATCTGTACATTCAATGCAATCTCTATAAAATACCATTAACTTTTTTCACGTAGCTGGAACAAGTAACCCTAAAATATGTATGGAACCAGGAAAGACCCCAAATAGCCAAGGGAATGTTGAAAAAGAAAACCAAAACTGGTAGCATCATAATCCCAGACCTTAAACTCTATTAAGCTTAGCTGTGATCATCAAGACAGTATGGTATGGGCACAAAAATAGACACATAGATCAGTGGAGCAGAATAGAGAACCCAGAAATGGACCCTCAACTCTGTGGTAATCTAACCTTCAACAAAGCAGGAAAGAATATCCAATGGAAAAAAAAAGACAGTCTCTTCAACAAATGGCATTGGGAAAATTGGACAGCCATATGTGGAAAAATGAAACTGGACCATTTTCTCACACCATACCCAAAAATAGACTCAAAATGGATGAAAGACCTAAGTGTGAGACAGGAATCCATCAAAATCCTAACAGAGACAGAGGCAGAAATTTCTGTGACCTCAGCCAGCAATTTCTTGCTAGACATATCTCCAAAGGCAAGGGAAACAAAAGCAAAAATGAACTATTGGGACTTCGCCAAGATAAAAAGCTTTTGCACAGCAGAGGCATCAATCTACACCAAAAGACGACTTACAGAATGGGAGAAGATATTTGCAAATGACATATCAGATAGAAGGTTAGTATCCAACATCTATAAAGAATTTATCAAACTCAACACCCAAAGAACAAATAATCCAATCAAGAAATGGGCAGAAGACATGAACAGACATTTCTCCAAAGAAGTACAAATGGCCAACAGACACATGAAAAAATGTTCAACATTACTCACCATCAGGGAAATACAAATCAAAACCAAAATGAGATGCCAGGGCAGCCCCGGTGGCTCAGCGGTTTAGTGGCGCCTTCAGCCCAGGGTGTGATCCTGGGGCTGTTGGATTGAGTCCCACGTTGGGCTCCCTGCATGGAGCCTGCTTCTCCCTCTGCCTGTGTCTCTGCCTCTCTCTCTGTGTGTCTGTCATGAATAAATAAATAAAATATATTTTTTTAAATGAGATACCACCTCATACCTGCCAGAATGGCTAAAATTAACAACTCAGAAAACGATGTTGTCAAGGATGCAGAGAAAGGGGAACCCTTGTACACTGTTGATGGGAATGCAAGCTGATACAGCCACTCTGGAAAACAGTATGGAGGTTCCTCAAAAAGTTGAAAATAGAGCTACTCTACAACCCAACAATTGCACTACTGGGTATTTACCCCAAAGATACAACTGTAGTGATCCAAGGGGTACCTGCACCCCATGGTTCATAACAGCAATGTCCACAATAGCCAGTGAATTATGGGAGGAGCCCAGATGTTCATCGACAGATGAATGGATAAAGACAATATGGTATATATATACACACACACATATATATATTGCTATATTGGTAATGTATAATATATACGTTAATATATATTACTACTACTCAGCCATCAAAAAATGAAATCTTGGGGCAGCCCGGGTGGCTCAGTGGTTTAGCGCCACCTTCAGCCCAGGGCCTGATCCTGGAGACCTGGGATCGAGTCCCATGTCAAGCTCCCTGCGTGGCGCCTGGTTCTCCCTCTGCCTGGGTCTCTGCCTGCCTCTCTCTCTCTCTCTCTCTCTATCTTTCGTGAATAAATTAAAAAAATGAAATCTTGCCATTTACAATGACATAGATAGAACTAGAGGGTATTTTGTTAAGTGAAAAAGTCAATCAGAGAAAGACAATTATCATATGATCTCACTCATATGTGGGATTTAAGATATAAAAGAGGATCACAGGGGAAGGGAGGGAAAAATAAAACAAGACAAAATCAGAGAAGGAGACAAACCATAGGAGACTCTTAATCATAGGAAACAAACTGAGGGTTGCTGGAGGGGAGGTGGGGATGGGGCAACTGGGTGATGGACAGTAGTAAGAGGGCACGTGATATAATGAGCACTGGGTGTTATTAGGAGACTGAGGAGTCACTGATCTCTGAAAACAATAATACGCTATATGTTAATTAACCGAATTTAAATTTAAAAATAAATTAAAAATTATAAAAGAAATGGAGTCATGCTGTTGGAGAACGCAAAGATCAAGCAAGGCAGAGGCAACAGTGGAGTTTGAGAGTAGAGGCGAGGCGTGGTTGGATTGTGCTGCCCTGGATGATATTAAAAAGATTATGATGCTGTAATGCTTCATGAAATAAAAATAGATCAGTAATAGATGAGAATTTTTCTGTTCTTTCAAACTCACTCAGCAGATCTCAATCTTAGAATCCCATGACCATCTTAAAATTTGCTCATGGTTTCGTTTTATAGGTGTCAGAAATCTTAAAGACCTCCGCCCCGCAACACACACACCTTAACAACCCAGCAAGTGGCTTCCATCCTCAAGAGGGAATCCCAGGTCCTATTAATAAACTAGCACGAAACTACACCACCTCCAAATGCCTCCTCAGTGAAGGAGTTTCTGCCAGTGATTAGTCAGATGTTTCTACTTCTTTCTTGTGGCTCCTGTTCTCCTTAGAAAGTACCAGGTGTCTTTGGCCTGTGGGATATTCTGTGAACTCTATTTCCTTGCAATCAAAGGAAGTTTATCCGCTTAGCTATTTTGTCTCAAACTTTCTTGCTGGCTTCTTAGACTCTAGGTGAGCAATTTAAACCAAAAGCTACTTTTTCCTTTAGCAACCAGTATATTTGTACAGTTTACTTTCTAATGAACATTCCTTTTCAATTATATAAATCTCAGCTTTTACTAGAAATTGGTCTCAATAACCACCAGAATTTCTTCTGTAACACATAATCTTAAAACCCTGAAAGAAAACTTAAAAGCTTTTCAACAGAAGTATTGGAGTTTCCTCAACCTTTTTCATGTCATGACGCACAAAGAAATACATGTAATGCACACGCTAGGGTAAACTATAGGGTATTGGCAGGTGTATACGGAGCTTATACAAAAATTCAATATATTTTGATTACATAATTATAATAAAAAGTAAAATAGAGAAGCACAATAAAGATGTAACTGTTTACTTCGAATGAAACTCCCAAATAAACATTCCAAAGCCTTTCAAAGAGGAGACAAGCTTGCTTTCTTGTCATGAGTTTTCTTTATATCAAGTTTTGTGTTGAAATGAAAACATGAGGTTCCTGACAAAAATCTCTTAATGATGTTCTCTTTAAATTTTTATAGCTACCATCAGTGGAAAAATTTGCCTCACAGATGTGTCTTGGCAAATAGTAGAAAGGTATTTACTGAATTTTCTCCAATTGACAGAAACTCCTTTCCCACTATTAACCCGAATCTGGATCATTTAGTTCCTTCTTTCTTTCATTGAAATTCTCCTGATAACGTGAGTAGATTTCTGATGCACTTCAATTTTTTCACATCATCTATTTCTAAATAATGTGACACTTAACAGATGTTTTGCTGCTAGTCTTTAGGATTAAAGCTAGAGTATAAGCTAACCTCCCCACTGAACTGCACGGAACCTCACATTTCCTTTCAATCCATGAGCATTGTTGGTATACTTATTTTCACACACTCCTTGAAATTTTGATTAAATTCATTCTGGTGCTCAAAAATGTCAAGTAAGCCAATTTTCCGAAGACAATACTCAACAACTCTACATTAAATATCATTGACATTTTTTTTTCCAATTTTTCTTTTAGCTCCTATTCTCCAGAGAGAAAAAGCTTTTCCTTTGGTAGGTTCCTTGGTAGGAAACAGCAGACAGTTTCTTCACATAAAGCTAAAAACAGACGGAAGCAGAACGGCTTGGATTTTATTAGTAACATCCTTTAACATGGAATTCACATTTACAGGGGAACTACAGACAAGAGCCCATTGTGAGCAAAACAATGTCTTACTTGCATCCCAGGCATTGATTGCGTGGAGAGCAGATACAGTGTAAAGCTTTCCCACCTCCCTGTCATCACAGATTTCCCACCAGTGCAGGAACTGCTCCGCTTGCGTAATCTAGAACATCTGATTTGTTTTAAGTACTCAGTTACTACTCCATATACATCATCCGGAGTAGTTTGTTTTGGTACGTTTGGGGAAAACATTCCGTATTCTCCCAAATATTCCTCTCCAGGGATTTTAACTAGTGCTATTAACTGAACACAGGGACTTAACATCCGCAGATTCACCACTCTGCAAGGAAATGCTTTGATTAATTAGTCTTGGACAGAATGTCATCAGTGCATCATCTAATAGTATTATTCCAGAGTAGCATTTATATATTTCCTTGCCTTCATTCGGTCCCAAACATGCGGTCATTTCCCAGGCAGGTTGGTAAAATGAGTTATTCTATAATTGTGGGAGACATTTTGGCTTGAGTTCTTAATTATGGGACCTTTTAATTGGCTTCTTGAATCCAATCTGGTGTAAACTACTGTTGAAAATACCGTTGTAAACAGTTTCCTGTAACAGTGGGTTTCAAAGTGTGGTTTCAAGGAGTCTTGAGACTTTGGGGAGTAGAGTCCATGAAGTTAAAACTATTTTTATAATAATACTAAGACATGATATGCCTTATTACTCTTTTCCTTAAGAATATACAGTGGAGTTTTCTAGAAGCTACATGATGTGTGATATTATAACAGATTGAATGCAAAGCAGATAAGAGATTCTGACTGTCTTCTTTAAGCCAGGCATTAAGAGATGTGCAAAAAATGTAAAACAATGCCACTCAAAAAAAACAAAAAACAAAAAACAAACAAACAAAAAAAACAATGCCACTCTTTTCACTAAGGGGTTTTTTGATTCTGAAATTATAGTTATTTTTCATTGAAATGTTACTTATGTTGATATGTAAAGGATTTATTTTTATTTGAAAATTAATATTAAAAATTTTTTGCTTTAATTTATAAAATGATAAATATTGATAGATATAACCCATGTTAACAAAAGCTCTTTGGGTCCTCAATAACTTTTAAGGCGCCTGAGACCAGAAACTTTCAGAATTATACCCTGAAGAAATGTAATATAGACATTTTCTTTTTTAAAAAAATATTTTATTTATTTATTCATGAGAGAGAGGGAGAGACACAGGCAGAGGGAGAGGCAGGCTCCATGCAGGGAGCCCGACGTGGGACTTGATCCCAGGACTCCAGGATCACGCCCCGGGCCTAAGGCAGGCACCAAACTGCTGAGCTACCCAGGGATCCCTAATATAGACATTTTCTATTAAGGCCCTGGCATAATTTTCCTGGCACCATTTTCTTTATTTGATAACTTTCCCATGAAAATAAGATATTTAGGCAGACAAAACAAAAATTCTCAAACAAATCTAACTTTGAAATAATCCTGAAAATAATAATATTAATAAAAACTACTACTAGTTAATTTTAAATTATATGTTATGATAGGAAAATAAATAATTCATTGAAAGTATTAAGGAGACTATGGGGGTTTTTTTGACCATAACAAATCTATTTGCAAAGAAAATGTCCATTTTCTTATGAATTATATATATTTTAGATTTTTTATTTATTCATAATTTATTCATGAGAGACACAGAGAGAGAGGCAGAGACACAGGCAGAGGGAGAAGCAGGCTCCCTGTGGGGAGCCTGATGTGGGACTCGATCCAGGACCCTGGGGTCACACCCTTGAGCCGAAGGCAGATGCTCAACCACTCAGCCATCCAGGCGTCCCTTCTTGTGAATATTTTTTTTCTTGTGAATATTTTAAAATAAATCACCTAAGGTGCAGCTGGGTGACTTAGTCTGTTAAGCATCTGCCTTTGGCTCAAGTCATGATCTCAGGGTCCTGGGATTTAGCCCGCATGGGGCCTCTCTGCTCAGTGGGGAGCCTGCTTCTCCCTCTCCCTCTGCCTGCTGCTCTGCCTACTTGTGCTGTCAAATAAATAAGATCTTTTAAAAAATAAAATAAGTCACATGAAATTTTTGAAAAATTAAGCATTTGATAAGTGGGAATTTTGGAAATATTTAATAATCAAAGTGCTGTATTTCTTTTTTTAAAGATTTGAGAGAGAGTTCACAAGGAGGGAGAGGGAGGGACAGAGGGAGAGGGGGAGAGAGAGAGAGAGAGACAGAAAGAAGTTGAATCCCCACTAAACAGAGAGCTGGACACTGGCTGGATCCCAGAACCCTCTCATTATGACCTGAACTTTACTAAACCAATTAAATTATTTTCCATTATTATTTGTTTTTAGAAACTTTTTTTATTTCTATAAACATGTAATATCATTATAATATTTCATTAAAAATCAGCTTTTGTGGGGCACCTGAATGGCTCAGTTGGTTGAGCGTCTGCCTTTGCCTTGGGTCATGATCCCGGGGTTCTGGGATGGGGCCCCACATCAGGCTTCCTGCTCAGTGGGGAACCTGCTTCTCCCTCTCCCTCTGCTTCTCCCCCTGCTTGTGCGCGCGCTCTCTCTCTGTCAAATAACTAAATAAAATCTTTTAAAAAGAGAATCAGCTTTTGAATATTTTACATCAAAAGCCAAGCCTTGTATAAATCAAATCACAATTTCAAACAATGAGCCAGTGGTGAGGATAATGATGAAGCACATACATATGCCTTCATTGTTGGGAAAAAATGTGAAAAATAAGACCAAATTAAATTAAAGGAAGAACTACGCATATTTGAAACGCATGCACAAATGGTTATCGCTGATAATAAACACATAACAATTCAGCGATACTAAGCAGACTTACAGAGATGGTTCTAATATGGATAAAAGGGAAAACCCTAAACAAGCATCTCCTCTGGCAGGTGCTAATGCATAAAACCTTAAGCACGAAAACACAATAATTACTGAAACCTGGAAGCTTACTGACTGAGCCACACAGTTTCTGAATATAATTTCAACTATTACGAATCAGTGAATGGTTGTAAAATGGTTGTAAATTTTGGATCACTATAAAGTTTACAACCATCCGTGTCTCCTGGAGACACCCGTAACCCATTTTGCCTTGTGGCCACTTATGGAAAGCTCAACTGCAGAGATCTGTAGAAGGCAGTATGGGATGAAGCGGTAAAATATGTGTTACAAGTAATAATTGATGATTCCCAAGTGTTCTAGGAAGGCCTATGGCATAGGAGGACTCGAGATGAAACTTAGGGGCTTGTGGAGTTTGAATAGATGCAAAAAAAGAGAGCACTTTGGGTAAACCAGCCAGAAGTAGCAATGTACTGAGGGAAATAGAAAAGTAAGGGTTCTGTTAACAACGGATGAGCAAGCGCTACTGTCCTCATCTCTTGGAGGGACACCAGAGTAGACTACGTGTTAGAACGTTGTGTTGGTAACTACTAGCAGAAAGCTTAAAATTGTGTGTAGATCATAGAGAACATTGAAAACCAGGATCTGATGGCCATTCTGTGAGCAGGGCTCTCTGACCTACTCGCAGCAGCACAGAAGACCGATCTGTATGCACCGAACAGAATAGGCCAGGGAATGGCCTGACACAGGGCTCCAGTCAGGAGGCTGCACAGTAGGTGGTGACGCGCTGCACCAGAATAAAAGGAGTAGAGACGAAGGGATGAACTGGAGAAACATTTCAAAGGAAATATCAATGGGATTTAGTGAGATTCGACAGATTGAAGAGAATGGATGGCCCCAGGCTTTGAGGCCAAATGACTGAGAAAACGGTGGCAGGATGTTCAGAAACAAATTTGGGGAGGGGACCTAGTTGGGAGATGGGGAATACATTTTGGTGATGTGTCCTGGAGGGCAACAGGAAGTGAACAACGAAAGCACGGGTGAGAGGTCAGGGATGGAGAAACAAGTGTAATCCATACCGTTTTGTGGTAGATAAGGCCATGAGAGGATGTGAGGTCTCCAAAAAGAGTGACAGGAAGACATGAGCTCAGAATGCTGAAGACAAAGCTTTGGGAAGCTTGCAACCTTGTGCTTAACACGCGGAAAGAGGGAAAAAGTTACCATGACAGAGGAAGAGTGCAGAGGAAAATAAACAAGAGTGGAATCTGCCACCAAAGGAAGAGAAAGCCTCAAGGAGGACGGGAGAGTCCTCTTTAACAGGCCACCTCCCACATCAGACCGTGTGTGTTCAAATCCTGCCTCTGCCACTTCCGGGCTGTGCATCATTTCAAAAGTTTTATGCTCTCTCTTAGTTTCATCATCTGTAAAATGGTGATAACAGCCTACCTCACAGGGATATTTTGAGGATTAAGAGATAAAATGGATGCAGAATACTTCACATAGTATCTGGCTCAGACCAGAAGTTAATAGATGTAATTGATGACTTTTAAGAGAAAAATGGGGTGGTGAGAGCGGAAGGAATTGCAAGAGATTTAAGGAGAACCGGGCATTGAGAAAAGGAGAGCTTACTAGAGGTTGTTTGGCCAAAAATGGAGAGGTAGGGCAGCCCGGGTGGCTCAGCGGTTTAGAGCCGACTTTAGCCCAGGGTGTGATCCTGGAGACCCGGGATCGAGTCCCATGTCGGGCTCCCTGCATGGAGCCTGCTTCTCTCTCTGCCTGTGTCTCTGCCCCTCTCTCTCTGTCTCTGTCTCTCATGAATAAATAAAATCTTAAAAAAAAAGTTACCAAAAACAATCTACTTGTAGTGGTAACTTTTAAATCATGAACTATTTCACACATAGGAAAGAAAGTGCATAATAGGGGCACTTGGGTGGCTCAGTTGGTTGAGCAATCTGACTCTTGATTCAGGCTCGGGTCCTGATCTCAGGGTCTTGGGATTGAGCCCCGTGTCAGGCTCTGCAACTAGCCCTGAGTCAGCTTGAGATTCTCTTTCTCCCTCTCCTTCCTCCCTCCCCACTTACTCTCTAAATAAATAAATAAATAAATACATCTTTTAAAAACAGAAAAGACAGTGCATAATGTATATATAGGCATAAAGCTAATGAAGCAAACATCTACAAAGCTACCATCCAACTTAAAATATAGAGCATCACTAATAGTATTACTACCCCTATTGCATCTTCCTGATGACAGTCCTCTCCCTCCCCGACGGAGGGGACACAAATTTGGAATTTGTGTTTATTGTTCCTTGGTCTTTGTTATAATGTCATGACATATATGTGTAACCCTAAACAGTACATTTCCGTTCCATCCACATTGCTAGATTCACACATGGTGGTGTCTGAGGCATACTCACAACTGTGCTGTCTTCTCAATGCACTGAAGCTTTTATAGGATATGCTGACCCTCCTTATTCCTAATAATGCATTTTGCCTTGAGGTCTCTTACGTGGTATTACCATGTCTACATCAACTTTCTTTTGATCTCATTCACCTATTTATCCATATATCCTTCCACCTTCAATCTTCCTGTGTCCTTATGTCTTTTCAGATGTGCCCATAGTTGGATTTTTAAAAAAT
Organism: Canis lupus dingo; assembly: GCF_003254725.2. Lineage (NCBI taxonomy): Eukaryota > Metazoa > Chordata > Mammalia > Carnivora > Canidae > Canis > Canis lupus. The sequence goes on along the minus strand of NC_064275.1, from coordinate 27,233,894 downwards.
CTAGTCTATAATTTCTGTATTTTAATGGCCACCCTTAAGACCATTTCTTTTTATTGTCATTACTGACATACATGGATTCCTTTCTATCATGTTGCTCATCTACTTTTCCTATGCTTTCCCCACTCCTTTATTGCTGCCTTGTGGGTTGATCAAGTTGTGTTGTTGTTTTTAACTCCTTTTCTCCTTTCTACTGGTTATATTATTTTTACAGTAATTACTCTTGAAGTTTTACTATGCATACTTGACTTTTCACAAAGTCTAAAATTTATATATTTGTACTCTTCTTCCTTCAAATAAAAGAACATTCAATAAACGATAATGGGGATCCCTGGGTGGCGCAGTGGTTTAGCGCCTGCCTTTGGCCCAGGGCGCGATCCTGGAGACCCGGGATCGAGTCCCACGTCGGGCTCCCGGTGCATGGAGCCTGCTTCTCCCTCTGCCTGTGTCTCTGCCTCTCTCTCTCTCTCTCTCTGTGACTATCATAAATAAATAAAAATTAAAAAAAAATTTTTTTTAAAAATAAAAATAAACGATAATGGATCACCATCAACCAGAGGCCACTTTAGTTTCTTGCCTTGGGATTTCCCAACAAGGTCAGTGGTATAAATCTAAAACTTAGACCTAGTTTGTGGCAACAGACTCATGGGAGACTATGTAGCCCCAACAAGAAGCAACAATGAAGACATATTTCTGTGTTGTTTGCTCCTGCCTTATGTAGTTTTGAAATATAGGTGAAGTTAGTGGGGTGAGGTACAGAGTCAAGGACCAAGAAAGAATTCTTGAGATGTCTTTGGAGCAAAATGGTAGTTTTATTAAAGCACGGGGACAGGACCCTTGGGCAGGAAGAGTTGCTGCCCAGGGGTTGTGAGGGGTGGCTGATTATACACTTGGGAGTTGGGGGAGGTAAGGAAAAGGGAGGTTTTTAAAAGGATTTTTGTATGCTCAAGAGGACCTACAGGATATTGGAGGCCTTGCCATTGTCAAGTTAAGGTTGTTTTTCCCTCTAGTAAAGCATTAACATTAAGATAGCTGGGAGTTTCCTTCTGCAAGTTAGGTTATTGATAAGAATGCTTTTTTTTTTTTTCTTGTAAATCACTAAGACATTTTATAAACTGAGGGAGATTCATGCCTATAGACTATAATCTCTAAAAGTTAACTATTTGTTTTTCCTTTCCCTTAGCTTTAGGGCAGGAAGGAGTGCCCAGGAAGGTCACACATATCCCACAGGGTGTGGATGTGGAGGGCGGAGGGAGGGGCTGTCGTTTGTGTGCTTTGTCCTCAAGTAGCCTTCTGTTTCCTCATCACTGACCCCAGGTAGATATTTTTACTGTTTACATTGAGGGTGTGTGAGCTTTGGAGGGTCTCAGATTTGGGGAGTGGGAATAAGAGAGTCATTAGTTTAGTTGTCCACCTTTAGTGGGCCTAAGGCCTCGTCTTAGGTTCAAATTCCTACCATCTACATTTGTCCCTTTCTTTCTTCATTTGCTTATCAGTCTGGTTTCTGCTTTACTCACTTTATTTGGCTCTTAAGGATTTCCCTCACTTTCTTCCAAGTTCAGCAAGGCAATCTGATCTGAAAGGTGTGTTTGCTAGGATTTGTCTAATGTGTTTTGAAGATGAGGCCTTTTTGGATTATCCTGTCTCTTTTCCTCTGCTAGCAGCAGACTGCTAAAAAAGATTAAAATCTTTTAACCTGCTGCTTGTGTACCATCTATGGATTTTTACGTTTTGTTTCAATTTGTCCCAGAATTTTTTGAATGAAATGTACAAGTTTTCTCTTTTACAATTAGAACAGATAAATACATGTCGATGTAAGGAGACATATTCACCAAATGGCCATTTAATGATTATTTTTATTTGGAAATAATCTACTCAAATAATATAGAGGTTTCACAGAGTAAATTTTGCTACAACTTATTCTGCTCTAAGAGTTTTGTGTGTGTGACAAGGAAGATGTTCAGGATATGCTGCTGTGCATGATTTTATTTTATTTGTATTTTTAAAAAAGATTTTATTTATTCATTCACGAGAGACAGAGAGAGAGGCAGAGACACAGGCAGAGGGAGAAGCAGGCTCCACGCAGGGAGCCTGATGTGGGACTCGATCCGGGGTCTCCAGGATCACCCCCTGGCCAGAAGGCAGACACTAAACCACTGAGCCACCCAGAGATCCCCTTTTAATCGTATTTATACAAACATATTTACACTGAAAAAATTCTGGAAGGAGACATCCAATATTTTGGGGTGACATCATTAGGGGATATTTTTGCTTCTTGCTGCTCTCTGCTTGTTAAATGAAGTACTGTGTGGTTTTTCTGTAAAGGGCATAGTTATTTACAAGAACAAAAAGCGAGGATCAGTAACCCATTTTCTGACTTTGGATCTGCGTAGCAGCAGAATGCCTACACCTTGGGGGTAGTGAAGGCCCCAGCAGATCTCAGGTCAAACCGAGGCTGAGTGGCCTCTCTCCAGGATTCCTGTCATTTTATGATTCATAGAGTCCCGATTTGTTTATTTCTCTTTCCCCTGCCAACAGGTCGACCCATCAATGCCTCAGACAGACAAGCAAATATGCATCCCCCCAGAGCTGCCGGAGCTGCTGAAGCAATTCACCAAGGCCGCCATTCGCACCCAGCCGCAGGACCTCATCCAGTGGGCTGCGGAGTACGTACCCTTCCCACCTGTGCCCCAGCACCCCCCATCCCCGCAGGTGGAGGTGGAGGTGGAGGTGGGGCGGGGAGGGGGGATCCCCACCGCTGAGGAGGTAGTCCTGGCTGCAGCCTAGGCAGTCGGGGCCGATTAGCACAATCTTTGTGATGTTCGGCTCTCGGACTGCTTTGGTGCTTTATTTTTTTTCCAATTTGGCATATCTTATATTTTTTTATGTATATGTTTCTATTGGAGTTCCATTTGCCAACACCCAGTGCTCACCCCGCCCGGTGCCACCCTCAGTGCCCGTCACCCAGTCACCCCCCCATCCCCTGCTTTGCTGCTTTCAAATCCACGCAGAAATGCCTCCCACGGGCCGAGGGCGAGCCGCCCTCCCCCACCCTCCCCCGCCCGCCCCTAAGCGACCCAGCTGCGCAGTGGGCGGAGGGTCCCGCGGCGGCCAGCGTGACTTAGAGCCCCACGGCCCGGCCGCTCGTGCACCTGCGGCTGCCCCCGACGCCCTGGGGGCCCGGGGGAAGGGAGCGCGGGAGCCGCACAGCTGCCCCGCCTGCCCTCGCGGCCCTAAACCCGGGCGGGCCGGGGCTCAGCACCAGGGAGCAGCACGCAGCTCTGCGCTTGCGCCGTTTTGAGCCCCCACCCCCACCCCCACCCCACGGGCCCCGCACTGCGAGTCGGGCTCATTCAGGCCCCAACCAGAGACCTCCCGTGGCTTGTCTTTGCGGGAAACTGTTATTTTCTTTAGTGTTTCCTGGAACGAGTTGGCTCCGACGTGCAGATGTCCACGCAGTGCACAAGGCTGCAAAACTGAGCGTGGGGGGCCGGAGGAACGTGGGTCTCTAACTCGGAGGGGGCGGGGCTTTCAGGAGCGGGGGGGGGACGTGGGTCTCTAACTCGGAGGGGGCGGGGCTTTCAGGAGCGGCGGGGGGGACGTGGGTCTCTAACTCGGAGGGGGCGGGGCTTTCAGGAGCTGCCCTGGAGCCAGCCGCCCACACAAGGTGTCTGAGCTGGGAATGTGATGGGGACCCGGGGGCCTGGGGCTTGAGGCTGGAGCTGGGAGCTAACCACACACACACACACACACACACACACACACACACGGATCATTTTCAGCGCGTGTGGCCGCTTCAGGGTGACCTCCTTAGCAGCGGTTCCGTGGGCAAGGGGGAGTCAGGTGGTTGAGCCTGCTGGTGGGCTGGGGGAGGGGAGGATGAATGTCCTGAGGTATCTGAGCAGGTGGCTAGAAGGTGTGGACACCTTGAGAAGGCACGCAGTGTGACCCGAGGGGAGCCCGGCAGGCTCTGGGCCACTCCATCCTGCTCCCGCCGTGGGTCCAGATGAAGTTTTTACAGACGGAAGGAAAAATAAGCCAGTGGCGCTCGTAAAAAGGGACATAATGGGATTGCTTTTCTAGTAATGAACACTGTTTAGTTTTCCATTCTAAATTTCATATATTATCTCTTAAGCCTGCACTGTCTAATCAGAAGACTAATTTCTTTTTGGCCTACCCAGACAGACTTTGTTTTAAGCTATACCATAGTTTAACCCCCCCCACACACATTTTATTATGCTGCTGCTTTATAACAAGAAAAATGACATTTCTTGCCATTGTCCCTGACATTTATGGGAGAAAACATTCCACCGCTGTAGCCTGCTTGCTCCCGCTTTGTATCATGTGCTATAAATTTTTTAGATATCCGTGAAGAATCAGTGTGTAGTTTAACTACAATGAAAAAAGGGAGCGTGACCTCAGAGCACCCTCCATCTCTTCAGACATGAAAAGCACTTATCAGAAAGTTTTATGTGACTCACAAGCCTGTAGCACTTTGTGAAGACTCCACAAAGTCTTTCCAAGACAAAATATGTGCTTGATTCATCACGAGCAAGAATCTCCCTGTGTGTGTGCTGTCAGTGAAGAAATCACCTCCAAGACATAAACTGGCCTTGTAGTGTGTGTGACCACACAAATGTCTAATGTACATGAATAATCGTGGAATTGTTCATCGTGAATGAAGCTAAATGACCCACAGGGTACTAAATCCATGGCTATGGTCTATTTCCACATTCTCTCACCAGCCTGGCTAAAAAAGTCCAAAGACATTGCTGGGTGTCACCCTCTCCCTGGGAAGTCTCTTCGGTCAAATGAGGTGCTGTGTTTCTGCCTCTCCCTTCTATGCCACCCACATTTCTACAGCCCACTCCTATTGTCACCCTGAACGCACACTTACCCCCAAACTGATTTGTCTGTGGAAATCGCTCATGCACATGGTAAAGGGTATCCAGACAGCATTTCTTCTGCCCTCCCCACTGCTGACCTCCAAGGGGTACCTGGAAGGTATTGTTTTGGTCCCTGTTAGTTTTAGCACCACATTGCTCTGTGACATAGAGTCAGGCGATGGTTCGTCCCCACCATTGTATAGCTTGACCCTAGTACGGGCTTCTGCAAAATACCCTCTGGGCTTCTACAAAATCCCCTCTGTATTCTTTTTATGCTACTGGATCTGGAGAAAAATAATGAAAATATTTATTCATGAAAACTAAAGCAGAGAGGGGCAGAGGCATGGGATCCGGGGATAAGGTAATAACAAGGCTTGTGATGGGGACAGACCCTTCCAGATAGCATCAGTGACCCATTCCTTATGTCGGTTCCCTGCTACAGGCAGCCCTTTTTTATCTTTAAAAAAAATATTTATTTATTTGTTTTTGAGAGAGAGAGAGAGAGAGAGAGAGAGAGAGAGAGAGAGAGAACGTGTGTGCGAGGGAAGGGGCAGAGGGAGACAATATCCAAGCAGAGTCCTGCTGACCACAGAGCCCACCATGGGTCTCAATCCCACCAGCCATGATGTCAGGCTGAATCCAAGAGTCGGATGCTAGCCGACTCAGCCTCAGGCGCCCAGGCCTTTTTATCTAATACCTTTTTATCTTTTTAAAAAAGATTTTATTTACTTATTCATGAGAGAGAGAGAGAGAGAGAGGAGGGGGCAGAGACACAGGCAGAGGGAGAAGCAGACTCCCTGCAAGGATCCTGATGTGGGACTTGATCCCAGGACATCAGGGTCACACCCTGGGCCGAAGGCAGACACTCAACCACTGACCCCCTCAAGCGTCCCTAATACCTTTTTTATCTAATCCTGAAATAGGACTCAGTATTTTTTTTCCATATTGTACTCAGAGTCACTAAGCGTCAGTGGGCAGTAGACTTCATTAAAATTTTTGAGGAAAGATAGAGAAGGGTTTTAACCTCACGTACTCCATGTAAGATCATCCCCACCCCCTGTGGCTTCTCACCTGAGCCTCTCTGGGTGCCCTGCCAGCCTTCTCTCTCTTCTCCCTTGAAGCCCAAGCTTCACTACTTCCAGCTGGAACCTTTCCTGGCCCCCCGCTGAGAGCACCGCCCTCTCCTCCCCTTTCTTGTACAGGTGACTCTCGTGTTCTTCCAACTTTTTTCCAAGATTGTATATTACTTATTACCACGATTACATAGTACCCACTACCTGATAATCAGCTTTAAGTACACCACTAGCTGGGATCCCTGGGTGGCTCAGGGGTTTAGTGCCTGCCTGCCTTTAGTCCAGGGCATGATCCTGGAGACCCGGGTTTGAGTCCCACATCAGGCTCCCTGCATGGAGCCTGCTTCTCCCTCTGCCTGTGTCTCAGCTTCTCATGAATAAGTAAATAAAATATTTTTTAAAAAAGTATGTCACTAGCCATGTTACTAAAAAGAGGCATTTTATGTTTGAAAAACAGTTCCTCTAGGTACCAGGATTCTTCCTCCATAAAAGAGAGTGGGGGATTTAATCTAACAATGATTTTTCTTTCTCCTATTATATATATGTTATATAATGCATATAATACATATAATCTATGTATATATGTATATGTATATATCTCTGCACATATTAGAAATTATATAACCATGTGTATTATATATAATAGACATGATAGGAGAGACACAAATTACTGTTATCTTATGTATTATATTATATACGTCCACGTACATGTTGCGTTCTATATAATGTATAATTATTGATACATTGATATTGATACTATATAATGTATAATACATTGATACATATATATTATCTATCTCCTACTATATATTATATGTCTATGTGTGTATGTATACGTGGGCACACACATGTGTATATATAAAACATTTAGAAGCATGACTGGGAAAAAAAAATCCCAGACTCAGTGCTCTTCAAGGAATTCCACACCAAAATTTGTGTTAATTACTCCTCATCCTTAGAGACAAACTAACCTTTTTACTCCTTAAGTGTTCTTTATACCTTGAGTGGCAAGTAACACACTCAGGCCTTTCCTGTAGGTAAGTGAACTACACGAAACATCTGGCATCTAGAAGCTCCTACCAAGTGTTCTGTCCTCCAGCCCCTTCCCTCAAGAAAAAGGGGTGGGGGTTCTCAAAACAGCCAGAGGCCCCTGGAGCAGCCGATGCCTCCCCAACCCCTAACTCTCTTCTTGCAGTTATTTCGGGGCTATGTCCCGTGGAGAGATTCCTCCAGTGAGAGAGCGGTCTGAGCGAGTGGCTTTGTCTAACTGGGCAGAGCTTACACCTGAGCTGTTAAAGATCCTGCATTCTCGGGTAAGGGCCGGACCACAGCAGCAAGGGGGAGGATGGGCCATGCTGAGGCCAGGTGGGTACAGACACAAGCCCACCATCTCCACCCAGCCAGCTGGCCACTCAGTATCATACAATTCACTAAACCATGCCTTGGAAGCAAATCTTCTCTTGGGGAAATAGGAATGATATTGAAATAGCTGAGTTATTAGCAGGGGTCATCCCAGCTTTCCCTGAAGCTGGCAAAGTGTCCAGGGGCTCAATTCAATACTAATCCCTCCTCCCCAGAAAAGTGCAGATCCATAGTCCCTTTACCATGACCGCCCCCCTTACTGCTCAAGACCATAATAGGATGCCAGTCATGGTTTGGAGACAGGCATAATTTAGTTCCCCAGTTACCCCAGGTGCAGACCTAAGCTTGCCTTTTAGGGAAAATCCTGGCTCTCTTCACAGCCACGTCACTCTGGGAGCTTTCCAGTGAATGGATGAGGACAGTCTGACTCAAGAGAGCTGCAGTTTGGCCAGTTCCCAGGAAATATGGTTTAGTACCACTATACTCTGCTTTAAATCCAGGACAGAAAGGTTTGGGGTGATTGACAGCCAACAACCTTGCTCCCAGAGGCTTAGTGTTTCACTAGAATCAGAGGGCTCGGGAAGGTGATGCTTCATTGGGGCATCGGTAGTCTTATCACATTGTTGGCTAACAACTGGCCATTTGTTCCCTATCTTTTCTTAATCGCCAAATACCTTATGCAACACACATGGCAGAGATCTGACACACATGGGACCAAGCACTATTAGGCATCCAGACCCTTTCTTGGGAAAGCATGAGAGTTGCATGTGAAGTCTAGTGCAAAGAACTCCATAGAGCATAGAAGCAAGAGACTTAACATCTGGTTCTGTTCTCACCACCGAGTAGTGGTCCCAGACAAGCCCTCTCCCCCTTGGTTGTATTTTCAGGTGCCCCATCTGCCTTACAGGGACAGCCTGAGGATAAAACAGCAGACAATAAAAACATCAGAAAAAAGATAAAATGTAATATAAAGATATTATTTATTTCCCTATAATTTTGATACCCAGAGTTAAAGTGATTGAATTGTACCTCAGCATGCTTAACACCACACTGAGTATTTCTCTACCCTTGCAAAGAGAACTGCCAAGAGTCCTCCTGCCCTGACCCACCCACCCCCACCCATGCATCCCACCCCGCTGTGTGCCGGGCGGCAGCTGGCCTTGCTGGGCCTTGCTGGGCAGTGTCTCCAGGGGCATTCTCTCATCCTGTGCCTCACTCTCTCGCTTCTGTCCCCTGGTCTGCAGGTTGCTGGCAGACTGATCATCCATGCAGATGAGCTGGCCCAGATGTGGAAGGTGCTGAGTCTCCCAACAGATCTGTTTAATAGTGTGATGAACGTGGGCCGCTTCACGGAGGAGATTGAATGGCTGAAGTTTTTAGCTCTTGCTTGCAGTTCTCTGGGAGTTGTAAGTGAGCTTTGCTGGTTTTTGTTCCTTACGGGAAAAGCTCTATCCGGGCCTAGAAGAGTAGTATCTCTGTCTGTACACACAGTCAGTCTCTGGAGCTGAGGACGAGCACACCTGTCTTGTCTACTTCCATGCCTCTCTGAATTAGGTCAATCCTCTGCTCCTCAGCCAGAAGCTGGGGGGAGGAGGAGAGAGGGGAAAACTGTCATCAGACCCTGGGGAGGGTTTACTAGAATGTGGCTTCTGGATTATTTATGAATTTTAATCATTGCCCTCAGATTTATTTCCATCACTGCTCCACTCATATTCCTAAAGATAACCAAGAGCCAGCTGCAGATGTGCTTACACTCAGGTTCCAGGCACCTAGAAGATATACCAATAAAGCCTTTAAAAAAGAGGTGCAGCCTTACAGGAAACTACTATTTGATAAGCATAATTGGATACAAAAATCAGAGATGAGAGAGCAGGAAAGGAAAAATGAGGCTATTTCCAGACTTACAGTTATGACATCAGCATGGATGTAGGATGCTCATACAAATTCATGCCTTTTCTAAATTTGACTTGATTTACAATTGGAAAAGGAATGTTTCTGTTTTAAAGAAAAAGATACTGCACCCAGTCCATAAATATATGTATATTTAAAAGCTTTGGGTATCATCTTACATACGGACTCACTCTTGCTTAACACCATTTTAATAGCTTAAATGAAAATGAATCAGAAACATGGTTTTTTAAAAGTCCCAGAATATATGCAAATTTGAAAGTTAATGAGAAAATTATTGCCTCTGCCAAAAGCAAACGGTACACAAAGGTAGTTTGAATCAGTCAACAAATCTAAACACCATCTTATTCTTTCTTCTTAAATACACTTGGGATGCATGTCTGACATTTTTGTTTCTGACAAAAGTTGAGAAATATTATGTAGTTCAGCTTTACCTATGGGCTTCCCCCCGCAACTTTCTTAATAATCATTTCTTTAGAGAAAGGAGAGGAGAGGCCATTCACAGTTTCTTGTCTCCGTTGACCCGTATAGTAACATGATATAATGAATAAATTCCTCTCCTCCAAGAGGAGAGGAAAATACAGCCAGGGCAGATGTTTTGCCTATCAGCACTATCACACTTCTGTGGGAACAGCCCCAATGATTGGAGAAAGTCCAGAAGGAAAAATAAAAAATGGACGAATGTTATTAAATTTTCATAGGGTCACAAATTTACTCCACGCTACGCTCAGAGATGTCTGGGGTGGGAGGGGGAACATACTTTATTCCATCAGTTGTTAATTCTGATTTTCCTGATGTACCCTACCCACAAAGGGTTAAGTAAGAATTAAGTAGATTCAATTCAATTCAGGAATTTTAGTACCTGAAACGGCTTTAAGGTAAATGCCCAGACTCTCAGATTTTTCCACACTACTCTGCTTTTCAAGACGGCAGTGGAATGTGCAATAAGGACACGGTGACTCCAGGACCACAGAGCCACCAAGCAAAGGGTTTCCCGCAACTCTTGGTCCTTTGAAATCCATGGAGATAAATACCATCTGTGTGGTCCTAGCTGCCTGCAGCCTAAGTCCTGGGTCTCTTCTGTTTCACAGCATGGTGCACCACCACCATCCCCCTGCCCAGCCTCCGTGCTCATCATCATTCTGGCAGGTTCTAGGGCCTCTCGGAACCCTTTCAGGTCGCCCTCCTCTGCTCCCTGGCTCCAGGGCTCTACTTCCCAGACCCTCACCACCTTGTGAGAGATGTGTGAGTCCTCTCCTTGTCCACATACCTCAAAGTAACCAAAAGTGACTATGGAATACTAAATTCCACTCTTCCCTCTGCTTAGCTCACAGCACAGCTGCTAGGTTTACTTCAGCATGTCTGCCTCCCAGATTGGGGAGGGGAAACCATGAGGCGGATTGTATCTTTCTATCTCCTTTCCAAAACAAAGAGTTTGGATCAGATGTTCCATGAAGTTCTTTCATCTCTAATATTCTACGATTCTGTTCCACCTTCTCCACTTCCACTGAGACACCTTCAGGTCTGGTTTTGGATCACAGTGAGGTCCTGAGGTATCTGACTGTGCCCCTCATCATCCCAACATTCCAGAACACCTAGGTGAAGTCAGCCTGAAGGGCTAGTCTGTAAATACAGGCGCCCTGTGAATCCAGGAACCAGGTGCATTATACCCATCTGTTTCTTGTTGGACTATTGCTGGGAACTTCAATGTGGAGGTATGAGGGCATGAGCATCTGGTGGAGGCTTTGCATTCTAGTTAAACCTTACATCCTTAGAGGCAAGCCCAGGGATTTCTCCTTCCTTTGCTAATTCACCAGCTAACCATGATCCTGATGCCATTTAGAAAAACCAGTTCCCTCCCTTCATCTAATGGCAAGTACTTTCCTGAGCTTTCCTAGTCTACACCCATGATTCAAAAGTCTGTGGCGGGGATCCCTGGGTGGCACAGTGGTTTAGCGCCTGCCTTTGGCCCAGGGCGCGATCCTGGAGACCCGGGATCGAATCCCACATCGGGCTCCTGGTGCATGGAGCCTGCTTCTCCCTCTGCCTGTGTCTCTGCCTCTCTCTCTCTCTCTCTCTCTCTCTCTCTCTCTCTGTGTGACTATCATAAATAAATAAAAATTTAAAAAACAAACAAACAAAAGCCTGTGGCGTGCAGACCTGTATTCCTCTTCCCTCTCAGCACTCCTTCCTCTAGACTAGCCTATATTCCCTCCTGTTCCACTGGGACTGATTATAGAAAAGGAATATTGTGTTCATCGGAAGGAAGGACATGTTTTGTTGGCAAATAATTCACTTTCTGAGACTTTCACCTCTGGGTTTGTGAGTCTCAGCAGATGCTTAAGGGCTCTGTTTATGAAGTGGATCCCCCAGCTGACCAAAAAATCTTGTGCAACAAAATGCAGATTCTTATTTAGTTTAGATTTATTTACGTTTTCCAAAAAGCTCTAGTGCAGAGAATTCTTTATCCATTCAACCATGTATAAAATTTTTAAAAAATACTTTAAAATTTTATGAGGACAGTAGAACTTAAAGGTTTGTGTTTGAATGGTTAACAAAAGATGCTGTAGGGCTGCCAGAACAAAGTACCCCAGACTGGGTGGCTTAAACACCAGAAATCTATTTTCTCACAGATTTAGAGGCTGGAAATCTGAGATCCAGGTGTCTGGAAATCTGAATGATCCAGGTCATTCCTCTTGGCTTGTAAATGGCCATTCTCTCTTCCTTTCTTTCTTTCTTTCTTTCTTTCTTTCTTTCTTTCTTTCTTTCTTTCTTTCTTTCTTTCTTTCTTATCTTCCTTTTTTTAAAAAAAGATTATTTATTTGAGAGAGAGCATGAGTGAGTTCAGGGAGGGGCAGAGGGAGAGGGAGAGAGAAACTTTAGCAGACTCATTGCTGAGCTCTGAGCTCGATGAGCAGCTTGATCACAAGACCCTAAGATCATGATCTGAGCAGAAACTAAGAGTTAGACACCTAACTGACTAAGCCACCTAGGCTCCCCTCCGTGGTTCTTCCCATGGCTGTCTCTCTGTGTATGCATATTATCTGGTGTCTCTATGTCCTAATCTCCTCTTTTTAGAAGGACAGCAGTCCTATTGGATTAGGGCCCACTCTAATGACTGAATTTTAACTTAATTACCTCTCCAATGGCCCTATGTCCAAATATAGTCACATTCTGAGGTACTGAGGTTAAGACTTTAGCATATGAATTTTGGGGAAACATAGTTCAGCCCTTAACAGCACCCCAATCTGGATGAGCCTAAAGGGAAAGAACAGCAAAACAAAGGCAGTAGGGGATTTTTTTTTAAAGGAGAAGCAGAGAAGATGAGCTATGAATAGAGATTCTGGAGTTCATTGCACGCATGCTTGCAAATCTACCCCAAACCCCCTGTCATGCTGACCTAGAGTCACACATACATCCCTCCATCTCACTGACCCAGTCTTTGGCTGCCTGCCTCTCCCCCTCCTTCCTAGAAGTGCCTGGCACACTCCTACATAAAGTGTTTCACAGCAGTTTCCAGGTGAGGACTCCCAAGGGCAAGGGAGAGTCAACGAAAATGACCTGCTGCAAACCCCAAATCTCTTTGACATAATGTGGCTTATCATTTTAAAATTCATATACATTGATAATTCCATTTCATAAAATAGCAATTTTTATAAATGTAAAGAAACAAAATTTAAATATTAAATCAATTACAATTAATAATTAATGCAAAAAATGTTTAAGTCACTTGTCATCAGGTAAAACTGTCACCATAGGAAGACAGTCAAATATATTCAGCATCCTCATATATCTTCTGACAATCCCTACTTCCACCCCTGGGTAACACACACCAGTTAAAGAAGCATCACGCAGACATCCATTCTATTCAGAGGGAGGATGGGAATAGAACAGGCCACAGCAACTGCAGAGGAGGAACAAATGCTGGCCAGCCTTCTGGGGGCATAACAGCTGCCTTTTCCTTCACCCAGGCACACCCAGTACAACAGTCAGGACTCATTTTTCACTGATCCCTGAAAAGTGTTTAAGGATAATCTGCACATCATTGGTTTCAGTAAACTACCAAGATATACATGCTGACCTATGTTTGCTAATTCAGAACTAAGCAATCCTTTTTTCAGATCACTTCTTTCTTTTATCCCATAATCTCAACATTCTTTCACTTGTGAAATTTATATAAAAAGTAGGTATATTGGGCCACCTGGGTGGCTCAGCCTGTTGAATGTCTGCCTTCGGCTCAGGTCATGGTCCCGGGGTCCTGGGATCAAACCCCATGTTGGGCTGCCTGCTTAGTGGGGAGCCTACTCCTCCCTCTTCCTCTGCTCCTCCCTGCCCTGCTCGTGCGCGCGCTCTCTCTCTCTTAAGTACATAAATGAATAAAAAATCTTAAAAAAAAGAGTAGATTTATTTAAAGACACAAGGTGAGTAAAACCTAATTCTGAACATGATCTTTTAATACTGAAGTTTCATTGTAAAGAGTGTTTGCTCCTATACCATAAACCTTCTGGCACCCATCATCTACTAATTCTTCCCCAGCAACAACAAGGTGAATGTTATGTTATTTATAATACTAGGTCTTCTGATTAGATGGATCTACATGTTTTAGAAGAACTGGCTTTAATGCTCCATGTCACTTTTCCTATATCTGGGGCTCATGTCTTCCCAAGGACTTACCCTTCTCCTCCCTCCTTCCCTCTATGTGGCATTGGTCCAAGTACTGCTCAAGCATGTGAGCTAGACTAATTACCTCAACCCTTTAGAGGTAAGATTGGAGAGCAATAAGAATAAGAAGTAATTTTGATTTTTTAGAATGTAAAATCAAATTCTCCCTTAGTGAGGTTATTCTAATCAAAGTAATAAATATCTTAAACTATTCAGCAGTTTGTAAACTTAATTCCTTGAGAGTATCCCTCCAACAAAGAAAGGAAAAAAGAAAGACACCCAGTACATCAATAGTTTTTAGATTGAATTAAATGATATTTGGATGTAAAAAAGTTCAAGCTTTCCAGAGTATTACATCATTCTCACTTCATTTTATGAGAGCAATATTTTTGTTTTCTTTCTTGTATCTAAACTGATTTAAGGGGGCACCTGGGTGGCTCAGTTGGTTAAGCATCTGCCCTCAGCTCAGGTCATGATCTCTGGGTCCTGGGATTAAGCCTTGAGTTGGGCTCCCTGCTCAGCGGGGAGTCTGCTTCTCCCTCTCCCTGTGCCCCTCCCCCCTGCTTGTTTTTTCTCTCTCTCTCTCTCTCTCTCAAATAAATAAATAAAATCTTTAAACTGGTCTTAGGAATTTAGTTTGGAATAGTGACTTTCTCATTTTATCTTATGACTTTTTAGACCATTGCCAAAACACTCAAGATAGTTTGTGAAGTGTTATCATCTGACCATGACAGTGGACCTCCTCGGATCCCATTTAGCACCTTCCAATTTCTCTACACATATATTGCCGAAGTGGACGGGGAGATCTCTGCCTCACATGTCAGCAGAATGCTGAACTACATTGAACAGGAAGTGTAAGTAAACTTTTACCCATCAGAGGGGAAAGAACACTGGGTAAACAAACCTAGCAGGCCATGATACAGTGAGGTTACTGTATTACACTGCTCGGAGGACGGAGCAATGTTGTGAAGAACAAGCACTAAGAACCCAAATGAGACGGGAAGAACAGTATAGGACAGTGATCCTGGTGATGAGTTGGAAAGGCCACTTCTCAGGCTGCCGCCTGAAATTGTCCAGTCACAAACTCGGGCAGGACCCAGGCCTAGGTGTCTCAGCAAGCCCTTCAGGTGACACTGACTCACACTCATGTTTACCAAGTAGGGGAGGAGTGGAGAAGGAGAAGAAGGACCGGGCTGCCCAGAGATCAGACAAAAAGAGGGCAATGAGGATAGGAGCCACACAGAATTCATTTGGAGTGGGAGGGTTAACATACTGTCTTTCTTAAGATTGATTGTTCAATGAACTAACCTCGGATACATTTTTCCCAAACAGGATTGGTCCTGATGGTTTAATCAAGGTCAATGACTTTACCCAAAACCCTAGGGTTCGGCTGGAGTAAAAGCACAGTTTGGGCCATTTTAAAGGAAGATAACAGATGATTGGGTTTCAGAATGGCCAAACCCCAGGCACCATCCAATGTCAATTTTCTTGTACAACTGGCACACACGAATAAACAATTAGGCAAACATATGAACTCGGAAATGTGCAGAATTAAGATGTGAAATTGTTGGAACGAAACACCTACATTCACAGAAGATGAGTATTCTTCCCACATGGACACTGAGCAAAGGTGGCCATCAAAGCATGGTTAGAAAATGTATCTCCAGTTGAAGCCAGGCTGGCAGATTTTCATAGGGAATGTGTTAACCAGACACAGTTTTGTGATTATTAAGCATAACTGGGACAAGTATCTTCTCCATAGTCAATCCACATTTTTATCAGTTTAGTCCCCCATTTGTTGGTACGGTGCTACTCATTGACTCATGCACTCACTCACTAATATTTGTTAAGGTTAGCTAAATGTGAAGAATAAGATGCCAGATAAAATACAGGACACCCAGTTAAGTTTGAATTTTGGATAAGCAAATAACTTTTTAACATTTGTTTTGTTTTGTCTTCATGCTAAAACTGTCAACCCCCGGTAGGAGCTACGCTGGCTTCTGGGCATATACAAATAAATCATATCTGAATTTTTGCTCTCAAGGAGCTCACTGTCTAACATGAAGACAAGACATGAACTCAAATCACTTTTTTCCTTTTTTTTTTTTTTTTAGAGAGGGGAGGGGAGAGAGCGTGCACACAGTGGGGGGAGGTGGGGCAGATGGAGAGGGAGAGAATCTTAAGCAGGCTCCATGCCCAGCACGGAGCCTGACCCGGGCTCAATATCACGACCTGAGATCATGACCTGAGCCTAAATGACTGAGCCACCGAGGTGCCCCTGAACTCAAATCACTTAAAGGCAAGTCACTCCACGAGGAACCATACATAACTTGTTTCAGAGATAAGTATTAAAGTGAGGATGTCAGCAGATTTTTCTGACACCATATACAGATGTAATGGGACCCTCTCAGGACTTGCCCTGTGTGAGCTGAAGACCTCTGACAAGGTCATTGAAAGATTTTTCTTTCTTCCAGGAAGCAGATGAGATGAACAGGCTGTGGGATTATTATTCTTAAGGCCAGGTGTGCCAAGGTTGCTGGTTTCCTTCTCTCTGCAATGCACTTCTTTCTTGAAAGCTGTGTAAGAATCATGTTAGCAACCTTTTCCTATACACATACCCTCCTTCTGAATGGGGGAGAAATTCATCTATTAGTGTCTCAATCAGCAAGAGAAGATTGTGAAGGGATGTTATCATTAAATCCTTTATTTTAGTCTAGAGTGAAGTAATAAAAAGAGCTGAAACACATTCTATCTGCCCTGGTCATCCGGCTACACCAGCAGTGGGTGGGCAACAACCAGGTCCCCCCTGCCATCTGCACCTTAGCCAAAGCAGCCAATCATTTATATCCACTCTGGCACATTAGGCTGTTGGAAAAGTCGAAAGCCCTAGAGGCGAAACCTGGCACTGTAATTGTAACTTCAACCTGCCTCAGTCTCTCGGTTTCTCTTTCACTGTGATCAAAGAATTCAAATATGATCTTGTCTGGGAGTAGGGAGTGGGTAGTGAAAGGGAACAGAGGGAATAGCCCCACCTTGAAAGGCCCTAAAACAAGGCCAAAAACGTAAAGCAGAAGGGGCCTTTGTATGTTTGAGAAAAGAGACTGAAACTAGAAACTAAACCTCAATAGCCCTGAGCATAATCCACCAAGAGTGAGGCTAATGAAACAACTGCCATCAAAGCAAATACTGGCCCCAGATATCAAGTCACTGATCGTACTGTGGCCATTGGTGGAAACTAGGCACAACTGGCAGTGCCACTTGTTCATCTTCTAAGCCACCACTTGATGTCTCCCATTTCCCTCTCCTGCCCTGGCTTACTGTGACAATGCTTCCTCTATGCCACTGAGACAGCTAAGCCACAGATGCTCATTAGAGACAGCCTGTAATAGCACATCTGCCATCCAGCCTACTTCAGAGGTCATCCCGAAGGTGAAAGGCAGCTTTGGCCTCAACCTGCCCTGTGCTGTATTAACAATATTATCAGGGATGCCTAGGTGGCTCAGTGATTGAGCATCTGCCTTTGGCTCAGGCCATGATCCCGGGGTCCTGGGATCAAGTCCCGCATTGGGTTCCCCGTAGGGATCCTGCTTCTCCCTCTGCCTATGTCTCTGCCTCTCTCTCTCTCTCTCTCTGTATATCTCATGAATAAATAAAAATCATAAAAAATATATCATCAATACTGTATTAATGATAATTGCCAAGATGCATTAGGCACTTATTATGTACGGCCACTATGCACAATGCTTTACATACATTTTCAAAATTGTCTTTACAACCTGACCTTGTAGAGTCAATATCATTCTCCCCATTTTACAGATAAAGAAACAGCCTTAGAGAAATTAAGTTGCTCACTGTCAATGGTGAGAAGGAGTTTGAATTCAGGTCTGTCTGACTCCCAAGCTTGGGTTGCTGTATTTGCTCAATGCCTTTTCTAGTAGTTTCTCTCCAGGAACAGCCTCTGAGATAAAGATTTAAGTGCAAGTGGTTTATTTAGGAGGCAATCCCAGGAAGAATGGAAAGGGAGTAGGAAAAGTAATATAGTGATGGAAAGAAAGCCAATAGACAGTGTGTTATCAAGCTACTTATCCCTAAAGCCCAGTCATGTTGGAGGACTCTGGGAGACAGAGTAGAACACATGTAAGAATTATCTCAATCTGAGGGATGAAGAAGCTCTTCATCATTGGCTGCAGGCTGTTTCCTCACCAAATTCCCATCTGTCATTGACTAAGGGTTGTTTCCAGAGGCATTAACTTACTGGCATTTCCAGCTTGCCTGGCTTAAGGCCTGGGCTTGCTCTTTTTGCTGTAGAAATAAAAAGCTCTCAGATAGGAAGTCATCACATTTGCATGGGGGTACCACCACCATCTGCTACAACACCTTACAGAGATACTAATAAAACAAAATTTTAGCATTTTCATCACAATTGTTTCTTTCCTCATGTCAGGCACAAGTCGAATAGGAGCTGCAGGGCAATAAGTGACTGACACCATGTGTATTCAAATCACACTTGACCCTCAAACCCTGGAACATTGTCCCAAACCAACAGTTTCTTCCTTACATGAGATCATTCCAAAGGGGCTTGCTTGGTCCTTGCTGCTAATAGACCCTTGTCAGATCCATCCCATTGGCCTTCCTATCATGGACCAGAAATATTTGAATCCTAGCATGACCTCACTTAAGCTGTCAAACTGAGACCCCTCAGTAAGATGTGGTTATGTTCCTCCTTTAAAAAGAAAAGCATTCAGAAAGGAATAAAATCAAGATTTTATAAAGAAAAAGAAGTGGGCTCTTTCTTTCCTAAATTAAGCTATTTTGATTAAAGTGAAGACTACAGATACATTTAAAGCTTCAGTGGGAAATGCAAAGATTATGGCTTAATTCCATTTTCTCTGTGCTTCTTATTCTTTCTCCTTGATCCTGCGTAATCAGGTAGTTTCTCTAACTATCCTTAGTTAACCAACATCCAAGATCACCAGTGCCCTGCAACAGAAAGAGCTGGGCAATCACATGTGGAAAGTTGGTTTTGAATTAGGCATGAATAGGATTCTGAACCTAAAATCCTTGGAGAGGTTCCTGAAGGTTTCTGATAACACTATATATACATATTTATATGAAATGTGCACATTAGCATTTTTCTGGGGGAAAAAACAAAGTTTTAAAAAAATTATCAAAATTATATATGATCAAAAAGGTTAAGAAATCTTGGGTTGGAAATAATTCCAGAAGGCACTAAATGGCTTAAGGAAAAGCAACAGGGCAGTGTCAGATTTTTCTAGGCAGAACCTGAGCTCATTCTTCTAATATTTAATTTATAATTCAGTCCACAGCTTCTTTCCTTTTGAATCTTGTATCTTGGCTATAAATCTTAACTGTGTTTTTAGATTTTCATATACTTTGCAATTGTGGTTGTCTTCTATAAACTGGAGCTTGGTTATATGAATAAAGACTTTCACACTTCAGAAGTGAGCCAATGAGAAAAGCTATTGGCCCAATGCTCTAAATTATAAAACATTGCCTAGACCAAGCAGAGTCACTAACCGTGACACTAGAGGGACCTAAAGTTCCATATCAGGCTAGAGGGCTGAGTCCCGAATAATACTAATAACAGACCATCAGAATAATGGTAAATAAATAGCCATATAATAAGAGTTGGAGACATGAATACCCCACTTACAATAATGGATACAATAATTAGACAAAAGATGAATACAGGACTTCAGTAATACAATAAACCAAGTAAATCTGACATATACAGAACATTTTTTAAATATATTTTTTATTGGAGTTCGATTTGCCAACATATAGCAAAACACCCAGTGTTCATCCCATCAAGTGCCCCCCTCAGTGCCCATCATCCAGTCACCCCCAACCCCGCCCACCTCCCCTTCAACTACCCCTTATTCGTTTCCCACAGTTAGGAGGTCTCTCATGTTCTGTCTCCCTCTCTGATATTTCCCACTCATTATCTCTCCTTTCCTCTATAATCCCTTTCACTATTTTTATATTCCCTGAGTGAATGAGACCATATAATGTTTGTTCTTCTCCGATTGACTTACTTCACTCAGCATAATCCCCTCCAGTCCTATCCATGTTGAAGCAAATGACAGAACATGAAGACTCCTAACTCTGGGAAACGAACTAGGGGTGGTGGAAGGGGAGGAGGGCGGGGGGTGGGGGTGAATAGGTGACGGGCACTGAGAAGGGCACTTGACGGGTTGAGCACTGGGTGTTATTCTGTTTGTTGGCAAATTGAACACCAAAAAAAATAAATTTATTATTAAAAAATGGTGGGTATTCATCGTTTCTAATGGCTGAGTAATATTCCATTGTGACATATACAGAACATCTAACCAACAACAGCATATACATTCTTTTCAAATGCACATGGGACACTTTTTAGATTAGACCAGATGTCAGGCCATGAATTAGGTCTCAATAGACTTAAAAAGATAGATTATCATACAAAGTACTTCTCCAACTACAACAGGATAAAGTTTGAAATCAAAAATAGAAATGAAAGGGTCACAAAAGTGTAGAAATTAAGCAACATACTCAACTAATGGATCAAAAAAGAAATCAGAAGAGAAATTAGAAAGCACTTAGAATTAAATGAAAACAAAAACAGAACATACCAAAAATTGTGCGAAAGTAGTATAAATAGTGCTCAGGAAAAAATTTAGAGCTATAAATGCTTACATTAAAAAAAAAAGAAAGATCTGGGGCACCTGAGTAGCTCAGTCAGTTAAGCATCCAACTCTTGATTTTGGTTCAGGTCATGATCTCAAGGTCACGAAACTGAGGCTCCCAGTGGAGCCTGCTTGAGATTCTCTCTTTCTCCCTCTGCCTTTCTCCTTATTTGAGTGTGCTTTTTCTTGGGCGCTTGCTCTAAAATAAATACGTAAACACATAAAATATTTTTAAAAATCACAAATCAGCCACCTAACTTTATAATTTAAGGAACTAAGAAGAAAAAACGGAAACTGAAGTTAGCAGAAGGAAAGAATAATAATTAGTACAGAGATAAATGAAATAGAAAATAGAGAAACAGTAGGGAAAATCAATGAAACCAAAAGTTGATTCTTCAAAAGATCAATAAAATTGATAAACTTTTAGCTAGATGGATCAAGAAAAAATAGAAAAGACTGAAATTACTAAAATATCAGAAATGAAAGTAGAGATGTCACGACTGATTCCACAGAAATAAAAAAATATTATAAGGTAGTATTATGAACATATTGGATAACCTATACGAAATGGGATAAATTCCCAGAAATCAAAACCTATCAAGATTAAATCATGAAGACATTGAAAATCTGAATAGACTTATAACTAATAAAGAGATTGAGTCAGCAATCAAAATCTCCTGACAAAGTCCTGGACCTGAGGGCCTCACTAGTGAATACTACCAAGCATTTAAAAAAGAACTAATATGGCAACCCCAGTGGCACAGTGGTTTAGTGCCACCTGCAGCCTGGGGTGTGATGGAGACCTGGGATCAAGTCCCCCGTTGGGCTCCCTGCATGGAGCCTGCTTCTCCCTCTGCCTGTGTCTCTGCCTCTCTCTCTCTGTGTCTCTATGAATAAATAAATAAAATCTTTAAAAAAAATAAAAAAGAACTAATATTAATTCTTTTTAAACTTTTCCAAAAAACTGACCCCTTTATAATATATTTTCTAAGACCAGCATTATTCTAATATCAAAGCTGAAGACACTACAAGAAAACTACAGATCAATATCCCTTATGAGTATTGATGCAAAAATCTTCAACAAAATACTAGCAAATTGATTTCAATAGCATATTAAAAGGATTATACACCATGACCAAGTGGGATTTATTCCTGGGATGCAAGGATGGCTCAACATATGAAAAATGGTCAATATACTATATTAACAGAATGAAGGAAAAAAATCCACATGATGATCTCAACTACTCTGAAAAAGCATTTGACAAAATTCAACATCCTTTTATGATAATACACTCAACAAAAGAGAAATAGAAGGGAACTACTTTGGGGCATTTGGGTGGCTCAGTTGGTTGAGTGTCCAACTCTCGGTTTCAGCTCAGGTCATGATCTTGTGGTTGTGGAATTGAGCCCTACTGGGCTCTGTAATCTGTGTGAAGTCTGCTTCAAATTCTCTCTCCTTCTCTCTCTCTCTCTCTCTCTCTCTCTCTCATAAATAAATGAAATCTTTTTTTTTTAAAGGAAACTACTTCAACAAAATAAAAACCCGACATGAAAAATCCACAGCAAACATCATACTCGATGGTGAGACTGAAAGCTTTTCCTTTAAGGTCAGGAACATGGCAAGAATGCCCATTTTTATTACTTCTATTCAATATAGTATTAGAAGTTCAAGCCAGAGCAATTAAACAAGAAAAAAGAGATAAAACACATTCAAATTGGAAAGGAAGAAACAAAATAATCTTTGTTCACAGAGCATATGATATTATGTGTAGAAAACCCTAAAGATTCCACCCAAAAACTGTTAGAACTAATAAATGAAAAAAAAAGAACTAATAAATGAATTTGACAAAATAGCAGAATATGAAGTCAACAGACAGAAGTTAGTTGCATTTCTATACAACTAATAATAAACAATCAAAAATGAAATTAAGAAAACAATTACATTTACAATAGGCTTCAAAATGAATAAAGTACTCAGGAATTAACTTAAGGAGATGAAAGACTTATACAATGAAAATTTCAAAACAATGATAAAATAAATTAAAGACATAAATAAATGCAAACACATCCCATGTTCATGGATTGAAATAATATTAAGATGTCAATATTATCCAAAGAGGTTTACAGCTTAATTGTTATCATAATCCCAGTGACAGTTTTCGCAGAAATAGAAAAACTTCCTAAAATTCATATGGAATCTCAAGGAATGCTGAGTAACCCATACAATCTTGGAAGAAAACAAAAAAGCTGATGATTCACATTGCTGAGTTCAAACTTATTACAAAGCTACTTTAATTAAAAGTGTGGTACTAGGATAATGGCCAATATACAGACCAATGGAACTGACAGTCCAGAGAAAAACCTTCAAATATATAGTCAAATGATTTTTTGACAAGGATGCCAAGACTATTCAATGAAGAAAACAGAGTTTTCTGAACAAAGAATTCCAGGAAAATTGATTAGCTATATGTAGAAGAATGAAGTTGGACCCTTACCTACACCACACATAAAAAATGACTAAAAATCAATAGATCAAAGACCTAAATATAAGACTTATGACAATAGAAATCTTGGAAGAAAACCAAAGGCAAAAGTTTCATGACATTGGCTTTGCCATTGATTTCTTAGATATGACACTAAAGATACAGGCAACGAGAGAAAATAGAAAAACTGAAAACTTCATGAAAATAAAGTTTTGCAAAAAAAAAAAAAAAGAAAGAAAGAAAGAAAGAAAGAAAGAAAGAAGAAAGAAAGAAAGAAAAGAAAAGATGGGATGCCTGGGTGGCTCAGTGGTTGAGCATCTGCCTTTGGCTCACGTCATGATCCCAGGGTCCTGGGATCCAGTCCCACATCAGGCTTCATGCAGGAAGCCTGCTTCTCCCTCTGCCTATTTCTCTGCCTCTCTGTGTGCCTCTCATGAATAAATAAATAAAATCTTTAAAAAACCCTAAGTTTTGTACATAAAAAGACTATACCAAGACATTGAAAAGACAACCCACAGAATAGGAGAAAATATTTACAAATTATATATCCAATAAGATATTCATGTACATAATATGTAGAGGACTCCAAAACTCAACAACCAAAATACAAACAACCCAGTTAAAAATATGGGCAAAGATTTGCTTTGACGTGGATGGAACTGGAGGGTATTATGCTGAGTAAAATAAGTCAATCGGAGAAGGACAAACATTATATGGTCTCATTCATTTGGGGAATATAAAAAATAGTGAAAGGGAATAAAGGGGAAAGGAGAAAAAATGAGTGGGAAATATCAGAAAGGGAGACAGAACATGAGAGACTCCTAACTCTGGGAAACGAACAAGGGGTGGTAGAAAGGGAGGTGGGGGTGACTGGGTGATGGGCACTGAGGGGGGCACTTGATGGGATGAGCACTGGGTGTTATTCTATATGTTGGCAAATTGAACACCAATAAAAAATAAATTTAAAAAACATGGGCAAAAGACTGTTGTAGGAATGCAAACTGGTGTGCTCCTCAAAAAAGGTAAAAATAGAACTGCAAACCAGCAATTGCACTATGAGGTATTTACCCAAAGGATACAATCATAGTGATCTGCAGGGGCATCTGCACCCTGCTGTTTATAGCCATATTATCAATAATAGCCAAACTATGGAAAGAGTCCAAATGTTCATCAACTGATGAATGTATAAAGAAGATGTGGTATATATACACAATGGAATATGACTCAGCCATCAAAAAGAATGAAATATTCCCATTTGCAATGATGTGGATAGAGCTCAAGTATATTATGCCAAGTGAAGTAAGTCAGTCAGAGAAAAACAAACGCCATATGATCTCATTCATATGTGGAACTTGGAAAGAAAACAGATCAACATAGGGGAAGGGGGAAGGTGGGGAAACAAACCATAAGAGACTCTTAGTAACAGAGAACAAACTGAGGTTGATGGAGGGCAGTGGGTGGGGGATGGGCTAGATGAGTGACGGGTATTAAAGAGGGCACTTGTTGTGATGAGCACTGGGTGTTATATGTAAGTGGTGAATCACTGAATTCTACTCCAGAAACCAATATTCTACTGTATGTTAACTCAAATTTAAATTTAAAAATGGGCAAAGGACTTGAATAGACATTTCTCCAAAGAAGGGAATGATCAATGATCAATAGCACATGAAAAGATATTCAGCATTAGTAACCATTAGGGAAATGCAAATCAAAATTACTATAACACTTCACATGCACTAGGATGGCTACTATCAAAAATGAAAAAAAAAAACAAAAAAAACAAATGGAAGTTAAGTGTTGGGGAGAATGTGGAGAAATTGGAATCCTATCCCTGTTAATGGGAATATAAAATGGCACAATCATGTGGAAAAAGAGTATAGTAGTTCCTCAAAAAATTAAAAATAGAATTACCATATGATCCAGAAATTTTGGGTATATACTCCCCAAAATTGAAAGCAGGGTCTGGCAGAGATATTGGCACACCCGTGTTCACAGCAACAATATTTACAATAGCTAAAATGTAGAAGCAACCCAGATGTCCATGCTGTAACATGGATGAACTTTTGAAGACAAATAATTATTTTATTTGCCAGTCACAAAGGATAAATACTGTGCGATCTCCTTTATTTGAGGTAGTCAAAATCATAGAGACAAAATAGAATAGTGGTTGTCAGGGGCTTCCTGGGAGGTGGAATGGGGAGTTGTTTAATGGGTATGCAGTTTGACTTTCATAAGGTGTAAAAAGTTCTGGAGATGATGGTGGTGATGGTTGCCCAACATTGTGAATAGGTTTAGTACCACTGAATTGTGTACTTAAAATTGGTGAAGATGGTATATTTTATGTTTTGTGCAGTTTACCACAATAAAAGAGTTGAGAAAATAAAGACCAAAAGGCTGGAAGCTATTACCTTAAAAACTAAAAACAGGGGAAAATAGGAAAAACCAAAAAGCAGACAAAATGGAGAGGAGAAGTATAAAATTCCAAAGAGGAGAATGGTACACCAGGTATATATAATTGCAAATTACTGAAAAGTGATGTTGATGAGAAACTTAAACACTCACGTTACAGTAATATGCATCATATATTGTTGTTAATATATTTAATATATTTATACATATATACACAGTTGGCAAAAATCTAGAAGGGAATGTACCAAACTGCTAAGAGTGGTACTCTCTGGGATCATAGGGCGATTTTTTCTTTCTTATCTATATTTTCTAAAATAAGCACGTGCTAAGAAAAATGACTGTAAATTTTAAAAAATCAAGTCAACGTCAGGAAAAACCCCTGTAATCTCAAGTAACTATGTTAAACACTTATAGGAGAGGGATGAAGAAGAGAGAGGTCTTTCCAGTCTAATTCAATAGAAAGCTAAATTTATCAAACACCTAGTTTCCCGAAATCAGTATTCTAGTCTTTGGATTTTTACATTCATTGTAATTAAGACTTTCAAAATGTACCTCTTAGCTCTTCTTCCTATTAAAAATGTAATCAGTTGGGTTATTTAATTTCTCCCCAATTTGATTTCCCAAAACTCAACGTCTTAAGCAAAGACTAGTCCCCATTAAAAATTGTGAAGCAAAAAAAAAAAAAATTGTGAAGCAAGCTAATGTGAATAGGGAGGGGGGATCCCTGGGTGACTCAGTGGTTTGGCACCTGCTTTCGGCTGAGGGCGTGACCCTGGGGTCAAGTGATGGAGTCCCGCGTCGGGCTCCCTGCATGGAGCCTGCTTCTCCCTCTGCCTGTGTCTCCTCTGCCTCTCTCTCTCTCTGTCTCTCTTGAATAAATAAATAAATCTTAAAAAAAAAAAAAAAGCATGCGGGGTCATTCTTCATTAAGGGTCATTACTTCGAATGCAGAGTAAACAACTATGCACGCAAGTAAAGCAAAAATCCCAACTAATAAGCACCATTCCGGGTGCAAGGGCTACAGTGAATAATTTCGAAATGTCCATCAGAATCATGCAAAGATGATGATGAATCATGCAAAATCGAGTGAGGGCGCGTAAACTCATTCAAAACACGGAGCTGAACCAACTCCTTCGGAAACCTATGCGCCCTCTCCTTCAGTCCCTTCCCCTGCAAGGCCCTGCGAGGTCCTGTCGCCACTTCCCCCAGCGCATTCAGGGGGGCCGTTCGCCACCAGAAACCCTCGCGACCGGGCCCCGAACTCGGTGCTTTCCGGGATTCAGGAGCCCGGCTCCTGCTCGCGCTGGGAGCCCACTCCGCGCCCCGCCCACCTAGGCCCCGGCCCCGCCCCGCCCGCTGGCCCCGCCCACCCTCGCCCGCCCCCGCCCCGGCCCCGCCCCGGCCCCGCCCCAGCAGGGCCCAGCACCCGCTTCGGCTCCAGCCGGCCCCGCCCCCGCCCCGCCCCCGCCCCGCCCACTCGCATTCTGTGGGCTTCTCCCTCCCTCCCTCCTGTGTGTGACGAGCCGGCGGCCGGGAGGGGTCTATTGCGCACGCCCAGAGCGCCGCGCGGGGGAACCGAAGAGGCCTCCTCTCCGCTCTCCCGAGACTATGAGGCGCGGCGTGGGGCGGGCTCCTTCCCGGAAGCGGAAGTTCGGGGGCGGGCCCAGGGCGGCCGGGAGTCCGCGGCGGTTAGTTCCTCGTCGGGCGGCTCTGCTCCCCTGGGTGCGGGGCTCGTCGGCGGCGGCGAGGGATGGTCGGGTCCGGATGTCGGCCGGGCCAGGTGAGGGCCGTGGCCCCGCGGGGTCCACGTGGGCTAGAGACGGATTCAGGGGGCGGTACCAGCGGGGACGTGCGGCGGCGGTAGACGCGCGGAGCTAGGGGCGGGAGGGGGGGGCGGGGGGGGGGGTCCCTAACGTTAGCGACCCGGCCGCGTCCGGGCGTGCGGGGTCGAGTCCCGCTCCGCCGTCGGCGCCGCAGGTCGCTGGTCCTCCGCCCCAGCCGCTGGCCACCTGGACCAGGTGCAGAGAGCAGAAAGGGCCCCCACTTCGCGCCCCGCGCCAGCAGCCTCCAGCCCTTCTCAAATGCACGCCGAAGAGTTCACTTTTCTGCCCAAAAAACAAACACACGAACGCTGCTTTTTCAGGGTAAAGGTCTCGGTTCTTTGGACTGTCAACACAGCTGTTTTTCTTTGTTTGTTTTTGGACCCCAGCAGTGCATTCCTTACCGTCCCGAATGCACGCAGCCCTGTGGCCTGTTGGTCCCGCAGCGCCCCGTGCGCCCCCGTGCGCCCTCCTGTCCCCGCGTCTGCGCCTTCTCTGCCCGGCCTGGAATGCCCGCCCCCCTCCCGCCCCTGGGCTCCAGGGCTCCAGGGCTCCAGGGCTCCAGGGCTCCAGGGCTCCAGGGCTCCAGGGCGGCGCTCGCGCATCCCCATCGCATCCCCATCGCATCCCCATCGTTCGGGGGCTTCTTGCCACCACGCCTCGTGCGCTCCGTGCTAATCCTAATTCGGGACGCTTTCCAGCCTACAGACAGTTGCTGCCTTGTTTGTCTACTCCCTTTACTCCACAGCTTCTCTCTGTTATCTTCAAAGCCTAGGACAGCACGTGGCACCTAGATTTTTCAGGTACTGAATCAAAGACACTCGCTATCCACAGTGGTCTTGCTCCTCTTTGAATACACCCACCTGTCCCCCCCCCCTTCTTTATTTCTTTTTTTTTTTTTTCCCCAATCTCCCTTCACTTATCAACTCACCTGTAACGCTGTGTTCCCCATTAGTGTGGATCTTACACGGTTTTTTTTTTTTCCCAAGACTTGGCTCAAGACTTCCTTCGTGAGTACTTGCCCACCATCCCCACCCTTGTAGATCATCCTCTCAGGTTGAACGAGCTCCCAGTATGCCCAGTATGCGCAGTCCGCAAGGGGGAGGGAGGAGAAACACAGTGTTTGTGAACACCGTCACCTGCAGATTCCGATTCCACTTCTTTTATTTTTTTTTAATTTAATTTAAATTTTTTTTATTTATTCATGAGAGACACACAGAGAGAGAGAGAGAGAGAGGCAGAGACACAGGCAGAGGGAGAAGCAGGCTCCACGGAGGGAGCCTGTGATGGGACTCGATCCCAGGTCTCCAGGATCAGGCCCTGGGCCGAAAGCAGGCGCCCAACCACTGAGCCCCCCCCCCCCCCCCCCCCCCCCCCGCCCCGGGGCATCCCAAGCCAAGTACTTTTTACTTGTCTAAGCCTCCTTTCCCTTAGCTATAAAATAGGTGTAAGTAGGTATCAGGTTATGTCTCTCAAAGAAATGGGAAGATTAAAAATGAGAGAACCTGATGAAACGTCTGCCTCTCTCTTGGCTTAAATTGGTGCAGCAAAATTTGGCCCCCCTTACGGTTTACCACCGTCTGGAGGATAAGAATACCTGACATTTAGATAGCACTTGTGTGGTTGATGCTGCTCTTAAGTATTTTTACATAGTAGGCATAATTCATTTAATATTCATAATAGCCTTATGAGGCAGATATTATTACCATCTCCATGTTATAGATGAGGAATTTGAGGGATGAAGAAAAGTTCAAATGATTCTCCTACAGTTACAGAACTCATTGGTGGTGCAGCGGGATTCAGACCCAAGAGCTGGTGCCAGAGTCCACTCTTTCAGACATTACACTCTATTATAGGGTGTGGTTTAAATGGAAATGAAAGTCTTTGGGATACTCTAAATTATTCTACAAATGTAATTTTATCTTGTACTTGTTGGTAGGAAATAGAACTTGTAAGAAATGCTTATGCTTTTCTCACATAGCAAAGAAAAAAGATTAAATGATAACACCCAATGGAATTAAATGTGACATAAAGCAAAATGACTGTCTCATGCATTGTGATTTGGGGCACGCCTTTTGGAGAGTGTTTTTGTAATTCGTATCAAGGGCTAATAAATGAATAATAGCCTTTCATCAAATAAATAAGCTTTTAATCCTGACTATGAAAAGGCTTTTTTTTTTTTTTCTTTTTTTTTCTGCGTATGGAAAGGTTTATTTCAGGCTTTTCAGTTGTGAAAAACATGAAGCAATCCAAGGACATGTTATATTATTTACACCAAGGAAATACTATACAACCATTAAAAAAACATTTGAAGGTATGCTAATATGGAAACAGATTTAAAAATAAAATCATAAGATTTAGTTTTTGTGATTAACTAGTCATTATGACTAAAGAAATAATTCATAGGAAAAAAAAAAGATTGGAAGTCCCAGTAGCAATACCTTGGTTTCTAAATATTATCATGTACTTAAAGGAATATCATCATCCACTAAAAGGAACCACGCCTTCATGGAGGAATGGTCAACCCCACAGCTGAAGCAGGATAATTATATGATGAGCCTGGATACATCAAAATAAAAAGCATCTGCAGAGTAAAGGAAACAACAGAGTGAATGGTATCTTATGGAATGGAAAAAAAGATTTGTAAACCCTCTGTCTACTAAAGGGTTAATATCCAAACTATATCAGGAGCTCCTACAACTCAAAAGCAAAAAAACAAAGTAACTTGATTAAAAAATTAGCAAAAGACTTGAATAGACATTTCTTCAAAGATGGTGTATAAAAGGCGAGGAAGCCCATGAAAAGATGTTCATCATTACTAGTCATTAGGGAAATGCAAATCAAAACCGCAACGAGATAGCATCTCACACCTTTTAGGATGACAATTCTCATTGGCAAGGATGTGGAGAAATTGGAACCCTTGTAAACTACTGGTGAAAATGTAAAATGGTACAGCCGCAATGAAAAATAGCATGACAGTTGCTCAAAAAATTAAAAATAGACTTCTTATGCGATCCAGAAATTCTACTTTTGGGTTTTTATACAAAAGAATTGAAAATACGATCTCAAAGAGTTATTTGCACTTCTGTGTTTATTGCAGTATTCACAGTAGCCAAGATGTGGAAGCAACCTAAATGTCTATTGATGGATGAGTGGGTAAGAAAAAAAAATGTGTTATATACACACAATGGAATATTATTCAACCTTAAAAAAGAAAAAAATCCTGCCATATGCAACATGGATGAATCTTGAGGATATAAGTGAAATAAGCCAGTCAGAAGGGTAGATACTGCATTATTCAACTTACATAAGGGACCAAAGTAGTCACAATTATAGAAGCAGAGAGCAGAATGGAGATGTTAGAGGCAGGGGAATTTCTGTTCAGTGGGTGTAAAGTTGCAATTATGCAAGATAAATACATTCTAGAGAACTGTACGACATCATGCCTGTAGTTAACTATATGGTATTATGCACTTAAAAATTTATGAAGAAAGTAGATCTCATGTTAAGTGTTCTTACTACAACGAAAAAACAAACCAAAACCAAAGGATGAGCCCAGAGCACCTTGTCACAGAAAGTAAGGAATTACTCAAAAAAATAATGGGAACATGTTAAAATGATATGAGAGCCAGTCTGAAGAGACTACCACTGACAGAGTCTGGGACAATTGGAGCATCAAAATAAATAATGATGATAATAGATCATAACCCTTTGAATAAAATAGGAATCAACCAGTCCATACCAACAAACAATAAAGGAAGAGTGCTTACCTAGAGTTCAAGACCAACTAATACAATCGGAGAAGGACAAACATTGTATGTTCTTACTCATTTGGGGAATATAAATAATAGTGAAAGGGAATAGAAGGGAAGGGAGAAGAAATGTGTGGGAAATATCAGAAAGGGAGACAGAACGTAAAGACTGCTAACTCTGGGAAATGAACTAGGGGTGGTGGAAGGGGAGGAGGGCGGGGGGTGGGGGTGAATTTCGGGTGACGGGCACTGAGGGGGGCACTTGACGGGATGAGCACTGGGTGTTATTCTGTATGTTGGCAAATTGAACACCAATAAAAAATAAATTTATTATAAAAAGACCAACTAATAAATGTAGAAGGAATCATGTAAGGGGGCGCCTGGGTGGCTCAATGGTTGAGCATCTGCCTTTGGCTTGGCTCGTGATCCTGGGGTCCTGGGATCAAGTCCCACATTGGGCTCCCTGTAGGGAGCCTGCTTCTCCCTCTGTGTCTGTGCCTCTGTGTCTCATGAATAAATAAATAAAATCTTTTAAGAAAATTTTTTTTTGAAAAGGAATCATGTAAGTTACAGAATTCACCATTTCCCAAACAAGTAGATTAAGACAAGAATCCTCAATGGATGCTAAAGCTACTCCGTGAAAGTCTGATGAATAGGAAGTCTGCATAATCTCAAAGTATCTGCCCATGAAATGCTTAATACAAAGGTAAAAATAGGAACCTTAGAGTGAAAATCTGGCAGACGCCATCTTAAATAATCAAAGTTTACATCACCAGTAATGAGACAAACTCATACCATGTGCGTTCTCATATCAAGAAGGACAAAACTTCCCTTTTGTGGTATTCCTGCCAAAAACTTACAACCTGAATTTAATCATGAGGGAAAATCAGACAAGTCTAAAATGTCTGGGCATCCTGGCTTGAAGGTTATAAAAGGCAATGAAATGATAACCTGAGGAGCTATTCTAGATTAAAGAGACTAATGAAGTGTGACAATGTAAAGCAACCTATGATCCTGCATTGCACATGGACTGGCATTTTTGAAAAATAAAGGACGGTATTGTAATAATCATCAAAATGTGAATAAAGTCTATAGTTTATAATATAGTATCAGTGTTAATGTCCTGATTTTGATAATTATAATGGTTATATAAATGACCTCGTTTTTAGGAAATATTTAGGAGTAAATAATATCATACCTGCAACTTACCCTAAAATGGTTCAGAAAAACAATAATATATTTTTTGTATTGTATATATTTTGTTACTGAATATATTTTGAGAGAACATGGCAGATATAGTGAAATAATAGTTGGGGAATCTGGATAAAGTGTATACTGAAATTCTTTGTATTATTTTAAAACAATTTTAAAAAGTTTTGATGGAAATGTGCCATTATGATAGTTACTGTTGCAAGGTGCTGTTATCCTAGGTAATTTTCATTACTTGATTTTCTGTAACATAACCTCATGTATATTTTTTGGGGAAATATCTTGTAATCCTAGAAGTATACCATACATTTACCTCTGTATACTTTTTTAATTTTGAAAGATAATAATTGTGGTAGTTGTTTTTGGACTTGGTCCAGAGTATAGCAGCACCATGTTTTGGAATTTCATTTTGGTTCTGGCAAGGATACCAACATATGTATGTACCAAAAGGAAAGACCCTTAGGGTGTCCTGCAGGGACCAGCAGAGCAACACTACATAGAATCTTATTTCCTACAACATTGGTTCTCACGGCTGGCCTCATGACTTCATCATACCCCAAGTTATCTCAAGGAGAAGTATGACTCTACTAACCCAATTTTTAAGATGTATTCTCAGTTGCACATAACTCCAGATAGTTCAGTTGTTCCTGCTCAAAGCTATCTTGGGATGAAACATGTAAACATGTCAAGAAAAACCATAAATGTAACTGCCAACAGTGACTACTTCTGAAGGGTGAAATAAGGGAGTGAGTAGGGAACTTAATTCATCATTTAAAAGTTATATTTTAAATAGAGATCATACTTATAGAAGGTTAATGGATATTAAAAAGATATACCACGGAAAGTCTCCTTGCTCTGTCCTCCAGACTCAGTTTCCCTCCCCAGAGGCAAACAACAAACTTCTTGCTAACTTCAAGATACTGGATGCTCGTTGAAGCAAGTGCATTTTTTTTCTTTGTTGTACACAAAAGATAGCCCACTTATTTTACATTAAAAATGAAATTATTTAAAAAAAAAACAGTATTGTGGGCATCCTGGGTGGCTCAGCAGTTTAAGCGCCCAGGGCATGATCCTGGAGACCTGGGATCGAGTTCCGCATCGGGCTTCCTGCATGGAGCCTGCTTCTCCCTCTGCCTGTGTCTCTGCCTCCCTCCCTCTCTCTCTCTGTGTCTATCATGAATAAATAAGTAAAATCTTTAAAAAAAATAAAAAATAAAAAAATAAAATAAACAATATTGTTATAGGAGTTTGAAAAGAAAGAAAGTGGGATGTCTGGGTGGCTCAGTGGTTGAGCATCTGCCTTAAGCTCAGGGTGTGATCCTGGGATTGAGTCCCACATCGAGGTCGCCACAGGGAGCCTGCTTCTCCTCCCTCTGCCTATGTCTCTGCCTCTCTCTGTGTGTCTCTTGTGAATAAATAACTAGAATCTTTAAAAAGAGAAAAAAAAGAAAGATGTAGATAAAGAGGAGTAGTAGAGTTTTCATGGGCTGGTTTTGTCAGACACCCTAAATAATGTGGATAAACAGAATCATACTTATGAATTCTGTGCTATATGTTGAATTAACTTCTATGTTTTGAAGACTCGGGGAATGTAGAACATGTTCAGAGATTGAGTATAGTCCAGACTTACTGTCATAGGTACTTCTGGTTAAAATAATGCCTCAGCCTCATTTTCAGCTTGTGCTGTTTGCTTGACATTTGATGTAGAACAATAATTTATTAATAAGAGTTCAATAGTAATTATGAATTTATAGGATATATTACATTTATAAAAAATTAATAATGTATATCAAGTGGAATATTATTCAGCCTTAAGGAAAGGAATTTTGACACTTGCTACAAGACATTAGGCAAAGTGAAATAAGCTAATCACAAAAGGAAAAATACTGTATAATTCCACTTATATGAGTTTCCTAGAGTAATCAGATTCATAGAGACAGAAACTAGAAGGGTAGTTGCTAGGGACAGTGTGGGTGCTTGGAAGTTAATGTTTAATAGGTACAGAATTTTAGTTTGGCAAGGTAAGTTTCTGGAGGTGGATGTTGGTTGTATAGCAACATGAATATATGTAATGCCACAGAACTGTACACTAAAAACTGGCTACCATGGTAGATTTTATGTTGTGTTTTTACCACAAAAAGGAAACAACATTTCAGGTTTTGTCAAGACAGCCTATTGAGAATATAATTGAAAAATACTTGTATATTTACTATAATATAATGTATTATATCATAGGTGTTATCTTCAGGAAAACACACTGGACCTGCTAAATTAACCAATGGAAAGAGAGGGTAAGTATTTACAGGAGTTTACAACTTTAAGTCGTAAATCTCAAGAGACTTTTCAGGTCTTTGGGCCACACTAAATTTTGCCTACCCCGGAAAATGGGTCTCTACCTTCACAAACTCTGGGGAAGAAACTTCCATATCTACCCATGTTGATCATTTTAGTGTTTAACAGTCTTTATAGTCACTATAAAATTCTATATAAATCTATCTTATGGACAAGCTTTCTTATCAAACCTTCGCTGGGAAGAAAATGACTATTAATACGTTTTGGAAGAAAGTTTTGTAGTATTTGTGACAATATTAATGAACTTGTTTTCTAGGACCCGTTTAAGAAAGATATCACGTTTTAATGCAGATTTTGGCAATGCTATCCATTCTGATTCAGAAAGTCAGGTAAGACTAAACTGAATAGATACAATGCACACTATTTTAATTAATCTTCAGATAAAAGCTAAGAAGGAATAACATTTCAGAGGTAAAGTGTTGATTGCACTAAGGAAGTTTGAAGACTTTCTGCTTTGAAACATGTGTTCTACCAATAATAAATTGCTCCTGAAAAAAGAAATTTTAAAACCACATAATTTGTTGGGTTTTTATTTTCCTGCACTAAAATTCTGTGTATGAATTTCTAAATGACTTTCTCCTTACAGACTGAGACTGTACAGGGGCTTGATGGTTGTGCTTCTTTGCTGCGGGACATTTTGAGAAATGAAGATTCAGGTTTTTAAATTTTTATATACCTCTTTGCTAATCACTTTTCTCAAATAATTCTCTTAATGCAAATGAATTTTTGTCTTAATTATTAATAGGTTCAGAAAAAGCATATTCAGAAAATAGATATAATCCCAGATTTTTAGAAGGCAAAAGATTTGGATCTAAAAAGAAAGGACATGAAAAACATGTTCCTTCAGGAGTCCGGAAGGAAATTTGTAAGTTTTTTTTTTTTTTCCTTTTTGTTTAAATATAATCCTTGGGGCACCTGGCTGACTCAGTTGGTAGAGCATGTGACTCTTGATCTTGGGGTTGTGAGTTCAAGCCCCATGTTGGATGTAGAGGTCAGTTTATTCAGGTGTATATGTGTGTGCTTATGCTTCTCTTTATTCTGCTTCTAATTGCTGGGTAGTTACTTGGTTTACTGTCCCTTTCCCAAGAAGAAAGAAAAAGTGACTGACTAGGTTTTTAGAAGAAAAGGTTCTAACTCAGAATGACATTTAGGAGGTATATATAGAGTTATCTTTGTTCTCCTTGCCACTTAATTCCATAAATAACCATAAATTGGTTGTGTTTCATGTGCATACTTATAGATACTAATTGTTTTAAAATCATTTTA
The DNA here is from genome assembly GCF_003254725.2 of Canis lupus dingo. Classification (NCBI taxonomy): domain Eukaryota; kingdom Metazoa; phylum Chordata; class Mammalia; order Carnivora; family Canidae; genus Canis; species Canis lupus. Next base: position 27,198,029 of record NC_064275.1, on the reverse strand, counting down.
TGTGTATATATCATCAGTAGGTTTAGTAACTCAACCTGTTGAACTAGCTGCACAGTTAGAATACATGGTGTATAAGAAAGTAAAATTCCAAGTGGGAGGGGGGGATCCCTGGAATGGCTCAGCGGTTTGGTGCCTGCCTTTGGCCCAGGGCATGGTCCTGGGGACATTGGGTCGAGTCCCACCTTGGACTCCCTGCATGGAGCCTGCTTCTCCCTCTGCCTCTGTGTGTGTGTGTGTGTGTGTGTGTGTGTGTGTGTGTGTGTCTTTCATGAATAAATAAATTAAATCTTAAAAAAAAAATTCCAAGTTGGATAGCTAAGGAAAGAGGGCCTTCCAGTGATTGATGGTGAATATAGCCTAGGATGTTTTACACCCTCACCATTAACTTTGCTGACTTTATAAAATGTAATAATTCACCAAACAGTTTAGAACAAGTTTTGATTATATTGTCCCCTGGAGCCCTATAGAACAAGATAGCCCAAAATGGAGATGAAAAAAATCCACAATGGGAATTCAGATACACAAGAATGAGACGAATAGTTTCATGGTTCAAGCAGGCCAAAAATGTTAGTTAGCACAGCAGTGCATGATTAGAATCAGTTTAGACAAGAAGTGAAGTCTGGAAAACCATCCACAGCAATAGCCCTAGATGTTAAGAGATCTGGATCCATGCAAAGAGGCTAAGAAAATGAGAGTAGAGTATTTATCGGAGTAGACGTTGATATTCCAGAAAGTCCTGAGTTAGAGAACTAAGGCAGAGGGAGAACTGATCTATCTTACTACTTACTAATCTGCCTAGGAGGCTAGTCACTTGTAGCTTCATAGTATCTTGACGTGCCCTGTTGAAGAAGGTATTTGTATGCGTATGGCCATTGAGCACTTGAAGTATGGCTAGAAAAACTAAGGAGCTGAATTTCAAATGTTATTTAATTAAATTTAAATTTGAAAACAGATACTTGATCCAGTTATTAGAATACTTTTCAGTATGTTTGAAATAACTTGGATATATGAATCCACTTTTTCAACTATCAATTTTATTAAATGTAAATTCAGATCAGATACATTAGATTTAAAAGGTCTACTACAAAAATATCTCAAGTTTTTACATTAATTACATGTTGAAATGTTAATATTTTGGATCTGTTGATATAAGGACAACATTCAAGTTTTACCTATTTTTACTTTTTAGTATGGCTACTGGAAAGTTTAAAATTGTGTATTTGTTGCCATTATATTTCTATTGGGTAACATCGGTCTAAACTAGGGATCAGTATAATACAGCCTAGGTTATTTTATAATTAATGTTTTGTTATTTATTTTATAAATAACGTTTTATTGCAGTGCAGCCATGCTAATTCATTTATGTATTTTATAGGACTGCTTTTGTGCTGTAACAGTAGAATCGAGTAGTTGTGGCAGAAACCTGGTCTGCTAAGCTTAAAATATTTATTCTCTAACCTTTTAAGGAAAAAGTGTGCTAACCCCAGGTCTAAACTCTGAGAGTAGAGGCATTTCCCAGGGCCCAATGGACAAATAAAGGGATGGTAGCACCACTGGGCATTCCTCTGGTCTCTTTTTCTCAAGGCAGTTTATTTCTTGTCCAGGACATCCATTCTCAGGGAACTGTCATTTGGAATGTATGTGGCTGACAGTGAGCCATGGTAGCAACGTGTTAGATCCTAGCTTAACTGCTTGCTAGTCAAGAGTTCCAACAGAAAACAGATGGCAACACTCTTAAGATAATTCAAGGGGGGTTTATTTACGAAGGAACTCATTACAAAGGTGTGAATGGGGTATAGGGAAACTATGAGGGATTGTGCTAATCCATTGCAAGCACAGCAGCAGAAGCCTTAAGGGAGGGATGAGGTTGGGGAGAGATTACCGGGACTCAGATACTGTTGAATAGAGTAGGCTGCCTTGAGAAGAGCAATGAGTTTGATTTAAGGAACAAAGCCAGCCAAGACTGCCTCAAAGAGAGAGTTAGGAATAAGTACTCTGACTTTATGGTGCTTCTTTCTTTGGTACTTCCAAGATTCCCAGTGGGTGGGACCCAAGTGGTGACCTGTTGATGTGTATCAGGTCTGGGATTTGATTTTTAGTCTTACAGGCTAATAAGTTAATCTTACTATGTCATGGTTGCTGGTAGGAGATCCAAGACCCCTGGGTCAGAGACAAAGGACTTTATTACTCACACAGTAAATAAAGTAAGCAACATGTACATTAGCATATTTCTGTTGGTACTCCCACTACAATTCCCAAAGGGCTAATGTGATGGACCCAGGTAGATGCTGCTTATCCTATAGGTTTGTTTCAGCCAAGGAACACTGAGTTTGGGAAATCCATTGCTTTGGTAGGGAGCAGTAAGCAAACCTGTACTTGTCTCAGGGGAAGCATTATCTTCTCGCTCAAGGTTTTTCATTACAAATATAACCCTGAGAAATGGCCCAGGTAAAGACCTTCAGTCAAGGCCTTACTTTCTTGTATACTGGGCAAGATGTGTGAGAGCAGAAGAAACCCACGAAGGACTGTCTCTTAACGATGTAATCCATATAGATCAGCATCCCAGGGAGAGCAGGGTGGAGACGGGTAGAGGATGGATTTGGCAGAGCAGATGAGAGAAATATGCATCCTGGGTCCCTAGACTCTAAAACTTTAAGGAACTTATTACAGCATGTTAATTAGTATCTTATGTATTATTTTAATTTTAACATACATCATCTTACTATTTTATGTTAACCATCTTTTGGGGTGTGGCCTCCTTGTGTACTTTTAATTTTTTTAAGGATTATTTATTTATTTTAGAGACAGAAAGAACACTGAGCAGAAAAGCAGAGGGAAAGTGAGAGAGAGCCCAGCACAGGGCCTGAGATCACCAGTCACGCTGAAACCAAGAGTTGGTCACCTAACCCGACTGCACCACCCAGATGCCTCAGCCCTTGCGTACTTTCTATCTGAACCTGTCTGATCACTGAGGGTCTGTGGGGTCAAGGTCACCTACCTTGGAGCATACCTGGGAGTAAGTCAGAGACAGTTCAGAAATGCACTGAGCTTCTTCAGAGTGCTCCTGATATTTAAAGAAAAAAAATATTTTTCATATATTTTTATTTTTTATTTATTTATTTTTGAAGATTTTATTTATTTATTCATGAGAGACACAGAGAGAGGCAGAGATGCAGGCAGAGGGAGAAGCAGAGAGCTGGATGCGGGACTCGATCCCAGGACCCGGGGTCACAACCCAAGCCAAAGGTAGATGCTTAACCACTGAGCCACCCAGGTGCCCCAGAAAAAATATTTTTAAAATAAGCAACTTTTTCCATTTGATAACTGTTGAATGCTGTGGGCACATGGCTCTGCTTTTAGTAACATACATATATTGCTGCCCTTACCTTGGGGAAATAAACCACTAGAGGCAGGATACTTGGAGCATTGATTGCCCCCATCAAGGCCAAGTGTTCTTTTACATATTTCAAATTATAGTAAGCATCTAGCAACTCTTACCTGCAGTGTTGTTTGTTCTGCATTTGCGTTGCAGAAATTATCTTATTATCAGACAGTGCATGTATATCCAAGCAGTAGTGCTTATTTAGCAGCTAGGATGCAAGAAGTCTTGTGGACTGAATGATGAGTGGATCCTTTTGATGATTCTAGTTATTGACGGACGCCAGTTAGACGTATTACCACGTCTGTTAGGTAACAATTTCGTGTAGGATGCTTTGGTTTAATGAACAACAGTAAGAAAATGTACCTCATTTGTATTTGTGTATTAACAGGCTCATTTTGTTGGTGGTGATTTGGTGGTTTTTTAAATTTTAAAATGATTTTGTAGTAATATAAATGCAATCGTTTATATCCATTTATGGTTTTTAACTTGCCTGGAATAATTTCCTTTAAGATTTGCCTCTTGGGCAGCCTGGGTGGCTCAGTGGTTTAGCGTCGTCTTCAGGCGTGATCCTGGAGACCCAAGATCGAATCCCAAGTCAGGCATCCTGCATGGAGCCTGCTTCTCCCTCTGCCTGTGTTTCTGCCTCTCTCTCTCTCTCTCTCTCTCTCTCTCTGTGTGTGTGTGTGTGTCTCATGAATAAATAAATAAAATCTTTTAAAAAAAGATTTGCCTCTTAAATATAAATCTTCAGCATTATCAGTAGAATTTTATATAGACTGGGTTAATAAAGGAATAAATTAAGTCATTTTAATTCTAAGGCTTTGATTTTTTTTAAGAAATATGTTTGGAGTTTCTTAGTTTTTTTTGAATGATGACATCTGTTATCAAAGGCATGATACTGTAGCTCAGCTTTATCAGAAATTGTAAAAACCATCCCTTGAAGGTGAATGGGAGCCAATGCTTAATGCTTGTAACCCGTGAGTGTAAAATCTAAAATTCACCAAGTCAGACAATTCTTATCTAACAGACCATTACAGATGTTTATTAACCAATTTGTTGCAGCGTGTCTCTTCAGATAGTGAAGAATAACTTACTCCTTTTGGCTTTAATCATGGTAAAGGGCACATGTTTAGAGGTATAGTGTTGGTATCAGATGGGAAGATATGTGAATATGAAGTATTTACTTCTCTAAGTGACTTTGCAGCAATTTGGTGATAGATCTAACATTTATTAAGTTCTTACTATGTGCTAGAAGTTGGTGCTGCCTTTATTATAATCATTTTTATGATGAGGAAGAGGAGGCCAAGAGAGGTTAAGAATTTGCCAAAAGTTACTCAACTAATAACTGTTAGAGCTTGTACTCAGGCCTGGGAAATATATTCACAGGAATAGATCATCTCAAAAGGAAGCACACCTCAGGTCTAAATAGAAGCATCTACTATCTCATCCATTTTCATGGTCTCATAATAGTAATTTAGTAGTCTTTTTCTTTAAATTTTTTGTCTATCTTCATTGGTTATAGTAGTTAATATGCCTTTAACTTATTGCTTTACATATAAGTTTCTTGCTTTTAGCAATGTTTTTATTTTCAATAAGATATATATAATTGAGGAAGTTCATACAAATTTTTAAAACTTCACTTTTTAAACAATTAAGGAATAATGCATAAATCGAGTGCACAACTCGATAAAGTTTTGCATGTGCATACACCCATACATTCACCACCCAGATGAAGACACAACATTTTCAGCACCCTACCATGCCTCTGCCTCGTCATTAGTCTCACCACCACCCACCCCTCATCTTTAACCACTTTGCTGGCTTCTATCTCCATTGGAGAGCTTAACCTGTTTTTGAACTTCTTGCAACACAGTTATATACTATGTAGTCTGTGTCTGACATCTTTCACACATTATGTCTGTTAGATTCCTATAGGCAGTTGGACATACCAGTAATTTGTTCTTTCCCATTGCTGTATAGTGTTCCAGCATGAGTATACCACAATTTATGCATTTCTACTCTTCATAGCTATTTGAGTGTTATCATTTTTTAGCTACTGCAGAAAAAAGCTGCTGTGAACATTCATGTACACATCTTTTGGTAGTCACGAGCACTCATACCTGGGAGCACAATTGCTGTATCATAGGAATATATGTTTAGGCTGGGTAGGTCCTGCCAAAAGCTAGGTATTTTCTAAATTTATTTTGTACCTGATAACCAATGATCTACCAAGAATATTCTCACCTTTTAAAAAAGTTTGTGAAGGGGACCTAATTAGGGAAATAGATTTTGATACTGATCTATAGAGTAGTTATAGAACGTGGTTTTTCATACATTAGTTTATTGCAGGTTTCTTCTTTGTACTACTTTGTAGACTAATATAAGACTCTATGGGGGCAAATAATGAAGTATCAGATAAGACTCTGCTTATACTTTAGTCAGACAAGAAAATGGAAGATCAGCAATATAGCACAATGTGCAAGTGGTATATGCTGCACAGAGACACTGCTCTGGCATGGTGAAGAGCAGTCATAAGAGTAGAAGGATTGAAAAAGGGAAGCCTTCAGATGAGCCTTCGTGAATGGATAGAACTGAATTGGAAGGAATGGTTCATCATGAGTAATGTTACAGGAAGGTGAGAGAAGCTTTTTGGGTGTCTACGTTGGTCTGACCAGAATGAAAAATTTTAATTGGAGTTGTTAGGACGATGGTTGGAAAAGTTGGTTGTGGTGCTCAGGCTTCGGAAACTTTAAATGCCAGGTTAAGATTTTTGTCTGGGGGCCCAGTGTGTAGATTAATCACACTTTTATTCTTGTTCTCAAAGCTCTGATTTTTTTTAATTTTTATTTTTTATTTATTTATGATAGTCACAGAGAGAGAGAGAGAGAGGCAGAGACACAGGCAGAGGGAGAAGCAGGCTCCATGCACCGGGAGTCCGACGTGGGATTCGATCCCAGGTCTCCAGGATCGCGCCCTGGGCCAAAGGCAGGCGCCAAACCGCTGCGCCACCCAGGGTTCCCCTGATTTTTTTTTTTTTTTAATGATCCGAGCATCAAAATTGTTAAAGAGAATTCTGTCTCTCTTTTTCTATTTTTCCCCTGAGGGCATGAACTGGAGAAGGAGCAAGGTGAAAGAGTTTTACTGGATTTCAGAAATAACACCCTTAAAGAGGGGCCTTGTAACTGAGAGATTTTACAAATACCATTTAATAAATATTTTAAAGATGTAATACAGATAATTTTTGACTGGAGAACTCACACAATTTACTAACTATTTTTAAAAGAGAATTTGAGGTAATTTTCTTTAGGGGGTGATAGTAGTAAAGCCCTTCTATACTGTATATGATAAATTGAGCTATTTCTGAGAGTCTTTTTCTTCCCTAATATTTTATGGTAAAAGTTTTGAAGACTCGTGTTTCAAGAATTTGTTTTTGCTTCTTCCATATTAGTATCTTCAGGTAATAAAAAACGTATACCTAATGAAGCTTCTGCTGGAAGTGAGAGAGACTCATCAGATATACCACAAAATTGGTCATTGCAAGATCATTATAGAATGTATTCACCCATAATCTACCAAGCCCTCTGTGAGCATGTGCAGACTCAGATGTCACTGATGAATGAGTTGGCTTCAAAGAACAACTCTAATGGAATTCCTGCTGTACCTTACCACACCATGTCTGGTTCTGGTTAGTATGAATGATGTTTTAAAAAGCATGAATATAAACTTTAATTAAGTTGCCTACTTACTGTAAAAGCAGCATGAGATGTGATAACTTTTTCTCCCTCTTACCTTTTAGAATCTCAGGCAACTCTACATTCTAGTTACGGTTTATCTTCCTCCACCCCAGTCCAGTTACTTCAGCATCCATCCTGCCTTCCAATGGTTGATTCTGTGGGTACAGTTTATACATTATACGGATAATTATTTGCTTTTAGAAATTGTCAGTTTAAGAGAGAAATTAAATTTGATTGTATCATAATGCCCTAAGATGTAAATACTTAATTTTTCAAAAATTATATTTTACTAGAAGTTTTACTCTTCATTAAGGTCAATGGTGAAAGGGGGAAAGGGAAAGATATTAGCAGAAAAAAAGAAATCACCCATGCCTATCACTTAAGCACATTTGCTGTTAACATATTGATAGAGTACTTGCCAATCATTTAAATCTCTGGTTTTGTTTTCTGTTTTTTTTTTTTTTTTTTTTTTCCATTTTTTTATGATAGTCACAGAGAGAGAGAGAGGCAGAGACACAGGCAGAGGGAGAAGCAGGCTCCATGCACCGGGAGCCCGACGTGGGATTCGATCCCGGGTCTCCAGGATCGCGCCCTGGGCCAAAGGCAGGCGCCAAACCGCTGCGCCACCCAGGGATCCCTGTTTTCTGGTTTTTATTTAAGTTTGCTTTCTTTTAAAAATACAGTCATAATGGAACACCTGGGTGGCTCAGTGGTTGAGCGTCTGCCTTAGGCTCAGGCGTGATCCTGGGGTCCAGGCATCAAGTTCCACATCGGGCTCCCTGCAGGGAGCCTACTTCTCCCTCTGCCTGTGTCTCTGCCTCTCTTTCTGTGGCTCTCATGAATAAATAAATAAAATCTTTAAAAATATATATATATATATACATATAGTCATAAGTAAGTTATACAGTTTTATTTACTACCTTTTTACTTAGCACTTTATTGTAAACCTATTTCTTCTAATATATACCTTTTGTAAGTTTTTAATACTATAATACTCTATTTAGTAGATATACTGTAAACTGTGTAACTACTCCCCTATGATTAGACATTTAAGTAACAGGTTTTTACTACCATAATATTTCTATAAATATGTTTGTGCAAAAGCTTTTTGTATGTTTGAGCTTATTTTCTTGCAATGCAGTTTTCCAAAGTGGAAGTTTGTTTTCATCCCAAGGTAGACTGATTTTTGATACCTTTAAACCATGTGTGATATTTGAGTTTATTTTAGTCATGACCTTATAATGTTTCCATAGTGCAGAGTGAACTAATTAATAAGCTTTAAAAAACTAGAATACTGTGCTCAGGGAAAATCCAGCTTACTTGCTGGTAATCTATAACTCCATCCTGCAAAAATCATTTTCTAACATTTCTGGTTTGAATTTATTATCGTTAATGCCTATAAGTCAGTGCTCACATTTTTGAAGGCTTGTTTTTTTCTGTCTATAGGAGGTTCAGACTGATGGTGATAACCAGTTTGCATCACAGGGTAAAGCAGTTTCTATGAACTGTACTGATATTCTACAAAGTTCCATCAGTACTGGTCTTGGAGTTCCAAGTAGCCTGTCCAGAACAGACAAACCAGCTATTCCATCATTTCAGCAGTTGGGTCTTGTTAATGGAATTCTCCCACAACAAGAAGTTCCTAAGGAACCAGACTTATTAAAGTGTTTTCAAACATACATGAATCTATTGCATTCTTATCCGGCCAGTCAGACACACCGAAGCCCCACTCTGTTACCGCCAGCTTCCCTGTCCAATAATGAAGACAAATGCACCAAAGAACAAATTGCAGAAGTCACAAGCGAAGGAAAGGATTTAAACATACACATGCGAGATTTAAGAATAAAGGATGTGCAGAAGGCAAAAAATGTGAACCAGAGTGCTGAAAAAGCCAGAACTATAAAGTATTTGTTGGGAGAGCTCAAGGCCCTGCTAGCAGAGCAAGGTATATGAGCACTTTTAGAATAATTTTCTGAAGCATGGTGTCCTATGCTAAATATCCTAAATAGCAGTGTCCTATTATTTAGTCATCATTTATAATTTAGAATAGCCAATATGGAATTTGTGGTATTTTCCATAGAAATATATCTTGAGCTAATAAGGAAATGAGTTCTGCCTATTTTATTATTTTTTAGGTTTTGATCCCTCTTGTCTCCTGTGGATTTGAAATGTATAAGAAAGTGTCAAACAGTCTTTTACTTACAAGTGTGTATTCATTCTACTTGATTCAAAAGGACCTTGAAAAGATTCAGCCAAAGAGAATTGGTAGCCATAAACTTTTAGGGGTTAGAAGAGCCCAGAGGGTAATTGTAATTAATGCCCAGAACAGACTGGTAATTTTTCCTATTTAAAAAGATGCAGAGATTTTTTTTCCCATCATCTCTTTAATAACCAGTTGTTAAAAGGTTTAACAGATCTGACTTTGAGAAGTAATCCAAACTTCTTAACGTCGTTTTCAGTTTACTTTTAGGGTTTTTTAAAAAAATTAAATCAAGAAAAATGTCTAGATGGAGTTATGAGGTATTTGAGCCAAGTTGTAGTCGTTTATTTTCATTATGTGTATATGCTAAATAAAAGCTTTCACTTGGAGTGAGTTAGAGATTTGTCATCTTAGAAACCACAGTAATTGATTGTGGAAGCACTAACTGAATACCTAATATTTGCAGTCTGACAAAAAGAAATCCCAGATCTTAAAATGTGTTAGAAGAACAATGCACTATTAATTTGAAGGTTTAATATATTAAAATCTCCGTGTTTTCAGACCTTCAATTTATTACTATTTTCTTAACCAAATACTTAATCATAGTAAGAATAGTAAGAGTAACAATGTCAGGTGTCATTTATTGAGTATTTACCATGTGCCTGGCTCTGTGCTGAGTGTTTTATATGCATTACCTCACTTAATTCTGACAACAACCCCTTGAGGTATTATCTCATGGTGTTATCTCCATTTAACCTTGGAGAAATCTAGACTTCAAGAAGTTAAATAATTTGACTAAAGTTCTATTGCTTTCAAAATGGTGGATCCCAGGTCTCTGCCTCCAATGCTTATGAGCAAAACCACTGTACAAAGGATTGGTAGGGAACATCTCAGTAGTTTGTCACAGATGTTTATTTTGTATATGTACTTTATTTACATCAGGGTGTTAAAATACCCATGGGATTGAGTAAAGTTTTGTAATTTAGGATAGATATACTTTCTACCTCTTTTGAGTATAAGAGAGTTAGTATTTATTAAATGTTTTCAGTCCACAGAAAATTTGAATAAAGGGGCAAATATATAAAAGGACAAAAGATCTAAAATCCACCTTCTCCCTGTGTCTGTTTGCCACCTTCCAAACCATCCACTCCCCACAGTTAATAGCAAAAATGGTACTGTTTTTGATAGTGAGCACCAAATGAGGTATGCCTGGTTATTTTAAATCTACTTTATAAAATTAAATAATAAAACTTTATCAGAGTAGATCTTCCCTCAATATTTTGCCAAATTGAATCACCTAAAGTGAATTATTTGCTTATGTCAGGATGCAAAGGTTGTGTTGTAAATGTCAATACTGTAATCAATTATAGGACACCCTTTAGCAGTGATAGGAGTCCAGTAGTCCTTTGGGAATGTGAGCCAGGAGACATGTCAACTATCTTCCTACTAGACTCTTAACAGAAAAAAATCACTAAGAATCCTAGGATAGAAGATTTATCTTTACTGAATTTAATTTCAACAGAAAAAAGTCACTAAGAATCCTATGATAGAAGATTAATCTTTACTGAATTTAATTTCTTTAGAATTCTTTTGAATAAGCAAATGCATACAGTAGGGAAGAGGAAAGTAGGATTTATATATCACATTGATAAGTAATTGAGTTGTTTGTTTATAGCAAACATGTACATATCTGAAAATATTTCTTATTTAGTAATACCCATGAATAATCTTATCCAAAAACAATTTATGGTATTGTTATTACTTCTTCTCCCTTTTATAGAGGATTCAGAAATTCAAAGGTTGATTACAGAATTGGACGCCTGTATATCTCTGCTTCCAGCAATAAGTGGAAACACAAATATCCAAGTTGAAATAGCACTGGCCATGCAACCACTAAGAAGTGAAAATGCTCAGTTACGCAGGTACGAATCGTTCTTTGAATATTTTTGTCATATGCAAAGATGTCCTATGGCCGGAACAAAGGTGCCAGATGAGTTATCTAGGACTCCGTAAGAAAAATAGATTCACTGTTTTACTGTGTTTCTACTTTTACTTCTCCATGTCTGAACATTGCCAGCGTTCTCTAACTCCTCTTCTGTTTCTTCTGCTCACTAGTACATATTTTCTCCCAACTCCTTTCCCTCCATTGTCACTTGATTGGCAGGATATAGAGAGGAAAATGAAGTTCCTCAGGGCATTTGTCAAACTTGTCTGGGCTATGCTGCAGTAACAAGCTCCAGAATCAGTGGGGAAGCATGACCAAGGTTTCTCTCTCCCTCATGCCAAGACTGACATGGGTCATCAAAGACCCTCTTTCATCCTATGACTGAGGGTTTAGGTTCCCTCCATCTTATGAGGCCACTGTTTCATACATGTTTTTCAAGGAAAAGAGAACACGGGTCTGGCACACCAACTGTATACACCCCAGCCCAGGAGCGATAGTCTCACTTCTACTTCTGTTTTGTGGGCTAAGTGAGGCATATGGCCCTGCCTAATTGCAAAAATTTGGGCATAAAATCTTCCCATACTGCCCATACACTCTGTGGGAGGAAAGGAGAACCTGATGGGGTGAGCACCAGTAGCCACACCATGCTCATACATAGAAAAAACTCATTTAAATTCTTATTTTTTCTTTTGGCTTTTTTAACCTATGTAGGAAAGGACTTAAATATTATTAGGAATATCCTCACTCCGAATGTTTCAGTGATGGTCGCCAAGGCCACTACTGCGGGGTTTGTACTTTGCAGGGAATTAGAATATGTAGTCAGTGCTTCTGAGGCCCTGGAGTGTGAGTGTGTCTTGAGGGCGTATTATGGTTGCATGAGCTGTAGACATTGTACCAGATAGGAACTGCAAGGACCTGCAGAAACATTTTCAAGAAATTAGAAAGCAATAAAATAGAATTCCTAGTTGGAGAGTAGCTCAAATTTATGGATCTGGAGCCTGCAAAGGCTTGACATCTAGTGAGATTTACTTGCTTAGGAGTATTTCTCCAAAGGTCATTAGTCTCTAAGATAGTGTGATATAAGATGGGATTGTTGGGTTTAAATTCTAATAATACTGTCTTCATTTCTGACCTATAATAGCATTTCAAAAATAAAAAACAAGTATAAATAATAGTAATGGTAATAGCTAATACTATTGCTATCATTTATTGAATGTTTCTAATGGGTTAGCCTATGTCCTTTATATATGTCATCTCTTTAAATTCTCAGAATGGCTCCAAGAGGTGGGTATTATGTTATCTCATTTACAAATGAGGAAACCAAGGCACAGAGAGGCCCTGTAACTTGTTCAAAGTCACATATATAAAAAAATTCAAACTGGGTAGTTTGATTTTAGAGAACAAATTATCTTAATTTCTCTATTCCTGCATTGCTTCTGCTAGGAAGTAGAATCTAACTTATTTATACTTCAGTACTTCAATATTTAAGTATATTTTATGGACTAGCAGACTGCATACTGTAAGCTATTTGAAAGAAGCATGTTTTTAAAGGTATGACTGTTAAAATTATTGGTTTCTTAAATAAGCATACCAGAACTTAAGCATCAGAAAATTATGTTTTAACATGTGACTGTGAGAAGTATAAGTGGTTCTTGTTTATTTCCCTTCTTTAGAACATGCTAGAATTGTTTTGGGAGTTAATTTATAAGCCACTCAAGAAAATGAGACTTAATACTTTATTGGTCTACTGCTTGTTTTTAAGTTTTTTAAAAGGTGTTAGTTCGATGTTTAACCTTAATCTTCCAATTTGTCACCACATCTTTTTGAATCTATGTTCTTAGAGGACCAAGATTATATAGCATGCTATTCTCACTGTTCACTTGACCTTCTAAAAGTGAAATTTTTGAAAACCAAATAATTTGTCAATTTGTCTTTTTAGTAGAATGAGCTTTCCAGCAGAGGGTTAGAAATTTTTGTGCCTCTTTGGTAACTTTATTGGAAAGAATCATCCATAATTTCCATTACAAATCAAAGTTGGAATACATAGATTCATTCAAAACTGTTTTTTGGAATTTTCAGTCAAAACAATTTTTTTTTTTTTCCTGTTTGGACATTTAGAAACTACGCGTTTCTGTTTAGCTGGATAAGTGATCTTTCAGGACTTGGAGTTTATTGCCATCTTGTGGCTTAAAAAAATAGCCAGGTGCAATATTTCTATGGCATCTGGACATTTTTGGCACTTTGGGCTGCACAGTTTTTATTTGGGACTTCTGATAAAATGCTCAACATTCCTGGTCCCAACCCACGAAATGTCTATAGTGCCCTATTTATTGTGACCACCAAAAGCTCTGGCACATCCCGGAATTTCCTGCATGAGGGTTGGGAGGGGACTACTTCCAGTTAAAAACCATTGAGCTAGAGAGTTCCTTAATATTTATAGGGCAAGTTGGAATTCATGACTACTTCCTAACTTTAGACTCAAATATGAGACCATTATGTATTCACATAGAACAAAAAAAAAAAAAAAAAAAAAGGAAAAGAGTGAGAAGGAGGAGCCAAGAATGGCATTCAGTCTTTTGGCTTGATTATTTGACAGATGGTAACATAATTCTCCCAAATGGAAGCTACTAACGGAAGAATATGTTGTTTATTTGTTTATTTCATGTTATTTTTGAAATAGAAGATACAGGAGAGCCAGTGAGTTAAGATTTAGAAATGCCAAATTTGTCATTTAGACCATCTGGAGATATATATGGTATAAGTGGAACACAGAACAAGACCCAGGATAGAAATGCAGACTTGGGAGTTATTCACTGAACACATTTTTATTGAGCTTTTACTATAGATTTGGCACTGTTGTAGGCACTGGAGACAATGGTGATTAAAACCCAAGGGATTTGTTATCAGCATGTAAGTGGTAAATTCACCAGGAAGATATAGAATGTGAACCCAGCCAAGACTGAGTTGCTGGGGAATAGCAGCTTTTTAAGAAAAGATCATGGGAGCAGGAAGCTGTGAGAGAAACCCAAGAAGGGGCAAGTAGGGAAGTGGCAGGAAACCCAGGAGAGAGATTACAAAAGCCATGGGAAGAAAGAATTTATAGGAGAGATCTTTACATAGCATTCAGAGTAAATACACTGACAAAAGAGATAAAAGAGGGTCGAGAATAAACATCACCAGGTGAATTGCTTAAAGAAAACCAGAAAACTTAAAACAGTATTCATAGTTTCAAGGAAGTTAAAGATTGTAGAATTCTTCTTAGAGGCTGGAGAATAGAAAATCCTTAAAGAAGGAAAGACAAAAAAGGAGAAGAAAAGTGAATTAGATGAGCTCAGGAAAACAAAAGCAAAAAAAAAAATCTTTTTCTAAAAAAAGATTTTATTTATTTATTCATGAGAGACACAGAGAGAGAGAGAGACAGAGACACAGGCAGAGGGAGAAGCAGGCTCCCTGCAGGGAGCCCGATGTGTGTCTCGATCCAGGCGGGCTCTGGGATCACGCCCTGAGCCAAAGGAAGACAATCGCTGATCCACTCAGGTGTCCCCAAAAGCAAAAAAATCTTAAAAAATGAAAACAAACATGAAGTCACGAGTCTTATATTCCATTAGGATGCTTATATTCCACTGGAAGCTGAACAATATGAATGCTGATTTTGTTGTTTTGGGGGTTTTGCTTTTTTCCCCAAAATCTTTGTTTCATTTGCTACTAAATAATTCATAATTCAGTGTCTCCTACCAACATTAACTATTCCTCTTCCCAAGTCCTTTTAAAAAAAATGTATTGATTTGTGTTAAAATATATATGACCTATTTATCTTTTTAGCCATTTTGTAAGTGTACATTTCAGGGGCATTAAATACTTTTACAACACTGTGTTCCCATAACCACTGTTTATTCCCCAAAACTTTTCATCTCTAGCATAAACTTTGATTGCTTTAAGCAGTAAATCCCTTTCTCCTTTTCTCTTAGGTTCTGGTAACATCTGTTCTCTTTTCTGTCTGTGTGAATTTGAGAAGGTTAAATTTTTGTCTCTTTTGTTTGCTGCTGTTATTTCCAGTGCTGAGAATTGTGCCTAACACTCACTCTGATAAATGTTTGTTAAATGACTGAAGGCATGGTGGATAAGGTGGAAGAAACAAAATAAAATAGAGAATAACTAAAAATTATTATAAAGGAGATACATATGAAAGAGAAACAAAGAATGCAAAATTTAGCATTATTATTATTCCTGATTAAGAAAACAAAACAAATAGATTAAAGACAATGTTAAAAGATATGTAAATAAAGAGAAATTTACTAAAGAGCTGTGTCAGCAGATTAGTAGGGCACTTATGATCCCAGAAAAACTTAAAATGATCAACACCAAGACATAAACTATTAAGTCACCACATCTTAAGGACAAAATAAAACTAACATTTATTAGACATTCAAAATAAAAGTAGATGTGTAAAGAGAAAAACATCAGGCTGGCTGGCCTTAGCCTTTTTACAGGGATATTCATTGCCCAAAGATCATAGAACATTATTTACAAAGACCTAAGGGGAAGAAAGAACGTCCCCAAGAATCTTCTATGTGGCCCAGCAGTCCTTTTAGTGTAAAGGCAACAGTCATAATCCCAAGTGTTCATGAATTTAGAAAGTAAAGCACCATTGGACTCCTTTAAAAATAACAAAAAAGTTGTTGAATGGCAAATTCCAGCCAACCAAGAAATGAATTCATATAAAGAAGTGTTTAGGGGCAGCCCTGGTGGCGCAGCGGTTTGGCGCCGCCTGCAGCCTGGGGTGTGATCCTGGAGACCCGGGATCGAGTCCCACATCGGGCTCCCTGTGTGGAGCCTGCTTCTCCCTCTGCCTGTGTCTCTGCCTCTCTCTCCGTGTGTCTATGAATAAATAAATAAAATCTTAAAAAAAAGTGTTTAGAGATAAACATTAAATCTATGCATAGAACTAAGACAACTATGGGAATTAAGATTACAAAATAGAATTTATTAGTAACCTTGACAATATAAATTCGAAAACAAAAGTTCTTAAGTCCTGTTTCCTTTATTTAAGGTTATTTAAAAATACTATTTTATGAAGTAGAGAAATATTTCCTAGACCTCATTAGTCCTGATTTCGCTTGTTACTTCTCCCTCAGATAAAATCATGTGATCCTAAATTCAATATGTCATATTTTAAAATAGTATTTGTAATATTATAAAAATAGTATCTATAAAAATATTTGTAATGTTGCAAAGTAGTATTTATAATAGTATTTGTAATAGTATTTATAATATTATCTATTTGGCTAATAAGTAATATTTTTTCTCTCTGTATGGGCTTAAAAAATGTCCAAATGATATCTAGCAAGTAGTGATTATTATTTCTAATCAGTATTTTGCTGGAGGTTCTAACCAGTGCAATAAATCAAGGACAGGGAATAAAAGCTTTTTAAAGTACAGCCAGTCTTATTCACAAATGACATGACAGTCTTTGTAGAAAATCCTACAGAATCTACAAAAAAGCAACTAGAATTAATAAGTCAGCTTAGCAAAGTTATAGGATATGAGATCAATATACAAAAGGCAATTATATTTCTATGTACTGACAATGAACAGTTTGAAGTGAAATTTAAAAACAATACTATTAATAGTAACATCAAAAAATATCAGTTTAGTGACAAATTTGATTTAAAATGTGTAAGACCTGTATACTGAAGACTATAAAACATTGCTGAGAGAAATTAAAAACCTATATAAGTGAAAGATAAACTGGATGCATAGATTATAAGATTTATTATTGTTAAGATGTTAGTTCTCCCCAAATTGATCTATTGATTCTATATAATTCTGGTGAAAACTCCCATCTTTTTTTTGGAAAGATGATTCTAAAATTTATATGGAAATTCAAAGAATCTAAAATAACTGAACCAAAACAACTTTGGGAAAGAAGAGCAAAATTGGTACTATCCTATTTCAAGACATAAAGTTATAGTAATCAAGACAGTGTGGCATTGGTGTAAAGATAGGCAGATATACAATTGAAACAGAATAGAGTCCAGAAATAAACTCACATATAAAGGTTACTGATTTTTTAGGGGCACCTGGGTGGCTCATTTGGTTAAGCATCTGCCTCAGCTTGGATCATGATCTCAGGGTCCGGGGTCTGGCTCCCTGCTCAGGAGGGAGCCTGCTTCTCCCTTTCCCTCTCCCCCCAACCCCACTAGTGCTTTCTCTCTCTCAAATGAAATCTTTAAAAAATAATAATAATAAAATAAAAGTAACCTATTTTTGACAAAGATGCTAGGGAAATTCAATGGGGAAAGAATAATCTTTTCCATAAATAGTGCTGGAACAATTGGAGAGTCATATACAAAAAAGGGGGGAAAAAGAAAGGACAACCACTTAAACCTTTACCTCACACCATAGATGAATTTGAATCACAAATCTTACTATATATAAGTTAAATATACAGAACTTTTAAAGAAAACATAAGAAAAAATCTTAGAAATCCTAGGTGGGGAAAGATTTCCTAAATATAACAAAAAATGTAGGTAGAAAAAATTGGTTAAGTTGGGCTTCATCAAAATTTAAGATTGGCTCTTCAAAAGACACTATTACTAAAAATGAGGCAACAGAGAAAATATTTGCAATACATATATTTGATAAAGGACTTGTACATACAGACTGTATAAAGAACTATTTCGACTCCGAAAACAGGCAAAATATTTTAAAAGACTCTACATCAGATAAGATATAGATGGGTATCAAATAAGCCTATGAAAATCCGTTCATCATTGTTAATCATTAGGAAAGTACAGACTAAAACCATGACGAAATAACACGACATACCCATTAGAATGGTTAAAATTTAGGACCACACAAGATGTTAGTGAGGGTGTGGAAGAACTGGCACTTGCATAATTTACTGGTGGGACTATAAAAAATGATACAGCTGCTTGGGGAAAATAGTTTGATAGTTTCTTAGAAGTGAAACATAAACCATATAATCCAGTCATTTCACTCCTAGGTATGTACTGAGAGAAGTAAAAGCATATGTCCACACAAAACCTTCTTGTGAATGTTCATGGGAAACAACCCAAATGTCTGTTAGCAGGTGATTGGGAAAACAAATAGTGGTATGTTCCTATAATAGGATACCACTCAACAGCAGAAAGCAAGGATCTATTGATGCATGCAAGGGCATGGATGAATCTCAAAATCACTATATTGAGTGAAAGACGGCAGGTTAAAGTATATATTGTATGATACCATTTATAAGATAATTGTATACTGTATAAGTATATAGTATAAAATTCCAGAAAATGCAAACTAATCTGTAAATCAGTGGTTGGTTGCAAAGGGGCTGTTATGAAAATGGAGCATGTGGAAATTTGGGGACGTGATGAATATCTTAATTGTGGCAATGGTTTCACCACATCATATGTTAAAACTTATCAAATTATATACTTTACATGCAGTTTATTACATATGTTTCATTTCAGTAAAACCATATTTAAAAACAATGAGTAAACCAAAAAAAGAAATATTTGCCTAAATGTCAGCAGTTCTTTTCCTTTGTTTAAATCAAGTACATGAAAATATAATACATAATATTTGTTAAAAGCATAACTATCCATTTCTAAAAGATTATCTTTTGTTATTTTTTTATCATGTTATCATTTTTTAATAGGACAGTCATGTTTTAAAAGCCTAGCCCTGCAAGTTGGGAATGAGAAGGAAGGAGAGTAGTTAATGGTACAGTTGGGTTGAAGAGAATATTTTCCTAAATATGGAAGCACTTTTATTATGCTTCTCAGCTTAGCCACATGAAGCAAGTAAACAGGGAGAAGCTGCAGGTGGAGACCATAAAAGAAGTGTGAATAGGAGCAGGGTCCTTTACAGTAGAGGAGAAGATGGGATCCAGAAAGTTGATGAGGCTCCCTTTCTCTAAGATTAGAAGAAAGAAGTGAGGATTAGTATATAGAAATGGATGAATCTGTACACCCTGGGGCAGCAGGGTAACAGTTTGTCCCCAAGCCATGTTATTTTTAGTGAAAATAGGAAAGTATCCTACTGAGAGGAGGAGATAGGAGTGAGAGGCTTACAGTGAGGGATGAAATCTTAGGTTGCCCACATAGGGGAAGAGAAGAGAAGAATCTGATCAGGCACATAAGTACAAGAAGATTGTCAAGCAAAGCTTCCCTCACGCACTGGGTATGTAAGAGGACCTCAGTACTTTCTGCTCTCCTAGAAAATACCAAAAGAAGCATTCCACCTAGAGCTCTCGATTACCAGTCTACTCTGCTTTTTCTAGATGACTATTTTAAAGAGAGAACTTTTCAGAAGAGCAGAATTGTTTTAAAACAAACATGAGATTTTATTATACTGTTGTTCTGTAGCTTCCTTTTTTCTACTTCTCAGTGAGTCTTGAAGATATTTCCTTCTCAGTACCTGTAGATATATCTTTTTTTAAAACTACTTGTGTGTTATTAGTATTTCTTACGGATATACCACAATTGATGCAGCATTGTAGGTTGTTCCTTACTTTTTACTATTAATATTGCTTTGTGACCATCTTTGTATCTATATCTGAAGATTGTAGATGCTTTTGCACATGTACAGCTAGAGTTGACCCTTGAGCAATGCAAGATTTAGAGGTCCTTACACCCTACAAAGTCAGAAATCTGTGTGTAACTTTGGACTCCCTCAAAACGTAACTACTAATAACCTACTATTAACTGGAAGCCTTATCAATAGCGTTGGATGTTATTATTAATTAACATATATTTTGCACATTATTTGTATTATATGCAGTATTCTTGCAATGAAGTAAGCCAGAGAAAAAATATTAACAAAATCACAAGGAAGAGAAACTACATTTATAGTACTGTGCGTATATTTCAAATATCTGTGCATAAGTGGACCTGCACCATTCAAACCCGTGTTGTTCAAGGATCAATTATATTTCTGAGACTAGATAACTTAGAGTTAGAATTATTTTGTCAAAGATAAGAACATTTTACATTTTGTTAGATACTGTCAAATAGCTGTTCAAATGGAATGAGATAATTCATTTGCCTCACCAAAAAATAGTTATTTCCTTTTATTTTGGTCAATCCTGCAGCCATAAAATATCTCCTGTTTTAACTTTGCATTTCTTCATATTAGTAAAGCTGAGCACTTTTTTGTATGCTTATAGGCCATTTCTATTTCTTCTGTGAATTACATTTTTATGCCTTTTCTTACTGATTTGCAGGAGCTCTTGAAGTGTTATGGATTTTTTTTTTTTTTTTGTCTCTTATATATGTGTCTTTTACTCTTTTCCTTGATGGTTGGTAGATTTTGAGTCTTGCTTAGGAATCATAGATTTCCACCTAAAACTTATAGTTGGTCTTGTTTTTTTGTCTATTTTATGTATACCTCCTTAATATATATGGAATTAGTACATTAAATGATGTGAGGTAGGGTGCCATCATTTTGGATTCAATAACAAATAATGCAGAATATTTTTAGGTAATTTTGGAAAGATAATAGAGACAACTTTTTTTTAGCATTAACTTCTTAGAAGTAAACATTTTTGTAGTTTCTTTGGTATGTTCTCATTTGTAAGTGGCCACAAATTGTGAAGTTCATTGCAGGACAAAGTGGCTGGTCACTAGCATTCACTTTTCTAAAATAAGGCCATTGGGACGCCTGGGTGGCTCAGCGGTTGAGCATCTGCCTTTAGCACAGGGCGTGATCCCAGGATCCGGGCCCGAGTCCCACATCGGGTTCCTTGCAGGAAGCTTGCTTCTCCCTCTACCTGTGTTTCTGCCTCTCTCTCTCTGTGTCTGTCATGAATAAATAAATAAAATCTTTAAAAAATAAAATAAGGCCATTAACTTTTCCATCTCATAAAGAAATTATTAGAAGCATAGATTTACAAACCAAGCAGGAGCATGTCTGATAGCAGTCAGTCCCTGTAGGTATTCTAGTTCATAGTTGTGACATTTCTTTTAAAAAGTAGGTCGTTTGTACAGTAATCAAAATACAGAGAAGGAAGACAGAAGAAGAAAATAGCAAGAGGTGATAGGAAACGGAGGAGATTGGAAAAAAAAAAAGACAAGGAAATCATTAAGAGAACAAAAGAAGAGGGGATCCCTGGGTGGCTCAGCGGTTTAGCGCCTGCCTTCAGCCCAGGGCCTGATCCTGGAGTCTCAGGATTGAGTCCTGCATTGGGCTCCCTGCGTGGAGCCTGCTTCTCCCTCTGCCTGTGTCTCTGCCCCCCCCCCTCTCTGTATCTCTCATGAATAAATAAATAAAAATCTTAAAAAAAATAAAAAGAGAACAAAAAAGGAAAGAGGAAAAATAAGAGCAGTCATCTTTTTTCTTGTGAGAGGAAAATTTATGCTGTCCCAGATAGTTTTTTAAAAATTATCTCAGATTTAGATCTTTCATCCATTTTGAGTTTATCTCTGTGTATGGTGAAATAGAGTGGTCTAGTTTCATTCTTCTGCATGTGGATGTCCAATATTCCCAGCACCATTTATTGAAGAGACTGTCTTTCTTCCAGTGGATAGTCTTTCCTGCTCTGTCGAATATTAGTTGACCATAAAGTTGAGGGTCCACTTCTGGATTCTCTATTCTGTTCCATTGATCTGTGTGTCTGTTTTTGTGCCAGTACCACACTGTCTTGATGACCACAGCTTTGTAGTACAACCTGAAATCTGGCATTGTGATGCCCCCAGCTATGGTTTTCTTTTTTAAAATTCCCCTGGCTATTTGGGGTCTTTTCTGATTCCACACAAATCTTAAAATAATTTGTTCTAACTCTCTGAAGAAAGTCCGTGGTATTTTGATAGGGATTGCATTAAACGTGTAAATTGCCCTGGGTAACATTGACATTTTCACAATATTAATTCTTCCAATCCATGAGCATGGAATATTTTTCCATCTCTTTGTGTCTTCCTCAATTTCTTTCAGAAGTGTTCTATAGTTTCTAGGGTATAGATCCTTTACCTCTTTAGTTAGGTTTATTCCTAGGTATCTTATGCTTTTGGGTGCAATTGAGGAGAACACAGGCAACACCCTTTTTGAACTCGGCCACAGTAACTTCTTGCAAGATACATCCACGAAGGCAAAAGAAACAAAAGCAAAAATGAACTGTTGGGACTTTATCAAGATAAGAAACTTTTGCACAGCAAAGGATACAGGCAACAAAACTCAAAGACAACCTACAGAATGGGAGAAGATATTTGCAAATGACATATCAGAGAAAGGGCTAGTATCCAAGATCTATAAAGAACTTACTAAACTCAACACCAAAGAAACAAACAATCCAATCGTGAAATGGGCAAAAGACATGAAGAGAAATCTCAGAGGAAGACATAGACATGGCCAACATGCACATGAGAAAATGCTCCACATCACTGGCCATCAGGGAAATACAAATCAAAACCACAATGAGATCCCACCTCACACCAGTGAGAATGGGGAAAATTAACAAGACAGGAAACCACAAATGTTGGAGAGGATGTGGAGAAAGGGGGATCCTCCTGCACTGTTGGTGGGAATGTGACCTGGTGCAGCCACTCTGGAAAACTGTGTGGAGGTTCCTCAAAGAGTTAAAAATAGACCTGCCCTACAACCCAGCAATTGCACTGCTGGGGATTTACCCCAAAGATGCAGATGCAATGAAACGCTGGGACACCTGCACCCCGATGTTTCTAGCAGCAATGTCCACAATAGCCAAACTGTGGAAGGAGCCTCGGTGTCCATTGAAAGATGATGGATAGAGAGGATGTGGTTTATGTATACAATGGAATATTACTCAGCCATTAGAAATGACAAATACCCACCATTTGCTTCAACGTGGATGGACCTGGAGGGTATTATGCTGAGTGAAATGAGTCAGTCGGAGAAGGACAAACATTATATGGTCTCATTCATTTGGGGAATATAAATAATAGTGAAAGGGAATAGAAGGGAAGGGGGAAGAAATGTGTGGGAAATATCAGAAAGGGAGACAGAACATGAAGACTCCTAAATCTGGGAAACGAACTGGGGGTGGTGGAAGGGGAGCAGGGCGGGGGGTGGGGGTGATTGGGTGACGGGCACTGAGGGGGGCACTTGATGGGATGAGCACTGGGTGTTATTCTGTATGTTGGCAAATTGAACACCAATAAAAAATAAATTTATTTTAAAAAAATTAGGTCAGGCCCTATGAATAATGACAGTAATGTGGTTTTGTTTTGTTTATTTGGTTTTTGTCTTTTGTTTTGGGGATGAGATGGATTTCTGCAGTCCTTGTGGGTACCATCTTTTGTATTGTCCTCACTTTTTATTTTTTAATCCTTTTTTCATCATGATAAACGTTCTCTTTGATACCTATCCCCTTCTCCCCTCAAACTGCCCCCCTTCCGCTCACCTGAGTGAAATAAGCCAGCCAGACAATACCATATGCTCTCACTCATATGTGGAATTTAAGAAACAAAACAGACAAGCAAAGGGAAAAAAAGAACAACAAACTAAGACCATTAATTATAGAGAACAAACTGATGGTTACCAGAGGGGAGCTGTTGTATTTTTTAATAGCCTGTTAGATGTACACTGTTAAATGAGTTTGGGATTCATAGATTCATGTTTCTTTATTATTTCCTTTAGGCAACTGAGAATTTTGAACCGGCAACTTAGAGAACAAGAAAAAACTCAAAAGGCATCTGGTGCTCTGGAATGCAACCTTGAATGTAGGTAAAAGAACTTCAAAGAACTGATAGTAAATTCTTTGTTTTAGAAATACTGATAAAGAATTGAGCTTTCTTAATCACTTTGTTTCAAAAATTCTTTTAATTTATATTTGAAAAAATAGGAATAATATGTGCTAAAAATTAAAATAGCACAGAAACAAAAATAAAAGATCTATGCTATTAGCAATCTCCACAATAGCCATAATATGGAAAGAATCCAAATGTCCATTGGCTGATGAATGGATAAAAAAGACGTGGTATATACATACAATGGAATATTCCTCAGCCATCAAAAAGAATGAAATCTTGCCATTTGAAATGACATGGATGGACCTAGAGGGTACTGTGCTAAGCAGAATGAGTCAGTCAGAGAAAGGTAATCCCGTGTGATTCCACTCATATGTGGAATTTAAGAAACAAAGCAGATGAACATAGGGGAAGGGAAGGAAAAATAAAGATAAAAACAGAGGGAGGCAAACCATAAGAGAGACTCAACCCTAGGAAACAAACTGAGGGTCACTGGAGAGGATGGGGTAACTGGGTGATGGCCATTAAGGAGGTCATATGCAGGTGGATGCCTGGGTGGCTCAGAGGTGCCTTCGGCCCAGAGCGTGTGATCCTAGCGACCCGGGATCGAGTCCCATGTCAGGCTCCCTGCATGGAGCCTGCTTCTCCCTCTGCCTGTGTCTCTGCCTCTCTCTTTCTTCCTCTCTCTCTCTCTCTCTCTGTGTCTCTCATGAATAAATAAATAAAATCTTTAAAAAAAAAAAAAAAAGAGGGCATATGCAACTGAAGAGTCCCTAAAGTCTATGGCCATACCACCCTGAATGTGCCCAATCTTGTCTGAAGGGTCACTAAATTCTACACCTGAAATTAATAATATACTTTATATTAATTAAATTTAAATTTAAAAAAATTTTAAAAGATCTGTGCTATTACATCCTAATAATACAGCCCTGTTTTTTTAAAGGCTATATTTCCTTTCACATGTCTCCTGCACATATAGAATTAATCTGTTTCACAAATACTGAGTTCTTACTGTGTGCCTGGCACTAAAAAAACTATATATGTATTTTTTCTTTTTTAAAAATGAGATTACAGGGACGCCTGAGTGGCTTAGCGGTTGAGCATCTTGCCTTCGGCTCAGGGTGTGATCACAGTCCCAGGATCGAGTCCCACATCAGGCTCCCCGCATGGAGCCTGCTTTTCCCTCTGCCTATGTCTCTGCTTCTCTCTGTCTCTCTCTCTCTCTCTCTCTGTGTCTCTCATGAATAGATAAATAAAATCTTCAAAAAAAAATGAGATTATACTGCACATGTTTTTCAGAAACTTGTATTTACTCAACATGTAGAGCCATTTTTCTTTTTTTTCTTTTTCAAGTTTTTATTTAAATCCAGTTAATTAACATGCAGTGTGATATTAGTTTCAGGTATAGAATTTAGTGTTTTTCACTTGCATACAACACCCACGGCTTACCACAAGTCCCCTCCTTAATATTTACCACCCGTTAAACCTGTTCCCCTATTCACCTTTGCTCCTACAATTCCCTGTTTGTTCCATTTTATTTTTTTAATTGAATGTATGTATGTATTTATAAAAGATTTTTATTTATTTATTCACAAGAGACACAGAGAGAGGCAGAGACAAGGCAGAGGGAGGAAAGGCAGGCTCCATGCAGGGAGCCTGATGTGGGACTCTATCCCAGGACTCCAAGATGACTCCCTGAGCCGAAGGCAGATGCTTAACTGCTGAGCCACCCAGACATCCCTGTTTGTTCCCTTTTATTAAGAGTCTGTTTTATGGTTTATCTCTTTTCCCCCCTATGTTCATCTGTTTTGTTTCTTAAATTCCACATATGAGTGGAATCATGGTATTTGTCTTTCCCTGACTTATTTCATTTAGCGTAACACTCTGTAGTTCCATTTACCTCATTGCAAATGGCAAGATTTCATTTTTTTTTTGATGGCTGAGTATATTCCATTTTATATATACGCACACACACACACCACATCTTCTTTACCCATTCATCAGTTGATGGACATTTGGACTCTTTCCATAATTTGACTATTGATAATGCTGCTATAAAAATTGGGGTGTCTATATCCCTTCGAATCTGTATTTTTGTGTCTTTTGGGTAGTACAGTTTTGCTGGGTTGTAGGGCAATTCTATTTTTAGCTTTTTGAGGAATCTCCATATTGTCTTCCACAGTGACTGTACCAGTTTTGCATTCCCACCAACACTGTAAAGGGTTCCCCTTTCCCCATATCCTCACCAACACCTGTTGTTTCCTGTGTTGTTAGTTTTAGCCATTCTGAAAGGTGTGAGGATATATTTTATTGTGGTTTTCTTTTTTTGTTGTTGTTTTAGATTTTATTTATTTATTCATGACAGACACACAGAGAGGGAGAGAGAGAGGCAGAGACACAGGCAGAGGGAGAAGCAGGCTCCAGTCAGGGAGTGCCATGCGGGACTCGATCCCAGGTCTCCAGGATCAGGCCTTGGGCTGAAGGCGGCGCTGAACCACTGAGCCACCCGGGCTGCCCTATTGTGGTTTTCAGTTGTACTTCCCTGATGATGAGTGATGAGCATCTTTTCCGTATCTGTTAGCATTTGTATATCTTCTTTGGAAAAGTGTCTATTCATGTCTTCTACCCATTTTTAAACTGGATTATTTGTTTTTGGTGTGTTCAGTTTGGTACGTTTTTTATTTTGGATACTTACCCTTTATCAGATATGTCATTTTTAAATATCTTCTCCCATTCCAAAGGTTGCCTTTTAGTTTTGTTGATTGTTTCCTTCACTGTACAGAAGCTTTTTATCTTGATGAGATCTCAGTGGTTTATTTTTGCTTTTGTCTTCCTTGCCTTAGAAGACCTAACTAGTAAGAAGTTGCTACAGCCAATGTAAAAGAGGTTGCTGCCCATGTTCTCCTCTAGGATTTTGATGGCTTCCTGTCTCATATTAAGATCTTTCATCCATTTTGAACTTATTTTGTGTATGGTGTAAGAAAGTGGTCCAGTTTCATTCTTTGCATGTTGCCATCCAGTTTTCCCAGTACATTTATTGAAGAGACCATCTTTTTTTCCATTGCATATTCTTTCCTGCTTTGTTGAAGACTAGTTGACCATATAGTTGTGGGTTCATTTCTGCATTTTCTGTTCTTTTTTTTCTTTTTAAATATTTTATTTATTTATTTATTCATGAGAGACACAGAGAGAGGGGCAGAGACATAGGCAGAGGGAGAAGCAGGCTCCCCACAGGGACCCGGATGCAGGGCTCAATCCCAGGACTCCAGGATCATTCCCTGAGCTGAAAGGCAGACGCTCAACCACTGAGGCACTCAGGCATCCCTCTATACATTGATTTTGTATCCTGAGACTTTACCGAATTTGTGTATCAGTTCTAGCAATTTTTTGGTGGAGTCTTTGGGGTTTTCTATATACAGTATCATGTCATCTGCAAACAGTGAAAGTTTGACATCTTCCTTGACAACTTGGATGACTTTTATTTCTTTGTATTGTCTAATTGCTGAGGCTAGGACTTCCAATACTATGTTAAATAACAGTGATGAGAGTGGATGTCCCTGTCTTGTTCCGGACCACAGAGGAAAAGCTCTTGGTTTTTCCCCATTGAGGATTATCTTAGCTGTGGGATTTTCATATATGGCATTTATTATGTTGAGGTATGTTTCGTCTAAACCTACTTTATCATGAATGGATGTTGTAGTTTGTCGCATGCTTTTCCTGCATCTATTGAGAGGATCATATGGTTCTTAGCCTTTCTTTTGTTTAGAAAGGCTTTCTGTTGTGGTGTATCACATTGATTAATTCTGAATATTGACTACCCTTGCAGCCCAGATATAAATCCCTCCTGATCATGGTGAATGATTCTTTTACTGTACTATGTGATATAATTTGCTCTTTGTTGAGAATATTTGCATTCATGTGCATCGGGAATATTGGCCTGTAGTTCTCTTTCTTGGTGGAGTCTGTGACTGGTTTTGGAATCAGGGTAATGCTGGCCTCATAGAATGAATTTGGAGGTTTTCCTTCCATTTCTATTTTTTGGAATAGTTTAAGAAAAATAGGTATTAACTCTTCTTTAAATATTTGATAGAATTCCCCTGTGAAGCCTTCTGGCCCTGAACTTTTGTTTGTTGGGATATTTTTTTATTACTGATTCAGTTTCTTTGCTGATTATTAGTCTGCTCCAGTTTTCTATTTCTTCCTGTTTCAATTTTCGTAGTTTATGTGTTTCTAGGAATTTATCCATTCCTTTCAGATTGTCGAATTTGTTGGTCGGATGCCTGGGTGGCTCAGTGGTTAAGGGTCTGCCGTCGGCTCAGGGCATGATCCTGGAGTCCCGGGATTGAGTCCCACATCGGGCTGCCTGCATGGAACCTGCTTCTCCCTCTGCCTGTGCCTCTGCTTCTCTCTCTTTCTCTATCTGTCATGAATAAATAAATAAGATCTTTTAAAAAAAATAACAATTTATTGGCATATAATTTTCATAATATTCTCTTATAATTGCTTATATTTCTGTGGTGTTGCTTGTTATTTCTCCTCTCTCTTTTGTGATTATGTTTTGGTCCTTTCTCTTTTCTTTTTGAGAAGTCTGGCTAGAGGTTTATAAATTTTATTAATTTTTTTCAGATAACCAGCTCCTGGTTTCATTAATCTGTTTTTTTAGCTTTTATATCTCTTACTTTTACATTAATCTTTATTATTTCCCTTCTGCTGGCTTTAGACTTTATTTGTTCTTCTTTTTCTAGCTCCTTTAGGTATAAGATTAAATTATTTATTTGAGATTTTTTTTTTTTATTCTTGAGGAAGGCCTGTGTTATTAAATACTTCCCTCTTAGGACTGCTTTTGCTACATCCCAGAGGTTTTGGACCATTGTGTTTTCATTTTCATTTGTTTCCATGTATTTTTTAAATGTCTTCTTCAATTTCCTAGTTGACCCATTCATTCTTTAGTAACATGTTGTTTAACCTCCATGTGTTTGTGGTCTTTCCAAATGTTTTCTTTTGGTTGACTTCAAATTTCATAGCTGTTATGGTCAAAAAATATGCATGGTATGATCTCAATCTTTTTCTCCTTGTTGAGGTCTATATGTGACCTAGTGTGTGATCTATTCTGGAAAATGTCCCATGTGCACTTGAAAAGAATGTGTATTCTGCTGCTTTGGGATGAAATGTTCTGAATATATCTGTTAAGTCCATCTAGTCCAGTGTGTCATTGAAAGCCATTGTTTCCTTGTTGATTTTCCGCTTGGATAAGCTGTCCATTGATGTAAATGGGGTGTTAAAGTCCCCTACTGTTATTGTATTATCAATGAGTTCTTTTATGTTTGTTATTAATTATTTTATACATTTGGGTGTTCCCAAGTTGGGGTCATAAATTGTAAATACAATTATTGTATCTTCTTGTTGAATAGTCTCCTTTATTATGATACAGTACATAACTTTGGTTTAAAGTTTAGTTTGGGGGCTTCTGGGTGGCTCAGTTGGTTAAGTGTCTGCCTTTGGCTCAAGTCATGATCTTAGGGTCCTGAGATTGAGCTCCATGTCTGGCTCCACACTCAGCAGGGAGTTAGCTTCTCCCTCTCCTTCTGCCCCTCCCCCTGCTCATGATCTCTCTCAAATAAATGAAATCTTAAAAAAAATAAAACACTTAAAAGAAAAGTCTAGCTTGTCCATATAAATATTGCTACTCTCTGGCTTTCTTTTGAATCCAGTTGCATGATAGATATTTCTCCATCCCCTCACTTTCTTCCTTTCTTTTTTTTCTTTTTTTTTTTAGAGAGATTTCACTTATTTATTTATGAGAGGCAGGAACATAGGCAGAGGGAGAAGCAGGCTCCCTGGAGGGACCCTGATGTGGGACTCGATCCCAGGACTCCGGGATCACGACCTGAGCCAAAGGCACTCAACCACTGAGCCACCCAGACTCCCCTCTTTCTTTCTTTAAAAGATTTATTCATTTACCTTAGAGAGTGTGTGCAAGTGGGAGGAGGGGCAGAGGGAGAGAATCTTTAAGTAGACTCCCCACTGAGCGCAGAGCCACAAATAGGGCTTGACCCCACTATCCATGAGATCATGACCTGAGTCGAAACCAAGAGTCTGACAATCGCCTGAGCCACCCAGGTGCCCCCCTCCATCCCCTCACTTTCAATCTGCAGGTGTCTTAAGATCCAAAATGAATCTCTTATTTTTTTAATCCATTTTGACACCTTATGTCTTTTGATTGAAGTGTTTAGTCCATTTACATTCAGAGTAATTATTGGCAGATATGTGCTTAGTGCCATTTTATTACTTGTTTTGTTATTGTTTCTAGAGATTTTCTCTGTTCCTTTCTAGCCTTTGTCACTTTTGGTCTTTCTTTCCCACTCAAAGAGTCCCCTTTAATATTTCTTGCAGGGCTGGTTTTGTGTTCACGAACTCCTTTAGTTTTTGTTTGTCTGGGAAGCTCTTTATCTCTCCTTCTACTCTGAATGACAGCTTTGCTGGATAGAGTGTTGTTGGCTGCAGATTTTTCCCATTCAGTATGTTGGATATATCATGCCACTCTCTTTTGGCCTGCCAAGTTTCCGTGGAGAGATCTGTAGCTAGCCTTATGGGTCTTCCCTTGTAAGTTAAGGACTTGTTTTGTCTTGCTGCTTTTAGAATTTTTCCTATCACTGTATTTTGTAATTTAACTACAATATGTCTTTGTGTTGCTCTGCTTTTGTTGATTTTGATGGGAGTTCTCTCTGCCTCCTAGATGTCTGTTTCCTTCCCCAGATCAGGGAAATTTTCAGCTTTTATTTCCTTAAATAAACCTTCTTCCCCTTTTTCTCTCTTCTTCTGGGACTGCTATAATACAAATGTTATTAACATTTAATGGAGTCACTGAGTTCCCTAAGTCTACTCTTGTGATCCATCATTTTTCTTCCCCTTTTTTGTTCAGCATCATTATTTTTTTCATAATTGTATCTTCTGTATCACTTATTTGTTTCTCTGCTTCTTCCATACCTGTGGTCCAGATGGTTTCACATCCCAGATACTACATTTTTCATTTCTGCCAGATGGCGTTTTAACTCTTGTATCTGTGGTAAGGGCCTCCCTGAAGTCTTCCATTCTTTTCTCAAGTCCAGCAAGTATCCCTGTGATTATTGTTTTTTAATTTTCCATTAGGCACATATTTGTTTCTTTTTCTTTTTATCTGTTTTGATTCAATCTCTGACCATGATCTTTTCTTGTTTTTTTCTTTTGGGATGAATTCCTCCATTGTGGCATTTTGTCTAGGTCTCTATCTTCTTGTGTTAGAAAAGCTGTCCTGAGAGTAATGGCTCTCTGAGGAAGAGGTCACGTAGTGTCTAGTCCAGAGCCTGGTGCTTCAGGGAGTGTCTCTGGTGTGTGCTGCGTGCATTTCTGCCACTGTGTTTTGGTTGCTCTGTTCCTCAGGTCATTTGTCTGCAGAGGTTCTCCTTACCTGCTGTGGGCAGTGTTTGAACCTTGGCCAGAGCGTGGCAAGTTTTAAGTAGGTATCTCTGGTTTGCTTGTTAAATGAGACTTGATGCTACTTCCACTAGAACTCTATGGTTGGTAGACGTGGTGTGTGCCAGGGTTTGTGCTGGTCTTCTGGGAAGGGACCTGCTGTGCTGGTCCTTAAACAGACTTGCCCGAGAAAAGCAGTACCAGCAGAATGTACAGCAGGACTTAGTGTAAGCAGGTTAGGCAGCCGGTGTTGGTGATGAATTGGTTTATGCTGAGGGGTGGGAGAGGGAAATGGCACCAGCCACTCCCTTTGTCCCCAGAGAGGGGAGTCTGTACTTGCTGCTCTAAGGGGGCCCTCTCAGAAGAGTGGATAATTTCCCCTTGTGTATCCTATGCATTTTTTAGATTGCTCTTTTTATGGTGTCCATGTCTGGGTTACTTGCCTACTGAAGCAGCGTAGTGCACTTTGGGCTCTATTCCAGCCAAGCCTGCCGACTTGTAAAACTCCAAACTTTGGGGGCCTGGTGTGGTAAAGACCTGCACTGGTCTTCTGGAGGAGGGTCTTCTGCACTGGGACTGATGCAGGTTTGACCCAGAAAGGCAGTCATGCCAGAGGACAGGGGGTGTGGATTTGGAGCAAGCTGGTCAAACAGGCAATGTCCTGGTTAGCCGCCCTCAGCAGGTGTTTCTGCCTTTGCTGAGGGGTGGGGAGGGAAGTGGAGCCCACTGGCTCTTTTGTCCATGGAGAGGCAACCACCTCTCACAGATGTGCTTCAAGAAGTAGGAACAGTCGCTCCTTATGCCCCTTTGGGGGTCCTCAGATCATATTTTCTGCCCTGGGTTACTTGCCTTCCTTTACTCCAGGAGTAGGGCGACACCCTCAGATCTCTATCCCAGCCAAACCCAGGGACCTCTGGGCTTAAAGAAGTTTAAAAAACTGGTTGTAAAAAATTCATGAAAGTCAACCCCTTCTCATTTTCCCAGCCAATGGCTTTGGAGAAGTATTCGCCTTGCACAAACCCCTGTACGCTCTAGTCTATCTCAGTTTTCTCTGCGACCAAGGCTCCCTCCCCTCTGCAGCAACCTGTTTCTCCCCCAAACCTCTTCTCTGCACTTCCTACCTTCCTTGATGTGGCCTCTTCTCTCCCTCTGGTTGTACAGTTTATCAGTCCTTAGATCAATTTCTTGGGTGTTCAGAATGATTTGATAGTTATCCAGCTGTGTTCAAGGGACAAGGCAAGCCTAGGGTGGTCCTACTATGCCACCATCTTAGCTTTCCTCCTCCCCCCAGTAAAATCTGTAATGGATATTTTTCTTTCTGTTTAGGAACTATTTGGATATTATGCTTCTGTGATTCCATCATAATGTATTTTTTGAAGTTTTCTATGTAGGTATTTTCCCTAGTGCAAACAGTGCTGTAGTAAAAATCTTATGCATGTCTTTGTGCATGTGTGTGAGCATTTTGTAGATTATAGCTGTAGAATTATTATTTTTTTTAAAGATTTTATTTATTTATTCATGAGAGACACACACAGAGAGAAAGAGGGGAACAGAGACACAGGCAGAGGGAGAAGCAGGCTCCATGCAGGGAGCCCGATGCGGGACTCAATCCCGGGACTCCAGGATCATGCCCTGAACCAATGGCAGGCACTAAACCTCTGAGCCACCCAGGGATCCCTAGCTGTAGAATTATTGAGTCAAAGGATATATACAGTTGGAATTTTGCCAGATATTGTCAAATTGTGCTTATGAATCGTAGAGTTGAAAATAATAGAAAAAAATAATAGTAATAGAAAAAAATAATAGTACCAGAGGAAAAGATGAGACCTATTTGTTTCTTTGTTATTTATTCTTGGGATCTTTTCCTAAGCCTGACAAAACTCAGATGCCACAAAGGAAGACATAATAAAATTTGTCCTCAGAATTTTTTTTCATTTTCTGCACAGCAAAATTGTAAACACATTTAAAAATGCATCAACAAAATGGGGGAAACTTTTCATAATACAGGATATGACAGAGGCTTAATTTTCTTAATATATAAATAGCTCTTACAAAGCAGTAAGAAAAATACAGAACACATATTTCGTAAAAGTGTCATCTTCACCAAAGTAATTTTGAAAAAAGTCACTCTGAAAAAAAAAAAAGAAAAAGAAAAAAGTCACTCTGATTCCCCTATGAATAAACAGTAGGGGTGGGAAAAAGAGGCCAAAATGGGACGTGGGGAGATGGGTGGTTGCCATTCTACATAGCTAATCTCTTTCTGGTCTCTGCTCATTTACTTTATTGTTCCCTTGAGAGCATGTATTGCTATTAATAATAACTTGTTTGTTATCAGCTCTTTGAGAGCAGAGACCATGTCTGACCAGATTCTAATACCCTGCCTCACACTTAGTAAGACTTCACTCGAGGCTGCATTTGTTAAATGAATGTACTATATACTTTTTTTTTTTAAGATTTTTTATTTATTTATTCATAGAGACAGAGAGAGAGAGAGAGGGGCAGAGACACAGGCAGAGGGAGAAGCAGGCATCATACAGAGAGCCTGATGTGGGACTCGATCCAGGGTCTCCAGGATCACGCCCTGGGCTGCAGGCGGCGCTAAACCGCTGCGCCACAGGGGCTGCTCTGTGCTGTATATTTTTATAGCCATTAAAGAGAATGTGATAGATCTTTGTGCTGATACATATTGATCTAATGGCGGGGGGAGGACATGATTAGAAACAATGGGTACAGTATGATTCATGTCTTTAAATAAATATGTTATATGCACAAGTATTTTTCCAGAAAGATCTCAAAGTTAGTAATAGTGATTGCCTTTGGGAGGAGAGTGAAGGTAGGGTGGGCTGGAAGATTCTTCATTGAGAATCATTTGGTATGTCATGACGTTTGAATTTTTTTTTACCTTATGCATGAATTATTCTTTCATTAATAAGGGTAAAAAAATTTTTTAATGCCCCAGATATCAACTGAGGAAGAAAGATATGACCAATGCATCAAATTTTAAAAATATATTTAGTATTTACCTAGAACTGCTCAAATATATAATGGTAAAGCAAAATCAATAAATTCCAGATCTTTTTCAAAAACAGATCTTTTCTAACTTTGTGCTTTTTAAATTTGGGCAACAATTATTTGATCTGCTTTGTCTTGCAGTGTTTTCCCTTCAGTCATTGAACAAGTCCCTGCAAAACCAATTACAGGAGTCACTGAAGAGCCAGGAATTACTACAGAATAAAAATGAGGAACTTTTAAAAGTGATTGAAAATCAGAAAGATGAAAACAAAAAATTTGCTGGTATGTTTAAAGAGAAAGATCAAACTTTACTTGAAAATAAACAGCAATTTGACATTGAGACAACAAGAATAAAAATTGGTATGTATTTGAACTGTAGTTATGGTCACATTTTTTAGAAAGGATGAGGAAACTGAAACTTTCTTGTGGTTTCAGAATTGGAGGAAGCCTTAGTCAATTTGAAAAGCTCCCAGTTTAAGTTAGAAGCTGCTGAAAAGGAAAATCAAATATTGGGAATAACATTACGTCAACGTGATGCTGAAGTAACTCGCCTGAGAGAATTAACCAGGTAATTTTGACTTCATTTGAATAACATGCCTCTTGTCAGATTATTTATAGACTTCAAAAATCATTTTAGACTTGCTCTTTTTCCCTCTTTCCTCTTATTTTGTCAGTAATTTCTAATGATGTTTTCTTCTGCTCTAATTAGGTTTAGAAATGCCAAGCCTGGCTCGGTGCTTTTTAAGCCATGTGATTCCTGGAAAAGGGTGCTTGTAAGGAGCTTCAGCTTTTTAAAAGTAAGCTGAAGACTAACTTAGCAAATGGAGAGGAGCCCTCTGGCTCTGAAGCCAGAGAGACCTGAAAATCCCAGCTCTAGCATGTACTAGCTGTGTGACTTTAAGCAAGTTATTTACCCTCTCTAAACCTCAGCTGTAAAATGGGGCATGATTAGGGTTGATAGGAACACTAAGAAATCATTCCCATGAGGCCCTGATCACAGATGCCCTCATGCCAGATGATCCTAGGAAAGTCACTTAGCCTCTTTGAGTCCCAGTGATTTCATCACGAAAGTGAGGGAGTTGGCAGGAATCCCTAAGAGCCCTTGCTTCCCTAACATGTCTTTTCTCAAATAAATAAAATCACACCACTCAATTTTTATATGATATTTACTTTCAGAGTTCAGTTTTCTCTTGAAACATTTGTTAAGAATTGGATTTCTAACTACTTATTTAAATCCCAGAGGAGAAGTCAGCGATTTTAGGCCTGAATATCATCAGACGTGGCCCTGCATTTACATGATCCTGCAAGTTCATCATTCCAAATATAAAACAATTTTGAATATAAAACAATCTCCTTTATATTTCAAATGAGAAGGTCTGTTTTGAATTATGAACTTTTAGGGAAATAGATGAAATAATGATACATATGTATGTATATAATACTTAATTTACTAGTTTTGCAAACATTTGAAATGATTCTATATAAGCTATGTTAATATATAAATACTGCATTTTTCTCACATTAATATTTCATTCAAACTTTTATTGAACAATGGGGAAGAGCAAAAGACACTTGTATATACATGTTGTGCTATAATTAATTAGGCTCTAGTCAGAGTTTCTAAAATGTTGGCTTATACCATTCTTGTGAGAGAATGTAAAGTGAGAGAATGCCCCTCCTTATGAAAGCCTTTATAAAGTTGCCAAAGAAAAGTATCTCCTCTTTTTTTGAGGAGTAATTTTGGGATGAAAACTCTGTTATTATCGAGTATTTATGGTAAAAGAAACCAGTCACAAAAGACCACATATTGTATGATTCCACTTAATATAAAATGTTCAGAATAGGCAACCCCATGGAAACAAAAAATAGATTAGTGGTTACCAGGGACTGGGAGAAGAAGAGAAGAGGGGAGTGAGTGCTAATGGGAATAGAGTTTCCTTCTAGGGTAATGAAAATGTTCTAAAGTTGGATAGAGGTAATGATTATATAACTCTCTGAATATACTAAAGACAACTCAATTATATACTTTAAAGGCGTGAATTTTATAGTATATAAATTATATTTCAATAAACAATAAATTTTATTTCAATAAACTTATAAACTCAAGTTTATATTTCAATAAACTCAATGCATGTGGTGTAGAGTCCATGTGGAAAAGAAAAGTAGGATAGCAAGTCAGCATGGTCAGGTTCCATGAGCAGTTGTGTAGGTGTCCCTGGGAACATCTCAGTATAAGGGGCATGGCGCTTAGCCTCTAGCAGGAATTGAAGCAGACGATCTAGTTGCCTGAGAATTTGCTTTTCTTCTCAGTCTTTACTTCATACCACTAAACCTAGCTCCTTGATGAGCATGAAATAAGAAGCTGATGTTATCTTTTATTTACAATGTACTTTGATATTTTTTCCCCCAAATCTTCTCTCCCATATCTATTTTATTTGTCCTTGTCTATGATGGAAAGATTTTAATATCTGCATATTCATAGATGGAGAAACTGAGACCAGGCAAGTTAAATATTAAAGTTAATAATGGATCTGGGACTAGAACGCACACCTCTTAATCCTAGTCAGGTTTTCTCTCACTCTTGCACATGGCATGTCCTTCACTAAAATAGCTTATTCCTGGTAACAACTCCATGTGTAATTTAGTCTAAGTGAACCTTAGCATTTTTTTTTTTTTTTTGCCTGAGAGATGTAAAGATGAATAGATGGATTCATTTGTTTATTCATTTATTCAATAAACATTTATTATATATCATGTTCTAAATATATATGTGTTAAATACAAAAATATGTAATCTTAGTTTATTTATGAATATCCATATCATCAAGCTTTTAGCTTTTAGCTTGATGATGGATATACGAAGATACATGCTTTTTTAAGAATAAACTCACTAAATACTATTTAACATGTGCATTTGTGAAGAAAATTGATACTAAAAATGTAAGGACAGTTTTCATAGCAAGTAATAGTATAATTATTATAGAAATTAGCATCAATGAAGCCCCAGGAAATGAAGGGACTTCGCTTGACTTTATGGCCAGTCAGTGCCCAAGCTGGCACCGGAGCCAAGATTTTAGATTCCCTCTTTAACCTTGCTTCCTGTTTTGAAAATCACAGCTTCTCTCTGACAGAAAAGGACATGTTTTTAAAAGATTGTTCTACCTTTGTACCTGCTCATTCTTTGAAAATCACAATCTGCCTTTTGTAGTGTTTTTTTGGAATGAGAATGATTCACTTGCAACTAGAGCCTTTTCTTAACATTCACTGTAACATATAAGCATAGGAGATGAAAAAGGTCTTTACTTCTTGTATATTATCTGCTTTTAGGAAAGACTGTGTCTAAAATGTTAAATGTAAATGTTTTGCTTTCCTTAAGACTCTCAAGAGTTTCCTGTCAGTTTTTTTCTCCATTGTTATCAAGGACCTTTGCTTTTTATGCTGGGCATAAATCCTATGTCACGACTACTAGGTCACCCATTAGATTAAATAGTCTCTATAAATGATTATAGAAACATAGTGGGCAAGCTTAGCACAGTACTTAGTACTACCCCTATGTTTTCTGAAGATTCAGTAACAGCTTCAAAATCTAAGCATACCCACAGACGGCAAATTTTGTTTTGTCAAAACAAAACAAAAAGTTCATATTTGAGCTTAATTGCATCTAAATTCACCCATGCTGGTGATTTATGGTATGTTTGGTGATATCCTGTGCAGTTTAGTTAATTAGGAATAACTCCAATACTAGAGCTGGGCTTCTGTGACCACTTTTACTTTTGACAAAGGGTAAAGCAGCAGCCCCTGCCAGTATAGCTAAATCTTCAGCTGGCCTCCTCCTTCTTCCCTGTAGTCACACACTCAGTAAGGCAGATGTGTGTTTTTTGTATGTGTTTTAAATAATCTCTTAAAGATTTCACAAAATTTCTGAATGCCTTTCTCAGACAGTTGGGGAGAAATAATGGGACTAGAAGGTGCATGTATTTATTCTAAACAAATACCCTAAACTATCTCTCTCTTCCTTTTCTAACCCTCAGTAACTTTGAAATACACCCTTATCACTTTTTCAAAATTTCACTATAACACACGTTATAAAACCATTAAAATGTGAGGAAAATGCATGTTTTCAGTGAACATGTGGTATTCTAATAGCTTCTAAGAACACTCTTATAAGTGCTGATACTTATTTAAGTTAGTATACTCTTATAAATAACTGAGAAAGAACCTTAAATTTCTTATTATAAAGATATGTCAGCTTTCTAAGCATTAAAAAATCAGTGTGTTTAGGTATATCCCAAATAACAGAAACAGAAATGTATCCACTTCATAGCTATTGAGGTATTCATATTGCTTCTTTATAATTTTGACATATTGTCATTTCTTACAGAGATTTTTCTTTTATTTATTTATTTATTTATTTTTTAATTTTTATTTATTTGTGATAGTCACAGAGAGAGAGAATGAGGCAGAGACACAGGCAGAGGGAGAAGCAGGCTCCATGCACCGGGAGCCCGACGTGGGATTTGATCCTGGGTCTCCAGGATCGCGCCCTGGGCCAAAGGCAGGCGCCAAACCGCTGCGCCACCCAGGAATCCCAGAGATTTTTCTTTTAGCTTCAGAGACAATGATTCATATTCTGTTTAAATCAGAAGTTTAGTGATTACTATTAATTTCCAGAGATGAAACATGTTAATGTCGTTGTCCCTTTCTTCCTTTCTTCATCACTGATTTTGTTCACAGCAAAGATAATATTTTTATTTAAGTCTGGAAAGAAACCTTAACATAAGTATTGCTTTTCTAAAAACACATAAAAATGAAAATTCCAGGGATCCCTGGGTGGCGCAGCGGTTTGGCGCCTGCCTTTGGCCCAGGGCGCGATCCTGGAGACCCGGGATCAAATCCCACATCGGGCTCCCGGTGCCTGGAGCTGCTTCTCCCTCTGCCTGTGTCTCTGCCTCTCTCTCTCTCTCTCTGTGACTATCATAAATTAAAAAAAAAAAAGAAAAGAAAAGAAAAAAAAAGATAAAAATGAAAATTCCAGTATGTAGTCTGCTGGAATTAATAAGTGGGTGATTATTCATTACAGCATTTTTTAAAAGGTATGTTCATAGCATATATTTTTTGTCTTTTAATAATAGCTCATTAGCTTCTTGAGAGAGGTATGAGAAAAAGTGGTAGGAGACCTTGCCATTTGGAGAGCAATCAGAACTCAAAATAGGTTTAAGATGACAGCATAAGCCAGGTTGGAAAAAAATTAGTTTTTCCTTCTGTAGGAAAAAAAAATCACTCATTTTATATCCAGAGGTAAATCACTGCTGTAGTATAAAGATTTCCTTGTGGTATTTTGTTTGGATATGCATGACTGTTTCTACAAAAATAGCAATGTATCTATGTTACTTACGGACTGCTCTTTTGAGTTTAATCTTAAATAATGAACATTTCTCCATCAGGAAATATTCCTTACAACACAACCATAAATGGCTGTAGTGCAACAAAGCATAATTTATCTAAATCATTCTACTGTGTTTAAAGATAGAGATACTAAATCCATCTATTTTCTATTATAAATTATATATTTATAAGTATATCTTTGGGTACTGCCTCTTGGCTCATATATGTAGAATAAATTCCTAGAAGTGCAAATCAGTGGGCCATACAGATATTTGGGACTTCTGATGTTTTGCCAGTTTGCTCTCCAGAAGGGTTATGCTAGCGTATGCTCCCACTACGTTTGAAGAGGACCTGCCTCTTCAAGCTTCTCTGACAGTAGGCATTATTCTTATTTTACCATGGTAATTTGATAGGCCAAAAAAGAAAAACATCATTTTAAAAATTGGAATTTCTCTGGTTAGAAGGTGAACTTTTTAAAACATCCCTACTGGCTACTTGTAATCTTTTAAAATTACTCTTTGATGTCCTTTGTATTTTTTTTAAAAATTGACATATTTCTTTTTTTATTGATATGTAAGAATCTATACATGATTCAATTCAAAAGGACCAAAAGCTTGGTATAAAATGGCTCTAGGGATCCCTGGGTGGCGCAGCGGTTTGGCGCCTGCCTTTGGCCCAGGGCGCGATCCTGGAGACCCCGGATCGAGTCCCACGTCGGGCTCCCGGTGCATGGAGCCTGCTTCTCCCTCTGCCTATGTCTCTGCCTCTCTCTCTCTCTCTCTCTCTCTCTCTCTCTCTGTGACTATCATAAATAAATAAAAATTAAAAAAAAATTTAAAAAAAAAAAAATAAAAAAAATAAAATGGCTCTAATAGGACTAATAATAAAAGCTGCCATCAAACGAACACCTCTATAGCCTGAAGTGGTGCTGAACACTTGGCCTTCACATTTTATTATTTTATCTTATTTAATGTTCATTGTAATTCCAAAAGTCTTCATTTTGCAATCGAGGAACTGGAGATTCAGAAAGGTTGAATGACTTGCCCAAGATCACAGCTAGTGATAGGATTTTATTCCATTTCTGACTTCAAATCCTGAGTGTTTTTTCTAATATCACACTTCTCTTGGTACCTAGTTGTTGCTCATTCCTAATTATACCAGGTAATTATCTCTGTCCTTTTTTCTCAGTATTGTTTCCCAGTGTCCTTTGCATGTATACTTAAATAGAAAGAATTTAATTACTAACAGAATCCACACCATTCTTGCAATGTTGCTTAAGAACAAAGTATTTCATACCCTAAGAGAAAAAAATTTCTGAACCTGTATTTTTCAATATCATAGTACTAGATTTGATACAGACCAAGATCTCCTTAATTATTTGTTATTGCAATTTACTCATTCCAGAGTGCACTCTGTGATTTTGTGCTTTTAGTTGCTTTTTTCAGTGTTATAAACCAGGCCAGGCGCTTGCTTCAAATTCTTTTAAAGATGAGGTATAAATAAATAAATGAAAGAAACAGATAAAACAAAGAATAATTGGTGTACTAAATTCTTCTTAACAGAACTTTACAGAGCAGTATGGCAAGGCTTCTCTCAGATCTTAGCATGGACAGTGCTCGCTGCAAGTCTGGGAATCTTACCAAAGCACTTCTGAACATTTATGAAAAACAACCTCAACATGACCCAATCCCAGCTCATACTTCCATAATGAGCTACCTAAGTAAGTTAGAAACAGATCACAATTTTACACATTCAGAGCCACTTTCTGCGGTTAACACTGAGGAGAACATAGAGCCAGATAGACCTTATGAAAATGCTCTGCCCTCCAAAGGCCCTCAACAGAGTAATACAAAGAGCATGGAGGAAGCATCAGCCCCTGGGATCATTCCTACCCTTTCAAAACAGGATTTGGTGGAGGACAGCGAAATTACAACTCTAATAGATGATGGGTGTAATCTGGATAATACAATTTACATTCCATTTGCTAGAAGCACATCTAAAAAGAAATCACCACTATCTAAGAGATTATCCCCTCAGCCACAGATCACTGTGGCTTCACCACAGCTGGTCGGCAACAGTGGATGTGTCTCTGAGAAAGAAAATAAATCGTGTGCACCTGGAGTTGGTTCCTCTTCCAAAAAGGAAGCAGAAGATGCACCTGAGAAACTTCCCAGAACAGCCGATATGAAAGACAAGCAGCTCCTCAAGAAAATAAAAGAAGCCATCTGCAAGATCCCTGCTGCCCCTGAGGAGCCACCAGAACTCGCTGCGGGTCATGGCCCCTCCACTTGTCAGAGCAGCAGCTTTCAAGTGAGAAGTAGTGCTGTCTCTGATGGTAGCTTTTTAAATTCTGACTTAATGTCTGACTGGAGCATCTCTTCTTTTTCAACATTCACTTCTCGTGATGAACAAGACTTCCGCAATGGCCTTGCAGCACTGGATGCCAATATTGCTAGACTCCAGAAGTCCTTAAGGACTGGTCTTCTGGAGAAATGAACTCGGAAGAAAAACGATTGAGTGCTTCTCTTTAAGAATAGAACATGGCTACATTGAATGTATATTTTCAATTTCTTTAGAGAAATGATATTTTATATTATACTAATTATGTATGATAATTGTATGAATAATAAATTTATTATTGGACTATATTGGCAGTCTGGAGCTTATATGTACAAGCTGTCTTAAGAAATTGACATTTGTTAAGAGAAGAAAGTTGTCGATAAATGGGAAAGTATTGTAAGTAATATTTTATTTTAGAACATCACCCTTAGAGGTCTTTATTTACCCTGCTGGGCTGAGGGTCCAGGTCAGAAGGATTCTCTGGTTGTCCTAAAGGATAGTGAAAAGGGCGTCTCTGGGTACAATTTATCATATTCAAGTTAGAGTTTCTTTTCTCTTTCCGGATTCTTGTTTGTTTTTTAATGGCATTGTGTTTTTATATGGGATGCTCTATGCTGCAGGCTAGTGTTGTTGGTGAGATATAAATATTTCTTGTAAGAAAAAAAATGCCAGTATGTCCATTTCTTAAAAAACATTGATTGGTCCAAGAAAATGTAAATAACATCCTGAATTAGCAAATGGTTTCTGAAAACCTTGGCGTTTTTATTTATTTTTATCCTGAATGGATGTTTAAGACCTTTAAAAAATAAAGTCAGACTGATAAAGAAATGCTAATAGATAAGTCTTAACTTGAGAAGTTTGATTTTTTTTTAAATAAATGAGAGATGTTTGTTTTTTGTCCTTATTATATTTGAACATAAAGGAGTTTTTAAATCTTTTCTTTGGTTTTTTTAAGGTTTTTATTTATTTGGGAAGCCTGGATAGCTCAGTGGTTGAGCATCTTCCTTCCGCTCAGGGATGATCCTGGGTCTGGTGATCAAGTCCCGCATGGGGCTCCCTGCATGGAGCCTGCTTCTCCCTCTGCCTGTGTCTCTGCCTGTCTCTGTATGTCTCTCATGAATAAATAAAATCTTAAAAGAAAAAAAGATTTTTATTTATTCGTTTGAGAGAGCATGTACATGAGCAGGGGGGCAGGTGGGGGAGAGAGAGAAGCAGATTCTCCAGCCAACAAGGAGCCTGATGCTGGGCACAATCCCAGGACCCTGAGATCCTGACCTGAGCCAAAGGGAGACGCTTAGCTCCCTGAGCCGTTGAAATGCCGCAAGGAGTTGTAAATCTTGCACTGGTTATAATTCTCCCTTTCCCAATGTAATTCCTTTTCAGCCCTTTAGCTAAGAACATCCTTTATTTTATAAATAATATAAACGAAATTAGTCTCTGCTTCTCTGTACTAGTACTTCTTAACTACTCAGTATCACCTCGTCCATGTAAGCAGCATATTCAGGCTGCTAGGAGACTGAGGGTTATG
This sequence comes from Canis lupus dingo, assembly GCF_003254725.2. Taxonomy (NCBI): domain Eukaryota; kingdom Metazoa; phylum Chordata; class Mammalia; order Carnivora; family Canidae; genus Canis; species Canis lupus. The sequence goes on along the minus strand of NC_064275.1, from coordinate 27,154,321 downwards.
CGATCACTAATACTTCATAATCACCTGCCGGTGTCTTTATGCATGGTTCTTGGGCAGGCTTCAGCATTAAAGTGTTCTGCTGGCACCGGGACCTTTTCTTAAGTGTTGGTGCTACAACTTCTGAAGGACCCAGATACAATCTCTTTGACATGTTCAGATTTTACAGATAGAGATTTCTTTCTTTTTTTTTTTTAAGATTTTATTTTATTTATTTATTCATGAGAGACAGAGCGAGAGGCAGGGACACAGGCAGAGGGAGAAGCAGGCTCCATGCAGGGAGCCTGACATGGGACTCGATCCTGGGACCCCGGGATCACGCCCTGAGCCAAAGGTGGTGCTAAACCACTGAGCCACCCAGGAGTCCCTAGATAAGGATGTCTTAAGTCTAAAAATATTAAATGAATTTTTAGGGTTTTTTCATAGAATTTTCCATTAATATTTCTAATGTTTCTTCCAGTGTTCATAAATTAATTCATTGGTGTATTTGGAGGTAACAAGCCACAACTCTTCAGCAACGTAAATTACAAAGCACAGTTTAGAGATATAAAATACATCAAGGAAGATAACTGTGTCATCTATCTATTCCCATATGAATTGTTACTCATATGCAGAAGTAAAATCTTAAGATTATTATATGATAATACAAGGAGAACATTGTATTTTGCCCTTAAAATAGAAATGAGTATTCTTTCATGCAAAGAAAATTATTAAATGCTTTATCGGTTCACTTAATTAGGGGTTAACAATGTGATTAAAAAATGAATGAGACTGGAAAATCCTTGAGAAACCTTACCAGGAGCTTACTACTCAATATAAGACACATACATGGCATAAAAACATGAAATAATTTGAATAAATTTCAAGGTGGAATGAGATTCTAGCAAAAAAGGATGGGATAGAAAAAAAAAAGGATGGGATAGACAGTGAGCTTCATAGAAGTTTATACTAGAAAGAAACTTGGAAATAGTACAGAAAGGCCTAGAAGAGAAGAAACTTCATTTTGACATTTAAGAACGAGTAGGATTTGAATAATCCTGTAAATATCCTCACAGTGTTTACCTTGTAAGAAAGTATTATCAAATCATAGGGGTTGAGTAGTATATTAAAAGGATGATGTATATACCAACCTAACAGAGAGAGAAGGATTGCTATGGTGACTCTTGAACATCACAAGGGTTAGGGACACCCAACACCCTCTATGCAATCAAAATCTATGTATAACTTTTGACTCCTCAAAAACTTGACTAATAGCCTACTGTTAACCAGAAGCCTAACTCTATTAATATACTGTATTCTTAGAATAAGCTAGAAAAAAAATGAGAAGAAAATTGCAAGGAAGAGAAAATATGTTCACCATGCTATCTTGTATTTATCAGGAAAAACTCCATGTGTAAGTTGAGCTGCACAGTTCAAACCTGTGTTCAAGGGTCAACTGTATACGATAATGGTAGCAGTAGATAATAATAGCACAATTAGAAGAGTTAGGGTCAGGGCAGCCCGGGTGGCTCAGCGGTTTAGCACCTGCCTTCAGCCCAGGGTCTGATCCTGGAGTCTCAGGATCAAGTCCCACGTTGGGCTCCCTGCAGGGAGCCCGCTTCTCCCTCTGCCTGCGTCTCTGCCCCTCTCTCTCTCTCTCTCTCTCTCTCTCTGTGTGTGTGTGTGTGTGTGTGTGTGTGTATCTCATGAATGAATAAATCTTTAAAAAAAAAAAAGAGGGTCAGACTAGACTGTCTTGAGCTTCAGGCTGAGGAGGAATCATTAACCATGAGGTCTTGGGTATTTGGTATATTTGGTGGTGGTGTTTTGTTTTGTTTAAATTGAGGACCTGGACCAGATAAAACTGGGTATTCTCAAAATTGCATAGAGTGATTATACATAGTAGAGGAGGGGGAGGCTGGAAGCCACCTAGAAAGCTGTGGCAGTAGTTCAGACATATTGACAAGCCTTTGGCAATAAAAGCAAAAAAGGAGAGACAAATTGAACATTTTTTTAATGGGCTTGGTGACTTAATAGGAAATGAAAGAGAAATCAAAGATGACTCCAGGGTCTCCAGTTTGATCAGTTTGAGTAACACCGAGCAACATCTCAAATGAAAAAGTTTTGGTCTAGTTCCAAGTTAAGTCTTAGTACTGATAATGGAGAGTGGGATAAAAAGGAGGGAAAGCATGCCCATTCTCGGTAGTCCTCTAGGTCTTCACACAAGAAGCCACTGGGACTGCCTCTTCATAGTCTCAGAAGGGTCAGTCTGGCCCCAAATCCCAGCCCCCAGCACAAAGTCTTTTCAGATGTCTCAGAAATTGAAAATCAGATTCATGGAGTATCCCCCAGCCTCTGACAGGGTAAACTCGGTGTTTCCTCAGTAGATATTGAGTGTAGAATCGGAAAGAATTGTCCTCCAGCATTTTGTCACTGTTCTGTCCTGTCTTGGATTTGTGGAGGTAATGTACAGACAAAATGGGTTTGTGAGTATCACTGAAAATGAAAGAATCGGGTCCTGTGATCAAGTGCAGAGATCTTAAGGGCTAAAGAAGCCAAGGAAGTACTCTGTACACATTATTCCTTTACTTCCCCTTGGAGTTCAGCACATCTTGCAAAAATCTTTTCTTTCACTAATGGCATCTATGTCAAGTGCCTTGAAAGTTTTCAAGGCCTGCTTCAACCATCTGGAAAAAATGTTTCGTTTATTCACTGAATGAAGGAATCTTTAGTAAAGAGATCACCTCGCAACATGAGCAGTAAATACTCGGTGAGTTGTGATTGACAATTGGCTCAAGTTTCCATTATTAGATTAAGAAGCCCTTTCTCAAAAATTATGTTTAGGAATCTAGAATTTAAGCATACCACCAGATAAAGCTGGACTTGATTTATAAGCTAACACTTCCTTAATCATTTTTTAGATCTGTTGATTCTACATTTCCTTCTCAGAATTGCTTAAATTCACCTTATATTTTGATGTTTTCATACACCATTTGTAGAGAACTGGACTCTTTCTTTCTTCCTTCTTTTCTTTTCTTTCTTTTCTTTTTTCTTTTCTTTCCTTTTCTTTCTTTCTTTCTTTCTTTCTTTCTCTCTCTCTCTCTCTCTCTCTCTCTCTCTCTCTCTCTCTTCCTTCCTTCCTTCCTTCCTTCCTTCCTTCTTTCTTTTCTTTCTTTCTCTTTTAAGCAGCTGGTCTGAATAGGAACTCCCTGAAAATTATTATCAGAGATTGTAAGATGTTAGAAACTTCTGAAGGGCTTAAAGTTGAATTGTTGAAGACTTTAAAAGTCCTCTATCTCACACTTCTGCCTAATGAAGGAATCTTTTCTATAGTGATGCTTCCTATTAATGGAATCCTGAGTGCACCATGTATATTCCTTTTGCCTGGACTACCATTTTGCTCCTACTGACAGACGCTTACTCCTTCAGACTCCATGGTGCTACTGTTGTCCCTTGTACATGCCTCTATTGACTCAGGCATCTGTTTCCATGTCAGTCTTTCCTACCCTGTATGCTTCTTCCAATCAGGGACTAGCATTGATTCATCGTTGACACTTCCCATGGCACTTGGTGCCTATCCCATCGTAGGCAGCTAACAATTGCTGGACTTGACTTAACCCCTGACAAACAGTCATCTCAGCTTCACTTGATTTTCTCTCCATGTTGGTAAATTCATGGAACAGTTTGTAGCTTTATTACACACATCCAAGCCCCTAGCATTAGCCTCCCTGTATTTTGTTTTTTTAATTCTTTATTCCCATTATTAACTTCTGAAGCAAAATCCACTTGTTGAGCAAGTATCCACATGCTACTTGTGCTGTGGAGAAGCCACAGATTTTTGGATATTTAGGAGGGAAGGAGATACGGTGAAACATTTAACTTTGTCACTGTTGCAGGGATAATTCATCCTACCAGCTTATCCTATCCTCCCAGAGCACTTTGAAAACGAGGGCACTGTATAACCTGTGACTTACAACATTTAAAGAGCCCTCGCCATCCTGCTTGCTCTCTCTTGATGTCCTGCACTTTGTCAGTGTCTTAAAACTTAAATCCAGTAGTGAGCAGATGAACTCCAGATGTGATTTATCAAGCAGAATGCAGTCAGATTACCACTTCCTATAATCCTGTTAAGGTTGGTTCAGCCATTATATTCTACTACAGGTCATAATAGGGCTGTAGTTCCTTTCCAGATAGTGTTCACATTGTCATTCTTGATGTTGAGTGGCATCGTGCTAGGATAGCTCAGGGGGACCCAGTTCCTTCCTGACCAGCTAGAAGTGAGCAGTTCTTCAAAGCTCAGGTTCTGACCAAACAAATGGTCTCAGCTGCCCAGAGAAAGACTTCACACTTAACACAAACTCATCTGTCCTTGAAGCTAGGTCTGCTCCTAAGGCCATAAAGAATGATGAAACGAGGCAGACTGGAGATCAGGAGACCGAGGTTCAGGTTCTGCTACTGTTTTTCTGTATGAACCTTGTTTTACAGTTATATATTGTGGGGATTTGACTAAAAATTCTTTGGTCACTCCATGATTTAACCTCCTATTTAATATTGTATTCTAGCATTTTAACGACATCTTTCAATTAGTCGACTGTGAAGGTTCTGCTCATGGTATTCAGAACCATATATGAAGTAGACAGGTTATTCTCCTAATCAGTGGAATGGCCCTGCCAACTCTAGAGAAGATTTATAGAAGGGAGATCATTATTTGTCACCTATGATCCAAAAAAAAAAAAAAAAAACCTCTGAAACTACTGATACCTCTATTAATAATTCTATCTCAGGACTAATTTTTGAACATCACCATTTCTATCAATATTCCCTACTTAGAAGTTCAAAATACTCCTGGTATAAAGAAGATTGTCGGTAATTTTTGCTTTATTTTTTACAGGACTTTTATAGGTCCCTTTTACCTATGATTCACTAGTCTCATTTTAGAAATATGGAAACTGAAATCCAAATAATGGACACTTGCTCAAAGCCACACAACTAACTCCTTGAAGAGATACTCTGATTTTTTCAGTCTATCTTCACTATTTTGTCTCCCTGAGAGCAGATAATTCTTATGACCCCTTAAGCCCCTAGAGCTCCAAATCTGTCACCAGAATCTAACTGTAAGCCATTCTTTCTCTACTATCATTGTCTAATAAGGAATTCCCCTTGGAATTTATTATGAGGATTAAATAACATAGGTAGAAACTGCCTTGTGAATTATAACACTAAATAGATGATAATGATCACTATATATAATTGATCCATGTATGTGTGTGTATATATATATATACTCTGCTAGATACTTAAAGTTTTGCTTTATGAAAGGCACACCGTGTTTTTAAAATCTGTAAAAAATAAAAATAAAAATAAAAAATAAAATCTCTGTAGCATGTGGCATAATACTAGTAAAACAGTCTTCCCACCTATCACTTGACCAATTCCATCAAAAGTCATTATTTAAGCTTGTGTTTAGGGGCTGGGGTGGTTCAGTTGGTTAAGTGTCTGCCTTCATCTCAGGTCATGATCCCAGGGTCCTGCTTAGTGGGGAGCCTGCTTCTCCCTCTCCCTCTGCCTTCCCCCACCCCCTCCTTGCGCACGCTCTCTCTCTCTCACAGGCGCGCTCTCTCTAAAAATCTTAAAAACAAAACAAAAACCCCTGTGTTTAAAGTAAATAGGGACAGCTACATGAGTTTTTCTCCCGTGGATCCTGGCATTCACGATGAGTTCTGTCATTTCCGGGACCCCAGCACTACCATCTACTCTGCCCAGAGGGTAAAAGGGTTCATTTCTTCATGGGCACTTCAAGAAGACCTGTAGAGGTATAAACTATCCAGGAGAAAATTTGGTCCCCTTTGGAGCTGTAGGCTTACACGTTTGTTTAGATCTATAACAAGAAATATCTGCTGCTCAGTAGGGAGCACACAGCCAAGGTACATATTTTTACCCCACCATCCTTTCCAGATTATTCTGCACTTGGCTGGGAGCTCTAGGCCAAGAAGGGGATAGGATACCAGAATCAAATATTTCCAAAGTCAGCAGCTCCAAAACAAGCAGAACAGACCCTCTTCGAGGGTAGTAGTTTGTTTGTGGTTTGGCAAGAAGAAAGGAGTAAAGGAAAAATAAATTTTCAAATCCAGGGCCTCAATGGATGGAGAGAAAATGAATTTTTTTTTTTTTTAGGTCAATACTATCAGACTTGCTGTCTTAGGATAGGGATATTGGTGGAATATGAGACACAAACTAGAACAAGTCAATAAATAAATATTTGAGCAAGTGGACCTTCACTATTTAGAGCAGTGACCTATATGCCACTCCTCCATTCTTCTCCCAACACAAAGCTAATGATAATTTTTTTCACCAGAGAACTGAGCCCTCTCTCATTACCTCTCCCATCCCCCCATCCCAACTGGATTAAAAATCCATCTGATCAGATTCCTGTAATAATGGATGACTAATGCATAAAACAACTCCTGAGAACTTAAATTGTAGTTTTGTATCTTTGGCCAAATTTTGGGAAGAGGTCAAGATAGATCACTGATGAATATAAGACACTTAGGCAGTGATATTTAAGTCTGGGGATAGGTTTATTTTAATAATGGTGCATTAGAAGAGCAAGAGCTCTGAATCATGAGTCCGATGATCAAGTGATTGTCTTCATATTCTATAGGACTTTCATTCATTTATAATTTATCATCTCTCTACTGAGTGCTACACACTGAGCATGTAAAGGTAAATGAGACAAAGTGTGCCTCTGAGGGACCTAGGGCACCAGAAACTGCCAAATGAGGAGATTTAATTTCAAATTCTCTTCAGCTCAAATGCTTTATTTTCCAAGGAGAGAACTCCCAATACCAAAGGAACTAGGCACGTACCTCTGATAGACACTCAAACCATGCTGATGTCATACAGAATTTTAGCTTTGCATTGCTGTTGTTTCTTTCTTCCTTTAATACTGCTAACTTCAGTGCCCTCCCTATTTATTTTTCTCCTGGATGATGTCACTTTCAGAGAGTATCTTTGTGTGGTGACTTTCTGAGGACTTGAATATTTTAGTTTCACCCTCATGTTAAATAATAGTTTCCATTGGATTTCAATGTGGGATCGTAGAATCTTTTCCCTTCTTTTGTAGAAATCAAGATGAACAAGAGTACAAACTCCACGTGTGAGGGAAAGCAGGAGACAGCTCTAAAACCAAGCCACAGATGAGAAGGACCGCCAAAAGTGGAAGTTGTCAAGCAGGGCGCAGATGAGAGGGAATAGAGGGTAGATGCCATGAGTCTAGATGCAGAAAGAGCTAGCAAAGCACACTTCTCAACGGTGACCAGCTCACTCAAAGAGAGAAGTTTTAGATCCTTAGTTTATGACACGGGAAGAAGATCCACAGGCTTTACGTTGGAGGGAAACACACAGATAGATGCCTGTTACTGTGTGGAGAAACACTAAACAAATCACTGCACTGAACTCTTGAGCATTAAGGAAAATTCCAACCCTTCTTACACACAAGCGCTCTGCAGATAGCTGATCCAGGGAAACCTTCCTTATGTGCTTCAAAAACTGAGTCACCAAGAAGGATCGACAGAGAATCTTTTTTTTAAAAAAATTTTATTTATTTATTCATGAGAGGCACACAGAGAGAGGCAGAGACATAGAGGGAGAAGCAGGCTCCATGCAGGGAGCCCGATGTGAGACTCGATCCCGGGACTCCAGGATCACGCCCCGGGCCAAAGGTGGCGGGCCGCTAAAGCACTGAGCCACCCAGGAATCCCTGAGAATCTATACTAAAATATTTTGAGGAGAAAAATATGAAAGAAATAGAAAAATGAAACCATAAACTAAAAACACTTATAAGAAAAAAAAATAAAAAAACAAAAAATAAAAACACTTAACAGAAAAATGTTGCCAAAGAGTAGATAAAAGTTGCGACTAAATATTTGACCATGAATTTTGAAAACTGGATTATAGGGGCACCTGGGTGGCTCAGTGGTTAAGCCTCTGCCTTTGGCTCAGGTCGTGATCCTGGGGTCCTGGGATCGAGTCCCACATCAGGCTCCCAGCATGGAGCCTCCTTTTCCCTCTGCCTATGTCTCTGCCTCTCTCTCTCTCTGTGTCTCTCATAAATAAATAAAGAAAACCTTTAAGAAAATAAATAAAACAATTATAAACAGCTGTTTACTCAAATCAAGAGCATTAAGCAGAGAAACAAGAGCTTAGGGACAACAGGAGACAATAGGAGATGATAAAGGAACTAGCAGAGCTCAGAAAAGAAAGGTAAAACTTAAGCCATCTCAGAAATGAAGGGAAAAATCAATAAATTTAGAGCCTTATTTTGATATAAAATCCGAGGTTCAAACTTGTTTTCCTTCAGCTCTTTGCATATTATAGTACACTGCTGTCTTCTGGCTGAACCACCCAGGGATCCCCCCCTGCTTCACATTTCCAATTACTCATATTATCTCATTTGATAATAATCTCGTTCAATTAATTTATTATGTATATTTTAAATCTTTGATCTATTGATTCTGTTCCCTTTAGCATGGACCTTTAATTATATGCACCTTGTTTGTATAATTTTTCCCCCTATAATTTCATATTACCTTGGGAACACTAGCTACCGAGACACAGGTAATGCATACCTTGGAGAAGAGACTGAAATCCATACTCTTACGACCTCTCATGATGAGTTTATACAATGTGTATGACATTATGGGGCGGTGGTCATAGTGGCAGGAAATAGTCCTTAGACTGGTGACTTCTGTTATTTCACTCTAGATGTAGTCACTCCCTCTTTACCCACCCACATGAATTGGCTTTGCCCATACTCTTCCCTCAGCTCTGTTCTTTTTCAATCCTTCCTGAGGATTGGATGGGAGTAAGGACTGCTCAGAGGTCCCAACACTGATCTGCACCTGTGGTTACCCACTCTCCACCAGCCACATTCCAGCTCTGCCATGTTATTCTAATATCCAGTAGCCCTGTCCTGGCGTCACTCTTGTCCTGCCCGACAGAGGGGCCCAGGTGAGCAGTTACTCACCCAGGACAGTGTGGAGGGAAGAAAACACAATAAAATTGTTCTTCCACAACCTGTCCTCTTTTATTATTCTAAGCTACCATTTCCCAAATACATACTTGAACAAAACCGCTTCCTGTCTTCTTGAATGTTTCTCAATGTTTTTATATTCTTTTTGTCATTAACCCACCCATCGCTTCTGTAGCCTTTCTAAGGTGAATTCTGAAAGGAGGCCCACAATCTGTGTTTGTTTGCCATGTTGTCTTTCCCACTGATGGGTAATGTCACCTCTGTCTCTCACCAAGTTCTACAATATCTGTGGGTCTATTGCCACTCTCTCAAGTCTGTTTGACTTATGCGTTATCTGCCTCTGTGCAATATGATGCTTTTAATTATTGCAGATTTATAATGTCTTGATTTCTGATAGGATGATTCTTTCTCCTTTTTCATCTTCCAAATTGTCTGAGCTATATTCCGGGCCCTTTACTCTTCCGTGTGAATTCAGGGATCAGTTTGTCAAGTTCCGTGAAAAATCCTCTTGAGATTTTACTGGAATTGCTTTGAATTTCTAGCTTAATTTGGAGAATTACCATCTTTATTATTCTGAGACCTTTAATTCATTACTTTGTGTAATGCTCCATTTATTTGCCCCATAAAGATCTTGTTAAAATTTTGTGGGATTTATTTGCAGGTACCTTACAGCTTTTGCTATTATGGTAAATTACTTTTTTTTTTTTTTTTGCCTTTTTTTTCCACAATGAAAATACCTTGATATTTTCTGATCCCACAAACAAAACAAAACAAAACAAAACAAAACAAAACAAAAACAAATGAAGCGTTCCTGGATGGCTCAGTCAGTTAAACTGCTGACTTTGGCTCAGGTCATGATCTCAGGGTCCAGGGTTGGGAGCCCTGTTTCAGGCTTTCCACTAAATGGGGAGTCTGCTTCTCCGCTTCCCCCTCTCCCTCTGCCCCGCCCACCACTCACACACAGGTGTGCATACTCTCTCTCAAATAAAATCTTCTTAAAAATGATCACTGTAAAAATTTGATCTTTATATAAATTTATAAAGAAAGTGAATCCCACCTAAAATCCCATCATCCTGAGACTAACATGCTATCCTTTCAAGCATTCTTTGTGCATGCAATATGCATACACAAGTAAACATATATATAGGATCATATCATGCTTGCTATTTTTTCAACACCTTTCCTCTTCATCCATATTTCTATTCCCTAATTATATGTCTATAACCTTATTCATAATCCAGTATTTTCTCCATGCTCATAAAATCCTATATAGATCCTGCTGTTCATAGACATTTTAGGGAGTTAATCATTATTTCACAAAAATGGGTCATGTTATGCCTACTTTTCTATATTTTTATTTTCTCACTCTTAGAAATAAAAATCCCTCTTGATAACCAGAAAGTCATTTAGTATGCCTCCAAGATATTCTCTCCAATGGCTGCTTCATATTCCATGATACAGAAATACAATACTAGAATTTACTCAACAATTTGGTTCATTGTATATTATAGAAACAAGTTATCTTAAGTAGAGAAGGATTTAATGTGGGGAACTCAGGACTTATGAAAGTATTAGAGGGACCCAAGTAGCAAGCTCTAGACTGGGCTTCCAGGAGTGGCTTCCACCATAATCCCACAGAACCCCCGTCTCCCCAAGGGAACCACTGTGTCTATCATAGTCAGGAAGATGCTGACTGGCTCCAGAGTCATGCTGAATACTTGAGCTGGAACTTGGGGGCATCGGGTAGCTACCATAAGAACTTTTGACTCCAGGAGCACCTGGGTGGCTTAGCAGTTGAGCATCTGCCTTAAGCCCAGGGTGTGATTATCTCACCATGGCCAATCCTGTCCTATCCATTTCCCATTTCATATAATTTTATTTTATTTTATTTTATTTTATTTTATTTTATTTATTTGTTTAAAAGATTTTATTTATTCATGAGAGACATGGAGAGAAGGCAGAGACATAGGTTGCAAAATGGTAGTCCAACTCTGTCCTTTTTCATTAATGTTGTAAAAACTTTCTCACCTCTGCTGTTTGGTTACCCAATGATACAGTTTATATGTATAAGACAAGAAAAATGCTAGGTTCTTTCCAGGTTTTTACCAGTTTTTGAAATAATGAATTGGTTCCCAGGCATCCTTCAATGGTTTTAGTGTCATTATGAGTCCATAAATTACATTTATTTGATGTGTTTCAATTCATTGCAATTGTGATTCTTGCTGATACTTTAATTGATCAGTGGCTATTTTTATGCATGCCGCTGTGATGGGTATCAAGTAATTTTATGTTGCTTTCATTTTTATTTCTCTAATTTCTAGTGAATTTGGCATATTCATGTTTGTTGGATCTTTTGACTTCAACTAGTGAATTGTTTATTTGTGTCGCGGTTTCTTCTGTTGCTGGTTTTATCAGTTTTTAAGGGTGTTTTGTGTAGAAAGAAATCCTTTGTGAGAATATAGTAGCACAAACATTTTTCCAGACATCTTGATTGCTACTAACTTTGTTTTAGTACCTTTGGCTATGTATATTTACAATATAATTGTATATGGTCAAATATACCTGTCTTGTATTTTGTAGTTTCCTGTTTCTTAATATGGAAAGTCTCCCCCAGCCATAGATTGTGCATGTGTAATCTCCTAGATATTTTTCTTCAAGTTTTAAAATTATTTTTCTTTTACATTTAAATCTTTAATTCATTTGCAATTTCCTTTTAAATTTAGTCCATTTTGATTTTCTTTCAGATGGGTAGCCAGTTGTGCCTGCGCTTTTTTTTAAATAGTTCATTTTTTCCCCCATTGAACTACCACTTTAGCACATTTATGATAACCACTATCATGTAATTATCAATTTTTTTTTTCTGTTCCACAAATGCCCTACTGATTTGAATTTGTAAAAGTGTATTGTATGACTGGTATCTTAGTAAGCCCCTCCGAATATATACTCTCTCCTTTCTTACATTTTTATAGTTGCATTAGTTCTTTGGCATTTGTTTCCTGTGTGAACTTTAGAATCATTTTACTCTTTTTTTTTTTTAAGATTTATGTATTTATTTATTTGAGAGAGAGAGAGATAAGTCAGAGGGGGCAAAGGGAGAAAGAGGGGGATTCTTTTTTTTTTTTTTTTTTTTTTTTAAAGAAGGGGATTCTGAAGCAGACTGCACTGAGTGCAGAGCCCAGATGGAGGCTCCATCTCAGGACTCGGAGATCATGACCTAAGCCCGAAACCAAGAGTCAGACGCTCAACTGACTGAGCCACCCAGGCCACCCCCATTTTACCTATTTCTAAGAAAAACACTGTTGGACTTCTAATTGGAACTACATCTAATGTATATATTAAATTTATTAGAATTACCAGTTGCTTGTTTTAAAAGATTTTATTTATTCATAAGAGACACAGAGAGAGAGAGAGGCAGAGACACAGGCAGAGGGAGAAACAGACTCCACGCAGGGAGCCCAATGCGGGACTGGATCCCATGACCCTGGGATCACGACCTGAGGCAAAGGCAGACACTCACCCACTGAGCCACCAAGGCATCCCTAGAATTACCAGTTTCATATTTTCTTTCTTTCTAGGAACATAATATAACTTTCCATTTATTCAAATATTGTTTTGTGTGTTTCAATAGTGGTTTTGCCCCAGTTTTCTTCAGTATAGATCCTGAGTCTATCTTGTTAAATCTGTAACTACTTAGAATTGCTGTCACTGTCATAATTTGAGAGGATTTTATTAGCAGCATTAATAATTACAGAGACATAAGAAAAACCTTTCCAGGCAGAATGTCCAGTCACTGGAACTCCTAGCTGAGTTGAAATCTGCTTCTCCTGTTACCAGGAAGGAAAGGAGGATTTGCACTGAAGACCGTTCAGGTATGGTCTTTCTGGTAGTAGAGAGAGGGACCAGATGAGCCCTGGAAGACCAACAACCCTGGAATGCTGCTATTTTATTTAACTTTCTAATGTCAGGCTTCTGTTTATGTGACAGCTCTTGACTTAATTAACCAGTTTTTCTGCTGGGTACATGGACCTGTTGGAGACCATTATAAAACATGCAGAGGTAATCCAGAGGAAGAATTTCCCCAAAAAGGATTTCGTCTATTGTTCCCCCACCTCTTAGAAATTCCATTTTGTTATTATAATATAGTTTGGTTGGTTTGCTTTGCAATGAAAACCTTAAAAAATTTTTTTCCACAGGTAAGTAATATAGTAAATGTACCCATTCATTCACTTTGTATATTCACAAATAATGGAAAAAATTTCAGCGCACCAGAGGCCAGAGTATTGAATTTGGCATGGCAAGATTGAATAATTGATACTCCACAGAATAATAGTTACCATCTGTGGAACAATTATTATGTATCAAGCACTCTGCTAGCATGCTTTGCAGTGTATCTTCTCAACCTTCAAAACAATCCTATGGAGCAGTCGGGGTTTATTTCACCTGTACCTCATTTTTAACAATTAGGAAATTAAGTGCCAGAAGAATTTAAGTTACTTGTCCATGGTCCCATACCCTCTCATTTCCATTTCCCTCAAAGGAACTTTTAATAGATGATCTCATCTGGCTGTAGACTCTCATAATGCAGAAAATTGAGCTTACAGAATTCATAAATCAAGGGACTTACATATAAAATGCCCCCAAATTTTGTTTTACACAATAGATGGATTTCTCAGCCATGGTTTTCATGTACTCATTTTGTCCTTAAATGTGGTCTTTGCTGTGCTGTGCTTTAATAGCACTTCCCTCTGTAGTTTCTAAGATAAACTTCTACAATTGTGTTTGGTGGGGAAGGTGAGAAAATAGAGAACCTATAGGCTTAGTAGTAGAATGTGAGGGAGGATGGTAGATAGAATGTGAAAGTATAGAAAGTGATCACTTGAGTCCATATTTGTCTTTATTTAAACTGTTGTTATTCTTTCTGACTATATAAAACAAAGGATTGAAGTGTTTTGCAATGTCATACATGAAAGTTTAGTATATAAAATCAAGAAAAGCAGAGCTGCTCTGGACAAGAAGCGGGTGGGTGCTTAGGGGCCTGGCCCAAATCCCCACTCTATCCATTCTGATCACCTCTTGAAATTCTGGGAGTTCTACGGCTTGAAATCATTGATTTGGATTAAATTTGCTTCTATCATACTAAGTATAATATCTTGAAATAAATTTTATAGTTATTATTAGAAGAAGTGATATAGTGAAATAGCCCTTTCCTGAAAGATACCCAAGAAATTCTCAGTAGAGGATTGCAGTGTGCAGCTGTGGGTAAGATGATGGCTACCCTTTATTTTCTACCTACTATACTGTTCTTTCCTTTATTTCTTTTCCTAGAAATTAGAATTGTGACTTTTCTAATTAAAAAAATAATTTAAACATTTTTTTCTGGAGTTAGGAGTTATATTTTAATTACTGGCTTTGTAGTCAAATACTTTCCTGTGAAAGGCTAGCTTTTTCTTTTTTTCTTTCTTTTTTTTTTTTTAAGGCTAGCTTTTTCAATTATATTAATGACAAGGCATGAAATAATAGGATTTAAAGTGCAGTTGACTCTTTAGGTGCCTGGGTGGTTCAGTCAGTTGAGCATCTATCTGACTCTTGGTTTCACCTCAGGTCATCATTTCAGGGTCATGATCTCAGGGTTGTGAGATGAGTCCTCTGTGGAACTTGTGCTCAACATGGAGTCTGCTTGGGATTCTTTCCTTCTTCTTCCCCCTCTGACCCTCCCCCCTTGTGTGCATGCCTGTTCTCTGTTTCTAAAATAAATAGGGGACACCTGGGCGGCTCAGCAGTTGAGCATCTGCATTTGGCTCAGGGCGTGACCCCGGAGTCCTGGGATCGAGTCCCATATGGGGCTTCCTGCATGGAGCCTGCTTCTCCCCTCTCTATGTCTCTGCCTCTCTTTGTGTGTCTCTCATGAATAAATAAAATCTTAAAAAATAAAAAGGGAAAATTAAAAAAATAAAACCTTAAAAAAAAATAAAGTGCATTGGGCCGTTGAACAGTGTGAGGGGAGGGGTACTAGGGGTCCCAGCCCCCTACATAGTTGAAAATCCATGTCTAACTTTTGAGTCCCCCCAAACTTAACTACTAATAGCCTATTATTGAATGGAAGCCTTATCAATAACATAAACAGTTGATTAACACATATTTTGTATGTTATATGTATTATATACTATATTGTTATGATAAAACAAACTAGAGGAAAGACAATTTTTTTTAAGATTTTATTTATTTATTCATGAAAGACACACAGAGAGAGAGAGGCAGAGATACGGGCAGAAACAGTCTCCATGCAGGGAGCCTGACGTAGGACTGGATCCCGGTCTCCAGGATCACACCCTGGGCTGAAGGCGGTGCTAAACCACTGAACCACCTAGGGTGTCCTGAAAGACAATATTATTAAGGAAGAAGAGAACATGCATTTACAATATTGTACTGTAAAAAATCCACATATATGTGGGCCCACACACAGTTGAAACCATGTTGTTCAAGGGTCAACTGTACAGAAAATCAGTTTATAGATATTTACTACAGGAACAAGTACACAAACACTTTCTGCAGTTCAGTATTATGTATTTTCATTTTTTAATTCTTCTGGTCAAAGTACTGGTCTTTAAACAAATAATTAGCCTTACGGACTGAAAAACAACTAGAAGCACAATTGTTTGATTTCTAAATTGTTCTTTCTGTTATGGTTTTAACCTAAGCTTTAAGTAGTTCTCAACTCTGGTCTCACATCTGAATTATGGGGAATTAAAAAAAATCATCCCCAGGCTGCACCCCAGACCAACTGAATCAATTTCTGGAGGAGGATATACAGACATAAGTTTTTTAAAAAGCTCCACAGGTGAATCCAACATGAAGACAGAGTTGAGAACCAGCAAGTCTTTAACCTTTATTATGCTATACTTATGAGAGATTAATAAATTGTGACATTTTAACTTCTCTTTTTTCCCTTCCCCTCTCCTTTAACTTTCCTAACAAGGGCCAGCAGTGAAGGGGGCCAGGCCAGGGAAAGGATCCAGAGATAGGAAGTGCAGAGGATATGCACAGACAGATGGAGGCCAGCGCTTGCAGATTAAACTTCCTGGGAAAGCAGTATACATAAATAGACACCCCTTCTCCACCAAGGAAAGGAATATATTCTACAACTAGTTTCTTGCTTAGGGGCAGTGGAGCTAACTTGCATTATTTCAGGACACTGAAGGAAGCAAAACACAAATTTCTCTCTGAAGCATATTTATTTCATCTTGACAAACCAGGTATATGTGCTAGGTTTGTGTGACTGGGCCATACCATTTTTCAGTCTAAGTGATATATTTCCTATAACTTTGAGTAAACCCTCTTCATTTCCAATCACTAACCAGAGCTTAGGACTGGTACAGTTTAGTTCTCATTAACTCTTGAAAATGACCAAACAGGTCTTCCTTTTAGTACTGGCTTCTTTCTAAGAAGAATTTTTTCGAAGTGGAATAAAACTGATGTAACAGGGCAGGGTACACAATCAATAAACAAAAATCAGCTGTATTTCTATACATTAGCAATGAGCAATCTGAAAAGGAAATTAAGAAAATACTTTCATTTTCGATAGCATGAGAAAGAAGAAAATACTTAGGAATAAATTTAACTAAGGCGAGACTTGTTCACTGTAAACTGTAAAACACTGCTGAAAGAAATTAAAGAAGACCTAAATAAATAGGAAAACATCCTGTGTTCATGGGTTGCAAGATAGTATTGTTAAGATGACAATGCTTCCAAAGCAATCTATGTAATCCTTATCAAAATCCTAATGGTGGTTTTTGTAGAAAAGAAAAAGAAATCCTAAAATTTACATGAAATCTCAAGGAACCTCCAAGAGTCAAAACAATCTCAAAAAAAAAAAAAAAAGATGAACAAAGTTGGAAGTCTTACACTTGATGATTTTAAAACTTAATACAAAGCTACAATAATCAAAGCAGTATGAAACTGGCATAAGAACAGAAATATAGACCAATGGAATAGAATAGACAGTATAAATAAACCCTTGCATATTTGGTCGATTAATTTTTGGCAAGGGCGCCAAGACCATCTGATGAGAAAAACATAGTCTTTTCAACAAACGGTCCTGAGAAAACTAGATACCCACATGTGGAAGGATGAAGTTGGACTCTTACCTAACATCATATAAAAATTAACTCAGGATGGATTAAAGACCTAAATATAAGAGATAAAACTATAAATTTTTTTTAGAAGAAGATATAGGAGAAAGTCTTTATGACCCTGGATTTTGTAGTAGTTTATGACATGAATAGCACAAGCAACAAAAGAAAAAACAAACTGTACCTCATCAAAATTTAAAACTCTTGTGCATCCAAGGATACAATCAACAGAATGAAAAGCCAGCCCATAGAATGGGAGAAAATATTTGCAAACATATATTTGACAAAGGATCAGTATCAAGAATATATAAAAAAAAAACCCTACAATTCAAAGACACCCCCCCAACAATCCAGTTAACAAATGGCAAAATAATTCAGACATTTCTCCAAAGAAAATATGCAGATGATCAATAAGCACATGAAAAGATGCTCAATATCATTAGTCATCAGGGAAATACAAATCAGAACTATAATGGAATATACTTCATACCCATTAAGATGGCTATTATAAAATTTCAAAAACCCAGAAAATTAATAATGCTGATAGGAAACCTCTGGTTTCTGATCTGTTATGTAAGAAGTTTGGAAATCTTCATCATAATAAATAAAAAGCTGAACAAACAAAAATCAACAATTCTTCTTAGGTCTGTGAGAGAAGTGATTTCACAGGGCAAACTGCCTGTGAAAACTGCTGCTTCCAATATTGGAGATAGACCAGTGGATATAGAGAATCACAACTTACCAGAGCAGAAACCCAGAAGCAGAAGCACTAATGAGTGCCAGCATAGGAAAAACCAAACTGTAATTGACAAATTGATGGAAGCTCAGTATGGACAATTCTGAGAGTTAAAACCTTCAGAGGAACTCAGACATGGAGAGGGCAGGGGCCCACACATTTGTGAAGTTTTTACCTCCAGTAGCTCAACTTTGTTCTCACAGTGAAGATCAAAGAACAAGGAAAACAAGGAGAAAATAGTAGCAAATATGGTAGCTACTAATCCAACCAAATCAACAATTATTTTGAATATCAGTGGTCCCAATATTCCAGATTAAACACAGAGATTTTCTTTTGTTTTTAATTTTATTTATTTATTTATTTATTTATTTATTTATTTATTTATTTTATTTATTTATGATAGTCACAGAGAGAGGCAGAGACACAGGCAGAGGGAGAAGCAGGCTCCATGCACCGGGAGCCCGACGTGGGACTTGATCCCGGGTCTCCAGGATCGCGCCCTGAGCCAAAGGCAGGCGCCAAACCGCTGGGCCACCCAGGGATCCCCACAGAGATTTTCACAGTAGTTAAAAAATAAGACCCAAGTATATGTTGCCTGTAACAAGCACACTTTAAATATAAAAACACATAGAAATTCAAAATAAATGGCTGGAGAAAGATATACTATGCTAAGGCTGATAGAAAAAGCAGCAGTAATTATATTAATTTCAGAAAGAATAGACTTTAGAGCAAAGAAAGTATTCAGGGATAAAGGAGCATTACATAATGATGAAGGAATCAATTCTCCAAAAAGACCTAATAATCTTAACCTGTAGGTGCCTAACCACAGAGCAAAAAAATACATGGGGCAAAAAATGATAGAAGTGCAAGGAGAAATAGATTGATCCACGACTATAATAGGAGCCTTCATCACCACTATCAGAAATGGACAAATCAGCAGGCAGAAAATCAGTAAGGACATATTTGAATTCAACAACACCATCAATCAACTGGATATAAATTTGACATCTATAGACAATTTTATCAATAACAGAATACACATTCTTCTCAAGCTTACATGGAACATTCACTAAGAGACCATATCCTGGACCATAAAATATACCTTAACAAATTTAAAAGGATAGAAATCATACATCTGATCTCACACCACAGTGGAATTAAACTAGAAGCCAGTAACAGAGAGATAACTGGAAAATCCTAAAATACGTGGAGATTAAACAGCATTCTTGTATATAACACATGGGTCAAAGAAGAAATCTTTAAAATATTGGTGAAGATGTGGAGAAGTTGAAACCCTTGTGCATTGCTGGTGAGATTGTAAATGGTACAAACATTATGGAAACAGTTCAGTGGTTCCTCCAAAAGTTTTACTGGTTCTTCAAATAAAGAGACTTTACTGTATGACCCAGCAATTCCATTCCTAGATATAAACCCAATAGGGGTGAAAGCAGGAAATAAAACAGATACTTGAATGCCAATATTCATAGTGGCATTGTTCACAATGGCCAAAAGGTAGAGTCAACCCAAGTGTCCATCTATAGATGAATGAATAGGCCAAATGTGGTATGTGGTCTATACATACAATGGAGTATTATTCAGCCATAAGAAGCAATGAAGTTTTGGTGCGTGGTACAACATGGATGGCCCTTGAAAACATTATGTTAAATAAAACTCACACAGAAAGACAAATATTGTATGATTCCAACTATATGAGGTATCTAGAAAAGGCAAATTGATAGAAACCAAAACTGACAGGAGGGGATGGGGTCTGGGGGGGTTGTTGCTTAATATGTATAAAGTTTCTATCTGGGATGATGAAAAAGGTCTGGAAATACTGGCAATGATTATACAAAACTGTGAATGTACTTAACACTACTAAATTGTACACTTAAAAATGGTTAAAATGGTACATTTTATGTATGTTTTGCCACAATAGAAAAGTGAAAAAACAAAACAAAACGGACATGATAGAGAAAATTAAAGTGCAATGAAAAGGAAGAGCCAGATATATGTGAGTGAGAGAAACAAAGCCAGGAAATCACAGACATTCAGGCACCAATTTTTTTGGGGGTGGGGGTGGGGGAGGAGGAAAGACAGTACGGGCAGGGGTAGAGGCAATGTTAAGCAGGGTCTGTGCCCAGCATGGAACCCTATGCAAGGCTTGATCCCATGACCCTGAGATCATGACCGAAGCCGAAATCAAGAGTTGGACGTTTAACTGACTGAGCCATTCAAGGTGCTCCCACCATTTTTTTTTTTTTTTAACACCACACAGAAACAACAAACATGGTGAGCTCTGTGAAGTTAGAAAAGCATTTTGAACCAAACCTCCTTCTAAAATTTCAGGAAAACAAAACTCATGTCAAAATGAGCAATGGAAAATTAGTAAGGTCAACTCTATTGAAAACTCACTTTAAAAAGGAGTAAGAGGGATCCCTGGGTGGCGCAGCGGTTTGGTGCCTGCCTTTGGCCCAGGGCGCGATCCTGGAGACCCGGGATCGAATCCCACGTCGGGCTCCCAGTGCATGGAGCCTGCTTCTCCCTCTGCCTGTGTCTCTGCCTCTCTCTCTCTCTGTGTGTGACTATCATAAATAAATAAATAAATAAATAAATAAATAAATAAATAAATAAATAAAATTAAAATAAATAAATAAAAAATAAAAAGGAGTAAGAAACAATAATATGCCCACAATGAAAACTTGCCAGAAAGATATGATGAAAAATCAGATCAAAGCTGTAATGTTCTAAAACGGCTAAAAGATATTGAGGAATGATATACAAATAACACACCACAGAATTAGAGAAACAACAACAACAACAAAAAGATCAGAACTCAAAGAAGAATTAGAATTTTAAAAAAGCATTTGGGGAAATAAAGATTAAACTATAAGGAACAAAAGAGCAAATAAGCCCAACAAATAAAGCCTTAAATGAAAGAGAAAATAAGAAGGAGGGAAAGTTTCAAAATGAGGAAATGAGTAAAGAAATTAAAGGGACTTGAGGGGGAAAGTACAAATATTGAAGACAGCAAAAGAGGGAGGTCCAACATACAGATAATAAAAGTCCCCAGGAAAGCAATCCAAAGCAAAGGAACCAACAGAATAAATATTAAAAACTATAATTAAAGACAACCTTCCTGGAACGTCTGTCCTGCATGGGGCTCCTGTATGGAGCTTGCTACTCCTTTCTTCTTTCTTTTCTTTTCTTTCTTTCTTTCTTTCTTTCTTTCTTTCTTTCTTTCTTTCTTTCTTTCTTTCTTTCTTTCTTTCTCCTTCCTTCCTTCCTTCCTTCCTTCCTTCCTTCCTTCCTTCCTTCCTTCCTTCCTTCCTTCCTTCCTTCTTCTTTCTTCTTTCTCTTTTTCTTTCTTTCTTTCTTTATTTTTTTTAAGATTTTATTTATTCATGAGACTAGAGAGAGAGAGAGAGAGAGAGAGAGAGAGGCAGAGATGCAGGCAGAGGGAGAAGCAGGCTCCATGCAGGGAGCCCAATGCGGGACTCGGTCTGGGGAATCCAGGATCACGCCCTGCGCCGAAGGCGGCACTAAACCGCCGAGCCCCCCGGGCTGCCCACTTCTCCTCCTCCTGCCTATGTCTCTGCCTCTGTCTGTGTGTCTCTCATGAATAACTAAATAAAACCTTAAAAAAAAGACAACTTTCCTGAAATTAAATATATACATTTGAGGCTACATTTTGAAAGAAAGAACACACTGATTACTCAGGAAACATCAAACAAGAATGACCAATAGACATTGTCTAGTAAAATCACTGGGCTTAAAAAAATAGACAAAGTTCTTTGGGTATCTATGCAAAAAGATTCTAACTTAAAAGGGAAAGAAAAGTAAACTATATCACACTTTTTGACAGCAATGTTTTATGCTATGAATAAGTTGCAAAATATATTTAAGATTTTCAAGAAAATGCAAGCCAAGCATTTATATCCAGCAAAATTGACCTGTGATTATAAATGGCATAGGCAAACTGTAATCAGTGTGCAAAAACTCAGTGAATACTATTTCCATAAGCCCTTTCTAAGGAATCTACTAGAGGACAGGCTTTCACACAATCAAAATGACTAGAATAGAGAGAAATAAGGAACTAATGGTGAGCATTAAATGTATATTTACCTATAGAACTAAGGCCAAATGAGGGTTAAATGAAAAGTTCTATAGTATGCAATGGCTATAGAAGCTAATAATATAGAAAGAATACAACTATAATAAAATAGATACTACATGCAAAATAGCTTTTCAAGAATCATAATCAGTGGTGGTAGTCTTAATACTGTTACTTTGAGATTATTGTATGTTTAATGTGAAATAAAGCAAATGAATAAATTTCAAATTAGTAAATATTCCAATCCATTATTCTTGAGAACCAGAATTTTCCACATAGAAGAAAGGAAAGAAAAGGTCATATAATATAGAAGAGGTTACATAAAAACACTGTAGTTCTGAAATTGAATTTGAAATATTAATATGAACTCATGAAGTATTCTAACCTAGTTCTATCTTTTGGAAAGTCCTAGAAACAGTCACCAATCTAGTAGTAATGAATACCGCCAGTTCTCATATTGTCATCTTAAAATGTCAAGAAAAGAAAATAGAGCTTCTTGGAGAGATGGATGATTCCATGTGTCGGGCAGCAAATGTAAATGATGAGACTGGAACATCCTGTCATATCAGGTAGGAAGGAAGCTACCTACTGGCCAAAGATGCAATAATTTGAGCTTTAATAAGGACTGCAATTTCAGTAGATTAAAATCTATCAAATATTTTTAAATCCATGAATTTTTAATAATATTAAGAAAGAAACTTAAAAGTTACATTCTGAGGATGACAATGTCTTGACAAGATCATCTTGAAATTGGAATAAATTAAAAGAAAGAAGCAAATATGTATCCTGACTTTACTATATGAACTTATCTCCTGGTAACCAAATACTAGATGAGGGGAAACGTCTCCTTATAAATGCATTCAGCTAATAAGTAAAGACAAAATGACAGAATTAAAATATCATTTTGCAATCCTCATAGGATTCATGGATATAAGAATTGAGTGTTACAGCTGCTAACCTTAGAAAAAACCAAAACCAAGTATCACATGTCTCTTGATCAAAGGACACCCCACTACCTGAAGTCTTGTAAAACGGATCAAGCCTCAGTCTGATGAAGCCTCTGGATCAGCTGCTAATTTCCAGGAAATGCAGAGGAGAGGAATATGCTGAACTGCTCCCATAAAAGTTCAATTGCCGGACTGTGGGGAAACTCCACAGGTCAAAAGGCCTAAATTCTTCAACTGGTAATTGTAACAAAGACTTAAAAGGTACATCAAGCCAAAAACAAAAGCAAAAACAAATAAGTGGGAAGATGCACTTGGGAGATAATATTGTAAAGAAACTAGCAAAAGTGATGATATAAAAGCCAGGCTAGTGGTTGCTTTTGGGAGGAAGGAGATTGGGGGCCCTTATGGGCTGGGCAATGGAGAGACTTCCCGGATGGCTGTCAGAGTTCTCTCTGTTGACCTGGGTGGTGACTGCAAAGATATTTACCTCACAATCCAAGTGAACAAATCAGGAAATTCTACAATATATGTCATTTCGGGTGCAAAGTAAATATTAGGCAAGCCAAAAAAACCTTTTTTTAAAAGACCTTGTAGGTATCCTAGTAAGAGATTAACACACAACAAAGGGAAGATGTCAGAGGAACCCTGGAGCTAAAGTTTCAGAGGTGGAGGTGGAAGATACATAGAAAAATAAAATTAAGAAATCCCATGGACCCTCCTCATTTTCCAGATTAAAAACCTGAGGCCCAGAGACAGTGTCTTATGCAAAGTGCACAAAGCTAGGACCAGAAGCAGGTCTAACACCCAGGCCTGCCCATCTGGGACTTTTCCCACCACAACACAGACTTTGCATCCTTTTGCACTTTATTTTCTTTCCCTTTTCCTTCCTTTTTTTTCCTTTTCATTTTTTCTTTTTTTTTGAAGAATTGGCTAGTTGCACTTTTTGCTTCTCCAGAATGTTCCCAAGAGGACGTTTCAAAGAATGCATTCAAAACTGGATCTTCTGGGGAGAAAGAAGATGCAGAACTGCTTTCTCAGAGCTGAGGCTAGTTGGCCTGACAGCAGAGCTGGGTGGGAAACCCGGGAACCTTCTGGAGACTCTCTGTAACCTTAGCACATTTTCTCTTTGCATCTATAGCTCCTTCCCCCTTCTCCCTCCCTCTTGCCCTCTCCTTCATCTGGCTGGCTCTAGGTTCAGCAGACATTGACCATGCTTGCATATTTAAGGGTTTACAGGAACGGGGTCCCCGGGTGGCTTAGTTGGTTAGGCTTCAATTTTTTTTTTTTTAAGATTTTATTATTCATGAGAGAGAGAGAGAGAGAGGGGCAGAGACACAGGCAGAGGGAGGAGCAGGCTCCACGCAGGGACCTCGACGTGGGACCCCGGGTCTCCAGGGTCACGCCCTGAGCTGAAGGTGGCGCTAAACCGCCGAGCCACTCGGGCTGCCGGGGCTTTAACTCCTGATTTCAGCTCAGGTCCTGATCTTAGGGTCTTGGGAATCAGCCCCAAGCTGGGTTCCTTGCAGAGTGTGGAACCTGTTTGCGATTCTCCCTCTCCCTCTGCCTCTCCCCCTGCTTGTGTGCACCTGCGCTCTCTAATAAAAATCTTGGAGATAAAAAAAAAAAAGGTAACAGTGACTATATGTTTAACAGTAACTGTCTCTTCCCTGAGAGTTCGTTAGCCGCTGAAACCTCGCATTCCTATGAGGCACTTAGGTCAACCCATTTTAGAGGTGGGAAAACCAAGTACCGGGTCCGAAGTCACCTGCCCCGTTCTGCAGCTAGAGAAGGGCGGTGTTCCCAGCCCCAGAACCCGCAGGTGTAAGAGCTCGTTTCCCCTATTTCTTCGCCGACGGAACCGAGCTGCGCCCAACTCCTCCTAACCCTGGAAGCGGGCGGACTCCGTGTTCGGCGCGACTGGCCCCGAGGCCCCGAGGACCACAAGTGTGTCCCCGGCGGGCGGCAGCGGCCCGGCGCGTGGCTCCCCCACGGCCGCGGCCGAGTCCCGCGAGCGACCCCCTTTGTCCCGGGCCGGGCGGCGGGCGCCGGTGGGCGTGGCGGGGCGGCCTCGGGTCCACTCCGCGAGCGCTCTGCGGACGACATGCAGATGCCATGCAGATGACATGCAAACGACATGCAAACGACATGCAAACGACATGCAAACGAGCGCGTGCGAGCCGCCGCCGGCGTCCGAGGGGTCCGAGCGAGCTCCGCGCTCCCCGCCGCCGCGCTCGCTCCCCGCCCGCTCCCCGCTCCCCGCTCCCCGCCCGCTCGGCCGCCCCGCGAGCCCCGACCCCGCCCCCGCCCCGCCCCCGCCCCGCCGAGCGCGGTGCCCCGGCTCCGCCGCCGCCTTCGCCGCGCCGGTGAGTGAGCGCGCCCCGCGCTTTTGTCCCGGCGCGGCCCCCGGGAGTCCCTCGGAGAGGGTGGGGGTCGGGGCGAGGGACCCCGGCTCCCCAGGTGGAGGGGAGGGGGGTGTAGGAGAGGGGGCGGGGGAGGGATGGGGATGGGGGGAGGGACGGGGGTGGTGGGGGAGGGATGGGGATGGGGGAGGTGGGGGAGGGACTGGGGTGGGGGCGGGAGAGGGATGGGGATGGGGGAGGTGGGGGAGGGATGGGGTGGTGGGGGCGGCGCAAGGGAACGACGCAGCCAGCACTTCTCTTTTGGGGACCTCAGGTGAGCCGGCTGTCCCGACCGGGTGCTCATCGCGGAAGCCCTCGAGGAAGACAGGTGGGCCCCTCCCGGTCCGGTCCGGTCCGAGCCCTTCGCAGGAGGACTGAGCGCCGCGGGAAGGTCTTCCCAGCCCGGAGTCTGGAAGGTCCGCCCGCGGGGGGGGGGGGGGGGGCGGGGGGCGGCCACTGGGTCCCCAGGGCGCGGTCGGGGGCCTTGCAGCTCCTTCCGCGGGCCCCTCCCGCCGAGCTTCTGTGGTTGAGGGGTCCTTGCTCACCGAAAGTTTGGGGTAACGAATCCCCGGGATGCGTTAGCTCCTGCGGTTGAGGTGGAGACTCTTCCTGGGAACTTGTGGCTCCTAACACCCCTCAAGACCCGAAGGACTGAGTTGTTAGGGGGGCACTGTAGGTGGGGAGGTGGAGTGATGGGGACAGGTTTTCTGCGAGGTGTCTGGTTGGGAGCAGCACCCTGTATATGATAACCTGAAGGAGAAAGACCCAGGCCTTGGGGGCCTAGAGTGCAATTCAGGGAACTGCACTGGGGTCGGGGTTGGGGGTTGGGGGGTTACACTTGGGAAGTGGGCATGGTGCCAGCCTCCAGGCCGCTGTTTTTCACCATCCCTCCTCTCTCCAGGTGCAAAGAGCAGATTATGTGCAATGTCCCCATCTCACCCCAGGCACCCCAGCCTTTAGGTGCCTGCCCTAGAGCGAAATCCCCCTTTGCAAGTGGGGCCATGGGTTCTTCCCTGGCTTAGTGGATTCCTTTATGTCAAAGTGAATAGCTTGTCAATAAATTATCTCCAAATGGGACGGCTGGAGAGGACCATTTGGGGGAACCCTTGACACTTCAAAGCCTCAGATATCCACAATACAAGTCCCTGGGGGAACTGTAGGTGCTTCCTGTAACCTTGTTGGGTCCCTAAAGGGCATTTTGAGTTCTAGCAAAATAAAGTTTTGGTTTTCATCACTTTCTTTTCCTGCTCTCTTTTTCTTTCCCTTAAATTCTTGACCTCCTTCCCTTCTCTCTTCTGTGAGTCCGACTTTGTCTCTTCCTCACACTGCAGGGACTGTGGAGGGTGATGCTGTGGCACCATAGTGCCCTAGGCCACCATAGTGTGTTCCCTCCCGTTGCCCAGAGTGAGGCTTCCCCCTTTGTCTCCCACCCTCAGTGGGCCAAGGGTCTTGAGCCCTGGGGAGTTGGCTCTAGGTGGGGAGTGACTGGACACTGGATGCTGATTGAGTAGTGGGTACTCTGGGGGACTCGTGCAAGACCCTTTTCACTGGGGTGTACATGTCTTTTCCCCATTTACTGATAATATGAAACAATGCTGGTCTTCACACGCCACTAGGCATCAGCCTGGAGAACCACCCTACAGTGGTGAGGGGTTTGTGCTGGTCCATCCTTTCTCATTTGGTATCTTTTGTGCAATAACTGGCTACCTGAGGGGGTTGCTGGCTGGGGCTTTGTAGTATTTCTTTGTGTGAGATTTGCTGACCCCCTCAGCAATAGACTGTTTGCCCCGGGGGATATGTATAGAGCACCCTAGACCCTTGGGAAGTTCCTGGTGCAACTGATAAGGTCAGGGTCATGTGGGTCCACCTGCTGCTGCCTGAAGCTTGGTAGACACAGAAGTACATTCGCTGCAAGGCAGGGGCCCCTAGCTGGCAGTTCCAGGGGAGTCTGCTGGGAAGGCTTGTCAGAAGATGAAGCTGGTGGCAGATGATGCTAACTAAGGGGTCTTGCAGTGCCAAAGATGGGGGAGGAGTCTTGATCTTGGCTGGGTTTTTGTTGTTGTTTGTTTGTTTGTTTGTTTTTGCCAGCCTCAAAGGAATAGATTATGAACACTGGGGTCATCATGTATTCAGTGTCTGCAAGACCCCTTGCCTTTCCCCCCAAAATATGAATCTAGAGTCTAAAACTAGTTGGGTTTTTTTTTTTCTCTCTCTCTCTTTGCTTTTTTTTTATTTTTTTGATTTTTATTTATTTATGATAGTCACAGAGAGAGAGAGAGAGAGGCAGAGACACAGGCAGAGGGAGAAGCAGACTCCATACACCAGGAGCCCGACGTGGGATTCAATCCCGGGTCTCCAGGATTGCGCCCTGGGCTAAAGGCAGGCGCCAAACCGCTGCGCCACCCAGGGATCCCTCTCTCTCTTTGCTTTTTAAGAGGCTCAGAATGCAGGTAGGGATCCAGATAACTCACAAACATGTGGAGTTTTATTCAGTATCTTTCTGGGAACAACACTTCTTGGTATTCTGGAAATTAACACCAAGGCCACTTAGAAGCCCAACTGTACTTCCCCCAATTCAAACCAACACGCACAGGTTGGAAAATCGTTCATTTTTAAAAGCTTCCTA
This sequence comes from Canis lupus dingo, assembly GCF_003254725.2. Taxonomy (NCBI): domain Eukaryota; kingdom Metazoa; phylum Chordata; class Mammalia; order Carnivora; family Canidae; genus Canis; species Canis lupus. Next base: position 27,126,366 of record NC_064275.1, on the reverse strand, counting down.
CCTATCGTTTCTGTAAATGTAGTAAAATTTAGAGAACAAGCCTCAGAAAGTGACTTTTCCCACAGAAGCCATAGTCTTTGCCAATCTTGACTATTACGTCATCTTCCTCTGACCTATAGAGGGGACACCCAGAGAACGCTGGAGAGGACCATTTGCAGGGGAAATGTGCAGGTGGACACCTGGGTGGCATGTGGGCTCGCAATGAAGAAACCATCCAGAAGTAATCCAGAATGGGGATATCTCATGTGTCACTGGGATGGTTCCCCTGCCATGTGGCTTCCGCCCCTTTCCCCTCACTCCCCATCCTCTTGCCCCACAAGCACAGAAGGTGAATGTGCCGGGCCGGGGTCTGCGGAGCCAGCCACTCGCCTCTCCCACCTGCGCCATTCTGCAGCTGACTGCCTAGCTCTCCATCGAGTTTTGACTTCCTATTTTTCTATTCATTTTAAGCCAAAATGGTAAGCAAGTGCAATTCTTACAATCTCAAGGTGAGGAGACCTCGGCGTTTGTCACTACACACCTGCAGGTGTGTCCTTCCTGCCCTGTATGTGCCGCCTGGTGTGCCAGGGCCATAGACCCTGTGAGATGAAAGCCAGGCCAGGGGGGCTGGGGCAGGAAGAGGGCCAGTAAGAACTGCTCCCTGTTTGCAGCTCTTGGGGATAAGGCTGCATTTCCAGATGCTCGCACCACCCTATTTTCATTGTCCTCCTGCACACTGTCCCTTGGTGTCTGAGGGTGAATACTCACAACGGGCACCCCACTAAGGAACTGTGGCAATATCTGTATAGATCCAACTTTTTGAATTCCCCACCACTGTCTCTATCCCCCCAGCGTTGGTACTTCTGTCCCCTTCCTCCCTTCCCCTCTTCTCCTCTTGGGTCCTGAGTGCAGAGCCCTCTGGACACAACAGCAATGAAGAGAGCTTTCCCTTTCTTTTATATCTGCCTCTTTACCCCCTTCTCCACTCTGGGCCCTCGGATCTGATGCTGATTTGTTAATCTAGGATCTTCATAGTCTTTTGGGAACCAAAAAACTACAGTTATGGGTTTTCATAGTTGAGGATGCCATTTATATATTTACTTACTTATTTTGTTTTCAGAGACTGAGATGTCAAGTACAGAGAAGCTCTCCTTCAGATTTCTGGCAGGAGGTAGCAGCACGAGGGTATTATGTGATCTTTGGTGTTAAACTTGGGTTCAGAGCCCTCTGGCTCACTCGCTGGCTCTGATTCTTGGGCATGGTATTTAGCCTCTGTGAGTGCCTTCAGTTTCCTCATCTGAGGACAAGGGTGGTTAGAAAAATTAAATGAATGTATGAATATAAGAGGCACAGAAGGAGTAACTATTACCATACATAGAGTGGTATTCTTTTTGTCTGTAGAATGGCCTGTTCCTCAGCCAACAAACATTAATTACAGACCTACCCTCCATCTGGCCCTGTGGAAGTTTATGAAACAAAGGTAGTACCCCCAAGAGACTTCGAGTCTATGTGGGGGGAAAGGCTAATATTTATGAAAAATTAGAAAACAGAGACAAGTTCTGTGCACAGACTCAGGGGAATTTAAGGGTGGCCAAATATTCAGAGCCAGAGTGAAAAGGCCTCAAAGATGAGGAGAAAGGAGGGTGGGCATGACTCCAGGGGTCAGGACCCCGAAGGGAGGCGGGTACTGACCAGCAGAGGGGAAGGTGGGAACACTTGGCTCTAGTGTCCAAAAGCTCCAACTCCTCCTTTGTTGGACCCTGAAGCAACACCTTTGACCCTGCGGTGAGCTCTCAACCATGCAGGCCTGCTTGTTCTGAGATTTATTTGGGGGATGGTTTTCATTCCAGGCTTGTTTTTCCCTCTGCTGCCCAGAATATTCTTGGAAAAATTTTGTTTTAATTTTACCCTGGATCAAAAATAATGAGAAGCAAATCCACAGCCAGACCCATGGAAGACTTTTGGGTTGCCAGGGCTTTATGTTCTTTTCTCATGCTTCATTTATTGTAGCTCATTTCCTGGTTCTGGAATGGCAGGCATTAGGGCTGGAGGAGACCGGTCCACCTGACACCTGCATCATACTGAGGCCAAGCAATTGGGTGGCGGAACCGGAAGCAGCCAGAGTTCTTATCACCCTACTCCAATGGTGATGGGTGATGCGGTGGGAGGGCCTGACCTAGGCCAGAGGTTAGATGCAATTTGGTTCCATCATCTCCACCTGGTCCTCCAGAGGCTGGAAGGCCGCCTTCTTTACTCTAGGACTTGCTAATGGGCTGAATTGAAATGCTCAGCAAAAGATTCTAAGGGACTTCCCACTGCTGTTCTGCAAGAGGGCACTTTCTACTCCTCTACCCACCTTTGGCGGTTATCTCTTCTTCGTGGTTAGGTATAACCATCCTAATTTCTCTCCTGAACTTTATGCATGTTTCCAGCTGAGTGCTAAGCCTAGTCATAGAACGCGCCTACACCCCCCCCAAAAAAAAAAAAAAAAAAAAAAGAACGCGCCTACGGTGGACCTAGCCCTACCCTTGCCCATTATCCAGGGTAAGTTCCCATTCGATATATCCATATTAGGGTCAGCAGAGCGACCATTTCTGTAGCCGCTTGGTTGCTAACCTTGAGGAAATGAATGTATAAATGGAGAGGCAACCGGTTGTGTCAGAGTGCCTGGAGAAACACAGCGCTCACCCTGTGCCTCTCACTGCTACCAGAAGCTTCTGTCTTCACAGTAGGCATGGTGTAATTAATGCAACCGCTACTAACTTTACCCCATCGCCTTCCAACCAGTGGTGTTTCAGGGAGTTCTTAGACCTTTTGTTGTGATGGGACAGCCACGTAGGGCTCCTGCTGGTCACAGATGAGATGACTTCAGCAGCTCAGTCCCTCCTCCGGTGGGCTCTCTGGTTATCCTAGGCAGAGGATCCCTTGGTTTTACTTGGGTATTGCTATTGCTCCTAACCAGGCCTTTGCTAGTGCATGCTTAGAGTATTACCAGAGCCTCTCTGTGGCACAAATACATCTTACACTTGGTAACTTTGTTAATCTTTTTTTTTTTTAAAGATTATATTTATTCATGAGAGAGAGAGAGGGGGAGAGAAAATATGAGTAGAGGGAGAAGCAGACTCCCTGCTGAGCAGGGAGCCCAATGTGGGACTGGATCCCAGGACCCCAGGATCATGACCTGAGCAGAAGGCAGACACTTAACGGACTGAGCCACCCAGGCGCCCCAGCTTTGTCAAAGTCCAGACTGACTGCCTCACTCCACCTTCAGAAACCTTTGGTGGAAAAAAAAAATTAAAAAAAGAAAAAGAAAAAGAAAAAGAAACCTTCAGCGGGTCCCTGCTTCTCACAGGACAACCTTACCCTGAAAATCAAGGGCCTCTATAATCTGACTCCCACACCAGAGAGATCCTTTAACTTATTGTCCTTGAACCTAATGTATACACTTTCCTCCTGAGTTTATCTTCTCCTGGAATATTCTTCACTCGGCTCTTTGACTAACACGTCCTTCTATCCTTAAACATTTATTCAGGGAATTAATTAAATTCCCAATACCTGTCAGGCACTGCCCCAACATGGAGGCTGGCTCTGACCTCTTCAGCTTCAAATTCTTTTCGTTGTTCGAACTTCTGTAGCAATGAGTTCCTGCAAAATTCTTTTGGTGGTGACGAATCGTTTATTATTTTGGAATGTTTTTTTTAATCTTTTATTTATTTATTTATTTTTATGGTAAAAGTTTAGATCTATAACTACATTGAAGAAACTTCAAAGGAAGGACGTGCCTAATGCCTCTATTTTCTCCTGGTGTTGGTTCCAGAACTAGCTGATAACAAAGTCCCAGTGGGAGCCTTGTTAGTAAAATAATGCGTGCCTCCCGTGTAGCCAGCCCAGATTACCTGGGTGGGGTCAGGGAATCTCTGTTTTTCCAGAGCTCCCCAGGTGTTTCTTGTGTCAACCAGATTTGGGAATCCATTTTGGTGGATTTTTCATTATGCGATTATTTCTGTGATTTGTGTATGAGGAAGGATTGTTAAAATTAACAGAAATCAACACAGGCTAGCTAATGAGGAAGAGAAAGATAATCGCTGTGTGGTCAAAGATGACACTGCATATTTTCTTGATTCCAAGTTACTTTAGGCTGTAAGATTCATATCACTCCATAGTTTCTTAGGGATAAAGCATTTCCTTTAATATACACAATTTTAGAAAATTTTCTAAATTACAGTATGCCTTTATTCGTAAAATTATATGCCACTTTCCTCATCATTATCGCAATCAAAATACTGAGATCCTTCTGAATTGTGTTTGTCTATGACAGTTACACATGTTTTCAAAACGAAATACTGTTTTTTCCTAATTTGTGCTCTTGAGTTTTGAATGTTCACTCCGCCTTGAATTCCTGGGATAAGTTCTTAGGTAAATGTTTGGTCATGATGTATATGTATAATTAAAAAAAAAATACCCCGTTGGGCTTTGATTTTCTAATATCTTATTGGGTTTATTGCATTTATGGGCATAAGTGAGAACCATAATTATTGTCTTTGCTGTCCTTGGCCAGTTTTGTATGTGACCCTGATTCTGACATCTTAAGCCCTTTTAGGGTTAACAGAATAATTCCGAGGGAAGTTAAATAATACCAGAGTTTTATCTATGTTTTCTTTAGGTCAAACTTACAGTTCGGGTTTTTCTAGAAGTAAATAATGTTGCTAAAAGTCAAATATCTTCTGAAAGTTAACCAGAAGCTTTGAAAAAATTATTGTTCAGTACCCAACTGATCATGTGTTGCACATGAGTCAGTAATACCAAATTTTTCTAGCTTTGAAAAGTCTATATTCTGATAAATTTGGCAGTTCTTGCTGCCATTTGATTCCATTGCTTGACAAGGGGCGGGTGTTGTTTTAGATTCACAATAGCTTTTCTTTTCAACACTGCCTCATGATGGAATCCTTTTTAGACACTTTTTTTTTCTTTCTCACTTTAAAAAAATTGAGGTATAATTTACATGCAATAAAACCCACCTATTTTATTTTGGTATACAGTTATGAGTTTTGACAGCATATATAGTCCTATAAGCACCACCACAATCAAGATGCAGGATTCGATTTCCCAGAAGATTGCCTCATGTACTTTGTAGTCAGGTCTTCCTCTCCTAAAAGACCTTAGGAGCCACTGACCTGTTTTCTATCTCTATGGTTTTGCCTTTTTTCGGGAATGTCATGTAAATGGAGTCATAGGATATGCAGCCTTTTTAGTTTGCCTTTTTTTACTTAGCACCACGTGTTTGAGGTTCATCCACACTGTTGGGTGTTCGGTAAGGTTGCCCCTTTTTGTTGAGTTTTATTTCATTGTGTGGATGTACCACAAGGTATTTATTCACCAACTGAAGGACATTTGGGTTGTTTCCAGTCTGGGGTGATAATGAATAACTCACTATAAATATTAGTATACAGGTTTTTATGTGAACATAGATTTTCATTTCATTGCTGGTAGTACGTACGGTAAGTGTATTACAATAACATATCAAGCTGTTTTCCAAAGTGGCTGTACCATTATGCATTCCCATTAGCAATGTTCGGGGGTTATAGTTTTCTACATCCTTGTCAGCACTTAGTATTTGTCAGATTTAAAATTTTTAGATATTCTAATACGTATAGCCTTATCATTGTGGTTTTAATTTGCATTTCCTTAATGACTAATGATGTCGAGCATCTTTGTTATTTGCCTTGTTTGCTATCTATGTATCTTCTTTGGTGAAGTATCTGTTTAAACCTTTTGCCTGGGTTTTGTTGGATTGTTTCCTTATGGTTGAGATTTGAGACCTATATCTATATTTCTTTTATATTCTGAACATGAGTCTTTTATCAGGTACCAGTTTGGCAAATATTTTCTGACTGTCTATGGCTTGTCTTTTCACTCTCTTAACAGTGACTATTATTGCAGAGCAGATTTTAATTTTAATGAGTCTAACATCAATTTTTATTTTTATTTATTTTTATTATTTTTTTAACATCAGTTTTTTAAAATTTTTATTTATTCATGATAGGCACACAGTGAGAGAGAGAGAGAGGCAGAGACACAGGCAGAGGGAGAAGCAGGCTCCATGCACCGGGAGCCCGACGTGGGATTCGATCCCGGATCTCCAGGATCGCGCCCTGGGCCAAAGGCAGGCACCAAACTGCTGCGCCACCCAGGGATCCCAACATCAGTTTTTAAAGATGTATTCTCTTGGTGTTGTATCTGAGATCTGTTTACCTAATACAAGGTCATTAAGATTTTGTCCAAAACTTTAAGTTTTTATTTTAATTTCAGTTAGGTAACATGCAGTGTTATATTAGTTTCAGGTGTACAATATAGTGATTTGACAATTCTATGCATCACCCAGTGCTCATCGTGACAAGTGCACTCCTTCATCCCCATTACCTATGTCAGCCATCCCCCCATTCTCCTCCCCTCTGGTAACCATCAGTTTGTTCTCTATAGTTAAGTGTCTGTTTCTTGGTTTGTCTCTCTCTCTCTCTCTTTTCCCTTTGTTTTGTTTCTTAAATTCCACATATGAGTGAAATCATATGGTATTTATCTTTCTGACTGACTTATTTCCCTTAGTATTATGTTCTCTAGCTTCATACATGTTGTTGCAAATGGCAAGATTTCGTTCATTTTTATGGCTGAACAATAATATAGACATTGTATATATACCATGTCTTCTTTATCCATTCATCAATCAATGGTCATTTGAGCTACTTCCATATCTTGGCTATTGTAAACAATGCTGCTATCAACATAGGGGTGCACGTATCCCTTTGACTTAGTGTTTTTGTGTTTCTTGGGTAAATACCCAGTAGTGTGATTACTGGATCATAAGGTAATTCTATTTTTAGCTTTTTGAGGAACCTTTATGCTGTTTTCTACAGTGACTGCACCAGTTTGCTTTCCTACCAGCTGTGCACAAGTGTTCCTTTTTCTTCACATCCTCACCAATACCTGTTATTTCTTGTGTTGTTGATTTTAGCCATCCTGACAGGTGTAAGGTGATCCCTCGTTGTAGTTTTGATTTGCATTTCCCTGATGACGAGTGATGTTGAGTATCTTTTTATGTGTCTTTTGGCCATCTGGATGTCTTCTTTGGAGAAATATCTGTTGATGTCCTCTGGAATTTTAAAATTTGTTTTCTGGGTGTTTAGTTTTATAAATTCTTTATATATCTTGCATACTAACCCTTTATTGAATATATCATTTGCAGATACCTTCTCACATTCTGGAGGTTGCCTTTTAGTTTTATTGATTGTTTTCTTCACTGTGCAGAAACTTTTTATTTTGATGAAGTCCCAATAGTTTATTTTTGCCTTTGTTTCCCTTACTTCAGGAGAGATGTCTATTTAGAAGTTGTGGCTGATGTCAAAGAAGTTATTGCCTGTGCTCTGTTCTAGGATTTTTATGGTTTCACATCTAACATTTAGGTTTTTAATCCATTTTGAATTTATTCTTGTGTATGAGAAAGAAAATGGTTCAGTTTCTTTCGTTTGTTGCTGTCCAGTTTTCCTAACACCTTTTGTTTTTGTATTTGTTTTTTTTTTTTCTAACACCTTTTGTTGAAAAGACTTTTTTCCATTGGATATTCTTTCCTGCTTTGTTGAAGATTAGGTGACCATATAGTTGTGGGCCCATTTCTGGGTTTTCTATTCTGTTGCGTTGATATATGTGTCTATTTTGGTGCCAGGTACATACTGTTTTGATTACTACAACTTTGCAATGTAACTTTAAGTCCAAAATTGTGATGCCTCCAGTTTTGTTTTTCTTTTTCTTTTTAAAAATATTTTATTCATGAGAGACAGAGAGGCAGAGAAAACAGGCAGAGGGAGAAGCAGGCTCCATGCAGTGAGCCCGATGTGGGACTCAATCCCGGGATCCCGGGACCACGCCCTGAGCCAAAGGCAGACGCTCAACCACTGAGTAACCCAGGTGTCCCTCCTTTTCTTTTTCAAGATTGCTTTGGCTATTTGTGGTCTTGTGGTTCTATACACATTTTAGGATTGTTTTTTCTAGTTCAGTGAAAAATGCTGCTGGGATTTTGATAGGGATTGCATTAAATATGTAATTGCTTTGGGTAGTAGACATTTTAACAATATTTGTTCTTCCAATCCACGAGAATGGGATGTGTTTCCATTTCTTTGTGTCGTCTTGAATTTCTTTCATCGGCGTTTTATAGTTTTCAGAGTACAAGTCTTTCACCTCTTTAAGTTTAGTCCTAGATATTTTATTGGTTTTGGTGAAATTGTAAATAGAATTCGCTTCTTAATTTCTTTTGCTGCTTCATTATTGGTGTATAGAAATGCAGTACATTTCTGTGCGTTGATTTTGTATCCTGCAGCTTTACTGAATTCATTTATTAGTTCTAGCAAATTTTTTTAGAGTCTTTAGGGTTTCCTGTGTGTGTGTATATGTGTGTGTGTGTATGTATATATATATATATATATATATATATATATATATTATCATGTCACCTGCAAATAGTGAAAGTTTTACTTCTTCCTTACTGATTTGGATGCCTTTTATTTCTTTGTGTTGTCTGATTGCTTTGGCTTGGACTTCCAGTACTACATTGAATAGAAGTGGTGAGAGTGGACATCCTTGTTTTGTTCTTGACATTAGGGGGAAGCTCTCAGTTTTTCCCATTAGGGATGATGTTAGCTGTGGATTTTTCATATATGGCCTTTATTATGTTGAGGTATGTTTTCTCTAAACCTACTTCTTGAGGGCTTTTATTGTGAATGGATGTTGTACTTTGTCAAATACTTTTTCTGTGTCCATTGAAATGGTCATGTTTCTTATCTTTCTCCTATTGATATGATGTATCATGTTGATTGATTTGTGAATATTGAACCACCCTTGCATCCCCAGAATAAATTGCACTTGATTGTGGTGAATGATTATTTTAATGCATTACAGAATTCAATTTGCTCGTATTTTGTTGAGGATTTTTGCATCTATGTTCATGAAAGATATTGTCTTGCAGTTTCCCATTTTTATGGCGTCTTTATCAGGTTCTGATATCAGACTAATGCAGGCCTCATAGGATGAATTTTCCTTCCTCTTCCGTTTTTTTTTTTAGAATAGTTTGAGAAGAATAGGTATTTACTCTTCTTTAAATGTCTGTTAGAATTCTCCTATGAAGCCATCTGGCCTTAGACTTTTGTTTGTTGGAAGTTTCTTGATTACTGATTCAATTTCTTTGTTGGTTATCAGTCTGTTCAAATTTTCTATTTCTTCCTGTTTCAGTTTTGGTAGTTTATATGTTTCTAGGACTTTTTCCATTTCTTATTACTTGTCCAATTTGTTGGCGTATAGTTTTTCATAATATTCTCTTATAAGTGTTTGTAGTTCTTTGATGTTGGCTGTTATTTCTCCTCTCTGATTTTTTATTTTATTTATTTGAGTTCTTTCTCTTTTTCTTGTTAAGTCTGGCTGGAGATTTATCAATTTTATAGATTTTTTTAAAAAGATTTCATTTATTTATTCATGAGAGACAGAGAGAGAGAGAGAGAGAGAGAGAGAGAGGCAGAGACACAGGCAGAGGGAGAAGCAGGCTCCATGCAAGGAGCCCGATGTGGGACTCGATCCCGGGTCTCCAGGATCACACCCTGGGCTGCAGGCGGCACTAAACTGCTGTGCCACCAGGGCCACCCCAATTTTATAGATTTTTTTGAAAGAACCAGCTCCTGGTTTTACTGATCTGTTCTATTGTTTTTGTAGTTTCTAAATCATTGATATCTGCTCTAATCTTTCTAAATTATTTCCTTCCTTCTGCTGGTATTAGGTTTGTTTGTTTCTAGCTCCTTTAGGTGTAAGGTTAGGTTGTTTATTTGAGATTTTTCTTGCTTCTTGAGGAAGGCCTGTATTACTATATACTTCCCTCTTGGAACTGCTTTTGCTAACATCCTAAAGGTCTTGAACCATTGTGTCCATTTCATTTCCATGGTTTCTGTGTACTTTTTAGTTTTTTCTTTTATTTTCTGGTTGTTTCATTCATTGTATAGTAGCATGTTATTTAGTTTCCATATATGTGTGGTCTTTCCAAATTTTTTCTTGTGATTGACTTCAAGTTTCATAGCATTGTGGTCAGAAAAGATGCATGGTATGACTTTGATCTTCTTGAATTTGTTGAGGCTTGTTTTGTGGGCTAATACATCTTCTATTCTGGAGAATGTCCCATGTGTACTTGAAAAGAATGTGTATTCTGCTGTTTTAGGATGGGATGTTCTGGATATGTATGTTAAATCCCCGTGTTTTAGTGTGTCGTTCAATGCCATTGTTTCCTTGTTAATTTTCCCTTTAAATAATCTGTCCATTGACATAAGTAGCATGTTAAAGTCCCCTACTATTATTGTGTTATTGTCAATGAGTTCCTTTATGTTTATTATTGGTTTATATGATTGAGTCCCAAGTTGAGGGGCATATTTACAATTGTTATACCTTCTTGTTGGATTGTTGTCTCTCTCTCTTTTTTTAAAAATATTTTATTTATTTATTCATGAAAGACACATTGAGAGAGACAGAGACATAGGCAGAGGGAGAAGCAGGCTCCCTGCAGGACTCAATCTCGGGACCCCAGGATCATGCCCTGAGCCAAAAGCAGATGCTCAACCACTTAAGCCACCCAGGTGTCCCAGATCTTCTCTATGATTATATAGCATCCCAGATTTTTCTCTTTATGATTATATAGTGTCCTTCTTTGTCTCTTGTTACAGTCTTTGTTTTAGTCTATTTTGTCTGATATAAGTATTGCTACTGGCTTTCTTTTAATTTCCATTTGCATGATAAATATTTCTCCATCCCCTCACTTTCAATCTGCAGGTGACTTTAGAACTGAAATGAGTCTCTTGTATGCAGCATATAAATGGGTCTTTTTTTTTTAAAGATTTTATTTATTTATTCATGAGAGACACACAGAGAGAAGCAGAGACATAGGCAGAGGGAGAAGCAGGTTCACTCTGGGGAGCTTGATGTGGGACTCAATCCCAGGACCCCAGGATCACAACCTGAGCCAAAGGCAGATGCTCAACTACTGAGCCACCCAGGTGCCCCAGTGGGTCTTGTTCTTTTTTTTTTTTTTTTTTTTAGGGTCTTGTTTTTTAACCCATTCTGTCACCCTCTGTCTTTTGATTGGGGCATTTAGTTCATTTACATTCAAAGTAATTTTTGAAGTATACGTATATGTATATACTCATATTATTTGTGATTGTTTCTGAAGATTTTCTCTGATCCTTTCTTGTCTTTCTATCTTTTATGTTTTTCTGATTTTCTTTACTGATATATTTGGATTTCTTTCTCTTTATTCTCTGCTTATCTATTAGTGGTTCTTGATAGATGGTTACAATTAGGTTTGTATATAACATTTTTTGCATACTGCAATCTATGTTAAGTTGATGGTTGTTTAGGTTTTTTTTTTTTTTTTTGGTTGTTTAGGTTTGAAACCATCCTATACTCCTTTCCTTCCCATGTTTTAGGTACATGTTCTTATATTTTATGTTCTTTTATTTTGTGAGTTCCTTGACTGATTTTTTACAGAAATATTCATTTTTTTACTAGTTTTGTGTTTTCTTACATTTACACCGTCACTTTTGGTTTCTCCTTTCCACCCAGTGAGTCCCCTTTAATATTTCTTGTAGGGCTCTTTTAATGGTCATAAACTCCTTTAATTTTTATTTGGCTAGGAAGTTCTTTATCTCTCCTATTCTGAATGATAGCTTTTTTGGGTGGAATATTCTTGGCTGCAGATTCTTCTCATTAATCACATTGAATATACCCTGCCCCTCCTCTCTGGCTTGTGAAGTTTCTGCTGAAAAATATCTTGCTATCCATATGGGTTTTCCCTTGTAAGTTACTGCCTTCTTTTGTGTTGTTGCTTTAAACATTTTTTCTTTATAATTATATTTTGTCAGTTTAATTACAATTTGTCTTGGTGTGGATCTTCTTTTGTTGATTTTGATGGGAATTCTCTCTGCCTCCTGGATCTGGATATCTGTTTCCTTCCTGAAATTAGAAAAATTCCCAGGGATCCCTGGGTGGCGCAGTGGTTTAGCACCTGCCTTTGGTCCAGGGCACGATCCTGGGGACCCGGGATCGAATCCCATGTCGGGCTCCCAGTGCATGGAGCCTGCTTCTCCCTCTGCCTATGTCTCTGCCTCTCTCTCTGTGTGTGTGACTATCATAAATAAAAAAAATAAAAAAGAAAGAAAGAAAAATTTCCAGGGACACCTGGGTGGCTCAGTGGTTGAGAGTCTGCCTTCGGCTCAGGTCATGATCCTGGGATCTAGGATAAAGTCCCACACCGGGCTCCCTGCAGGGAGCCTGCTTCTCCCTCTGCTTATGTCTCTGCCTCTCTCTCTGTGTCTCTCATAAATAAATAAATAAAATTTTTAAAAAAAAGAGAAAAATTTCCAGCTAGTATTTTTCCAAATAAATTTTCTGCCCCCTTTTCTCTTCTTCTTCTGGGACTCTTATAATACGAGTTACTATGTTTGATGGAGTAACTGAGTTCTCTAAGTCTACTCTCATTTTGCATAATTCTTTTCTCTCTTGTTCAGCTTGGTTACTTTCCATTACTCTGTCCTCTAGGTCACTAATTTGTTCCTCTGCTTTTTCCATCCCACTGTTCATTTCATCTAGCGTGTTTCTCATTTTATTTGTCAAGTCCTTTATCTCTGCTATGTTACTCCTTATCTCTGTGTTAAGGAAGGGTCTCACTCCTGTCTTCCTGTCTTTTCTCAAGTCCAATGAGTATCTTTATGATTATTGCTCTAAATTCTCTATCAGGCTTATATCAGGCTTATATCTGTTATATCTGTTTCCCTTAGATCTTGTGTATGACCTTGTCCTATTCTTTCACTGGGATTAGTTTCTCTGTCTTCTCATTTTGTCTAAGGTTCAGTGTCTGGTTCTGTATATTAGGAAAATCAGCTATGTCTCCTGTTCTCCAGCGTAAGACCTTATGAAGAAGAGGTCCTGTAATGCCCTGCTGTGTAGTGTCCCCTGTTTCCCAGGGCTTGGCACTTTCAGAAACATCTCCAATATGTGTGGCATATACTCTGCTCTTTTGTCTTGGCTGCCTCATTTTTCATCCTTCAGGCCAGTCCTCTGCAGAGGCTCTCTTTGCCTATTGTGGACAGTCCCTCGCCTGAATATGGCACACTTTAAGTAGGTGTGCTCTGGTCAGTGTTTGAAATGAGACCTGTCCCCACTGCCACTGGAACCACGGCTCTGTAAAACTCCTGCATCAGAAGACATAGTGTGGGCAGGTGTTTGGGCAGGTCTTTTGGGGGAGGGTGCCCACTATGCTGGTACTGAGGCAAGGGTGACTGGGAAGGGTGGTTCTTCTAGACTGCGGGGGAGAGAGACGGGACTTGGCATAACAAGTTAGGTAGTGAGTGTCAGTGCTGCACTGGTTCCTGAGGCTGGCTCTGTGTTTTTGCTGAGGGGTGGGGCAGGGAAATGGTGTCAGCCAGTTCCTTTGTTCCCGCAGGGGTCTCTCTGAATGCTGCCTCTCTGGGGCTGTGCTGTGAGATGAGTGAATAACCTCTCTACTCTGTGTCCAAGGCATTCTTCAGATCACTGTTTCCATGCTGTATGTCCTTGAGTTGTTTGCCTGCCTTTTCTCCAAAAGCAGTACAGTGCTCACTGGGCTCTATCCCAGCTATTCCTGCTGACCTTTAAATTCCTGGCTTTAAGCTCCACTGGTTGTAAGAACTCACAAAATTTGGCCCCTCTTATTTTCCAAGCCAACTGCTATGAGGATTCATCACCCCACTCCCGTGTATTCCCCTATGTGCTAGTCTATGTGTCACCCTTCTTTGTGAGCATAGCTCCCTCTTCTGCAATGGATGATCCATTTCTCTCCCAGGCCATGTTTCTGCACTTCCTACCTTTTTCAATGCGGCCTCTTCTCTACCTTTGGTTGTGGAGTTTGTTTTGCCAGTCTTCAGGTCAATTTCTGGGGTATTCAGGATGATTTGGTAGTTATCTAGTTGTATTTGTGGGTTGAGGTGAGCCTAGGATCCTCCTACTCAGTTACCATCTTCCAACCTCTTCCTCTAATACTTTCTTTGCAATATTTTATAGTTTTCAGTTTTATATATAGGTCTGATCCATTCTGAGTTATTTTTTTGCACATGATGGATATATATATATATATATATATATATATATATATATATGTATATGTAGAGGTTCTTTTTTGCATATAAATGTCCAATTATTCTAGCACTGTAGTGAAAAGACTATCTGCCCCCTATTGAATTGCCTTTGTATCATTGTTGAAAATCAATGGAGCATATATGTATGGGTCTATTTCTGACTATTCTGTTCCATTGGTGTATGTGTTTATCCTTTAGTAATAACACATTGTCTTGATTGTTGTAGCTTCATTGTAAATTTTGAAATCAGGTAGTATGGGTCCTTTGACTTAGTTCTACCTTTCAAAATTGTTTTAGCCCTTCTAGATCTTTTCTTTCAAATATATTTCAGAATCATCTTACTGGCATCTATATAAAATCCTGCTGCAGTTTGATTGGTATTGAATCTACAGATCAGTTTGGGGAGGATTGACATCTTAATATTAGGTCTTCTAATACATATATAAGCTATATCTCTCCTTTATTTATTTAAGTCTCCTTTGATTTCTCTGTCAATGTTTTATAGTTGCTCACATATAAATATTGAACACATTTTGCTAGACTTACAGCTGTATTTCATATTTTGGTGTTTCCTCATCTTCTGTTTTCTGAAAGAGTTTATATAAGATTGTTATTTTTTATTCCTTAAAGTTTTTTTTTTTTTAATTTTTTTTAACTTTAATTTATTTATGATAGTCACAGAGAGAGAGAGAGAGAGAGAGGCAGAGACACAGACAGAGGGAGAAGCAGGCTCCATGCACCGGGAGCCCGATGTGGGATTCGATCCTGGGTCTCCAGGATCGCGCCCTGGGCCAAAGGCAGGCGCCAAACCGCTGCGCCACCCAGGGATCCCTATTCCTTAAAGTTTTGATAGAATTTGCCAGTGAAGGTAGTTGAATCTGGAATTTATTAGTGGGAGAGCTTTCTTTTTAAAAAAATTTTATCAAAAAGATTTTGTTTATTTGAGAGAGAGAGAGAGAACACAAGCAGGGAAGAGGGGCAGAAGGAGAGAGAGAAGCAGACCTCCTGCTGAGCAGGGAGCCCAGTGGATGTGAGGCTTGATGCCAGGATCCTGGGATCATGACCTGAGCTGAAGGCAGACACTTAGCTGACTGAGTCACCCAGGTAACCCTCTGGGAGAGTTTTTAATTACAAATTAAGTTCTTTAACAAATATAGGGCTATCTAAGTTATCTGTTTCTTCTTAAGTGATTTTTGATAGTTTGTGATTTTTTGGGTAATTTGTCTTTTGTCTAAAATATAGAATTTATGGGCACATATTGTTTATAGTATTTAATTATTATCCTTTTAATGTCTTTATAGTGATGTTTCCTTTTTCATTCCGAATATTTATAGTTTGTATCTTTTTGGTCTCTGCCTGTCTAAAGGTTTATTCAACTTTATTCATCTTTTTAAAGAACCAGGTTTTGGTTTCACTGATTTTTTTCTCTATTATTTTCCATTTTCCATTTCATTGATTCCTTACTTTATCTGTGCTATTTCTTTTCTTCTCCTTGCTTTGATTTACTAGTTTGCTAAGGTGGATGCTTAGATCATTGGTTTAAGACCTTTCTCTTTGTCTCTCTCTCTTTTTTCTTCCCTTCCCTTCCCTTCCCTTCCCTTCCCTTCCCTTCCCTTTCTTTCTAGGGTTCTTCTTTCTGGGGTGACTGGGTTGGGAAGGTGAACATGGAGACATAGAACAAAATTTTCTATCTCCAAGCCTTTATTATGAGATCTTCAGTAAAAGCATGTGCCAGATTCTTCAAGAGTGCAGAGGCTTTTGCTTGTGGGTGGGACCAGGGGAAAGAGGAGCAGGAGTCATACCCTTGGACTACTTCCCTTATGAAGGCAATGGTCTGGTCTTCCAGCTAATAGTCTGAAATGCTTATTGGCCACTCAACCTGGTCTGTAGAGCAAAGGATAGATGGAGTTAGAGTTGCTGCAGTTTTATGGGTAAGAGGTCTTTCTCCCAATGGCTTAAAGGAAGAGTGGGGAAGCTTTCTCTGTAAAGAGCTGATGGTAAATATTTTCAACTCTGCAGGCTGTACCTCCTCTGTCACACGTATTTAATTATGCCATTGTAGCAGGAAGGCAGCCATAGATAATATATGTGAATGAATGGGCATGACTGGCCGTGTTTCAATAAAGCTGTTTATAAAAATAGACAACAGGCTGGATTTGGCCATAGTTTGCCTACCTCTGCTTTAGTTAATGGTGAATTACACTGATTGCTTTTCAAATGTTGAACCAGCCTTCCAGTCTCTAGATAAACTCCACTTAGTTTAGAGCATCTGGTCTGTACCTGGTCCAGTCTTTGTTTCTTGTGTTGTCGCTGAGCTGGGAGCTTCTCAGGAAGAGGACCTCAAAAGTACCACCTCTCATCTCCCATCAAGCATATATATATTGGATAGCTCTAAACATTTATGGCTGGATGGAAACGACCATGCCTCTGCCAGACCCCCTTTATAGTTTTGTCAGGGGCCCAGAGGAAATGGAGGTTGTATGGAGGAGTTGGGCCCAAGTGCTGTCACTGCAGGCACAGGCTCATCTCTCATTTTGGAGGCTATTTTGGAAACATGACTTAAGTTTGGTCTGTGGGGAGCTGCTTCCTAATTACTGAGGGTTGTGGTTGGTACAGTGGCTGCCAGGCCCAAGAGCTCAGGCATCTAGAGGCTGGCCCAGTGCTGGTGTTCCAGAAGGGCTTGGCTGACCCCTTTCCTGGGCCATGGTCTCCTATAGAGAAGTGTCTGTGTGTGTGAGAGGTGGAGCAGGAGGGCTTGGCGCATCTGGCTTCTGAAGGTGAAGACTCCAGACCTTCATGTCTGTGGTCTGCTCTGTGTTGACCACATAGTGTCATGGCTGTGGTGGGGGCGGAGGGGGTGGGGGTGAGGGTGGTGCACCAGACAGATTTTGTGCAGGTAGATTTTAGCGTCCATCTTGGCTGATGTGTCCTCATTGATTAGGAGAGCTAGATGGGAAGGGACTGAGCTTTGTAACTAACAAGATATTGTTTTGAATCCCAGCTCAACAACTTATTAGTTGATGACCTTGGGAAATTATTTAACTACTATGAACATTCATTTACTCATTTCTTTTCTTTTTTTCTTTTTTCTTTTTAGATTTTATTTATTTATTTGAGAGAGAGAGAACATGGGCAAGTACCATCTGGGGTAAGGGAAGGGCAGAGGGAGAGGGAGAAGCAGGCTTCCTGCTGAGCAGGGAAGGGCTCAATGCCAGGACCCCCAGACCATGACCTGAGCTGAAAGCAGCCGCCCAACCAACTGAGCCACCCAGGCACCCCTCATGCTCACAGCATCCCAACATTGTGAGGTTGACATGAAGCCCCTCACTCTTTCTCCTGGGCTGCGTTAGATGAGGGGGTACACTGAAGAATATAAAGCAGGGGATGTGGGCAAGTCCTTGGAGAAGTGCAAAACAAATTGCAAACATGATGGGAAAATCCACTAGAAGACTAGGATGCGGAGAGGGAGTGTCAGTTGCTTTCTCCCTTCTCAGTTATTTCTGGGCTGAAGGATGAGTAGGGGTGACTCAGGAGCTGAGTCTCTTGATTTTGCTCCGGAGCAAGGAGGAGCTAACTGCCAGATCTGGGTGATGCTTTGGATTGTTTGGCTCTTCTGTCTCAGCTTGACTTACTGGGATGGCAGTGGGGTTGTGAAACTGTGCAAGACCCTGGTCAGTGGAACCGATTGAGTAATTGCTGGGATCTGGTGGTGCCAGGCCCCTAGGACTCGGCGACAATAATAACCTGCCTTTGTACATGTGTAGGACCTTACTGCCAGCAGAACGTGTTCACACCATCCTTATGACCACCTAGTGAGGGAAGGGCGAGGACCGTCCTCAACAGATGCCATCAGAACTGCTCCCCCCACCAACCTCTTTGTGTGCTGTGGGGTCTTTGCATTCCTCCTTTCTTGCAGAAAGTCAGTGAATTAAGGAAAATGTTGCTTCTAGGTCCAGTCTGCACACTGTCTGAAGGAATCAGACCAGGGCTTTTACTAGAGAGAACTCATAAAACTTGTTTAAGTTCAGAAATAGATAAGGTTCCAATTTTGTCACTCTATGATAACTTTATATTATTGCACCTTAAAACAGCATTAAAACACAGATCTGCTTACAACACCCCTGGTTTGAAAAACAATGTTGATTCTCTTCTCCATAAAAGATAAAATTTCAAACTGTTCAACCTGGCATGCAAAGATAGGATACAGTTTAGATTCCTGCCACATGAGATATTTGGAGTTATCATTGAATGGCTATAAGTACTTTTCATTTGGATAATGCTTTCAAGCTTATTTAATGTATTTGCAAATTTTGTACTCAATCTGTCAATCACTTGGTATTTTTCTTATTCCCATTTTACAGCTGATGGCCTGAAGTTTAGGAAAATTAAAAAGAACTTCCCCAATTTCACATGGCCAGAAATAGTCATGACTCTAAGCAGAGGGCATAAAATAGCCACTTACCATTTTCTAGCTATGTGACCCGTGGACACGTTTCTTGATCTCTAAAATGGAGATAATACAGATAAGTCACAATTTTTGTGAAGGTTAAACCAGATGATCCAAGTGAAGTGCTTGGCATAGTGCCCGCCATACACTAAGGGTTTAGGAAATGTTAGGTATTACTATGGTACTTTCTTTTAACTGTTCTGCAATTAATGTTTCCAGTTTTTATCCTACTATTGTGAGTAGCAAAGCTATAATTATCTTTGTGCAAATGGTTTATTTTTTTTCTGTTGTGTCATTTCCTTGGATTATATTCCAAGAACAGCATTACCATGTCAAAAGGTATGATCTTCTTTTTTTTGCTTTTGGTCCATGTTGCCCAATAGCCATTTAGACGGATGATTCCCAACAGGCCACTACTAGACCCTTGAGAGTGATCTATCTCCCATGGGTGGTACTTCTCTGAGATCTTTCAGCAGTCCCGTCAGTCAGTCTTCCTGAGGGTTAAAAACGGATTCTAGACTGGTTGGAGCCAAACCTTATAAAATAGGTTGCGCCTACAGCAAGACACAGACCAAGCCGGTCAGCAAATTGTACTGAAAACACTGGGAATGGCTGGCCTCTCACTGGCTTTCTTCTGGGCTCTGTGGGAGGTCTTTGCATATTCACTGCAGGTAGGACTAAAGGAGGAGGGGAGGTGGGAGATGCTTCTGAGCTGTGGACCTCGAAATACAGGGAGAAAGACTATATCCATAGACCATGGGTGCTCCAGGCTTTTTATGTAGGAGGGTGTACTAGTTTCTTAGTGCTGCCATAACAAAAGCACCACAAACTGGGAGGCTTAAAAACAACAGAAATTTATTCTTTCATGGCTATGGAGGCTAGAAGTCTGAAATAAATGTCAGCAGGACCATGTTCCCTCATAAGACTTAGAGAAGAATACTAATACTAATACTTCCTTGACTCTTAGCTTCTGATGATGGCTGGCAATCCTTGGCATTTTTTTTTTAAGATTTTATTTATTTATTCATGAGAGGCACAGGCAGAGGGAGAAGCAGGCTCCATGCAGTGAGCCTGACTTGGGACTCGATCCTGGGTCTCCAGGATCAGGCTCTGGGCTGAAGGCGACACTAAACCGTTGAGCCACCCGGGCTGCCCAGTCCTTGGCATTTCTAAGTATTCGTTGGCTTATACATGCATCATCTGATCTCTGCCACCATCTTCACATGGCCTTCTCTCTGTGTCTGTGTTCCAATTTCACTCTTCTTGAAAGATACCAGGCATTGGATTAGGACCCCCCCTAATCCACGTTGACCTCATTTTAACTTGATTACATCTGCAAATACCCTAATTTCAAAAGTCAGCGTGACTTTTTGAGAATATAGTTCAACCCACAACAGAGGGGGTAAGAAGAGAACATGGAAAATATCCATTTTCCACATCAGAGACTGCACTGTGGAGGGGGTGCTGACGGAGATGTTAAGGGCAGTGGTAGTGCCACTGGTGGGAAAGCTGGCAATTGTCCAGGGCCAGTGCCGCCTCTGTTCTCACGTTCTCGCACCCCACCTACTCTGAGGATGGGTCCCAGACTGTGTCTAGTAACTGCTGTGGAGGATCAGGTGCATCTGGCTGGGGTGATGCAACCATGGGACGAAGAACTTCATGACCAAGAGAAAGTGGTTTTTA
This sequence comes from Canis lupus dingo, assembly GCF_003254725.2. NCBI lineage: Eukaryota > Metazoa > Chordata > Mammalia > Carnivora > Canidae > Canis > Canis lupus. Next base: position 27,106,068 of record NC_064275.1, on the reverse strand, counting down.
AGGAGCCAGTAGCCAGAAGAAAGGAGAGCGGGTCAGATATGCGGGTCTCATGCTAAGTCTTAGACCAGCCGGAACACCATGGCTTCAGCTTTCCCACTGAAAGATGAGGTGGCTCTGAGGGCCCTTTCCCTTCTGCATCACATTTTCTTATTTGAGAGTTAACGTTTTAAAGAAGTCCAAGCTCCTTGACATTAGGGTTTATTGTGAAGTCTGTCTAGGCGACGTGATGTAAGCAGCTGATACAGGAAGGGGACAAATAGAGATCGCCTGGCAATTCCCGGCCCAGGCCTCCAACAGGACTTTGGTCAAGTCACCTCGACCATGAGGCCTTTCCTGGCCATTTTTTTTCTAAAATTTCACCCCAACCCCTAATATTTCATGTCCCCTCTCCTGGTTTTCATTTTTCTCCTTGTACTTAATCCCTATCCAGCATGATTTATATTTTATCTATTTGTCCCACTCATTGTCTGTTTTCTCTAGTGGATGGTAAGCTCCTAGAGGGCAGGGCTTTTATGTAATGAGAGAACAGTGACTGTCACATACTGGGCACCCAATACATATTTGTTGAAAGTTGAATAAGTGAAAATATTGTAAATATGTAGGATACGATTTTAAAAGGGATATGATCTTGGAAGAGTGTCACTTTTTGTTGGCTCCAAACCCCCAACCTAGACTGCCCTGCCATGAGTAGTTCCTGCTTTTGAAGGGGTCGTCTAAAACACCCCCAAACTTAGCACCATAGAATAGCATTTGTTTTCTTATGCTCAGGACTTCTGTGGGTCAGGAATTGGAACAGGACATGGCTTGGGAAGATGTGAATGGTTCAAGTGCCTGAAATGGGTGGGAGCTGGAATGAATGCACTTACAGTCTGATGCCTGGGCTCAGCTGGGCCACATGGAGCCCGAGCGCCCACATGTGGTTTGGGCTTCCTCACAGCACTGGGTTTGCAGAAGGAGTGTCCCCAGAAGGAGACAGACTGGGAGGATGAGCATTCCCTGAGAGCCAGGTGGAAGCTATCCCATCTTTTATTACCTGACCTCAGAGGTCACATAGTGTCCCTTTCAGCATACTCCCCTGGTGAAAGCAGTCACAAGCCTGCCCAAATTCAAGGGAGAGGGAACATCTGCTCTCCCTACCTCGAGGGGAGGAGTGTCAGAGATTTTGAGGCTTCATTTTAAAACTGCTATGGGGGGATCGTGTAACAGTCTCCCTGGCCTGAGTCTGGAATGAACCCTGAGTGAGATTTCTGGTGTTGCCACCTTCAGGCCAGGCCTTACCGTGAGTTTCGACTACACTTCCATCTCACCCTCACTGAGTTCCTTCAGGGTGGGGTGCTGTCATTTTACCTCTTTTGCAGCCCACAGGAGATTATCTGGCACACCTGAAGTACTTAGCAAGTGAGTTAGAGAGTGAATGAAGGAACAAAGGGAGTACACGGTTTCTGTGCTGCGCAGCCCTATTTAATATCTACGGGAGCCTGGGATCTTTCAAGGCCAAAAGTTTCCTTTTTAAATTTTTAAAAAAGTTTTTAGTTAAATTCCAATTCATTAACCTACAGTGTAATATTAGTTTAGGGTGTACAATTTTTAAAAAAAAATTTTTAAAGATTTTATATATTTATTCATGAGAGACAGAGAGAGAGAGAGAGAGGCAGAGACAAAGGCAGAAGGAGGAGCAGGCTCCATGCAGGGAACCCAACATGAGACTTGATCCCGGGTCTCCAGGATCACACCCTGGGCCGAAGGCAGGCGCCAAACCATGGAGCCACCCAGGAATCCCCTATATCTCCCATATCTTTTTTTTTTATCATTCTTCAGTCAATGGATATTTGGGCTCTTTCCATAATTTGGCTATTACTGATAATGCTGCTACAAACATCAGGATGCATGTATCCCTTTGAATTAGTATTTTTGTACTCTTTGGGTAAATACCTAGTGGTACAATTGCTGGATCATAGGGTAGCTCTATTTTTAACTTTTAGAGGAACCTCTATACTGTTTTCCAGAGTAGCTGCACCAGTTTGCGTTCCCACCAACAGTGTAAGAGGGTTCTACTTTCTCCAAATCCTCACCAACACGTGTTGTTTCTCGTGTTGTTAATTTTAGCCATTCTGACAGGTGTGGGGTGGTATCTCCTCATGGTTTTGGTTTGTATTTCCCTAATGATGAGTGATGTTGAGCATTTTTCATGTGTCTGTTAAGGCCAAAAGTTTTTCTGACCAGCTTCTGGTCAGATGCAGATCTGCTCAGACCTGTGGCTTGGCTTCTGGCCTCTCAGGAATAGGTTCCTGGAGAAGAGGAAAGGGTGTGGAGATGAGAGGGGTGTCCGTTGTGTCAAGGGTTAAGCAGTAGTCTGGTTTGACTGTAGCAAAGCATTTCTGCATTTCTGTAGGGCAGTAGTAGAATAAGGCAATAATTCTTGTTGCGGGATGAGGGTTTAGAGGTTGTAAGTTGATGGAGAGTCAAGCAGCACAGTTCACATAGTAAGAACTGTGAACTAGGCACTTGCCAGGGCTGTGATATTCAGGATGGATTAAAGTGGGGAGAGCACCAGTGATAGGGAGGACAGTGGGTCTGCAATCCACATGCAGGACCTGGGCCTGGCCCTGGCTGGAGATGGCAGGAGAGCCAACAAGGGGAAGGACATGAGTGATGGCAAAGTTAGCAGGTGTTGGAGACCATGTGAGCGGTGACAGAAAAGAGAGCGTAAACAATGATACCACAGTGTTATATTGTGGGTTCAGTTTTCCATAATTTTATTATGAAAAACTTCAAGCGTGCAGCAAACTTGAGACAAATGTATAGTGAATACTTCTATATACCCTCCACCCAGATTCTAAAATGAACGTTTTACTGTATTTGCATTATCATCTACCTATATCTGCCTATTTTTATCTATCCATCCCTCTACCATCCATCAGACCATCTTGTTTTGTGACAAATTTAAAAGTTGCAGACATTAGTGCATCTCCCTCTAAATACCTAAGCATGCGTACATACCATCAATTCATTTCAGTAGTTGTTTGTATTTTTCTCTTGAGGTAAAATTCACATACGGTGAAACGCACATATCTTCCGCATACCATTGTAGGATTTTTGACAAAAGCACGCACCTATGCAACCCAAGCCCCTTCAAGATTTGGACATTGCCGGCACCCCAGAAAGTTCCTGCATATTCCTTCCCAATCAACCGTTGCTCTGATTTTTAGATCATAGAATTATCGTGCCTTTCTTAGAACTTCATATATATGGAATCATTCAGTATGTACTCTTTGGTTTGTAGTTTCTTTGACTCATTGTAATGTTTTTGAGATTTCACCCATGTTGTTGTGTGAGTCAGTAGTTGGTTTCTTGGATTTCTGAGTAGTAGTCCATTGTATGGCTATACCATAGTTTGTTTCTTCATCTGTTGGTGGACATCGGGCTGTTCCAGTTTGAGCTATTCTGAATAAAGCAGCTATGAACATTCTCATATAGGCCTCTTTTGGGTAGACATGTGTTTTCATTTCTCTTGCGTAAATACTTAGTAGAATATCCCTGGGCCGTATAATAGGTCTAGGTTTCTTTTTATAAGGAACTGCCAAAATGGCTGTACCATTTTTACAATTCCACAAACAGCATATGAGAGTCTGGTTGCTCCATATCCTCCTCAATATTTGGTGCTGTCAGTCTTTTAAATTTTAGCCATTTGGTGGAATGCAGTGTCCTAAAATGGCTGTCATTTGCATTTCCCTAGTTGAGTAATCATATTAATCACTTTTTCATGTGCTTATTGATAGTCGGTATATCTTCTTTCTGAAGTATTATTAAAATATTTTGCCTTCTTAAAAATCATGTTGTCTTTTTATTATTGAATTGTGGGAATTCTTTCTTTATTCCGAGTACCAGCTCTTTGACAGATACATGATTCACCAATATTTTTCCTACTTGTGGCTCGCCTATTCATTTTCTTAACAGTGCCTTTTGATGAACGGAAGGCTTAAATTTTGATGAGGTCTAATTTATCATTATTTTTGGTAAGGCTGCTTTTTCCTGTGGGCTCAGAAACTTTGGAAAATTGCTTATTCATTATAAAGGTCTTCTACAAGCTTCCTAGCTTTAGTTTTTTTTTTTCTATAGTTTTCTATAGTTTCTTTAGTTTTTAATATTTTCTATAGTTTCTTTAGTTATGTTTTTTCTATGCTTTTTATGCTTTTTCCTGTGGGCTCAGAAACTTTGGAAAATTGCTTATTCATTATAAAGGTCTTCTACAAGCTTCCTAGCTTTAGTTTTTTTTTTCTATAGTTTTCTATAGTTTCTTTAGTATTTATGCTTAGTCTATCATCCATCTCCAATTAATTTTTGCATAAGATGTTAAGGTGTGTGTGTGGGGGGTGGGGGTCAGGATTCTTTTCCTCTGATGGGTATTTGGTTGTTCCTGCCCATTTGTTGGAAAAATACTTTCTTTTTAGTTAGGTATTGTTTTTATCCTCATTTTGCACATGGAGAAACTGAGATAGAGGTGGGTTGAGGAACCTGTTCATAGGTCCTATGGCTGGTAGAGCCCAGAGCCTGTATTTTTCATCATAATACTCTGTGTTCTTCTCCCGCCAAAGACTCTGAGGCAGCCCAGTGGAGGCTCCCGCAGGGAGCTGAGCAGTTTGGGGCTGAGTTGGGGAGGGAGCCTGTGGGGCACACGGGGGAGAAGGTAAAAGAAGGAGGGAGGTGGCAGCCAAGCCATGGGGTTGTGCTGAAAAAGGACATGATTAAGGCCAGACTGAACTTCACTGTTTTTGTTCGGCATTAGGGTTGGTACCCTTTCACATCCGCTCTGGTCCAGAAGATTTTTTTTTGAAATGGGCAAGATCCAATTAGTCTAGATCTTTTGAATCTAGGTGGTAAGTGTGATGTGAGCAAGAGTCATAAAGCTAGAAAAGAGTGATAGATTAAGTGAGATGGGGAGAAGGTGGTCAGCAAGCATCTTGATTATGGTGTCTGCACTGTGCCAGACAAACCTGATCACAGGCCGGATCGCAGCCCTGCAGCTCCCTAACTGTGTGAGCTCAAGGAAGTTGCCCCATTTCTGTGCCTCACTCCCAGTACCAGGAATACGGTAGGCCCTCAGGGATGCTTGCTGAATGAACAAATGACCTCCAACAACACAGAATTCTCCAACTTAAATTGCACAGTTTGGTAATTTTAGAACACATGGCCCAAAAGTCAGAGCAAGAAGGAAGGATTGTGACCTGGAGCTGATCTCTAAAAAACTCAAGGTGATATAGGAGGTAGTCCACATAGGTGACACTGAGCCAACGTGGCCTTGAACACTTTCCTGGGAAGGATATCATGGCCTTGAACACTTTCCTGGGAAGGATATCATTGCCCAGATTCTGCATGACCTGGAGCTTTGAAGCAGGCTGACAGGATGCTCTGGCTCAGGGCGAGCAGACAGCTCCCCGACAGTGAGTAAGACAGCCCCCCTGCCTCCAGGAGGAATAGCCCAGAGAATCATAGAAATCCATATCTACCTCTGGTTTTGATGAACCTGCAGGCAGGACCTAGATGCATTTCTAGAAAAGCCCATTTAGTTGGAGTTTGTATGATTAATATTTTGAGTTCAGTCTACTCTGCATATGACCAGGAAGCAGGGTCAGTCAAGTGTTCATTGAGTCCAGACTGGAGTCCAGACTCCATGCTGGGTTAGAACACTGCCCCTGTCTCTGAGAGCTCATGATCTGGTTAGGGATAAGACATGCTCATGAAGAGGGATGTGGTGAATGCCAGCTGTATGTGGCCAAGCGCGTGGAATGGCCAGGAGACAGCTTGAGCAGAGGATATGATGAATAAATGCATCCTACATCGGCTGTCAAACGATGATAGACAGTCGGCCCTTGAGCATCTCCAACCCCACTACCTTCTTCCTTCCAGTTGTGCTAAGATTTGAGTGCCTGATGGAAGGGCAGTACTTTACATGGATGAACTCATTTGCCCCTTGTGATGACCCTGTGAGGTGCGTTCTGTTAGTAACTTCTATTTTCTGGGTAACGAGGAAACCAAGGGACAGACAGCAGGAGACTTATGCACATGGCTGGAAGTGATGGTGCCAGGGTGTGGATCCAGCCGTCTTGCTCCAGAGCCTACCCTGTTAGGTCTGCAGGGCCCAGCTGGCTAGTATTTTATAGCTTTCCTCTTGCAAATATAGAGCAGGAAGGAGGACATTTCTGTCATGATCTTAACATGTAATCACATTGCGTCCAACCAGTTTTTAACTAAATATGGCCTCCTGTCCATCTTGCCCTGGCACCAGTTAAAATATTCTTAATTTCAGAAGCGGAGGCAGCAAGACTGAACCACTATGTTTATTGACCGATTTAGACCGTCTCAGGGCACGGCTTTGAGGATGAGAGCATGCTGTGAGTGAATATTTTAACAATCCATGGCAAGATTACAGCATCTTGGGCTCAGATACAAGAATTATTCTCAGACGGGGCTTTTTTCAGTGCCATAAATTTAACCAGCTGGAATTCTTTTCTATTCAACCTCCTGAAGTCAAGAATTTTGCCTTTTATTGGGAAATCTGCGTTTCATTGTATAGATAGAACACTATGTCCTTGGCTCAGTGGGTCTCCAAGAGAAGCTGAGTCTCTGTTTTATTGCAGGCGCTGGGTGTCCTAAGGGCTCACGTACCAGCAAGCCTGTTTCAAGCATGAGAGGTCAGAGACATAGCAGTGCTCTGATCAAAGAATGAGAGGTACACTGTCCACCCCGGTACAGTCCAAGCCTTGTGCAGAGCGTGTGGAGAAAGGCCACAAGTTGAGAATAGAGTGGTGCTGTTGCTCGGGGTAATGGCTCCTGTCAAGCCTCTGGTCAGGAGCTGGGCCTGCCAGGGGAAGAGGGCTGCCCTGCCCTCCAAGAAGGGACTGCAGAGTTGGAGGAGGGTATTTTATCCAGTATGCTGGAAGTCAGAGTCCAAATCACTGATGTCCTTCAAAATAGTCTGCTTTGGAAAGTATGTATTATCACCTTTTCCTCCAGGGTCATTGGCATTGTTCAAAATGTCTTTGGGATTTTAGCTTTAGAATTGCCTTTAAGGCCTGGTATAGTTCTATTTTCCTTCTGAAGGAGGAAATGGAACTTTTCCGTTTTGCTTTTCATTGAGCTGCATCTGAAAATATTGAAAGTCCCATCACTTAATTTATATATGTATACAAACTTGCTGCTTCTATTACCTACAGGAAATGACTGGTAACCATTTGATGCCTGCACCTTACCAAAGCCCGATGATAACCCACGTTTAAATTTTTGTCAATCTAATGAGTAGTAAATGGCTATCTCATTGTTAATTTAATTTTTACTTACCTCTAGTGAAATTGGGAATGTTTCTGTGTTTTTTGGCTACTTGTAAATTCTGTTCTTATCCTTAGCTCATTTTTCTATCAAACTCTTCATCTTTTTCTTCTCAAGTTATAGAAGCTCTTTATATCATAGTGATATTTGGACAGTCCTTTTAATGACTTGTGTGATGGCACAGCTTCATCTTTTGAACATGGATTAGATTTTTTGGAAATGGCTGACAAGTGACATGATGGATTCAGGCTGAGTTGGCTTCAACGATGTTATTTTAGTTACCATATGTTTGGAAGAATCCAAGCCTGTCATGGATTTGGAGTCTGAATAATCAGGGATAGACTGTGTTGGAGGTATGATGAGGATGAGTAATTGATAGACTGTTTGAAACAGCTGATGAAAACGTGAAGCCTGCATGCTTTAAACATTTTAACTTCAAACATATTAAACATTTAGTCGCCAAACTTTCACTGTGGGGCCAGTACCTTTTCTTTGCCTGTGAACCCCCCAGCGGGAGTCTGTGTTATCTTTCTTGTGTATACCATGTCTATAACACATTTTCTATACTTTCCAGTTGGAATCTTTTTAGCGTGGAATGCAACTTAGAGGCACCCCCCTTTTTGGGAACTTGGACTCTTTTAAAGCAATTGAAATGCAGAACCTTCTAGATTTTATAATTTTTCTCTCAGGTTTTTACAGTTGTTTCATCCACACCTAATTTAATAGTAGTTTTGTTTTGTTATATAGAGAGAGTGCATGTGTACAAACAGGGGAGGGGAAGAAAGAGAATCTTAAGTAGGCTTCACATCCAGTGTAGAGCCCAGTGAGGGGGCTCCATCTCATGACCCTGAGATCATAACCTGAGCCAAAATCAAGAGTCGGATGCTTAACTTGACTGAAGCACCCAAGTGCCCCTCCATAGTAGTTTTTTAAACAATTCATCTCTATCATTTAATTTTCACTGAAACTTATCTTTTATATTCATATTTTAATTTACTTTATATGACACATATATAAATTTGGTTATATCACTTTAGTAATTAATACAATCGGCACAAGGAGTTTTGGGGACGAGCCAGCTCACTCTTGCAAAAAACAGTTTACCTGGAGAGTTCAGAAGTGTGCGGGTGAACTAGAGAATTAGGGAGCACTCTGCTAGCCCTGAGCATCCAGCAAGATGTGGCATTCATCAGTATCTTATAGAGAGGAATGAAAAGAGTTGGCCATAAGGGTGATTCGGGTGAGCAGATGTTATTTAAAAGGGCTTCTACTCTAGCTAACATTTATCAAGTGACTACAAAGTCCAGTTTAAGTGCTCTGAACACATTATTTCATTTAATCCTTACAACATCCTATAAGGTACAAGTACTATTATCTCCATTTTTATAGATGAAAAAAGACCAAGGGAGAGGGAAGTTTTATAACATACACATAGTTAACAGCTAGCAAGTGGCAGAACTAGGATTTGAAACCAAACAGCAGAGGCTGTTACTCTAAACTACTATAGATATAGCTTCATAGTAAAAACTGGAAAAGACAGATTTAAAATCTCTATGTGCACACAAATGTGATTTTGGGGGATTGGGCTGTGACAAGGCCTATCCATGTTTTGACTGGTAAAAGGGCTATTATGCTCTTTGACCTTTCCATACATTGTCTTCTAAGGGATGCCTGTTCAATTGAAGAGGACAGAAGAGTTTGTGACACACAGTGGGTGATCATCACGTGTTGATTTAATCTGATTCTGGACTCTCCAGCCAGGGTTTCCGGTAATTATGTTGGCAAGCCTATCAGGAAGGTGGATTAGATGCGTTGGTTTTGTTTGAAGCCTGTATCAAACACCTGAAAGTTTAGGGAAAGGCAAATCTGAAGCTTTATGTGATTAAGGAAGGACACATAAATTATGTAAGGCAGGAGCCTAGGCCTCAGCCATATGTTGTTTATTAACCTACTACTGTATCATCTAGAGTTTCTTTTGCATTCTGGGGACTCAGAGAAAAACAATATACAACCCTCAAGGAACTCATGGAGGTGGATGAGCTATATACGGAAGATTCTGTGAGAGTTTCCTAAACAAGACAGGTGGAGGGCATTCTAGGAGAACCTGCCATAAGACAGGTTACACAGACAACAGGTAAGGATGTTTCTGGAGGTCAAGTGGGAAGAATCTGGCTCAAGTTAATGGAGGAGCAGGTACAGAAGTGAGGTGTATGGATCACAGGGAATGTGGGAGGATGTGGGTGGTACTTGGTGAACTGAGTTGGGCTAAGGTCACATTACACCATTCTAGAGAATTTGGACTTCATCCTAAAAAACTGTAGAGAGGGACAGTCCCAGTGGCACAGCGGTTTAGCGCCGCCTTCAGCCCGGGGTCTGATCCTGGAGACCCAGGATTGAGTCCCATGTCGGGCTCCTTGCATGGAGTCTGCTTCTCCCTCTGCCTGTGCCTCTGCCCTTCTCTCTCTCTGTGTGTGTCTCTCATGAATAGATGAGTAAAATCTTTAAAAAAAACCAACAAAAACAAAAACCGTAGAGAACCATGGAAAGATCGTACCAGGGGAAGTACCATGACCAGATTTGCTTTTTAGAAAGTTCCATTGGTTGAAGTGCAAAATGACTTGGGGATGGATGCTAGTGTGCTAGGTTTAAGGGGGACTAAGTAGGTTGTTAGGGTAATCCAAGTGAAAAATGAGGTCCCAATTAAAAGCAGTTGTAGGGGTAAGTGTTACAGAGGCTAAGGTCAGATCAGAAGAAGGGCAATAAATAATGTACTGGTTTGATCAACAAAAACACTGGATTTAGGTCAAGAGGGCAGGAATTTTAGTTCTGACTCTACTGCTGATGAGCCAATATCTCAGTCTTTCTGAGTCATCTTGCTTGGATGGGACTAATATCCCCTGCCCAGCCCATGTCCTAGGATCCAATGAGGTCATTGAGAGAAGATTTTTAACATCTTCGATTGGAAGCCAGCTTGACTGGAAAGAGGTTTCTGTATGGGCTGGGGAGAAGCATTTTGGTAAACTGAAGGCAATGGCTATCTTAGGCTGTTGAGGGAATTACAAAAGGCTGAAGGAGTGGGTGAAAAGTTAGAACCTGTCCACATTTCTGGGGAACCAGCTCCAATTTTCTTTTCCTTAGCACTCTGAGGCCTCTCCTACTCTGGAAACCACTTAGTTCTTCCAAGTTCCACTGCATTCTGCTATTATGCCATCTTCAGGGCCAAGGCCAATACCACAGAGTCCGGGCAAGCAGCAGCAGCAGCAGCAAGAAAACTACCAAGCATCAGGGCACTGACTGAGAAAGGCCCAGAATCCAATACCAGTAGGGACTCAAAGGTTCTTGGTGCTTCTGTCTGCATCCTGCCTATAGCTTAGAGTTGTTAGGCAAATGCCCTGGAAGCACAAATGACAGAATTGAGGTGGGAGGGGGAAATGAATATATACAGCCTAGGGTGATGGCCTAGACAGGCTGTTTTAGGCTGGTTTTGCCTCAGTGTTGAAAACCTGGGGCCATAACCCATAACACACAGTTTCTATATACCAAAGAACAGGTATCCGATTGCGATAACAAAAAGATTATGGGTTTTGGAGTCATCTGCAAATTCAAGCTCCAACCTATGTGATTTTGAGAAATCAGTGACCTTCTCTAAGCCTGTTTCTCTTACTGAAAAATGAGAATAACATGGCCTACTTGGCATGATTAGCTGTTGTGAGGTTTAAATGGGTATGTAAAAGGTATTGTCATGCATATAGAAGGTCCCCATTAAGTAGGAGCCGTTATTATCATTATCAGCACATGATCTTTGAATGGATAGTGTAACTAAATGTCGCCAGGAAAACTGGCTGTGTTAGGTAGATTAACAAAAGTGAAACCAAAAATAAGCACTCATACGAAGTAACCTCCTGGTGGTTAGCACGGAGATTGAAGTGCCTCATCTCATCCTACCTGGCGTTCTGGAGAGACCAATACTGGGAAGATCCCACTGGATACACAGATGAGAGAGTCATAGTGGTATATTACAGAGGAAAACATTCCAAAGGAAAGCTAAATTTCTCCTTACATGCTCACAGGCAAAGTAGAACTCTGTTTAGGTTAAAAGGAAGGAAAACTACTTCAGTGTTATGGGTTCTTCATTTATTGGTTCCAGACTAGGTTATGTTTCTTTATTTGTCTAATAACTGTATAAGGACAATACCACAGACATTGGAGACTCAGGTGTCCATGCCCCAATGTACCGAGTTCTGCCCTAAAAAGATGGACTTGTAGTTTTGAGATACGATACATCACAATATTTACTGTTTCCTCTTTCCATTGATTTTTCTGCCTGAAATTTTTACCCTTAAATGAATAGGAAAGATTAGTCTTTTAAGTTCTTGCCAAAGTCCTCCATTTTAGTTGCTATGATCTGTGAGAAGCTTGATGTCAGAGGAGGAGTTTCCAAATCTCCAGGGTGGGTGGTGGCAGAGAGCAGGGTTGAGTCTACTTGTACTCATCACCATGCTTATCTTTCGAACAGAGAGCCTCTAGTGAGGTGATGATGCTTCTGTAGATCCAGGGAGAAAGGATTGGCATCCACAGATGATCCCCTCCACCCTTTCTAAAGTTTCATTTTGGGGGCACATGCAACTTTGGAAAGGAGGACCAGATTGGTAATTTACATTTGTTTATATTTTGAAAACCATTTTTGCTCTAAACTGAATTTTATGGACAAAAGGAAAGAGGGAGAAACAATGGGTATAAACAGCCTCAGCTACAAAGCAATCATCATTGTGGATTGTAAAAATGAGAATTGCAAAATGGTGATCAGGGACTGAAGCTTGCTGTGCTCTGGGTTGGAGGAAGGCAGTGGCTCAGAATTTGGCAGCTATGAAATAGAGGGACCAGAGGTGTTCTGCAGGCATTGAGACCCAGAGTCAAGCTTGAAGCCAAGGGCTGAAGGAAAGCTCACCAAGTCATGAAAGAAGCCTGGGTGTGGGAGGGAAGGAGGCCTGTTGGTTGAGACTACAATAGTCAGAAGTTTGGGGCTGAGAAAAAAAAAAAAAGAAAAAAGAAGTTTTGGGCTGAGGAAAGCAAGGAACAAGTACACGACCTTGCTGCCAGGAAATGAGCCCAGCTGCTTGTTGATTCTATGACTGTGGCCGCCATGTTCCTGTGGGGCTGCAACACCCAACCTGCTTCTGTACTGGAACCCTCGAGGATCAAGGAGAAATGGGTGAGGAGTGAAGGGGACAAAATAACAAAAGGAGAAGAACAAACTCAAGAGGAACTTGCAACTCTGAAATTGCAAATGACAAATCAAGCAATACAGGATCAGCCCTAAGAATAGGAAATTGTCCCAGATGAAATTTATTTCATAGAATAGTCTGAAAAAGAATTTAGAGTAAGTAGGTAGAGGATGTACCCCTTCAAAAAAAACATTTAAAAACAAAAAAAACATTATTTTCATTTAAAAAATAAGGAATTATGGGAAAAAAGCATAAATAACAAGATTGTATGGGTGTGTGTGTGTGTGTGTATATATATTTATTATTTATATATAAATGTGAAAGAATATGAAAGGTGAACTGAAAGGCATTGACATTCTTTAATAAAAGTTACACAGAAAACAGAGGGAATGAGCCGAAGGCAGATGCTCAACTACCGAGCCACCCAGGCACCACCCTTTTTATTTTTATTTTTTAAAAAAGGATCCTCTTTATTTATTCATGAGAGACAGAAAGAGAGAGAGGCAGAGACATGGGCAGAGGGAGAAGTAGGCTCCCTTCAAGGAGCCCAATGTGAGACTCGATCCTGGGGCCTAGTATCACACCCAGAGCCAAAGGCAGACGCTCAGCCTCTGAGCCACCCAGGCGTCCCTCCTGTCTCTTCTTTAAGGACACTAATCCTATCTGATCAGGGCCCTACTTTCATGATCTCATTTATTTTAATTGCCTCCATAAAATCCCTGACTCCAAATATACTCACTTTGAGGGTTTGGGCTTCAACATCAGTTTCAGAGGGACACAAACATGCATTCCCTAACAACCAACTACAAATCAAGGTTAAAGATATAAATTATGTGTAAATAAATGGCACACAGCTACATGTTTCAGCAGCAGTAAGAAGGGTTAAGAGAGTAGAAACAACTTCTATGTGTTGAATCTAGAATACTATACCTAAATAAACTGTCCTAGGAGAATGAAAACAAATCAAAGACTGTGAGTAGAAACACAAAGACTCTCACTAAAAGAACTATTGAGATATATTATTGCAACAAATTAAAAAAAATTTTTAATTCCAGTTAACACATTATATTAGTTTCAGGTGTATTATATAGTGCTTCATCAATTCCATACAACACCTGGTGTTCATCACAAATGCGCTCCTTAATCCCCATCACCTATTTCACCCATCCCCACATCCCCCTCCCCTCTGATAACCATCAGTTTGTTCTCTCTAATGAAAAATCTGTTTCTTGCTGTCTTATTTTTTTCCTTTTGCTTGTTGCTTTGTTTCTTAAATTCTACATGAGTGAGATCATATGGTATCTTTCTTTCTCTGACTGACTTATTTCCCTTAGCATTATACTCTCTAGCTCTATCCATCTCATTGCAAATGGCAAGATTTCATTCTTTTTTATGGCTGAATGATACTTCATTATATATATATTAATATATTATGTATATATGTATATACATATATAATATGTATATAATATATATATAAATATATCTCCTTTATCCATTCCTCAATGGATGGACGCTTGGGCTCCTTCCATATCTTGGCTATTGTATATAATGCTGCTCTAAGTATGGGGTGCACTTACCCTTCTGAATTAGTGTTTTTGTATTCTTTGGGTAAATTCCTAGTAGTGTGATTGCTGGATCATAAGATAGTTCTACTTTTACCATTTTGAGGAACCTCCATACTGTTTTCCATAGTGTCTACACCAGTTTGCATTTCTACCAACTGTGCATGAGGGTTCCTTTTTCTCCACATCCTCACCAACACTTGTTATTTCCTGTGTTGTTGATTTTAGTAATTCTTACAGGTGTGGGGTGATACCTCATTGTAGTTTTTTTGTTGTTGTTAAAGATTTTATTTATTTATTCATGATAGACACAGAGAGAGAGAGAGAGAGAGAGAGAGAGAGAGAGAGAGAGAGAGAGAGAGGCAGAGACACAGGCAGAGGGAGAAGCAGGCTCCATGTCAGGAGCCCGGGGCGGGACTCAATCCCGGGACCCCAGGATCACGCCCTGGGCCAAAGGCAGGCGCTAAACCGCCGAGCCACCCAGGGATCCCCTCATTGTAGTTTTGACTTGCATTTCCTCGATGATAAGTGACAATGAGCATCTTTTCATGTCTTTTGGCCATCTGGATGTCTTCTTTGGAGAACTGTTCAAGTCTTCTGTTCATTTTTAAATTGGATTATATACTTTTTTGGTTATTGAGTTTTAGAAATTCTTAAATATTTTGGATACCAACCCTTTATCTGATATGGCATTAGTAAATATCTTCTCCCATTCAGTAGGTTGCCTTTTAGTTTTGTTTGTTTTCTTTGCCATGAAGAAGCTTTTTATTTTGATATAGTTCCAATAGTTTATAAAAGATATACTTTAGAAAGAAAAAAAAATAAACAATGGAAAAGATACAATATAAGAGAATGGTGAAGTGAACACAGAAATTGATAAAATGTATTTATATTTATTTAACTGTTCACTATGAAAAAAATTTCCAAGTGTGTATGTGGTTTAAAAATCACTATTAAAGGGCACCTGAGTGGCTCAGTCGGTTAAGCATCTGCCTTCAGGTCAGGTCATGATTCCAGGGTCCTGGGATCAAGCCCCTCATAGGGCTCCCTGCTCCATGGAGAGCCTCTTTTGCCCTCTCCATCTGCCTACTGCTTTCCCTGTTTGTATACTGTGTGTCAGATAGATAAAATCTTTTTTAAAAACCCACAATTGAAATGAAAACTAATCAACAATAGCAATACAGGGTAGGCTATTCAGTGGGGATGGGGGAGGGAAAGGACATCAAAGCCATATTCAGAGTTGGAAATTTATAGAGTTTGTAAGAAAAAAAATATAGTTGTATTGGTTGACTTTTGCTACATAAGAAGCAACTACAAAATGTAACGGCTATAAAACTTAAACACCATCTTACTTAGCTCCTGATTATTTGGGTTGGCTTAACAATCTTTAAAATCTGCGCCAGCTCAGCTGATCTGGACTGGATGCTATCGTACATCTGTGATTGGCAGGTGGCTGGCTAAATTATCTAGGATAGTTTCACTTCTATGTCTGGAAGTCAACTGTGTGTCTCCTGGATGCCTTAGTTCTCTTTCAAACTGCCTTTCATCTTACATATTGTCTTCTGGGGCTGTTCACATGGTTGTCTAGGTTTCCAAATGCAGCCAGAAAGCAAGCCTCATTGTGCAAACACTTTTCAAGCTTCTGCTTGTGATACATTTATTACTGTCCTGTTAACCAACGCGAGTCACCTGGCCAAGCCCAGATTCAAGGAGTGGAGAAATAGATTCCACCCCTCAGTAAGAGAAAAAGAATTTGTGGCTGCTTTTTTGAATCTGCCACAGCCTGCTTCTTGGCCACAAATCATTCACATTTCTCCCACATGCAAAATTTGCTCATCTTCATTCCAGGCTTTCTGTCTCATCCTACTTATAGCATCAGTCTGGAAGCCTTTGACCTCATGATCTTCTCACATCAGGATGTGAATGAGGCTCCTTACATGTAGTTCTTTGGGTAAGGCTCCTCGTGATCCAGAGATCTGTGAATTTAAAATGAGAAGTCACCTGCTCTCTACACCCCCAACATACAGTGGAGACAGGGACAGATTAACTGAATAGGTACTTCCCTTCCAAAAATGGAAGAACAGGAGACACATAGAATTCCCCATGGCAAATGTTGCCAGGTCACCCTACTCTGGGGCACAGAATCACCCTTGCTCAGGACTCCCATTCTGCTTCCTGGGAGTATCCTCCCAGTCCATTGTTCTCCAGAGCTCTTGATTCCATTCTCTAGCCCCTTAGTTTTCCCCCACCCCCAGAAGTCTTTCCTTTATTTTGATAAGAAATGGCCTTGTTAACAGTTCAGTAGCTTTCTCCTTGGTTTCTTGGCCATAGATGATTGAGAGCCGAAGACCTCTTTGAAGATCAGTCAACCTGAGTCCCTCTAGTCCAAATGAACAGTACTTTCACTAGTATAGTTTTCTTTAAAACATTTCAAGCTTTCTATATAACAGATTGTAGCCCACCTCATACAACAAAAGCCACACCCACGCTTGTTTTCTCCTCTAGATTCATTCACTGCAATTTGGCATTAGGCTTCTGTTATGCCCTTAAGATTCCTTTTTTTTTTCTAGCTAAGAAAGTATAGTAAGCATTTCCTTAAATCCGTCAGAGATCTTAACAAATGACCATGCCCTCTATTTGCTCTTTGTCCTAAGGTCTCCTTTTACTTTGAGAATCTTTTGCTTGAAGACTATTTAAATATGAGGGGACTGGGGAGACAGGAGAGGATTTTATTTTCCAACAACCACAGGTCCTGGGCCTTCTGTATTCCATCTAAATTCTGGCTACAAACTGAACATTTCCTTCTTTAGCTCATCTCTGTCTTGCTAAAATTTATCATATGCAGTTAAGAGCACCTAACACTTTCCAAATTCTATCTGGAGATATACTTAGCTGTAACTGAAAGTCCAGTAGGTTCGTTTTTTCTCCCTCCTCCCCCTCAAAGTTACTGTAGGCTTTAGTTTTATCAATTGTTCTATCCCTATATAACATGACTCATCATTTCCAAGCCTGCTGAAGCAGTTTTCTTTCCATTTTTTTTTTCAGCCTTTGCACACTATTTCCTTATTGCTTTCCTAGCCACTTTCTCTTTCAAAGCCCGCACCACATGTTTTAGTTTTTTGTTATGGCAGCACCCGATTCTTCATTTCTGTATTAGTTAGCTTTTGCTGCATAACAAACCACTCCAAAATTTAGAGACTTTTTACTTATATCACTATTTTTACTTATATCACTATTCTCTAGGTTGGCTAGGAGGTCTTTCTGGTCTGGGCCAGCACAGTTGATCTCTTAGTTTAGTCCATAAAGCTATTCTTTAACGAAAATGTATGACCTTAAATGAATTAATAAAAAATTTGAAATATGAAGAAATAAATTAAATATTGTATCATTTAAAGGTATATTGGGCTGTGTATATTTCATAAATTTGAAATATGAAGAAATAAATTAAATATTGTATCATTTAAAGGTATATTGGGCTGTGTATAAAGGAGAACAAGAAGTAACAAGAAATTTGATGTTAGACAGTCCAAGGCAGATGTGCAGGTTCCATGATGCCATCAGGGCCTCTGAATCTTCTAACTTCCCATTCATCTCAACTTAGCTTTTATATTCATACTGCTGCCTCATAGTTAGTTGAAGGATGGCTGCTTTCCTTCCAGCTTTGTGTCCGCAATCAAAGCATGACGGAAAAAAGGACAGGTTGTAAAAGAGGCATACATCAGCTGGGTCTGCTGTCTTTAATTAAAGAGCTTTCCTGGAAGCCCTACCTTGTGACTTTTATTTATGTATCTGTGTTAAGAACTGTGACATAGACCAGTTCCTTGCTGCAGGGGAGTCTGGGAAGCATGATTTGTCTGTTTTTTTAGCTTGGCATGTTGCCTCCCCAAACTAAATAAGAGTTATGTTAGTAAGAACAAATGGAGAATAAATATTATGTAGGCAGCTGTTATTGTCTATACATGTCCTTCTCAAGAAGATAAACAAGGAACAAAATAAACCCTTAGGAAAAGAGAAGGAAGGAAACAAAGGAGGACAAATGAAATTAAATAGAAAACAATTTTGAGGATCAAAAAAGTTATAAAATAGATAAATCCCTAGCAAGACTTCTCCCCCCCCCCACAAAAGTCACAAATAATATTTTGAATGAAAAAGAAATATAACTGCAGTTAAGAAATAGATAATGAAAATCAGAAGACATACTGTGAAGAATTTTATGCCAAAATTTGGATTGGGAAAAGACAGAAGTTTTCTAGGTAAATATAATTTGCCATAGCTATTTCAAAAGATATAAAAAACTCCAGTAAAGCAAAAATCATTAAAGAACTTAAACTGATAATGAAAAAACTTCCACTCCACAAACTATCAGGCTTAGATGGTTTATATCTATACTTTATTCAACTTACAAGAAGTAGATAATCCTAACATTAACAAACTGTTTAAGTGAATAGAAAATTAAGCTATTTACTTTTACAATGATAATATAACTAAATACTCAAACCAGACAAGAATACAAGAAAGGAAAATTATGAATCAATCTCATTTATAAACAGATGCTTATGAAATATTTGCAAATCTATTCCAAATATTTACATTCTGACTAAGTAGAGTTTATGCAAGAAATTAAGGTGATCCAACATGAGGAAATATGTTAATGTAATAAAACGTATACTAACAGGTCAATAATACCTATGATTTATAAAATACGGAAATTGCAGTTGTCAGAATTTAGTGCTTATTCATGTGAAAACAGGCTTTTCAGGAAACTAAATAGAAGAGCATTTCCTTAACTCAATAAAAAGCAACTATCAAAATATTACAGCAAAAACTAACCTTAACAAGAAGACTTCGGGCTCCTTTTCAGTAAAGTCATGAAAAGTCCTTTTCAGTAAAGTCAGCCTTTTCTCACCACTTATATTCAGCATTATACAGGAAGTTCTAGCCAATGCAATAAGATAAGAAAAATTATGTGAATGTTGAAAAAAGACAAAATGTTCTTTTTGCTAATAATATGATTTTCCTGTTTTTTTTTTTAAAGATTTTATTTATTAATATATGAGAGACAGAGAGAGAGGCAGAGACACAGGCTGAGGGAGAAGCAGGCTCCATGCAGGGAGCCCGATGTGGGATTAGATCCCAAGTCCCCAGCATCACGCCCTGGGCTAAAGACGGCACTAAACCACTGAGCCACCCAGGCTGCCCCCTGGGGGTTTTAAGTAGAAAATATACAATAAGAGCTTGCCAATTTCCCTAGACAAAAAAATCAACATATCAAAGTTATCCATCGGTAATAACCAATTAGGAAAATCAGTAAAGGATCCCATTTTCAATAGTAATCAAAGCCTCAAGATATCTAGAAGTACTCCTAACTAAAAAAAGGTATGAGAATATCTTTATAGAAAATTATAATTACTGAGAAGAAAAAAAGAGCCTTAATAAATGGAGAAAATGGCTGTGTACATAAACTGGAAGACCTATTATAAAGATACCAATTCTCCCCAAATTAATTTATAACATAAATGCATTTCCAAGTATGGATGGGGATATGGAGAACTAGACTCACTCACTGCCGAAAGGAGTGTAAATCAGTACGACAGCTTTAAGAAACAGTTTGGTTACACCTTTTAACCCAGAAATTCCAACCCTAGATGGAGAATCTTTCTTGTATGCGCCAGGAGACATGCATTAAAATGTTTATTGCAACAGAAAAACAGGAAACAATCTAAATGTCCATTAGAGAATAATAGTGGCGTACTCCTAGAATGAAATACTATACATATTATGTGGCAGCAGTAAAAAGAACCATAGCTGTATTTCTTAACAGATTAATCTCAAAAACAACATTGAATGAAAGAAGCAACTTCTGGAAGGATATGAATAGTATAAGAATAGTATTTACCTAAGTTTTAAAGCCTGGAAAACAATAATACTTAGTATTTATGCTTATATTGTCTTTTTATGAATCTATGGAAACATGCCTAGGAATGATAAACAGAGAGTAAACTGATTACCTCTGGGGAGAAAGGAAAGGGAGTGAAAATAGGAAGAGAGTGTTTGCAAAGAGCTGTATGTGTGTCTGATGTTCTTTTTATTAAAGATCTATTTATCTCTATGTTAGAAATCTTTCACCATTAAAAGATGTTTTATCCTAAATGAAATGAGGTATCCTGATTGGATCCTAGAACAGAATAAGGTCATTAGTGGAAAAACTGGTAATATCCAAATAAAGTCTGGAGTTTGGTAAATAGTAATGTACCAATGTTGGTTTTGTAATTTTGACAGTTATACCCATGGTAACGTAAGATGTTAACATTAGGGGAAATTAGTTAAAGGGACTCTCTGTATCATCTTAGCAACTTTTCTAAAAATCTAGTTGTTTCCAAATAGGTTTTTAAAAGTGGGGGTGGATTTTGTTTTTTCTTAAATGACCCTCATAGCCATTTCCTCTGATTCCCGTCCTCTCCACTCTCTATCCTGACCTCTGTTTCTATGTGGATTCACTCTTAATAGGTCTCTGAGGTCATTCCTGCATGGGTTTAATGCTTCTGGCCTTCTTGTGTTCTGCACATCCATATGCCCTACTTTAGAACACACTTAGGGGATCCCTGGGTGGCACAGCGGTTTAGCGCCTGCCTTTGGCCCAGGGCGCGATCCTGGAGACCCGGGATCGAATCCCACGTCGGGCTCCCGGTGCATGGAGCCTGCTTCTCCCTCTGCCTGTGTCTCTGCCTCTCTCTCTCTCTCTGTATGACTATCATAAATAAATGAAAATTAAAAAAAAAAAATAAATAGAACACACTTAGGGGTGCCTGGGTGGCTCAGTTGTTTGGGCGTCAGGCTCTTGATTTTGGCTCAGGTCATGATTTGAGGATCATGAGATCTGGCCTCACGTGGCGCTTGTACTCAGTATGGAGACTGCTTGTCTTTCTCCTTCTACCACCCCTCCCCACACCAGCTTGCATGCATGAATATACACACGTTCTCTCTCTCAAATATATCATTAAAAAAAAGAAAAAAATATATATTTTTTTTATTTTTTTTTATTTATTTTTTATTTTTTTTAATTTATTTTTTATTGGTGTTCAATTTACTAACATACAGAATAACCCCCAGTGCCCGTCACCCATTCACTCCCACCCCCCGCCCTCCTCCCCTTCCACCACCCCTAGTTCGTTTCCCAGAGTTAGCAGTCTTTACGTTCTGTCTCCCTTTCTGATATTTCCCACACATTTCTTCCCCCTTCCCTTATATTCCCTTTCACTATTATTTATATTCCCCAAATGAATGAGAACATACACTGTTTGTCCTTCTCCGACTGGCTTACTTCACTCAAGAACAATCTTAAAAAAAAAAAAAGCAAGGCCAGTCTCTTTGTGAGGTCAGCTTTATTTCCATTTAATGAGTTGTTTGGTAGTCACCCAAGGTTCAGAGATCTTACAGCCAGAAGGGGCCCCTAAAAGAGCACCCTATCTATCCTCTTTCTGAGTGGAGGTAAGACAGGGGAGTTATTTCAAAAGGAATGCCTAGAGGCCAGCAAGGTTGAGAAATTCAATGATCAGGGATGACAGGAACGTAGAAGTTATTCCCTCTTCTGATGATCTTTGTTTTCAACCACATTGCCTCTCATAATAAGGACAAAGCAGGTTGAACATCCTTCTTGTTTGTTTTGAAAACCAGAGGGAAAGAGTTACGTATCACCCAGAAATGATTTAGGTGACTGAAAACCCTGAAGCCAGAGACGTCAAGATCAGGTTGGTACATGTTTTTATCTTTGTTATGAACCTTCTTTGGATTGGAGACCACCTGCCCCTGAGGGTGGCATGGGCTGGGGTAGTGAGGGAACTAAGAGTGATAGAAATGCATCTGTGTCCCTCCATTCTTAGCCCAACCCTCTGGATAGATGTAACTGCCCCCATTGTACAGACGAGGTCAAGGATACAGGGTTAGAAACAGTTAAATGGATCTCCTAAGGTCCCCAAACTAATAAGAGGGAGGCCTATTGTGATATTGTGATGTAATGAATTTTTCATGATTCTTGGAGTAACTTCTAAAACCTTTGTTATTGCTTAAGTGATAGGAGCTCTAAAGGCATCTTTTGTTCTCAGTTCCTGAAAGAGCTCTAGACCACAAAGATGAAATGAGTAGGTTTTTTGTTGTTGTTCACAACAACCCCCTTTTAATCACACCTGAGTTTGTTAATGAAGTGACTTTTGGAAAGCCCCTAAATAACCACAGGAAGGGGGTAGTTTCCAGAGGAACCAACCAGGTGATTAGAGGGTTGGAACTTTCATGGCAACCTCCTGACCTCTGGGGAGGGGTGAAGGGCTGGAGATAGACTTAAATCACCAATGGTTAATGATGTAATCAATCATACCTATGTAATGAAAACCCATAAAAGGTTTTATGAAAACCCATAAAAACCCAAAAGGATGAGGTTTGGGGAGCTTCCAGGATGGTGAACATCTGCATGCCAGGAGGGTGATGCATCCCAAACTTCCTGGGTACAGAAGTTCCTGTGCCTGAGACCCTTTCAGATCTCACCCTACTTATCTCTTGATCTGACTGTTCATTCGTGTCTTTTAGTATTCCTTGTAATAAACCATTAATCCAGTAAGTAAACTATTTTCTTGAATTCTGTGGGCTTTCCTAGCAGATGATCAAACCCAAGGAGGGATTTGTGGGTACTTTTGATTTATAGCCAGTCAGAAGTACAGGTAACAACAACCTGGACTTGCGGTTGGCATCTGTAATGGCGGCAGTCTGTGGGATCTGATGCCATCTCCAGGCAAGTAGTGTCAGAATTGGGTTAAATTGTAGGACACCCAGCTAGTATCTGAGAATTGCTTGGTGAGGGAAAAACCTACACATGTTTGATGGCCAGCAGTGAAATAGTGTTGTCATAGAGTAGAGAAAAACAAAGGAGAGTTCTCCTCTTACATTTACAGGAAGCCATGCTGGCTCTAAGAACTCATAATTAAGGAAGACCCCTCTGAAGGCAGGGAGGATAAATTCCCCCAAGCTGACTGCTGCTCTTGGAACAGCTGGGGCTAGGAATGATGTAGAACATGAGCCAAGGCATTACAACAGCCTGGAACAGGCTGAGAAGAGCTTGGGGGGTGGGGGTAGTTGGTGGGGGAAGGAGGTGGGCATCTGGCCTGCTAGAGCTGCAAGCCACTGTGAACTCTTCCCTCTCGAAAAGAAGAAGCCACAAGGGTTGGCTCACTCCTCCCACCCCTAATTCCTCCATCCCATCCCAGCTGCAGGCTTCACGTCTGCTGGCCTGCCTGGGGAGGCCTCTCTAAAACCAAGAGCCTTACTTTGTCTCTGGTTGATGTAAAGAGGCTTGTGTGACTGAAGAGGACGCCTCAGGGCTTGATTGAGGTGATGTGAGTCAAAGTAAACTGTAAATCACTACATAAATGTGGTTGTTTATGAGCAGAGTGTAAACCTGGGAGGTTTATGGGGGCAAGGGAGGAGAAGTGCCTCTTGAGAGAGGTCTCCCAGAAGAATATGAGATTAGTTGAGGTTCAGTGAATTCCTTTGTTGCTAACTGAAGAAGCATATTTGAAGGGATAAGCTCCCTCACTTAGAGCAGAGCATCCCAGACTTGTCGCCATAGTGACAGTGCTCAAACAGAGGCTTAAATCCCAGAAAACACCAGGTCATAAGGATTCTTTTGGAGCCATGATTCTCCAGTAGAGGACTCAGCTATTGTGTACCATGGAGGCCAGGGGCAGAGAGTTTGAATAGCTTCCCTTCCTTCCTGTTTCTTGCTGTGGGGCTTTTGTTTTGGTCTTTCTCTCTGGATTGATGTGGCCCTTGGAAAGAGATGCATCCCTGCAGATGGAACTGGTCTTCATTAAAACCTATGTCAGAAGCTGGAGGCACGAACAATGAACTATCCAAAAAAGAAATTAAGAAAAACCCCATTTACAATAGCATCAAAAAGAATAAAATACTTAGGAATAAATTTAACCAAGGACATAAGACTTGTACACTGAAAACTATAAGATATTGATGAAAGAAACTGAAGAGGACACAAATAAATGGAAAGATAGCTCGTGTTCATGGATTGGAAGAATTACTGTTGTTAAAATGTCAGTACTGCCAAAAACAATCTACAGGTTCAATGCAATCCCTGTAAAAATTCCAATGGCATTTTTTTTCACAGAAATAGGAAAAAAAAAAAGAATTCTAAACTTTGTATGAAATCACAAAAGACCCCAACTAGCCAAAGCAATCTTGAGAGAGTAAAACAGATTTGGAGGTATCACATTTCTTGATCTCAAACTGTGTTACAAAGGTATAGCAATCAAAACAATGTTATTCTGGCATAAAAACAGACACATATAAATAGAATAGAGATCCCAGAAATAAATCTATGCACATATGGGCAACTTATCTTTGACAAGGGATCTAAGAATACACAATGAGGAAGAGAGAGTCTTTTGAGTAGGTGGTGTTGGGAAAACTGGATATCCACATGCAAAATAATGAGATTGGACCTTATTTTGCACCCTACACAAGAATCAAAATGGATTAAACACTTAAAACTTGAAACTATAAAATTCCTAGAAGAAAACTCCTTGGGGCAAAGCTCCTTGACATTGGTCTTGGCAATGATTTTTGGATATAATACTCAAAACTCAGGAGAAAGAAGTAAAAATTAACAAGTGGGACTACAGCAAACTAAAAAGTTTTGTGCTTCAAAGAAGCCATCAACAAAATGTAAAGGCAACTTATGGAAGGGGAGAAAATATTTGCAAACCATATATCTATTTAGGGATTAATAATCAAAATATATTAAGGAACTCATACAGCTCAATAGCAAAACACCTCTAAATAATCCAATTAAAAATGAGCAAAGAACCTGAGTAGATATTTTTCCAAAGAAGACATCCAAATGGCCAACAGCTCAACATCACTAATCATTAGAGAAATGCAAATCAAAATAGCGAGGTATCACCCCATACCTGTCAGGATAGCTATTATTAAAATGACAAGTAACAAATGCTGGTGAGGAAATGGAGGAAAAGAAACCTGTGTACACTGTTGGAGGGAATGTAATTTGGTAGAGATATTATGGAAAACAGTATGGCAGTTCCTCAAAAAGTTAAAAATAGAGCTACCATAAGATTCAGCAAACCCACCTCTGGATATATATCCAAAGAAAATGGAATCAGTATCTGGAAGAGATAGCTGCATTTCTATGTTTATTGCAACAGCATTCACAGCCCCTAAGATATGGAAACAACTGAAGTGTTGATTGATGGATGAATGACTAAAGCAAATGTGACACCCATACACACACACACACACATAAATATTACTCAGCCATTAAAAATAAGGAAATCCTGCCATTCAACATGGGTGAAAGTGCAGGAGATTGTTTTAGGTGAAATAAGCCAAACAGAAAAAGACATGGACTGTATAATCTCACTTATATGTGGAATCTTAAAAAGCCAAACTCGGAGAGCCAGAGAGTGGAATGGTGGTTATCAGGGGTCAGAGGTAGGGCCTACGTGGGAAAATGGGAGATGTTGGTCAAAGGGTACAAACTTTCAGTCTTGAGATGAACAAGTTCTGGAGTTCCAGTACCAATATACCACCTAATAGATCCCGTATTGTATACTGGAAATTTGCTAAGAGGGTACATTTGAAGTGTACTCACTACCTGCGTGTGCATGCTAACTGCATGAAGTAACAGATGTGTTCATGGGTGTGGCATTCCTTTCATAATGTATACATATATCAAACCATCACATTGTACACACTAAGAAGGAGGAGGAGGAAGAGAAGGAGGGAGAAGACAAAAAGCAGCAGCAGCTAGAGGTGTCTGTCCTTTTCAGGCCCTTTTCTTTTTTGGGAATATTCTGAAGTTCCCATTCTGGAACTGAATAGAATTCTCTGTAAAGCCAGTCATCTTGCTCTTTGCCTCTTAGAATATGGATCTATTTGCAGTAAGCCGCCCATACTCTTCTTTTTTGTCCTGCTAGCTCAGAAAATCCAGCTGTTTCTATCTCACCAGGGAAGGATAACAGAGCCTTACAACCAGGCAAACCCGTAGGCTAAGGTCACTTGCCGTTGGTCCCTTGGCTTGTCTGTCCTCTTTAAACTACACCCCAATTTACAAGAATTTATTAAGAGAAATGCTTGTTTTTTCTAATCTGTCTGGTTTCATCTGTCTGGCTGATTGTTCCTTCTAAACTTCATGGCTTTCGAAAACTTTGACACTCATCTGGGCTTCTGCAGCTCTGCTTTGGTAATATGGTTCCTAGACTTGGGTCTGCTTTGACCCTTGGAACACGGAGACTTAAGCTATAGAATTGCCAGTAGAAGGGTGGTGAGGGGTGTCTAGATTCTGACACTCAGCCTGGTCCCAGCTCTGTCCCTGATGAGCCATGTTCCACTCTTACTGCAGTAGCGCAAGACCACACTACACTGTAAGCCCCACCAAGCTCTTGGTCTTCAGTATCAGGGTCTGTACATCCTATACTATCAGAACCAGCCTAGTGTGTGGCCCAGCAGCACTTTGGGAGCCAGCCAAATCTGTACCCGACATGGTTCTACCTTAAAGCGCTTGCAGTCTGGTGACTGAGGTGACCCTAAAACGTAAAATCCGCATAGGGGGGATATTTGGCTGTTTTGCTTTGTCCATTAGTATATTCCCTACACTAAGAACAGTAACTGGCATTTGGTGTTTAATAAAAATGTGTTGAATAAATGAGTGACTAGGTAAAACTTCCACATATGATGCCAAAAGAGAGAAGTACAACAAGGAATAGGGATGAGATATTGATAGAGAAAGCCAACAGACAATTTGATCTTTTCTGTTAAGTATTGACTATATGATTCTTTGGAATTCATTGAGACATGTCTTATGGCCTCTTATAGGTTAATTTTTGAAAATATTTCCTGTTTGCAAAGAATACTGGTATACCTCCAGGGTATTTCAGGTTTGGTTCCAGACCACTGTAATAAAGCAAGTCAAATGAGTTTTTTGTTTTCCCGGTGCATATAAACATTGTGTTTACACTATATTGTAGTCTATTAAGTGTGCAATAGCATTATGTCTAAAAAAGCAACATACATACCTTAACTAAAAAATACTTTATTGGTAAAAAAAATGCTAATGATCATCTGAGCTTCCAGTGAGTTGTAATATTTTTTGCTGGTGGAGGGTCTTCCCTCAGTGATGGCTGCTGAGCAATCATGGGCGGTGGTTGTTGAAGATTGGAATGGCTGTGCCAATTTCTTAAAAGAAAATAGCCGTGAAGTTTGCTGCTTTGATTGACCTTTCCTGCTCTCACAAATGATTTCTCTGCAGTATGTGATGCTATTTGGTGGCATTTTGCCCACAGTAGAACTTCTTTCAAAATTGGGGTCAATCGTCTCAAACCCTGCTGCTGGTTTTCAACTAAATATTCTAAATCCTTTGTTGTCATTTCAACACGAGTAGATTCCATCTCAAGAAACCACTTTCTTTGTTCAACTATAAGAAGCAATCCCTCATCCATTGAAGTCTTGTCGTGAGATTGCAGCAATCTAGTTACATCTTCAGGCTTCACTTCTAATTCTAGTTCTCTTGCTATTTTCCACCCCGTCTGTGGTTACTTCCTCCACTGACGTCTTGAACTCCTCAAAGTCATCCCAATCTCCTGTTAATGTTGCTATTTTGACTTCTTCTTCTGAATCACAAATGTTCCTAATGGTACCTAGAATGGTGAATTCTTTCCAGAAAGTTTTAATTTACTTTGCCCAGATCCATCAGAGGAATCACGGTCTATGGCAGCAATAGCCTTATGAAATATATTTCTTAAATAATAAGACTTGAAAGTTAAAATTGCCCCCTTTTTTTAATTTGAAGATTGGCAACCAGTCTTTTATTTTTAAAATGTTTGAATTTTTCCATATGATTTTTACTTAGCCACTGTAGCTCATATAGAGCTTAATCTAAAGTTTGAGGGTGGATTTTTTTTTTCATCATGATAAGTGTACTTTTTAATCCTCATCACCTATTTCACCCATTCCCCCCAGCCCCCACCTCCCTCTGGTAACCAACAGTTTGTTCTCTACGGTTAAGAGTTTGTTTCTTGGCTTGTCTCTCTTTTCTCCCCCTCTTTGCTCCTTTGTTTTGTTTCTTAAATTCCACATATGTGTGAGATCATATGGTATTTATCTTTCTCTGACTGATTTATTTTACTTAGCATTATGCTCTCTAACTCTCTTTATGTTGTTGCAAATGGCAAGATTTCAATTATTTTTATGACTGAATAATATTCCATTTTATATATGTATATATCTTACATCTTCTTTATCCATTTATCTAATGATGGACATTTGGCTTCTATAGTTAGTCTATTGTAAATAATGCTGCAATAAACACAGGGGTTCATTTACCACCTTAGTGTTTTTTGTAATTAAAAGAAATATCCAGTAGTGCCATTACTATATCATACGGTAGTTCTATTTTTAATTTTTTGAGGAACCTCCATACAGTGGCTACACCATTTTTCATTCCCACCAACAGTACAAAAGTTTTCCTTATTCTCCTCACCAACACCTATTATTTCTTGTGTTGTTGATTTTAGCCATTCTGACAGGTGTGAAGTGATATCCCGCTGTAGTTTTGACTTCTCATTTCCCTGATAGTAAGTGATGATGAGCATCTTCTCATGTGTCTTTTGGCTGTCTGGATGTCTTCTTTGGAAAAATGTCTGTTCATGTCTTTTGGCCATTTTTTTAAATTGGATTATTTGCTTTTGGAGTGTTGGGATTTCTAAGTTCTTTATATATTTTGGATACTAGCCCTTTATCAGACTTGTCACTTGCAAATATTATCTGCCATTCCATAGGTTGCCTTTTAGTTTTGTTTCTTTTCTTCACTGTGGAGAGATTTTTAATTTTGGCATAGTCCCAATAGTTTGTTTTTGCTTTTATATCCCTTGCCTCAGGAGACATACCTAGAAAAATATTGCTATAGCTGATGTCAGAGAAATTACTGCCTGTGCTCTCTTCAGTCTCACATTTGGTTTCAGTCTCACATTTAGGTCTTTAGTCCATTTTGAGTTTATTTTTATGTATGGTAAAAGAAAATGATCCAGTTTCATTCTCTTGCATGTAGCTGTCCAGTTGTCCCAACATCATTTGTTGAACAGACTTTTCCCCATTGTGGATTCATTCCTCCTTTGTCAAAGATTAATTGACCATATAATTGTGAGTTTACCTAACTCTGGGAAACGAACTAGGGGTGGTGGAAGGGGAGGTGGGTGGGGGGTGGGGGTGACTGGGTGGCAGGCACTGAGGTGGGCACTTGACGGGATGAGCACTGGGTGTTATTCTGCATGTTGACAAATTGAACACCAATAAAAAATAAATTTATTAAAAAATAATAATTGTGAGTTTATTTCTGGGTTTTCTATTATACTCCATTGATCTATGTGTGTATTTTTACACCAGTATCATACTGTTTTAATTACTATTGCTTTGTAATATAACTTTACGTCTAGAATTGTGATATCTCCAGTTTATTTTTTTTCTTTTTAAAGATTGCTTTGGTTATTTGTGGTCTTTTTTGTTTCTATTCAAATATTAGGATTGCTTTCTCTAGTTCTGTGACAAATGCTGTTAGTATTTTGATAGAGATCGTATTAAATGTGTAAATTGTTTTGAGTAATATAGACATTTTAACAATATTTGTTCTTTCAACTCATGAGCATGGGATGTCTTTCCATTTCTTTGTGTCATCTTGAATTTCTTTCATCAATGTTTTATAGTCTTTAGAGTACAAGTCTTTTACCTTTTTGATTAAGTTTATTCCTAGATATTTTATTGGTTTTGGTGCAATTGTAAATGGGGTTCTTTTCTCAATTTCACTTTCTGCTGCTTCATTATTTGTGTATAGGAAGGTACAGATTTCTGTACATTGATTTTTGTATCCCATGACTTTACAGAATTCATTTATCAATTATATTAGCTTTTTGGTAGAATTTTTAGAGTTTTCTCTATAGAGTATCATATCATCTCAAATATCAAATACTGGGAGTTTTACTTCTTCCTTATCCATTAAATGTCTTTTATTTCTTTATGTTGTCTAATTGCTGTGGCTAGGACTTCCAGTACTATGTTGAATAAAAATGGTCACAGTGGACATCCTTGTCTTGTTCCTGACCTTAGGGGGAAAACTTTCAGTTTTTTACCATTTAGTATGATGTTGGCTGTGGGTTTTCATATAAGGCCTTTTTTTATGTTGAGTAAACCTGCGTTGTTGAGGGTTTTATCATGAATGGATGTGGTACTTGGTCAAATGGCTTTTCTCCATATTTTGAAATGATCATATGGTTTTTATTTTTCTTATTGATGTGACATATCATTTTGATTGATTTGTGAATATTGACCACCTTTGCATCCCAGGAATAAATCCCACTTGAGCGTGAGGTATAATTTTTTATTATTGAATTCTGTTTGCTAGTATTTTGTTGAGGATTTTAGCATCTATGTTCAAGAGAGATACTGGCCTAGATTCTCTTTATTTGTGGTATCTTTATCTGGTTTGGGTATCAGGGTGATATTGACTTCACACAATGAATTTGGAAGTTTTCCTACCTCTTCCATTTTTTGGAATAGTTTGAGAAGAATAGGTATTCACTCTCTTTAAATGTTTGGTAGAATTCACCTGTGAAGCCATCTAATCCTAGACTTGTGTTTGTTGGGAGTTTTTTTAATTACTGATTCAATTTCATGGTGTAATTGGCCTGTTCAAATTTTCAGTTTCTTTCTGCTTTAGTTTTGATAGGTTATATGTTTCTAGATATGTATCCATTTCTTCTAAGTTGTGCAGTTTGTTGGGACATAGATTTTCATAACATTCTGTTACAATTGTTTTTGTGGTATTGATTATTTGAAAGTACTTCTTGATCTGTGGGCTACAGAATGGATGTTGTGTTAGCAGCCCTGAAAACAAATTAACCTCATTGTACCTCTTCATCAGATCTTTTTTTTTTTCTGAGTAGTAGATCTCAACAATGCACTAAAAATACTCAGAAGGCCATGTAGTAAACAGATGTGCTGTCACTGAGGCTTTGTTGTTCATTTATAGAGCATAGGCAGAGTAGTAGATTTAGCAGAATTTTTGAGGGCCCTAGGATTTTGAGAATGGTCAATGAGTATTGGCTTCAACTTCCAGTCAGCAGGTGCATTAGCCACTAACAAGAGAACCTATCCTTTGAAGCTTTGAAGCCAGGCGTTGACTTTTCCTTTCTAGCTATGACAGTTGTAGATGACATGTTCTTCCACTAGAAGTTGTTTTGTCTATATTGAAAACCTGTTTAGTGTAGCCACCTTCATGAATTATCTTGAACTAGGTCTTCTGGACAACTTGCTGCAGCTTCCCTGTCAGCACCTGCTGCTTCCCCTCGCACTTTCATGTTATGGAGATGACTTCTTTCTTAAACCTCATGAACCAACCTCTGCTAGCTTCCAGTGTTTCTTCTGCAGCTTCCTCACCTCTCTCAGTCTTCCTAGAATAGAATACAGTTAGGGCCTTGCTCTGGGTTAAGCTTTGGCTTAAGGAGTGTTGGTTTGGTCTTCTATCACACTCACAATAAGTGTCCAATAAGCACACTCACACTTTCTTCTTATCCTTCGTGTGCTTATTGGAGTAGCACTTGGAGCTTAGTTATTTCTAGCTTTTGATTTAAAGTAAGAGACAGGGCAGCCCTGGTGGCGCAGCGGTTTAGTGCTGCCTGCAGCTCTGTGTGATCCTGGGGACCTGGGGTCGAGTCCCACATCGGGCTCCTTGCAGGGAGTCTGCTTCTCCCTCTGCCTGTGTCTCTGCCTCTCTCCGTGTGTGTCTCTCATGAATAAATAAATAAAATCTTTAAAAAAAATAAATAAAGTAAGAGACATATGACTATTCCTTTCATTTGGACACTTAGAGGCCATAGTAGGGTTATTAACTGACCTCAGTTCAATATTGTTGTGTCTCAGGGAATAGGGAGACCTGAAGAGAAGGAAAGAAACAGGTGAATCACTGGTCAATGGGGCAGTCAGAATATGCACAACATTTATTGAGTAAGTTTGCTATCTTATATGGGTATGGTTTGTGGCACCCCGTAAGCAAT
This sequence comes from Canis lupus dingo, assembly GCF_003254725.2. NCBI lineage: Eukaryota > Metazoa > Chordata > Mammalia > Carnivora > Canidae > Canis > Canis lupus. The sequence goes on along the minus strand of NC_064275.1, from coordinate 27,073,833 downwards.
GATATTAGTAACATCAAAGATCACTGACCACAGATCACTGTAACAAATATAAGTTTGGAATATTGTGAGAGGGCACTTGATGGGTTAAGCATGGGTGTTATACTATATGTTGGCAAATTGAACTTCAATAAAAAATAAAAAATAAATTCATTAAAAGTAAATAAAATTTTAAAAGCTGTTAAAAAAAAGAAATATTGTGAGAATTACCAAATGTGATACAGAGATGTAAGTGAGCAAATGTTGTTGGAGAAACAGTGTCCTCAGACTTGCTCAAGGCAGGATAGCTACAAACCTTCAAATTGTAAAAAATGTGGTATGTGTAAAGTGCAGTAAAGCTAAGCACAATAAAATGAAGTGTGCTTGCAATGCATATTTTATTTTATAATTATTGGGTACAAAGTTCTTCTACATATGTCTGTTAGATCAAGCTTTGTTGCTCATGGTAACAAACTGGAGAGCTTTTCTGCAAATAATTGTGGGATTGCATTAAGTTGTGTAGAATTCTGATTTTGAGCTGTTCTCTTTACATTACATTTACCAGACTGTTTTCCTAAAACCAATGCTGGTGATAAATTCTATGTTTTTATCTCATTCCTCTTATCATTTTGTAGTGATTCTCTTGTCTAATTACATTAAAGTTTATCTTGTCTGACATTAATTTTGCTATTCCAGCTCTCTTATGGTTAGTTTTTGGCTGACATATTTAAAAATTTTTTTTCCATTCATTTCTTTCAACTTCTTTCAGTGTTAGATTCATCTTGTAAAAAAGCTTGTAACTGTTATGTGAGTGAGTGTATGCATCTTTTAACTGGTGAATTTGGTCTAGTTACATTTATTGTTTTTTTTACACAATTGGAGTTCAAGTGAAATGAGTGCACAGGAATGGAGAAATTGTTGATGGTCATCACGAGACACAATCTAATACTGCAGTGTACCTAATAAATATCAGCTGTATTATACAACTCCTTCCTCTAATCTCTGCCTAATGGTTATTTGGAGAATTTATGTTGATTTTTTTTTTCTAGGTAGCTCTTTGAGTGCAAATGCTGTGTCTTTCTGACGATACTCTTAACCCCCCAATCCATGTATTTTGACCATGCATGTGCTGCATATAACAACTGGGTTGATTGCAGGGGGTTAAAGAGGGAGTGGGTGGAAGGGAAATTGTGGCAGGAGGTGTTGATGAGTCACTGAGAACATTTAAGTGGAAAGGAAGTCTGGAAATAGGGTGGTAACTGGAAAGAGGAGTAGGCCTAATTGTGGGTCTTTTTCAAGAAAGGATGTCTGGAGGCAGAGAGAAAGGGAACTGACAATGTGAATGGTTGAAGATATTCATGGGCTCAAGACTAACACAGCCTCTTTAGAGCAAGTAGCAGGGAGAGAGAGAAATATATGAAAACAAATGTTTTTACATGGTATACTATAGAAATATATATCTCTGCTAAGTTACTAGTGTAAAATACATGAAGATAAGCAATATGATTTTTAAAATGTAGATGAGTCTCATACTCCTTTACCTGACTCTTAACAAACATATTACATAAGACAACCGGATTTTTTTTTTCCTACTCTGTCTTAGCACTAGAAAGAAGTTTCAATGTCATTGAGTTCATTTTCCCATCTGAGGTAGACTTTACTGCATTCCTTACAGATAGCTGTCTAGGATATTTGGGACACTTGTGGTTTTAGAATCTCACCACCTCAAATGGGAAGCATCTGCCTTTGCCCAGAGGTCTGATAATAATGGAGTTCTTCCTTTATTCAGTAGATATCTGCCTAAAAGTAACCAGCTTTCTCATGTAATTCCATTACATGTTGAAGACTCTACCATATATCTGTCCCCTCACACTCATCTTCTAACAGCACCTGAGACCTTTCTCATGAGGGAACTTCTGGATCCCTCAAGAAGCTTGTATCTTTTTGAGGGGGCATTGCAGTTTTTTGCATTCTTATTGAAGCAGTTGCTCAGAACCATTATTAGAAACTGAATTTTGTCAGGTGCTTTTGTTTTTATCATCTAATGAAATGATTATATAGTTTTACTTCTTTAATCAGTTGATATGATGACATTTATTGATCTTCAGATGTTCAACCAGCTGTACATTTCCAGGACAAACCCCACGTTATAATGATGTGTCATTTCATTAACGATTTTTGTGTTTATGTTCATGAGGAATGTTAGCCTGTAGTATTCTTTTCTTGTAATGTTTTGTCTAATTTTCATATCAAGTCATGTTGGTCTTATAAAATTTCTTTAATTCAGGGTATGTGTTTCTTCTTGCTTGAGTTTTAGTATTTGTGCCTTTCAAGAAATTTGTCTATTTAACCTAAGTTTTTGAATTTATGAGCACAAAATCATTCATATTTACTTTTTTAAAAGTCTATGGGATGTATAGTAATATTCTCTCTTTCATTTCTATTATAGTTTGTATTTTCCTTCTTTTTTTTCCCTGATCAGCCTGGCTATAGGCTCATAAATTTTATTGATATTTTCAGATACAGACTCTTGGTTTTATTGCTTTTTTCTTTTTTTAATTTCAACAATTTATGCTTTTATTTTTATTATTTCTTTTCTTCTGAGCAATTTGAATTTTTAAAAATATTTTATTTAAATTCAATTTGCCAACATAGAGTAAAACTCCAGTGCTCATCCCATCAAGTGCCTTCCTTAGTGCCCATCACCCAATTACCCCATCTCCTCACACGCTCCTCCGCTTCTGCAACCCTTTGTTCATATCCCAGAGTTAGGAGTCACTCATAGTTTGTCTTCCTCTCTAATTTTTCTTCACTCAGTTTCCCTCCTTTCCCTTATAGTCCCTGTTACTATTTCTTATATTCCACATATGAGTGAAACCATATGATAATGATCTTTTTCCGATTGACGTATTTCACTCAGCATAATACCCTCCAGTTCTATCTACATCAAAGCAAATGGTAGGTGTTCAAACTTTCCAGTGACTAATATTCCATTGTATATATAGACCACATCTTCTTTATCCATTCGTATCTTGAAGGACATCATGGCTCCTTCCGCAGTTTAGCTATTGTGGACATTACTGCTATGAACATTGGGGTGCAGGTGTCCTATTGCTTCACTACTTCTGTATCTTTGGGGTAAATGCCCAGTAATGAATGAGCAATTTGAATTTAATTTGCTCTTCTTTTACTAATTGTTTGAAGGGAAAGCTTAGATCATTGATTTGAAAATTTTCTCTTTTTCTAATATAAGTGATTAATGCTGGGGCACCTGAGTGGCTCAGATAGTTGACCATCCAACTCTTGATTTTGGCTCAGGTCTTGATCTCAAAGTGGTGAGATCGAGCCCAGTGTCATGCTCCATGCTGAGCATGGGCCCTACTTAAGATTCTCTTTCTCCCTCTTCCTCTGCCTCTCCCTCTACTCATGCTCACTCACTCAAGAAAAAAAGAAAGAAAGAAAGAAAGAAAGAAAGAAAGAAAGAAAGAGTTTAATGCTATAAATTTTTTTCTACACTTTAAAATTCGTGTGTGTGTGTGTGTGTGTGTTTAAATATTTTATTTATTTATTTGAGAGACTGAGTGAGAGAGAGAACACATGAGTAGGGGCAGAGGGAGAGGGAGAAGCAGGCTCCCTGCTTGAGAGGCTCAATCCCAGGACCCTGGGGCCATGACCTGACCCAAAGACAGACGCTCAACTGACTGAGCCACCCAGGCACCCCTCCTTCTATATTTTAGCTGCATCCCTCCAAATTTGGGACATTGTGTTTTCAAATCATTCAATGTGAAATATTTTCTAATATCCTGTGACTTCCTCTTTGATCTTTAGGTTATTTCGAAGTGTGTTGTTTAGTCTCCAAATATATAAGGAGTTTTTCAGATGTCTTTCTGTTATTAGCTTCTAGTTTAGTTTCATTATGATTGTAGAGCATCTCTCTATGATTTCACTTTTTAAAGATACAGGTTTGTTTGGTGGCCCAGAATATAGTGTATCTTGGAGAATATTTCACATGCACTTGAAAAGAATGTATGTTCTGCTTTGTTGGGTGTAATGTCAATTCAGTAAAGTTAATTGATAGCGGTGTTCAGCTCCCTGTATCCTTTTTCTGTATACTTGTTTTATCAATTACTGAGAGAGGAATGTTGAAGTCTCCAGCTACAACTGTGGATTTTTATCTAGTTGTTCTTTCTGTTCTAAGAGTTTTGAATAAGTATTTCAGAGTCCTTTTGTTAGGTGCATCCATATTTGGGAATGTTATATTTAGCAAATTGATTTTTTTCATCATAATGAATTTACTTTCTATCCCTACTAGTATTCCCAGTTCTGAAATCTACTTTGTCTGATATTAATATAACCATTTTAGTTTTCTTTTGATTACTACTTACATTTATGCCTTTTTAAAAACCCTTTTATTTTTAACCAATCTCTCTATTTTTGTTATTTTTTTAAGTAGGCTCCATGCCCAACATGGAGCCCGGCACGGGGTTTGGACTCAATCCCCTGAGATCAAGACCTGAGCTGAGATCAAGAGTCAGACCCGTAACTGACTGAGCCACCCAGGCACCCTTCAATCTCTATATTTAAAGTGGACTTTTTTTGTAGACAGCATATAATTGAGTTTTGCTTTCTTAATCCAATCTCACAATCTTTAATTGGTATATTTAGATTATTTACATTTAATGTAATAATCAATGTGGTTGGATTAAAATCTATCGTCTAGATATTTCACTTAATCTCTTCTTTGTTTCTTTTATCCTCTTTTTCTGCCTGCCTTTGTAGTAATCAAGAGTTTTTATTATTTCTTTTTATCTCCATCATTGGCTTACTTACTACTTATATTTATTTTTAAAAATTTAATGTTGTCTCTAGTGTTTACAACATACATTTTTTTAAAGATTTTATTTATTTATTCATGAGAGACACAGAGAGACAGAGAGAGAGAGGCAGAGACAGGCAGAGGGAGAAGCAGGCTCCATGCAGGGAGCCTGACACGGGACTTGATCCTGGGACTCCAGGATCACGCCCTGGGCCAAAGGCAGGCACTAAACCTCTGAGCCACCCAGGGATCCCTACAACATACATTTTAAATCACAGATAATGTTATACCAGTTTATGTATGTTATAAAAAAAAACTTAGAATATTATATTCCAAGTTCATCCTTCCTACTTTTGTACTGTTATCATATATTTTCCTTTTATGTATCCTATAAATCCACAGTATAATTACTACTATTTTTACTTTAAACAGTCAATTATCTTTTTGAGCACATAAAAAAATTTTAAATGTCTTTTATTTTTACCTTTATTTTTTAATATAAAAGTTTTATTTTGATTATGCTTGCTAAAAGTCAAATAAGTTCATGATATTTCTGTTGCAAACTTTGCCAGAAAAAAAGTAGAAAAATGGTTGACTTTGTCTAAAACCTCATGAAGTTTTTTGGGGGTAGTCTAAGCATAATTGTTAAGAACAAGTAAATTAAATCAATGTAAATAAAATTGATTTGAAGGTAAACTTTTAGAAAGTTTTAATTTAAATTCCAATTATTTAATATACAGTATAATATTAGTTTCAGGTGTATAATATAGTGATTCAACACTTCCATACAATATCCAGGGCTCATCACAACAAGGGTACTCCTCAATCCCCATCACTTATTTCAGCCATCCCCTTTGGTAACCATCAGTTTGTTTTCTGTAGTTAAAAGTCTGTCTCTTGAAATGTCTTTTATATTTACCTTTATTTTAATCACTTCTAGAGATCTTAGTTTATCTAGATCCTAGTTCTGTTCAGTATATTCATTCTGCCTTCAGAACTTCTTTTAATTTTTTTTTTTTTTTTTGTAGTGCAAGTCTGCTGGTAATGAAATCTCTCAAGCTCGTTTATTTTTATTATTTTATTTTATTTATTTTATTTTATTATTTTATTTTATTTTATTTTTTATTTTATTTTATTTTAGATTTTATTTATTCATGAGAGACAGAGAGAGAGAGAGAGGCAGAGACACAGGCAGAGGGAGAAGTGAGCCCCATGCAGGGAGCCTGATGGTGGGACTCGATCCCAGGTTTCCAGGATCAGGCCCTAGGCTGAAGGCATCGCTAAATCACTGAGCCACCCGGGCTGCCCAAGCTCGTTTATTCTTAAACATTGCTATTTCTCCTTCATCTCTGAGAGATATTCATGAGTAATCTTCTGAGTTGACAGTTTTTTTTCTTTCAGTGCTTTTAAGATTCTATTTTATTATTTTCTGGTTGCATCATTTCAGATGAGAAATGTGATTTAATACTAGTCTTTCTTACCCTGCATGTAACGTTTTCTCTCTTGCTCTGATGGCCTTTGAGATTTTCTTTTGGTCTTTGATTTTCAGGAGTTTGAATATGATGTGTCTAGGTGTATTTAATTGTTTTCGTTTTTTATTTTTACTGCTTGGAACCTCTGAGCTTATTGGATCTGTGGTATGTTGTATTTTATTATTTTTAGTTCTTGACCATTATTTCTTCAAATATTTCTTCTGTGCCATTGTCTGTTTCTTCTCTTTCTAGGATTCCAATTACACACGTTAGACCATTTCATAGTATCTCTTAGCTCTTAGATGCTTCATCTCCTCCCTTCCCCCCACCCACGATGCACACTTTGTGTTCCATTTTGGATCATTTATGTTGGCTTTTCTTCAAGATCACTGATTTTATTTCTTCAGTTGCGTTGTGCCAGTGAGCCTATTGAGATGTTCTTTATCCAGAGGAACAGAAAGTAGATTGGTCACTGCCTAGGGCCTGGGGGATTATGGACAGTGACTGTGAGTGGGTACAAGGTTTCTTTTTTGGGATGATGAAAATGTTCTACAACGCATTGAGGTGGTGGCTGCACAACTCTGTGACTACACTAAAAAGCCACTGAGTTGCACACTTTAAATTGATGAATTATATGGTATGTGAATTATATCTCAATAAAACTGTTGTTAAAAAGAAACCTTCATGCTTTAGGTTCAAAGGCTGCATTGATAAAAAGTCTGGAAGGAGTCAAAGAGGGACAAGACCTCTTACTGAAGGTGAAAGAAGAACAAAAAGTAATTCTGAAGGAAATGTTACTATAACACAAACTGGTAGAAGATTAGAGATTGTGGATATTATTTTATTCTGTGCTCTATATCTGATTCTAAGTGTTGAAAACTGGCTGTATTAAGTGTTCATGTCTAGTTCCTGTCTTTATCCTTTTATGCATTTTGTTAATTCCTATAGATAAAATGTGATTTATGGTTCTTAGTCTTACAGATAAAAATGTTCCAAGTTCTGTCATTGCTTTGAGTTCTCTCCAGGGTTCAGCCTCTTCTCCACTGTCCATTCTAGGATGCCTAGCCCACTAGGAGCTGCTCTTATCTGGTAGTGTCACTATCGGACTTTAGTGACCTAAGAGTTTACATATCACTTCCTTCTGTTATAATACTTGTGGAGAGTTCTCCAAGCTGAGAATTTCAGGACAGTTTCCCTACAGGGAGTTTACCAGGAAATCCATAAGAATCACATGATAGCCTAGCAGCTCCTTTTCTGCAGGGAAGACATATGTACCCCCGGGGGTATTATATGTTTCCAGATGGTCAGAAGTCTTCTTAGTGGTTCTTATTATCCAAAACATATTAAGCGAAAAAAAGCAAAGTATAGAAGGATGTGTATAGTATGCTATTATTTGTATTTAAGAAAAAATGGGGATAAAAATATATGTATGGGGGCTCCTGGGTGGCTCAGTTGGCTGAAGATCTGACTCTTGATTTTCACTCAGGTCATGATCTCAGGGTTGTGAAATCCAGCCCCGAGTTGTGCTCTACTCTGAGCATGGATCCTCCTTAAGGTTCTCTTTCTTCTTCTCCCTCTGCCCCTTCCCCTGCTCATACTTTTCCTCTTTCCCTGCCTCCTTCTCTCCCTCTCAAAGAAAAAATAGATGTATTTTCATAACATATCCCTGGAAGACATTGATGGGATGGCTGACTCAGCTTGGTACCGAGGAGAAGGGGCAGGTTCAAGATCTTCCACTCTATACCTTTTTGTATCTTTTGAGTTTTGAACCATATAATTACATTGACTATTTATGGAGGAATACGAGTTAAAATAAAAACAAAATCCTTCTCGGGTGGTTAATCAAACTTGATACTTAGGCTGGCCCTGGATAATTTACTCTTTTCCCTGATTTCTCACTTAGATCTTCCCTCTTCATGCCCTCCATGTCTGATCATTTGGCTGCAACAGACAGGTTGCAACACACCCCTCCTTCTGCGAGTGTATTAGAATCGCTACACAGGGATGAGGTGGCATTTCTAAACTATCTCTTGTGACTGACTGCCGTCTTTAGCCCTGACCTAGAGGTTCTCAAACTTGAGCCTGCATCAGATTGACGTAGAGGGCTTGTTAAAACACTGGTGGCTGGGCCTCATCCTCAGAGTTTCTGATTCAGCCAGTCTGTGGAACTGTAGAACTTTCTAGCAAGTTCCCAGGTGATGCTGGTCAGGGACCACACTTTGGGAACCAGTGCTCTGGACTAAAATAGTTTCTCCTGCAACGTGATGTCCAGTTTTGGTGTCCCAGCTGTGTCCTCATTTAGACATATGAAGAAATAAAAAACAGGAGAGATCTGTCCCTTTCCTGGGGACAGACCACACCTGTCAGGTGTGCCTGTAGCTCACCACTATCCAGCTGTCTGTGTAGCCAGTGGTGCCTGTCAGGCTCTAGCCCCTTCACCACCAGTAGGACTGACGTTGTCAGAAGCCTGCATCCCCCTCATCTGGACTCACCAGAGCTGACATTCCTGCAGCCATTGCTGTCAGCTCTCTATGAAGACATTATTGGTATTTAAGAACAGGTTTTACAAGAGTCGTGCTAATTTCTGACTCACCTTCCAGTGCTTCGCAACAGAGGCATTATTAGCATTTTAGATGAGACAATTCTTTTCTCTTTTCTTTTTTTTAAAGATTTTATTTAAGACAGAGTGAGAGAGTGAGCACAAACAGGGGGAGCAGCAGGAGAGGGAGAAGCAGGCTCCTCACTGAGCAGGGAGCCCCATGCAGGGCTTGATCCCAGAACCCTGGCATCACTACCCGAGCTGAAGGCAGACCCCTAACCTACCAAGCTAGCCAGGCGCCCGAACACTTCTTTATAATGAGAATTGTGTTTAATGTGGGATATTCAGCATCCTTTCCCCCTTTCCCTGTCCGTGGTCCTTATGGCAACTAGTAATCCCACTACACATCCCGGTGCTCCCCTCCTCCAGCCTTCTCCTGTCCACTTTCCCTGTGAATGGGATGAGAGCAGCACAGCTTTCTCCTGAAAAACACCATGTCTTGCATTAAGTTATCAGACCCCTTACCAAACCACACTGCTTTAGCTCCCAGTGAAAATCCTAAGTCACGTTTTAATATTTTCCTTGCTTTCATTAAATGTTGATATTAAAAAGTGGTGATATTAAATATTCTGAAGTGATATTAAATATTCTGAATCATGAATATTTCTTTCTGAAAGCCACCCGGGGGGAATTATCCATCATGATGCTCAGTCCCATCTCCGTAGAGAAATACACCAGAGGGCCCCTGTTTCCTGATGAAGTAGCCTTGCATCCTTGTCTGCCAAGGAGAATTACGTGACCTATTCTGTTTCCTACTTTTTTTTTTTTTTCGGTCACGAATGTCAGGGAACTCAGAGACAGATGTAGTGCTCGATAGGGTTGCAAAATTAGTATAGAAAACCATTTTGCATATATTCTCAGCTTTTATACATTTTTAACTTTTAAATAATCAGTAGCTTAATTTTGCATCTTCTTGCGAGTGACTTCAGTTCCTTTTAGAAGCAGTCCTTGGTACAGGTTGAGTTGTGAAGGATTATAGCCCAGAGTGGCCTACTCAGCTGTGCACACGAGTCCCATGGCAGAGCAGCCAGGCCCCTGGGGACACAGGACAGGGTCATGGGCCTGAGGCACAAGAGGAGCAGCAGGCCTGGAGGCCTCTCTTGCTGGCAGCAAGTGAAAAGGTCCCTGGTGAGAGGGAGGTCCAGGCGCGCCCAAGCTGGGAGTGGAGTAAGGGACAAGGAACAAAGACCCACAGGTATCCCTGAGCCCTCCCCAAGGTCGGGGAGTCATTGAGGTGAGTGTCAGCAGGGGGGCTGAGCTGGCTGGACTGCCTGGCCTCGCCCACGAGCACAGAAACCATTACTTAGAGGATACACCATCCTGACGGGGCTCCCACGTGGTTCTGTGGCCGAACAGATCTCCAGGAGCAGCAGGTGCAGATGGGGCCGTGACTGTGGGATCAGCTTTCGCCAGAGCGCCTTGTCCAGGGGGGAAGACATCTGTCTGCAGGACTGTAGCACAGCGGGGATTCCACTGCTGAGGGCCCACCGCCTGCTCCGTGGCCTCCCTCACCCCTGCCAGGGCCTCTCCCCCCACCCTGTGAGCCCACCCCAGTTCCACCCTCCTTAGTTCTTTGGCATCTGTCCTCTCTGGAGGAAAGAAGCACCTAGTTCTTGTCCTCCTGGTAACCATTATTCCTGAACTCTAAACCCCTGACCTCCTACACACGATAATAAAATCACCTGTTGTCCTGAGGACGTTTCCACGGTTCCACACAGCCTGTGGGAGCGATGTGCATCCTCCCAGCCGCTCCCGCTCCCTTGTGCACGCCTGCCCCTGAATTGGCTTTCCTCTCCTCCTTCCCACCAGGCACCGGCCAGGCGGTCCCCAGTAGGCCGCCCCAGCTGCAGTGCAGAGCACCAGCCCTGGCCAAGGGCTCCCGGAGCCCGCAGGGAGACAGACCTCCGAGACGTCCTGCCGTGTGCTCACCATCCAGTTGCCACAACAAACAGCAGAGGAGACGTTGCTGAGTGGGCAGGGTTTAAAGTGTGCTGTTGACCGTTCCTCCTCAGCCCACCCTGAGGACGTGGCGGAGAGGGTGACTGGGTGGCCAGGAGAGACCAGCGCCCACAAGGTGAGCTGACACCTGGCCGGGTGCCCAGACAGGTGGGAGTGAAGTCAGCACGCCTTAGTGTTATCTGTTGACCTTGGCTTACCTGGTCTGCATTCTAGAACTGGTGAAGTCGGTGGGAACGGTCATTGAGCCAGCCAGGAAACAAGATTAAGTATCTGCTGGGTGCTCTGGCCTCTGCTGGGAACTGTCCACACTGCCAAGCTGGTAGTCCGTCCTTCCAAACTGTCCCAAAACGCCTTTCTCCTGCTGCTCCGGGAGGCTGCTCTGGTCAACTGCATTTGGTTTTGATTTTTCCTTTGACTCTCTGGTTCCTTGCAAGCAGCCATCACTGGGATTGGAGTACGGGTTGAATTCTGTGTTAGCTGTGGGACCAAGCTATTCCAGGTCCTGACCAAGAGCCCCCACCGGCCCTGCTTCACAGGCACAGTCATCGACACGTCGTGACATTGTCCCATTGACAGCAGGCATAGAGTAGAGTGAGGCTGCCTCACAACGGCAGTGCCTCCGTGGGTGACTGTATGATGGTCAGTGTTCTCAATAGTATTTCTTTTTTAAAGATTTTATTTATTTATTCATGAGAGACACAGAGGGGCAGAGACACAGGCAGAGGGAGAAGCAGGCTCCACGCAGGGAGCCCGATGGCGGGACTCGATCCCGGAACTCCAGGATCACGCCCTGCCTGAGCTGAAGGCAAATGCTCAACTGCTGAGCCACCTAGGGATTCCCGCCCGCCCTCCCCCCCTTTTTTTTTTAAGATTTTATTTATTTATTTGAGAGAGAGAGTGTGTAAGAGAGAGAGAGGGAACATGAGCAGGAGGGAGGGGCAGAGGGAGAGGGAGAAGCAGACGCCCCTGCTGAGCAGCGAGCCCTACTTGGGGCTCGATTCCAGGCCCCTGGGATCATGCCTTGAACTGAAGGCAGATGCTTAACCTGTTGAGCCACCAGGCACCCCTCTCAATTACATTTCAAAAGTCTGAGTGATCTTTTGGGATTTCCCATGTGAAATTTCAGAGTGGGGGTCCATTGCTTTCTGTAGCTTTGGCTAGTGACCAAGATGGGTTTTCTTTTGTCACCCTCCGCCCTCTCCAGCATCAGCCTGGGAGAGATCTGTCCACTCTCACTGTGAGGAGGCTGCTGGGGACCCAACCAATTCAGTGAAGCAAAGAAAGTGAGAAGGAGGGAGGAGAAAGAGGAATCAGTGAAAAGAAGCATAGCCTACGATTTTATAACACTGATTACTTCCCCCTGTGGTTCTAAGGCTGCTTTGAAGTATATGGTGCCATCACTGAAGTTAGAGAATACCTTCTTAGACTGCTTTGGCAGACAAAACGAAGTATGAGTGTTCTGGCCTTCTGTTAAAAAAAAAAAATAGATCCTGTAATTTTAAAGGAATTTGTAAAAAGTGACTATGAGGTTGGACTCTAAAGTGGCAGATAAAAGGAGAAAGCAGTGTCCTACTGCTGCCTGAAAGAAAATACAGAACGTGTGGCTGGGATGGGGGGCCATTATTTTGGGATTCAAGGGAGGCTGGATCAAAGTGACCACTGTGTATGTATGAGCGTGGCTCCCTTGAGAGGCAGAGCCTTAAGGCACTCTGACATTGCGAGGCAGCAGAAGCAGGAGATCAAAGAATGGAAAAATTAATGCAAGCACTTTATTTTAAAGCCAGGGTTGCCTTGGTTAACATCAGGGTGAAGATAAGAGCCACTGGTGCTGAGGGGTGGGCTATGCAGGGAGCCCTTTCTGTAGAGTTTCCAATTTTATGCTCATGACAGAGAAATTTGCGAGGAGATGAGGAGGGTAGTCCAAGTTTCATTGTAAAACCTAGAGCGAACAGGACTGCAGAAATCATCCAGCACTCCTTTCTCTGCACGGATGAGGGAAGGGGGCCTCTAGAGCAGAGCTGCAGTGATGCACCTGGTCCTTGCAGAGTCAGGCCGGAACTTGGTGCCCTCGTCCCGGGTCCCCTAGGATCGGAGCTAATGGGTCGCTCACAGATCATTCAGGCACCTTTAGCAAGATACAAATGTTGCTTGATAGATTCTCAAAAGGGCAAGTAATCTTTAGTTTCATCCATACATTTTTTTTCAGAGATGCCTGTGGAAAATCTCCTCTGAATTCCATACCTTTAATGATGATGCTCTTTCTGCTTTTTGATAAAATTACTTTGAACAATGAACTGTGATGCCACATTGCATCAAATTATATTCACATAGGCTTCATTGTGAGTCGTCTTTTCTAATGAAAGCACATGTATTTTAGAAAGCTTTATGTTGCTTGACATGTAACTTGTAATTAAGTATTGGGTTTCATGTTATTTCTTTAAAAGTTGGGCATTAGGGCCTTGGTTAATATTGTAACCATCCCTTATACTAATGTTTCTATGAGAAATTTGATCCCCTTCCCAAGAAAAGAACATAATCCATGTCAATGTGGTGAACGTTGATTTGATTAATGTACCAGACATGACATTTGTTCATTTATCATGTAGTCCTTGGTGGTGAGGGAGGCAAAGTCCTTGCTCTCAGGTAGTTTTCCTTCTAGTGAGAGAGGAGGACAGTAATATCTGGCAATGTTTTTAAAGTGCAATGAAGAAAAGTAGTGCAGGGTAAGGGGATGGAGGGATTAGGGCAGAGAATTATTTTACATAGGATCGCCAAGTAGGCAGGAGGGCCTCTTTGTGGAGGTGAGATGGGAGCAGAGGACATAGTGAAGCGAGTGAGTGAGTTTTCAGATCTGGAGGAGCAACTCTATTCAAGGCAGAGAAACTGGCCATTGCTAAGGCCTCAAGGCAGGAGTGAACTTGATGTGGTCGGAGTAACAGCAGACAGGCCAGCTAGCTCTAGAGAGGAGGGTGAGGCACAGCGTGATAGCAGGTGAGCTTGCAGCAATAGGCAGGGCTGGGTGAGGTAAGGCCTTACAGGCCATGGTAGGGAGTTTGGATTTGAGTCCATGGGTAATGGGTCCATTGGAGGGCGCTGAATGGGGGAGTATCACGATCTAACTGCTGAGTGGAGAATCGACTAACTGTAGGGAAGGAGTGTGGAACCAGGGAGGTAGTTAGACTGCTGCAGGGGTCTAAGGACATGATGCTGGTGGCGTAGGGGTGGCGAGGCGTGATCAGAATGAAGGTAGAACCAGTGAGAATTGCTGATGGATTGGATGGAGAGAGAGGGAGGGTGGGGGTGGCTCCTGTGCTTGAGTATTTGGGTGGATGACGGAGCCTTTGGCCCAGGTGGGAAATGCTGCAGGAGGAGCACATTTGGCTGGAGAAAGGTGAGAGATCCTGTTACATCTTGTTACATAAACCATTGGGGATGTGGAGTAGGCAGTTGGATATAGAACTCTGGAGGTTGGCAGAGAGGTTGGGACAGAAGATAGGTTTGGGAATCTCTGACCTTCCAATGCATGTAAACCTGTGGGACTGGATGATCCCTGAGGAATGAGCAGGCCCATCACTTAGAGACCAGGAAGAGGGGGAAGGAGGAAAGAGAGGAGTGTACAGCCACGCCCCCCGCCCCCCATCCAGAGAGAAGAGAGTGTCTTCAGATGGAGTGGTGACTGACTGCGCCAGTACGGCTGAGAGCATTAAATACATTATCAGGCTGGAAATAGTGTCCTCAGGATGACTGCCTGGGTTCTTATGTGCCTGTGGGCCTTGTCTTCCCCCCGTTAGACTGTGAACTCACCAAAGCCAAGGATTATTTCAATATTCTCCTGCTTGTACTTGGAGCCACTTAAAGCTGTGGCTGAACTGCCTACCGAGGGGTCACTTCCTTGTGGAAGCTGCTTGCAGAGTTGTTCATCACTGGGGCAGTGGGGACAGTGTTGATGAGGAAGGTGCAGGACCAGTCCCACCCTGGGCAAAGAGGCTAGTGATGTTCCAACCCTGAGTAGAATGAGTTGGGTAGAAAAGGAGAAGACAAATGGGAAGAGCAGAAAGGAAAACAGAGGAGTATCAGATTCCTGATTTTGGGAACTATCAACCTCTTAAATGTAAACATATAGCTGAGGAAGAGAGGCACTGAAGAATCAGGAGCTCTTTGGCCATGGATTGCTGTAGCAGTTGGATTCCTTACCTGCTGTCTCTGCAAAGTATATATGATCTTTGCCATGGCTAAGAAGGATGGAGGAGGCCCTCATGACTTCCAATGGGACCTGTATCTGGGAAAGAATTCTTTGGTGATGCTCTGGGACAGTCTTGGCCTCTTCTCTTGACTGGGTTCCATTGTTCTGTGTCTGTGGGGAGGGCGGGGGGGGGCGGTAACTGGGCCTGAAAGTCTGGCCATCTCTGACCGAGAGTAGTGTCCGTGGTAGAATAGCCTCGAAGATCCCCAAGGGCTGGGCACACTAGGAGTTAATCTGCATAGGGAGAAATATGAGCTTTCTGGCCATCAGGAGTCTGGGATGAGATCTGGACCCTGTCCCGTCTCTTGTCTCATACACAGACATGGCAAAATCAGAGGACCCATAGGACCATAGGAAAGCATAGGAATAGTTTGTGGTTGGGGTGTGTTGAGAGCTTTGAAGAGCTGAGAGGCCGTCTTGATGAGACAGGACCAGAAGTTGAGAGCTCTCGACAACATAAAGGAGACCCTGCTTGTGGGATGAGGGTAGATCCTTGGCCCTGCAGAGGTTAAGGTGGTAATAAGCCTGCAAGCCAAGGGTCCATTCCCTGGAGCTATCCTGGGAACCTAAGTACTCAGTTTTTCCAGACAATCCTGATCACGGAGTCTGATAAAGCTCAAGCGTGCTGCTAAAATTATGTTAAGATAAAAGCTCTTTTTATTCATTAAATATCCATTAAAACCATCACAGATTATTTTTCAAAGGAAAGAAAACTATGCTACAATCCTGCAAATAACTTATGACCAGATGTTGACATCTTGGGACACCCTGTCATGCCTAAAAATATTGTAAGAAATCTTTAAACAGTAATATCTAAAAATAATCCCCCCCCAATTAAGAAGAGGAATAAGGGGAAAGCATTGTAGTTCAAGAGTTTTATTGGTGTGTTTATTTTTGAAAAGAATACTAAGCCATAACTTAATACCAGATTCTGAGACCTAGGTATTCCCAGTTTTGTAGTGGAGAGGGAGGGTAATTACAGAATGCAAGAAAGTACCTAAGAGAAAAAGTTATAAAAACCACTGTAGCTTATGGGGTGGGGGGCGCTTGGGTGTTGTAGTCGATTAAGCACCTGATTCTTGGTTTCAGCTCAGGTCATGATCTCAGGGTAAAAATCCCTGGTGGCTTAGCTGAATGGCCAACAGAAAGCTGGAAAGCACATGAATCCTTGATGTGAACAAGTGGTGCAAGGAGCAGGGGGTAGAGATCACATCCCGTTAATTCATGGAGTCTGGGGAGGTTTGGAACCACTGACAGCTTCCACATCTACCAGCCTCCCGCTAAGCTGCCTGTGATGAGCTGAAATTGTATTACACAACACTATCCCCGACTGTGTTCTTTTCTTAGTGCCTGAGGTGGGTCTGGAGCACGTTCAGGGCGGGATCTCCACCTCCGTGCCCCGCCGTACAGCGGCCTGCTCAGACCGTGGCTTGCCCTGGTTACAGCTATAGCAGCTCTAAGCCAGATTTCCCACGTGGACGTCAGTGGTGTTCTTACCTTCCGAACCATGCCAGCTGGCATCCTGCTGAGCTCCAGCCGTGCCATGTCCCTCAGGTCAAGCATCCTCACGTCTTCGGGGGTGAGGTGGTTCCTGAGAGGCCCACTTAGTGTTCTCAGGAGAGGCCGACGAGGGAGTGAGGGGCATCCTGGGCTGGTGGTAGGACTTGTGCTTCTCTTGCACACTTCATTCTCAAGTGGAATGAAGGCAAGAAGCTGGTCAGTACGTTTTATGGAACATAAACCCAGTATCTGATACTGAGGATGAGAATCTAGATTTAGGAGGGTGTACCTGGTGGGGTGGGGGGAGGAGATACCACGGTCTGTGCATCTCGGACAAGGGAACTTGAAAGGGAGAGGTTTGTGTTCAAGAGATGTCTCCTTCCAAGCCCTCCAAAGTCTCAGAAGGACCTCAAATAAATGGAACTTTAGGTTAAAATCAAGAAGGTGAAAATCAACATGAATAGATAAGGAAATAAGTAAGAAAAATATCCTTCACTTAGAATTTTTTTTTAAAAAGAAATAATATAAACCTGGACAAAAATGTGATGGGGTTGATGATAGTTTAAGATAAAGACTATAAAAAAATAAAATAAAAAAATAAAAAAAAATAAAAAAAGATAAAGACTACAGGGAGAGTGTATTTTGCTACTTCTTCTCTAGGTTATGGTTAATAACTGTGGAGGGTCTGAGCTTTCACTTGCTTGCAAGCTCTTGAGTTAGCCTCCCACGGTTTCGTGGCTCCTGGCTGAAGACGGGGCCTGTGGGTTAGGGACCAAGGGCTTTTTGATTCACAGTGATAACAGTGACCTGGGTACCAGTATTTTCTCACACTGGTTCTTTGAGCCCCAATCCCCATAGGGTGACGGTGGAGAGAAATCCTGAGCTGAGGGAACTCAAATGTTGTAAAATGGACAGTAGGTACACCCGTGCTTTGCTCCAAAGGGAGACCCCATCTCTCTCATTTATGATACAGATACCCTTGAAAAGACAGTCTAGAACAGAGGCAGTCCATGCTTCCACTTGCAAGGTGTGCAGAACTGGGAGAGACCCACGGAGAATGGCTCCCACCTGCCACCTCAGCAGTAGAAAGGGAGAGGCAGCTAATGTTCTTGCCTCCTCGTTAGGGCCCAGGCAGTGACCAGGAGACCTAGTCCCTTACCTCGTCAAAGCTCAACGGAGGTGGTACTATTGCTCTACCAGTAAGGAGGCTGGAGAGTAATGGGACTGGAATCTCCAGCCACAGGGTTTGTGTAGATGCTACCTACTTCTTATGTGCTGAGCGTTGTGCTAAAAAGTAGCCCGAGCTTAGTCAGATGTTTGTTTATTAGTTCACAGCTCTAAGAGCCCTTGTGAACTGACTGATGTTGTTCTCGTAACGCAGATTATCAGGCGTGCGGGACACTGAGGCACAGTGAGTGCTGGGGCTGGGATTCAGGCTGCGAGCTTAGCCGCTCTCCTCCTGTGCTCTTTCTCCAGCCCTCGGGGTCACGCCAGGGGAGTCCTGGTGAAACCAGTGTGTGCCCTGAAGATGTGGAAGAGAGTTTGGAAACCATGCCTGGTAGGAATAGTGGAAGGACCAGGACGCCTGGGTGGCTCAGTGGTTGGGCGCCTGCCTTCGGCTCAGGGCATGATCCCAGGATCCAGGATTGAGTCCCGCATCGGGCTCCCTGCATGGAGCCTCCTCCTCCCTCTGCCTATGTCTCTGCCTCTCTCTCTCACTCTGTGTCTCTCATGAATAAATAAATAAATCTTAAAAAAAAAAAAAAAGGAATAGTGGAAGGACCAAGTGTGTTCTTCTGTAGAAGGATAAGTGGTGACTGTCATCAAATATTTGTAGACCTGTCTTACGGCAGACTGGAGTTTACTCTGCGTGACCCCAGGGGGCAGAATGGGGTCCAGGTAAGGGGAGGCATATCACAGCCCATGGTGGAATGGGCTGCTTCTGAGTGTGGGAACTTCTTCTTGCAGGATTTTCTGGGAGATTGCCTTCTGGGATGCCCTGGCTTGGATCTGTCCATGGCCCCTCAGTAAGCACCTCTGTTCTATTCTCTATAGGATCTAAGTGATGGAGGAGGAAGGTTGTAATGAGGTGCTCTAGACGTTTCCTAAGAGAGCAGACCCTGCTGAATACAGTGACCCAAATTCCCTCCACTGACATCCCTTCTTCTCCCCTTTCTGAGAATTCTGTACTGTCGGACATGCCCAGAGGGGATTCCTACGTGGATGAGGCTGTGTCCTAACTGGAGAATCCAGTCCACCCCCAGGGGCTGGAGAGTCTGGCTCAGCTGGAAGCCTGCTCTGTCTCATGGAGGGACCCAGCAAGATCTTGGCTCAGTCCTGCCTCTAACTCTGATGGCTTTGTTCCCATCCTTCTCCCAGCCTGAATCACCAGCCTCCTGGCTTGGCCAGGCCCTAGCAAGTGTCCACACACACATACCAGGCCCGCTGTTGCCCAGTTTAGGACAGAACAGGATTCCTATACTGGGTGGGAGGTTGAATTAAAAGATCCCTGTGGTCTCTTAAATGTATCTGTGGTTCTGTGATTCACTGTTTCCTTGTCAATAGCCCATGCTTTAAAAAGCAAGTGGGAACAAGTGTTTAGATCCAGTGCTACTCTGTAAGGACTTGGCTGTCACCCCATGGTCACTCCCTTCTTGTCTTGGGCAGCTCCACTCCTAGGCGAAGCAGGTATGGTCCAGGTGCAGGTCCAGGGAGGAATTTGGGAAGATGGTGAGGAGTGGGTGGTGGCAACTGGTTTAATGGCATCTGTTGCACTCAGCCAGGAATGCCTTCTTTTGGAAGCTAAAGACTTCCTCAATATGGTCTCGATTAGCCTGTGTATATTTTTAAAATAATTACATTTTCATCAAAGGGTTTTAGAGAGAGATGTTTAGCCCAGTGTAAAGGGCATGATCAGGTCTGATCCTGAAATAATGTCTCTGTTATCCCAGATGTCAGGAGTAACTAAAAATATACTCATAAATTGGAGGAATTCTTGGTTTATTGGACTCATCTATTTTCTCTCTTAACCTCCCTCCAGAAAGTGAGAGGGGGAAGCAGTAAGCCAAAAATCTTTAATTATCCAGTCTGCTGACATTGTTTTATCTGCGCCACTGATATTAAATCTGCACAGCATTCCATTTCAGTCACTTGCAGAGCTAAGAGTAACCTCCGCAAACGTGGGCCTTTGTCTCTGTGCTTGCTTGTGGCCAACGATCTGTATCCTACCCTTCCCCACCCTCCCTCAGACTTCTTAAATTCCAAAGCTTTCTGTGGCACCGGAAATGATCTGTCTGTGGAATGTCCATACTTTGGGAAAGTCCCTGAACTGTGTATCAGAATTCTGCTTCCCCCAACTCATCTTGGCCATTTGTGGTTAGGTCTTGGCATGCACCCACCATTGGAGAGACCCGGGTTTGGCAGGAGCATTTTGTCATGTTTCTATTATTGACATAAATGAAATTTTATCAGTTCCTATCATTGACATCCGTGGAGAAGGAAGAGAAAGTCCAGCTAGTTTTTTTTTTTTTCATCTTTCTTATACAAATTTGATTTTTCCCTGTTACTTCCTTAACTTCTGTGGCCAAACGCATCTTCGATTTCAGTTTGGTTCCCTGGGCTGTGACCTTTTCACCTACTGTAATGTTGACACAATCAGCTGGTTTAGCGCCCAAACGATGCCACTGTTACTGCTACAGCCCGGTCGCTTTTCTGGAAGGCTTCTCCTATGGCCAGCGCTTGCTGAGGGCTTGCGTCCTCGCAGCCTCTTGAGGCAAGTACCATTGCCATCCTCTCCGTTTCACAAGTGAGGACCCAGAGGTGAAAGAGTTTGCTGAGGGTCCTGCAGCAGAGCGGGGATTGGAAGGCAGGCAGCTGGCTGACTTCACGCCCCCTCCGTCCCGCCTGCGGGCCCTCGGCTCTGCACGCACCCAGCGTCCCCACTCGCCCTCCAGGAAGTGTTCCTGTCTTTCTGAAGTGCTGTCCTCAGCAAATGTTTAATGAGCACGGACTGTTCAGCAAGAACTCTCTGCCATGGGGATACAGAGATCTATAAACCCGAGCTCCCTGGCGCCCCACACGCTGTGGCCGTGGACACGAAGCCTGGCAGTCCGAGCCGGCGCTCTGCTGAGCAGGGGTCGTGTTTCCTGTCTGCCTACCCATGGGGGCTCTCCCCTGGGCCCATATTGCTTGTGGCGAGCCCCCACAGATTTCCCTGACCAGGGCCAATGTTGTGTTGGGACCAGCCCTTGTGGTTCTTATTACAGTTGCGAGACACAACTCAAGAGCAACCATCAGGGTACTTAGAAAGGACAAGATTTATTACTTACTTACCTCCTAGAGGGTACATGGCATGCCTGGGGCCACAGAACAAGGTCATGTGGGGAGAGAGAGTTGTCCTCATGTTCTGCTTTTCTTGGGGACCAAGGTGGGGGCCTAGGGCTTCACAGGGTCACTCTTTATTGGTGTATTTAAAACATAAGAGCAGGAATTAAAGTGTGGGAAGGGGAAAGCCAGTGGTCAAAGGCCCAGTTGTGTAAGCCAACCACAGCTCTCTAAAAAGGGAACCTGGGTGGGGCGACTTGGCTCGTCATCTAGTCCTGTAGCTGGCCATGTGATTGTTTGAGATGGACGTCTTTGAAGTGGATGCCCGAGCAATCAGAAGCTTAATGACAGGCACTTACATTACAGGCAGAAAAGCTGACCATCCAAGTGCTTTGGTGAAGGGTGCCTTTGTTGTGTTCACCACCGTCTCCAGGATCCGTAATAGCACCTGGCAGATAGAGCTCTCAAGCTCTCAAAAAGTATGTGGTGAGTGAACGAACTGCCAGTGCAACAAAGCCACGGACATTTTACAAATAAATGAGAGAATATGTTGATGACCACAAAGTATGAAGGACGTGAACTGAGATGCGTCTGTTAAACTACGCACGCTGGGTGTATGGAAAACCCGGCGCCATCCTCAGTTTTGTGTTTTGTCACAGATTTGTGGGAACTTGGTCCTGGACGGGTGCTCATGTCTTAGACCCCTGCTAGCAAGGGCTCCAAGTAGTGGGGACTTTGAGATTCGAGCAGGATGCAGCTGCAGGGAAAAGACTACCCGTGGCAATCCAGGGCTCCCCCACTGGCAACATTATATAGGACGGGGCAGTAGGCCTGATGGTTTGCTCGATAACAACAATTGTTTTGAACTTCATGACTCCTTGGAGTTGGATCCTCTCCTGCCTTGCTCAACACTTGCCTCACTTCCCAAGCCTTGCCTAACTTGGTTGGGTATCTAAGTGCACATCCCTCCAAACTGTGCAGGAATCCCTGGACCTGGCCCCTGCCTAAGCCCTGGCACCAGTTCAAGGAGCTCAAGCTCAAACTGGAGCTGAGGAATGAGAGAATATTGGGGGGGGTGGGTACGAGTCAGCATATGTAGCAGGCTGACATGAATCAAGGGGACCCAGATTTACGAGCCATAAGGAAGTTCATGCACTTGACCCAGTAATTGGAATTCGTAAAATATATCTTGGGGAAATAATCCAGAATGAAGGAAAAGTTGTGTTCATGAAACTGTGACTTGTGATGTCATCTGTTTTAGTGAGATTGGAAGCAACCTAAATGGTAAACAACAGGGGCATGATTGAGTAAATTATGGTTCATCCACTTGGCAGCATATTGCACAGTTGCTAAAAATGAGACTTATAGGGATGCCTGGATGCTCTTTTAATTCTTCAGTTAAGACAGAAGGGGAAAGAAGAGCATGGCCTCACTTAAGAGAGGGAGAGAGAGAGCTCTGCTTTGGAGGCCAGGCTATACCTACTTGACAGGAACCTTCAGAGGTCAGCTGAGAGAGGACACCTGAGCAAGCAGGTGCTCATTGCAAATCCCAGCTTCCCAGAGTGGTCTCGGGGGAGAACCCGACCTTTTCATGGGGGAGAAAGTACCATGGTGAAGGCTTAAACTGGAACAGTGTTAAACAAGACAGCTCTGGTCTTTCCCTTATTGCATTTTATCTATGCCACAGGGAGCAGGTGCCATCAATAGTGAAGTTCAGTTTTTCTCTTGGGCCCAAAAACCAAGCGGGACAAGGCCGCTAGAGAAACGGAACCGAGCCCTCGCTGATGGGCGTGAGGCAGAGCAGAGTTGATGGCAAGAGTTCTTTGGTATAATGTCCCGAATCGCCCCGTATCAGACCCTGGGCCTTGGGAACTGCTTTCTCCAAGAAAAGTGTCATATTGGGTAATGCTAAAACACCAAACTAAGAGCAAAAACAGATTCTCTGCATCAAGCATTAATGATAAAAGCTCCAGGTGACAGCATTTTTTAAAACATTTTATTTTATTTTTTAAAGATTTTATTTATTTATTCATGAGAGACAGAGAGAGAGAGAGAGAGAGAGAGAGGCAGAGACACAGGCAGAGGGAGAAGCAGGCTCCATGCACGGAGCCCGATGTGGGACTCGATCCCGGGTCTCCAGGATCACGCCCTGGGCTGAAGGCGGCGCTAAACCGCTGAGCCACCCGGGCTGCCCTGGGTGACAGCATTTTGTTAAATGTTATACAACTGTTAGAAGTGGAGGTTAGGGGATCCCTGGGTGGCGCAGCGGTTTGGCGCCTGCCTTCGGCCCAGGGCGCGATCCTGGAGACCTGGGATCGAATCCCACGTCGGGCTCCCGGTGCATGGAGCCTGCTTCTCCCTCTGCCTGTGTCTCTGCCTCTCTCTCTCTCTCTCTCTCTGTGACTATCATAAATAAATAAAAATTTAAAAATAAAAAATATAAAAAAATAAAAAAAAATAAATAGAAATGAAGGTTAGTAGTTAGATGTGCATTGTTAACTTAATACATATATTTGGTGTGGACATGCACACAAGGAGCTCCGTTTTAGGCCTAACCAACCAAATCTGGAGAGGCCTAGCTGGTTGGCTGCTGTGCCCACTGGATAGAAGCTTGCCTAAGTTGCCTAGAAGAAAATGGTCTAACAAGTAGAATGGCCATTTGCAGTGATGGCAGACAGCGTACTTCTCTTTAGAGTCCTGTGTCAATCTTGTTCCAATGGGGGAGAGAACATTTAACGCCCCACAGATGCTGGGGCCGTGTCTCCCTCTACGCCGGTGTTGGGAAACACACTGCAGCTTTCGTGTTGGCTGAGTGTCCCACACCGGATGGAGAATTGCTCGGTTCAGGGGTGGAAAACCACGAAGGGCTTTAGGGCCTGTGAGCAGGCCAATGCTCCACTAGCTGTTTTATTTCTAACCCTACCTTCCTGGCCTCTGTGGTTCTATTGTCCTCTGCTAATCTGGCCTCTCCAGTCAGATTCCAAGTCCTCCATCCTCGAAGTCTGTGTTCTCCCAGCTAATGCGGGGTGGTGGCCCATTGATCTTCCTGTTGGCTGGCACTTCCTTCTCTGGCAGCTGATGGGACCTCCTGTGGGGAAAGGCTTTTCCCTCTGCATGTGAGTTGTCTCCATTTCTGAGAGAGGATTGGGAGGGACAGATGCTCTCTCCTCCCCACTGAGAGCCAGGTGAGTCGACACCCCTGAGCAGAGGTTCCCCTCTCCAGGAGGTCAGTCCCAGTTTGCTGTGTTCCTGCTGACACACTGCCGGTCCAAACCTGAGATTGAGGTTCAGAGAGGCCCCGGGCTCAGCAGATCCCAGCTCCAGACCCAGAGGATGCTCCATCCACCTGTGGTGCTCAAGGACTGCAGATTGAACCCTTCACCCACAGAGTGGCGACTTCAGTGAGGAAGGGAAGGCAGTACAGGGGTGGGGAGGGCAGTCAGGGTGTGAGGGAGGGAGATCATGGAGGCAAATGGAGGCCACTGGCAGGATGAGGTCAGAAGGAAGGGATGTGTTTTCAGTCTTCCTGCAGCACTTACGTTATTATATGGGGAGGATGTAGTGTCTAGCACGCTCTGATATAACCTCTTACCTTATTTACAGTCGTAGTCGTCATCGTAGGTGTCCAGAAACACGTAGTGGTGGATATGTGGACAGACTGTGTGTTTTGACCCTAAACTGGGGTTCTTCTCTGCGGGCAGCACAAACTCGATGAACCTGGCTTGATTGGCCCAGATGATCAACATGTGGCCTCGATAACATAAACGTTCTAAGTAGTGAAGAGGGAGTTGCATCGTGTCAGCATGCTTTTGTCCAGCCATGGGATTGGCTTTGTAGACAAACATCCATGACCTTGAGGTTGGGATCTGGAAGATTCTTATAGACGTGAACCACAGGAATGAATGAACTTCTGGAATTTCCTTGCTGAGCGGAGTGTGCGTGTTTGTGGCTGTGGCTTTTGGCTACCGTGTATACGTTCTCCTTCCTGGTGTACAAGACTTACCTAATTACAAGCAGACTAGCTGGTCACTTCAGAGCCAGAAGTGACTGGTGATTGTCACACAAGCTCCCTTACCATGCTCATCCAGGTCCCCCAGGAGAGGTTAAGGGTAGCTTGTCTGAGCTGCTGTCTGCAGACCAGAGTGTGTGAGGGCCCCGCAGGTGCTTGGGCTCACAGAGCCAGACGGGATGTGCACATCGGATTAGAAATGATGTACATCTGTATAAACAGATAACACACATCCAGGAGAGATGCTAGAGGTCTTCTCGCACTTTCCCAGGGGTCACTGTTAGCTGATCCTGTCCCTGAAATTTGGTAGCTCTAGCCTTAAGCCAGCCCTTCTCTCGGGGCCTTGATTTTCTTATCTATAGACTGATAAGGTGAGCAAATGTCCCCTTGTGTCTGTGATTGTGAGTCAGTCATCTGGCAGAGCCAGGACAAGACACCAAGACCTTGGACTCCAACCCCTCCAAGATCCTCCCCGTGGCATCTCTAACAGTGTGACACTGTTACCAAGGGTCTGAACCTTGGAGCCACAGACCCAGATTTAAAGCCAGCTGATAAGAAATAGCTGTTACTGTGAGTTCTGTGACCTTGGAGCCATTGCTCAACCTCTGAGTCTTCAAAATGAAAATAATACCTATTACATAGAGTTGTTTTGAAAATGAAAGTTAGGTAACAACCCTCGCTATGGTAGCTGGCTCCCAGGAAGCAGTGGATGGGTGGGCTATTTCTGTTTGTAACAGGGATATTTGTGATCATGGTCCTCTCATTTGTTTGGACCTGAGGCTTCTGTTTTATGTGAAACAGAAGGGTTAGATTGGACTGGTGCTTCTCCAACTTTCTGACTTTGCCATCCCCAAGGGAAGTGGAGAAAGAACATGTGCTTAGGGATAGGGGCTTGGGGCGTAGTAGCCTGAAGCACCTTGTGGAAAGCATCACATTTCTTTGAAGTCCTACATCTATTTGTAAGTCCCTTAGTTGTCATTTTATGCAATAATGTGCATGTGCTGGGGTTTTTTAAAAGATTTTATTTATTTATTTATTTATTTATTTATTTGAGAGAGACAGAGTATGAGTGGGGAGGGAGGGGCAGAGGGGGAAGTAGAGGGAGAATCCCAAGCAGACTCCTTGCTGAGCGAGCTCTCCCCACCCTGCCCAACTCAGGGGTTTAATCCCATGACCCTGAGATCCTGACCCGAGCTGAAAGCAAGAGTGGATGCTTAGCCAATGGAGCCACCCAGGTGTCCCAGAATGTGTTGGTTTTATTTATTATTTATTTTTTTGAACATGTTGGTTTTAATAGAAAAATGCTTCCTCCAGATCTTTGAGTACAGTTGATGTTCTGGGATGAGATGGCCTCAAGTGTCCCCAGAAGGCACACAGAGGTGCCCCTGTGGGGATGGAGGTGGGATTGCATTGTTTCTAAGATCCTACTCAGCAGCATCCCAGGTTCCTAGGGTAAGTGGTACCCAAGAACCTGGAAGGAACCTCGGAGGGCAGGCTCTCGGTGCCCTTGCTCCTAGTGGGACTGGACAGTGTTGGGTAGGGGTGGAAGCAACAGAAGGGGGGAGAAGATGCAGCCTCTCCAAGTGAAGGCCAAGGAAGGCTGGAAGAGCAGGGCTGTGTCTGAGCCTGCCTTTTGGCCCATGGGCTGATAAACCTGGCTGGGTTGGGTTGGCAGCCCTCCACCACCCCAGGTAAGTTCCAGGAAACACTAAGCCATTGTTTCTCTTCTGCAGCTGGAAGCTGTCCTGGGGATGGGCCCTCATATCATGGGAGGGTGGGCGAGGGCAAGGGGTGAACTGCATGTGGCAACATAGGACTCGTCATTCTGCCAAGGTATGCTCCTCCTGGCAGTTCTGATGTAGTACCCAAGGCCAAGGTCTGGGGCCGTGCCCAGCCAATGGGAGGGGAGTGGAAGGGAGCCTGGAAATGAGCGGCAGGCTTTGGGGCAGAGCCTGTGAAGGGGAAGAGGGAGCATCTGTGGGAGGGGGGCAGATCTACTGATGTATACAGGGGCCTGCTTACATTTGCTAGAGATTAGCTAGTATGCATGGGCTCTCAGGCATTAGGGATTGAAATGAAGTCACCCATTTCTTTAGGACAAATATAAGGGGCTTTCCCTGGGCAAGGGATTAACTACATTAGTCAAATTTGTACCCATCAGATAGCATTCCAATAAATCTAAGAGAATATCACCAAAGCTGCCACACTGGAAATTTCCTTTTGGGCCTTGTGTTTATTACAGTATTTATTATAATAATAAGATTCAACGTATCTTGATGAATTCTTCTTGAGCATGTTACCAAATAGAGCTAGGATTTGGAGTTCAGAAGGATTGGCTTCCAGTTTCGCTTTATTAGCTCTATGACTTCAGACAAGTCACTTGGTCTTAGAGCCTCAGATTTCCCATCAATAAATGGAATCATAACATATCTCAATATATATTGTGAAGTTGAGGTGAGATCTGGGTTGGGAAAGCATTGTGTAAGTTGTCAGTAGCTTAATGTTAATCTTAAATAAAAACCCTCTTGGCAGCATTAAGTGAAGAGCGTTGCCATCCTCTACACCCTCCACAACCTGGTCTCAATCAGTTGAAAGACTGTAACTCTCTCAGCTTCTCTTGACTCAAACTGTTCTTTGTGACTCAAGAAGATCCCCCTTTTCAGGTGAGTTTTGTTGCTTTTAGACACGCATTATCATCAGCTTCTATCGCAGGGCTCACCTGCCTCGATGGGCCTGGGCTATGCCGCACGAACCTCAGAGGCCCCTGCATCCATCTTTGAAGATACATTGGTCCACTCTGGGCCCCAGTTTCTTCATCTGGAAAATAAAGGAAAGGCGGTTTGACTAGATGACTTAGGTCCCCTTGCAACCCTCAGTGTTCTATGGTCTAGCCATATTCCAGAGTGCTTATAGTAAGCCAGAGGTGGGGAGGGAGGGTGTGATGCATATTGTCTGGCCAGTGACAACTGATAAAAACAAGTCAACATTCAGACATGAAGGAGTAATCTGCTCTTTGCAATAGGGCAGTATTTAGATAAATTAGAACATCTAAGTGAAACGTGATACCTCTTATTCTTCATAATGACTATTTTATCAATTGGTAAATAATGATCAATTATTTGATAATTATCAACTATTCATATTCGAGGGAGGGATTGCTGTGTGCCAGGGGATGTTAGAAGTTGCTTTGCGTATTACAGTTACAATGTATTGGCTATTCCAAGTATTTGCTCTGTGTTAGATACTTGAAGTTGCTTCTAATCTCCGCAGAGCGCCACAAAACAGATTTACAGAGAAATTAAGGTTTAATGAGATTAAGTAAACCATGCAGGGTCATTCAGCTGCTAAGTGGCAGAGGCAGGGTCAAGTCTAGGCATTTTTTTTTTTAAGATTTATTTATTCATGAGAGACACAGAAAGAGGCAGAGACACAGGCAGAGGGAGAAGTAGGCTCCTCCCAACGGAGCCTGATGCAGGACTCGATCCCGGGACCCAGGGATCATGACCTGAGCCAAAGGTAGACACTCAACCACTGAGCCACCCAGGCATTTTTGACCACAAAGCCTAGGATGGGACCCCTTCGTCAAAGTCCATTGGCTGGCTGTCACCACCTGGCTTGCTCTTGAATTGCCGACTTGTTATTGCTCTTGTCCTAGGATGGGTGGTTACCCCAGCTGTGTTTTTGATGCAGTTCTGGGCTTGACCCCCGAGGAGGAATTGGTCCTTTCTTTCCAGCCGAGGCAACCAGCCTGAAAACTGCATGGGCGAAACCTAGCTGGATTTAGTGCTTTCGCTCCTGGCATGCTGGAGACACCCAGCCTTGGCTCCCTCCTCATTCTGCTTCTCTCGCACCTGCCCTCTCGTCTGAGCGCTAGTCAAGGGTGGAAGGCGCACTGGAAATCCGGAACAGTTTGCCAGGCCTCTGGCTTCAGCCAGGGGATTCAGATCGTGTTGGTGGGAGCAAACAGAAACCAGCTGCAAACTTGAATTTCAAATCGGGGCCCCTGGGAGCTGACACATCAGGTTGGCTCGTGCCTCATTTTCCTCCGCTGGGTCACGTGGGAGAGGATTTGCAAGAGAAGCGTCCCAAGGCCTCTCGGTAAGGGAAGCCTGAGCGAAGCACGCACACGCTAGAGCCAGATGGGTGACGGCACTGCCCCAGGCCCCAGGAGGATCTAGAGATCCTGCCTTGGTTCCTACCAGCGCTCTGCACCTCCACAGGCCCTCCTGGTGGCAGCGCTTCCTGCTGCCCCATCCTTGGGGGACACTCCTTGGGGGACACTCCGGCCCAACCCGAGGCTCTCACATGGAACGACGGGGCTCCCACAAAGGCGTCCTCCTCGTCCTGTCTCCTCGCATCAGTCTCCCCTCAGATCAGACTGATGCTAGTCCAACCACAGAGCAGTTTTCCCAGAAGAAACAGGCCAGAAACAGGCTGGCATCTCCCCTGAACTGTGTGCAGCGGAGCCTCAGGAGCCGGGTCCAGCAGCCAGGCCTGGGTGACCTCTGCTCATCCCTCTTGTACGTCTGTGTTCTTAGAGCAGCCCAAGGTCGTCCACTCCTGTCCCTTCAGAGCATTGCCACAATTCAGCCGCCTGCACAAGGCAGAGGGGTGCTTTATTTTCTTAATTATTTTATTTATTTATTTATTTTTAGAGGGGTGCTTTAGCGCTGGCTAGGGAAGAAGGGATGGAGCGCGCCAGTGTGGAGCTAGAGAGGCTGTTCAGAGCCCCTGCTGGGGCAGAGAGTGGTCAGCAGCCTCGCGAGGCTCACTTCCGCTCTGGGCTTTCTCTTCCAGAGCTTTCCTGGGCTTCTCTGAAGAGCAGACTGTGGCACAGAGGGGTGACCTTTCCTTTACTCCCCCCCCCCCCCCTTCTAGATCTTCCTTCATCCCTCTGACACTGGCGCTGGATATTGGCTGAACTGGGGCGGGGGCGGGAGAAGAATAAAGTAGTAGAAAGAAAAGGAACATGTTCCATTTACTTTATGAGTGAATGATACTGCCCAACACTCTGCCCCGTTAATTTTGCTGTTAATATTCTCCATTCTAAGGGATTAAATGAGGTAAGTCGCCTTAAGTACGTGCCCACCAAAGAATAGCTATTATTGGTTCTCTCTTTTTCTCCTTTTTACCTTGGGCGTCCCTCTTCAGCGTTTGCCCCAGTTTCTCTCTGGACAGACTTCATCCAATCAGAGGCTCAGCTTGGGAGCTGGCCAGAGGCTGCGAAGCTGGAATAATGGCAAGAATAGTGGCCGTCCTTAGCCCTGACCCCGTCTCTGTCCTCATGGCAGATGCTGGCGTCTCTCAGGTGTGCCCACCTGGTTCGGCTGCCCAGCCTGTGAAGCCCTGCGTGGTGGGCTGGGAACAGAAGTTTCTTTCCTCCTCTCCTGGTGTCCTGCATCAGGTTCCTGCTGTGGGCTTGGCTCTCTCTGCCAAGCCTTTCCCACCTGCCCAGGTGTCCTATGTCGTGCTGGTGGCAGTCCTAGAGACATAGGTGGACTAGGGCGGGAAGTGTCTGGAGAGGCCCATCCATCGGGAGAGAAGGGCAGTGACTTCCTTAAGATCGCACAGCTGGTTACGGTGCAGCCACAGTGAGTACCAGGGTTGCTGAGTGTCTCTCAGATGTCCCTTCACCCCCCCACCCCCGGTTTCTCCTGTGGCCTCCTCCATGGCCAAGGCTGCTTCGATCCTCTGAGCTTCTGAAAGATCTTGAAACAACAACGAGGATGTTAACCACAGCAGCTGCCACAGGTTGAACACTTCTTCTCTGCCAGAGACTGGGCTGGGGCTGCTTTTCTTCCACATTGCTGACCCCCGTGGCAGCGTGCAGGTGGCAGGGTATTAGCAGGAGCCCTGTTTGTAGATGAGTCACCTAAGACACGCAGAGGTTTTCACTTGCCTCAGGCCACACAGTGGAGCGGCAAATGCGGCGTCTGACTGTTGAGCGGTCTGTTCCCGTCCACGGGGCATCCCGGGGATGGACACCCTGAGTACTGTTCCTGTTCCCCGAAGTGCTTTTCTGGGCTCCCACAGACACAGGGTGGTAGGGCCTGACCCCTCTACATGGGTATCACAGTGCTCATCTTGTGGATTTTAAAAAACTGGGCACAGTTGGTATGACTTAACAGAGGGAGAAGAGGATGGTTGGATCAACACACTTGTGACCTCAAACTTCCTCCTGTAGCAATAAGACCTGATAACAAAATGAATGAACATTTAGGATCGTTGCTGGATTGTGATGGAAATGTGTCTTATGCTAATTTACTTATAATCAGAGTTTCTGGTTCTGGCTTTGATTTTTTTTTTTTTTTTTGTATGTGACTTTTATTGCAAAAAGCTTCTCTCAGCCTTTTCTCATTAAATCCCAAATTAAGCAAGA
This sequence comes from Canis lupus dingo, assembly GCF_003254725.2. Taxonomy (NCBI): domain Eukaryota; kingdom Metazoa; phylum Chordata; class Mammalia; order Carnivora; family Canidae; genus Canis; species Canis lupus. Next base: position 27,042,557 of record NC_064275.1, on the reverse strand, counting down.
ATCCCAATAGGAAGAGAGCAGCTCCAAGAGACCAGGCCTTGCTCATTCACGCTGTGTGTGCGGTTGGGTGTGTTTATTTGATTTGATCTGCGTGTGTGTGTTTGTGTGTGTGCATGTGCGTGTCTCCCCTTTTAAGAACATTTAAAAATAACTTTCTGCCAAAGATGTGGGCACTCAGAGTAGTGTCGCTGAGCCGGCATCTTCCTCCCGCCCGTGGTCTGCTGCTCTGCTGATGTGGCCAGGCTGACGTGGGCAGCTCATCTGCCTGCAGAACCCCAGCCCCTCCTTTCACGTGCTTTTTTAGAGAAAAGGCCTGGGAAGTCCAGGGGAGGGAAGAGTCGGCCTGGTGGCCCAGGGAAGAGCTCAGACAGGGTTTGCACTGAGTGCTTTCCCTTGGGAAGCTGGGGACCTGGATCCAAGTTGCTTGGAAATGCCGGCGGGAAACTCAGTCTACCCAAGGTTCCAAGGCAGGACATCATCATCCCCATTTCACACCCTGGAAGACTGAGAAGCAGAGTAGAAAGGATGCACGACTCACATGCCTGGTTTAAAAGCCAGACTGGCACCCAGGCGTCTGGAACCAAATACCTATAGACTCCAGAAGAGCAGATTTTTTTAATCGTGGTGACCTGTTCGCCCACTTATTTCCCTACATCCACTCTCCAATATTCTTAGCATTCCCTATATAATAAAGTTAAATGGTGTCATAATTTGGGAGAGGTTTTTTTGTTTTCCCAATACTTTTTTAGCCCAACATTCTGTTCATGTATTCCACGAGTACTTGTTGAGAACTTATCATGTGCTCATGAGTACTGTAGGCATTGGGGATACAGCAGTTAGTGGAACACATGGGATCTTGATCCAGTAGAGTTTGTGCTCCAGTGGGGGGGCGGGGCAGATGTGAATCTTAGAACCACACAACTACGTGACTGTCAACTCTGATCTTTGAGACAGAGAGGATAGGATGGAAGAGATTTGATGCATGCTGCTAATGGGACCAACCTATCCTCTGTGGGGCCAGAGGTCTATGTGCAGTGTTTCCAATTAGCCGTTGTGTACTTGGGTAGTTGTGTTGGGTTGGTTTGGTTTGGTTTAGATTTATTATTTGATGGAGAGTCTCAAGCAGACTCTGTGCTGAGCGCAGACCGCAAGATGGGGCCTCTATCTCATGACGCTGACGTCATGACCTGAGCGGAAACCAAGAGTCAGATGCTCAACCAGCTGCGCCACCCAGGCGCCCCCATTTTTGCTCCCAAGCCTAAGTATTCAATTTGAAAAATTTGTTCATTGAAGTTTCCTCTCAAACTGGTCCGTTTTGCTGACCTTTCATGGCTGTATTTAACACGTGAGCTGTGTTGAGCATGTTAGTTGTTCCTACTCGTGTAGTGTAATCCACAGGTTTGATAGGCATGCCTCCCACGTTTTTGTCCACGTCATAGTCCTTGGTTCTGTCCAGTTCAAAATGACTTTCCAGTCCTGTTGCCACCACCGGAGACCTCCCTGTAAGAAGTCTTAGATCCGAATTTACCTCCATTCCTCATTGGTAAGCAGCATTGTTGTTTAGATTTATGTCTTCCTTTATTAGCCATAAAATATCCAAATATCTACCATGGCTTCCAGAGGTCTAGGATTTATATTCAGTCTTGGCCAAGGGCTTAGTTGACTTAAAGGTATTTTAAGTACTGTAGGCATTGGGGATACAGCAGTTAGTGGAACACACGGGATCTTGACCCAGTAGAGTTTGTGCTCCAGTGGGGGAAGGGGGGCAGATGTGAATCTTAGAACCACACAACTACGTGACTGTCAACTCTGATCTTTGAGACAGAGAGGATAGGATGGAAGGGATTTGATGCATGTTGCTAATGGGACCAACCTATCCTCTGTGGGGCCAGAGGTCTATGTGCAGTGTTGCAGTATCTGTTTCAGCTTCAGATCTCTCCGGCGCATGTTTGTTGAGCCATTCTCTTTGGAAGAAAATGTGGAACCAAATTAGATATCGATTCACCCTCCTCCTCCCCCATTCCTCAGAACCACACTCCACTATCCCGTATAACCACTTTTCCCTTTCTGGTTGTGAATTTTTAGGAGGACAGACAGGAGAGCAGATGGTGATGGGGAGGCTAGGGGGCTGGGTTAAAGCAACAGTCCTCAAAGTGGGCCCCCAGGGGATCCTTGGGATCCCTGAGACTCGTTCGGGGGCCCAGAGGTCCAGATCATCTTTGTAATAAGATGGCGTTGACCTTTTTCACCCTCTTTCTCTCTCAAGTGGAGCTTTCCAGCAGCTGCAAGTGCAGTGGTATCACAGTAGACTGAATATAGAAGCAGATATGAAAATCTAGCTGTCATCTATTAGCCAGACATTACAGGAATTTGCAGAAATGAACAATTCTTCTTACTAAACTGTTTTTTTGCTTTGAAAAATCTTTTTCCTTGAAAAGTGTTATGTGAACATCAAATGGGCTTATTAATGTTTTTGAGTGAATTACTAGTTTTAATTTTGAATACAGTAAATACCGCTAGCAGTCACTCTCAAACAAAAGCTCTTTGGAATCCTCACTGATTCTTAGGAGCATAAAGGGGCTCTGTGACCAAAAACTTGAGAACTGCTGAGCCAGAGGGTGAGGGGCTACCTGGGTGTCACAAAAATACCAGTTATTCAAGGGCCCAAACGGAAAGGCTTTAAAGCCTTGTCATTCGTGATTCAGGCAGGCATCTGCAGTTCGTCCCGTGGCGTGAGCCGCATAGGATGAGAGATCCCTGTGCAGCTGGGGCAATCCTTCCGTCCCCTGGAGGAGGACGGGGCCGGCATCACCTGCTACCGTGCCTCAGTAGTACGCACCAAGGACCAGTCCTGAAGCTCCCCGGGGGCCAGAACGAGCCCCACCAGGCCCTGTGTGTGACATGAATGCTTGGAGCCTGGGTCAGATCTCAGCCCGGGTTCCCGACGACGATTGCAGCACGGGAGTTCCCCGTCCGCCTGTTCTCTGGGCTTGCCTCCCACTCCAGGGATCATCAGCAGGACTTCTTCAGCTTAAGGAGGAAAGAGCTGGGTCTCGGGAGGCTCACATCCCCATGAGCCCTATGTGGTAATCCCGTGCCAGATGTGCCAAGGGGTGAGTGACGTTCCAGGCCAGATGTGGAGCTGGGGGTGTGCCCAGCTCCCCCCCCCCCCCCCCCCCCCCCCCCCCCCGCCAAGGGTTCAGCTCTCCGCTTGGCAGCATCCTCCCTTTGCTCCACACTGAGATTGGAATCGGCAGCTCTGAACGAGTAGAGACCTGTGAGCTTCCCCTCCTGGTCTCCCCGGGACTCCACTGAGCGCCTCTACAGCTGGCAGCCAGGGGTTTCAAAGGTCACCCCAGCTGGGCGGATTAGAACAACAGATCTCCCTGAACCGAGTGAAGCTGGCTGCCCGGCCCAAGGCAAGTTGCAACATCTGCGCGCAGAGGCGGCGGCCGCCCCTTGGCTTGGAGTCGAGCCCTGGGCCGCGCAGCGTCCGGCTCCCCTGGGCCGCCTTCCTTCTCCGGTCCCGCGGGGGAGCTGCCCACGCATCCGACTCATGGGAGAACTGCCCGGGGAGGAGGCCACGGTAAGGCACGGCGGCCCTGGCCCACTGTTGGCCCCCGTGGTCCCAGCCAGGCCACCTGGCACAGCCCACAGCCCAGGAGCGGCTCCTGCGGGACTGGGAGCGGGTAGGGCCGTGGTCGGGAGCTGACTGCAGGCCAGGGGGACCTGGGGCCCCTGCACTGGGTGTTCGCTGGCCCCTCTGCCAGCTCCGTGCAGAGGCTGCTGGGAGCCCGGCCCCACCTGTAGGGTAGGTGCAGCTATCGCCAGGATGCCCTGCTGCAGGTCAGCTGCTTAAAGACCGCGATCGTTTTAAATGAGCCCTGGGGAGGGAGCGAAGAGGACAGACTGCTGGTTTCTCAGAACTTGTTCTGCTGTATAACTTCGTCCCGAAGCTTTAACACTTCTTCTGGGTCTTTCTGCCGCAGTTCACTCTCTTTTGGCCATAGTAGAAAACTGTTCTTTTCTGGGTTCAAGAAACAATTTAAAGTGCTTTTGATCAAATTAAAGTCAAGTTAACTTAGTGCTGCTTTGGATGGTTAACGAATTATGTTACTCGTGAAAACTTTGGAGGTGAGCTTTGGCCTGAGCATGGGGGGAGGGGGGCCTTCATCCAGTTCTCTTTGACTCCCTCCTTTTTTTTTTTTTTTTTTCACTTCTGAATTCTCTGTCCTTTGATCTGCATTTAACTGGTATTGAACGAACCCCCGAGCTGGGTGTGTTTCCAGCCACTGAGCACTGCTCTGCCAGTAGAGAAATTATGGCAAAAGTTACCCAGCCCCTCTGGTGTTCTCGACTGGAATGTGGTCAGCAGGCTGGACGAGACATTAGAAGGGAATAAGGATGGTTGGTTTGATTTACTGTTATTATTTTAAAGGTTTTGTTTTTTACATGATCTCTATGCCCGGTATGGGGGTTTGAACTCACAACCCCAAGATGGGGAGTCGCATGCTCCGCTGACTAAAGCCAGCCAGGCACCCCTGATTTATTATTATTTTTTTGATAGAACATCCCAGTTATGTCCGTAACCGTTATTTGTCAATGTGGACAAACTCTGTTTATGCTGCTGGTGGCAGTGGGTGGGGCGATGGGCTGAGCGAAGCTGTTTGGTGTGTCTGGCCAGCCTGGGACTGGGCCCTGCGCCTGTTCGCCTGATGGTTAAGTAACTACTCCCTGCAACCACCTTGTGGGGGACTGGATGTCTCTTGGCTAGGGAGAAGGACTTGCCTGTTCCTTTTCTAACCATGAAGCCAGACCTCCCATTGGGATAGGCTTCTGTGTTTTGAAGCCAACCTCCCTTTGATGATAGCATCCGGGGCCTTCAGGAGATTTAGAGACCTCAGAAGGGGCAGCCCTGGTGGTGCAGCGGTTTAGTGCCACCTGCAGCTCAGGGCGCGATCCTGGGGACCTGGGATCGAGTCCCACGTAGGGCTCCCTGCATGGAGCCTGCTTCTCCCTCTGCCTGTGTCTCTGCCTCTCTCTCTCTCTCTGTCTCCCATGAATAAATAAATAAAATCTTAAAAAAAAATAGAGACCTCAGAAGATCTTGGATCAGGATAATATGCGGAGAGGGTCCTGAACCTGATGTCACCACTCCTCGTTTTTAGCTCCCCAGAAAGCAGGGGGGGATGGGAAGAGGCCGTCTTGTGTCTTTCAAAGCCAGGCCTAGGAGCAGAAGGGGAGGCAATACTCCCCACCCTCTGCCTATTTTATGTCCCTTTACTGGGGACAGCAGGAAATGCCTTGTCTGGGTCATGGGATGCTCCAGGAGCTCTCGAGGGTATGACTGAGGTCAGGTGTGGTTTTGGTTTCTATTTCTTAGCTCTGTGACCTTGGACAGGTTTTATTTCTGAGCTTCGGTGTCCTCATTTGTGAAAGGAGCACAGTCAGAGCGGCCTTGCTGGACTGTGGGGTTTGCCCCCTTGGGTGGTGCTGCTGGACCAGATAGGTGTTAATTGTTGAAGTTAGGTGATAGGCATCTGAGGTGCTCATTTTATCATCCTTCCTGCTTTTCTGTATGTCTGTATGAATGAAGTATTCCATAACAAAACTTATTTTGAGTCTAAAATTCCTAGATCATTCATTATTTTTCCTTGTAAACATTCACTCATACAGCTGCCTGATATTGCACTGTTTCCAGCCAGTTCTCACTGTTAGATACTTAATTGGGTCTTCCTTTCTGTTTCTTTTCTTTTTTAAAAAAGATTTTATTTATTTATTCATGAGAGACACACACACAGAGAGAGAGAGAGGCAGAGACACAGACCGAGGAGGGAGAAGCAGGCTCCTTGCAGGGAGCCCGACATTGGACTCGATCCCGGGTCTCCAGGATCACACCGTGGGCCGAAGGCAGCGCTAAACCACTGAGCCACCCGGCCTGCCCTTCATTTCTGTTTCTACTTCACAGGGTTATTTTTCAGTTTCTTCTGCTATAAATAATGTGATTAACATTCCTAGAGATGAATTTTATGCTGCATCTCTGATTCTTTCCCAGTATTGCTAAATGTAAGATTTCTGGGAGGAGAAGTGGACCTTTTTTTTTTTTTTTTTTTTAAGGATCTCTTTGATGCCATCTCTCCGGAAAACAATTTGGCAATTTATAAGCCCCCCCAGGAGGGTGTGACTGTGCCGCCTCACCGCAGTCTTATGTTATCTTGCCTTTTAAATGTCAGTGTGGTCAGTTTTTTAAGAAAGACAATAGCTTGTTCTTAATTTGCGCTCTTGGATTCTCACTGAGGTCAGGCCATGTCCGTTTGTTTCAGTGGCCATTTGTCTGTCTTCTGTGACCTGCCTGAGTCATAGCCTCTGCCCATTTATCTGTGGGGCCATTTCCTTCTCAGATGTAAAGTATTCCAGTCCTTTGTTTTTGTTGCAAACACTTTATCCCATCCGTCTTTCAATGTTGTTGATGGTATATTTTGACATGCAGAAAACCTTAATTTTATGTGTATATGCTAGTAGCTCTCTCACTTGCTACCCCAACCTCAGACCCCTCTCCCCACCAGCCATCTCTAACCACATCCAAGGGGGTAAGAGGGCCGGTGGTTAAGAGTAGGAGCTCTTGGGTCCAAGTGCCAGTCCTGGCCCCTACTAAATGCCACGACTTTGGGCAAATTTCTTAATCTTGCCGTGCCTAATCCATAAAATGGGGATGATGGGATTATCCACCTCATAGTGTTTATATGAGGAGCAAATGAGCTGTTATTCAAAAGTGCTTAGGGATCCCTGGGTGGCGCAGCGGTTTGGCGCCTGCCTTTGGCCCAGGGCGCGATCCTGGAGACCCGGGATCAAATCCCACGTCGGGCTCCTGGTGCATGGAGCCTGCTTCTCCCTCTGCCTATGTCTCTGCCTCTCTCTCTCTCTCTGTGTGTGACTATCATAAATAAATAAATAAAAATTAAAAAAAAATTTTAAAAAAAAGTGCTTAGAACAGTTTCTGGTGGAGGCTAAGTGCTACAGAAGCTTTGCTTATATTGTCATCTACCGCTGTGAACCTGTGAGGCTTATCATTTGGAAAGGATTTTGTTTGCGCAGCTAATACCTTATTGGCAAAAGAGAGCTGGGTTTGTCAAGCAGAGGACGTGCTCTGTTATAAACAAACCTGGCTCTTTGTTACTTGAGCTTCAGCTTTAAAAGGTGTATCCCTACTTATTTTTATTAGATGTTAGAAATTTCAACAAACTAATTACATGCCCCTGACACCACCGTTCCATGGCCAGTGAGATGCGATACCCAATCTGGAGCTGTCCCAGCCTGCTGAGGCTCCCACCTGGCTTGGAACCTAGAGCAGGGGTACTTGAGCTGTCCACCAGGTGGTGGCTGTGGACGTCCAGCGACTACCTAGGGTCTCATCACCCCTCCCCCCTCCCGCTCCCCGGCTTCTCTCAACCACTGCCCGTTTTCCCAGCCTTGTCCTCCATTCTTTCCTGTGGACGTGGGGAGCCCTTCCTTCCCCATCTTTCCAACAAATCCCTTCTCTGTTTGTGACAGCCAGAGTCTGTTCTGCTGCTTACCACCAAGAACTCAGATTCGCACCTGTTACTAATTCCACTTCTGGAATCAATCCCAAGGAAGTCCCTTTGCTCCAGCTAACCTGCCAGCCCCCATCGACATCCTGTCCAGGCCTGACTGGGCCCTGTGCCAGGAGCCAGGAGCCTGAGGTATTCTTGCCAATGATGCCATCATTTTGCTCTGTCTCTTTGGGCTAGTGACTTACCCTCTCCGGGCCTCGGTGGCAAATGGAGAAATTAGCCTGAATAATCTTAGAACGCCACGTTCTGTGACCTGCGAGGCTTTCCACCATCTGGTCCCCAGAAGTGGGATGTCCTCCCAAGACCCACTTCCTTCCCTCATTCATCCGCTCGCTCTCACCTCTCCTCACCTCAGCCAGGATCCTTGCTGTTTTAACCCCAAACTCTTTCCTTTCTGGGAAGATGGATCCTGTTTTTCTTTAGCCTGTGACCTCTCACAGTTCAGGCAAAAGCAGCTTTTACTTTCTGTTGTGAGTGCCTGGTTTACATGTTGATCCTGAAGAGCCAGCGATTATTAAATACTGGCTTTAGATGTCAGCTGTAGAAGGGCTGAGATCAGCTGGTCCCTCCATTCTTGCTCCAGCTGCCCCCTTTCCTTTTAAGACTTTATTTATTCATGAGAGACACACACAGAGAGGCAGAGACACAGGCAGAGGGAGAAGCAGGCTCCCTGCAGGGAGCCCGATATGGGACTCGATCCCACAACCCCAGGATCATGACCTGAGCCAAAGACAGACACTCAACCCCTGAGCCACCCAGGTGTCCCTAGCTGCCCCCTTTCTTCGAAGTTCTCTGTAGGGTGTAGGGGAGGCAGGTGTGTGGCCCTGTGCTGGTGCTGGTGCTGGGGCGGGCTGAGCCTCACCCTGGCAGCCTTGCATGTGGAGGACACAGAGCCTCTCATTCCCAGAGAAGAGCTCCAGGCCAGCCCTGACCTGACGGGGCGCCCACTGGCCATGCACAGGGACGAGGGGCTGCACTTTGTCTCATCTGACCTGGTCTTCCTTCCTGTTTGCAGACCATGGGGGATGTGAAGCTGGCCGCCTTGACACAGGCTTCTAAAACCTCCGTCAGTGTGGATCACTCGAGGGCCGGGTCTGCACCCCCGACAGAGGCCCCTGCTTTCATTTTGCCCCCTCGGAACCTCTGCATCAGAGAAGGAGCCACCGCCAAGTTTGAAGGGAGGGTAAGAAGTGTGAGAAGTGTGGCTGGAGGGGAGGTCGGAGAGGAGATGGGGCAGGGTCGTCACCACTTCCCCGGCCCATGCCCCAGCAGGTTGGAGCTTGTGGAAGCCTGGTTTTCTCCGCACCCACACATCAAGTGAATGTCTCTCAGCTTACGCAACTTGTTTGATTTATGGTTGACGTTGGTCTGGGTTGGGAAGGGATGCTGGGATGTTTTACTGTTAACATAGGGCATGTTCTGGGTATGTGCTGCCTAAGCATGGCTGATGACCGGGGCTGGTGGCAGGAACCATGCAGCTTGGGTTGAAATATGTGTCCTCAAAGCTGGACAGTTGAGAACAGGCTGTAAATTTTCTTTCACTTCCTCCCTCAAAGGAGCGTTTTGTGAAATAGCCTCTCATGTATCTGCTTGGTGCATCCAGAGCATCCGGGTGGGAGATGGAGTCCCTTGTGCTAATGAATACGGGTCCTTTGCTCCACTGGGGCTCCATTTACTCTTCTGCAAATTAGGCATGGTAACTCCTTGTCCACCCTGTGCTAGAACAGAGAAAACGATGGCAGGGACATTGACGAACCGCTGTAAGAATACTAAGGTTATGCCCCAGTGGGGAGACTTGTGACACTGCTGGCTCAGGCCGCCAGGAAGTCACATCATCAGCTTGATGGGGAGATGCACGTGGGAGTCCGGGACATTGGCGGGTATTATTTGTCCTGAGTTAAACATGGGGAATCCACCCCAGGAAACACCTGAGAGGCTAGAAGCCTTTGACCTGAGCAAAAAGACAGCTGAGGTGATGAGAAATTCATAGGTTGCGTTATGAATCTACAGTTTAAGAGGCCCCTCCACTCTTGTAGAAGAAAGGGAGCAAGCATGTCACTCATCCCAAGTGACACTGGGCCTTACCTTTGTTCCAGCACCAGGCTTGGCCTTGTGTAGGATGGCCCTCACCATCTGGAGAGTGCATAGGCCGCATGTGATGTGCGCCCCATGCAGTCTCATAGTTAAGACTCTTCGCCAGTGAGTCGGACATCATGGTCCTTGTCACATATTCCCCTTGAAGAGGATCGTGGGGAATGTTGGTGACGCTGCTGGGCGAGTCTGTTTCTTCTTTCTGGGCCCTGCCAGAATGAAGGCTCTCTTCTGTTGCCCTGATGGTTACCCCCACATCCCGGCAGCTGGCAGGAAAGAAGCAGGGAAAGAATCCCTGGGGACTTAGCTTTGGCTTACTCCATGAAAGGGAGCGACCCGAAGATCCATGCTGCAGTGTGGATGCACGCTGGAGAAGATCCTGCTAAGTGAGAGCAGCCAGGCACAAGAGGCCACATGCTGAATGCCTCTCTGGGTAGGAGATGTCCAGAATAGGCAAAGCGGTCGTAGATTTGTGGTTGCCGGGAGCCAGGGAGGAGCAGCAGGGACTGCTAATGGGCAGAGGGTTCCTACTGGGGTTGATGGAGATGTTCTGGGATGAGACAGCGATGGTGGCTGGACCACTTTGTGAGTGTGTTATAAAACACTGACTTTATACTTAAAAGATAATATATAAAAAATGAACTGGAAAAAAATGGCTTAGCAAAAATGACTCCAGTACCTTCTTTCCTGCACTCCTGCCTCTGACAGATGAATTCCTGTTCTTAAATCCTGGCAGACGTGGAGAGGAAGAGAGGACTTAGCTTCCTCTGTAGCATGGTGGTACTTCTACTTCCTTTGCTGCCTTTGGAAGTCACGAAGGGACCATGCCCTGGAGTTATTTGCTTTGGAAACTTGTAGAATGAGCACTGACCCAGGCATCAGCCAACTAAGTTCTCTGTTAGTTGGTCATCCTCCTGTTGGTTTCACACCTTCTATGGACCTGGGTTTTCTTATCTGAGAAGAAACAGCTGGTGGTTTCTGTATTTCTGGCCTACAGGAATGTGAAAAGAAAATAAGTTGAGGGAGAAAATGGTAAAACCACTTCATACGGTTAAGAAGCATAGTAATACAGTAGTTTTTTAATGAGTTAAAATCCACATAACATAAACTTAACTGTCATAAGATAAACAATTCAGTGGGTCGAATGCTTTCACAATGTTGACTGTAGCATTTTTAAAAGTACAGAATTCTGTGTTTGAAAATTTCATTTTGCTTCTATTGGTGAAAGATGACTTTCTATGTTGCGTGTGGATTATATGTCAAAGTGAATGCATTCCTTAAAAGTCAGCCTGCGGAGCTACTTTACCCCTTCCAACCTGCCTGAAATTAATGCAGAACAACACCTTGGCAGCATGCTGGTGGATAGCAGACACAGAAGGAAGACAGTTCCAGAGAGATCTTAGATGGAGTATCTAGCTCCATCTGAGAGCTTTGCGAGTGGAAACACAGAGGGAGAGGCTGTCCTAGAAAATGCTCTTAAACTAGTGTGCTGCAAGTATGTATAATCACCATACCAAAGGGCAGAGGGATATTTTGCAGTAGGGAAGAGTCACCTTAGAAGATTCTAGAATGAGGATGCCGGTTGTTTTGCTACCAGAGACATAGTCGAACAGGGAGTGTTCCTGCCCTGATGCCCACAGAGAAGGGAGAAGCAAGCTGGAATTAACCTGGAGTGACGTGGGCTTTGAGCAGGAGTTGCGAGTTACAAAAGATTGAGCTCCAAACAAGGTTACCCACTGAGTGTAGCCCATGGTTCTCTTCCTCCAATGCAGGTTACCCTTCATTGCTGCAGCCACATGACTTTGCCGTCCAGGTGCTGGGGCACATCCTGTTCCAGGTGCTCATTCTGTACCAAACCAATCCTGGTGTCTTCACAGTGACATCAGGACCTCAGCTCTTCATTAACTGGGCTCTTGCAGAATCTCTTATGAATGAATTTCTAAAATTAAGCCTTCAAGCTACTGCTTAGGCCCAGGCTGGTGCTCATTGCAGCAAGCATGAACCCTTCTCTTCTTTGTGGCAGCTCCCAGGAGCTCCATCTACGGCCCTCTTGAAAGTGCCACCACCAGCTCGAGTCCTAAAGCCTGGTGTAGAGGGTACTGGGATGTCCCAGCTCTTTCTGAACAGGGACCACAAGGACCTTTCCATCACTGCAGAGAAACACAGCAGACACCAGGGTGTGAGGAAGTTAGAAAGGTTTGCTTCCTGCTGCCTTCCAAAGCTGGTAATTAGAAAGTTGGTTCAAATTTGTACTTCTTGTTTTTATTTCCGAAAGAGAAAATTGTTGCTGCCCTGTCCTCATTTCCTTATTATACCTATATTCATAGGCATAAAGCCCCTCTTTCTATCAAGAAGACTTGGTCACATTAAAGTAGGACCACAGGTGCTTCTTATGGCTCACATCTGAGAAGCTCCAAACTATGAGATGTTCAGCCCTGTAGGTCTCAGTATGTCACATCCGTTAGGGCTTCTCCACTTTATGGCAGACCTTTTGGACAGCCAACACATAACCCATTACCAATTCCCTTTATCCTTGATCTTTTCTACTCTAGGAGCCATTGTAGAGGCTTCCTTTCTAGCTAGAGGTGGCTCAGTGACCCATTCTGGCTGAAGTTGGCTATAGAAGTTCCAGGAAAGCTCTTTTCTGATTTAAAAAAAAAAAATCACTGGTGTTCTCATGTTCCATCTCTCCTCTGCTTTCTGCCTTGAATGCAGGTATGATACCTGGTGCTCAGCAGCCAATTTAAAACCATGAGGCAAAACAAAAACAAAAACAAAAACAAACAAACAAAAAAACCCATGAGGCAACAAACCAGAACATTGAGAATTGGTGGGGGTGGGCATAGGTTGATGGTACAGAAGTGAAGGGAGCATAATGACAAGCAACTAAGAGACACACACACACACACACACACACACACACACACACACACACAAAATCCTACAGCTTAAACACTTTTTAAAATAGGATCTTTGGCTGTAGTTATTCACACATGAAATTTTACAAAAACGTGTTCCTAACTGATAAACACCCAATGAGATGCAGTGGAGATACTGTCTTTTTAATTGATGGGAATAAATAGGGAAGAAGACATAGAGAAGACTGAAAAAAATTCTTTTAGATCAGAGAAAGATAAATACTGTATGATCTCTCTACTTGGAATCTAAAAAAAAAAAGAAAAGAAAAAAGATAAAAAAACAACCAAATTCATAGATACAGAGAACAGATTGCTGGTTACTAGAGGTGGGGGTGGAGTGTAGGCAAAATGGGTAAAGGCAGGAATGTACAAACTTTCAGCTATAAAATAAAGAAGTCATGGAGATATCATAGAATGATGACTGTAGTTAATAATACTGTGCTGTATTTTTACAAGTTGCTAAGAGAGTAGATCTTCAAAGTTCTTATCACAAGAAAAAAATTTATAGCTGTGTTGTGATGGATGTTAGATTTAATGTGATTATCTCACACTATATACATATATCGAATCATTGTGTTATGTAGCTGAACCTAACATAATGTCAGAGGTCAGTTATATTGCAATAAAAAAAAGAAAAAAAACAAAACAAAAAAAACCTTACCAAAGAGAGACCCTTACCAAATTGACCAATAGTGAGGAGAGTACCTTATTCTAAGTTGTTAGTGGCCCTGCAATTAAATCATTCTAGAAGAATTCATTCCTCCCTGGCTCTGGCCATCTGGCCTGAACTGACAGGGTCTAGGATCGATGAGAGGAAGTCAACCACATAGAGTTAGGAGGTGAGTTAATATCATTTAACTATTAATGACATTTTCTATAATGTCATTATAAAACCACTATTCAATCAGGGTCTATTGATTAAGCCAAAGCTGCCTACCTCTTAAAAAATTTTCTTGGCTCTCTCAACTGGAGATTATCTTTTCAAGAACTCATCAACCTTGGATCTGTATCTCTTCGGTCCTATCTCCAGATCCAGGCAACCTGAGCCCACATTCTAGAAGCCCTGGCTCCTTCATCGGGCTATATCCCCACCTCACAGCCAGGATCTGTCTGCCTAAAGGATGTGCCCACTGGAGCCACACCATCCCCCATGTTCTGAGTAGCAGGGATCTCAGAATTGTCTGCCAAATGGACCCAAACCCACTCCATGCCTGTGTGGGCCTCTTCCTGCCAGAAGGCCTGCTAGGCCCGAGCAGGGTGGTTGGGGGCAGCTGTTTGCTTGGGGAAAGAAGACAGTGGACAAAACTCAGATGTGGGACTCTGTCGTGCAGGATGCCGCTAGGGTGAGAAGAGGAATATGCTCCACTGTGTCATCACTGTTGAGCCTGGCTGAGCCCCAGGGTGGGGGCTCCTTGTGCAGATAACCAAGGCTGCACCACGCCAGGGGCTGACGGAGACTCTTCCAGCTCTATTACTGTAGGGGCGGCTGAAGTGCCCATAGGCCGCTTCCCCCAACACGGAGTCAAATATGAAAGGGGCAAGATGGTGGAGAAATATATTGAAATTACTGGAGACTTCCTCCCCTCTGCCCTGGAATTCATTCTCATCAGAGAAAGCAAACATGGTGAGCGGCCCTGGCTGCCCGCGCTGAATCGAATGAGCCGATGCTTCCTAGTGTTTCCTGAGAATTCCAGCCCAAATGAGGCTTCCATCTAGACCCGGGTCTCCGAGTTGACTGAAGCTGCTTCGCAATGAAGGGCCAACCCCACCTCATCAAGGCATGTTTATATTTAAGTTGCAGAGGGTGGAGGACGGGAACAGAGAAGACCTGACCCCCGAGCACGTAAGTCCTCAGTTTCTGTCTTAGCCAGTGATCGTGTCCATCCCACGCTGACCTCTGCCCGGTGAGGTCACTGCTAACTCAGAAGCGCTCGGTTACTTTGAGAAATTCGAGTAAAGGATCTGCTTTGTCCTGTGCCTCCTGAACTCTTGATGGGAGTTTGGGAGAAAAAAAAAAAATGTGTGTATGTACCACAGTAGGATAGGACAGTGTAGAATTAGAGGCTTGGAATAGTTCAACAAATTGCTGGTGCTGTGGGAGTTTAGAGAGACTGAGGGAGGGTTTGCAGTGGTGTGGGAAACCTGTTTCCTGCCTCCTGACTCTGTGCCTCCAGTTTGTTCTTCCTGCAGTGCGGATCTGACTGTCCCACCTCCTGCTTAATGTCCCCCAGCCTTGCAGGAGGCCCTTGAGCGCTGCCTAGAGGCCTTTGCCATCAGCTCCTGGCTGTCCAGCGCCTCTGGCTCTCCTGGCTGCCTCCTCCTAGTGCAGCCAGCCCTAGCCCCGCTCACCCAGCCCACAGGACACAGAACGGGGACTTTGTTCTGGTTTCACTTTTTGAGGAGAAAGGGTAAATAAGCATTTTATCTCCTGTCGATCTGGGGTTTGGAATGGGGGCAGGGTGTGATAGGCAGACTAGTGGCATTGTTGGGGCCCTCTGGGGTCAGGCATGTAAACTTAGTCATTTCATCCCCGTGGTAAGGTAGCCTTATCCCCATTTTTTTTAAAAAAAGATTTTATTTGTTTATTCATGAGAGACACAGAGAGTGGGGTAGGGACACAGGCAGAGGGAGAAGCAGGCTCCCCCAAGGGAGCCCAATGTGGGACTCGATCCCAGATCCATGGGACCACGACCTGAGCCAAAGGCAGATGCTCAACCACTGAGCCACCCAAGTGCTCCCATTTTTTTTTTATAGAGGAACTGGGCGCTCAGAATGATTACAAAACTTGTTAATGTTATATCAGTAAGTGATGGAGGCAGTACTTTTGGGTCCAAATCTTGTATTTCTTTCTTTCTTTCTTTTTTTTTTTAAGATTTTATTTATTTGAGAGACAGAGATAGAACACAAGCAGGGAGAGAGGGAGGAGCAGACTCCCCACAGAGCAAGGAGCCCAATGTGGGGCTCGAAACCAGGACTCTGGGATCATGATCTTAGCTGAAGGCAGACGCCCCCACATCTTGTATTTTTCACACTAGGTGATGCCATTCCTGTCACATGTCTCATCTGGTTTCTTGAACTCAGTGACTGTTTCTTATTCATCACTGTGCCCTAGGAGTAGCATGATGCCTGTCACCTGATGGGTGCCCCCAAGAACCAAGATGGTAGGGTCTAAGGCTTTAGACCTCTTGCCAGTCAAGTTCATTGGGATTTGGTCTTATCTCCCCTTATCCCATCCAATCTCTGGCCCTTTAGAGCCCTCACTGTTTACCCACACATCCACACCCTTCCTCTTGTGCCTTTATCAAGAATGCCCTTTCTCCTCCTCTCCATCTCATCCAGCATAGGAGTCCAAATTAAATTTTGCCTCCTCCATGCTACTCTCCTTAAGGATGCTTTCTTTTTAAAAGCATTTTATTAGAGTACAGAAGAGCCATGGTCCTAGGATGTGGAATATTTCCAATAATCATATAAGATCATTCGTGAGTAATAACCACAGGAAAGAGTTGTCTGCTTTGGCCTTTTAAAAATGTATTATTTGTGAATTATCTAAAGTAATTTTGTTATAGAGAAAAAAATGATTTAAATGTTTAACTATCTGTAAAATAAAAATTCAAACAACGTAAACAAGTTCCTTGCCTTGAACTGTGCTGCTTCTCTCCAGAGGTAACCACTGTCAACTTCATGTATCCTTCCAGAAATGTTCTTTGCAAATAGAAGTGTGTATCTGCATTTGCTTTTATATATACAGATGGACCCATGTATGTATACTAATCTGCAACTTGGTCTTTTTTGCTTCACATCTTTTGGCATTTATTTTTCACACTGACACATAGATCTAAACATAAACTTTCTGGGGATCCCTGGGTGGCACAGCGGTTTGGCGCCTGTCTTTGGCCCAGGGCGCGATCCTGGAGACCCGGGATCGAATCCCACATCGGGCTCCCGGTGCCTGGAGCCTGCTTTTCCCTCTGCCTGTGTCTCTGCCTCTTTCTCTCTCTCTGTGTGACTATCATAAAAAACAAAACAAAACAAAAAAAAACCATGAACTTTCTAACCCTCCATTCTCTGGATGAATTCCTTCTCTAGATTCCTATAGTACTTACATGTATGACTCATTTTTTACTTTTATCAGTTTACAGTTTTATCAGTTACTGTTCATTGTCCTCAGTGAGAATGAGTTGCCTCGAGGTCTAAAGCTGTATTATCTAGTAGAATAGCCATTAGCTACATGTAGCTATTTCAATTTAGGTTAAGATTAAAATTAAATAAAATTTAAGATTCAGTTCCTTAGCCACACCATTCACATTTTAAGTGCTCCGTATCCACATGAAGCTGCAGATTATGGAACATTTCTGTCATCCCTGTTGGACGGCTGATCGAGACCACTCATATTTAAGTCAGTTCCAAAAACCATTGACTACAGCCAGAAGATATATTAAAAATAGTTGATCCCCCCCAAAAATAGTTGATCCATTTATAATAGAAATAAGATATTAAATTCTTGAGCATTTACTTAGGGCATAAGATTCATTCAAAGGAATATGTAATCTCTGATGAAAGAATCGTTGTCTTCCACTTTCATTGAAGAATGATGATCTTGGTATCTAGCTAACTTGAATGTGCTCCCAAAGTTTCCCTAGCTGTCCTTTCCAGGGGGCTCAGGAATTCTCATGGCGAGGAGGCTGGTGGTGGTCTGCCTAGGTGTTACAGAGTTCCTATGGTATTCACGGGAGAAGCAGGAGAATAGGAAATGTGTTGCTGGAGCCACCACAGTTGTCAGCAGGTGGCCACTTCTGGTTCAAAATGTCAGACTAAACAGACTTTTTTGGTTCTCCTCCCTCCAGATATGCCATTGAAATGAACATATAGGGAATTGCAAAGAGAATTAGTTCAGAGCTGTACTGAGAACAGGGGAGGGGATGTGAGGGGTGAGAGATTTTTTTTCTCGAGGTTGCATGGAAGGCTATGTCAGCACTGCCTGCCACTGCATCTGAGGGGTGAGGCTTTGGCAGGAGTGAGAGCCTCATATGTGAGGTAGAAGCATGTGGAGACTAGGAGTGGGCTGTAGGACAGAGGTCAGGGTGGTTAAAGGATGTTTACTTAATATCCATATGGAGGGCAGCCCCGGTGGCTCAGCAGTTTAGCGCCGCCTTCAGCCCAGGGCCTGATCCTGGGGACCCGGAATCGAGTCCCACTCGGGCTCCCTGCATGGAGCCTGCTTCTCCCTCTGCCTGTGTCTCTGCCTCTCTCTCTCTCTCTCTCTCTGTCTCTCATGAATAAATAAATAAAATCTTTTAAAAATATATCCATATGGAGAAAACTAAAGCTCTTTCTATGGATGTTAGTATTTCAGAAGAATGTCTTTTTACTTTGCCAGCAGGTGAAATGGTTGGATATGCTGACTGTCTAGTTGCTCCAGGCCCAGATGTTCTAAGTGAAGCCTGCCAGTAGGTGTGTCCTGCTCAGGTGCCCTGAGCGTGCGGTTGGGCCCTTCATTCAGGGAGACAGGACTTAACCCAAGAGGTGGAGAACCCACACCAGCTACCTACATTTGGGAACTAGTTCTTCAATTATTATAGATTATAGTTAATTCAAGACCACCAGATGTTTTTTTGTTGTTGTTGTTAAGATTTACTTATTTATTCATGAGAGACAGAGAGAGAGAGAGAGAGAGAGAGAGAGAGAGGCCGAGACCCAGGCAGAGGGAGAAGCAGGCTCCATGCAGGGAGCCCGAGTGGGACTCGATCCCGGGTCTCCAGGATCATGCCCTGGGCATGCTAAACCGCGGAGCCACCCGGGCTGCCCACCACCAGATGTTTGAAGAAAATATTTATACAATATAATGTCATCAAGAAAATTGTCCTGCAGGGATACCTGGGTGTCTCAGTCAGTTCAGCATCTGCCTTTGGCTCAGGTCATGATCCCAGGGTCCTGGGATCGAGCCCCACATTGGGCTGCTCCCTGCTTCTCCCTCTGCCCCTCCTCCTGCTCATGCACGTGCTCGCTCTCTCTCTCTTTCAAATAATTAAAAAAAAATTTTTTTTTAAGATTGTCCTGTTTCTAAAATCAACCCATAGACAAATTCAAAAGTGTTAGTTATAGTTACAGAACAGAAAGTAAACTGTAAGCTCTGGAAAGCCAAAAGTAAAGGAATGGTGAATGGAAGGTAGAGACGGGAAAAGAGGGAACGAGAAAACTCTAAGGACACTAATGTCCTCATCTTACACTTACAGAGTGCAAAGTGAGGAGATACCATCTAAAACAGATGGATCAAATAACATGTTCGAGTACGTGATTTAAAACTGTAATGACAGAGGTCAAAATGGTCAACTGATCGGCCATATACAGCACATAGACCTTTTGTGTTTGGCCAGTGGTATTCTTAAAAAATTTGAGCTAAGATTTGCAAATGGAAAGCTGACACACCAGAACTTATTTCTGAATGGCTTTGCTCACAAAGTAAGACTTGTCAGTCCTTCCACGTGGCAGCAGTTGGGCAGTGGGTGCTGCTGCCTGCATCTGAGGGCATCTTTGCCAGGTTGCTATGGTCCTCCCCATTCCTAGTCATCCCCCAATACACAAACAAGTTGTCTGCTGCCTTTTCCCTAGCCATGTTCATATTGCTAACGGGAGAGGAAAAGGTAGGCAGGGAGGGCCATGACCCTCCTTGACTCCACCTACTGCCTGTAGCTGGGTGTCCTGCCCAGACTCTGTACGCATTTGAATTCGTGATCTTGCCATCAATGTCCAATAGAAGACCTACCAATGAACATAGGACTGGCGAGGGGGAGGCAGTGTAAGTCATCGAAACTCATCACTCGTAGTGGGAATCCGCCATCTAAATCTATAAACCCAGAAATAGACACGATGTTCTAGCTAGAATTACAGATAAGAGTGATAGGAATAGGGCAGCCGAGGTGGCTCAGAGGTTTAGCACCGCCTTCGGCCCAGGGTGTGATCCTGGGGGCCTAGGATTGAGTCTCACATCGGGCTCCCTGCATGGAGCCTGCTTCTCCCTCTGCCTGTGTCTCTGCCTCTCTCTGTGTGTCTCTCCTGAGTAAATAAATAAAATCTTTTAAAAAAAAAAAGAATGATAAGAATAGAGAGATGACTTCAGTGGTTATATCTGGAGAGTGATACTGTTGCAGGGAGGGAAAAGAAACTTTTTGCCCTCAACTTTCACATTTTACTTTATGCACATTGCTTGAAGTTTTAAACAATAGATAGGGAAGACTTCCTGCAGTTTCTAAAAAACACAATAAAATTGGCTTGATATATCTGTCTGAGTTGGTGTCCAGATTCCATTTGATAAATAGTCAAAGATGAACACTCAGTTTATGTCAAAAAAAACATAGGCAAAGTCTGGATGTGGAAAAATATACAGCACTGCATCAAAACACATTGCACAGCAGTGGGAGCGATTAAACAGAAGTTAAAGTATGTGTGTACCTGAAAACCAGCAACGTGCAAGATGCCAGGAGCTCACTGTTGACCTATGAGGAGACAAGTGAAGGTTTCCTTTGTTGGGAGCACCACTTGGCTCAGCCTTTCTGAGGCTCAGACCAACAGAATATTACAGGAACAATCAAACCATTGATATGTTTTGCCAAGAATCTGCTTTTGACACCATATTCTAACTCATTAATGGGGAAGGAAAAATTAGTTGGTACAGAGATGTTCAGAGCACTATCTAAACAAAAAAAGGAACTAGTCTGTGCTCAAAAGGAGATGACTAAATAAACAAGTCAACATGGCAGATATTGCATAATCTTGTCATTTTGGGGAGCTACATCCATCAATGGAAATGAGTGTGAATGATGCAAAATGGAAAGAGATGGAGAGCAAGGACCCCGTGCACACTCTGATCCTACTGCGTAAAAGCATCTACATAATCATTACCTAAAACTGGGAAAGTACTTGGAACCATGTCAATAGACATTTTTTTTGTTATAGGTTAAGTGTATTTTTAAAATTTATTTTTAAAGATTTATTTATTTTTATTTTATTTTTTTTAAGATTTTATTTATTTATTCATGAGAGACAGAGAGAGAGAGGCAGAGACACAGGCAGAGGGAGAAGCAGGCTCCATGCAGGGAGCCTGACATGGGACTCAATCCCAGGTCTCCAGGATCAGGCCCTGGGCTGAAGGCAGGCGCTAAACCGCTGAGCCATCTGGGCTGCCCTGCCATCTGGGCTGCCCATATTTTTAAATATTTATTAGAGCATGCATGCCTGAGCAAGCATGAGTGGGGGGAGGATAGAGGGAGAAGTGGAGAGTATCTCAAGCAGACTCTGCCCTGAGTGCGGAGCACAACAGAGGGCTTGATCTCACAACCCTGAGATCACGTCCTGAGCTGAAACCAAGAATTGAATGCTCAGTCGGCTGCACCACCCAGTAGCCCCTAAGTGTCTGTGTGTGTGTGTGTGTGTGTGTATTTTTTTTTTTTTAAATTTCACATCGATAGTTTACCTATTAGGGAGTAAAAAGAAGGCTGATGCTTTCTGGATGCATCTGTCTCCTTACTAAGGAGGCTTTTAGGCACCTACTACTTTTTTCCAGTTATTATGACTATCTGCCTTGAAATGGAAACAGAGTTCTGTGGCAAGATGAGCAATGAGAGAGAGACCAAATTAGGCTCTCCTTACTCTAACTATATGCTCATGGTGGCCCAAGGGAGGAGGTATGAAGTTCCAGGTTTGGCATGGGAAAGAGAGATTTGTTATTAGAATGAGAGCAGGGGCATGGGAGGTATCAGTATGGTCTGGCATAGATACAGTTTCTGCAGGACCTGAGATGCTCACATTTCTTATAATATGCAATTTCCTTCTAACTTTAATAATTAAGATGATGCTTCCTTAAAAATTGGCTAACATGAGTTTTCTCTGTGCCCTAGAAACTGGGACTACACAGAAAAAGAGAATGTGATCCCCATCATCAACAGTCTTGCAACTAATGGGTTATCAATTTTGGTTACAGAAAATTAGACTTTTTCTCTTCTCTGAAGCCTCTTTCCGCTCACTGTGTTCTTTTCCATTGCCACGTTCTAGAAGAGTTGTATTCTGCACTCTACAATTTAGAATTTAATTAGATGATTAACATAACATGTTTGGAAAGAACACTGGACTTAGGTTCTCATTTCTCTGAAGTTGCCTTAAAACTTTCAACAAACCACTCAACCTCCCTGAGTCTCAGATTCCCTTGTATCAGATCACAAGTTAGATGTCCATTAAGGCCCTTTGCAATCTGAAGCTTTATGATTTATATACTATTGTGTGTGCTTCCTATTTCATATGCCAATTTTTTTAATTCTTAAATATTTATTTATTTATTTATTTATTTATTTATTTATTTATTTATTTGAGGGGAGGAGAGAGAGAGGACAAATGAGGAAAGGGTCAGAGTGAGAAACAGACTCCCCAAGAAGAAGGAAGCCCAACTCAAGACTCGATCCCAGGACCCTGGGATCATGACCCGAGTTGAAGGCAGCCATTTAACAGACTGAACCACCCAGGTGACTGTATGTCAGTTTTTTAAAAACATACCCAAATCCCAGGTCCTGGTAGGTGTGTAGGAAAGAAAGATGATTTGTTCAGCCTATGGATTTTCTGAATTTTAATCTGTTATGTCATTAATGTTCTACTTTTATTTATGGTACCCTTCAGAGTGTTTGGATTTGGTTCACTTAAAAATGTTTATTGAGCACTTTACTATAAGCCAGCCACTGTATTAGTTTAGAACGGGAAATTTTCAAGGAGGCTGGACTCTCATTTGTGAGCTTCTGTAGTATTTGGGATCTACAAAGCAGGTGGGGAGTTGAACCAAACAGTCTTGACAGTTGTTTCCATCTTTAACATTTTATTATTTTATTCAGTTCCAACATCTTGGTGTTGGAGTTTTCTTTGTATTTTGTTCTGATCATGTCTTTTTTTTTTTTTAAGATTTATTCATTAATTTGAGAGAGAGAAGAGAGAGCACACATATGCAAACAGGGGGAGGGGCAGAGGGAGACAGAGTCTCAAGCAGACTCTGTGCTGAGTGTGGAGCCCGACATGGGGCTTGATCTCACAACCCTGCAGTCACAATCAAGAGTTAGACTCTCATCCGACTGAACCACCCAGGTACCCCATGATCATGTCTTATTTTTTAAATTGAGATATAACGACATATAACATATTAGTTTCAGGTGCACAATATAATGATTCAATATCTGTATACCCTGCAAATGATCACTAGAGTAAGATTAGTTAACATCCATCACCATACATAGTTACAAGATTGTTTTTCTTGTGATTAGAACTTTTAAGATCTACTCTCTTAACAACTTTCAAATATACAATATATTATTATTATTATTTTAAAGTAAGATCCATGCAAAACATGGATGCCAAGCTTGAATTCATGACCCTGAGATCAAGACCTGAACTGTGATCAAGAGTTGGATGCGGGGATCCCTGGGTGGCTCAGCTGTTTAGCCCCTGCCTTCTGGGCTGAGCTCAGGCCCAGGGTGTGATCCTGGAGTCCCGGGATCAAGTCCCACATCGGGCTCCCTGCATGAAGCCTGCTTCTCCCTCTGCCTGTGACTCTACCTCTCTCTTTCTCTCTCTCTTTCGGTCTCATGAGTAAATAAATAAAATCTTAAAAAAAAAAAAAAGGAAAAGGAAAAAAGAGTTGGATGCTTAACTGACTAAGCCACCCAGGTGCCTGCAATATGGTATTATTAACTGTGGTCACCCAGCTGTACATTACATCCCATGACTTACTTATTTTATTTTATTTTTAATTTTTATTTATTTATGATAGTCACAGAGAGAGAGAGAGGCAGAGACATAGGCAGAGGGAGAAGCAGGCTCCAAGCACTGGGAGCCCGATGTGGGATTCGATCTTGGGTCTCCAAGATCGCGCCCTGGGCCAAAGGCAGGCGCCAAACCGCTGCGCCACCCAGGGATCCCGACTTACTTATTTTATAACCGGAAGTTTGCACTTTTGAATGCCTTCACCCATTTCGCCTAGCTTCTACTCCCTGCCTCTGGCAACCACGTCTGTTCCTATGAGCTCGTTTTTAGATTCTACGTATTAATGAGATGATATGGTATTTGTCTTTCTCTGTCTGACTTCACTTAGCATAATACGCTCAGGTTTTATTCATGTTTTTGCAAATAACAGGATTTCCCTTTTTTTAATAGCTGAATAATATTTTCCTTACCCATTCATCCATCAGTGAAACTTCTTATTTTTCCATAATGTGCCATACATTTGTATAGCATTTTATAGTGCACAAAGCCGTTCTGGGTTTGTTAGAGGGTAGAAAGTGCTAGTTACTTCAGCTCCTGTTTCTAAGCAGCTGGGGAAAAGTAAGCAGAGTTAAATGGAATGAAATGTATGAATGAAGGCCCAGAGCATGATGCTCTCAGGGAGACCTGAATTGAAGAATTGGTCAAGTTTATTTTTTTTTTAAAGATTTTATTTTTATTTATTCATGAGAGACACAGAAAGAGAGCCAGAGACATAGGCAGAGGAAGAAGCAGGCTCCCTGTGGGGAGCCTGATATGGGAGTTGACCCCAGGACCCTGGGATCACGACCTGAACCAAAGTTGGTCAAGTTTCCAATCACCTTCCCTGAGTTACATCAGCCCATCCGCTATTGGGTGGTAGAGCTGAAGAATGGCTCCCACCCCCAGGGCTGGGCTAACCTGCCAGGGCTCCCAGTGCTCCCCACTCAGCCCCTTCCAGGCTTCATCTACTGTGAGGTTCTTCTCTGAGCACTTCTCCACCCAGAAGCTTTCAGGTTTAGAGTACGGACTCCCTTCCCGACGTTCATTGTTCTCCACTATACGGGGCCAGTCCAGGGCTCTTCCTGACTGCCCTGGGACCTGGGCCCCCTGTCCCTGAGCGGGTCCTGGGCTTTGCCTCTGACTTGTCATCTTTCTGCTAGAGTCTGGACCCCAAATCTGTAAGAGCGCTATCCAGACTCTCTTCCACTTCTCTCGGGGAGCCCATCCTGCTTCTTGCCCGTTATGGCCTCCTCCCTCTGAGTCACCTGAGGCCTTCTGACACTGTATATCTTTGGCTTTATGTGCTGTTTTGTTTTGTTTTTTTTTCTATGCTTGTCACTAGAATGAGAGAGCTCCCTTGAGAGCGATTTCTTACTCATTTTTGTGCTCTCCAGAACTTCTAGGATGGTGCCCTGCCCATGGTAGGTTTTTAGTAAGGCCTGGATAGATTGTAGCTAACAAGGATAGATTTAAATACATTGGGCCACTGTGGTCAGCCTGGTGATGCTCAGATGCCATCCTTCACAAGCATCTTTGCTTGGAAGTTTGCTGGTTGTCATAGGGAACTGGTTTTTCTTAGGACTAGTGTGACAGTAGGAGGGCTGGGCTGGCAGTCAGGGGCCTGGGTGTTTGCTTCTAACTCTCTCCAGCCCCTGGGATTTCATTTTTCTCATCCATGAATGAGGAGCTCAGATCAGATGACTCCAGTGCCTCTTCCTGCTATAAAAATAAAATTTAAATGAGGTTTTAGGGTAGAGACCTAGTGGTTTCATGAGTGTGCCCCGTGCTCCATGAAGCTATGACACTTAGGAAGGCCGACCCCCGTGGCTGGTTAAATCACATGACCAAACATTCATTACGGGGAGGATGTCTGGTAGACCTGGGATAAAAATATGACAGAGAGGACCTAAAGGAGTTTCCCTACATGTAACGGATTCACATTCTCAAATAGCCAAGGCTTCAAATCCACCCGTCTACACCCACACCACGTACCGTTGAACTCTGACGTGCTGAGAAGGTAGGAAGTGAGTGTCGATGTTGCATGTCAGACTCGAAGGCTCCTTCAAGTTGAATCTCTGTCTTCCACCTCTGCTCAAGAGCCGTGTGACCTGAAAGGGAGGTGACAGTGACTGGACACCTGTGCCTTGGCAGAGTTGTCTGAGTGGTGGTGAGGTTGAAACAGGCCGCTCGTTTTCTTTCATCTGCTGGCACATGGGGTCCCTGAGCAACTCCTAAGAGATGCGGGCCCATCCCTCTCAGAAGACTCCAGCAGGGTGTAGGACGGGCCAATGACAGCGGGAGCAGGGTGGGGCCTATTGCATGCTGGCATTTGAGATGGGCAGGCACAGGCTCGGGAGGCAGGGTTGCCTGTGAAGTGTGAAGGATTTGGCTCACCCATCCCCAAACCCTGGGACGCCTGACAGGGGAGTTAAAAAAAAAAAAAAAAGGACCTGGAAGACAAGGAAAAGCAAATCAAATCTGGATCCTGATTTAAAAGGCATTAGGCTGAGAGGAGCCAAGCTCCTGAACATACTTTCCACAGCCTGTCATGCGGGGCTTGCATCATCCGTGAGCAGTGAGGGGAAGTTGAGGCTGTGGGGACTGGTTCCCTGGCCTGCAGCCCCCACAGCCAGGCTTCTCAGGGACAGATGCCACCTCACAGAATGCCAGAGGGCAGGGTGACCTGCCAAGGTTACGTCCAGGAAGAAGAGAGGAGACACTGGTTTCTGGAAGTCATGAACATAATGACCTAGTGCCAGTCAGCCCCACACACATAACACGAGCACTGGCACTTGACTACTGACTTACCTGGGGCAAAGCTCTTTTATAACAAAATCAGATGAGCCCACACCCCATTTCTACCCCTGCATTTTCAGCAGCCAGGGTATGGCTATTTATGGGATGAAATCTGGACACCTAGGGGCCTGAGTCATTAGTAGAGATACTGTAGAGTTGCTCTTACAAGGGGTCCATCAGAACCCACTGGGGTGCTTGAAGGCTCCCACCCTAGACCCACTGGGGTTAGACCGAGAAATCTGCATCTGAATACATCCACATCCCCTACAGGTTATTCTATAAACCACCAAAGGGGGACCATTGGAAGCAAAGGTCACAGCTGCGGGCTTTGCTGCACATTTGGGAGCGTGTGGGAGTGGCCAAAACAGTGGAAGAGGAGGCGTCACCTGCCTTGTGGGAATGATACATCTGACGATCCAGAAGGTATTCTCTTAACTGATGGGCTGCTCAAGCACATGATCGACTCATAGATTAGTGGCTCTATATTACTATACTCTGTATTTGCTTATGTACATGCGTATATATATTTAGTACATTAGCAGATGAGAGCATCTAAGCATATGCTTCATACCTAAAAAGAAAGATTTTTGCCCCTCCTCCCCAACCCCAATTTCACACCCCCCCCCCGGGTGCTATTACCCCCACATAAGATTAAGTTTTATAATGGTTAGGATCCTCTACTGGGATGGAGGGGGTGAGGGATCGGAAAAGAGTAAAGGGAAAAAATGGGGTAAGAATAGCACACAGAAGTGAGTGCTGTACAGTGTGTATAGTTGCTAAAGATGGGCTAGCGATCTGACTATATATAACCTTCCTAAAGATCATGATCAGGTACAAGAACCATTTTGTCCTTAAAAACTTAAACCAGTTGCTCAGGAGACGCCACCACAGGATAAGTGGTGGGAGCTCTCCAGATGGCGTGTATCTGTGGATATGTATGTATTTATCTGTGTGTAAATAAGGGGAATGATCTAGATTTTAAAGGTGGTGAAAGATGATGAAAGATTTGGGCAGAAGAGTAGAAGACCCTGGCTCTGTCACGGTCCTCTGCCCTGTGATCCTCTCCTCCCCAGAACTCAAACTGGCTTTTCCCAAAGTGGCTCAGACCTTCACCTGTTTGTTTGTTTACTTACCTCCCTCCCTCCCTCCCTCCCTCCCTCCCTCCCTCCCTCCCTCATCTCCTTTGTGGCCCTGAGCCAGGTGAGAGCCATGACCTTTCCCAAGTTTCAGGAGTAGAAGCTGCGATAAGTAGACAGGACTCCAGCTGTGGCCAAAGGTTCATTGGCTCCTCCGGGAGGCCTGGTTTACCTTGACTACTTCTTCGGAGAGCACTGGCCAGCCTGGTGCTTGTAAACATACTTGCCAAGACTCCCATGGTCATAAAACGTCAGGGCAGGGCACCAAGAACCTCTGTGCAGTGGGGTTGTGGGAAGTGTAGAAAGAATACGGGCTTTGCAGCCAAGAGATCTGGGCGTGAATTTCTTCTACTATGTTTTCTAAATGTCGTAGATGAGCTGGGAATAGTAATCCCTACCTCACACCATGGAGTGTGCCAGCACATAGTAGTTGCCTAATCAAATGATAGGACTTATACCAGTAATAGGATCGGGATCACTGGTCTGCCGTAACAGGGCCCTAAAAGTCTTGCTCTAAGAATGTTTTAAAGTAAAAAATGCAATATGCTTAAGAAAACTTAGAAAAGCAGAAGTAGGGGATCCCTGGGTGGCGCAGCGGTTTAGCGCCTGCCTTCGGCCCAGAGCGCGATCCTGGAGACCCGGGATCGAATCCCACGTCGGGCTCCCGGTGCATGGAGCCTGCTTCTCCCTCTGCCTGTGTCTCTGCCTCTCTCTCTCTCTCTCTGTGACTATCATAAATAAAAAAATTAAAAAAAAAAGAAAGAAAGCCTTTAAAAAAAAGAAAAGAAAAGCAGAAGTAGGAAAAAAAAGGTTAAAGCCATCACAGTTCCCCCTTGCTATAGAGTCACTATTATAATTTGTTTGATGGTTCTTGTGTTTCTTTGCTAAGCTGAGGATTTCTTTTTGTTGTCAACATAGGGATAACTGTAGTATTCATAGGGGCAGGGGTCAGACTTGATTTTGAATTCAGGCCTGTCCTTTACTAGCTGTGACCTTGGGTAATTTGCCTACTTACTCTCGAAGTCCCTTTCCTATCTATAAAATAAGGATACTAACCTCCCATATTGTGGCATTGTTTAAAGTGCATTTGCTTCATACAGTCATATAATAAATCATTAATAACCTGTAGTCATAATTAAAATCATTCATACTATTTTGTATCCTGCCAAAATAGTTTTTTTTTTTCCACCCAACATCTCATCTTTCAAACCGCTGTTAACATAGTTTTAATGCTATTCCATTAAATTTGATATACTGCTATGTACTGAGTCATTCCTCCACCGGTGGTTATTTAGATGATTTTTAATATTTCCTTTTATAGATTGGATTCTGGTGAACATCTTGGTATATGAAGCCTTCAGTTCCATGTTTAATATTATTTTCTTGGGTTTGGTTAGTTTACAGTAGGGGGATTAGTGGAAAAAAGGCTGGGGCGCTTTTAAATTCCAGTACTTTCCGAAAGGCTAGCCTTTGGCTTGCACTGCCATCAGTAAGGGATGAGAGAGAGCACCAGTTTCCATGGCCCATCTGCTCCTTGATCTGCGACATGCACACTCGGATTGTCTGCTTACATGCCCTCCCACCAGCGTCTTCCTGCCTCAGCTTACTGTCTGATTCTCCCTATGTCTGCCAAACTGCTCTCCAAGCCAGACTCCTTCCCGGGGCCCCAGTCTGCATCTGTCCTCTGGCTTCACCTCCTGGTGCTGGCTTCTGTGTCCTGGTGTCAGATGCTGACTAGAGAGGGCTGGGATAGCTCTCGTAGTTTCAAGCTCAGAGATTCCTCCAACCACACAGGCTCAAGTCTTGAATTACAATTTGTTCTTCTTTTTCTCTTTTCCTCTCCACACATCAGATCTTGCCCTGCATATCCACTAATTTTCATCTTTCCATTGGAATCATCTCCTTATTCAGAGCATATTTGTCAATATGTCTTCATTGGGTCCCAGACAAGGAGCCCTTAGGGGTGGACACTGCCTTCCACGCAGCAGATAGGGGGCTTCCTCAGGTAGGGTCCATGTCTTCTTTTTTTTTCTTTTTTTGGTTCCATGTCTTCTGTACTGACCTAGGCATGCAGCACATGCTGTACTAGGGCCTGTGAGACATGAAACACTGAAGACTGGGTTCTTGTTCTTTGCGTTGATGCAGCCTGATTGAAGTGACACCATGTGCACACATGTGACTTGCACATAACTTGTGTAAGACTTGCTATGTTGACTCTGTCCTCTCTATTCCCCTTGTAAAAGTAGGTACTCCCTGAGTGGAGACTGGTCCTTCATTGTCTTTGCATCTCCTACAAATGTCTGGCACGGTACCTGGGAAGGTTTCTCCATAAGCCTTTGTTGAGTGATGAATGAGCAAACACCAGGTACTGAACAAAACCCTATGCTCTCTGGCCAGAGTATAAAATACTATAAAATATGTGACCAACGCTATAGGCAAGAAGCATTCCCAAGACCTCACAGAGAAGGTGGGATCCATCTTAGGCTGTTCCAGGAGTCATTAATTTATTCAGTCATGAAATAAGATGTGGTGCTTAATTATGCTCTCAAGAATATTCCCTGGGTGGGTGGGGGGCGCTGATGAAAAATCTTATCAGAAGCCTAGGTGGTATTGGAATAGTTTTTTGATGTCTGGAACTTTCTTGCCTGTGGTCCTATTACTCCCTGAAAGGCTATAGTGGAAAAAGCATGAATTTGGGTATCTTATACTAATAAATTAAGCTGCTCTGACTTTCAGTTGTCTTACCTGTAAACTTAACATAGTACTACTGACCTTCCAGGGCGCCTGGGGGGATCAAATGTAGTGATGTGTGCGAGTGGGGCCAGGTGTCCATCCCCTTCGTCCCGTGTAGCAGGAGTAGGAGTGGTAACTGCCTTGGAAGGCCTCTGCTCTGGTCTCCAGTGACCCTACAGAAGCATCGTAACCCTGGCCTGACCTGTCTGTAGGTTGCTTAGGAGAGGAGCTGAGGAGTGACAAGAAAAAGGTTTCGTGTGCAGTTCATGAGTTAAGAGAATATCACTTCATTGTGGGCTTGATGGAAAACATTATGTGAGGTTGGTTCAGATCTTTCCAGAGGTCTGCCAGCAACCTCAGAAGTGGAGCCTTATTGAAAACAGCTGGGAGGAGGCTGGCGCCCAGCCTCTCCTTGCTTTTCCCTGCCCTGGATCTGGGCCGCTCTGTGGACGCAGCTCAGGCCCGGGACTCTGCCAAGGGCCCCGGCGGCCCCGGCTGGGGACTCGGCTGGGGACGGCGGCGGCTCTGCCCGGCTGCAGACTCCAGCTCAAAGGTTGAAACCAGTTAAACCAGAAGGGACTTGGCCGGGCCTGCCGGTCAGTGTTTCTTTC
The DNA here is from genome assembly GCF_003254725.2 of Canis lupus dingo. Classification (NCBI taxonomy): domain Eukaryota; kingdom Metazoa; phylum Chordata; class Mammalia; order Carnivora; family Canidae; genus Canis; species Canis lupus. The sequence goes on along the minus strand of NC_064275.1, from coordinate 27,011,907 downwards.
AGGGCTTGCAGTTAAGCACGGACTCCAGTCCTTGCAGGATGAGTTAACCGTTGCGAGGTTCTCTGGGCAGAGGCAGGGGCTGTCTGCTGGGCGAGTGGCACATGGACTCTGTTGTCCTTTGAAGTCGCCTCAGCCATCCTGCGGGGCTCCAGCTAGGGAATGAGGACACCGTTCCAAGCACCCGTGTGCAAGCCTCAGCCCCGGGGCCAGGGCCTTCCCCGGAGCCTGCTGCTTGCTCGGCTGCAGCCGCAGCCCCTTTCATCTTATTCCAGTTGGTCACCACCCACGCCCATTTCAGCCGAATTTTCTTCAAGTAGGACATGCCATCCTCTCAGTTTTCCTTTCTGTGGGGGCTTCTAGTCACAGCAAGTCCCTTTCTTAATTTACTTTCGTGAAAGCGTGCTCCTAGCAAATTTGCATAATTTGAACCTCACTAAGTTAGTTTTTCACCTGTTTTGGTGCTTTTCCTTTTTCTTTTTTTTTTTTTTTTGGTTTTGGTGCTTTTCAAGAAAGTATAATACATTCATCATAAAGATGAAAATTGGAAATACAGAAAACATGGAAAAGCAAATAATCCACCACTAGAGATAACAGCTTTTACATTTTTTTGTAAAAAAAAAACTTCTGAGTTTTTTATGATAGGAAGAAAGTATATGGTTATAAATATAGTATACATATTAAACTATGGTTTGTAAGCTCCCTTTTTACTTCTTATTTAATGAGTGTTTTCTTTTATGCCTCAAGATTATAATTTTTAATAATGTTGAGTATTTTATCTTATTGTTTTTAAGTATTTTAAATAAACTATATTCGGCCTTGGGTTTCTAATATTTAATCTTTTAAAGAACTTAAATTTTATCATCATGGACATCTTTGGTAATTCCTAAGACAGATATTAGACCTAGTGAATCTTTTTAAGTCTTTTGATAGCTATTTCCAAATTGTGAAGATAGCTGTATAAGATCAGCATTACTATGCTAATTTTATAGGTAAGAAAAATGAAGCTCAAATTGTTACCCTCACATCGCACCACTTAAGAATTTTTATTTTCCCCCTACTCCCATAAGTGCTAGTAATCACTTTAACTATTAAGTTAGCATGCTCTAATGAAAGGTATCACATTTTATTTTACATTTGTCATCACTTTTAAATGAAACATTTTTTGTATATCTGGCTGTCTCATGAACTTCTTGTTCATATCCTTTGCTTTTTCATTTATGTGTTCTTTTTATTTAGTCTTAAAGACATTTTGCATGTTAAAAACCTCACCTTTATATTCTGTGTATAATTTCAATATTTTTAGTTTGATGCCTTTTAATTTTGGTTAGAATTTTACTTTTGAAAAAAAGAATTTTACTTCTGTACAAAGTTCTAAATTTATGAGGTCACATATCTTTATGGTTTCTGCCATTGGTGTCAAGCTTGGAATCTCTAAGATTATATCTGTATTTCTTTTACTTTTAATATTTCAAACAAAATGGATGTTTCTGTGTATAGTGTGAGATAGGGATCCTAAATATGATTTTTCCCCCAAATGATCCATGTTTAATAATCTTTATTTCTCCCATTCATCTAAAGCCACTTTTATCATATACTGGTCTCACGTATAGAATTTATTTTAGGATTTTCTGGACTGTTTTATTAACCAATATGTATATTCTTGTTTCAGAACCAGAATGGTTTTAATTATTGTAGCTTTTTAACATTTCCATATCTAATAGTGTAATCTCACTGATTACTTTTAATCCAAGGGCAGAGTTTTCAGTGTTTATTTTAAACTTCTCATAAGTTGTTTAGAAACTTTTAAAACTTTCATCATATGGGAACGTTGCACTTCCTAAGTTTATTCCTGGATGAAGTGTGACTGTGTGTATACTTTTTCTAACTGGTAATAGCTACTGGATATGAAAACAATCTTACTTTTTGAGTGGTTAGTTTATAAGAGGCTAAAGCCAATATCAGAGGACATGTAGCCTTTAATACTTCTACTGTTGAACAAAAAATACTAAAAATGAACAAACCAAGTTTTCAACTCACAAAATCAAAGAATAGAACAAACCAAAGGAAAGCAGAAGCAGGATATTTATAAGAGGAGAAATAACTTCATTATAAAGTAGGAAAATGATATTAATTAATACATTTAAGGACCAGTCTTGGAAATAAGAAATAGCCAAACCCAACCAGGCCAACCAACGAAAAATACAAAATTTAGAAATGAGACTCTGACCACTGATCTGGAGTTGACAAAAATGAGATTTTCATGTTCAACTTTGATAATACATTTGAAAATCTTGAAAGAAACAGATTTTGTTTTCTAATAAAATAGGAATTGCCAAAATTGAGTAAAAGAGAAACTGAAAATGTGAAAAGTTCAGTATAAGAAACTGGAAAGGTTGAGGAAATACCTCCTGAAAACATACTAGATCCAGACAGCCTTGGGAGTAAATTTATGAAACTCTTCATAAAACATATCATTCCAAGGTCTGTATTTGTAGGACGAAGCTTATTTATAGTGTAAATGGAATATTTCTTTCGTGTTCTCTCTCACCTTAATGTATTCAGTTCTGCTAAATTCTTAGAAAACTGGGATTTGGGTCAGAAGGCACCCCTTGATGACATCCCAGCCAGATGGTTCTCTAGCCTCCTTATGGACACTTATGTGGATGGGGATCCACAATGTTACACTTGGTCCCTTTCCTTATTTAGGCACCGTTATCCCTCCTTGTATGATCCAAAAATCTACCTCTCTGTATGTTGGACCTACACAACATAGAGAGTCTTTTATACAAGAGCTCTGTATATATTAAAGACCCTTCTATATTAATACCCGTCTTTTGATGTGTTTTAAGTGTTTTAAGTCAGTTTTAGTGTGTTTTAAGTGTTTTGAGTCAGGCTAAGTATAACTACTTCTATCAATGAATCCTTATGTTCCCTCAATAAGTATCTGTTGAGTACCTGCAAGGTGCCAGCTGGGCATTGATCACCTCATAGATCCATGAGCCCTGTCATCAATGTCCTATTAACATGAGGCACTTGTACCTGGAAGCATTCTGTTAGTGTTGGTTAGGTGGAACAGGACAGCCTTCTCCTCACTTGGACACCGTGCTGTGGTAACGTGGCTTGAAGGCGAATGTTTAGATAGGAGACTCTTGCCTGCTCCTGTTACATGGAAGCTGCCCCCACCTCTGATTTTATCTAGTTGAGGATTTAGAACCTTCCCATGACTTGTTCTCTTTTCATTTCTTTTTATTTGGACCTTTGTTCCTTTAGAAGGTTGATTCTGTGAGCTAACATGTTATGTGCCACCATATTGATGCCAACTTCAGTTCTCCTGAGCAGACTTGTCATCTTCATTTAAGTCATTAATAAGAATGTTGATGCAAAGGAGAACTATGGCGTCCTGGGACCTACCAGAGAGACTGTGTCATTAATTTAAAAATACCCATGGATTCCCTACTGTGTACCAAGCAGAATGCCAAGTTGGTGATTCATTGGGGAACCAAACCATTATAGTTCTTTCCATAGGCAGATACAGGCTAGTGCTGAGACAGATAAGAATAACCATACATAGAATGAACTGCAAACTGTGATGAGACCATGAAGGAAGAACACACAGTGCCATGAGAGTGCAACAGCATGCCTTTGTTTGGGAAATCAAGAAAGGTGTCTCTGAGATGACACATGAGCTGGAAGAGAAGAGAAATTAGTCAACCATCCACTCAGTAGTGGATTTAGTAGCCACGGTGGGCATGGAGAAAACTTCAAAAGAGGTGTAATGTCTAGATCCTCCTCTTGAGTAACACAAAGTCTAAAAAGGAATTATGCCAAATGTGCCTGGAATAAACAGAAGTGTAACCTGTGTTAATAGTATAGGTGCTGTCATCCCAGATTGTTGTGAGCCATTCTGACTTAAAATATTCTCATTTTTTCCAGTAAAGTCATCCAAATACCCTTGGAGCTCCAGTATTTTAATGTTGAAACTTTTAGAACACCGACTACTTCTTGCACCTGGAGGCTGCCCATAAATCTCCTGTCAGATAATGTGTCCTGATTTTATGGAAAATATGGTCACTGTGCTTGCTGTAGGGCAGAAAGAAATATGAAAGGTGATGTAATGGTGATTAGTTGCCCCAGATTTTCTGAGACAGGACTGATTTTCAACAGTCTGTATTGTGATCAGATAAGTGTCTGCTGGTTTTAAAGATGTAGTCACTTTAGATAATAGCATAAGTGCAGGAGGTAGGGAGGTGAGGGCTGGATGGGGGAAGAGACTTTCTGCAGAGGGAGTGAGTGGTCCTGGGGACATGGTGGAGAAGGGAAGGATGGAGCGTCTTGGATTTGTTCTTCTCTTGCTTCCACCAGCCGCGCATATTGCTAGGATGTCTATCCTGTTCACCTAACAGTATGTGGGGAGTGTTTTTGAAAGGACGGAATTAGGAGGATAAGGCTGATGTATGACACATCCTGTAGACAAATAGAAATAAAACTACAAGGATCACCTTTTGCAACAGGGAGCTAACTGAGAATTGGCAGTGTTGGCATTTAGCGCAGACTTCGGGATATTTTCTGGGTTTTGTAAATAAGCACTATCAACTTGTGGCCAGGGGTCAGGAGTAGCAGTGGCCTGAGCCCTGAGGGCTGTTAGGGGTCTTTGCCTTAGAGCAGGCCTTGGTGATTCGTGCCGGTCAGGGTTTCCTTTGTGCCATGACTCTTCCCCTCAGATGACCCAGCTGGGCAGTCAGAGCCGAGAATTCTCTGCCATGGCTGGCAATAGTGGCTTGCCAGGGGCGGCAAAATCAGTTCAAAAGAAGCTAAGGGCCAAAGCAGCATCGGTTTTTTCCACTTCTCCTTGTCCAGCAAGAGGAAGGAAAAAATACCAACCTTGGAAATGGGACCCTGGCCCTGGCCCCAGCTGTGAGGCTCTTAAAACAGAAACCGGCTTTGGAATAAACACCGCTCTCATGCTTGCGTCCTGCAGCGAGCTGAGAGCCAGGAGCCCCTGGCCCCAGGCAAGCCCGTTCCTTCTGCACTTAGAATGGCCTGGCTCCTCTCCTCCTCCAGGACAAGAACCCGCGACCTGTTCAAGGCTGTGGTGGGCTCCAGTGTTGGCAGACAGGCAGGCAGTGTTGCAGGAGTTTGCAGGGTCTGGGGCCTCCCTGAGCAGGTGAGTGGTGGCGATGGAAGGAGCTAAGCTTTTCTGGGCTCAAGTGGACTCTCTAGGGACACGACAAGTTTCTAGAGCCTTCCTGTGCCCACCTGAAGATGATCTTCCCACGGGACCAACACCACCCATTCCTACCCTTTCCCCTCAGGCCCAGAGGTGACTACAGCTGACTTGCTTCCAGCAATAAAGGCCTTATGTAGGGTCACGCTGGTGCCAGCACATCCACCCACTTTTCACAGCTGCTCAGGCTCGCATTCTCTGAGCTGGATGGCCTCTGCACCTCGTACCTACACTGAGGCAGGGGAGAGTACTGCCTACAGACTCCTTGACCCAGATTAGTAATGAGAGCTTTTATCTAATGATGGCACTTTTTTCATTTCTTCCAGTTCTCTATGACAAGAAAAGAGCAGATGCCCAAGTTTTATGTAGATGGCCCGTTCACCATCCTCCTTCAATTAGGAATGTTCTAGGGGTGGGGGGAGAAGCCCTATTTGGGCTACAGAGAGCTCCCAGTAGCTCCCCCCTTGAGCTTCTCTTATAATAGTCCGTGAAATGGACTGGCTTCGCATCCCCCTCCACCAGCCAGGGATTGGCCAGGCCAAAGCAGGTTTCCCTGACCCTGTTCACGGGCTCTGGGGAGCAGGAGGTGCCTTGCCTTCTAGTTGGTGACTATAGCTGCCATTCGTGCCATTGGCCTCCTCTGGGAATGAAGATGCTGGGTGCCAGCTCAGCTAGGCCCCAGTCCCATGGATCTTTGAGGATCACATAGTTGAAAGGGACATTGACAGGAGGGGCGGGGGGGGGGGAGGAAAGTTTGAGTTTCATTTTTGCTAAATAACTGGGCAGCTTTTCCCTCCCTTTTTTCCAGATGCTTCTTCAGAAAAGAAATTTCAGTGGCTTAGACTGGAAAGTCTAAATGTGCTTTAAATGTGTATTTTGAACTCGGACTCAAACCCCTTTGGTATCCTCCTGCCCCTAACACGCCACCAGCAAACACCCAGAGAAGCACCACATGCATAAGCTTGCTCACAAGAGGACCTCATCTGAGGGTCTTGCCAATTGTCTTGCCAATTGTTTTTTCTCTCTCTCTCTCTCTCTCTCTATCCTGTGTCCCTTGGGGCCCTGACCTAAAATCCCTGAACAGCTTGTGCAAGAACTTCACTGTGGAATGGATTAAGCAGAAGTAGCTAAGGAGAACTGCTCTGGTTAAACTGGAGCTGTCTGTGCAGAGAGGTTCAGAGAAGTAGAGGGAGCCCCAGGGCCCTGCCAGCCTGCCCTTGCACCACTGTGGCCTGGGATCCTCCCTGGTTCATGGGGCCTCTCTCTTAGCCCATCCTACCATGGGGTCCCTGATGGGCTGCCAGAAGGAACCCAGCCCTCTCAGTCCCTGGGCCCAGCTCCCTGTGACAGAGTGCCATACTGGAAGGTGGCACTTCCAGGGATTCCCTGCTCAGCTAGCAGCACACACCTACAGAGCTCCTCCCTCTCCACCACACTCCCACAGTCCTCCATGCAAGCCTCTTTTGTGGCACTGACTGTGCACGCTCTGGCAGGTTGCATACCCCTGTCATCTGGCACCGGGAGCACTCCTGGGTGGAGAACCTGCTATGTTCATCTTATTTCCTGGCCCAGAGAGAAAGCGTATGTGGCAGGAACTAAGTGGGCAAGGATGGAGCGGAGCAGAAATAGGCAGGGACCAGGTCTCGCAGGGCCTTGTGATTAGATTTTATGCTTATACTTTTATACAGTGAAAAGCCATTGGAAATTTTTTATTTTTTTAAAAGATTTTATGTATTTATTCACAGAGAGACACAGAGAGAGAGGCAGGGACACAGGCAGAGGGAGAAGCAGGCTCCCTGCGGGGAGCCCGATGTGGGACTCGATCCCGGGACCCCAGGATCACAACCTGAGCCAAAAGCAGATGCTCAACCACTAAGCCACCCAGGTACCCCCATTGGAAAATTTTTAAATAGAGGAGTGACTTTGGTCTGAATGTCATTTTTTTTCAAATGTCTATTTCTTGGTTTTAATACTTAACATAAAGCTCTTGTGTTATAGGCAATGTAGTGTTTGGCAAGGGAAAAACTTAAAGATATTCGAAACAAAATAGAATTAGAAATAAATCAGGAAAAGACTCATTGATTTTTTTTTTTTTTACTGTGTAAAATGTACATGGCGTAAACTTGGCCATTTTAACCATGCTTAAGTGTCCAGTTCAGTGGCATTAAGTGCATTCACCCTCTTGTGCAACCATTACCACCACCCATTTTCCCAAACTTTTTTCACCTTATGAACCTGAAACTCTTTACACAATAACAATATTCCTCATCCTCCCTCCTCCTACCCCAGCAACCACCATTCTATTTTCTGTCTCCATGAATTTGACTATTCTGCACACCTCCTAAAAAAGTAGAGTCAAGTAGTATTTGTCCTTTTGTGCCTGGCTTACTTCATTCAGCATGTCTTCTGGGTTCATTCACTGTGTCGTGTGTCAGAATTTCCTTCCTTTTTAAGGCTGAATAATATTCCGTTTTACATATGTACCACATTTTGTTTTTTGTGTTTGTCTGTTAATGGGCGCTTGGTGGCTTCCCCCTTTTGTCTATTCTGAATAATGCTGCCATGAACCGTACTCAAGTGCTTGTTTTCAGTTCCTTGGACTTTATACCCAGAAGTGGAACTGCTAGGTCATAGGGTAGCTCTATTTTTTATTTTTTGAGGACCCTCCATACTATTTTCCACAGTAGCTGCACCAGTTTGCATTCCTACCAACAGTGCACAGGGATTCTAGTTTCTCCTCACCAACACTTGTTATTTTCTGTATTTTCTGTTGTGGCTTTTTTTTTTTTTTTTTAATGACCATCTTTAAAATGTGTTTTTATAAAAAGAAAATGAAAATTATAAAATTATAAGCAGCAGCAGAGAGATGTCAGCAGGCTGATGAACAATGGAAAGTGAATAGATGATTGGCTGGCTTGGGTTTAAAGCATCTTGTGTTGTGCTGTGCCTGTAGTTCGGGGAATGGACAACAAGGAAAAGAAGTCAGCTTGTGCTGGAGAGTTCCTAAATGACTGAGGAATTGAAGGTATCAAGCACTTTCAAAACCTAGGTTGTAGAGTAGAGCTGAAAACTGGAGGGTTGCTGGTAGACAGGTGTAATTTCCGTGTCCCCAACACCACCACCAAAGCAGCAAGAGTCTCCTTTATAGAAACGGATCATCTCAAGAGAGAAGATCCACAGATATTGATAGTTGAGGGTTTTTACCCAATCACTTTACTGGAAGGTCCCACACATTGACAAGGCCCCACCTGTGTGCCTGGATCTTTTTATTTCTTCACATATGAGAAACCAGTGAAGGATCATCAGATGCTTAAGGGAAGCCTCCGTTATGAACGAGACAAAAAGAATAAAAAAAGGAACCAAGTAGAAATACACACCACAGAAAACAGAACACGTTAAGGAAATTTTATCTTCCCTTAGAGATAAGGTATTACTTCCATTAAACAAGAAGAGGATATTATTCAAAACAGCTTTGAAGAGCCGAAAAAGAAAGAGGTTTTTGAAGTTGGTGATAGTCAAAATGGTAACTTCAATAAACTGGAAGATAAAACAAGGAAAGCTCCTGTAGAGAACAAAAATAGGGAAGAGGAAAATAAGTGAGAAAAGAAATGTAGAAAGTCATCTAGTTGGGCTAATATCCAACTCACAAGAGTTCCATAAAAAGAACATTAAAAAAAAAAAAAGACACAGCGGAGAGCGAATTGTCAAAACACACAAATTCCTAAGAATTAAAGAGAGGCGTTGCCAGCAATGAGAAGACCTATTACCAAAGATCCAATATGGTGAGTGATCAAAGAAAGCACTGCACGAAGGCAAATCATCATGACATTTTAGACCGTCAGAGATAAAGGGAAAATTCTACGAGTTTAAAAGTAATAGACACACACACACACACACACACACACACACACACACACACACGCAGCATGTGAGAGATAAAGGATCAGCGTGGCATTGTATCTTTGTATCTCTCAGTAGCCTGGATCCCAGCCCCATCGCCTTCAAATTCTATGAAACGATGCCCTCAAAATGCCAAAGAAAGAAAATTTTCCATTTAGAATTCCATTCCTGAGTGTAAAGTCAGAATATTGACACTCAGAAATGCCAGGTTTGAAAGTTGTAACCTTCTATGCACTCATTCTTAAGAAACCACTGGAAGAGGCTGTGTTCAGCCAAAATGACAACAGATCCCAGGAAATGCCCTGGGGATGAGGAAGGACCACCATGCACCAAGCTTAGCATCTAGTGTAGACTGGAGGAGGACAGAGTATTCCAGGAAGGATATTTCCAACGGAGGGAAAAATAAAAGCAAGTGACGCATTAGTTATGCGATGTGCTTGACCATTGTTGAGAAGCTTATAGTTCTCCTAAGGAGTCGAGGTTCTTTAAAAAGTAAGAAAACCCAAAGTATGGCAGTTATTAACTCCAGAGAAAAGGGAAAGTTCAAGAAATTTAATTGTAATAGACCCTGTAGCTTGGCAGTGAGCAAAGTTACGATGAAAAAACACTATACGTTGACACAAAAATGGTGATATAATTATTAGGGGTTAGGGGAAGGGCTCGTGGAGGGCGGGGGATTTGACAGCTAAAAGCGCAGGTTCCATCTAGAGAAATTAGGAAGTAATTCCTGAAAAGAATAAAATAGTAGTTACGTAAGGCTGTTTAGAAACATGGGAGAAAAGAAACACCAGAAGAAATAGCGGCAAGAGTTGAAGATGACTCACTCAAGGAAGTGGAAATTGGGGGTGGCCGGGGTGGAGCAGAGGCCTGATTTTTCTTGTTGTTGTTATGACTTAGAGTACCAATGGACATTTTGACCATGTGTGTGTATTGTCTTATAAAAAAAAATAGATTTGGGGCACCTGGGTGGCTCAGTGGTTGAGCATCTGCCTTCAGCTCAGGGTGTGATCCCAGGGTCCTGGGTTCAAGTCCTGCATCAGGCTCCCTACAGCTTCTATCTCTGCCTGTGTCTCTGCCTCTCTCTGCATCTCTCATGAATAAATAAATCTTTTTTTTTTTTTTTAAAAGCAGATTTGATTGTGTTTTTCATCCTGACAGGCCCTCAGACACTGCCATTGCACGAGACCCAACTTTTGGCTCCTTATGTGGCGTGATTGTCTCTGCAGACCAGGACGGTGTAGGGCAGCTGGAGCCTGGAGATGACGTTGTGCCACAAAGGAGCAAACTCCCGTGGCTGCTCCCTGCCCCTTGCGCCAGGTCTTCTCCAACAGCAGCCCAGAGACGCCGTCCTGGCCCCGATGGATGCAGTGGCAGGAAAGGTCCCGCGTTCAAAACTGCACCCGCTCCGCCCCCCGCCTCGCAGCCCGCCAGCTGGGGCAATGGGGGGAGCGCCTGCTCTGTGTGGTGGGGTGCCTGGGGAGCAGGTGTCGGGTCCGAGGAGCAGCCTGGAGAGACAACACCAGAAGTCAAGCCAAAGGGGCCAAGTCAAGAGGTTTTCGGGTTGTTGGGACCCTTGGCTTGTTTTTGCCCATTTCGGCCTTTACACAGAGCAACCTCAAGTTCTCAGGGCGCCCCCTTTCCAGGACGCTTTCCAGTATGATCTGCAGCCGATTTCAGAGCCGACGGTATCTGTGCTTCACTGCTGGAGGGGTGAGGAAGGAGGCATTGCCAAATGCTCTGTGTTTTGGGGGAGCAGTCCTCTGCTGCATCTGCTGTCAGTGAAGTATGTCTGTCTGTCTCTCCAGGTCCAACCACGGCTGGCGAGAGACTCCAGATTTATTACCCCAGATTTATTTCCTTTCTGACGCTCACCCATGCCCTTGAAATTCCAGGGCTGCATTAGTCAGTGAGGCAGAAATGAGGGGATCGTCTCTGCCTGAGAGATGCACACGGTGCTACAGGAGTGGATGGATGGTGCAGTCAGCGCTACAGGCTGCATGTTGGTTTTCAAATGTGCTGTGTGATGTCACATTAAAACACTGATGATTTTTCTTTTTTTTTTTTAAGATTTTATTTATTTTTTTCATGAGAGACACAGAGAGAGAGGCAGAGACACAGGCAGAGGGTGGAGCAGACTCCATGCAGGGAGCCTGACATGGGACTCGATCCCGAGACTCCAGGATCACACCTTGAACTGAAGGCAGACGCTCAACTGCTGAGCCACCCAGGGATCCCCACTGATGATTTTTCAATTGGGATTTACCTCTTTGGTGGAAATAATAAGCCAATTCAGCTAAAGCAGAAGGTGTTCTCAGTTCAAGCGTTAGGTTTTCATCTGGTTAAGAGCGTAATGCCTTGAAGTTGTCCTTAAGGCCATGAGTTGTAAAGGATGAGGCCCAGCAAGCCTAGACGTTTACAAGGACTAAAATTGCTTAGGACATTTTCGCATGTTAATAAAGCTGGGAGCTGAATGGGTTCTGGGGTACCTTATTCTGAAGAATACTTTGAAGGGAAGAGGGAAAAGGTCTAACCTTTAGGCATTATTAATGTGCTCTTGTACTTGTGCTGATCTCATCTGATCATAAACTTTTCCATACAAGGGGATACTGGCATCATCCCATCTTACAGCTGTGTAAACTGAGGGCCGAATAAGTTAAATAACTTGCCCAAGGTCAGGCACCTGGTAACTGGTGCAGACAGCATCCATGTACAGGTGTGTCTGATTCCAGAGGCTGTACGCCTTCCCAAGTCAGACAGGACTCTTGGGTTTTTTTCTAAAGATCTTATTTATTTATTCATGAGAGATGCAGAGAGAGAGGTAGAGACATAGGCAGAGGGAGAAGCAGGCTCCCTGCAGGAAGCCCGTCATGGGACTCGATCCCAGGACCCCAGGATCACAACCTGAGCCAAGGCAGACGCTCAACCACTGAGCCACCCAAGGGCTCCAGGACTCTTGTTTGCAAGTGACAGAGACCACCTCCAACTGGGTTAAGCAAAAGAGATGTGCTGTCTTATACTATGACCCTGAGTCCAACGCAGTTGTCAGGCAAGGTCTCCATCTCTCTTCTTCACTGTGTGCGTGACATCTGATTCAACAGATGGCTTCCTTCTCTTGGGAGGGGGCAAAAAATGGGGGGGGCAGGAATGGGAGACAATGGCTGTAGACACCTTTAGGCTTACATCTTCCCGGCTTGGGATCTCTTTATTCTAACTTGAAACTGCAGGGAAGAGCTCTGATTGGCTGGCTGGAACCATATGTCCATTTTTGGAGGCCACGCATATTGGCCAGGGGGCAACTGGCCGACCAGCGTTCCCACCAGACTCACATGTGGTACGTGGAGGGGGATGGGGTGTGCAGCTTACACTGGGGAAGGTGAGCTGGAGATCTTGAGCAAGTCAAACAAAACCCAAGCCACAGCACTTACTTGTTCAGCCTCTACAATGTCACATGCCTCCTATTAATTTTTTAATGTATCTGAGAACGTATCTCAACTTGGTAACAGAAAGGGTGAGCTCCCTGGCCAGCCTCACCCGCTGGAGAGGCCATGTCCTTGAAAGCCATCGTGAGAGCTAGTCAAGGCAAAACCCCAGGGCTCGGTGTCAAGAAGCTTCTGGAAAGGTTGTAATAATCCCCAACCACCCCGGAGCAACTGGTAGTTCAAACAGGAGGACACTCATGCTACATGGATTTTGGAGGTACTAGGAGAGCGTCAGTGTGACAAGTACCTGATTACACTTAGGATTCTGTTTCTTTGTTGGGCTGCTTAGGAGGTTTTGAGCTTCTTTTTTTTTTTTTTTTATAAAGATTTTATTTATTTATTCATGAGAGAGACACACAGAGAGAGAGAGAGGCAGAGACACAGGCAGAGGGAGAAGCAGACTCCATGCAGGGAGCCTGACGTGGGACTCGATCCCGGGTCTCCAGGATCACACCCTGGGCTGAAGGCAGGCACTAAACCACTGAGCCACCCAGGGATCCCCGGTTTTTAGGTTCTTGTATCATTAAAATGGAATCAAATTTAAAAGTTGCATGCCTTGATAAGCTTGATCTAGATAAAAAGAAATAGATTTTTTTTTGGGGGGGGGGAAGATTCAGGAGGGCCTGGGTATAAGCCAAGACTGCAAAGACATCACCTGCCTTGTGCTCTCAGTGGGAGAAATGTGAGGTTCTCAGACTTGCAGGTCTCGGGGTGCAGGGGTGCCTGTGTCTTGGTTCGTGGAGAAAGAAAACTTGCCAGAGAAAGCGAAAGTGGGCTGATCACAGAGGGAGACTTTCGGCATCTGTCCCTGAAGGCATATGTGGTGTTGGCTGAGCCGGTTTGAGGAATGGTTCTTTACATTCTGATTTTATTTCTCATAGAAACGCTTTTGTCCTCCTTGTTTCACAACTTGGACTAGGGGCAGGGTGCATCCGGCAGTTTCAGCTTCTCACTAATTGCTGTTTTTGGCCGGTGTAACCTCTTCCTGATGGATTCTGTGTGTTCAGTGAAGGCTTTTGACTTTTGGCAACGGGATTATTCAAAGTGCCTGCCTGTCTACAGGGCCGTGTGCCAGATGCTGACACAGACACAGGCCCCTCAGCTTGGTCGTGCCAGGCCCGTGGCTCGCCCTTCACTCTTCACCCTCATAATATACCCATGATGTCAGTTTTACAGACATTTTTTGTGGTCTCATTTGTTTGGGGTGTTAATATTTTCATTCTCTTTTCTGTGCATCATATCCATTTATTTTTTTTAAGATTTATTTATTTATTTATTCATGAGAGACACAGAGAACAGGGCAGAGACACAGACAGAGGGAGAAGCAGGCTCCCTGGTGGGGAGCCTGATGAGGGACTGGATCCCGGGTCCCCAGGACCACGGACCTGAGCTGAAGGCAGATGCTCAACGACTGAGCCACCCAGGTGCCCTTTATATCCATTTATTATCTGAGTGAGCTTATACTTGGAGATGGGGCAAAGGATTCTTCTTCAACTAATTCCTTCTTTAACTAATAAACCATGGGTTTATTTCCTATTATTTTTTTCATTTTCAGATCACCAGTCCTGATCTAGAGGTCATTGATCATAGGGGAATTTATTTATTATCTAAGAAGCTGCCTCCAAATGGGGTAAGAAGTTCAGAGTCAGAAAGAAAAAAGAAAAAAAAATTAAGTTCAGAGTCGTGTGCTATCGGCGGCCAGGGAATTACAAGCAGGTAGACAGTCGTGTTGCAGCATCGATGTTGTCCAGCTCAGGGTAGGCATCCCCCGGACAGGTGCCCGTAATGTCTGTCCTCCAGGCTCAGCCTTTCCCAGCATCGATTCAGTTACTCAACGAGATTCAAACAGATACTCATTGGCAACCCCCAAGTCTACTGTTCTCGGCCCCAAGATTTTTTAGCTCACGGTTCATGGCTTCTTTCTCTGTCTTGCCGGCTCTCCAGCATCCCATGGGGCAGCCCGTTTTCACCGTGGCCTCAGTGCGGCCCTGGTTTCTCTCCTCCTGGTCTCCCTCCACCTCCCAGGGGGGCAGAGCCTCAGATGCGCCTCCTGCCCGACCTGGCCGGTAGATATGTCCGCATTGCTGCCTCGTGGGCTTGTGGTGCATGTACAGGGACAGACCTGTCCAGGAACAAAGGACTTGCCATTGATCATCAGAAACAGCAAAATCCACCCCCTTTTCTACTGCCCACCAAGCTAAGAAAGCAGATGTATGGCTCTGAGTCTTGCCAGGGCTGTGGAGACAGGGAATCTGTCACTACCCTGGGCTCGGGTTATGGTAGCCTATCCCAGAATCGACTGGAAGCCCTTCACACACGTCAGAGGAAAACCAAGAAGCCTTAGTGCCTTTAAGAATGTCTCCCTTTCAACCAGTGAGTAAATCTCAAAACAGCACCAGCTTCTGAAAAAATGTCCTTCAACTGTGACAGGTAGGGGTAGTATTGCAACTGAGTAGCTGTCCCACTTTCTCCTCCTCATCCAGCACATGCAGGATGAGCCCCCCCTCTTCCCTTTAAAGGCCTTTTGAGGACGTAAAGGTTTTTGAGGACATTTTGTGGAGCTGGAGCACAATTTTACTATTTTAAACTATTATAAGGGTTATGGTTACTATATCTTTATTTTTATGACAAGTTGTTGGTTATGCTCTTGATTTATTTGACCCCAAGCTTTTGTTCAAGAACACAACCTCCAATTAAATGTGGTTAGTGTGGCAAAAAATATGATTCTCCTTAGAATGACCCTCTACGGGGCTGTTTCCAAAAGCTCATTATGGTAAAAAGTCAGGGCTGCCTGTCCATGTCCATGAGCATGTCTCCTTGCGGTCACTTGGCTTTCCTGTATGGAGGATTAGAGGGTAGGAAGGCTGTGGGCTGGACCCAGAGGAGACTGGAGGGAAAAACTAGAAGCTAAGTGGGTCACCATGCAGAAGCACACTACCTGATGGAAGGGGCCTTAGGTATCAAGGGCTATTTTATCGTTGATGAAAGAAGGAATTACAAGGGGCTAGGAAGCCAAGCCAGTCCCAGGACTCAGGTCCTGGCTCTCAGCATGCCCTCCTTTATCACACTGAACATCCTACGGGTGTCCTGGGCACACGCATGGCACTAATCCAGTCTATCTGTGACTGTTCAGGTGGCCGTAACAGAAATACCATGGACTGAGTGGCTTAAACAGTAGAAATTTATCTCACAGTTCCAGTGGCTGGAAGTCCAAGATCAAGGCACCACTAGAGTCGGTATCTGGTGTAGGCTTGCTTCCTGGTTCACAGGTGGCTGTCTTGTTGCTGTGTCCTTACATCATGGGAGAGGTGAGGGGGCTCTTCATCATCCCTTTTATTAAGGGCACTAATCCCATTCACGAAGGCTCCAATTTCACAACCTAATCATCTCCCAAAGGCCCAATCCTGATACCTCCTAATACCATCACATTGGAATTTAAGTTTCAACTTCTGAATTATGGAAGGACACATGCATTTAGTCTTTTTTTTTTTTTAAGATTTTATTTATTTATCCATGAAAGACACAGAGACAGAGACACAGGCAGAAGGAGAAGCAGGTTTCATGCAAGGAGCCCGATGTGGGACTCGATCCCGGGTCTCCAGCATCACGCCCTGAGCCGAAGGAAGACGCTCAACTGCTGAGCCACCCAGGCATCCCTGCATTTAGTCTTTTGCACTGCCCTATTGTTACTCTGGGGGAACAACCCAAGACTTGTATATGGCATGGCCATATCTTTTATGGACCCTTTGACTTTTTCTCAAAGTGGAGAGCCGATATTGCTTTACCTAGAAGAGATTTAGGGTCTATTAGGGAAAGACACTTATCAGTGCTTTAGGTTCTACAGTATTTATCTCACCAAAAAACATGATTTTACAGTGAGACAGCCATTCAACTTGGAGACCAAAACTGTGGCCCCAGATCTCCATTTAATTTGCCATTTACTGACTAATCATCACTTCTTTGGGCCTCTTTCCTCAGCTCTCTGGGCTTTATAATATGATTGGCTGTGCGTGCTGTCACTGACACTGTTGGAGCCCCCACCCCGCCGCCCCGGCCCCCTTTACCAGGCCAGTATACACATTCCCAGCTGGTGTGTTGGCTAAGGGTTCACAGATGTGGTTCCCTGAGTCCATATTTCAGGTTCTGCTTCTGGGTACCCCGACCTAAGACACTTCCCTCATGTGTTATAAGAATCAAATAAGACCCTATATGTGAAGGTCCTCTAGAAACTAATGTATTGGTGATTTTTTTAGCATGGCCTTGGACTAGACTATAAAAATCCTAGCTGTGGCTTCTTGGCTGAAGGCCTGGGAAGAAGGCAGACAAGACACCCAGGGAAGGCAGGGCAGTTGTCTTGCGTCCCGTCCCGAGGATATGAGCCCAGGCTTCTTTCTCTTCCCCACCCAGGAGTCTGTCCAAGATAGGGGGGCAGACAATAAAAATGGGTTTATGTGAAGCTGATTGTCTTTAGGTAATGTTAGCTAGTGGTTGAATTGGTTTCTCTCCTATTGGGAAGATAAGAGTTGGAGTTGCAATTCATTCAGACCTCGGAATTGAGCAAGGTCCCAGAAATCCTTGCCTGTGCTTCAGATGCAAGGTGCTACAAAACCCCTGCTGCAAACTGCTATTTTCTAAGAGGCGCCGGTTTCAGCATATTTAAAAATCTAAAATTTATTTTAACAGGACATTTCAGAGGTAAATTGGTGGGGGCAGGGGGCAGTGTAGAAAGCCAGAGGAAAGTGAAAGGACAGAGGGAGCTGAGTCCCTGGAGTCTGGAACACTTGCAGTGTCCCCAGTTAATCATTGATGCCCCCAGGGCTGCTGGGCCACCGGAGTCAGCCCTGCTGCAGGGGGCCAGAGTACTTGCTAATGGAATGCTAACCATGCCTTTGGTGTAGTTAATGATTTATCTCCTCCCATTACAGTGCTCTACACTCCCTTTCTATGAAGCTGATAGAAGGCTATGTAATCATCTTCTGAAGGTTAGGCTGGCCATACCCAGCTGGGCAGAGGAGAAGATAATGGTGATTCACAAATTCACTATAGGACCAGACTTTTAACAGGCTTTCCTTTGTAGGAGAGTATATTTCCTTAGTTTTCTAAAAATATGCTGACATTCCTTTGTATGAACCTTTGTGCCAACACAGCATCAGAGGATGACATGATTTTATGTGGCTACACAATATTTGTCACCATCAAAATGCGTGTTTATTTGTACTTTTATTTCCATTGCTAGATTTAAGTTCCTTGAGAAGCTCAACAAGTTAAAGAGTGTTTGTGCTGTATGTTCTTTATATATACAAATATAAAAGAAACGTGGGTCGCCTGGGGTTGGGCATCTGATTTGATTTTGGCTCAGGTCACGATCTCATGGGTTGTGAGATGGAGCCCACGTTGGGTTTCACACTCAACTCTGGGTCTGATTCAGGATTCTCTTCCTCTGGCCTTCCCCCGACTCATGCATCCTCTCTCTTTCTGAAATAAATTAATTAATTAAAAAGAAAGAAACACATATTTTCATTTAATTTTTTTTCTATTTTACAAAGGCCTGGTATGTTATTTGCAGAAATACCAGAAAATTATTGCTCAGTAAAGAAAAAGAGGAGAGACCCAGAGACAACTACTGCGAACTCTTTGTTTCGTATTATAATAGATGTTACACCTCATCTGGCCAAGTGAATATGGACCCCTCACCACCATCCACCTGCCAGAGGATACGAGTGCTTTATTGTCGGCTTCCGGGGAAAGTGACTTCAGAATCTAAGCATTCCCTCACAGACACTCAATCTCTCTCATGAATATGATTTAGATTTTTAATAGGAGAAGGATTTTTTGTTTCCAGAAGTTATAAATAAGATGGATAATATTGCTTTGACGTCTTGATTATTTTTGTTTTTTTGTTTTTGTTTTTTTTAATCAAGGCCAGACTACAAATTAGTGAAGATGGGGAGGCAGGCCTTGTGAGATGCATAAAGTGGCACTGACGGGGTGACTATAGGATAACCCAAGAGGGGGATCGTTCACTTTCTGTTTCTGCATTGGCGAGCTCTCTCCCCTTTGTATGGATGCTCTCTCCTCTGTGCTGACATAGCATCTTCTCTGACCTTGCTGGGGTGTGAGGAGGCCATTGGAGGCTCTCTTTGTAAATTCAACTTGGGGTCACCCAGCACATTTTGGTTTTGTTCTGTCCATATCCATTGTCTCTTGCCTTGCAGTGGACACACATGGGTAAGAGCTGTTGCTACCACCATTTTATGATGCAAACAACTTCTTTCTCAGGAGGCTTCTGTGCTGTCTGCTGTGCATTTTCCAGTGCTAAAATCCCTTAATTCTGGGTCCCAGGCTGTGCATTGATGGGCCAGTCTGTACCCCTCTCCTCTGAAGACGAGTTCCTTCTGAAGGGCCTGTTGTTTCAGGGGTTAGAGGAAACTTCTTTGTCTGAAACCCAAGGTGACTTCTTTTCTTGGAATTTCTCTCTCTTAATTTTCCCCTCTTTGGAGAAATATCTTCTCTCCAACAGGTTACTATAAGGCTCACATGTGTCAGGTACTTAGAAAAGCGCTTAACACTTTGGTCGCTGCTAACGAGTATTAGAGACGGTGCGGTCTAAAGCCACGCTGCCCCATAAGAACATCAAGCAAAGGCACGTGTGTTGTAACTTTTCTAGTACCGCATTAAAAAAGTAAAAGAACAGGTGAGATTAATTTTAACAATATATTTCACTTTACCCCACATGTCAAAAAATACCATCTTCTCAACTTGTAATCGATATTTTTTAATTATCAAGATGATTTTACATTCTTTTTTCCATACTAAGTCTTCAAGACCTGATGTGTAATTTACGCTTACAGCGCAGCTCAGTTAGGACTGGCCACATTTGGAATGTTGCACGTGTGGCTCTCGTGGCTACCATCTTGGGCCACTCAAGTCTAGAAACTTGCTGCTCAAGGTGAGTTCTGGAGACCAGAAGCATCCGTATCCTCTGAGACCTTATCTGAACTGAAAAAGCTCAGGCCCCACCCCAGACCTAGAGAAGCATAATCTGCATTTTAGCAAGTGATCTATTTGCATATCCAAATAGGAAGCACTGGTCTAGAATGTCCACACTCAGGCCTCACCCCCTGGGATCCTGATTTAATTGGTCCAAGGTAGGAGCTGGACACTAGCATTTTTTTTTAAAGCTTCCCCTGGTGATTCTAATACGCAGCCAGGCTTGAGTCACTTGTATAGTGGGCTCCGGAGCCCAGATGCCCGACTCTGCCACTTTCTACCTTTGAGATACCGAGAAATCCACAAAAAGACTCTCTGTGCCTCAGTTTCCTTGTGTCCCAAAAGTCTTATCTGTTTCAAGGGATGTTAGGAGGATTAAATGAGTTAATACGTGTAAAACACTCAGAACCACACCTGGCATAGAGGAAGCACTCCTAAAGTACAAGCGCTCACCCTTTCTCCTTTTCCTTGAAGGTCCGGGGTTACCCAGAGCCCCAGGTGACATGGCACCGAAATGGGCAACCCATCACCAGTGGGGGCCGCTTCCTGCTGGATTGTGGTATCCGGGGGACTTTCAGCCTCGTGATTCATGCTGTCCGTGAGGAGGACCAGGGAAAGTATACCTGCGAAGCCACCAATGATGGTGGTGCCCGCCAGGTGACAGTGGAGTTGACTGTAGAAGGTGAGTTTCAGGAAGCGAGGGCCGTGGTGGGAGATGAGCTGTCAGTTTTCCCAAGGTCTGCAGCTCCTGCTTCTGTCCTCTCTTGGGCAGAAGAGAAGCCCCCAAGAGAAAGCATGCCCATTCATGAACTCAGGACCTTTTAGTCTAATGAGGGAAATGTGGTTCCTGTGAATACAGGGAGGCCTCCCAGGAGACACTGTCAAACTCACATTACCCCAGCTTTCCTGCTCCAGCCTTCCCATGGCTTCCCCTCACACGGAGACTGAGATGGGACTGCCCGCGGGGCTCTCTAGACCCACCTACCTCTTCCCTCCAGGCTCTCATCCAGGCTCCCTCCACTGTGGTCCTGCTGCCGCCGGCCCCCCTTCCTTGAGCTAGTCTCAGGGCCTTCTGCCATTCCCTGTCAAAGCAAGAGCTCTTTCCACAGAAACTTCCTTCAGCTTTCTGCTCACCTGTCCCTTCCTTAGAGGACCTTTCCGACCACTCCATCCCCAGGACTCTCCATCCTCTCACTACCCCCGAATATTTTCTTCTAGGGCCATCACTGCTTCCCATTTTTTTTATTCTCTCCTCCACCCTCATCTCTAACTAGAAATGCTAGGAGGCGAGGGGATCGATATTGTTTCTGCTGTATCTCTAGCATCTAGAAAACTTTCTGGCACAGGATGGATACCAAGCTATTTGGAGAATGAATGAACAGTGTTTCTCATCATCTTTACCAAGTAATGCTCTCCTAGTTATAAGAATATTGTAAAACTCAGAAAAATATATAGGAGATAAATCCACCAGTGTGTTAACACTAATTATTTGGTCTTTTTCTCCCCACTCTTTACGTAAAAGATTCTATCAACCTTATAACTTCCGGGAAAAACATTTGACCTTAAGTAAGACGGTTTCTTCTGCTGCTTGTGTATCCTCTCACATGCTGAAGCCTCTCCACTGGAGAACACATTTCCAGTTCAGTCCACTGGCTACTGCTTAAAGGCCCGATGTCCGAAAGGATGTGGGGGGTTTGTGAGACCCTCAGAAATATGATGAGGTTCCCTTGACCCTCACAGGCCTTTCTAAGGGCTTATAAACCAGAAGTTCAGATTGACTTCTCTCTCGGGAGACAGTCTTCCCAACCTCGTTTTAAGAAACACTGTATGTGGGCATTAAGGTAGCCAGGGAAGGTTCCAGAAGGGGTGAGGTGCACCTGGGCCAATGCTTTCTCTGCTTCTCTACATCATGGAAAGAAAGACAGGCTATTTCACGGAACAGAATGTACATAGTTCGGATGCTTTCCCCAAATTCTTTAACTGAGTGACTCATTCCTTTTAATGACCTTCAACTGCCTGTGGGCTGGAGCATTCCAGATGGAAAGTGGCCCCCAGTCAGAGTCTCTGAATGGCCCTCATCTTGGAGGCTTCTGGTCTTGTGCTTTCCCCTATACTTCTCAATATCCAAACGTTGAGTTGAGGCTCACGAATAAAAATTATTTTCTCCCCCATTGTATTAGTCAATTCAAGCTGCCATAACAAAATACCAGATGCTACATGGATTCAATAATGGAAACTTATTTTCCCACAGTGCTGGAGGCTGGAAGTCTGAAATTGAAGTCCAGCCCGGTTTGGTTTCTGGTGAGAGCTCTCTCCCTGGCTTGTAGATGACCACTGTGTCCTCATGTGGCAGAGCGAGAGCTCCAATGTTTCTTCCTCTTTTTATAAGGGCAACAGCCCTACTAGATTAGGGCTCCACCATTATGACCTCAATGAACCTTTATCTAAACCTTCTCCCAGGCCCTATCTCCAAATACAATCACACTGAGGGTTAGGGCTTCAATTTAGGAATTTGGGTGGGAACCCAAAAATTCAGTCTATAATTTCCCTTTTTGGACTTTCTGTTTATTGCTGGCAAAATGGAAAATTATGAATCAGAGGTCCAAGGGTCTGGTCCCAGCTTTTGCCAGTCATATGTGTAACTTTAAACCTCTGGACCTCTGTTTCTACAGAATAAAGAGTTTAAATTCCATGGTCTCTATAGCCTGGGCTAGCCTTTGTTTTCTGTGATCTATTTTAAAGGAGTGGAATGGGTTAGGCATACAGAGGAGGTATGTAAAACCCGGGTAATATGAAACCTTTTTTTTTTTTTTTTCCAATTCCTATTATTGATGAAGTTAGAGCTGATGACCTACTAAATTTTTTCCTGCTTAGTTAAGATATGGGCAACAGGGAAGATAGAAGGCAGGAGAGCTATAGAGGAATAAGGGGAGATGAAGTCTCTCAACTCTTTTGGTCTTAATGTGAGGAGACTGAGGCCCCGACACTTAAGATCCTAGGACATAGAGAATGGCCTAAAGGATGTAGTGTCTTTAAATGTGAGTGGCCCTCTATACATTCTGCTTCTGCATCAAAGGCCATTTTCTACTGATGTGTGGCTTAGAATCACCCCATAGACCACGGGCCTGGAAGGGGGTGGAAATTCTTACAAAAGGGATCCAGCAGCGACCTGCCTTCTCACCAGCTCTGTGCTACGCTTCTAACTTGAAAAGGGCAGAGGTCCTAGAATTAAGAGTCTAATTCCTATGTGAAGACTTTGACCCCCTAGAGGTCAAGCTCAGAAGGCAGTGTTGGTAAATGGTCTCGGATTTTAGCTCCACTCATTTCTAACTGTGAGGAACTTCACATTTCAGAGCCTTATTTCCTTTCCTGTAAACTGGAACTCACAGCTGCCCCATGGGGTTGAGTAAGGGTGGGTGCGCCAGTGCCAAATAGTAGGTCCCCGTAAATGTAGTCTTGTGATATTCGAATCTGCTCTTAACATCCTGAGAGCTACTTCCAGAGAGAAATCTCTGCATGGAGAGTAGAGGAACGTGCTCCCTCATCTTATTTCCTCTTTGGTAACCAGGGCCGGGAAACATGCAACATCATCCGTGAGCACACGTGCCTTAACCATAGGACTGTTTGTGATCTTATGCAGTGGGATGCAGCCCTAGTGTCGGCCCCAGAAAGGCTCTCTGTGGCCAGTCCTGACACTCCCCTGCCTCCAGAGGGCTGGTCCCAGAGACTTGGTACAGAGCAAAGAAGAAACATGGCATCTGGCCTCCAGGAGATTTCTCTCCAATAGAGGGGCCACAGGCCTGTTCTCCAGCACAGCTTCCCATAGAAATATAATGTGAGCCATGTATGTAATCTTACATTTTCTAGTAGCCACATTTAAAGAAACAAGTTAGGTCAATTTTCATAAAATATTGTACTTAACCCAGTATATCCAAGATACCATCATTTCAACATATAGCCAATATAAAATTATCAATGAGATATTTTACATTCTTCAGCCTTTGAAGTATATTTTACATTTACAGCACATCTTGATCTAGACTAGTCATATTTGAAGAGCTCAATAACCACATATGGCTAATGCCTATCATGTTGGACAGCTCAGATCTAGAAGCTTCCACTTGAATAGAGATAAACAAGGCTTACACAGAGAAAAAAAGAAACCCCACATAAGTGAAGAAGGTGCTGAGTAGTCCTGGGCAATCACATCCACAGAGGGAGCCTAGAACTTGGGGTGGAGGGGTGGTGCTGAAATGACAGGTGTGCCCCAGACGTGGTGGTCTGAGTCTGAGAAGGCCCTTTGGGTTCCAGGGACCAGGGAGTCACTCAAGTCATTTCAAGGAATAGAGGGTTAATTTGAAGACTTGAACTCAGGAGCCCAGGGTAAGCCAAACTGGCAGGCAGAGAGGACATCCAAGCCTCCGGATGGCTCACACTCACCCTACAGGATTGTTTAGTGCAAACTTGGGGACACCCAGATCCCCCTGGGAATCTTATTAAAAATGTGGATTTGGATTCCATGATTAAAAATGTGGATTCTGATTCCATGTGTCTGGAGCGGGGCCTGAGTGTCTGCAGTTCTAACCAGTCCCAGATGATGCCCATGCTGCTGGTCTGTGGATCACATTTTGAGTAGCATGGAAGGATCCCATTACTGATGTGATAATATTTAGCCTGAAACAGTGATTCTCTAATGCAAGCATGTCTCAGAATCACCTGAAGGGCTTCTGAAACTGCAAACTGCTGGGCCTTGCCCCAGAGTTTCTGATCTAGTAGGTTGGGACTGGGCTCAAGAATTTTCATTTCTAACAAGTTTCTTGGTGATGCTGATACTACTGCATAGTGGGACCGATACTTTGAGAACCAGTGGGCTCGTGCTTATACCTAGTTAGGAGACTCCGGAGAGACAGAATCGATCGTGCATATATATGTGGAAAGAAATTCGTTACAAGAAATTCGCTCACACGATTATGGAGGCTGGCCCAAGAGCTGTAGTCAGTAAGTTAGAAACCCAGGGGAGTCAATGGTGTAGTTCTCACCCAGGTCCAAAGGCCCAAGAGCCAGGAGAGTTGATGGTGTTTCAGTGCGAAGGCCAGCAGGCTCCAAACCCAGAAGAGGTGATGTTCTAAGTCAATAGCAGAGGAAAAATCCATGTCCCAGCTCAGAGGCAGTCAGGAAGAATTTTTTCTTATTTGGGGGAGGGTCAGGCTTTTCATTCTATTCAGGTCTTTAACTGATTGGATGAAGCCCGCCAACATTAGAGACGCCAATCAGTTTTATGCCGTCTAACATTTCAGTGTTAATCTCATCCCCAAACACCCTCATACAGGGGTGCCTGGGTGGCTCAGTTGGTTAAGTATCTCTTAGTTTTGACTTTGGTTGTGTTCTCAGGGGTTCCCTCGTAAGATCAAAACCCAGATTGGGCTCTACGCTCAGCGTGGAGTCTTCTTGTGCCTCTCCTTCCCCTTCTGCCGCCCACCCTGCTTGTGCAGGCAGACTGTCTCTCTCTTTCTCAAATAAATAAATAAAATCTTAAAAAAAAAAAAAACACTTCCATACAAACATCCAGAATAATGTCTGACCAAATATCTAGGTACCCCATGACTCAGTTAAATTGACACATAAAGTTAACCATCACACCTACTAAATACTTTATTAGAATATTCCTGGATTATTTCATGGAATCTGACACATTTCTCCTCTTTGAGCTACCCATTAGGAATATTAGCTAAATAACACGGAGCTGCTGTAAAAGCAGTGGTGTGTGATATGGGCCAGAAAGGCAGAATGGAACACGTGCACATAGGTTGTGAGAAAGGAGCCACAAAGCCAAGGGAAGATGTGCAGAGACCAGGTATAATATAACCAGGGCTAGCTCGCTTCCAGTCCTCCTTCTGCGTGGCTGGGAAGACAGGGATTGGTCCTCCTGAGCACAGGTGCCCCCATGTGCCAGCCTGCACCGTGCAGGGCAGGGCGATGAGAATAAAACATGGCTGAGGGGTGCTTGCCCCATTTACAGGCCCATGGTCATGGCAGGTGTCACTAGTGTGACCATTTATCTGGTTTATGCCTCCTCATTATAAATAGAACATCCTTTGACTTTCAAAAGAGTCCTAGTTTGGAAAATAACTTACATGGTAATCCTCGCCCTGCTTGATGCGTCCGGTGCACTGGGCAGTTCGAAAGCCATACAGGTGATGTTGAGAGTAATTCTAGGGGAAGGGGAGTAGCAAGAGTGATAGTTTCACAAGATGGGGATAAAGTTTATTTTCATCTCTGAAAAATAAGTTCCAAGCCATTAACCACTCTGCATTAGAATGCAATGAACAATTTTTTAAAAGTAAATTTTAAAAGAATGAATATATATCCACTGGGGAGTAGATATGACCAGGAGCTCCCTCCTCTAAGGGAGTTTTCTTTGAAATAAATAGGAAGGGCAAAAACTTAGGACCACCCCCAACCTCCCCACCCCCCACACCTTTCTGGACCTTGGCCATCACTCTTTCTTCCCTATTAGATACCCCTCTGTGGACTTCTTTCCCCAGCTTCATCCCCTGGAGGGGATGGGTTCTGAGGCTCTGCCCACTTTTGTCTCTGCCATATAACAAAGACACATCCCCTCATCCCAGAGGGTCTCCTAGGAGTTTGGAGCGAATCTCGGCATCCATGGCCCTGTTCACGGCTCTGCTCCTCCCTGTGTCAGGCACTGGAGACAGAGCAGAGCAACTGAGATAGGGTCCCTGCTCCCTGAGAGTTTACTTTGTACAGAGAAAAACTATAGGTAACAAATAGAACTTTTGTAGTAGAATTAAGAACTCCCTGACCATGTGCGAGAAAGAGGGTAGGTAGCAGGCTGCCTAGACTGTGACAGTAGGAGGAAGAGTGACCTCATGTGATGAGGTTTAACGGGTAAGGGTGGCCCTAGAACTCAGCGTTCACTGAAGGGTGCTGAAGCCGGAGTGTTTACCCCCGCTTCCCCCTCTATCCTTACTTAAGGGCTTCTTCCTGAGACATGAACTCTCTCCATCACTCTGGCTTGTCCTCTGTATGATCTGAGTCTGCTCCTGAGACCAGAAATAAAGCCCCAAAGAGCTGGGGGGGGGGGCTTTTTGCAGGCTTATGTTAGAGGGATAAATGGTGCGAGAGTTAGTGGGGTCAGCAGAGTCAGGATACGCCTGGAGAGGCGGTCGGGGTCTAGACCCTGGTGAATGGAAAGCCATTGGAGGGTATTGAGGGAAAAAAATGACATGATTTGATGTAGGCAAAATATCTCAGTAAAGTGTGTGTATGGCAGGGGGTGTCACTGGTCTCCTGTCTTTTAAACATCGATTTCCTGGAAATTGAGAAACCAATGTTTCTGTTTCCTTGTAGAAGGCATTTCCCAGATCCGAACCAGAGGGATCAGGGTGCTGGATCTTTCAACAGCACATCGGCCAATGAAATGATAGAAAGCAACTCACCTCTGCCCTTCATCTCCACGTCACTTGTTTAGCTTTTCTTCAGTTATCCCAGAAAGATAACCCTTATCCACACCACTGGCTGGCCCCGTGGATGCCAACAGCTGTATGTTTTCACTTTGCCTTTTAGTTGTCTCTATTCCAAACAAGGCCCATGCCTCTCTAGGTCTGCCTGGCTTTCCTCTTCTGGAAGATTGGCCTCCTGCCCATCTCCTGACCCAAGCACACATCCCCCCTGTCCCAGCCACCCCAGTCCTGCAGCCTCCACTCTCTATACCCCCATGAAACCCCTGTGCAAGCTAAGACTCCCTGATAGTGTGGGAGAGAAAGGGTCAGGTGGTAAGCTGCCCAGAGTTTGGCAGCAGAGCAGAGAATGACCCCATGTCATGGGACTTAGGGAGAAGAGTGGCCCTACTGACTGCAAGTCCACTGATACCAGCATTCTTGGGGATTTTGAATTTGTAGGAAATGCTCCTATGCCACCTTTTTCTTTTTTTCCAATACCCTTTTTCAGGGACAGATTTCTCAGATCCCTTTTATTTTCACATTGGATTACATTGGCGACGTTATGGGTTTTGAGCCCACATCTGTTTATGGCGGCTGAGTCTTAAATTATTATATTCCTCAAGAATGTCTGTTGTGATTCTCCATGTGTGTGTGCTCTCTTTTTCTTTTGTACTATCTTTTTTCCATCTACACTTTCCACCTTCCCAAAGACCTGTAATTATATTCCCCATTGGTATTTCATATTTTCAGCTTACAGCACTCCTTGATGCCCCTTCCTCTTTGTAGGGATATATGCCCTATTAAAAAAAAAAAAATCAATCAGGATTTTAAAATGCTCTGAGTTTTTGTCTTTTTTTTTTTTTTGTCCTTTTCTGTCTCCTCAAAGTTAACAATAAAAATGTGTCAGAAATGAACATTGTTCTTTCTGTGCCATGGGTCTCTTGGCTGTGAAACAGTTGTGCGTCAAGCCTGCCTTGGCAAAAGCCTCACCATTTACTTGCTATACAGAAGGGCCAGACCTTGCTATACAGCAGATGCCTTGGCCTCTTTCTGCCCCCAAAGAGTGACTCCCGAAGTCACCGTACTCTACAGCCTCTGCTGGGGGCCTGGCTGCCCCCTACCCCCTTTGGTTGTCATTGTGACGCTGCCCCCCCCCTCACCCTGGGTCTCTGCCCCTTCTCCTACTCCTCCCAGCCCCCAGCCAGTAGCTCCAGTTCTAGCCTCTTCATTCATCAGATTGTACTGAATGTGCTGACTTCGTGCTGGGCTCCAAGGGCAGCGAGGGTTGCGTATTGCCCTGCAGAGACTGGCTTTCTTGACCTCACATTTCATTATTATATTGCAGTTAAGATTCAACATCCGGGTGTATTTATGAGGTGTTGACTTTGTGGGGTGCTGTGTGGGAGATACAGTCCTTTGCTGAATCCTTTCTGCAGGAACCCAGTTGGTCTGATAGGACCTCAGCTCATTAAAGGCCCCGTGAAAGCGGAACTCCAGCCAAGGCGGCAGTGGGTTTCTTTGCCAAACAATTGGCACATTGGCTTGTAAACTCAGAGGAGAATGAGGCCTCTGGAGGCTGAAATGGTCTGTGATGACTTCTTGGAAGAGAGACTTGGGTTAGTTCTGGAAGAACGAGTCTGATTTAGGTGCAGATCACGATTTGGAAGAGGGAGATAGGAGGAAAGGGAGACTTAGAGCCGCCACCACACACACACACACACATACACACACACACACACACACACGTGCACACACACACACAGAGTCTCCTGTTTTTTCATTTTCCATACCCCAGTGCTCTGTAACTTGTCTCGCTATGTTACCTTCCTTTAAGGTCATTTCATACTTTTTTTTTTTTATGTAGTATGTCCACTTCGCCATTTACCCTAACAATACCTTTATTATGCTATATTAATATTTTTCATCTTTTAAATTTTTCTCTCTTTATTGAGAAGTAATTCTGAATACCTTATATTAAAAAAAAATGGGCATTTTTTTTTTTCTGATTAAAGCCACTATTTTAAAGCAATCCTTAAGATCCACTCTGAAGTTGCCTGCAAATAGGGCAACTGCTCCCTGGTTTGCCTGGAACAGTCCTGGTTTGCGCCTGTTGTCCTAGCAGAATTATTAATTATGTCCCTTCCAGTGTCGAGAGTCCCTGTGTGGACGGTAAGTTATATCACCACGTATTTTGGAAGCATTTCGACTCCTTACCATCTTGATCACATTATTCCCCTTGTCGGCAGCATTCTGTGTCTCAACCCAGCCTCTCTGTATCCTTTAACAAAAAGTGCTGGTTCCCTCACTGTTGAACTTTTCACTCCTAAAACCTGCCAGCATTCTCTTTTACTTGCCCTTGAAAAATCTAAGAGAACTGTTTAACTACTTTCAGTGCCTTGGCCTTTTCTTCCCCCGTCACTAACTCGATCCTGTCTTCACCAATTCTCTTAACGTTCTCTTCTATTTCTGGCATTTCTATCCTAATCCCCTTTCCACTTATTTTCCTCCATAGCCTTACTATGCCAGATTTTCATACTTTCACAAAATTAATTTTGCCTTATCTGACAACTTGCAACTTCAAATTTTTGCCTATAAATAGACCTTGTTAGTTATTTTAGCCCAAATTCTCTTTTCGTTTTCATGTCAGCTCTCTGGTGTTAACTCACATTAAAATAAGCAGCCCATTCCATTTCTAGCTGACTGCTTGCTCTTTTACGTTTGGATCATACCATAAACTAACTGCTCTCACCGTGATAGAGAAGGACCTTCAAACAGCATTCTCTTGCTATTCTTTTAGGCAATGCCATATTTTTGCTTTGCTTTTTTTTTTAAAAAGAATAAAAGAATTTTAACCTTTGGATTAAGATATTTAGCTCCCAAGAATCTTAAAAAGTTGCTTAGTCTATTTTTATTATGGCGAAAATACATATAAATTTACTATTTTAACCATTTTAAAGTATACAGGTCTTAAATACATTCACCATGTTGTGCAACCATCACCACCATCTAGTCTCAAAACTTTTCATCACCCTGAGCAGGAATCCCATCCCCACTGAGCAATCACTCCCCCATTGCCTTCCCCAGCCCCTGGCAACCGCTGATGTGCGTTGTCTCTATCCATTCGCCTTTTCTGAACATTTCATATAAATGGAATCATGCATTTTTTTTTTTTTAGTCTGGCTTTCTTCACTTAGCAAATTTTCTTAGCGTTCATCCACATTGTAACATGTGTCAGTACTTTGTTCCTCTGTATGGCTGAATGCTATTCCATTGTATGAGTAGACCACAATTTGTTTACCCATTCATCAGATGGTCGGTCTAATTTTTTATCAGATCTTTGCTCCAAGATGAAATTAGTGATACAGTAGCATGATAAATGCACTCACTCCTTGCAGTGAGTGGTACATAGATATTTTTCAGAAGGGGTCTCAGTGATTCGCTATGTGGCCGATGCTAGGGTATTGGCAGGGAACTATAGGAGGCCCTATTCACCTCTTGGATTCCAGATTCTTGTTCCTCTTTTTAGTTTCTTTCTCCAGCCCTCCCTTTTTTTCTTTATTTTTGGTAAGTAGATCACAGCTTGTTTTTTTCTTTACCATCCATCGTATTTATAGGTTTTAAAAATACAGCTGAATAAATCCGTCATAGTCCCACCACCCCAAAACAATCACTATTAATAATATTTTGATGTATTTCCTTCTGGTTGTTTTCCTCTGTTTGGATTCTTTATTTTCTCCTAGTTGAGATCACATTGAATAGATAACGTCATCATAGGTTGCTCTTCCACCACCACCACCCCAATAAAATCCCTTTATTTAACAAGGATTTAAACCCTATAAGGATTTGGGCACTGTTCTGAATACCTCTGATGAATGAATAAGTTCTAGTATATAGTTTGGGAGTCATCAGCTTATAGATGATATTTATTTTATTTATTTTAAAATATATTTTATTTTATTTTTTTAAAGATTTTATTTATTTATTCATGAGAGACAGGGAGAGAGAGAGAGGCAGAGACACAGGCAGAGGGAGGAGCAGGCTCCATGCAGGGAGCCCAATGTGGGACTTGATCCTGGGACTCCAGGATTACACCCTGAGCTGAAGGCAGGTGCTCAACTGCTGAGCCACCCAGGTGTCCCTTCTTAATATATTTTAAAGATTTTATTTATTCATGAGAGACACACACACACACAGAGAGCAAGAGAGAGAGAGAGAGAGAGAGAGAGAGAGGCAGATGGAGAAGCAGGCTCCTCGAAGGGAGCCTGATATGGGACTTGATCCCTGGACCCCAGGACCACACCCTGAGCCAGAGGCAGAAGTTCAACCACTGAGCCACCCAGGTGTCCCGATATTTAAAATATTTTATTTAAATTTAGTTTTCCAACATCTAGTAAAACACCCAGTGCTCATCCCATTAAGTGCCCTCCTCAGTGCCCATCACCCAGTCACCCCATCCCCCCACCTACCTCCCCTTCTGCAACCCTTTGTTTCCCAGAGTTAGGAGTCTCTCAGTGTTTTATCTTCCCAATTTTTCACCACTCAGTTTCCCTCCTTTCCCTTATAGACCCTTTCACTATTTCTTATATTCCACATGTGAGTGAAACCATATGATGATTATCTTTCTCCAATTGACTTATTTCATATAGATGGTATTTAAAGCGATGGGACCGTCTAAGACCTCCCGGGTTAGGGGTGGAATCAGTGCAAGGCCCCAGGACTCAGCCCTAGGGCACGCACGCCTGCAAAGGTAGAACAGAGAAGGTAGTTGAAGAAGAACAGGAACCCGGTTAAAGCAGGAGAGTCTGGAGGAGAACATACTTGGGAGTGGAATGGCCCCATATGAAATGCCATTGAGCACCTGAGTGCTCTTCCTTCAAAAGGAAGGAGGTTTTTATGGGTTTAGCCAAGAGGTGGCATATATTACTTCTACTTGCACTCTATTGGCCAAAACCCAGGCTTCTGGCCAGCGCTCAGTAGAATTCAGGTTTACCTTACTACGAGGGAGGCTAGTGTATATAGTCTATCTGCATGTTCAGGAGGTGGAGGAAATAAGTTTTGGTGCCATAGACTTTTCCAGAGGGTGCATGAGAAACGTGTTTGAGGCACAGAATGGGGAAGGCTGCCCATTGCTGATAGGGGAAAGGATTACCCATTGGGTCAGGGCGAGTCCAGTGGAGTACAGAGGATCACCACCCAAGTGGAGTGTGCTAGAGAGCAAATGATATGTCAACATATATCTGCATGTTTCACATATCCTTAAACATTTGATGGCAGGATAGGTTGTTTAATTGGACATTATTTAACCACTTATTATCTTCCTACTGTGTGACATGTACAAGACTGAAATGAACAGTTTTGTAAACTTTCTACGTTTAGCATCATTTCCTTTGATTTGGAGGACAGAAAGGAAGGTGCTGGTCTAAGACAAGAGCATCTTTAGAGCTTATGATTCTTATTCGCTCCAATACTTTCGAAAAGAACTGACGGGCTTGCACTTCCTCCAGCAGTGTCGGAGGGGCCCCAGCATCTTGACGTCCTCCCAGAACAAGTTTCTCTTTATCTGCTTAGAAGTTCTTTTAAGCTTGAACAGGCTATTGAATGACAAGAACTTAACCCACATTATGAAATGAAAACTGTACACAAGTTGCTAAATAGTGATGTTAAATAGCAATACATGTACAATAATTGTCAATCTGGAACGTAACTTACGTGTGATGCTGGTGTTAGCTATTAATCCATTTTCACTAAGGTTCATTAATCCTTAAACCACAGATAATCCCCAGAGCAGAAGGTCCAGTGGTGTGTAACAGCGCAGCAGGATGGTTGAATGTTCTAGAACAGGCGTGCTTGGATGCATTTCTGCACTATTACTGGTGATGTGACTTGGGTGGGCAACTTAACTTCTCTGAATCTCATTTTTCTCATCTGTTTAAGAAATAGAAGGATGATGTAGTACCAGCCTCCTTAAGTGATGTATGTAAAGCACCCACCATGGTGCTTGATGGAAACAGTTCAGTCAGGGCGAACTGTTTCCATCATTATCCCACCCCACCCCTGTTGTTGACCCTTCCTGACTTTCAATGCTGTGAGTTGGTGGCTCAGACCCACCTCTTCAAGCCTCTCTCTCTGTTTCCCACTTGCAGGGGGCTTCATGAAGAAGCATGGTCAGCCCGTTGTTTCCAAAACCTTGGGGTAAGTTGTGGGATATTCAAGCCAGGGTAAGGGCGGGATTGGCTTTTCCTGCTGACCTGACCAAACAGATCTAGGATGTAAGTCTTCTTGGGCATCTTGGGTTGTAATAACTAAAGCAAGGCAGACGCTCAACCACTGAGCCACCCACGCATCCCTCTTGCTTAATATTAATCTTAAAAAATAAAGCAAGAGCCTACTGGGATGTGACATGGCACTCACACGATGCCTCCTGCCCGGGTAGCCTGTGTGGAGAGCCCATTTGGTCTAGCTGCTAGATGCTGAGAAAGTCTGCTATGTGGCCGTAGTCTGCAGGGATCTCCAACAATCGAGGCAATAGTCAGACTTAAGTAAGCCGACCCAGAGGAGGCAATCAATGTGTAGGCACTTCTTATGGAAAAGAAGCCTGTATTGGTAAAGGTAAGTAGCAATAGCTGCTATAACAGACAAGCCCCCAAATTGCAACAATTTAATATGGGGAAAGTATGTTTCTTACTCAAGCAAAGTCAATTTAGGTATTCGTGAACAGGTGGAGAACTTACCATCATCTTTGAAGGACCCAGGCTTCTTCTATTTTGTGATTCCATCGTCTCTTGGCCTTGGTGCCTCTCTTGAATCTCCTGCATCTAGCCAGAACGGTGAATGAGAGAGAGTGTGAAGGAGGTTTTTATGGGTTTTTATGGGTTTAGCCAAGAGGTGGCATATATCACTTCTACTTGCAGTCTGTTGGCCAAATCCCAGGCTTCTGGCCAGCGCTCAGTAGAATTCAGGTTTACCTTACTACGAGGGAGGCTAGTATATATAGTCTATCTGCATGTTCAGGAGGTGGAGAAAATAAGTTTTGGTGCCATAGACTTTTCCAGAGGGTGCATGAGAAACGTGTTTGAGGCACAGAATTGGGAAGGCTGCCCATTGCTGATATCTGACCCAACTTAAGTGACATGGGTTGGGGCAGAGAGAAGATCTGACTTGCTGCTGGACCCTCTGCTGATTTCTTTCCAGGGACAGATTTGCAGCCCCCGCAGTGGAGACCCGTCCTAGCATCTGGGGAGAGTGCCCACCAAAGTTTGCTACCAAGTTGGGCCGAGCCGTAGTCAAAGAAGGACAGACGGGACGGTTCTCCTGCAAGATCACCGGACGGCCCCAACCACAGGTCACCTGGCTCAAGGTGAGATTTTATGTGCTCCAACTCTGGCCCAGGCCTGGGGACCCTGAATGTGGAGGCTAGCCCCTTAGACCAATAGGAATCTATCTTTCCAATCAGTCTCTTCTGCTAAACTATAGATGGTTTTCCAGGGTTCTCTGTACATCCAATAGCCACGCTTGTTCCTGCCCATATTTGCACACGGTGCCTCTGTAACTCAGCCCACAGTGTCCTCTCATCTCACATACTCCCAAACAGCATAAAGTTTCTGAGTCAGAAAAGACCTGACTATCTCAAGAAAGTAGAATTTGAAGACGTGGGATTAGGTTTCAAACCACAGCTCTCTCGTTCATAAAACATGAGCTGTCAGGCAAGTCATTTGGCCTCTTGGAACACTGGTCTCTTTATCTATGAGGCAGAGATGATCCCACCTACCTCAAAATACCATTGGGAGTATTTCATTCAGGGCTGGGCAGTGTGAAGGTAGAGCAGAGGAGGTGGGGGCTGGGGGGTGGCATCAGGGGGCATGAGGCGCAGGGTGAGTGTTCAACAGGGGCAGTGAGAAGACATAGGGAAAAACTTGGGGTCGAGCCCTGCAAGAATAGCTTTCTCATGGATGCAAGTCCTGGATCAAAATGAGTGAGGGCACACCTTTTCCCTACTTCCTAATTCCCCTGGACCGACCCTGCAAACAGAATAAAAGAGGAGGAGGCAAAGTGGAACCGAAGTGAGGAATGTAGGATGCCTACCTCAAACGAGGGCTCCTCTGAAACAAGCTAATGCACCTGCTCTAAGCTGGACCTGATACCACACCACGCACACGGACCCCGAGTCAGGGCCCTTGGATTGACCAAAGGCTGCTCTCTGAGCATGTCAGTGAGCCCAGAGTGGAGGGTTCTACTGTCCATGCCTGGTGTCTGTCCCACCAGGCTTGGCAGGAGGTAGGATAGAGCCAAAAGGCAAGCAGGTTTCTCTGACCAAGCTACCCTCTTGCCATGCACAGGGGGATGTTGCCCTGCAGCCAAGTGCCCGTGTGTCTATGTCTGAGAAGAACGGGGTACAAGTTCTGGAAATCCATGAGGTCAGCCGCGATGATGTGGGAGTGTACACATGCATGGTGGTGAATGGGTCGGGGAAGGCCTCCATGTCGGCTGAGCTTTCTATCCAAGGTATCAAGTGGTGGGAGGGCTAGTGCAGCACAACCCCTGCCCAGTTTCCATACCCTGCTAGAAAGAGCTGCTGTTCATTACGGATCAGTGTTACACTGACCCACCCACATCCCCGGGCGCTCCTCCAGGGGCAGGATCTTGAACTCGTGTCCCTGCGCTGTGCCCCACACCTGTGTCTTCAGCCTTTTCCTCTCACTCAGACTCCTTTCTGTACTTCTAACTGTCCCTGGAAGAGTGGGCACTGCTAACACCTTGCCATCACCCCAAATTTAACCTGCCAAAGATTTAACTTATCATTCACTCTGTCCTTCACATCAGGTGTTCCCTCACCTTAACTCCTTCTACCCCAGGATTCTGCTTCTCCTCCTCGCCCAGGCTGGGCCTTTCAGCTCCTCTTTGACCCTCGCCTCCTTCTCGCCTGTAGGCATCAGCCCCTGTCAGGGCTTCCCTTTGAATCTGTCTCCTCTTTACATTCCCTTGATTCCGCCAAGGTTGGCCTGCGGAAGTGGGGAGTGTGGGCAGGGAAGGGGGTTGACATCACGCCCCTCCCTTTTCTTACCCTCTTTTCTTTTATGATTTTTCTCTTCCACATTCCCTTCCTGTGTCAGAAACTGTGCTTCCTTGGGACACCTGGGTGGCTCAGCAGTTGAGCATCTGAGAGGCAGAGACACAGGCAGAGGGAGAAGCAGGCCCCACACAGGGAGCCCGATGCAGGACTCGATCCAGGCACTCCGGGATCACGCCCTGAGCTGAAGGCAGACGCTCAACCACTGAGCCACCCAGGCGTCCCTGGGACATGTTTTTAAATGGCCCCAGAAAAAGCTCCTCTGAAAACCAAAACAAAAAAGGATAAAAAAGGTGAAATGTTGCTATTTCCTCAATCTGAGTGATGGCTTTCAGAGTTTGTTCTATCCACTAGTGCATACTTTGAAGTTGTCCATGATAAATTTTTTAAAAAACCATTTGGCAGGAAAAAATGTATACTGTATTTTTTTTTTCTTTGAAGAACTGAATAAAATTACACTTTCCCTGGATGTTTTTAAAGCAGATATTTGTCAAAGCCAATTATTTGGGGAGGTTCATTTTTGAGGGCCACACGTACGTTAGTTACACTGTTCGGGTTTGAAATTTTCAGATGTTTATTTTTGTTTGTCCCTTGATTGGTTTCCTTCTGTGGCTGGTGAGCAGGACAGGTCCCATGGTGCAGGGTACCGTTGCCGAGGCCACCAGAGGAGGCCCAGGGCAGCAGTGGAGGCCTTCACGGGGTCTCAGAGCTGGGCTCAGATGAGCTCATCACATTAAACCAGGCAGTTCAGGCCCAGGGAAGCTGAGGGACTGAGGGAGGGAGGAGCACAGACGAGGGGCAAAGTGGAAACCCGGGAGGTGAACACTCCGAAAGAAATAAAAAAACATGTTGTCTTATCACTTTCTCCTCCTGGTACATAAAACAGTCGGCTAACAGTCTACCCTTCTCCCTTTTTCCAGGTTTGGACAATACCAGTAGGTACGTCTAGGCTTTTTAATCATTGTTTCCATCTTGAGATGCCCTGCAAGAAAAGAGAGGTTGCAATGGAGAAATGCCCTGAATTTCCAAGTCGTCGTATAGGAGGGCGAACTGACCGTTGGGGGGCATGGTTGTGCTTTGTGTTGCCCTCGTGTTGCGGTGTGCCCCACGGGTCCCGTAGAGGCTGGCCACCAGAGTGAGACTCTCGAGGACACCGTGCTGTCACCTTTCTCGGTGTCTGGCCAGCACCAGTTAGCCATCCTGGGGAAGGATGCCCACTCACCCATGTGGCACATCTGCCTCCAGAGCTTCCTTTCCCGCGCATGAGTCCTGGTCCTAGACCCTGGGTCCTGGGGTGAGCAGACATCTGGTGGAGGGAAAGGGCTTTAACTGAGCTGCACAAAGTCAAAGTTGCAGGCTGCGGAGCGCCTGAGGCAGAGTAACGAGCGGCACTGATGTAGGTTAGAGCATCAGAGAAACGCTCCCTGGACCCCTGAGGTTTGAGCTCATGCCTGTAGGGTACTATTAGGCAGGTAAAGAAAAGCTCAGGGACAGTGTCCCCAGCAGGGTGGTAGCACGTGTGAAAATGGGGAGAGGAGAGAGAGGTGGGCACTGGGGGACCCTGCAGCCTGGTGGGCATCGGAGGTGATCTTGCAAGGCCCAAGAGGCAGCAGGAACCAGCTCACACAGGGCATCCTGTGGCCACGTTGAGAAGCTCGATTTTGTCCTCAGGGCAGGGGCAATCAGCTGTGCTTGCCACGTAGACCGTGGATCAGAGAGGGCCAGCAGGGACACGGGGGAGGCAGTGGCATGGTGGGAACTAGGGTGGCCCTCGGGGTGGCGGCGGGGAGGAAAAGGGCAGATTGGGTAAGTGCAGATAGAACAGGCTCTGGATTGGGAGGAGGGGCGAGGAAGCATCGGGCATGGCTGCTTGCCCTCTGTCTTGGGAAGCTGAGAGGGCTGCAGAGAGAGGCTTCTGCTCACACTCGGTCTTCATCTGTGGGCTTTGCTGATGCCTGGAGTCTGTGCTTGTGATGAGTAATGCTTGTGAGTAACCAAATGATCATTCCGTTCCTCCTTCTCCTTCCCCATTGCCCCCCAATCACCACCAACAGGTCATTAACAAAGGTGGCCAATTCAGATATCAGGAAGGAGGTGACCAATGGAACCACGCAGGGGCCGAAACTAGACCACCTGGAGTCTGCAGCGGAAAGGTGGCCCTGCTCCAGCACCCAGATCGGTGGCTCCCCCACCTGGGCCACAAGTAGCCAGCCTCAGCCCCTGAGGGAGTCCAAGCTGGAGCCGCCTGGGGACCCACCCAGGAAAGCCCTGAGGAGCCCCGTCCTACAGAAGACTTCCAGCACCATTACCCTGCAGGCGGCAAAAGTCCAGCCAGAGCCAAGAGCGCCGGTCTCAAGTGCCCTCTCGTCTCCCGGAGAAGAGAGGGAGAGGCCAGCTGCTCCCCCCACAGCCACCTTCCCTGCCCGGCAGTCTGGCCTGGGAAGCCAGGAGGTTGTGAACAAGGTTGCTACCAGAAAAATCCCCATGGAGAGCCAGAGAGATTCCACATTCCCCAAATTTGAGAGCAAGCCCCAAAGCCAGGAGGTCAGTGAAGATGAAACAGTCAAGTTCAGATGTGAGGGTGAGTAGAGCTAAGGGTCACTGTCCCACTCCGCCCCACCCCACCAATGTAGCCCCTGGGTGGCCACTGCCTCCGTGGGCACAGTGTATCCACCCTGCCCCTTAGACTAGAACCCACCCCACCCCAGCAGCCACCTTATATAGGAAGCACTCGGTCTAGTAACATGTCTTGTTCTGGAGAAACACCCAACAGTGACCCGTTGTTCATTGTTGGATATGGTATCAGTCCTGTGTCCTAATTCTTACCACCATCATCACCATCACCATCAAAAAAAACAAGCCACAGGGGCTCCTTCTCTTTGGTCCCTTCTCCTGGCTTTGGCTGATCTGCAGACCTGGCTCGTCGCTCTATGTCCCTCCTCCCGAGGACCTGCCTCCATCTTGAGATGTGTACTCATCCATAGTGTAGGGTGAGGGGTAGGAGAGCCAGCTCAGCTCATACCAGACCAAGTTTCTCCCTCAGGTCCAGCGCCCCCCCTACCCCCACAAGCACAGTGTACTCTCTGGGAGCCTCATGTCCTTCACCTGGCCCTGTAGTTTCAGGGACCCCAAAGCCTGAAGTGACCTGGTTCCTGGAAGGTGCCCCCGTGAAGAGACGAGAAGGCATGGTTGAGGTTTATGAAGAAGGTGGATGCCACTACCTCTGCTTGCTGAGAGTGCGGGCCAAGGACAGTGGGAGCTACAGTTGCACGGCCTCCAATGTCCGAGGCCAGGTGTCCTGTGGTTGGACCCTCCTGGTGAAACGTGAGTACGCTCCTCCAGTCATCCTGGGTTCTCTGTTGGGGGGCGGGGCGGGCATCCGTGGGGCGCTTCCTACACTGCAGGACTGTCCCCTCCTACCATCCCCATGCTGGGTGTCCAACCCGACAGAAGCATCATCCCCACCCACATGCCAACGCCAAAGTCATTGCTCCAGGACAGGTGACTCCTCATCAAGAGTTCCCATCAGAGTCACCTCAGAATAAGTATGCCCACCACCCCCACGCCCAGCCCTGCTGAGAGCTCCCTTTTCTGGGTTCTTCAGCTATCCAAGGGAGTGCCATGACTCAGTTTTGTAACCACAGAGAACCAAACATTCACTAAATATGTGCATTTAGAGTCATATGAGATGATGTGGGATCCCGCATCTTTTATGTTTATTGTAATATCTGTTTATAAAACTTGGGCATATTCATTGTGGGGGATTTAAACACAATATAGTCTTATGACTCAGAAATAAATGATATTTTAATGTTTTTAAAACAAAATCGGCATTGTGCTGTTTGTATACTGCTTTCTAGTCTAATTTATTTGCTCATGTTACATAAGCATCTTTCCATACTGTTTCTTTCTATATTACTTAATCTTATTCAAAAACATAGTTTTAATGGCCATATAATATTTCATGAAATAGCATAGCTGATTACTCTTGTTCTTACTGTCGAGTATTTAGGTTTTTCCCATTTTTTTCACTATTGTAACAAAATTGCGATAAATATCCTTGTACCTGTCTATTTCTCTATAAAATTTCCTCCTTCTTTTAAATGCTATTCAGGGACCCTTGACCCATTGAGGAACATATTGAACCACAGGGATAGAGTCAACAAATTTCAGGCTGTTAGAAGTTCTATGGGACGAATAACCTTTGCCTATTTTTTTTTTCAACAAATAAATTGTAAGAGAAAGAGGAACGGAGGGACAACCTATAGGAAACTTAGATGAAAAGATATGTAAGAGACATCAATAATCGCAATCCATGGACTTTGTGTGACTTTGAGACATTTAAAAAATTCTTTAAAGAGGACACCAGGAAAATTTGAGCATTCGCAAGATATTTGATATAAAGGAATTAGTGCTGTTTTTAAGACATGATGGTGGTCTTATGGTTATTTTTTTTTTTGAAGTCTGTGTATTTTAGAGATATAAATTGACTTACCTACTGGTGAAATGATATATTTGCTTCAGAAATAATCCATGTGTAGTGGGAGCTGGTGGAGGTATTAATGAAATGAGATCAGCCAAGAGATGACAATGATTAAGTTTGAGAAACAAGTATATGATCATCTACTATATTGCTCTCTTTACTAGCGTGTGTGTTTGAAATTTGCCATAATAAATGTTTCCCAAGAAAGTAGGATTCCATGCAGCCAGTAAAACAAATACGGCTGACCTGTCGACTCTGATGGTGAAACATGTCCAAGATACACTAGGAAGGGAGGAGAGCCAAGTGCAGAGCTGCGTGTTTCATATGCTATTTGCATAAAAGGAAAAGAATCGATGTAGATATGTGCAAACAGATGCTTATGTGTGCATAAAACATTTCTGGAAGGGTCCGCAAGTTGCCTCGAGCAAGGGAGACCGGGGATTTTGGGGAAGAGGTAGGGGCTAGGCTTGTTTCCTGCTGCATGCATGCTGTTGATTTCTTTCTAAATTGGGATTTTTACTACTGTTCATGAATTTCTTTGTAAGAAATTCTATCCATTCCATTTGGCGGTAGGAGTTCCCGTTGAGTTCACAAGTCCAGGAGCTCGAGCCTCCTCATCCCAGGCTCCGTGCAGGGGATGGACACGCGGCATCATGTCCACCAGAGGTTGAAAACCAACAGGCTTTTGTTGGAGCGGTAGCTATTATTATTAATTGGAAGTGGTGCATCGAGACTGTACTTACAGCAAGTTGAGGGGAAAAGAGAATGTGATCTTCAAAGCTCCCACAGCGCTGGGGCACACGGGGTGGGAATGAAGCATGCCGCAAAGCTGGCTCTTCTCACCAACGGTCAGCTCTCTGTCTTTGAATGAATGCTCTTCAGAATGTGGTAGGCCGTTGGTTAATTTCCAAAGTCCCCCCAAAAAGTGGATTTTGACTGTTTTTTTGCCAGTGTTCTTGTTGCTTGCATGGAGGAGCGGATTTTCAGAAGCCCTTCCTCTGCCATTTGCAAAAGCCCATGTGGGCTCCCTCTCCCCTTGGAGATACCGACTGTTCTAAAACCTTTCCAGAGGACTTCACAGAGATGCGGATCACCTGAGGCACGTTCTCTCAGCTTCTCCTGCAACACCCTCTTTCTCTCTTTTTTCCTGTTACTGCACAAAACTGTCTCTCTTACCACGACTTCTCTCTGCAGGGGATCTTCCCCTCTCCACAAAGATCCCACTTAATGATTCACTCTCCCACCATTTCTTCAATCTGTTCCCCACCCCCGCCTTGTCCAGAGGCCTCTCTCTTCTCCCTCCAAGCATACTCTGGGGTGAAAGGAAAGACAATCTTCCTTCTGCTCAGTGGCCCCTTAAGCTTCCACTTTACCTCTCTGCTGTCTTTCACCCCCAAACTCGCCACAGGTCTAGTCTCGACGCACAGCTTCCATTGGATGGTAACAGCTAATTCTCCACAAAAGCCTGCTCAGTGTCCTGGGCCTTGTGCTAAATCCTTTATCTCTATTGTTCCGTTTAGTTATACCAACCGTCTTAGGAGATAACTTTAGTCACACCCATTTTCCAGATGAGAATACTGAGCTGTGGTGAAGTTTAAGAACTTGCCCAAGGTCACATGCCTTGAAGAAGATAGCGCATTTCCAACCCATGTTGGTTTGACACGGAAGTCCATATTTTTTCAATGGCTCCCAAAGCATGGCCCCATGAGGAAAGTGGTTGCTGGCTGGGAAGAGGAATGAGGTGCCTTCCCACACCTCTTGATCTAGTCTCTCCATCCCTTCCCTCAGTGCCAGTCCCAATCAGATGCACCATCATTTGGACTGTAGCTGGTCTCCCGCAGCCTACTCTCCCCGGAGGGGCGTCCTGGCGTGGAGGAGGAAGGGTAGATGGAGAGTCAGAGAGCCGGTCATAAAGCCTGCCTCCACCATTGGGCTTGACTGTGAGAAATTACTAACTGGGTCTGTAAAATGAGCTAAAGAAAGCAATCTCATGGCACTGTCATGGTCACATCTGGGACATAGTAAGCCCCCAGGTACCAGTTTTTGTCCTTAAACTCCTGCAGTCTAATGTGGCTTCCCCCCCACCCCAACTGCTCCTCCTGAAAGGCACTGGTGAGGCCCCTTCTACTCACCAAACCTGTTACCCCTTCTCGACTGTCACCCGCCTCGACCTCTCTGTAGCATGTTCTGCTTGTAGAAGAGATGAT
Organism: Canis lupus dingo; assembly: GCF_003254725.2. Classification (NCBI taxonomy): domain Eukaryota; kingdom Metazoa; phylum Chordata; class Mammalia; order Carnivora; family Canidae; genus Canis; species Canis lupus. The sequence continues at coordinate 26,969,094 of NC_064275.1, read as the reverse complement.
CTGTCCCTATTGCTCTTGGTTAAGACTCCTAAACTACAAATGCTCCCCAGTCCACCAATGTAGAGGGCTTCTGGAAAGTTCATCTCAGCAGTTCTCAACTAGAATATGCCTCAGATTCATGAGGCAACTGAGTCATGCAGAGTCCAAGGCCCCCGGCAGTCCTGAACCATTGGCCTAGGTTAGAAAAAGTAGGACAGATGGGAGTCTGTCATTTGATCCAGTCCTAGAATTGGAAAAAAAAAAAAAATGAAAATTTAAAATTGAATTGTCCTCACCAGGGGGCCGGCAAAGATATTCTCAGGATTGCACAGGTACAATAGGATGTGTTAGAGGAGGAGGGACCCTGGAAAGTAAAGCGGAACTAGGTGAGCTGGGATGCCCCAGGACAGCAAAAGGAAGCCAGGTTAGGAGGTGCCTGAGTCCTGGAGGAGAGGGGGCAGGCCCGTGTCCCCGGGCACTGCCAGGCCTGGGCTGCTTTGTGGCTGTGACTCAGCCCCGGCTGGTTTCTATGCCTCACGCTGCAGGTCTCCACACCTGTGGCAGAGAGGCACCTGCCCGCGAGGCTCGGGGTGACTGGTCCATCACCGGAACATGTCAGCTGTGGTCTGACTTGGCCTGTTTGTTCTTTGCCCTTGCAGGGCTGGCCGTGATGGAGGTGGCTCCCTCGTTCTCCAGCGTCCTGAAGGACTGCGCTGTCATTGAGGGCCAGGACTTTGTGCTGCAGTGCTCAGTGCAGGGGACCCCGGTGCCCCAAATCACTTGGCTGCTTAATGGTGAGTTCCCCCTGTTGCAGCCCCTGGCTGCCTGTGTGCTCACTTGGCTTGCCCCATTTATCACTCAGAGCCATACCAGGTACAGGGAGATCACGGGACCTTGGAGTCGCCGTTGCCTGGCTGGGGATGCGGGGCCTTCTATTCCTCCCTCAGCCTTGAGCTCCTGCCACATGTGAATAACGGCCACTGCCTTCCAGGTGGCAGTTGTAAATTAACTTAGATCCTCAATATAAAACAGCTAATGTGCCTGGTACATGGCCGCACAAGCAATTTGGCTCATCTATGTGGCCAGGCTCATAGTAGGCCCTCAATAAACGAACAAATTAACAAATTAGTGACCCATACTAGAAGTTACTCATGGAACATCACCTTTTATTTAATGGCAGTTGGCTTTGGGATTCGTAGACCAGTAATTCTTTTTAATATTATAGTCCTATAGAGACATGCCAACTTTTTTTTTTTTTTTTACTTATTGGATAAATTAATTTTTTTTTGGATAAATTAGTTATCCTATGTTATCACTCTTCTGTTTTTTTTTTTTTTAAGATTTTATTTATTTATTCATGAGAGACACAGAGACACAGGCAGATGGAGAAGCAGGCTCCCTGCAGGGAGCCCAATGTGGGACTCGATCCCGGGACCTCAGGGTCACACCCTGGGCTGAAGGCAGAGACACTCAACCGCTGAGCTGCCCAGGCATCCCTCACCCTTCTCTTTTTAAAAAAGGCTTTCAGGGCAGCCCCGGGGGCCCAGCGGTTTAGCGCCTGTCTTCGGCCCAAGGCCTGATCCTGGAGACCTGGGATCGAGTCCCACATCGGGCTCCCTGCATGGAGCCTGCTTCTCCCTCTACCTGTGTCTCTGCCTCTCTCTGTGTCTCTCATGAATAAATAAATAAAATTTTAAAAGACTTTTCAATTCCAAAATTTTCGAACTGAGAACGGTACACAAAATTAATGGAATTGAGCAGGGTCTGCTTTGGGAAGCCCTGCTTTGCAGATCACAGGGAAGACGAAGGCCGAGTTGCCAGTCAGGAGACCAGGGCACTTATCCTTCTCTGCCATCTAGTGGCCTGGTGACCTTGGACACCCCTCTTTACCTCTCTGGGCATCAGTTTCTTTATGGGTGAGGAGGATGGGCTGGAACAGGTTTCGGACCTCAGCCAGCTCTCAGGGCTGACAGAGTAGCCTCCTTAAGGGACAGTGGCACCTGCCACGTATGCATCAAATAGCCCCCAGCTGTTTCTACACTATTGATGTGTTACTTGTAGACCTTCCTGTTTGGTAGAGTTTGCTTAGGCTCTGCTAGAAATTATCTCTGGTCAATGAGAGAAGGTGCTGGACAGCCGGGTGGCTCAGTGGTTTAGCGCCGCCTTCAGCCCAGGGCATGACCCTGGAGACCCGGGATCGAGTCCCACGTCGGGCTCCCTGCATGGGGCCTGCTTCTCCCTCTGCCTGTGTCTCTTTCCCCCCACCCCCTCTGTGTCTCTGCCTCTCTCTCTCTCTATGTCTCTCATGAATAAATACATAAGCGAAATCTTTAAAAAAGAATGAGAGAAGGTGCCATTTAGTCTTTCTAGGTGTCATCTTCTTGGGCAAATAAATGAAAATTGAGGTCACCCTTCCCTCCACCCCTCACTATAGACAGAGCTGCTGTTGGATCCTGGGGTGACTGCAGAGACCCAGCCTTCTTGCAGCTGGAACAGAACATGGAGGTTAAAGACTGGCAATGGATCTGAGCAAGAGAGTTCCACATCCGTCTGGCTCAGAGTCCAGACCAGGGGTTAAGAGACATTTTCTGTGAGGGCCAGATAGTAAATATTTTCAGCTTTACTGCCCATCCAGTCTCTGTCACAATTACTCAGCTCTGCTCTTGTGGCAGCAAAAAAGTAGCCGGGGACACTCTGCAGATGAATGAGTATGGCAGTGTTGCAATAAAACTTTATTTATGGACGCTGAAATGTGAATTTCATACAATCTTCACAGATCATGAAATAGTTTAACTTTTTTCAACGATTTAAAATCTGTAAGAACTATTCTTAGCTTTCAGGCTGTACAAAAACAGGCTGCAGGTCAGATTTGGCCCGTGAGCAGTATTTGCCGACTCCTGGTTTGCACACACACCCCCTCCCCCCGCCCCAGGTCCCCCCTAGGACTGGGAAAAGCAACCCCACCTTCTTGTTCTTGGCCAGTCTTGGCATTTCCACACCGTTACCACCAGAGGGCAATCGTGCTCAAGTTCCCTGGGTTGCTAACTCTGGTCTTAACCGGTCTTGGGGCCCCGACAGTTGCGTGTCTCCCAATTCTGAGTGCCCTGAGCCAACACCTTCTGGGGCCACCATTCCATCCCATGTGCGTAGGGCCCAAATGAGTCATGCTCCAGTAACCAAATAGGTCTCCAACACTTTGTTGGCACGTTTTGACCACAGGGGTACTTTGATGGCAGTCGTGGAACGTACTGGTATCCTCAGGGAAGAGAGGTTTTAAGGTGAAGAGCAGGTAGCAGGATCCAGGCCCCTGCCTTTCCCAGCTCCCAGCCCCACCTTTATGAAGTGCAGTAGGCCGCGCAGTATCTGGTCTCGCAGTATCTGGTCTCGCCCGCCCTATGGCATGCTCGCTTGGCAGTCTCTGCAGACCGTCATGGAGACACGACGTGTTGCTATGTGCAGAAGAAAACATTGCCCTGCAGGGAGAGGACTTCTTTCTGTACTTTCTCCCTCCCCCCACCGCCCACCCCCACTTTTATGAAGTGCAAACCAGGACCCTGGGGCCCGACAAGGGAAGAAACTGACAGTTGCTTCCTATATGGTGAGTGGACACATTCCTGTTCTGAGGCCAGAATCTTCAATAATGAGATTTTTTTTTCTCCCCCTGGAAATGAAAGCTCACATCCTGCAATGATAAAGTCCCAGGAACATATAGCATTAAGGAAACCACTGAGGTTCATAGCATGCACTTCTGTCTTCTTGCAGGACTTTATGTGACCTGAATAAAGGGCCTCCTGTGGCAGGGGCTCTGGGAAGAAAAGACGAAAGTCCTTTTTAGATTCCCATATTTATCTTTTCCATGAACCCTAAAATGCACCGAAATGCACCTAATTGCAGCGTCAGGTTGAGGTCACACACTTGCTTTCTGATGAATATCTGCAGTGGGAAATGGAATCATTATTTCTGGAGATGTCTAAAAGGAGCCAGGAGCCTCATGTTGTCTGGGTGAGGCCTGTTATGCCTGCGGCTGGGCTGTGGGCCAGATGACCCTGTAAGATTCTTTCCAGGCTCAGAATTCTGTGAAGTCCAGGATGTGAACGTCGGGACTGTTTCTTTAAACAAAATGCACAGAACTATGTCCCTTTCCCTCCTGCATTCTGAATGCCTCCAGAATCTCTCCCCACGGTCCTTTGAGCCCCAGCCTTGCTCCTGCACCCCAAGGAGACTACTGCCTCTCCTTCATCTCCCTCCCTAGCCCCTGCTTCCTTCTCCACCTGCAAGCAGTCTGACCCGCTGGCTAGAGAGGGGGCCTGACACGTCGTCAGCCCCCTGTGGATCTGAGTGAGCATGGGGACATGACAGCAGCAGCCCCACTGAGGACAGGGATCATATCCCCGCCCCTGGGAGCCCCCTGGCCTGACCCCTTCCTCTGCTTTCCTCCACAGAGCAGCCCATCCAGTACGCTCACTCCTCCTGCGAGGCTGGCGTGGCCGAGCTCCACATCCAGGATGCCCTGCCGGAAGATGACGGCATTTACACCTGTCTGGCCAAGAACACCTTGGGCCAGGTGTCCTGCAGCGCCCGGGTCACCGTCCATGGTAGGAGCCTCTGGGCACCTCTTTAGAAGCACCTTTGCTGCAGACATCTGCTCTGGAGAAAGAGCACTGCATCTGAAGGCAGGCAGGTGGAGGAAATGGCCTCTAGAGGTCCGCAGTGAATATGCAAAGGCCAGTTCCCCACCGCCTCACTCCGTCAGGGCAGAGGGAAGATGCAGGGGTGAGAGGCAAGGGTTCCCTTGGCTCAAGAAGCTCCCAGTGTGGTAGGAAGAAGACCTCGCACACTGAAAGATGCTCTGGGAGGAGTACCCCCATACCCCCTAGGACTTAGGGGGTCTCACAAATGCCACCTCCTGTGCTAGGGGCCGCTGGCCAACAGAGTGCTGGCATTGAGGCTTTGAGAGGGTCCCAGGTCGTTCCCCTTTTCCTTCTGACCCTGCACCTCCCCACCTGCCGAGGCTTGTTTTCATACATCAGCAGCCTGGTGTCCAGTAATCTGATTATCATGCTCATCCATTGATCTGCGCCAAGCCCTTGGCCCCAGGGAGTTCCAGGGGAGCCACAGCACTCAAGACAGGGCTGTCTGGGCTGTGGTCTCGGTGGGCATGGTGACAATACGCAGGGAATGCTTCCTGGGGCCGAGGTGTTCAGGTAAGCCGGCCTCCCCATCCTCACCCCAGGGCCTGGGCCCCAGCTCCAGTGTGTGTCTGGGGCCCGGGTGCTCAGACCGGGTGTGCTGTGCTCCGTTTTCCCAGCAGGAGACCATGTCTCTTCTCTCTGTTGTCCCCCAGGGTTCAGGGCCCGTGGGGAGAGTCTCCCTACCACGTGAGCAGCCTTCTGGGAGGCCGCAGGACATGGTTTCACTGAAAAAGGCAAGGAGAAAATCATGTGCTGGTTACTGCGTTAAATACTTTCTCATTTAGACCTCAGCAGCCCTGGGGAGGGCCGTGCTGTCCCTAGCTTTTACACAGAAGGGTCTGGAAGTCTCAGAAAGCTTCTGTACCTTGCCTAAGCACACAAGCTGGTAGGTCAGATTGGTCTTTCAGACCCAGATCCCGATGACTCCGAGCCTTTCCCAGAGTGTGCAGCCTCTGGCCCAGAGGGAGAGCCTGGGCCCTGTCGGCCGGCATTGTCACCCCTTAAGGATTAGGGGCTTGCTGGCTCTCTGAGGCTGTCTGCCAAGAAGGGGCACACTCCCTGGCCTCCCCAGTTTCTCTGAAGTGCCCTGGCATGGAGTCCTCACCTGGGAACTGGCTTCTGCTTCCTTCCAAGAAGGTCATTCACACCCAGGTGGGAGCCTGACTCTGGCCTCTCGGGAATTTGTCAGCTGGAATTCTGGTTTCATGGCCCATTGAGAGGCTCGGGAAACTGCGGTCATGAGACAAGAACAGATCTGAGCTTCATGTTTTTGGGCCCGGGGAGTAGCCCTCATCTCCCTGGACATCCACGTGGCCTACTGCAAAGCCTAGTAACAGGCAAGAAGGCCAGACTGACATGCGATGGGTCTGTTGCCCAAGACTCTCCCTGCTAGCTTCAGCCTAGTGGCCCCACTAATCCAGTGCCTGCCCCCACTTGCCTGGGTTTACATTGGATTAAAGACACTCAGCTGAGCTAATAGTCGCTCTGGAGGCGAGGGTCCCCAGATGAAGGATCAAGGAGTCTTTGGGGCCGTCCTCCTGGTCCCCAGGTCTGTGTGGGGAGTGGGGCCTGGGGGCCTGCCCATCCAAGCGTGTTTTAAAGCAGAAACAGGTTCCCAGCAAGAACGCTGCTGCAGCCTTTTGGGTTTGCCCTGAGAACAGCCCTGCATGAGTGAGAACTCCCTCCTGGTGTGGGGATTTGCTGGCCTGTGAAGGCCAAACAGAGGCTCAGATACCATAAATGGTGAAACAGGCTGAGAGGCTCGGCCACGCGCTCGGGGCACAGGGCTGGGCTGTCTGCACAGGAGTGAGGCAGGCTGAGCCTGGCACGGCGACTCCCTGGCTCCCTGCCCCAGGGCGCTTGGGCAGCTCATGTCCACGTCCCGCACCATTCTCAGCTGTGGAGTTTTTCTGACTTTATTGGCAGCTCCTGGGGCTCTAGGTCTCTGGGGGAGCTGAGGGGTAGCAGGGACTGCAGGAGAGGCATTTGTGCCTCCTGTGCCCCGCGTGGTTCTGCCCAAGCCCGGCCTTTCTGTTAACCCTCAGTGTGGCCCCGGCCGCAGTCCCATCTGAGCTGTGGAGCGGACTGGCGGGGGGTGAACCCCGCTGCACCACCAGCTGCCCTGGCAACCGGGGTGCCCTTTGACCCTCCAGGCCACACATTCCTCTTCTGGGCCGTGGGGACACTGATAGTCACAGACCCTGGTACTGAGGATTGAATTAATGAACATAGCGGACATCCTCAGCGTGCGCTGCTACGATGATTGTCCAAAAGACCCCACCACCCCCCACCTTTAAGCAAGGTAAAATGATCCAAAATGCCAACTCTAAGTGGTTTTACCAAAGGACCAACTTTGCCACGGTGGCTGGGCGGTTGTCTGTCCCTCCGTGTGCCCGTTCAGTGGTTGTTAGTAAGGGGAGAGAACCCCAGAACGTGAGAGGGAGGGAGGTGTCTGGCGGACAGGAGAGCCCAAGAGCGCCCTTCTACAGGCCCTGGCCACCCTGGGGTCAGACCCTGGGGTCTGGGTGCGCAGGTGGGTGCAGGTGGGTGCCCGGGAGGGGCGGTTCCCAGGACGGCTGTGTGGGCGGGCTCAGCAGAGGAGCCTGGCAAACACGGGGCGTGGGCTCTTTCTTTCTCGCTCCTTTAGCCTCCCGCCAAGCTTTTGCCATCATCCAGAAATCGCGGGGCCAACCCTTGGACGTGACTTCGCGCCACTTGCCCCAGCTCTCTCTGCCTCCTCTGCTCTGCAGCCCCTTCCTCCCAAATCTGCCTCTCTTCCCAACAGATGTCCTTTAGGAGGCCCTCCTGCTAACCCCAGAGTGAGCTCTCTTACTGGCTGAACCCCCCCTTACCGTTGTGCTGACTTGTCAGCAAACGCGCCCTGAGCCCCCGCTCTGTGCCCATCCTGGTTCCCGGGAGGCTGCGGTGAGCAGGGCGGACAAGCTGGGCCTTCGTGGCGTGTGCGTTCTGATGGGGAGACGTGCAGCGATCAGCACCTCCTTTGATCAAAGACTGGCTGAGAAGGGTGGAAGGGATCCTTCTGGATGATGGGTGACGACACTGGCTGGGGAAGGCAGGCTGCAGGGAGAGGAGCTGTTTTGAGCAGACACTTCCGTGGGCTGGAGAGGGTGCTCCAGGAGGGCCATCCAGCAAGTGCAAAAGCCCTAAAACTGGGAGTAAGTTCGGCCTATACCAGGGGCAGCGAGATAACCAGTGTGGCTGGAGCAAGGCGTGTGGTGGCCAGTGGTAGAGAATGAGTTCAGAGGGAGAGGCAGGGGCCCCTCATGCGGGGCCTCTAGGGCTAAGGAGCACACACTTTATCCTAACTGTGAGATTTTACTCTAATTGCTTATTTAATTGGCTTCCCTGCCAGACTGTAAGCTCCCTGCAGGCAGGGACTATGCCTTATTCATTATTGCGTGTAGAACACACGTGAGCATGTGTCCAGTGAAGGTAGGAAAGCCCACGCAGGGATGCGACCTCCCCAGAAGTGCAGCAGAGCATCCCTCCACCTCCTGACTTACCCTGCGGGAGTGTGCAAGAAATCCAGCTAGCTTTCAAGAGTCCCTCAACAAATACCCCTTCTGTCCTCCCGCTGCCCCAGGGGGAAAAAGAAAATCCCCCATAGTTAACCACCAAGCAATGGAAATTCTTCCCCCACCAACCCCACCCAAGATGAAGACCAAAGGATGATCAATCCAAATTCCTGCAGAGCCCAGGAAGATCTGAGGGAGAGTAAATATTTCCGTGTATTTGGACTGAGTCATTGGGGTGGGGGAGGGGGAGACTTCCTCAGGCTAGAATATTTTAATTTATCTCCCCCTGGAGTGTCTTTGTCAAGGCTAAAATTCTTAAGTGACTGGATTTACTATCTTGCTAACTGTGCCCATTTTGACTTAGTGGGTGTTTATGTAACTGAAGGCTTACTGGGTCTCGTAAAAGCACCTAAGGACATAAAATGTTGGTAAAATTTTTTTTTTTTTAAAAGAACTGGTTCATAGAGTAAAAAAAATAAAAAATAAAAGAACCTTAATAAGCATATTTATAGAGTATTTGTTTTGATGAAGAACCTCTAATGGAAACACCAGGCGCCAGGGAAGTCAGCCGTGGCTGGATGTGCGAGCGTCGGGAGAGGCCCGGTCACTCTCAGGTTAGTGACAGGCGCTTGGTGGGGCAGCGAGGAGCCCTGACAGCTGCCACCGCCACCTCTCTCCCAAGTGATGCTCGGGGACTTTGGATGTTGTATAACCTGTCCAGTGGTATCAAGTACGGACTCTACCCTCGATAAGCTTCCAATTACTAAAAACAAACATTTCTAATGCTTATGTTAGCTGGAGAGAAATCAATTGAAGAAGGATCAGCATCGGTTTTAATTTTTTTGTTTGTCTTTTTTTCTTTTTTTAAGATTTTTATTTATTTATTTATGAGAGAGAGAGAGAGAGAGAGGCAGAGACATAGGAGGAGGGAGAAGCAGGCTCCATGCCGGGAGCCTGACGTGGGACTCGATCCCGGGACTCCAGGATCACGCCCTGGGCCAAAGGCAGGCGCTAAACCGCTGAGCCACCCAGGGATCCCGTTTGTCTTTTTTTTTTTTTTTAATTATTTTTTATTGGAGTTCAATTTGCCAACATATAGCTTAACACCCAGTGCTCATCCCATCAAGTGCCCCCCTCAGTGCCCGTCACCCAGTCACCCCCACCTCCCACCCACCTCCCCTTCCACCACCCCTAGTCCATTTCCCAGAGTTAGGAGTCTCTCATGTTCTGTCTCCCTCTCTGATATTTCCCACTCATTTTTTCTCCTTTCCCCTTTATTCCCTTTCACTATTTTTTATATTCCCCAAATGAATGAGACCATATAATGTTTGTCCTTCTCCGATTGACTCATTTCACTCAGCATAATACCCTCCAGGTCCCTCCACGTCAAAGCAAATGGTGGGTATTTGTCGTTTCTAATGGCTGAGGAGTATTCCATTGTGCACATAGACCACATCTTCTTTATCTTTTAAGACCCTTAGTCCACCCACAACATCTGTCCAAAAGTCACTTAAATTCTAAGGCAAGCAAATAAATGTTAAATTATTCTGTAACCAATATTCTAGTTTTGTATAGTTTGGATACAACAGGAACGGGATCGCGCACCATGCAGGTCCTTCATGTCACAGAAAGTCTTCTGAGTGTATATGTTTGCACGTAGGCGTCCGTATCAGAACTGGAGCCTCATTTTACCAATTGGACAACTGGAGATGTAGAACTGTCTACTTCTCCAGCCCGCTATTTGCCATATCTGGCATTTACTTGCTCGGAGTCCTTGGTCAAGAGTGCCATCCAGAATTACAGCCTTGTGTCCCTACGAGCAAAAATGTGATCTGTGCTATGACCATGTGGTGGAGAGCGTGGTTTCCAGGCACTCACCAAGAGGGGGCACTGGATGGTTTGGATGCTCTACCTTCACCTAGAGAGATTGATTGTTAACTTCTGAGTCAGGTCAGAAGGCGGTGGTTGCAATGATTCCTGCGTCCCATCCAGCAACCCTACCATTACTGGCCAGAGATCTTTTGGGGAATGTCATACGCCATTGTCTCCTTTCATTCTCCTCCTTGTACGGTTCTAGTCCCATTTGCTTCTTAGGTTCTAGAGAAGCCAGTGGGGGGAAGAAAAGCCAACAGAGCAAGGCTCTTTTTGTGACACACAAGTGGAAGTTTTGCTGAATCACCAAGTAGGTTTATATGGTGAGGAGACAGACTTCTGTTGGAAGAGAAGTCAAATACCTCCCTAGGGATTTACACCTTGCATAAAAACCCCACAAATAGGAAGGGGCTGGGTGAAGGTAGAGCTTCCTTTGACAAGTCCTCTAGAGTCAACAGTCATGGCATTTAGGGAAAGGAGGCTAGTCTGTGACCCGTCCTGGAACGTGCTGGATTTTGAGCACCAAATAAAGAAAGGAGGGAGGACTGTGCTTCCAGAGCTCCTTCAGTTGGTGATTTACTGAATTCCCATATTATAACAGGGTTTGGAATGAATCAGATTTGCTGTTGGGATGGTATTTTGTGTTGTAATGACTAAGCAAAATAGCTCAGCAGTTCTTTCCTCTCCAATTATGCATCTGCAAGAGGTCTGTGTGTCTGTGCATGGGAGACGTTAGGAGATGGGGTGTTAGGAAGGAGGGGAGAGCCATTGCACAATCCATTTTCATTTGGTGACCACCTGTGAATCTAGGGATGCAGGCAAGCTGCTCATGGACAGGGCCTGAGGCTCTGAGAGTGGGACTTAGTAAACGGCCATGACAGCAATAGGCGGGGGCCCTTCTGTGGGGGAGTCTTGGGGGGCTCTTTAGATGGTAGAGTGTTTCCCACCAACACCCTGTCTCTGTTTATATGTCTGTCATTTGTTCAAGCACTTTCCCACTTTTTTTTTTTTTTTTTTAATCTGAAATAACTTTGGAATGAGCTGGGAGCCTGCAGAGGGCCCTTTTCAAGGCAAACTACTCAAAAGCGTAAACATGTGTATTTAATGCAAGTTCGGCTCCGTAAACACCAGCCTTCAGGGAGCATCAGGTTGGCTCATAAAAGGAGACGGGTGGAGAAAATGCTCCTAGGGAGAAACTAGAATTGTTTTTCCCGCTAAACCCTTGGAAGGGAAGGACCCAAAGGGAAGAACAAGAGGATCATTGTAGTGTTGAAGGAGGACTTAGATCACAGCCACCATTGGGCTGCAGACGCTTCTTAATTTCAATTAAGGTGTCATTCGTGTCCCCAGGTTTGAGGAGCAGCCTGGGCCTATGCAGGTTACTGTATACGAATTAATGAGAAAAGTGCACCTGTTGTGTGGGTATTTAACTCTTTCTCTGGATAAGAGCTTTCCAAAAATATAAAAGTGTTTTTAATGTGGAACGTCTTTTTTTTTTTTTTTTTTTAATTTATGATAGTCACACACAGAGAGAGAGAGAGGCAGAGGCACAGGCAGAGGGAGAAGCAGGCTTCATGCACCAGGAGCCTGACGTGGGATTCGATCCCAGGTCTCCAGGATCGCGCCCTGGGCCAAAGGCAGGCGCCAAACCACTGCGCCACCCAGGGATCCCTGGAACGTCATTTTGATAGAAAAACACTAAGTGGTCAGGAAAGCTGGCTCATCTTATTTATTAATTCCCGTAACAAGGCCACTTGCTACTTGTGAATTAGCTCCACTTCACAGGTGGAGAAATCCCTCGCTCCGAGGTAAGGCGGCCGCCCACTACACCCCGTCCAGTCGCCAGGCCTGCAGCCGCCATGGCCTGCAGCCGCCATGGCCTGCACACCTCCCTGCTCTGGGCCTCGGGGACCCTGACGGGTTCTCCATGTGCTCCTTCTGCTCCACTGGAGCAAGAAGTCAATGTGGAAGGTCACAACAGGAGTCTTCAAAAACAGCTCCCGATGAGTCAAAACAGCAAAAGTGGCCACAGAGGAAAACGCTGGAGGGTCAGTAGGGTCTTTCCCTTTCCCCCCATCCATCCCCTCTCTGCCCGTCCTCTCTCCCGCTCCGCTCCCTTCTCAGTCCTGTCCCAGCTCTAATGCATATGGCATCATTCCTGTCATCGACAGACTGCCTCTAAGTATTTTTTTTTTTTTTTGCCTCTAAGTATTCTTGATCTCAGTTCTTGTCTTTCCACGGAGGACAGGCTTGATCTATTCCTTTTCTCTCGAAATGGAATAGAGCACCCAGTAGCTAGCTACTCAGATAAATGACAGAGTGAGTCTGTGAGTGACCACGGAGTCACTGGCCAGGTGACCAGGTACCAGCGCCACAGGTGAGTTCACGTTCAATCTTTAATTTGAGGCCAGTGCATCTGGGCCCTTCCTGGATTCCAGAGGGCAGGGAGCCCCTCTCTGGGTTTGGTCTCAGCAGAGCAGCAGGAAGCACACCTGCGGAGAAAACCTGGAATCTGTTTAATCTGGCTCCTTCTGAGCCGGGAAGCATCTCTGGGTCCCCTCCCATGCCATCTCCGTCTGTGTGCCCCGGCCAGTGCTCGCCCTCCCCAGATGAAGAAGGCTCAGGTTCCCTGTGCTCCTGGGGGCCTCTCGCCTGAGACCTTAGCCCCCCTCCACCAGCTTCAGACGGAGACTGTGCCGGGAGACCCTCTCTAGGATCACTGGGGAACCTGGGCATTGGTGCAAACGATGACAGAGACCTCCCCGTGGAATCTAGGTGACTGGCCTTTGTTCTCAGGACGGCGGGGGAGAGCGTCCAGACCAGGCCCCTGGTGGCTGCATCAGCCCCGGGATCTTGGCACGGGCCAGCTCCCTTCTCTGAGCCTCAGCTCTCTCCGACATTAGTGGGGACACAATCTGCCCCACCTCTGGGGATGTCAAGGATAACGCTGAACAGGCTGCGAACATCCTTCAGAATCCTGAAGTGCTGGACTCTGCAAGGTGGTGTTGTGACGATGTCTTCTCAGCTTCCAGAACTGTCTGGTTCAGTGGGAACGAAGGACTGTTCTCATTGTCGTTATGGTCACATGGAGTGTGCCCAACCAAAAAAAAAAAAAAAAGTCAGCTGGTTTAGGAAAGGAAAAAAAAAAAAAAAAATCCATGTATTTTAATACTTTTTATGTGCCAGAGACTGTTCTAGCTGCTTTACATATGTTGCTGCTTTTAATCATCTAAAAACCCTGCAGTATTCATCATGCGTTGTACTGATGATGTGTCTGTTACTCTTATCAACACTGTATCATCAAGAATTGGTGATAACTGTGGGTTGGGGAGCTTGCTTCAGATCCCACAGCCAGATCTCTGAGTTCAGAGCACCAGTCTCCATCTGTCTTCTGATTTCATCTAAGCCTGCACAAGAGTGAGCATCAACTGATGCCATAGTACATAAGCGACAGGTGACACAGAGTAATGTGTTCGGCTTTGAAATTAAATGAAGTACACACGTCTTGCCCTTTTTACCTGGCTTGGCCTTGCTCTGCCTTAGCTTTTCTCTCCTAGCTAGGGCCTAGGATGTGGGTCAGCAGATAAGACATCTGTCCTTGTGGAGAGTTTGCCCCTGGAGACGCCTGGTTCCCGTGGAGGAGACGGCCTCCAGACCATCCTGGCTTTTCTGTCACAAGGCCTGGGTATGAGCTCTAGGTCTGCCTGGGCCTGGCCCTGTGAGCTTGCACAGGCCACTCACCCGAGCGCGCCCTGGCCTCTCCGTCAGGAGCCTGGAGTCGTGGGATTGGGACTGCGGCTTCAGGATTCTAGTTAGGGCTGCTGTTCTCAGGCCTCTTACGGAAAACTACTTGCCCCCAAACTGAGATCCTTACTGGCTCTGTAATAATCCTGGTGCCGAGTGTGTGTAGGGAGGGTTGGTCGGTGTCTCACCCTGTGAAGGATTTGCGGTGTTTGAGTGCTAGGGATGACTCAGCCATTCACTAGCCTGGATTCAGTCACGCTGGTCCCATGTGACCACCGGCTGTAGGTCTGAGGCCAAGTTCATTCTGCACGCTTACTCCCAGTCACTTCCCTTTGCCCTCCTTGCAGGCTGAGGCCTGGGGAAGACAGAGCAGGTCTGGGGCGGCGGTGCCATGAGACGCAATGTCTCCCAGGCCGGGCGCCCACTCATCTGTCTCCCGGACGGGGTGCAGCCAGGTTGTTCTCAAATCATTTTACCTGTATCTCAGGAGAGTTTGAAGCAATACATTTGTATTCCTAACAATATTTGCCACGGGTCATGTAAAAAAAAAAAAAAAAACAAAAACCACAAAAAACCCCAGTCTGCGATCCTTGGGTGAGGGCCCCATCTCTGTTCCCTTGGAGCTGAAAACCCCAAAATTATGAAGCCCAGGTGGGTAGGTGGGAATCAGTGCCTGTGTCAGCTTCACACCGCAGATCTGGTTGGTGCCGAGGGGTCCTACCGAGTATGTTCACACGTTAGCTCTTTGAAACCCCCGGAGTCCTGAGATTATACTGTTGGGACCCTAAACACAGATGAGGCAGTTGAGCTTCGGGGAGCAGCAGTGACCAGGAGGCCCGGCCCCGGCCCTGCGTTTCCTGTGGCCGGCGGAGGACCGGGAGCTGCTGCGTGCGAGGGGGCGCCCAGGCCGCAGATAGGCCTTTCGTCCCCACGGGCTGCGCCCCATAGGGTGCAGGCCAGGAAACCTGGGGGGGCGAACACCTGAGAGAGGGGAGGGGCCCTGGAGGGGCCGCCAGGGGCTCGAAGCGGTTTCTGATGCTCCCATAGCACGTAGGAATGCCCGTCTACACGGACCTCTGAAACAGGGCACTGGCTGCGGCAACAGAGGAGCACGAATCGGGGGGAATCTAGACAGGCAAAAATATTTTGTTCTCAAGCCTCCGTCGGTGCAGGACAGGAAATTCCTCAACTCTCCGGAGGCAGCCTACTTTCCCGGCCACTGCAGTCCAGGCAGAGAAAGGAGATCTCTGCACTTCCAGGACGCGGCCTCCCCGAGCCCACTCCTGGGGCCTCGGGTCAAGGGCAAACCTGCCTGGCTGCCCCTCTGGCAAAGGCAGCAGTGCTGGGGTCTGGGGCGGAGGAAGAAGTTGGGGCTGATCCTCTGGTCCCAGACAGTAGGGATCCCCTGCCTCGACCGCCCTTGTGCCCCAGGTCCGTGCCCTTCACAATGCACCTGCCTTGGAGGAGGGTTCCCTCCAGCATCCTGAGCTTTCTCAGCCCCTCCCATCCTCATTCCAGAGGCTGCCCTGGGAGAGCTCTGCGGTGGGCCCTATTTTTTTTTTTTTTTTTTTTTTAAGTACCAAAAGATAGAAATTCAGTGGCAAATTTGGAGTTGGATCTTTCTCCGGTATATAAAGCACCATGGAGATGTATCCGCATGGCTCTAGGCCTTCTGCAAATCTGGTATATATGGCCTTTGCTAATAAGAACCCAAGATACCAGAGCCCCTTTCCCCAAAACTTAGAGTTTAAGTCACAGATACCATAGCCCTCTCCCTCCCTACTCCTGCTTCTGCCAAAACACAAAATGAAAAGGCTACAGAATGATTGAAGAAGGCCAAAGCCGCCTGGCTCACAGGGTAAAGGGCAGGATCAGAGACTGGGCAGCCACGAGCTCCTCCTGCACCAGGGCTGTCCTGCGCGGACACTGACACTGGCTCAGCCACTTTTGCTGCCCCTTCCCCCCCAGCTCACAGGAGGCAGGTCAGAGCCCAGCTTGGGGAGCAGCCCAAGAATATCAGCCTGTTTGTGACCCCATCTCCCTGGAGAACTGAAACGGGGGTGAGGGGGCCAGCCCTGAACCCAGAGAGTTGTTCTAGTTTTGTCTTTGACTAGCTGGTGTACTTCTTCCCTCCCTCGGAGACTTTCTTTCCCCAGTTTTTTTTTTTAAAGATAATATTGATGTACATATATTCATGGTGTTTAATTTGAAAACTTCGCCCAATTTTAAGAAATGAACATCTTCATCAACTCCAAATGCTTCCTTATGTCCCTTCACAGTCCTTCCCCGTAAGCCCCAGGCAACCACGGATCTGCTTGCTATCCCTCTAATTTGCCTTTTCTGAAATTTTATATAAATGGAATCATCCAGTATGTACTCTTTCTTTGGCTTCTTTTATTCAGTGCCATTTTTGTGAGGTTTGTCTGTTGTTGTGTCTCGTTAGTCTGTTTCTTTTTATTGCTGAGCAGGATCCCATTGCATAAATATAGCACAGTCTTTTTATCCACTCACTTGTTGATGGCCATTTGGGTTGTTTCCAGTTTGGGATCGTTAGGAATAAGGCTGCTATGAATGTTTGCCTACAAGTCTTTGTCTGGTTATGTGCTTTCATTTCTCCTGTGTAAATACCCAGGGGTAGAATGACTCGTATGGTAAATGCATGTTTAACTTTTTAAGAGACTGCCAAGCTGTTTTCACAAGGGTCTGTAAGCAAGCATGGTGCGGCGGTGTGTGAGGGGTCCCGGCGCTCCACATCTCGCCAACCCCAGGGCTTGGGACGGCTGGTCTCTTCCATTCGAGTCACTCTCATAAGTGTAGTGGCTTTGGCTTCCTTGAGGTGCTTAAGATCTCATGGGATGGCGATAGAGCATCACACAGCCATAGAAGGTGACAAGGAAGCTCTTCACTTCTGTTTTATGAGAGGCAGCGAGGCATATTGTTAAATGAAAAATTAAATGAAAAACTAAGCCATCAGTCAGTGTGTGTAGTGTGCTATCATTTCTTTAAGAGAAGAAAACGCAAGAGTACACCTATCTGCTTGTGTGTGTGTTATGTACATAGACCATCGATGGCAAGATGAACAAGAAACTGAATATTGATGGCCTCTGGGGAGAGGTGCCCTGATGGCCAGAGGTCAGGGGTGGAAGGAAGACTATATAAATACTTTTTGGTGCTTTTAAAATTTTGTGCCATGTGAGCGGACCACTAATTGAAAAAAGGTAGGTGAACTTAAAGAAAAAACAAAACAAAACCCAAAATCTCCTAAGATGCCAGGCATTGAAGTTCTCCTGAAGAACCAGAGCCTACATTGGGTTTGGCCCTGCAGAGGCCCCACCTTTCCCTGCTCCCAGGCAGGAGCACTGGCATGCCAAGCAGAGAAACGGGCTCGCCTCGCTCCTGGCGATGTCTGGCACCTCCCCACACGCCTCACCTGTCAGCAGCTGGTCTCTGGCCGGAGCCTGAGCCTGAGCCTCAACATAGTAGTATGCCGAGCAGTCATTTAGTCTGTGTTTGTCGAATGAATAAATGACTATTCACCCCACATTCTGTTGTCTGCCACCCAGAAAAGAAGAGCGACAGGAAGAGTGGGTATCTTCTGCGCACAGCTCCCGGCAAGCCCGTCGCACCCCTCTTCCTGCAGGGCCTCTCTGACCTCAAAGTCATGGACGGAAGCCAGGTCACCATGACAGTCCAGGTGTCAGGTCTGTGTCTGCATCTCTCCTTGGGGTATATGTAAAAACGGGCATGGTTGCAGTGTGGGCGTTGCACCCCCATATCCCACTCAGATCATCGACCCACCAGAAAGTCTGCACGGGACAGTCCGTGGACCCAAAGAAGTGGAGCCTGCTGGTCCCTCCTTTCTGCTTCCCCTGGGCAGGATTCTCTGGAGCCAAGGTCAATTCATGGTGGTCCAGAGGAAGAAGATGCCCACAGCTAGAGGGCTGGGGACTGGTGGGGAAACACAGCGGGGCCTGTGTAGCTGGAAGGTTGTGAACACTGGTGCAAAACCAGCTGATGTGAGAACTGCCCGTCCTTGGAAGAGACTCTGTTGCTCTATTAAGATTAAGGTGAGAAGATAGAAAGAGGTCCTCCTAAAACCAGGGCAGGGTGACAAGAGCTTGGGACCAGCAGCCCAGTGTGAGCTGTCACAGCTCCTAGCGGCCGGGGAGGGAAGTTCAGGCCCTCTGCTGGCACAGACTTGCTCGATGGGCTTGTGCCCAAGCATATCCAGACCATTGCTGACCAGTTCATTGCTGACCACTGTCCGTTCCCCTGACAGCCCGGAGGCCACTCTCCTGGGTTTTAGTTCTTCTTGAGCTGCAGAAGTAATAAAGATGAGCTGTGGGAGAGCCGATGGGATCCCCCTTTCAGGGATCACCATGCACCTGCCCCCAGATCAGAGGCTCTCTGCTCCCTCCTGGCCTCCACACCGCTGCTGGCTAACCCAGCAGGACAGACCCACTCTCTCTCCTTGAGAGAGCCTGACACCGCACAGCCTCCCTCGGCAACCGCTCCCGCTCCCGGGGCCTTGCTCCTCGGAGGGGCAGAGCACAGTGTTGCTGCAGGGACAGACCCTCATGGATGGCCATTGTTTTATGCCCCACCAAACTGCTCGAGAATCTACCCAGGAAAGTCGGCCAGTAAGACCTGGAAATGCTATCCACCCTGAGCTGGGTTTGGAAACTACGTGAGCTCGTGCCCATCTCTCACCCTCAGACCCAGCCTTTGTATGGTAGCAAAATGAAATGCTGATTTTTCCTTCTGGTGAAAATCGACAGAGGAGTTACTGCAAAGCCACCATGGCATTGCCTGGGGATGCATGCACTGCGTGTGGGGCGGCGCAGAGCAGGAAATGCATTTGCTTCACACCCAGGGAGCCACGTGTGTGGCTTCAACACTGCCCCCCCCCCCCCCCCCCCGCCGCCGCCCAGGGTTACCAAGTAGTTTGAATTCTGATTTTTTTTGCTTCGATCTTTTCTAGTTTCTGCAAATCTGTTGTTAAATAATTACAATGAATATTCATTGAGCACTTTCCACATGCCAGATGCTATTCTAATCTGCTAAAGATTTTATTTATCTATTTTTGGAGAGAGAGAGAGAAGAGGAGAGCAGAGAGAGAGGGAGAGTTCCAAACAGACCCGTGTTGAGCGTGGAGCCCAGTGTGGGGCTCAATCTCATGACCTGAGCTGAAATCAAGAGTCAGACACTTCACCGACTGAGCCACCCAGGCGGCCCTCTCATCTGCTGTTCTAGTGGGCTGCTCCGGGGGACTGTATTGATTTATTCAATCCTCCCAACAAACCTGGGAAGATGTGATTAGAAGGTTTTGTGGATGGGGAAACTGAGACATAGGAAAGTTAGTATTTGGTGCAGTGGGCAAAGTTGCCACGTGACCCAGGAAAGCAGCTCCCTGACCAGTCTGCCCGCCCTGTCTCCCCAACCAGGGAATCCGCCCCCCGAGGTCATCTGGCTTCACAACGGGAATGAGATCCAGGAGTCAGAGGACTTCCACTTTGAACAGAGAGGCACTCAGCACAGCCTTTGTATCCAGGAAGTGTTCCCAGAGGACACAGGCACTTACACCTGCGAAGCCTGGAACAGTGCTGGAGAGGTCCGCACCCAGGCGGTACTGATGGTGCAAGGTGAGGCCGCCACCGGGCCGACCGGGGTAGGGACTGGCGGGGGCAGGAAATAACATGCTGCTAGAGCAGTCTCCCCAGAAGCAGTTTGGAGGTGAGGAAAGCACCTGAGCTTCCTTCGTTTCCCCCACGGTCCCTGTGCTCCCTTGGTCCCATTCCAGCCCCAGAGGCCAGCTTCCCACCTCCGTTTCAGGCTCTGGCTGAGTGGAGGCACCATTCCCTGCCTTCCAAAGTCCCTGCCTTGTCTGGGTCATTGGTGACAAGCTGCATAGAGTGCTGGGAGAGAAACCTTATGATGCACTTGATAATTAGGCAGTGACAGCTTTTTTCCCCCCCTTTATTGAAACCTGGTTAACACACGATATTACTTTGACACAGTGATCACTTTTGAGGTGAGCTGTAGCCTGTTAGGGTCCTCGCCTTTAGAGAACCTATATTTAAGAAGAGAGACCAGGTCAGGACACATAAAGCAAGCGACAGCTCTCAATTATACTCATCTCATTGTAGATCTCTAGCACCTGGCCCAGTGCGCCTGGACCTTCCGGGCTACCTGTCCCTACTTTGGGTGTACACATTCATGTCGATATTATCCTCAGAGAATATAACCCAGACAGATTCGCCTTGGGAAGGATGTGCTGTAACTGCATATTCCAGTAAACGTGATTTCTGGACAAGCTGTTATTTGGGTAACTTGTAGTCTTTGACCCTTACCACCATGGAGAGCTTAGTGGACCCTGTCTGCTGAAAGGCCTTCCTCTAATCCAACCCTCTGCCGACTTCCAGAGCCCCAGGATGGCACCCAGCCCTGGTTCATCAGCAAGCCCCGCTCACTGACTGCCTCCCTGGGCCAGACTGTCCTCATCTCCTGTGCCATCGCTGGGGACCCCTTCCCCACTGTGCACTGGCTGCGAGATGGCAAAGCCCTCTCCAAAGACTCCGGCCACTTCGAGGTGCTACAGAACGAGGACGTGTTCACCCTGGTTCTAAAGAATGTGCAGCCCTGGCACGCCGGCCAGTACGAGATCCAGCTCAAGTGAGTCTGCGTGTCCTGCTGACCTCCTTTTACCCACTACCCCACAAATTCCTACCACCTGTCAAAATTCCCACCAGGGACTAGGAAGCCAGCAGAAACACAAAATAACGTGCAGCTGGGTTTCAAGGTAAAGAAAGGGCAGGGTTGGTGCTGCCAACGAGCTTTTGTCTCTCCTGCTTATATGCAAAGGTGTTCATTGAGCTCCTGAGCTTGGTTCCCCAGAGTCCTCTGTCTTATTACATCCTGGCTTTTGTGCCCCTGTTGTTTGGTGTGTGGAGAACATGAAGGAGGGAAGAATGGATTAAAATTGGAAAAGCAGGGGCACCTGGGTGGCTCAGTGGTTAAGCATCTGCCTTTGACTCAGGTAGTAATCCCAGGGTCCTGGGATCGAGTCCCGCATCAGGCTCACCACAGGGAGCCTGCTTCCCCCTCTGCCTGTGTCTCTGCCTCTCTCTCTCTCTCTCTCTCTGTGTGTGTGTGTGTGTGTCTCTCATGAGTAAATGAATAAAATCTTTTTAAAAAATTGGAAAAGCAGCAAGATCGAGGGAATGTATTACTTACCTATTGCTGTGTAACAAATGTCCCCAAAACTGAACAGCTTAGAACAGCAGTTGCCATCTCACAGTTTCTTTGGGTTGGGAATATGATGCAGCTTTGCCGAATGATTTTTACAGTGAGGATGTTGGCAGGGACTGTAGCCTCTGAAGGCTTGGCTGGGGCTGGAGGATCCACTTCTAAGATGGTTCACTCACAGGGCTGTTGACTGGAAGCCTCAGCTCCTTGCCACGCGGACGTCTCCCTAGAGCTGCTTGAGTGTCTTCGTGACATGGCAGCTGGCTTCCACAGACCTAATGTCTTTTGTGATCTACCCTGGAGGTCACACGCTATTACTTCTGCTACATTCTGTTTGTTGGAAGTAAGTCACTAAGGCCAATTAGGATCCATCTCTTGGAGAGAGAAGTGTCAAAGAATTTGTAGACATTTAAAACCACTGCAGAAGGTTAACTACGCCCGTTCCTTTTTTTTTTTTTTTTTCCTCCTGTTTATGGTTTTCCTAGGTAATGTGGAAAGGTGAGCTCTGGGAAGGCACACTGCTTCGTTTCCAGTACCTGGAACGGTGCCTGCCCGGAGTCAGCATCGAGTGTTTGTTAAATGAAAGTGATCCAGAAATGTTCTTCTACCTTTAAAATGCTCTAAGTCTTAGTCTTAGAGTTCTATGGCCAGCCCTGGGTTGATGGAGACAGGACACCAGCCCCTAGGGTTGATGTAAGCACTGAAGGAGAGCAGTTGTCTGCAACCCGCTAACAGGAGAGTGTGTCACGTGCCAAAGATGTTTCGAGCTGTCCTGGCTCAGGTGCCTGGGCACTTTGCAAGGGGCTTGCTCTCCTGGATAAATCATTTCCCTGTACTGAGCACATCATGTTCAAGGCTCTGAGCTACATGCCAGAGCCACTGCCATGACTGAGCACTGTTCCTATAATAATAACAAACCCCAGTGCGTGCCCCACCACTTGGGTCCTTTCTGGCCAAGTGCTTTATGCATATACCAGTTATGTTTTGCTGCATAACAAACAGCTCAAATACTTAGTGGCTTTATATATATTAAAAAAAAAAAAAGAGCCATTTGTTATTTCTTGAGATTTGTTGGGAAGTTCTGCTTGGCTGAGTGAGGCTTAGCAGATCTCAGCTGAGCTAATGCATGTCTGTAGTCGGCTGTGGCGATGGTCTGTGGGCTGGCTGGTCCTCCGCTACCATCAGCAGTATGCACAGAACACGCCAGCAGCCTTTGCCTTACATCCAAACCAGGTATTATCAGGAAGGCAAATCTGCCTCCAGCCTAGATACAAGATACACTCTTCCTCCCCTAGGCCAGTACAAATAATAGAAACTGATGACACGGGAGACGAGAGCCTGTCTGCCTGGAAGGAGTAGTGCTGGGGGACAGTCCTCACAGTCATCGAGCCAAACACCCAAAAGGGATAATTATGCTCCATGTGTGATGTCGAGGACAATAGGGTTTAGCAAATGAGTAAAGGCCTTGGCCGTTGGGGGCACGTTGAAGAGGCCAAGCAGGAGAGGGTAGGGAAGAGCAAAGCAAGGGCTGTGGGAAGTCGGCCAGGCCGGAGTGGACGTCGGCAGGCAGACTGTCTGGGCCCAGCTGGGGACAGTCATAAAACTTACACTGTCCCAGCTGGAAGGGACTTCAGAAGTTATCAAGACGACTCATCGTTCAATAACAGGGGAAACTGAGGTCTCGGGGTCACGGATTTGCTCGTGACCACCCAAAAGCAAGTAGCAGAGCCCAGATTGGAACCCTCATCTCTGTCTTTTCATCGGCTTCTCTCCCATTCCGTGTTTCTCCCAAGTGCGTGGGAACTCGGGGAATCCGGGAGGTTGCGCTGGCCTCCCCGTCCACGCAGCTCTCGTCCCTGACCCCTCTCCAAAGTCCAGCCTTTTCATTCCTTTGGGTAGCTGGTGCCCTGGCCTTGGCTTTGTCCCCAGCCGAGGAGCAAGTCAGTGGAAAGTTCTCCTGGGGAGGACGTGCCAGGTCTGCCAGGGGCCCCGTTCCCCTCCTGACAGAAATCAGACCTAGACTCAGCACAGAATGCCTTTCAAGGAGGGAGCTGGGGTAGCTGGGAGGAAGGGGGGGTGGGTGGTGCAGCAGGTCCCGTCTGTCCCTGCTACGGCTGTGGGTAGGTGCAGCTGGATGCCCTAGCTCTTGTCTCCTGGTCTAAAAGGAAATGTCATCAGAAAGTCAGTTCAAAATTCCAGCTAAAATATTTGAAAGTTTGGGACTTGCCAGGAAATTAGTTCTTTAAACTAATTTTGCGTGTGAAAACCCATTCCAGAGGAGGGAGATTCAGAGTGGGACAGACTCTGAAGCTTTGTAACCAGAGTGGGCTTCTTATTCAGGGCTTGGGAGGTGGGAGCAGAGAGTTTTGTTAGTTTGTAAAAGGTGCAGCCTATGGGGTCATAGTCCAGGCCTCTTTGGCAGCACCTGGGCTGGGTGTGGGGCCTCATCCTCAGCCCCAGGCCTTGCTTTGTAACCGAGGATGTAGATACAGATACCGATGGCCTCGAGGCGGGCTGGCGGGTTAGATGATCTGGTGTGTGGGTCCAAAGTCCAAGCCTTTCTGACCTTTGTAGGCTCTCAATGAACTCATGATCTGCCCTAAAGGCCCAACAGAGGTTTAAGTTTATGGCAGCAGAATTGATGACCCCCCAGATCACCCCGAGGGATGATCCAGTTACTGGGCCCACCACGGTATCCCAAGTTCTCCACCTCTGCCCCTCAGACTTCCCTAGGTGCCGCAGGTTGAGGCCTGGGGATGGGTCAAACAGCAAGCCACCTGTGCTCCCTCCTTTAGGGCAGGTGATGGAAGACAGCAGAGTCCCCTACCTGCTTCCCCACGGGGAGCTAGAGCTTACTCCAGCTCAGGGGACGGGGCGCCTCACCATTTAAAGCCTCTGAAGGGTTTGGTTGGGGTAAAGCATGGCCGTCTGGTCAGTGTCTGCTCCTGATTTTTGCACCTGAGCTGTGTTGTACCTGTAGCAGGAGGAAACTCAGCTGAGGCAATGTTGGAAAGCACTACTGGGAAAACACAGCCCTTGGCCTCCTGGCCTCCTGCCCTCCTGCTCGTCACCCTGTGCTGGAAAGAATAGCGAGGAAAGAATGGCCTGATACTGGCCAGCAGTCTGACATAAGTAGGGTGCCAGGGAGCTGGGCCTCACCTGCAAATGACCTTCCGTGTTTATTCTGCAAGTTGACCCAAAGCCCCGTGAGCCCTCTGTGCTGAGCGCTTGGGATGTCCCGAGGGGCTCTTAACCTTCCAGGGCCGGGCGCTAAGGAGGCACCTGACTGCTGCTCGTTGAGCAAAGGGACACCCACGGCGCTTAAACTGCCGAGACACCAGGCTCCCTGAGCCTTCAGTCTCTGCCCCCTGAGAGCCTGCGCCTTGACCGAGGCGGCCAGGAGGGGACCCCAACAGATGGCAGGAGGGTTGGAGGACAGCACAGAGCAACCTCTCCTTGTTTCAAACGGGTCTCCGTGCCTGGGAGTGAGCAGCACCCCCCAGCCCCCCTGCAAACCACCTACCAAGCCATGGACCTCCAGTGTCTGATGCGGACCCGGCCCTGCACAGGGAGGGCAGCCAGGCAAGCAAGGCGGACGCCCACATACGTCAGCAGGGCTGCGTGAACACATGCTCGGGTGTCTGTCCACGTGGGGGTGGCCGTGCTTGTGCACTTGTATCTGGACCTGCAGATGCAGATGCCCGCCAGGTAAGGTCCCGCATGTGTGTGTATCCATGCGTGTGGTCGATCTGCATTCACACAGAGACCTGCACACACACACACACACACACACCCCACGGTAGATTGGTACTGACGAGCAGGGCAGGGCAGGTCGGGAAGGTTAGGGTCCCGATTCAGGTAGGCCTGGGTGCCAGCCCCTTTTTCTGCCGGTTGCCTCTGCGAGTGAAGGCGAGTTGTTTAACCTTTATGAGCCTTATGTTCCTGATAACAACGGTGCTGGCTTCACAGAGAAGTCGTGAGGTGAGGGGAGATGGGTCCTGCGAGGGACCCGTCGCAGAGCTTGGCGCATCTGGGGGAGGACCTGGGCACACGTAGGCCCTGAAGTGCTGGTAAGATGGCCTTGTGGGGCGATGAGGGGGAGGCCTGGGAGCCCCGCGCTGCCCCAGACGAACTCCTGACCTCCTGGCGCCTTCCTTACCTTTACGGTGGGCCCAATAGTGCTGCGTACCTCAGTGGGGTGCTGTAGGCACAGGTGACGGACGTGAGTGGAAGGCGGAGCAAGAGTCCCCGTGGCTCTCAGCCCTGCCCTCACCCGTCCCTGTACTGAGCACGGCCCTGACCCCCCCCCCCCGCCCCCCCAGCAGCCTTGGCTGCTCAGAACCGCTTGCAGAGGGCAGAGGGCAGCCGTGCGGGCTCAGAGTCCCGCTGCCCAAGGCCCCTACAGCCCCCTCCCCTCCCCGGGCACAGGGGGCCTCAGCTGGCCACGCACCGCTGGGACACTGACGTTTTATTAACGTTTTAACAGTGGGTTGAAGAGTCCAGAGCTCTCCCCACCTGAAGAAAGGAGAGAAGGGGTCACCCATGCAGGAAGACACCTGTTTGATTTTTAATCCAGGAAGTTCTGATCTGAGGGCAGTAGCTGATGGGTGGGGATTGGAAGGTGTTTTTGATTTGGTGAGCAGGAGGGAGAGGGGGAGGTGGCAGCTGGGGGGCGGGGGGGGGGGGGGATCCGGCCCGTGCAGAGAGGACGCAACCACCCCTGTATTGAAGGTGTGCGGAGCCAGACTCAGGGTCACGCCCAGGGCTGTGCAGGCTCCATGGAGCAGCTCCATCACACCCTGGGGGGCTTGGACTTCAGTGCGGAGTGATTGTATTTAGACTGAGTGATTGAGTTGTTTTTGTAACGTACTTAGAGAAAAGTATTCCTACTTCTGGATGTCTGTCCAAGCTGTTGTGCTGAAGATTTCCCCCTCCCCTTTTCATACAAAAGCTGAGGATAAAAAGGGAGACCAAAGTGGGGCAGATTTAGGGCCTGCCCTAAATCTAGGTCTTGTGTGGGTGTTCAGGGTCACCGCTAAGCCCGTAGCCCCCTCTTCCCTGGAGCCAGCCAGCCAGCCAGCCTCTGGCGGCCAAGTTCCTGCTTGCCCTGCCTTCCTCACAGCCCTAGACCGAGCAGGCCCTTGGCTCAGAGAGCCTCCCGAGCTGTATTGATCTCTCAAATTCTTCAGGAACCGGGTTGGCGAATGCAGTTGCCAGGTGTCCCTGATGCTACAGAGCAGCCCCACCGGAGCCCCTCTGCGGTGAGTGCCCCCAGGAGGTGCGTGGCGGGGCCCCAGGCCACCACCCACCCACTCTCCTCCTGGCCCCTGCAGGCCCAGCCCAGCGGCCCCAGATTATTTGTATCCTCCAGCTGAGGCTGCTGAGCCAAGAGAGGGAGATTGGAAGGGGGATGAGGGAGGGAGAGCTGGGGAGGAGAGGGGGGTGAATTATTATTTTTTTTTTGCACACACCCTTATAAGGCTACTGAAGTCATTACCGATGTAACAAACCAAGTAAGCAAGCAAGAGCCTCTCACCAACGTTCCCTTCTATAAACACAGCCCGGTCAGCCCCAGCCTCCCCTTCCCCCTCCCCTCTACCCTCCCTCCCTCAGGGATTTGCTCTCCCCTGACGTTTCTTTCTTACCCGGCCCCTTTTCCTCTTGCTACTCTCCTTTTTCCCTTCACTGGTTGCAGGGGGAGGGAGCCTGCCAGCTGCGAGGGCCTCTGCAGCCGGGGAGCCGGCGCTGATGGTGGTGGCGGTGACTGCTATGGGACCCTGAGGCCTGGCCGGCCAGCGAGAGGACAGGGTTGGCCAGAGGAGGAGGACGACGGCGAGGACGTGCGGGGGGTGCTGAAGAGGCGCGTGGAGACCCGGCAACATACTGAGGAGGCCATCCGCCAGCAGCAGGTGGAACAGCTGGACTTCCGTGACCTCCTGGGGAAGAAGGTGAGTACCAAGACCGTGTCAGAAGAAGACCTGAAGGAGATCCCAGCGGAGCAGATGGATTTCCGCGCCAACCTGCAGCGGCAAGTGAAGCCAAAGACTGTGTCAGAGGAAGAGAGGAAGGTGCATAGCCCTCAGCAGGTCGACTTCCGCTCGGTCCTGGCCAAAAAGGGGACTCCTAAGACCCCGGTGCCTGAGAAGGCACCTCTTCCCAAACCCGCCACCCCAGATTTCCGCTCCGTGTTAGGTAGCAAGAAAAAATTACCAGCCGAGAATGGTAGCAACAACGCTGAGGCCTTGAATGCCAAGGCAGCAGAAAGTCCCAAGGCTGTGAGCAATGCCCAGCCTTTAGGGTCCCTGAAACCTTTGGGCAATGCCAAGCCTGCTGAGACTCTAAAACCTGTGGGCAACATCAGGCCTGCTGAGACGCTGAAACCCATAGGCAACGCCAAACCTGCTGAGACCCTGAAACCCATGGGCAACGCCAAGCCTGCTGAGACGCTAAAACCCATAGGCAATGCCAAGCTTGCTGAGACCCCGAAACCCATGGGCAATGCCAAGCCTGCTGAGACCCTGAAACCCCTGGGCAACGCCAAGCCTGCTGAGACGCTGAAACCCATAAGCAACGCCAAGCCTGCTGAACCTCTGAAACCTGTGGGCAACGCCAAGCCTGCTGAGACCCCAAAACCCATAGGTAATGCCAAGCCTGCTGAGATCCTAAAACCAGCTGGGAAGGAAGAACTCAAGAAGGAGGTTAAGAATGACGTGAACTGCAAGAGGGCACAGGCAGGAGCCACAGATAATGAAAAAAGATCAGAGAACCAAGGGACAGCCCCAGCCTTCAAGGAGAAGCTGCAAGATGTCCATGTGACAGAGGGTGAGAAGCTGCTACTCCAGTGTCAGGTGTCGTCTGACCCTCCAGCCACCATCACCTGGATGCTCAATGGAAAGACACTCAAGACCACCAAGTTCATCATCCTCTCCCAAGAAGGTAACAGGGCGAGGGCCGGGAAGAAGGGGGCTCCATCAGGGCCACTGGGGGCTCCTGGAGGCTTTGGTTTGTTAACTGCCACTCACAGCCCAGAGTTGGGCTGGAATGCCCAGCCTCTGTGCCCCCTCCCTGACAGAGGGCTGTTCTGCTCAGGGCCCTTGGGCACACACTCCATCACTGGGCGGTGAGAGGTGGGCATCTGATCCTCTGGCACCCGCCCGGGTCTCGGCATCTGTCTGGCAGAGGTGCTTCATGGCAGCCCCAGCCACGGTTCCTCAGAGCAAACCTTGGGCCTGAGCTAGTGCTGCACAGCTCTGACATGGAGAGGGCTCTGTTCGCAGGCGTGAGGGAACCTGGGGGCTGGGGCTCACTGCGGTCTCTGAGCTGAGAGCTGCTTTTGCAGCAGCATTTTAGGTTTGGAGAAGGGTGTACAGTGACAGGATGGCATAGGACTGAGGTTTGGGGTCAAAACAACTTAAGTCTTGATAACAATGTGGGTTTGAAAGGATCTGTGGGGGGAAGCCAAAAACCCCAAACAGCCCCTACGGCACACACTCCTGGGCGGACAGAGCCACTCGCTTCCTAATTTGGATGAGACTTTTGTTTGCTGGTATTTCACATTCTTGGGTTGTGGGGAGAAGGGGGGGCCACTAAATCCTGACATCTGGGGCCTTTCGGGGTCTGGAGTTCTCAGATGGGCCTGTTTAGATCTAGAGAAGAGATGGGAGTGAGAGGGGCATTTTCCCCTGGACCCTGAATTTGGTTTGAAATGTTTCAACCAAGCATGCCAAGCCCCTGTGGGGGCTTCAGGTTCAGCAGACTTCCCATACCCCACTCTGGTGACCTGGGCTGGAACAGAGCCTGGCCTGAGCTAGGGGCTGACACTGGTGGCTCTGGATGGGCAGCGTACAAGAGCTCCCCAGCAAGTGGCTTTTTACCCTTAAGGGGTAGAGGGCAGCAGCCAAGAAGAGGCCCAAGTGGACAGGTCCTGGGCAATCCTGATCAGCTGAGGGGTTAGAGACACCCCAGGCCATGCTACTCCCCTTTCTGTCCTCCGCACCCCCCTCTCTCCTCCTTCATCAGGCTTCCGTCCTTTCTCCTGAAACCCGAATGATGCATTTGAAGAAGGCAGTGTCCCTCTCAGCCCACAGTGAAGTTTCTCCCTTCATTCTGTAACTCAGGCAGCCAGTCTGGAACCACTGAGCATTTTGAATCTAAGTGTTAAAAGAGTAAAAGCAAAACTGGGAGAGAGAAAATGTTTTCTGCTGCTGTGTCGCTAGGAGAACTCTTTCATGTGGTCACCTCCAGATTGCTAGGGTCCTCCACACGGCATGTCATCTCCCCCACCCTCCCCCACTCCTGCTGGTTCAGCCTGCCTGTGGTCCACACCTCGTAGGCGTGGGGGATTGCCATGGTGGGGTGAGCTGTACAGGGCAGTGGACGGCACAGCCTCCCGGTCACCCCTGTGGGTCCCTCCCAGTTGGAAGGCCTTGCCTGGGAGTGTCTCCCAGGTTACCCTTTGGTGATCTGTCCAGGAAGGATAAAGGTGGATAGCCACCCGTCCTTGGGACAGATGCACGGTGTGAGGCCCCTGGCTAGGCTCACCTCAGGGAGACTGATGTTCAGACAGCTGAGGGCAGTGCCCAGAGCCACGCACTGCCCTGAGACCTGTGCGGGACCTGCAGAGCCCCTAGGAGCTGCTTATAAACAATCCCCTCAGCTGAACAATGTGAGCAGACCTCAGCCCTGGTCTCAAAACCACTCCTGAGCCATTGGACACCGGCTGCTCGTGTCCAGAGTGCCTCAAGTATGTGGTACCTGCTGTCACTCAGCATTAAAGGGCATAGAAACCGGGAAACTCCAGGATGGCCTCCCAACAGAAACCACCCCAAAGGGACCACTGAGGTCCAAATGCAAAGAAGAAGAAATGATTAAAAGAAGGCCAGCAGAGGAGGGAATAGGGAAGCACTAGGACAGGGGTGGGAAGGGGGTGTAGACACAGCCCCGGTTCCGACTTCGAAAAAATATTCTAAATATTTGTAATTTTCCTTTGAGAACTAAGAATAGCACGAATTGAACACCGCGTCCTATAGACGCTGTCTTGGGCATCTTACGCTTCTCGCTCATTCCATCCTGCCCGCCTAACAAAGAAGTGCAGTACCTGCCCGGGGCTGCACAGCCGTGCTGGTCACAGAGCGGGGATTGAACATGAGGCCGTTGAGTTCTGACGCCTGGACCACTCCGCTGTGTTACCTCTTAGCTCACTCTTGTTAGACGTCAGCACACTGGTGCAGCTGAGAGACCCCTCGTGATGCACTCAGCAGCCGCAGCAGGCATCTAGCAGGGGAATGCCCATGGCTCTTAACTCCTCAGCGCTGTCGATAGTTGTCAAGAGGCCGGAAGCCTAGAGGTGCCCTCTCGGCTTGCCAAGTTTCTGGTATCTTCACTGCAGAGGAGTGAGCAGGGCCAGGCTGCCTTGCCACAGTAGGGAGTACCTTGTCTTAAAATCCCAGCCCCGTTTTCTTTCCATGCCTTCTCTCTAGAGCTTCCCCCTCCAAGTCTTCAAGAGCCCGGGTTAGACACGGAGCCCCGGGAGAAAGCCTGTCCTACAGCTTTATCAGTGACCACTTCAGCAGGCCCCCCTGTGGGGAGCCGGGCCCTCTGAGAGGTGTGAGTAGATGTGCTCACCACTGATCTGGAGGGAAGGGACACGCGCTCGCAGTGATAAAACGACCCCAGCCAAGTGCTGAGGTTGAGCTGGTCGGTGCAGAAGAGGGAGCTGAGTGCTGAGAGTGCAGGGAAGGCTGGTGCTGAATGAGCTGGACCAGGGCTCTGGGCACTAGGCAAAGTGGAGGGGGGGTATGGTCTCCCCGGCAGGGAGGGAAGGCCTGGTCCGGGGCGCGCCGTGTCACGCTGAGGAGCTCAATTCTAAAGGCAATAGGGAGCCATCTAAGAGTTTGAAATGAGGAGCAGTGCACACAAAGCTAGGGGTTTTGAGTGACCCCGGGCCCAAAGACCAGGGAGGAGCCTACTGTGAAGGGGTTGGGGAGAAAGGGATGCAAAAGGTAGCCATGGCACACACAGGAAACATCCGGTTCCAGAAACAAGGACAGAGTTAATAGAACTTGTTGCCTGGCTTGGGAGCAGGAGGCAGATAAAGAGGAGGAAGAAGCATGAGACCACTGCGTGCTGGGGTCTGGGTGACTGGGGTCTCACGTTTGCTGGCATCGATGGAAATAAGCTGATGGTTTGAGGTGGCCTGGAGGGAAGGTGGAGCACGTGGCTAAGAGGGTCCCCCCAGTTTCGTGCTGCACTCAGCACCCTCTCTGCCCCCACTTCCCTGGCTTGGAATCCTCCTTGCTCCACTGCACTGAGCCCTGTGCTGTTACTTCCTCCAAGATCAAACTTTACTTCCTCCAGGTCCCCTTGCCAGACTCTTGTCACCAGCCTTTGGCCAGGAGAGGCTCCCGTCCTCTCCTCCCCCACCAACCACATGTACACCCCCATACCTACTGCTAGAGGACGCTGTGTTTGTAGGTTCAGGAGGCTTCTCTGAACGATGTACCTTGGCGAGGGCTTGTAGCCTTCAGGGCCCCCCCCCCGAAACATGGTCATGTCACCCCATTTAGCACCGAGGAGAGCAGAAGAGGTGTGACAGGAGTCCGCTGGAGTTGACTGCTAATTCTTGAATGACTTGTGGAGGTCCCCTTTCCCCTTTCCTGTATTCCCCAGAGCTTCAGAGTAGATGGTGTCCACTTAACAGCAGCTGGGCCTGCCCTCCAGGCCTGAGGGGAGACTGCACCGTGCCCCCCACCCCCTTTGGCCTCGGCCTCGTGAGGAGCGGGAGGGATGGCCCGTGAGCCAAGGCGAGCTCTGTGCTTTCATCTTCATGCCCTGTTTCCTGTCCCCAGGCCAGGCTTCTCTCCCCGGCAAACATCTCTCCCAATCTAATCAGGAGAATTCATTTTTGTTGCTGTTGTCAACCGATGATTCATTTTTAATCACCTTTCATGCGGGAGCTTGCAAGGGCTTTTTAAAAACCCACATAAGTTCATTCTACAAAACACTAGGATCTATGCATCCCCTGCCACGTGCAAGGCAGTATCGTGTCCGCACGATCCGCCCGGAGAACTCTGCGGTAGGAACTTTTTTCTTTTAGCAACTATACAGCCTGCTTCGACCGTCGGTTATATGTGACTACGTGTTGGTGACTTTCTCTTGCATAGATCTTTCGGTCACCTGCTTGGAAATGTGCCTTGGTCATTCTCAGAATGGCAGATATATATATATATATATATTTGGACTTGTTGTTGTTGTTGTTGTTGTTGTTTTTACCATGGCTGCATTCCAGGCTCAGGAAAAACATTCATAATAGACCGAGTCACTGCCCTCTGAGAACCAGTGTGGGAGACAAGCGTGTCTCAGCGGTGGCCTTGGGAGACGTGCTCTGATAAACTCAGGGCATGGAAGAGCATCATGGGGATGCTTATGGGTGACAGGGAAGGCACCGACCCGGAGGAGGTGACCTGGGGCTCAGCTATCCTGTCCAGACAGCCAAGGGGACCAGGTCAGGGAGGCACTGCTCATTGAGGGCATCCTCCGAGTGCAGCCTCCAGGGCTTTGGGTCCCCCCCACCCACCCTGCACTCCCCTCTCATCCTGCCCTCTTCCCACACTCTTGGAGCAAGATAGGGGATCTTCAGACTCCATGGCCCTGAGGGGCTCTCCCAGGGGCAGTTCTAGCCGAGCCAGTTGTTGGATCCTTCTGTGGTGACTGCTCCCATCCCCCTCACCTCCCTCTCAAAATTCCCCACCAGGCCGAGGCTTCTCAAAAAAAAAAAACCTCTGGGAAACGGTTTTTCTTCTGGAGGTCAGGAATAAGCTGTCCCACAGGAAATACCAGATTCTTCAATCTGGGCTAGCAGGGCCTCCAGGCCTGCCTGGGAGCCCTCCCCCAGCCCACGCACATGGCCAGGGGTCCTGGCTTGGGGCGGGCTTGAAGGGCTGCTTGCTCTGCTGCTTTCCTGGGTGAGGGGGTGCGGGCTGTGGTCTAAATGCCCCACTCCTCCTGGTGGGCTCCCCACAGTCTCTGCGGTTTGTGCCATTTGGGCTGAGGGCTGAAGGCAGTGGGGGTAGGGGCTGGGGGACCATCAGGAATTCGAGCAGGATGTTCACTGGCAGTGGGGTCTCTGCTCACAGCCTTAGCCTCTCACTGAAGGGAAGTGGCAAGAGGGGCTGTGTTTCCTCTGAGCCTCAAATTCGGGAGCCAGAGGTCATCTTAGCATCTTCCTGCCCTCCCAGATGAGTGGAAGGTTCTCTCTAGAGAGGACAGTTCCCCTCAATCCCAGATCCCTGTGCTCACGGCCTCACTCTCTTGGTGGATTTTCCTAAAAGTCCAGCCTGAGTCCTTTCTGGTTCAGTTTCTGCAAAGTCTGTCTCCGAAGGACAGCGGGCAGAGATCGAGACCCGTTGCCCTCCCCGTGGGAGAATGTAGGGAGGCCTTCCTGGAGAGAGAGGCGCTGTGTGAGCAGGAGGGAGGTGGTCGGCAGGACTAAGTTTCCCTGTTTAGGACATGACGCAGGTGCCAGGAGGCAAAGGCAACCATTGTGCCTCTGCCTTCCCTTCCAGCCTTAGCGAGGTTCTCTGAATACCCTTGTACCTGTTGTTCAGGTCTGCGGACCTGCCTAGTGGGGGTGAGGGTACTTTTTGAGGTCAAAGGCCCTTTGGGACCACTGCCTGGGGACCTCCCTCCTGGCCATGCTGCTCCCCACGAAGGCCTGGGGTGCACACAGCTCTGCCCACCCAAGGCCAAGGAGCCATTGGCTTGGGGAGCGGGAGGTGAGGGGGGTGAGGTAGCCGAAGCCAGTGGCTCCAGGCGGCAGGATGCACATGGCCCTGGCTCTGTCCTCTTCCTTGTGTGATGACTGCTGCCCTGACAACGGGGGCAGCTTTGGGCAAGGCGCCATGCTGTTGGCTTGTTTGTGTGTCTGAAGGCAGGAACCTGGGTGCCACTGCCCTCCTGCCTGGCCCAGCCGTCCCAGCCCTCAGCTGGCCTCTTCCACACCCCAAGGGAAATCCCCCAAGGGGATACCCCAGAGAAGTAACCAGACCTGGGATGAGAGGGCTAGGGTGAGCAAGAACCAGAACCCCGATCCTGTGCATGCCCAGCCTGACTCCTCCTTCCCCCAACCAGGTCAGAAAATGTGTGCTGGGGGTGGAGAGATCCATGGGGAGAGAAAGCCATCTCCATCCATCTCTGAGGTGACGCAAAGACCCTGCACTGAAGGGAGGCAGCCCCGAAGTGCCCTTCTCCCAGCCTAGTGCCCCTCGTTGGCCATGCTTCTCAGCTCAGATACCATTCCTGAGAAGCCAGCCCCAGGATCCCAGGCTATAGCTACCCTCTCGTCCCAGCAGACCTTCCCACGGGCCAGTGTCCCTGCTGGACATGGACTCCTGCCCTCCCTCACCACCCCCCTCTTTGTTCAGAACTCCCTTTCCTAAGATGCATTCCCAGAATAATTGCTATAAGCTGGGTGGGGCTTCCTCACCTGCCCCTGTTCCTTTCTTTCTTTCTTTCTTTTTTTTTTTTTTTTTAAGATTTTATTTATTTATTCTTGAGAGACAGAGAGAGAGAGAGGCAGAGACATAGGCAGAGGAGAAGCAGGCTCCCTGCAGGGAGCCCGATGTGGGACTCGACCCCGGGTCTCCAGGATCACACCCTGGGCCCAAGCAGGCAGCTCAACCGCTGAGCCACCCAGGCATCCCACCTGCCCCTTTTCCTAACACGGGTCTGTGAACCCCCATCTGGCTCTACTGCTTATCTCTCTTGGTGACATCCCAGTGTGCAGGCCCAAGGGTCCATCGTATTGGATGTTCTCCAAGGGCAGAGACTATTCCACCCTCTTCTTCTGTATCTTCCCATTATGTCCCCATAAGAGAGCTCGCTGGGAGGTGGGAAGGGGGGTACCAGGAAGGGACATATTTAGGGATCAGGTATTTTGGACCCGGGTGATCAGCAAAAAGAACCCTGCCTTTGGTAGGGAGAGAAGGTTGGTTCCCACAGGACGGCTGACTTCCGGGCTTCCACACGCTGCCCGGGTGAGTAGCACTCCTCTGCCAAGTTCCAGGTGCTGGGACAGGTACTGGGCTTCTACCAATACCCGTCACTCAACCGTTCTCCCTCTCCCTTCCAGGCTCACTGTGCTCCCTGTCCATCGAGAAGGCCCTGCCCGAGGACAGAGGCTTCTACAAGTGCATAGCTAAGAATGGCGCCGGCCAGGCTGAGTGCTCCTGCCAAGTCACCGTGGACGGTAGGTCACGCCCACCCATCACTGCCACGCACAGAGCCCTGCTTCTGAGCCCTTCCCTTGCCAGCCCTACCTAAACAGAACTGCATCTGAGACGGCCATCCCGACCCGAGGCATTCGTTCTGTGGGTGTCAAGCCATCGTTTGCAAAGAATGGGACAGCAAGGAACACGGGAGGTCAACCTGATGGCCCTGTGCGACCTTGCAGCCCTGCCCTCGGCCGACAGGAGGGGCTGCTCACCTTGGTGTCCCCACCGCCCCCAGTCCTGACCCCCCCACCTGCAGAACCTTGCTGAGCAGGGAAGCCAGGCTCAGGGCAGGAGAAGACACGCCCACAGGAAAATGACTACGTAGTATTTCACAAACACACTGAGACAAACAAGTGTCAGTGCTGGCAGGTCAGGCCTGTGTGAGGACGGAGTAGCGGGAGGTCCGTGTGGGGACACTTCCTCGAGGAGGTGAGTTGGGGCCGCGCCTTGGGGCCGAGTGATCATAAGACAGCAGGGGGAGAGGAAGACACCCGTGGGGGCAAAGGGCTGCCAGGCCTGAGTGGGGTTTCCAATGAGGAAAGGGTGAGGCCAGGCTCGTCCGTGACTCTCCTTTCTCTCCTCCGGGTGACCTTTAGCTTTAGAGCCTGAGAAGTGGAACAAGCCTTGGGATGATCTTAGGCTACCGTCCTGGCTTTAAAGGGTAGGAGACTAAGGCCGCTGAGAAGGAACGCGTCCTGCGGAGGCTCCCGGGCCCACAGGGCCAGGCCAGAGCCAGAAGCCCATCCTGGGGCTTACAAATCCAGAGCCCTCTCTTGTCTCCTCTAAAAAGGTAGTGAGTGTGGGGGAAGTAATGCCTTGCCCTTGAAATGCCTGGGTAGGAACTACTAGTGACACGTGAAAAACTAGTGACCAAATAAGGCAACTCAAAGACCAGCTTTGTTGTTCTTCGGACTCCTGAGCATGATCACTCGGGTTATGGAGTCCCAACCCGTTTCGCTGCCGCTCCGCAAGGTGCAGGAACCGTGGTCCATTCTCGGTTTTTATGATCTGATTTCCTGATCAGAAGAACGGAGATCTGGGATATATTAGGAAGGCGAGAAAAAAAAAAAAAAAAAAAAAGAATCTTTTTATTTTATTTATTTATTTATTTTTAAGAAAAAGAGCCTTGAGGGGCACCTGAGTGGCTCAGCGGTTGAGCATCTGCCTTGGGCTCAGGGTGTGATCCCAGGATCCTGAATTGAGTCCCACATCGGGCTCCCTGCAGGGAGCCTGATTCTCCCTCTGCCTAGGTCTCTGCCTCTTCTCTCTGTGTCTCTCATGAATAAATAAATCTTAAAAAAAAAAAAAAAGAAAGAAAGAAAGAAAGAAAAGAAAAGAAAAGAAAAAGAGCCTTGAAAAGAGAAGTCTAAAAAAAAAAAAAAAAACAAAAAATACAGCGGCAAAATGAATGAAATTGTCAATAGCCGGCAGCAAAGCTGAAATGGTAGAGTGTATTGTGTGTGTCTCCCCGGGGTGCTGTGAACGTGTGTCACCAGGAATCTGGGACTAAGGGGCAGATCTGATAAGTCAGCGTACGGTGTGCTCAGAGCAGGGCTCGAAACTCGTGTTTGGGGCTCTAGGTAGGAGCTGCTGCTGTCAAAGACTCCCGTGTGTGACCCGGGCTGTCACTCACCCAGGTCAGATTCCTGCTTTTTTTCAATACAGGTGCTGCAGTTAAAAAAAAAAAAAAAAAAGTGTTTCTGGGAACTTGACCCCAAAAGCCATTTCTAACAGCCCATACTTGGGACCTGTGCTGCATGCAGCCAATCTAGAAGGAAGCCCAGCCTGCTAATGAGGATATCTGCCTTTGGAATCTCTGGCCTCTTTGGGTCCTTATTTACATGGGTAGCTTTTTGACATGATAGCAATTCATTCTTCTTATCTGCAAAAATGTCAGCACCTTTTTGAGAAACAGCTAATGTTTTATTTTTAAAACCAACATAAGAGAGGGAGAGACACCAGAGATCTCTCTGCACCATGTGAAGTTCTAGCAAAGCAGCCATCTATAGACCAGCAAGAGAGCTTTTGCCAGAAGCTGAATTTTCTAGCACCTTAATCATGGACTTTCAGCCTCCAGAACCATGAGAAAATAAATTTTTGTGGTGTAAGCTAAAAAAAAAAAAAGACTTTGCTTTCAAAATAAAATTTTCTTTTTCCTTATAGAATACATTTGGGATTTTGGTTTTTTTTTTTTTTTTTTTTTAAGGTTTGGGGAATTCTTTCTGCAACTTATGGGATTTTTTTTTTTTTTTTTTTTTTTTTGCCTATAAATTTGTCTCCTCCTACTAGATTCCCTTGTACTCTCTGCTAATCTTGATCAACATTATTTATTTCTGGTTTGGCCTAGGGCTACAGTCTAGGAGCTGGGTCAGAGGAGAAGAGCTAGCAAAGGGAGTGGAGGGAGAGCAGCTGAGATAACAGGACTGACTCTCAGTGCATTGGTTTTCGTTTTTCAAAGAGAAGAAGGGCAGCCCCCTTCACACCCACTCTTTTCCCTGTTTGCTAGACTTGG
Organism: Canis lupus dingo; assembly: GCF_003254725.2. Lineage (NCBI taxonomy): Eukaryota > Metazoa > Chordata > Mammalia > Carnivora > Canidae > Canis > Canis lupus. The sequence goes on along the minus strand of NC_064275.1, from coordinate 26,931,245 downwards.
ACATCTATTTGTGTCCTGCATGCGGGTGGCCTTCTTGCCATACGAGCTATCTCTAGAGAAAGGACGGCAGTTTCCCTAACTGCTCCCCTGACACCTTGCGGCACCCTTTCCCCTCCTGGGCTCCCCTTAGCCGGACTGGTCTCCTTTCCTTGTTCCACCCCCTGATCCTCCCAGCTCTCCTCACTCCCCAAGGCGATCCAGAACTTAAAGATCTGGGGGTGGGGATGGGGTGCAGTCCATGTACCCTTTGAAATTATATGCAGAATTTTGTGTGTTTGTGGATTAGAGCATTTTTCTGAAGACAGAGCCCATAGTTTTACATCAAATTCTCAGAAGAAGTCATGAATTATAGTATCTGGACGAACTGCTTGCCCTGAGAAGTAACCATCACTGATTTTGCAAGTTCATTCATGCTGTGGGGTCTCCCTAGCTCTCTCCAGCTCCAGCTCCCTGCGCAACCTCTGGATGGGGCTGCATCCCTCCCAAGGGACTAGGGGGTCCCTCTCAACTAGGGGTGGGGCCTGTAGCTCATGCTGACGTCACACCGGCCCTGCCCCTGCAGTCATTAGCTCCCACTCACACAGCCTGTGCCAAACACCGTTAAGACTATACATCTGTGACCAATGCAGTGATACACTTCAGGACCTCACCAAAATGACGTTGGCTCATCGGCCTTTCTGTAGTAGCCACACTCCTGTTTTTCCCCACCAGTCGTAAAGACAGAGGGAGGTGGCCTTTATAATCCAGCACACCTGGCTATTTTAATCATGCCACGTGGGTCTTTACCCTGAGAAAGAAAGGTGCTCTTTTGCACTTTCTTCCTTCTGGCCATACCCCTGTTCCTCCCAAGTACAGCAGAAGGCCAGTGACAACTTGTACCCAAAAAAAGCCCCTGAAGCCCAGAGTGGATAAGGAAAACTCACCCGGGGGGGGGGACAAAAGCTGATCAAGGTTTGCTGTGGCCAGAGACTCTTGTGCATTCTCAGTTTATTCAACAGCGGCGTAGATTATCTCTCAGTGGGGAAACTGAGGCTCGGCAAGGTTCAGCAGCCTTCCGAGGCCACGCAGACGGTTCATAGGAGAGTTTCAGGGTGTCTCTGATTCCAAAGCCCAAGCCCTTGGAACCACTGCGCACAGGGAGTTAGAATGAGAGTTACCCTGGCAGGACTCCCACCTGCATGTGTCTGGTTCTGAAGCCTGCCCTTTCCATGACCTGGCATGGCCTCTCTGTCTAGCGAATAACATGGCACTGTCCACTCCCCCAGAGATCCTGGTCTCCCTTAGCAATAGCCCTTCCTGCTGGGAAGTCCTTCCACACATCTGGCCTGAGTGACCCATTCCCTCTCATTCAGACCTGGGTGAAAGGTGGGGAAACAAAACTCTTTGTAGGCCAAAATCCCAAGACATGGCAACTTGGGCTGTCTTCCGCAACCACGCTGGCTAGGGCACCTGGCCTCAGCTACCAGTGAGATCAAGGGCTTTGTGACCAGGGAGGATCGTGCATGTGTGTGGCAGGAGGCGGCGCTCCAGTGGGCACATCCCTGCTGTCATTCATCCCGGTGCCAGACACTGCTTTGGGGGCTGGATTAAAAGCAGTGAACAAAGCAGAAGTTCCTATTTTTGAGGACTTTAGAGTCTAGTGGGAGGAGACAGTAATCCAGATGAACAGATGTATCATATGATCTCTAGCAGTATCAGGTGCTACAAAGGAAGCAAAGTAGGGGATGTGGTAGGGAATGTGACTGTTGGAGAGGGTGGTTGGGAGGCCTCTCTGAGGAAGTGACATTGGAACAGGTGCCTGAGGAAGCGAAGAGTCTGGGAGAAAGAGGGGAGAGGGGGAGGGTGAGAAGAAAGCTCTGAGCAGAGACCATGCCTGAAGCATTCCCAGAAGAAGGAAGGCCAGGGGGTGCTGAGCCATGAGCAGGGGGGTGAAGTGGCGGGAAGTGAGGTGAGATGGACCAGCAGCCAGATCTTCAAGGCGGTAGGCTGTGACAGGGAGACCACATTGTGTTCCAGGTGTGGTGGGCCAACTCTGGACCTTGTGAACGATCACTCAGGTGACCACAGGGACCAGACCCAGGATGGGTAACAGGGAGATCAAGGGTGGTTGCTGTGATGGCCCAGGCAAGAGTGGATGTTGGCTTAGACTCCATGGAAGAGGTGGGAAGCCATCAGATTCGTAATCTATTCTCACAGTAGAGCTGATAGGATTTGTCCATGAATTGGAAATGGGGAGAGAGAAAGGAAAGTCAGAGGTAACTTAGTTTTCAGGGAGAGAGCACAGATCAACAGTACTACTACTGTCTGGATGGGCATATAGGGGGCGGGGGCAGTCAAGAATTTTGCACCTGTGAAGTTCAAGTTGCCCATTAGACATCCAGGCAGGCATTTCAATGAACCTGGAGTTGAGTAAGGAGGTCAGAGTTGGAAGCCGGATATGGGGAGCCATCCACCTAAGAGGCCATTGAATGTCCTGGGTTTGAATGAGGTCCCTAGGGTGGATGTGGATGGAGGCGGGAGGAGGAAAAGCAGGACAGGACAGAGGTCTGCAAAGGAGACGGAGAAGGAAGTGGGACAGGAAGAAATCCAGGAGAGAGGGGTGGTCCAGAGGCCAAATAGTGGCCATTTCATTGAAAAAGGAATGATGGGATCAGTGTGTCAGATGCTGCTGCCAAGTAGAATAAGATGAGTCTAATCATTGGCCAGTGGGTTTGGCAACTCAGGGTGATTCATCATTGTGACAAGGGGGTTTTGCAGGGTGATAGTAAAAAAAAAAAAAAAAAGCCTGCATTGAGTCGCGTAGGGGCTGAGGGCCTGCTGAAGTCCATGCAGCTAATAATGAGCTGGGTGGGAATTGAATTTAAACATGAGCCTTGGTGCCTAACTACCATGCTTCATTGCCATCATGACCATCGGGCCCCTCTGACGGGGACTGAGCTGATTGTGACGCCCCCTTCTTTGGTTGGCCTGGGCCCTGCCATAGTAACAAGGCTACCTCCACTTTCACATTTGTCCTTCCTGTCATCGCAGGCAGCTAACACGCATTAGATGGAACTAAATAAAATTGCTCCTCCACTAGGCCCAAGACACTTGAATATTGGCGAAGGGTATGGTTCAACCTGAAACCAGCAGATGAAGTGCTTAGCATCATGCCGGGCAGGGACTAAGGAACCCAGTAAATGCCCGCTGTTACTTCATATCTCGGTCCCTCTGTTGGTGTGAGTGTGATTCCTGTTTTCTGGGTGAAGGTCAGGCTCAAAGGAGTTCAGGGAGCTTGGCCAAGGACTCACAGGCCCCAAACAGCAAAGCCAGAAAGGAGCTGGTCTCCTCCTGGAACGCCCTGTCTTCTCATTGTGCCAGCCCCTCTGGCCTGCCCCATCACGGAGCTCCTGGAAGCTTGGACCCCCTCCTAGAAGTCTCCCAACACCTCGTTCCCCCTGCCTTAGGCTTATATATAAGGGAATCAACCTCTTGGAGAAGACAGAAGCAAAAATGCTGCCCTGAAGGGCTGGATCCTGAGCTAGCCCAGGAGTGGAAGGGGTGAGGTGTTGCCCATATAAGGACACGTTTTCCACTCTATGCAGAGGCCCCCTACCTCTCCATCCTTCCATCTTCCTCCCCCATCTTTCTTTGGGGGCACAACCAGGCCAGCAATGGACTCCAGCCCTGGGGCCCAGATCTAGAAATGGAGTTCAGTTTCATCACAACCTGGTTAAAATAGAAAATGCAAGCTGCTCTTAGACTTGTATTACTATTATTTTTATCCCCTGGGCATCGTGCAAGTGCAAAGCTGGTTCTGATTAAGCGCACAGTCCTTCCAGCCCACTCCTTGCTGCAGTTCTCATGGAAGGCTGGTGGCCTGTGGTGTGTGCACAGCCCCCACGGGGCGGGAGGCCTACAGAGGGAAGAAGAGGCCAGCGCCCCCACTTCCCCCCCCTACCCGGGGGACTCCAAGTCTGGGGTGTGCCTGGTTTGAAAGGGAGACTTGAGCCCCTTTCCTCGTGCTCAGATGGAAAGATAAAGTGCACAGAACTTTTAAAAACAAAGCTCAAAGCACATGGCGGGGTAGCACACTCACACGTCAGTGTAAAGGCAGCGTCCAGAAGCTGAGGACAGATGTGGAGGCAGGCAGGGGCTGGTCAGCCAGGGCTCTTTGAAGGTGCAGCAATTTAAAGCAGATTTGGAGGGAGGCGAGGATATTTGGTGGACATGAGGGATGAGCTGATAGGTAAATGGTCATTTTTCTCTTCCTCGCACCCCACCCCGCCCCGGCCCCAGCACTACTGGATGCATTCTCTCCCTTGGGCCTTTTCACACTGTGCAGTAGAGGGAATAAGCCTCATTTCCTTTGTACAGATGTGGAAAATAGAGACCCAGAGCAGTTGAAATGTTCTGCTCATGATCCCAAGGTTGCTGATGACAAAGCCAAAACTAGAACCCACCTCTCTGGGTCTCTACTCTCAGGATGCTTGGAAGCGAAGGCCCACACAACCCCGAGAGGAGAGAAGGGATCTCAGTCCCCATGTCCCTTTAGGAACCCAGGAGAACCAGCTCTCAGCCTTTGCTGGCTTATGCCTCGAGTGACACATCAGTTAAACAACAACAACTACCCTGATCCTTCTTTATCTCCCTCCTGTGATGTCCCAGAACTCGCCAGAAGAAAGACAGGCAGACAGCGTTCAAGCCAGAGAGCACAGAACTCTGTACACACTTGGCTCTCTCCTCCTCTTCCTTTAAAAAGGGGAAAACAAACACATGTTGGGGCGGGTTGCCTGTTGGGTTTTGAAAGAAGGAAAGAAGGGGGAGTCCTAACGAGGGAGCCCTAGACTTACCCTATGTCCTGCTTTATGGCATCCTGACCCCCCCTCAAACATCAAGGAAAGCACCAATCTGTGTTCCTGTCTCTTAGAATAGTCTCCCACCCCCCTCCCTGTGCCTCACCCCCACTCTAGACCCATGTGCACATACACACATATGCACAGATACACACATATGCACATATGTACACACACAGCCTGAGGAGGGTGGGAGTGACATACTCAAGTCATCTGTGGGGCATCTGGATATCGACACCCAGGCCCCTAACTAGACCGATTCAACCGGGATCTGGGGAGTGCGATACCTGGGTACAGGCGCTGCTGATGGGCAGCCAATGTTGAGAACCACAGAGCTTGACAAATAGGTACTGAGGCTTTTTCTGCAGCTGAGAATGACCGTCAGGCCTGGGAAGAGTACCCAGTGCGAAGAAGTGAAATCATCCCCGCCCCTTGGGACTTTTTGTTCCCCCATCCGTATCCATGTGGAGCGTGGGGTGGGGGCAGCCCACAGAGGAGACAGGACACAGGCAGTGTCAGCTATGGAAGGTGGGGACCCCTGACTCACCCTCTGGGTTTCCTTTTTTGTTTGTTTGTTTGTTTTTTTTTTTTTTTGAGATTTTATTTATTCATGAGAGACACTGAGAGAGGCAGAGGCAACGGCAGAGGGAGAAGCAGGCTCCATGCAGGAGTCGATGTAGGATTCGATCCCGGAACCCCAGGATCATGACCTGAGCCAAAGGCAGACATTCAACTGCTTGAGCCACCCAGGGCCCCCCCCCCCCCCTTGTCTTATAGAAGGTAGCAGAAGGGTGGGAGTGAGGAATGGAGGCAGGGGAGGGGGCCAGGTTATCAAGTGCTGCTTAGAAGGACTTCTTTGAGCTTTGTTCCCTGGACCGTTCCCTGTCATACACTGCTAGGGATGGTGTGACACTCCTTAAGGCCTACACCTAACCATTCCTGTCATGACACACATTCAGCTTTAGGCTGACGTCCGCTGGGGATTGCCCCCACGACCGGGAGGTGAGCTGGACAATGCCTGCACCAGACCTCTGTTCCTGGATTATGCAGCTATGATGGAGGGTGGGCTGGCTTCAGGTTGGGAAGGAAGCTTGAGTCCTTGCAGGGGGTGGGGTGCGGGGGTTCTATGGGCAGATCTACCTTCTGGAGCAGAAAAGAGACCCAAATGCCGTCTAGAAGGAGCAGTGCATCCAGATGGGAGCATCAGGAGTCCATGCGCTGGGGAAGCGTGCATCCCCAGGCCCTAGTTCTGGGCAACCTCTCCAAGCCCAGGAGCCAGTCAGGCGAAGGGCATGTGTTAGCAGCTAGGCTTGCCCCATCTAGGAGGCAGGACAGCAAGACGGCCCTTCCTCCCCAGCCAAGCCGCAGGAATGCGGTCTCAAGCTTCAGCTGGAAAGTCCCACCCGCTCCTTCCTCCCTCTGAGCTTCCTCTCTTCAGGAGCAGGAAAGGGAACGGCAGGAAGGGGCTCGGAGGGGGAGGCTCCCTCCCAGTTCATCCCTGAAGAGAGTTTCTTGTGGGGAAGATGCTGGAGCATAGTGATAGCAGTTGAACCAGCTGCTTCTTATCTGAGTTCCTGGGTGGTTTCCCCAAAACTTCCTGAAGTCCAGTGTCCTCGGGGCCTGGTTTAGGCCCAGCCTAGCCCCCCACCCCTCCTGGCATGATGTTAATCTGCCCCAACAAGGGAGAGTTTCCCTTGGCCTTGTCCACACTTGGCATTAACGTGGAAGAGGGAACGTGGAGAAGAGGTCTGAGGAGCTGTGCACCCACCCATGCACCGCTTCAGGTTTACCCAGAAGGCTCCACAGAGTTTCATGGGGTCCACTTGGAGGAGGAATGCAAAGGCTCCCATAACGGGTTCAAGGGCCAGTCCAGATGGGGGCGGTCGGCATGCGGGCCGTCTGCTCAGAGGCCTTCGCCCGGCCTGGACGCCTGTCAGTGGCCACCTGCAGAGGGACGTCTGAGAAGTCAGGCCCCCTCGAGGCCGTGAGCCGAGGGCCTGGACCCTGCGCTCTCCTTCCTTGGGGAGAGCTTCTCTCTGCAGAGCGGGCTGTGGGAGACACCGAGCGGTTAGCCCCGGCGAAGGGCGAAGATGGGAGAGGGGTGGCAGAGGGCACCGCAGAGGGCACCGGCGTCCCCTCCAGCCCGGCCAGTGCTGGGATTGCTGGCAGGGAAGGTGCGAGCCAGCTCCCAGGTGACCTGTCCATCCATCGTGCCTGGGCGACTGTGCTCTGCCCCCCAATTTGTAAGGCGCAGTGGAGTGGACGCTCCTTCTTTGGTTCTCCTGTGGAGGAACGTGCCCGGGGGCAGGCGCCGTCTGCTCAGCGGGCACTGAGCGCCCCCAGAGCGGAATGGGGAGCCAGGCAGGGCAGGGGGGTGGCTACCACCTTGGTCGAGGTGGGGTTTTTCTTGAGATGCCTCCTCTGCTCATTCCCTTGGGCAGCAACCAACTAATGCTTGTCCCCTGTTCTGTTCTAGATGCTCCCACCAAGGAGAATGCCAAGGCCCCGGAGATGAAAGCCCGGAGGCCCAAGAGCTCTCTACCTCCCATGCTAGGAACAGAGAGTAAGTACTTGTTCAGCTTTTCTAGGCCACCCCAGGACTGAGGGCCGGCATCAGAGCCCCAGCTTCCTTGCCTGCACCCCGGTGAGCCCCGTGAAGTCCTGGTGGCCGGGCCAGTGGCCATCTGGCGCTGCCCCGCCCTCCCAGCCTCTGCACAGCCTGAGGGGTCCGCGTTCACATCCACTCGCCACCTCACTCAGGCCCTCTGTTCTTCTCACCAAGACTCCTCTTCTCGATTTCTCCCAGGTGAGTCTTTCCTGCTGGGTAGACCTTGCCATGCTGTGGCTCTGATCCTACCACTCCCGGTTGGGGTGCCCGGCGGTCCCCAGGCTCTAGAGCACCCCTGACCCCCAGTCCCATACAAGAGAGCCTCACACATGTTGCTGGCCTGGCATTCCTGCCACACTTGTGCACACACATTCTGACCCTGGCCTGGCCTTTCTTTTCCAAGTCTGCCCCCAATTCCTTATTCCTATGCTCAAGCCAGACGAGGCTCCTCAGGGTGCTCTGGAAGTCCCTGGGTCTTCCATCATGCCTCTGCTCCGGGAGCTCCTCTCTACATGAGACACCTCTTCCGTGGGACAGACTCCCACCGAAAAGCTACCTCATCCCCAAGTGTTTCCTTGCTCCAGCTGACAGTGACCCTTTCCTCCGGTGCCCTCCCAGAGCACTCAGCACCGCCCTGCTGCCACCGACCCAATGTCTGCCGGGGGGTCTGTGGCTCACCCCGCTGCCCCCTCCACCATACGTTCCCTGAGGGCTGCCACTGGGTCTTCCAGGGCACCGTGCCTTGCTCAGAGAAGGACCTTATAGACTCTCTTAGAATCAAGTTGCAGGGGCGCCTAGGTGGCTCAGTCAGTTAAATATCTGCCTTCAGCCTCAGGTCCTGATCCTGGGGTCCTGGGATGGAGCCTCAAATTGGGCTCCCTGCTCAGCAGGAGAGTCTGCTTCTCCTTCTCCCTCCGCCACTCTCCCTGCCTGTGTTCACTTGTGCGTATGCTCTTTCTCTCTCTGTCGAATAAATAAATAAAATCTAAAAAAAAAAAAAAAAAAAGAACCAAGTTGAGGTTGTGGTATAAATAGCAGCTCAGGGAAGAAGCTTCTCCAGTAACTATATAGGACTGTCTCCCTCTTCCTGGGTCTCCCCTTCCTCTAGGGCCCACTGATCTATCAGGCACAGCACCCAGGTCCACAGAAATATCTCAATATCTTATAGAGTTAGAAGAAAAGGTAAACTTTCAGGTCAAAGAAAAGTGTTTTAATTCATAATATTAATAGATTTATCTCTATACCAGTGCAATTGTAAAATACAATTTGCATGTGTGTACAATAGGGGTATATACCTACGTAGGATTTTTTCTTCTTCTTTTTTTAAAATTTTTAAAGATTTTATTTATTCATGAGAGAGAGATAGAGAGGCAGAGACACAGGCAGAGGGAGAAGCAGGCTCCATGCAGGGAGCCTGATGTGGGACTCGATCCTGGGCCTCCAGGATCACACCCTGGGCTGAAGGCAGGCGCTAAACCACTGAGCCACCCAGGCTGCCCTCTTCTTCTTTTTTTAAATGAGGAAGGAATTAATGAAGGCAAAGGTGCTTAGAGACCACAAAAGTCATAGTACAGCCCTGGCTCCCCTACTGAGTAATTACTGGTCTAGTTTTGTTATAACTCTGCTTTGAAACCCCAATTTTAACAGAGGGTATAGAGTTGCTTGACCATTTCCCCCAATACTCTTATGTTTAAAGAAAAAGACAAGTTCTTAATTACTCGTAGAAGAAAGTGATCGAGCTTGATTACTTCGATGGCCGAGTCTCTTTTTCTGTTAGAAAGCAGCATTCGGTGACTTAGTTTTATTATTCTCTTCTTTTCAAAGCTACATATTTACCTTCCTGATGATGAGCTTGGGTTCCTTGTGCATAGACCAGCCAGCTGTCAGGGGGATGATGCTCAGCCTTCAGTATGTTGGAACCTACCAAAGTGGAACCATCATGTCTAAGGAATATTTAACCAAAGTGGGGAGCTCAGGTTATCAGGAGTGGATATTTAATAAATTGCTGGAAATGCACAAATAATTATAAGAAAAACCTAGTAAGAGTGAATTGACGGGGTTTTTTATTATTATTATTATTGACATTCGATTGCCCACATATAGTATAACACCCAGTGCTCATCCCATCAAGTGCCCTCATGGGTTGGTGGTTTTACTTTCTAAGAGTGCCCATGCTCTATTAGTTATGAGAAAATGGGATCTCGGAAGAGCACCCAATGGTTGTGACTTAGGGGTCTGAGCCAGGCATTCACCTCTCCTGGGAGCAGAAGCAAGAGCACGTTGAGTTTGAGCTGGGGAGTCAAGCAGCATCCTGTCCTCAGCTCTGGCACCTCATTGCAGGCAGACTTCTGGGGAAGTGAGGTGGGGTCGAGGGGAGAGCTCTAAAGGAGAAAACAGGCTAGAGACAGTGAGCAGCCCTGGGAGCTGGGTCTTTGTGCTGGAGGAGAGAAGGCTGTGGGGAAGGCCAATCAAGTTGTCCTTGTCCAGTTCTGGGGTGAGGGCTCGCAACCCCAGCTGCATCTTAGATTCACCTGGGGACCTTTTGAAACCTCTGTGGCTGGGGCGCCTCAGCTCAGTTAAATCCGAATCTCTGGGGGTGGGATCCAGGCTTTGGTATTGGTTCAAGCTCCTAGGCCAGTTCCAGCAGCGTGGTCAGCCAGGCTGGAAGCACATGGAGGCGCTGTTGGGCTTGAGAAGCAGAGGGGGGTCTCCTGCACTGCCTGTTAAGTGTCGCACTGCCTTGGGGCCCGTGGGGCCCAGGTCCTCAGACTATCTCTGGCGCCAGCCCACAGTCTCCATTCTTTAGGAAGGGAGCAAGAGCCTGGAAACAGAGCTGGAAGCCAAGGTGCTCACCCCTAGAGAGAGAGTGGGGAGTGGGGCTCAGTTAGTGGTACCGCATAGGGGGACTGGGCAGGGCTGGTAGAAGGTTCTTGTCTCCCTTTCCTTAGTGAATAAACACATTTGTGACCAGTTGAACTCTGGCAGACCCTGCCTGTCTGTGGAAGGCGAACTGTACTCTAGCCTTGTTGCAGTTCTGGACAGTACTGATGTCCGACCCCGAAAGGAAGGGAAATGTGTAGTAATGACCACTTCGAATGGTCCATCTACCCAGCCCCTCATCACCCCAACCCATCACCCCCTGGGCACTGAGAGGGTGGTTCTGGGGGCCCCTCCACCTGCTTACACACCTGTGCTAAGAAACCTGTGGTGTTCTCTGGGTGCCTCTAGAACACCATGGAGCTTCCTTTCCCAAGGTCCCTAAGAAGGCAGATGCTCAGAGATAGGAAATGAGGGAGGTGTCTTTTAGATTTACACCTCCAAACTCTTACTTTTTGGAATAATTTGTAGTATTTATTAATTACATAAGTTAAGGGGATCCCTGGGTGGCTCAGTGGTTTAGCGCATGCCTTCGACCCAGGGTGTGGTCCTGGAGCCCCGGGATCGAGTCCCACGTCGGGCTCCCTGCATGGAGCCTGCTTCTCCCTCTGCCTGTGTCTCTGCCCTCCACCCCATGAATAAATAAATAAAATCTTTAAAAAATAAAAAAAGAAGAAGAAGAAATCCTATGTATGTATATACCCCAATTGTACACACATGCAAATTGTATTTTACAATTGCACTGGTATAGAGATAAATATATTATGAATTAAAACATTTTTCTTTGACCTGAAAGTTTACCTTTTCTTCTAACTCTAAAAAATTACATAAGTTAAATATCTACGCATTCTTCTTTAAACATGCTAAAAAGTATAGAAATATTCCAGATACCACCCGGAAGCCCTCTTGTCATCTACCTGCAGTCCACTCACCTACTCAATTATATTCACAATTTTTTTAAGCATTTCCCTATACATATGTAAATACATCATGCACTCTGGACACCTCTGCAACTTAGCATTTTCCCTTAGCATAGCCACCCCCAGTCCCAGGCATCTCTGATCCCATGAGAAAGCCCAGATTCTCTTGTCCCCGAGTGCTCTGGCTGTCTGTGTGTGTTCATTTTTTTCAAGGGCTGGGAAGTACCTAATCTAACTAGGAAATTCATCTCTCCTGCCAGTAACTGAGGGAAGGCCAAGTGGTTTTCTTGTCAAACAGATCATAGCCAGATCCCTCCCCACAGGACCTGCCCAACCCCCGCTGCGTTGTTCAGTCCTGTGTGCGAGCTGTTAGGTGTGAGAGGAGACGGCGCATGTCCACACGGTGGCCTGAGAGTCCTGGGAGTTCGGCTGAGGACCGTGAGGGCGAAGGCCACTGTCCATCTGCCAACCCAGGGGGCAGGATGGGAGGAGATGGACAGGAGTACAAGCTGACCTGCCAGACACCAGCTCACAAGTTCAGGAGTGAGGAGTGGGAGTTTGCGGTGATTTGGGACGAGGGGAGCTCTGAGCCAGGTTACGAAGGAGAGAGGAGTGTGGCATGGTCGGAGTGGAATGGTACCATTGCCTGAGCACTGGAGGGAGGCACTGCATGGAGGCCAGAAGGGACTTGCAAGGCCCCCCGACTCAGGTGCTCACTGTGCACCTACCAAGCACCCGTGCAGCAGGCATCCTGTAAGGTGCTCGGTCTCTGGCACTTCAGGCGGGTCTCACTCAGCTGAGCTATGGGTAGTTGTTCTTATTTTACAGATGAGCAAAACTGAGCCTTAGAGAACTAAATTGTCCTGCCTAGGCTCTGACAGCTGGTAAGATCAGAGCTGTGGGCCCAACCCCGATCCACGTTCCTGCTGCAGCGCCCTGTGCCCTGCTGGTCTCAGAGGTGTGCTTTCTGCTGTCCACACATGCCTGGGCCGTGCTTCCCCCAGCCCAGGAGGGGGCAGGGTCTGCTGCCATGGGATCCGAGGGAATGAGGAGGGCGGCCCCTGGCACGCTCGGCTGGATCCTCAGACCTGTCAGGGTGTTTGCCACAAGCCTCCCAAGAGGAATTTTTTTATGATTTTATTTTGATATAATTTCAAATTTATGGAAAAGTTGCAAGAATAGTACAAGGAACTCTTGTATACACATTACTTAGAGCCACCAGTTATTTACGTTTTGCTCCATTGTCCTAGCATTCTCTATGGATGTATTCATATAAATATATTCACCATCCATCAGATATTCATACAGATAAGTATACACTATGTATATATTCATATATGCTCACCATGCATCATATAGATTAGATATACGTATACCATTTATGGATAAATTAGAGACATCATACCCTTGACCTCTAGGTAGGTCATTGTGCGTCTCCTAAGAACATAACCACAGTGCAGTGAATAAAATCAGGACATTTAACATTAAACCCATACTACGACTTAATGCACGCTCAGTTTTTGTCAATTATTCGGATACCCTTTAATGCTACTTTTCACCCCTCTCCTGGAACACTCCATCCGCTCCTCTGGTGCAGAGTGGTTGCCCTCTACCTTTGGAGAAAGGACGAGAAAGAGGTGCACAGGCCCAGGGGAGAAGCATCCAGGACCATGCCTAGCTGAGGAGGCACCAGGAAGTGTCAACATCCTTGTTGGACCTCCAGATGCCCATTCAGGGGACAGTGCTCGGGCACAAGACATGGCCAGAAATGCCACTAGGCTAGAAAGCAAGGGATAAAGTCTTGGTTCTGCCTCTGATTGACGATGTGGTGTTGGTCAAAGCCGTTGGTCTCTGGGCCTGTCAGATGAGAACTGTCACCAGCTGAGCCCAGGCCTTTTCCAGCTCTGACAACATTCCAATCAATAAAAGGCTTTTTTTTTTTTTTTTGAGTGACACAGTTCAGGTGAGGTCAACTAATTCTCCTTCATATCATCCGATATGTGATGGGTTGAAGCTACCGCAAGTATGGCTTGTGGCACACAGTAGTAGAAACATCCTGATGGGAAGAAAGCTTTGAGCAGAAGGTCCAGGTCTAGAGCATTCCAGCCGGAGGGGATCTGAATGGAATCTTGTGTGAGGGAAGCATCGATGGGGCTTCAGAGCTGGTTTTATAGAATACGGACGTGGCAATGCCAGGGTGGTAACAGACTCAGAGATCCCTCCTATCAGTCTGTAGAGCTGATGGTCCTTTAGATAAGAGATAAATGAGCATAGGACACTTTGATAACTTGAGGACAGGAATCAGGGCCTGTTCATTTCTGAAATGTCCATGCCTAGCCTGATACAATAAGTATTTGGTTTTTTAAATAGATCCATGAGTTCCCATGCTTTAAGGGTCCTTGTTTCTACTGCACTTCTAGGATTTGGGGATGATGCAGACAGGGCATGCCTTTGTATTCCATGCCTGGCACTGGCCTGACATTGGTCACTTTGACTCCAGTGGCCATGATGGACCATCCCAGATGGTGCTTTTAGATATCCTAGCCTTGGCCTCCCATGTGTGTTGCTCTCCAATATGAAAAGTCATGTCAACTGGAAAGCATCTTGGGATGTCAAAAACTGTGTCCAGTTTTCCTTCAAGATGCCCCCAGGATCCAATTTTTCTTCTAAATAGTCTCTTGAAGCCATGGGGAATGTTAAACCATGATAGGATTCAAGGAGCTGGAAGGAAATGCTGAGATTGCCATGTTGAGATTTGGTATAAGATTTGCAGTGACACTGGAAGATGTGGGATCCTGGAAGAAAAGCTGGGGTGTTTCTATTAAATGCCTTTGAAAGCTGGCACCAACTCCCACTCTCAACCAAAGTATTGGTCCATGAGGAAGGCTAGTGCCTGATTTCACTGTCCACCCTGCCATGCATGTGACCCTGTGACTTCCACCCCTGGGCTGCTTCCAGCTCCTACCCCACTCTTCCACTGTCTCCCATGATCCCATTAAGTGGGAGGTTGGGTCCTCCCTGGGGAGGACACTGACACTGCTATCCTGGCCGTGCCGGGCTGCCTCTTTCACAACCATCCTGGCGTTCCGTGTCCTAGGAGCTTGGGGATGAGTATTTGCAGTAACAAGAAGAGCAATGTTCCTCTGGAATCTTCCTGTGCGACTGCCTTTGCTGTGAGGGGCTGTGTTTAGGCAATTTGCCCAGAGATGTTAATTCTGGGAAAATGACCAATAATCCTCCATAGGTCTGTCTATAAGGACATACTGAGAGGGGCCTGGTGTGTGCCAGTGGCGGGGAAGTGTTGGGGGTTGTCAGGTCACCCAGAGCCCCGAGCTCCCCTGAGTGCAGGGCAGTGGGATTCGGCCTTCCACCCTCGGGTTCCCACAGCCGCCCCCCAAACCCCCCACCTGACACAGTGCGTGAGTGCTCCCTCCACACTTCACCCAGCCTGAGTCACCTTCAGGAGCCTTTGGTAGAAAGTTAATGCTGATTTCGGGAATTGTGAAGGGTTTGATGTCTATTTTTAGTTAACTACCTAAAAAGGGAAATGTCCCCAGAGAAGCAGACATCCAGGGACGTCCCTGTACCCAAGGCTGTTCGTGCTACCTCCCTAAGTCTCCTTTGCTTTCCATTGTCTCAGACCCTTTTGATGCAGAAAGACCCACCTTCAAGGTTCTGTAAATATCTCCCAAGGGCCTGCTCAGGTCTTCTGTTCTGCTGATTCATGGGAGAGGCACTCCTGTGCCTTCAAACTGAGCAGTCTGGAAACTTTTGTGGACCCTGACCTCCTCCCCCACGCTGGGGCAGAAGGGAGGCCCACCAGGCGGGGAGTCTTTTAGGGCTTGGATAGGTGGGGGCAGAAGCAATCTGTGGGTTGCTCGGACAGTCGGACAGTCGGGAGGCTGGCTTCCCCAGGCCTGCCCCCACCCCCACCCCCGGTTTCCCAGCAGGCTTCCAAGTTCAGGCTTTGATTCATGAGATTTCCACTGGGCTGCTTCACTTCTTCCAGCCTCAGTCCCCTCTTTAGAGTAGAAGGCTCAGCATCCAACAGCTTTGATCTAGTTGGTGGCAGAGCAAGGAGGTAGCTCCTTTTAAAGGAAAGTTGCACAGGGACTCGAGATCCAGAGCTTTCTCTCCCAGCGTCAGGATCCCAGGACTCGGGTGGTTTGTTCTCAGGAGCTCCCAGGGTAACAAAGATCCTCAGGGGCTCCACACATTCCCTTAATAGATTTCCAAGCTTGTGCCAGGTACTGTGCTAGGCACTAGGAGTACAGAAGATGAACAAACTGGGCCCCGTGCTGTCCCCAGGAAGCTGGCTGTGGTGTGTGCATGTCGGCCATGGGTTTTTGCAACTGGGATGCCTCTGATGAGCAAGCACTGAGATAAACCGCCTGGAGGGGCCATGGAGCGCAGCCTGGCAGTAGTGATGCATGAGGTGAGGCCTGCTGGAAGAAAGTACCAGAGTCTGCAAAGAGCTGAAGGCAAGAGGGCTGATACTACAGAAATGGAAAGGCATTCAGTGTGGGATAGAGCAGCTCCTGCCAGAGCGGGAGGCAGGGCCCAGCAGCATGGGCATGCCCCGGACAGCCAGGAACTGCATTTCTAGCGAACTTCCCGGGTGCTTGTAATACACACTCAATTTGGAAAACCACTGACATTGAGCATCAAGGGCCTGGGTGACCTTGTTCCCTGAGAGGGGAGAGTAAGAAAGAAGATGAGATGACAGCTGGGATGGATCTCGAAAGACCTCATAAGATGAGCTGGACTCGATCCTCAGGGGCAGCGGCTGGCCATTGGAGAGATTTAAGCAGTGGACTGATGGCCTCAGAATGATGGCTGTGTTAGCCTGGGGACAGGGGACCAGAGGCCGAAGAGGTAGTATAGTTGGGACTAGAATAGTGACGGTGGGGATGTGGAAGGTGGCAGACCAAGGAGGTATTTAGTGGGTGGAATTGACCGATGTCAGTGACAGGAGATTGTAGAGAGGGGGCCTTGAGAGGGGCAAGCAGCAGGTTTGGGGGAAAGATCCTGATTTTGCTTTTGGACATACTGGGCTTGCAGTCCATGCCAGGGGAGGGGATAATCAAGTAGTGGGACATATAGGTGGACTGAGGAGAGAAGTCTGGGCTCCAGGTAAAATGAAGGCCTGCAGAGAGGAATAAAAAGAGGAACTCCGAGAGCTGCAGTGAGCAAAGGACCCCAAAGGCATCAGAGTTTGGGGAGGAGTGCTGTGCCAGGAGGAGCTGCTGCTCTGGGCTGACTGTCTGGGAATGGGGACTGAGCTGCTCATCAGAGGGGCAGACCGAGTGGCAAGCAGAAGGAGGGTATTAGCTGCTAGCTTGACCGTGTGGCCAATAGCTGCCACGGGATTTGCAAAGATAGTTGGATTTTATTTTCCTTTCAGGACGTTCCTCTCTGACGATGGTGCAAAAGTGTAAGGTGTTAGAGAAAGGAATGAGACACAGGGCTGACATTAATCATAAGATAGGGAGACCGGTGACTCCAGAGGATAAGAAACTAGTTAGTAACCTAGGGATTGCTGAGAGTTTGAGCATCTGGATCAGCAAGAGGATTACCTCTACTGAGGACTTGCACTGGGAGAAGGAGCTCCGGGAGCCGGCGAGTGATACTGTGTAGGCACAGAGCTCAGCTGACCCACTGGGGCATATGAATAGGTGAAGGAATGGACAGAGAAGTCCTCTGGGGACCCGTCTGGGGAAGAGGGGTGACTGGGGTGGGGGAGCTGATACTAGAGCCTGCGCTCTGTACTATATACCTTCTTTACAATGTCGCTTAGTGCTTTACAACAAATTTTACTTCTCCTCTTCACATTTGGTGAATGAGGGATCGAGAGCTCTGAAGGCTAAGGGACATGCTTGATGTCACACAGCTCAGGAAGCAACAGGGCAGTACCTAAACCCAAGCCCAGCTCCAGAGCCTCTGCCCACTGCATTTCTGCAAGGGGTCAGAGAAGAGTTTCGAGGGATGGAGCAGAGAGTGAGCTGAAGTAGAGGCAACAGGAAGAAAGCAGCCACGCACAGGACATTGGGAGGTTTAGGTCCTCTTTCTACCTTAGCCATATCTGGTTTTTATGAGCCTGGCCAATTCACCTAGGAATCAATCTCCTTTTTCATAACATGGAAACAATGCAAGGTGCCCTGCTGGTATTTGGTTGGGGAAAGAACCCAATGGGAGAAAGGACAATGAGGTTGTGGGTTAGACCCTATGCACTAAGTCCAGCTCTCTGTGTGAAACCCAGTTTTAGAATCAAGGGTTTCTGCTTTCCAAGCCATTAAGTGTGTTCTTCTAAGCCCCGAACTCAGTTCATGGATTTCAGCAGATGCTGGTATAAAATTATGGATGGCATAGGCTATAGAACTTCATTAACATTTAAAATTGCCTTTACTAATAGGAACCGAACCAGCTTCAAATGCTAACCGATTCAAACGGTAGAAGATGCAAATGTATAGAACAAACATAAAACCTTGGCCTTCGATCCATTTAACTGTGACATGGGAAGATAGGAGACTAGTTGGGGCTCTACTTCTAGCCACGTAGGTTTACTGGAAAGAGTAGAGAGCAGAGTGGGCCCCTAGGAGTGGGATCCTCCTTAGTGGGTGTTGGCCTGCCGTTCCAGGGCCTATCGAGCTCCTTCCCAGCCTCCGGAGCCCATCTGCAGCTGTGTTGTCTGCTACGGGGCCGCAACAGAGTGCCACCGACCGGGGGGCTTACACAACAGAAGTGCATTGTCTCACCGTCCCGGGGGCTGAAGTCCAAGTTCAGCAGTGCTGGCAGATTTGGCTTCTGAGGCCTCTCTCCTTGGCTTGCAGATGGGCACTTTCTCACTGTGTCCTCATGTGGCCTTTCCTCTGTGCACGCACCCCTGGTGTCTCTGTACGTCCAAATTTTCTCTTCTGTAGAGGATACTGGTCAGTTTGAGGCCCCATGGCTTCACCATAATTTCATTACCTCTTTAAAGCCCTTATCTCCAAATATGGTCATATTCTGAGGTACTGGGAGGCTAAAGTTTCAACATATAAATTTTAGGGGGCTGCAGCTCAGCCCAAAGCAGCTCCTGGGAACAGATGGCTTTCGCTCTCCCCGGGAGGTCAGATCCTGGCTCTGGTAGGAGCCCTTCATCTTCCCTGGAGGGCCTCTCTCTTGCAGTTGTGCCGCTCCCTTCCCAGCAGCCCTAGATGTAGGAGGACAAGGGCTTCGGGGTTCAGCCTGTCATGGCTGTTCCATAGCCCATCTGGTCCCCACTTCCAAGGGGTTTGGCCTCCCCATGCTGTTCCACCTTGGGGCTCTCCCTCTCTACTGAGCCCCAGCCTCCTGCTTTCATTTTATTTTTTTTAAAGATTTTATTTATTCATGAGAGACACAGGCAGAGGGAGAAGCAGGCTCTGCACAGGGGATCCCAGGACCCCGGGGTCATGCCCTGAGCCGAAGGCAGATGCTCAACCCCTGAGCCACCCAGGCATCCCAGCCTTCTGCTTTCAAACCTGTATTCCTCTCTCACCTGGGAAGAGGCCTTGCTTGACATTTCTTCTTCCGTCACCCTGTTTCTCCTTGTCCCTTCAACTCCAGAATTCTGGTCAGATTAGTTGACTCCCTCCCGTTTCCTGGAGAATCTCCTCTGGAGTGACTTCTGACCCCACTGTCTCATGGAACCTGCCCTCTGAAACCTTACCCATCACCCAGTGCTGGCCATCCCTGAAGCCCCCTTCCCAGTGCCCATTCTCCACCTCCTGCTCTGCCCTTGCTTGCAGGGACAGTCCCCCTTCCATCCGTCGAGGTTCACAGCCCTCTCATTCATCCCAGTCCCTCCCCTTGGGCATTGCCTGGGATCAGACCCCGGCCCCTTCCCATCTTTCACGACATTCTTTGCCCCAAAGAACTGACGCATTCTCACAGTTTCCATTATGATCGCGTGTTTGATTCTGGAGTCTTTCATTTCCAGTCTCCACCAACCTCTCTCTAGAATCCTGATCCCGGGCTCCTGGCCTCCAATTGGATTAAATTCTTTCATCTACCACATTCACTTGGACCAAGCCGAATGCCTCTCTTCCACTCCCAAATTTTGTACTCTGCCTCTACAATTTTCTTCATTTATCCAAGCCAGAAATCTCTAAGGAATCTTTGTACCTCCTTCTTGTTCAGCCCCTACAGTATTTTAACTTTTCTTCTGTCTCTTTTATTAGTTCTTTGCTTTGCTGCTGCCTTTGCCAAGGCTGGACCTTGATCACTTCCTTCCCTAATCAGATAGCTTTGTCCCCTAGGACATGTGGAGACCTCCAAGGGTCCTCAAGCTCAGCTAGACTGCTGTTTGTGTGAGGACTCCCTGTTCACTCAGAAGAAAGACCTACCTCTCAGACTTGGGATTCTAGACCAGCACTGTGAGGACAGCGATGTTCCGTGTCCTTGCAGTGTGGTAGCCTCGAACCACATGTGGCTCTTGAGCCCTTCAAACCTGATTACCATGACCGAGGAACTGAATTTTACATTTAATTTAAACTATCATGCTGCCTTCACACCACTGTTCTCTGATCCCAGCCTGCACTCTGGACAGCCTTCCACCAAACATCACCCCGATGATCCTCAACTCCAGGCCGCTCTGTTCCAGAACCATGGGGCCCTTCTCCTGTCTCTAGCTCAGATGTTCTGTGGCCCTCAATCTGTCCCATGTCCCACCATCAAGCGCTTCCTAGCCATCCGCACAGCCCACGGTGCACTTTCTTTTGTTTGAACAACTGCGTTGTGTTAGCTGGATACAACTTTTTTTTTTTTTTTTTAACACTAGGCTCTACACCCAGAGTGGGGCTTGAACTAACTACGTAGAGATCAAGAGTCACATGCTTTACAAATTGAGCGAGTTAGGAGCCCCCTGGATAAAACCTTTTAAAAAAACTTTCTTTTAAACTTTTTAAATTTATTTATCGAGAGAGAGAGAGAGAGAGAGAGGACACACAAAGCAGGGTAAGGGGCAGAGGGAGAAACAGACCGCCCTGTTGAGCAGGGGATGGGACTCTGGGCTCCATCCCAGGACCCCGGGATCATGACCCGAGCTGAAGGCAGACGCTTTACCCACTGAGCCACCAAGGTCCCCCATAACTTTTATTTTGAAATAATTTCAGACTTAAAGTTGCAAAAAATAGTACAAATAATTCCTGTATATCCTTCTCTTGAGTTCCTTAAATATCAGCATTTTGCCATGTTTGCTTTATCATGTATTTTTTCTCCCTCACTTTTCCCCTTTCTCCTTGCCATACCTCTCCACACACACATATGCACATACCTACACATCCATACATATAATTTTTATGAGTGGTTTGAGAATAAGTTGTACACGTGGTATTCTGGACACCCAAATACTTCAGTGTATATTTCCTAAAAACAAGAGCAGTCTCTTATTAAAACTACAGTTTCGTGATCAAGACATGAAATTAGCATTGGTACAATAGTATCATATAATTTATTGACCATATGCAAATTTTGCCAATTGTCCCATTGATGTCCTTTATGACAAAAGGGGGAAAAAGGCGCCTTTCCTGTGGACCACATGCCTTGACGTTTAAATCCTTGATGACAAGTTCTGATTTATCATTTATTTGGTTTTCCTCTCAGTACCCAGGTGAATAGCATGTACTGCCTGGCATCTGCCTGGCACACAGCAGGTCCTCAGTAAATTTCTGTGAGATGGACAGATGGATCGATAATGGTGGCAAGGCAGGGTGAATTTGGTGGAAGCAGGCCTCACCCTGGGCTTCATCACGTAACTGGTAGTCATCAGCTCCGTGATCTCAGAGATCACCTCCTTACACAGTCCTTGTGCGGTTCTTAGGTGGGCAGCCCCACTCTCCCTGCTTTACAGATGCACAACTGATAATCCACAAAGTTTGATAACCTGCCTGTGGGCACACAGCCATGTCCAAGCCATGACATAGTGCTCCTTCTCCGTAATCGGCAGAGGTGAAGATTTGTGGATGAATAATTGCTAACGTTCCCTCCACTCATTCATTCAATAAGTAGTTACCAAGTGCCTCCTATGTCCAGGCACACTGAGGACACAGCAGTGAACAAAAAAGAAAAAGTCCCTGCTCTCAAAAACCTTATACTTCAGAGATAGGAGAAGGGCAGACAGTAAATAAACAGGTAAATGTATAGTTTATTATATGGTGCTAAGTGCCATGTTGGGGTATAATAAAGTGGGGTAAGGGAGATAAGAAGTGCTGGCTACAGGGGTTTGCTATTTGTTATAGAGTCGTTAGGGAAGATCTCACTGATTAAGTGACTCCCATTTTTTTTAAATTAAGGCATAATTTATATACAGTAAAAATGACCCTTTCTAGTACGTAGTTTATGTAGTCATATAACTATTGCCATAATCAAGATATGGTTCTCCCACCTTAAAACATATCTTGTGTCCCTTAGTGGTCAACCCCTGTCCCATCCCCCACTAATCTCTTCTCTGTCCCTATAATTTGTTTCTAGAACAAAGCTTATACATAGGATTATACAGTTCGCAGCCTTTTGAGTCTGGCTTCTCTTAGAGAAAGAGAAAGATGAGTCATTGAGACTCATCTGTGTTCTGTGTATCAGTAGTTTGTTGCCTTTTATTGATAAGTAGTATTTCATTGTATAAATATACCACAGTTCATCCATTCTCCAGTTCTGGAATAATTGGATAAATTCTAGCTGTTGGTAGTCACAAGGCCACCATAAACATTCACATACAGATATTTGTGTGTACACAGATTCTCATTCCACCTGGATAAATAGGTTTTGATTAAAGACCTCCAAGAAAGATGAAAACAAGCCATGAAGATAGCTGAGGATACTTTTGCATATTCATCATATTGCTGTTTAGCAGAATGAATAGGTTTGTGCTGTGAAATTAGTCTGAGTAATTTTTCTTATTTGAGTTATTTGGAGAAAGTTATTTGGAGAAGGAATGGAGGGGGAATAGAAGAGAGCCTTTGGCGGGTTCATTCATTTGTTCATTCATTCATTGATCCATTTAGCAAACACTAAAAAAATGAAAGCCACTAGTCCACAGTCTGTGACCCAAAGGAAGCCTGAGACCCTTGGATCCGCACCAAAGGCTAATTTTAGACGGTTTATCTGACGTAATTTCCTTTCTGAGTTTCCTGAAGTTTGGGTGAGGGAATAGTGAGTGAGTGTGGAGTTATCATCATTGAAATGGACAATGGAAACTCAAGCATTTTTGAGTTTTTATCTCAATGGAGGCTCCAGAGATCCCCTGAGAACTGATATTCAGTCATGAGGTGGTCTCTGTAGGAGTGCAAGATCTGAAAAACACACCCAAAGTGAGGGCTCTGTCTAAGGCAGGGGCAGCGGCCAAGGGTCCTAGGATTCAGGAGCTTTGTGAAAAGCCAGAATTGATAGAAAATAATCTGTGACTGTCTTTGTTTCAGGTGATGCAACTGTGAAAAAGAAACCTGCCCCCAAGACACCTCCAAAAGCAGGTAATGGGTCACCAGCAGCAAATGGGGGCAAGAGGCATCTGCCACGGGGGGTTTTCCTATGCCCTGCTAGACTGAGCGCTGGCATAAGGTCCCAGGAGACCACCGCTGTGCCCCTCCCTGATTCCAGCTCTGCATTATTCAGGCCAAACTTTCCCCAAGAGCCTCTGCACTGCCTGGTCTCCTACCCTCTCTCACTTGACCCGTCCTTTCTCCTGCTTCCCCGATAGTGTCCCTAGCTGACGTCATATGGCATCATAGAGTACTAGTGACTTTCCCACCCTTACTGTGAAACTGCCTAACACTCGCCCTCTACGCTGCCATTTAAAGAGACGATCCACTTTATGCCGTCCTAATGCTCCGCTTTATATGTCCTCGTCATATAGAGCCTTGTCTCTTTCCCAGTGAAAGACATTTGAGGACATGAACCACATGGAACCTGTCAGCCAGGGTAACCTGATGGTTCGAATGCAAGGTGCTGCTTAATTAATAAAGGAATTAGGAGGTAGATTAAAAAATTTAGGGTAAGATCCAAATTCCAGAGCAACTGACACATGCCACGTAAATCGTGTGGGCCACTTGCAAAGAACCAAAATAAAATAATGAACAAACCTAGCAGGTCCGTCGGTTTGGACATTCTATAGAAGTGGCCGCTGTCCTCAGTGTTACCCCGAAAGCTCTAGAAGGTGAGACGTGCAGACCAGTGTGGACAGCGGCACTGAGTGACATCAGTCTGTCTGAGGCTCCCTCCTCATTGCTCACTTTGTCACTTGTCCTCTCCCAGCCATGCCCCCTCAGATCATCCAGTTTCCTGAGGACCAAAAGGTGCGCGCAGGAGAGTCTGTGGAGCTGTTTGGTAAAGTGGCAGGCACCCAGCCCATCACCTGTACGTGGATGAAGTTCCGAAAGCAGGTCAGTGATGGAGGGAGTGACCCGAGAACAACCCTCTCAGGCCCTGGGCCAAAAGGGAAGAGAAACGCTGTCCTGTCACGGTGGCAACATCACTCTCTATCAGCAGGGCCTTAGAAATGGGAGGGTCCTGTCCCCACCCGCCAGGTCGGAGTTCTTAATAACCTTTTCTTCTGAATCTACTGTGAACATCTGCTTTACAGACAATCTGTGTGACCAAACAAAGTGTGAAAGAAAAAATAGAAACCACCCAGGCCACCCACCTGATTTTGATATTTTAGTCTAGAATGCTCCTCAGAGGCAGGAAAATCGAACCAGTGACCGGAAGGACCTCTCAGGCCCTGCGAGCGTTCTGTGCGAGCCCGCCGAACCCTCTCTGTGGTAACAACGT
The DNA here is from genome assembly GCF_003254725.2 of Canis lupus dingo. Lineage (NCBI taxonomy): Eukaryota > Metazoa > Chordata > Mammalia > Carnivora > Canidae > Canis > Canis lupus. Next base: position 26,907,222 of record NC_064275.1, on the reverse strand, counting down.
CAACTTACCACGTGCTGAAGGGATAAAAGTGAATCCGAGTATTTGGACGGATCAATTGTACATTAAACAGAACGTTGGCTCGCTGGCCCAGGAACGTACCATTTATAATCATGGCTCTATGAAAAAAATGTTTGATTTTCTGAATGACCAACTTAAAGGGACATGGGGAGCCCATATTGGTACACGTGGCCATATATGTGATCGCCGAAGGCCCCAAGCAGCGGCTGGCGCTGAATCAGGAACTTTACGGGGGATGTGAGGATTTCTTCTGAGTTCTCCGGTGCTCTCTTTCCAAACCATTCAAATTGTCCTAAGGCCCAGAGGTGGGAGGCTAGTACCAGGGAGGGATGGAGGGTTGGTCTCAAAAGATGAAGCTGAGAATCCTGCCTTATCATCCTAAGGTTGCTTGCTCTGTGCGCTGTCTGGACTGGTGTCGTCTGAAGTAAGATGCAATGTCTCCCTTTTCAGAGACATTTGACCAAGTCCCCGTTGGGGACAAAAGAACTTTGTTGAGAGTTACAAGTTGCGTTACTTCCAGATTAACCAGGACGAGGAAGAGGAGGAAGATGAGGATTAAAACTCATTTATCTCAAATATTTTGCATGAGTTCTTGAATAAAACTTGGAAACCCCCCCACAAAAAAAAAAAAAAAAGAATTTTGTCTAGTGACGGATATATTCCGTATCCATGATCCAATATAGTAGGCACCACCATATGTGGTTATCGAGTGCTTGAAGTGTGACTAGTGCAACTGAGGAACAGAATTCCAAATTGTTATTAGTTAAAAATCATTATAACGGCTTTGTTATAGACACCATAAAATTCAGACACCATAGAACTTGCCCTTTTAAAGTGTTGTACAATTCGGTGGTTTTTCGTATATTCACCAGCTGTGCAACCATAACAATGATCTAATTCTGGAACGTTTCCATCACCCCACAAAGAAGCCCTGAGCCATTAGCAGCCACTGCTCCCTTTCCCCCAAACCCCGGCATCCACTAACTTGCCAATCTCTGTGGATTTGCCTATTCGGGGCATTTCATATAAATGGAATCATACAGTATGTATTCTTTTGTGTCTGGCTTGTTTTTCTTAACATAGTGTTTTCAAGGCTCATCCCATTGTAGCATAAATCAGTACTGCATTCCTTTTTATGGCTGAGTAATATTCTATTGTCTGGGTATGCCATGGTTTTTAAATTTTTATTTTATTTTATTTTTTAAGATTTTATTTATTTACTCATGAGAGACACAGAGTGAGGCAGTGCCATGGTTTTTTTTAATCCATTCATCAGTTGATGGACATTGGGGCTATTCCCACTTAACTAATTAAAGTTTAAGTAGCCACATGTGGCTGGTGGCTCCAGGATTAGACAGCACAGAAGAGGTCAGAATGCCACTGGGGTGGCCTTTGTGGTTGACTCTGCCCAGACGTGTTCTGCCATCCCCCAGCCCCAAAGCCATAGAGATATGAGACCATCCTCAAGTCTGGTCGGGGCCGCAAGGTAGACCTAGTTCATCTGCCAGGCCCTACTCAGCACCCTCTCTGCTCGCCCCAGACCTGGACCACCTCAGGGAGGCTTGGCTTTGGATGCAGGAGGGGAGGGGCCCTAAGGGGAGGTCCGGAGTCCAGACAAGACAGAGGCCCATGCAGCTTGTCCAGCAGCATTCCCTAGGGGTGGGGGAGTGGAGGTCAGAGCCTCTTCCTTTCCTGGCCTGTCTCTAGTGCCTGCCTCACTCTCTGCCCCCAGATCCAGGAGAGCGAGCACATCAAGGTGGAGACCAGTGAGAATGGCAGCAGGCTCACCATCGTGGCCGCACGCCAGGAACACTGCGGCTGCTACACTCTGCTGGTGGAGAACAAGCTGGGCAGCAGGCAGGCCCAGGTCAACCTCACTGTCGTGGGTGAGTCTGAGGACGGGGCGGCCCGCGGTCGGAGGACAGGAGAGGCAGCGGCCCCCAGCTGGATGGTGGGCCTCGGGGCTGCCCCTCCCGGGCCTACTCCTCCGGCACCCTGCCCACAGCCCCCCGTGCTCCCGGGTTCCCTCCCCCTGCCCTCACTGCCTTGCTGGGCTCCGCGCTCCTGGAGAAGCCCAGACCCTGCACACACCCCACCGCGTTATCCTGTTCCTATGAATCCCCTCCTGGCTGCTCTTTCTAGCCTTTGGAAGCCCTGAGCTGTACTACCCCAGACCCATTCCTCCCGTGGCACCGTCGCTCCCTCTCCCTCTGGTCCATTCCCTTCCCTCTCCCCGGCCTCTCAGTCTCCTTGCAAATGCTCACCTTCAGCCGGGGCTGCCTTCCACTGCACCCCCCGATCCAGCCTGATGTGGGGACACACTGGGGGAGAAGATCACAGACTCGGAGGCTCAGCGCTGGACTCCACTCATGCCTAGGCGGGGGCGTCAGTGGGCTCAGCGTCCTCCCTGACTCTGTGATCGCCTGTCACCCTGCAGGCCCTGGTCTCTCGCTTCTCTGAGAAATAGGAGGCGTCAGGCATGAGCTTGCATGACTCCGTGCCCCACACCTGCAGGTGTCTGTGCATCTGTGCCCCCCCCCGCCCCCTCTCTTGTCTTTGCCTTCCCCTCTACTTCTCCCATAAATGTTGCCAGGGTCTCCCATCCCAGCCGACACGCAGGACCACGTATTCCTGCAATATCCTGACTCTCTCTGGCCACCCTGCCATCTCTCTCTCTCTCTCTCTCTCTCTCTCTCTGTCTGTCTTCATGGCCACACCCCCCCAAAAGGGGCCAGTCTCCACTTTGGTTCTGCTGCTTCTCCTCCCTGTGGCCTCCCTCCCGCCCCCATTAGTCTGCTGGGACCACCCTTCTGAGGTCACTGTGACCTCCCAATGCTACGTCCACCCCTTTTTCTCACCTCCTGCAGCCCCGTATGGAGTCGAGTCTGTCTCCAGACTGGTTTTCAAGTTCACGTTTTCCTCTCCATTGCAGTAGCTGTTTTTCATGCCCTGGCGACTCTCTCCTGAAATGTCAACATACTTTCCTAACTGGTCCCACACGGTGGGTTGCGCTCAGTTCCTTGACCCCCGAGGGGTCAGGGCAGCAAAGGAACAGCAGATGCAGGAGTGGGCAGACTGACGGCAGGCCGTGTCCCTACGCATCTGTGAAGGCCTTTGGCCTGGTGGTTACTCATCTGACCCCCTTTCGTTTGCTTCTTTAGATCAGGAAATTTAAATCTGGGGAGGCCAGTGTGCTAAGGGGTCAGGGAATAGATTTCTCATCTATAAAAGACAGGAGACACCTCCCTACCCCTTTCTTTCTTTGGCGACTCCAGATGTTCATTTCAGTAATCTTCCCCCAGGAGTCAAGAATATTTGGGGGCCTGGGAGGGTGCTAGTGATCCAGTTAGCCTCCACATTCAGACTTGTACCTGAAGTCTTGGTTTTGGCCCTACGGGTCAGCAAGCATTGGTTTCCAGTTTTCCTTGGTGTTCTCTTAGCTGCCCCCCCCCCCAAAGGCTTGGAGACCTGGGGGGTCAGCTCCTTTGAGCCGCTTTCCTGTGGCCGGTGCCCCTGCCCCCGCTCTGGCTGGCTCCGGGTGCCACACGCTCCCCTCCCCCAGCACCACCCGGGGCTGTGGTTCTCGCCTTTTATGGTTTCGTTTCTCATTCTCCTCGGCCAGTGCTGACAGGGCCATTGGCGTGGCTGCCCGCCAGCTGGCAGGAGCAGCATGTTAAATGCCGTCCTGGGAGGGGAATGGAATGGAGAGGAACGGGCTTTCTGTCTGCCTCCCCCTCCTCGAGCTAAGAATAGAATTGCTCAATAAAATGAGGACTCGCATTGATGGATCCGGCGAAGCCACGTTCATTCAGAGCCCGCGGATTTAGAATTAGTCCAAAGTAAACCTGGATTAGGCCCAGATTTACCTGCGTGTCTCTAGGGACATCTGTGCATTATCTGATCGGGGCTTATTAAGTAGATGTCAAATATAAATGAGATGAAACAGGAACTGTTGGGCCTACTGCAGACGGGTCCCGAGCACTTTGGAAGCTTCCATGGCAGGCCGGCTGAATCAGGCCGATTTAACACGACTCCTCCTGGTGAGCAGTAAACTTCCCTTCGTGTCTGCCCTTTAAAATACCACTTTCTTTTCATCTCGTCTATGACTCCTATTTTTAAAATGATAATAAAAAGTAGGCTTTCCCTCAGTTAGTTTAAATGAGTGATGTCTATTTTAAAGGTTTATATTTTCAAAGGCAGCACAGGAGTTTGTGCTGTTCTGAGAGCCTGGGCCGAGGCCTGCCCTTCCCGCTCCGCCTTTGGGGGGGGAGGTGAGGGAGGGGCCCCAGGGAGCAGCCGACCCACAGCATTCCTGCCTGCAACTCGTCCAGCAAGAGAAAAACAGGTCTCTTTGCGTATCTTTAAAGGAGAAAAACAAAGTAGAGAGAATCTCCAAATACCCAGTAATCCCCAACTACTATCTGAGCTTGGAGCTTGCAGGGTTTTTAAGGGCAGGAGATTTCCCTTTGTAATGCTTGGCGTGGGTTTAATAAGCAAGACGCTTCTTGATCCTTTTTCTGCCTGGTGGCCTGTAAAATAACAGGCCCCTGGAACCAGGGTCTGGAGAATTTTTGGAGTCTCCTTTTGGCTCTGCCCCTGGCTAGCTGGGTATTCTTGGCAAGCAAAGTGCCTCAGCTTTGAAGGGCCAGGATTATCCGGAGAGATGACCCTGGGAGGCTGGGGGTGTCTCACACCCCCTGCCCTTCTCTAATAGCCACAGGTGGCTGCTGAGGCGTAGTGAAGGGAGGTCCAGGTGGGCTTAAGCATGCCACAGAGCACCTTCACACGCACAGGTGCACAGAGACCGCCAGGGACGGCAGACAGTCCGGGGAGAAGAAGTAGAGAGGAGCTCCTCCATTTTCCTGGGACTGAACAGAAAATCCCAAAGCTGGTGTCGTCAGACTGTTCCCCTAGACTCAGCGTTTCCCATTCTGTTGGTCAAGTCTCCAGGGAGCCAGAGGCGAACTCTAAGGCAGCGTGGAGCTTAGGGTTCTAGACTGTGCGCTCGCTTTGCCTTTCCGAGGCCATGCCCAGGGCCCCCAGGCCAGCCCACGTGCAGCTGCGTCTCTGGTGTGGAGGGAGGCTCCCAGGCCCTCTGTTCTGAGGACGTTTGTTCTGTTCTGAGGGTTTTCATCCCTGGCTAGTCCAGCCTGTCTGTGAGGCTCTTGTCTGTTGAACAGAAAGCAGCAGGCGCAGCCCAGGGCCCTAAGGGCGGGCATGGGGGTCGGGGCTTCCATCCCCTCGACTTCAGACTTGAGTCTTGTCCGAAATCCTTAATTTGGAATCAGATTCCTTGAAAGCATTGAAGCCTTGCTCGGAATGAAAGCCCCCCTCCTCAAACTTTGCATCTTCCCTTGTGCTACAGGGGGTGACATACATCATCTGTCAGTTTTTCTAACCCTTTCAGCCAAGAAACATCTGGAACAGGGTAGGGTACAAATAGTACCTCTTTTGCAACACCCATTTCTCAAAGTTTTCTTTTCCTAACCAACACAGAGGGGAGAAAAAAATCAGTCAGTGGCGTGTATCTGCACTCTCAATGTGTCCAGCGAGATGCTTCCCAGGCAGTTTTCTTTGGGGGAAAGCAGCGAGTCTGTCTTTCATCCCTCTTTGGGCTTTTTTTTCTTCCTTAGCTGGGTCTTGAGAGGACTTGAAGCACTTGCCTCTACAAGAGTTTAGAGTAATAAACATCTTAGCCAACGCCAGAAATATTTCTAAAAAGACCGACACATCTTTCAGAACAAACAGTTTTTCTAAGAGAACACTTTAAACAACCAGTGAAAGTGGTTCCATCACGGGAGGCCTCCAGAGTGGCTGCCAGCGGTGGAAGTAGCTCTGTCACAGTCCCAGAGCCACTCCAGGCGAGGCCCAGGCTAGGGCTGCACAGGGATGGGTGGTTGCAGGGCAAGGCATCCTCAGCCGGGACGGAGAAGCCATGTACACACACACACACACACACACACACACACACACACACCAACAGAATGGGGTTTTTTTTCCTCTCCGATAGATGCAAAGTCGTTTGCAGGAATTCTCTTTGGCTTTCCTGCCTTGCAGAAGGGAGAGTAGACATCAGGAACTTTACCTGGGTTTGCTTCCTTGATGTTCACAAAACCCCTAGCGGGTTAGATACATGTTAGCACCATTTTTCCAAATAAAAAAAGACAAACCAGAAGTTTGGAGACTTGGAAGTTGAGGAATTTGCTCGAGGTCAACGTAGCTTATGAAATGGCATAGCATGAAAAGCATGGTTTTAATTGCTGGTTTGGGGAACTCTACACCTCACACTGCCTTGGAGTGGGGGACGGAGGTTACTGAAGACTGGTATCTGTAGCTAAATCAGCCACCGATGAAAACAAAATCCGAAACATCGGAGAAGTTAGTTCAGAGCAGCAGCTGACAAAATCAGCAAAACTCGGTCACTTCAGGAAAGTGTAGGCCACCATGATGTGCCCCGAAGCTGGCAGCAGTGAAAGGGAAGGCAGCCGGCCAGAGGGGCTGCTGCTTGCTTGTGTCCTGCGCTCACTTTCCAGCCCTTAGGCAGGGCTGGGTGTGATTTGCTACCGTGGTTTGCTTTGGAAATTTTCTCATTTTCTAATGGTTCTAGGAGGATAAAAGAGGTAGGGTAGGAGTAATATTTTATGCATTATAAAGTCAGAAATAAACCCCCACAATAATGATGGTCATGGCTGCTCACGCCAGCCACTTTTCCAAGAACTTCTCACAACCACCTTGTGATCCAAGTGCTACCGTTCTCCACGTGGCTTACAGACGAGGAAACTGAGGCCCAGAGAGGTTAACAAGTAATGAATGGAGACCGAGCCATGTTCAAACCCGGATCTGTCTAACTTCAGAGCTCACTGTGCAACTGTGCCGCTCTCTGGGGGCAGGCGCTTCCCAAGTCCCAGAGAAAGTGAAGACTGGCCCTCGCTATGTCACAGGCCACTGGCCTCGGGCCTGACGGAGACACACACACACATTAAATTCTCTCTCAAAACACAGTTTTGATGGGAAGCAGTCCACGCCTTCTGGGCAAGCTTCCTAGGTCTGTTTATTCAGAGAAATATGTTTAGGACTGAGGCAAAGTACAGGAAATCATGACTTGTAGACTGGAAAACTAGCCTCCCCAAAAAAAGAGAATTCTTTTCTGGCAAATAGGTGTTTGTGGGGCTTTCTGTGTGATTGTGCATAGGTGTGACTGTGACGGTAAGGAGCGGAGAGCCAGGACCAGGGCTGTCAGCTTGGGTTCTCTGGGCTTCTCTTCCAAGTCAAAGCTAATTCAGAAAGGTTCCTTCCCTGCAGCTCTTTTTTTTTTTTTTTTTTTTCTCCCTCTTGCAATTCTGAAGACTTGGGTGATGTTGTGCTTCTCTGTCCCCAGACAAACCAGACCCCCCAGCGGGCACACCTTGCGCCTCCGACATCCGGAGCTCGTCGTTGACCCTGTCCTGGTATGGCTCCTCGTATGATGGGGGCAGCGCCGTGCAATCCTACAGCGTCGAGATCTGGGACTCGGTGGACAAGACGTGGAAGGAACTAGCCACGTGCCGCAGCACCTCTTTTAACGTCCAGGACCTGCTGCCTGACCGAGAGTATAAATTCCGCGTTCGCGCCATCAACGTGTATGGAACCAGTGAGCCGAGCCAGGAGTCTGAACTCACAGCAGTGGGAGAGAAACCGGAGGGTAAGCTGCCTTCCTTTATCACTGGCCTGACATCAGTGTGCATGGCTTACCTTGCGTATGTAGAAGCCTGTACTGAGAGGGGTGCCGGGGACCGAGAAGATGTCAGCGACAGCTGCCAGAGTCTTTGGCAGTCTTGATTTCTAGGGTTGTGATGCTCATCCATTCTTTTTTTTTTTTTTAAAGATTTTATTTATTTGACAGAGAAAGTGTGCATAAGCAGGGGGAAGGGCAGGGAGGGCAGAGGGAGAGGAAGAAGCAGGTTCCCCACTGAGCAGGGAGCCTGACATCAGGCTCAATCCCAGAACCCTGGGACCATGACCTGAGCTGAAGTCAGCTGCTTAAATGACTGAGCCACCCAGGGGCCCCCAATCCATACTTGAAAGGAAGTACCTGTGACCCTTCAAAAACCACTGAACCAGCAATTTTAGTTCACTGTCACCAGGAGGCGATAGTGTGTTAATCAGGAGCTCAGTGCTGGAACGCAGGAGCTCCCCACGAACCTGAAGTTTCACCTTCCCCCTGTACCCACCTCCCTCCTTCTCTTGCATTCCTGTCTCTCTGTCCACTCAGTGTCAAGTTCTTGGACACAAAGATCAGACAATGGGCTTAAAATCTAACTAGGACAGTGAGTATAATGAGATGGGAAACACATGATTCTAGCGGTGTAAACAAAGAGAGGAGGGGACACAGCAGAAAGCATGAATAAGTTTGCCATCAAGGTTGAGGAAGGCCTTCTAGAAGAGGTAAGGAGTCTTGGGAAAAGGAATGGGTTTCCAAGGGGCAGGAAAGATAAGGAGAGGCATTCCTCACGGAGGAAGCAACATGAGGGAAGGTACAAAGTGATGGAAATGCATGGCACTGTGAAAAGCGTGTGTGTGGCCAGGGCATATGCCGTGAGAGACAGAACAGGAGGAAGCAATCCTGAAGGGCAAGGTAGGTAAAATTGTGAAGTTCACCAAAGATTTCCAGGGAGGGGATTGATATGATCACATCTGTGTGTGTGTGTGTGTGTGTGTGTGTGTGTGTGTGTGTGGTGTTGTTGTTGTTTATCTATTTATTGAGAGAGAGAGAGAACATGAACAGAGAGTGGGGCAGAGGGAGAAGCAGACTCCACCCTGACTTGAGCCCAGACTTGGCTCGACCCCAGGACCCTGAGATCATGACCTGAGCTGAAGGCAGACACTTAACTAACTGAACCACCCAGGCCCCTCACACCTTTTTAGAAAGAGAATTAGAGGAAAAGTAGAGCTTTGCTACCCAAAGTGTGGTCTGGACCAGCAGTCTTGGGATCCCGGGACTTGCTGTAAGTGCAGACTCTTGGCCCCTCCACACCCTTGGTCCCTTCTGAACCTTCATTTCAACATGATCTACCCCCATGGATTCAGATGTGTGTGACAGTTTGGGAAGCACCCAAGTGGAGAGGGGATGACTTTGGAGTTGACAAGATACCAGTTGGGCCTCTGTGGTGGTGTAGTCTGGGTGAGGGATGGTAAGGGCGTGAACGAAAGCCTCAGCTTGTAGAACTAACCATTCTCAGTGACTTTTTGGGTAGAGTTGAAGGAAAAATTAGAAGAGTTCAGGGTGACTTCCAGTTCCTGGCTTGAGTAACTGGACACAAATTTAAGAGCCATTTATTACAGTTCTCGGTGGCTAACGTATATCAAGCACTTGCTATAGGCTAAGAGGGTGTTAAGCACTTTATATGCATCTTTTCAGGCATCTAACAATGAAGCAATGAAGTAGTGACCGTTACTACCTCCATTTTATAGAAAGGAGAAATAGGTTTATGGGGTGAAGCTGCTTGCCCAGGATCACAGAGCATGTAATGTAAATGGTGAGCTGTCTGACCTGAAGCCTGTATTCCTTTAGGAGTGGTCAGGCTGCCTTCTAGAGACTTGGAGGTTAGGCAGCAGGGAGTCCTGGAGAAGACACAAGTTCCCATCTCATTCCTGTGCAGTTGAGTGGCTAAGGGCTCTAGGTTCAACAGTCTTCAGACTACTGATTGGTTGAACCTAGAGCCCAGGAGAAGGTTTAGGTTAGAACTACAGATTTGGGAGTCTTCAATGTTTAATGGATCATTAAAGCCATGGTCATCGATGAGCTAACCAAGAGGGTGGTAGGAAAGTCAACAGGGATATACCAGAATGGAGGAGCCTGCAAAACCAGAAGGAAAGAAAAAAGAAGGCAAAGGGGGAGAGCACCAGGAGAAGCTAGAGCCATGTCGAAGAAACGCAGAAGGAGTAAGTTGCAGCGAGGCCTCAGGGAACAGCAGCCAGCGCCAAATGCAGAGAGATGAGGACTCTCAGATGTAGCCATCCTTGCGAGTGAAGTGCAAAGCATTTCTGCGGGTGGAAAGTGGTTGCCCTGGGGGGTAAGGAATAAGTGGGAGAAGGAGACGCCAGGAGTGTGGAAAGTGTATGATGTGAAGACAAGCAAAAGGGTGCCGTGAATTTAAGATGGAGAAGAGGTTGGGGGCAAGGAGGAGGGACACCAGGGGTAAAGACACCCCAAGAGAGATCGCTTCACGGAGTGAGACAGAGAGGAGCTGGACAGGGCCAGTGTGAAGTCACCACAGGACTAGAGGCCTCATGAGCACGGAATGGCCATTACAGTTTGATGCCCTTCTTTGGCGAAAAAAAATTAGATATAAAATAGATAGTAAGACTCTACTTTCTTATTAAATGAAGGCCCCAGAAAGAAATTTGAGGATGCCAGAAGAAAACACACCAAATTTACAGTGTTCTGGATCTAGCCCTGTCTTGGGGGCCTTCATCCGGTGAGCTCTGGAGCTCGGGAGCCATGGAGGTGTGGACGCCAGCCCCTGGGTCAGCCCCGCTGGGCCTCCCTGCAGCTTCCTGGGCTCCCAGACTCCTGCCCACTAGCTGCTTGCAAATGTCTGCTGGGGGAAACCGGGTAACAAAACTGCCATCTGCTGCCCTCTGACCGCCCCCCCCTTTGGAACCAGCAGAGTGGGGAATAAGCAGGTTATGTGGGGGCTCCAGGATGGCCTCAGTTTTATGTTTTTAGCATGTTGCACTAAGGAATATGGAAGGAGATAATGTTGCGGAGAGAAGATGTTCTTTAGCTGGAAAGGGAAGCTACTGGGTTCTCTATGGAGGAAACCAGGAGAAACTGTGGAGTCCCTCATAAATCCCATACTGAGGACCGCAAGGTGTGGCTCCCCTGAGGCCTGGATGGCAGCTCCCAGGGCTGTAGGGAGAGTCTGTGGGGACAAGGGGCTAGGGCAGCTGGGTTCCTGGGTTCCCTCCAGGCAGGTGGCCTTTCCCTTCCTCCCTGCAGCCGGCAACCCCCTGCTGTGGTCCTCTGCCTCTCCTCCGAGGGCCCCTCCTGGCTGGGAGCAAACAAAAGGAAATGCAAAAATAGCCTGTGAGCCAGAGGAGGGGTCCAGGCCACCCAGGGCTTCCAGGCTGGAAGCTGCTCCCACCTGCAGGCCCAGCTGCATTCCTGGGGGGCAGGGGAGGGCAGAAGGGTTGTCAGGCACGAGGCCCGAGGGGCAGAGGATGGCGGGGGCTGGGGTGGGGGGTGGGGGGGTTCCAAGCGAAGCCCTCTGGAGACTGGTCAGATGCTTGCTAGTTATTGCCTGGGTAGGTCATCTCTCTTAAACTGTAAAAGGGAAAGGGCCCTTGGAGGAGTGGGGTGTGTACGCACGTGTGTGGGGGCTGCATGTGCTTGCACGCGTGCATGCGTATGTGCAGAAGAGGCACGAGGGCGATGGGTGTGTAGCCCCTCCCTGGGGGCCAGTGGCCAGTGCCGTTCATCACGGCAGAGCCAGAGCCCCGCGAGTTTGGATCCCCCTTCCCCATTGCCACTGGTACCCCTCCCGCCAGTGCCGCCGCAGCTTGGGTTTTCCACTTCAGCTGGCCCCCCCCAGTCTATCCCTGCTAAGCACCCCAGCCCTCACCCTGCCTGCAGTACCCCCCGCCCCCCCCCCCCCCCCCCCCCCGTGCATCCCGCACCCGTCCCGTGTGCCGGCACTGTTCCGGGTGGTACAGGACAAAGCACGCGTGTCCCCACCCGGCTCTGTGGGCCAGAGCCACTGCGAGACTAGACTCCCTAACCCAGCTCAGCTCCCCTCCTTGTCTCCCCAGGCCCCAGCAAGCAGAGCCACTGCCCCCAACCACCAAGCTTTTAGGTCTGTCCCACCCTACCTGGGGCTCTAACGCTCCAGGCCACCCCTTGTGCTCCTCACCCTAGTTCTAGAATATATATAGTTGTTTGCAAAACAGCTGTGAGAAAGGCTTCTGGTGGAGCGAGGGCCTCCTGCAAGCCTGAGGGCAGTTAGAGACGCAGAGCCCCTGGGGGCAAGAGATGGGGTCACCGGCTGCTCACCCGGGCGGCTCCGGGGCCTCTCTGGGGCTGGGGTGCCCTCTAGTGCCCACTGGGCGGACAGCAGCCCTCGGCCCTGGAGAGCTTGGTCCCTCTGTCCAGGGGGCGGCCTGAGGAGCTCATCTGGACGTCCCGAGCTCTGGTCCTGTCCCAAGCACTACGCCAGGGGCGGCAGACGCATCTATTTGCAGAAATGCCTCAGAAGCATCTTCCAAGTAGTTCCCGTGCTTAGCTCGGGGCTCTCCTAGCTCTTTCTGAAGAGGTGGCTCTTTTAAATGCCTTGTTGACGTCCCTCCTGCTGCAGCTCAGCCCCTGTGGCGGAAAGATAGAAACCAGGGGGTCGCCGCTCCCTTGGCTAATTGAACTGCGACCTCCCCACAGCTCCTACCCTGCCCCTCTCCCTGCGGCCACGTCCCCCTCCAAGCAGACTGGAGGCAGAAGGAGGAGGGAAAGGAAGAAGGGGGACACCTCAGCCTGGAGTCTTGGCCTGTTTCAAGCAGAGGAGAAGTCTTGGTGGACCAGTGAGCCAGAAAGAGGGCCATGAATTCCCCGAGGATGATCTAGGTCCCCACCTCCCCAGCATCAGGAGAACATTCCGCATCTTAATGCCAAGGGAGAAAGGCAGAGGTGAAGGGCAGGTGTGGTGTTGTGGTGAGAGCAAGAAGGCCAGCTCTGTCCTTTCTAGCTGGTGTGCAAGTGGTGTGCGTGCCCCCTCAGGGTTCCCAGCAAGACGCCCCCTCCGTGTGGCCATTGGAGAGCCCGATGGCTGGTGCCCCCGCGCCAGGGAGGCTCAGGCCGTTCCTCCTAAGGATGCCAGGCCCAGAACCCTGCCTTCTCCTTTCTCTCTCATCCTGCTGCTCATTCCACACCAGGACGAGTGGCATGGGAGCAAAAAGAAGAGGGGAGGGCGCCTGGGTGGCTCAGTGGTTGAGCGTCTGCCTTCCGCTCAGGTTGTGATCCCAGGGTCATGGGAGGACCCCACAGGGAGCCTGCTCTTCCCTCTGCCTGTCTCTGCCTCTCTCTGTGTGTCTCATGAATAAATAGATTTTAAAAAAAGAGAGACAAAGAAAGAAAGGTGACACTTCACCGGGTGAACACTCTCAGATGGGGGCACCAGGGATCAGGACACTGGGCATCCCCGACAGTAAAGGTTGCTGTTATTATTGTCAGTATGTTGTCTCCAGGGCACAGCCCGTGAGAGCATCCTTCGTCAATGGCTTCAACCCCCTTGCTTCCCTTAAAGCCCTGTCTGAAGTGCCATCCTTGCACTGCCCTAAACATCTGTTGAACCTATTGTGGCTCTTATGGTATGTCTTGAGAGGTGACGTCCTACGTCTTGAGATGCAGCCTTCGTCCTCTGTGAGGCACGACATGAAATTGTTCCCTCAAGTTACGGTATTATTAGTTGATAAAAGTCTGTAACCTTAATCTCACCCTTGGCCATCGTGATTTTTAAAAAACCGGTATCTGGGGCGCCTGGGTATCTCATTCAGTTGGGCATCTGATGCTTGATTTTGGCTCTGATCATGCCCCCGGGGTCCTGGGATTGGGCCCCATGTGGGGCTCTATGTTGAGTGTGGAGCCTATTTAAGATTTTCTTTCCTTCTTCCCTGCCCCTTTCCTCTACAAAAAGGAAGGGAAGGGAAGGGAAGGGAAGGGGGAAGGGGGAAGGAAGGAGAAGGGAGGAAGAAAAGGAGGGAGGAAGGAAGGAGGAAGGAAGAGGGGGAGGGAGGGAGGGAGGAAGGAAGGAAGGAAGGAAGGAAGGAAGGGAGGAGGAAAGAAGGAGGGAGGAAGGAAGTAAGGAGGAAGGGAGGGAGGAGGAAGGAGGAAGGAGGAAGGATGAAGGAAGGAGAAGGAAGGAAGGAAAGGAAAGGACAAGGAAGGAAGGAAGAGAGAGAGGGAGGGAAGGGGGGAGGGAGGGGAGGGAAGAAGGAGGAAGGAGGAAGGACGGGAGGGAGGGAGGAAGGGGGAAGGAAGGGAAGGAGGAAGGGAGGGAGGAGGAAGGAGGGAAGAAGGAAGGAAGGAAGGAAGGAAGGGAAGGAGGAAGGAAGGAAGCAAGCAGGAAGGACCTGCAGACACCTGCCCCCCCCCCCCCCCCCCCGGGAAAGGACTCACCCTTTCTGCCACTGCCCCTTCCAGTGGCTCCCCGCCTCCCCGCCTCCCCGCCTCTCCGCCTCTCCGTCTCCCCGTCTCCCCACCAGCCCTCCCGTGACTAAGCGCCCGCAGCCCTAGTTTCAGCAGCAGACGCCCCAGGCCCTGCTGAGCGCAGAGTAATAGGTCCCGCTTGCAGCCGGTACACCCCCCCACCCCCACACCCTCACCCCCCACCCCCACACACCCCCCCCACCCCACACACACCCCCCACACCCGCCAGGACAGCATCTGTCGCCCAGAGCACTAGGCTAAGCACCTGGGCTCCCACGCTTGGGTTTTAGCTCGATGCCCTAAGGCCTGTTACCCCAGGAACGGAATAATCCAATTCTGCCTGCGCTGTGACTCCTTCCAGGTGTTGCTCTCAGGTGCCTCCCGATTACCCGTGAACGGACAGGGGGTCCCTCTCTCCGCTCAAGTCTGAGGCCTGAAGACCGGGTCAGTTAGGCTCGCGTCCCGGCGCCATCTGCGCAACCCCAGCACTGATCTCAGAGTTCCCATCGCTCTCACCCTTTTTACTGTCCCAGGGCTTTTTTCCTTCCTGCAACAGAATATTCTTCTCCGTCCCACTTATGTTTAGTTTCTCATTTCATCAACAGCATTTTAAGGATTCCAAACAAGGGGCGCCTGGGTGGCTCAGCCCGTGAAGTGTCTGCCTCGGGCTCAGGTCATGGTCTCGGGGTCCTGGGATCCAGCCCCACCTCAGGCTCCCTGCTCAGCGGGGAGTCTGCTCATCCCTCTGCCCCTGCCCCCTGCTCCTGCTCTCTGTCTCTCAAATAAATAAATGCAATCTTTAAAAAAATAAAATTTTTAGAAAGGACTCTAAACAAATCACAGCCTCTCTTGCTGTCCCTTATCACACCCTTTCCCCCAAGTCTTATTCACACTCACACACACCCCACACACACGTGCACACGCTTGCGCCTTTGTAAAATCTCTGGCTGCTCTCTCTGACTTCTCTCAGGTCTTTGTTCTGTCTCCCCAGGAAACCTGCCTTGTCCCCATCTGTCAGTGGGACGTAGCCCACATTATGACTAAGGAGCACAAGACACATCACAAAGCGTGGCATCTAGAGCCATCCAAGGACACTAGAAATCACCTAAAAATACAACTCCCTCCTTTTGCAGATGAGGAAACTGGGACCCAGAGAGAGAGAGGCATGGAGCCAAGGTCCAGAAGCCATAGGGGCTCCATAGGGACAAAGCTATGCCTAGGCAAAGGAAGGCCTGGGGCTCTGAAGTGGGTGGCGCTTGCCTGTCCCCTCAACACCCCCCACCCCCGTTCACTTCTGACGTATCCACGTGAGCAACCACGTGGGCTGCTCATGTCCATTCTCGCCAGACCTCTTAAACACCTGCTGGTTTCACTGTGCGCCCTCAGCCCCACCTCCCCGTTGCGTTCCAGCATTTCCTTTAAGACACAGCTCAAGGGCTACTTCTTCCCAGAATAAAGGACTTCGAGTTGCCCTAGTTGGTATCAACTTCCTGCGCTGTGTATTCAGTGTGTCCTGTGATAGCATGTGCGTGATCCCAGAACACCTGGGATGGAGATTCCAAGTACACCGTAAGCCCTGAAAAAGGACAGATCGTGCCTTCTGCGTACTTTGCACACCCGCAGCAACTTCCAAGATACCTGTTGCATGGCTGGGGTCCCATGTACCTTTATCCATCAGATGGATGAATCGATTTGATGCTAGGAGTGATTTAAGTTGCTGACTTCCGAGCCAGAGCAGAAAAGGGCCGGCGCGGTTGTTTGTAGGTTCTGAAAGTCAGAGAGCCTGGAAGCGCTGTGAAGAAGGGCGCATCTAGGGGGTCATGAGGTCACAGAGGGAGGGATGGAGGGAAGAGCTCGTAGAGAAGCTGCCGGGTAGGGGAGGAGTATCCCTGGCCCTGCTGCCGTGAGGACTGCTCCACCCCCATGGCCATACCCAGAGCTCCGGGCCTCATGGTCGTGGGCCTGGGAGGGCTGAGGCCCGACGAGGTCCCCAGCAGGTTCTGTTCTCCATGGGCCTTCAGTACTAATCGCTGTGTCTTCTGTGTCCCTCCCTGTCTCACCCCAGAGCCGAAGGACGAAGTGGAGGTGTCGGATGATGGTGAGTGTTGGCTTCCTGTCCTCAGGTAGACTCGAGGGGTGGAGGGGGCGCGAGAGGAACCTGATGGCTCACGCTCACCCCACCCCCACCCTGCAGATGAGAAGGAACCTGAGGTCGACTACCGGACAGTGACGGTCAACACTGAACAAAAAGTGTCCGACTTCTATGACATCGAAGAGAGACTAGGCTCGTAAGTGGGACGGGAAGCGCCTTTCGGGTCCCCAGGGTTGGGGTGGTGCAGGTCCCATCGTTGAATTCCGTTGCCTTTCCATCTGTTCCTGGGGGTTGCCGCCTTCCCACGCTGAACCCCCCTGCAGAAACAGGTGGCACGGACCCCGTCAGCACCCCGCCAGAGCATCCCCACTGGGGCCCTCTCGGCTGCTGCTTGTGCACCTGGCTCAGCTCCATGAGGGTGTTGAGCAAGCCCCTTCCTTCCCTGGGCCTTACCCCACACGGGCTGACGAGGCACTGGATCTGGGTCGGACCGTGTGAGGTCACCTTCCTGTGTCACCTGTGGGAGTGAGTCGAGCCTGATCCGTCTCACTGTTCCGCAGTTGTAGCTTTAGGGCATCAGGAAAACGCACCCCCTTGAAAGGTACAGCTGCTCAGCGCTGCTCACTTTATGACCCTGGTCCACACTGTTTGCTCTGGCCCTGCCCTGGAGTGTGGATGTCCTAACCCTGAGCCCCCTCCAGCAGCAGCAGCACCCAGGGCTGTCTGCCCCCCACCTAACTGTCCCCAGAGGAGCACGGTGGAGCCCAAGAGGGTAGGGCTCGGGTTTGATTTCCAGGAGGTTTCTGGGAAATAAAGGAATGACACCAACCTCACAGCAGTTGCATACGAGGAGTCTGCACCCCCCTCTCCCTCAGTGGATGGCAGGGGCCTTCCTGGGTGGTCTCCAGGGGACCCGTGTGGACCGTGGAGCAGAAGGAAGGCAGCCACTCAGAACATCTCTGTAGTCCGGGAGGACTTCGTCCCCCCGACTTCATAGGACTGTCTTCAGGGAAGGGGAGGGAAGTCCTTCAGCCAAGGTGGAGGCCTCAGCCCAAGGAAACCATAAGCTCGGAAGAGTAGCAAGCCTGGGTGGTGTTTGGGTGGGGACGCGGGCCTGGGCGTGGGCTGAGGTTGACAGCCGAGGGAGAGTGGGGCTGTCTGTGCTGGAAGTGCGCTTCGGGACCTGGAGCTCGGGCCGGCAAACTTAGAAAAGGGCCTTTCCTGGCCCTTTCTAGACTAGTCTAGGTTCCGTGGGGCTTCCGGGCCACGTGGCAGCTACCACTCTGCCGCTGAGACGCACAAAGGGGCCGGGGGTACTATGCACACGGGTGGGCAGTGGCTGCGTTCCAGTCACATTTTATTTATAAAAAGAGGTGGGCTAGATTTCTCCCATAGGCCCTCATTTGTCAGCCCCAATTTCATGGAAAGCTTGGCTAAATTTGCCTTTTCTCTCCCGCTCCTTCCATTTGCAGTGGGAAATTTGGACAGGTCTTCCGACTTGTAGAAAAGAAAACTGGAAAAATCTGGGCAGGGAAATTCTTCAAGGCATATTCAGCCAAAGAGAAGGAGAATATCCGGCAGGAGATTAGCATCATGAACTGCCTCCACCACCCCAAGCTGGTCCAGTGTGTGGATGCCTTCGAAGAAAAGGCCAACATCGTCATGGTCCTGGAGATGTGAGTGGTTTGCCGTGGGCCTGGGAGCCCCTCGTGAGGCTCCCCCACTGCCCGCACCCAAGCCCCTCCGGCCCGAGGCGGAGAGCCGCGCAGGTAGGGCCGCGGCATGCAAGACGCTCCCCACCCCGCCCCTGTGGCCCGACGGTCCCCACTCGGGAGAGCAGAGCTGTACACAGTAGCACCCTAACCGCTGACCACCAGTCCGCAGCAGCCCCTCCCTCATTTCCACAACCATCTGGCAGGTCTTTGAGGACCCCTGCCCCCTTTTCACCCGCATGTCCCTGTGAACGTGCCAAGGTAACCCCTAGGCTCCTTCAGGGGCATTCTGACCTCAGGGTGACTTCGGAGTAGAAGGGGAAGCACAGGGCAACTTCCTGAATGGCCTTCAAAAGAAGAGGGGCCCAGGGCTGGGGGCTTGAGGTGTGGGAGTGTAGCCCTTGCTCCTGTCTTGCTGTGCTCCGCAGGCCCCCACTCTGTGCTTGTTTGTACTCTTGACTTCTCACCAGAGAGTAGAGTTTTCAGGGCTGGGTTGTTGTTGTTGTTGTTTAAGATTTTATTTATTTATTCATGAGAGACACAGAGAGAGAGAGGCAGGGACACAGGCAGAGGGAGAAGCAGGCTCCACGCAGGGAGCCCGACGTGGGACTCGATCCCAGGTCTCCAGGATCACACCCTGGGCCAAAGGCAGATGCTCGACCACTGAGCCAGCCAGGCATCCCCATAGTCACTAGTCTAAATTTTTGCTTCTTTTCGTTCACCGGTTAGGAACATATCAGTTGCTGGTGAGCTTGCCTCCTTCCCCCTGCTGCACGGGAGGTGCTTGTGTGCATCAGCCACAGTTGACTCCAGCAGGTCTCCTTCTGAGAGGAGGTTGCACGGTCTCCAGGCCTTCACTTTCCCAAACAAGCGGTGTTTGTAACCTTGTACGTGCATCTTTTCACTCATGCCTGGGTACATCTGTAGGATAAATTCCCCGAAGTGTGGGCATGCTGGATCAAAGGGTATGTTCATTTGAAATTTTCAGAGCTGTTGTGAAACTGCCTCCAGCATCCTTGAGTTGCTTGTCCTGAGCTTCACCTCAGTCCTGGGGGGAGGACTCTATCATAAACACCTCCCTTCCCAGGAAAGGTGAGGCCAGGGAGGTCTCCCCCCGGCTTGCGGTGTGACTCTTCTCCCCTCACCCTGTGATCGCTGTGGCTCATGTGCCTTTGGGAAAGCCAGAGTGGGCCGGGAGCACAAACTCCGAATACAGCGTGAGCATGAGAAGCCTCACGCAGTCCCAGCTCTGCCTCTCCCTTCTTGCGTGGCCTTGAATGAGCTGCTCGGCTTTGCCAATCCTTAGTGTAATGATCATCAGCAAAAGGGGCCGGGGGGGGGGGGGCGGGGGGGGTACAAGCTGCCTCGTGCATAATGTGGGGATTAAACGGAGTCACGTATTCAGGCGTCGTGCTCTATAATCCGGACTTATTCTTAGTAGCATGATACAGTGACTTCTTCTGTGTCATGGTCTTTTTTTTTTTTTTTCCATTTGAAAATCTTTGGTGAGCGTTTTTTTTTTTTTTTTTTTTAACACACAATGAGGTGTCCTAGAGCAAAGCCCTACCGTTCAGGAAACCTGGAGTCGGGTCCCGTTCGCTGAGCTGCGATTTTGTCATTATTAAATCCCTCCAGCGAGGAGGCGTATTTGGATCAGACTCCCTTTCGGTTCTAAAATTCGACACATCTGTGGAACTGTAAAGGACTTAAAACCTGCACTGGTGTCTTAGAATCTGCTCTCAATTGGAGAACTCACCTCCCCGCTTTCGGGAAGGAGTGTCTGTGGCCTCACTGATCCCATCCTCGCAATGGCCCTGTGGGCTTGCAGTGCTTCACATTTATTCCAGAACAGGTTGCTTGGTCCAGGCGGTGTGGGCGTGCGGGGACATGTGAAGAAATGTCTCATGTTTAGAAGTTAAGCCTCGGGCAAGTTTGTGAGAGGGTGCGGGGAGGGGGGTAGAGGCAGCCAAGCCTGGGTGAGGCCGGGCGGCAGCACCAGTGGGCACAACACCATACTTAGCGTGGAACTGGGAGTTGGCAAGCCGGATGGAAAAAGTCGAGAGAAAACGTAAGAAGGCTTCAGCTGGCCTGGCTTTCGTCCCTCCTCCCCACGCCTCCCCTGTGGGCAGGAGCAAGTCTGACAGGCACAGATGCCAGCCGACTCTTCTGCACTTGGGGTGAGGGGCTTGGCCCTTGATAGGAGCTCACCCAGAGTGGGGGTGCGCTGGCCCTCCATCTGGATGGCCCTTCCTGCCTAAATGGACTGGGTTGGCCGTGACAGGGCGCAGGCGGGTGTCCGGGGGCCCGGGTAGCTCTTCCCCGTGTTCGATAGAGATACTGCGATGGAGAGAAGGACAGTGCCTGGTGATGCACAAAAAATGAAAATGTCCTCCAGGGTCCCCTCGTTCAGCTCAGCCACCGCTGACACAGTGAGAAATCAGCAGCAATGTACGTCTTGAGCCTTTCTGACCTCGGCTTATGGGACCAGCCACAGGCCCCCGTCTTTATAGCAGCGTTGCCCAGACACAGGGCTTCCCTCGGGCTCCTTTGGGAGTGCTCAGTACGAGTTAGGCTGAGTCACCCACTGCCCACCTCACTTTTGTGCTACCATTGGCAAAATTTATCAAAGAATTTCCAGCTGGCTGCCATGAGACAAGGAGTGGAGAGGGTCTGGGTATGGAGTCCCCCGAAACACCATTCCTCCTGGCTGCCGGCGAGGGCCCGCCAAAGTCTACATTTTGAGGCAGATAAACTTGATCCCTTGGGATTGTGTAGCCTTGGTAGTAGGTGTTCATTCACTCATTCACTCACTCCCTGTTCATTTACTAAGCATAGGTTTCCCCTGGCCCAGTCTTGGCGCTTGGCATGATTCCATCCCTGTGGGTGGCAGCTTCTTTCCACCCATAGTCTTGAGTATTTGGAAGAGAAACCTATGTAGAACCATTAATCCTGTTTCTGTAATCCCTTCCATCCTGGGAAATGGACTACGGGAACCGCTTTCAGACTACGTTCAGATGTATCTGAATAGATTTGAAGCTACTTAAACTTCTATTGAATAGGTCACCTCTAGAAATGCAGTGGCAATTACCTCCATGGCTCAGATTTCTACTACTCATTGCCTTAAATATTCCCAAAGGCACTGCAAATAATGGTTGCTTGCTTTTCCAGAATATCTTAAATTGAAAAGCGCACATTTTTGGGGGGCAGGCACCTTGTCAGTGCCAGATATTGCCAGGTATCAATAAAGGGCTTAGAGATGAGCCAGACCTTTCCCACACATGTTCCCAAACAACGTTAAGCCAAGGCGGACCCGATACAAAAAATACACAGAGAAGACTGTGGAAACCCAGGGATGGAAAGATCATTTTATATGGGGAAATTGGGAATGATTTCTCAGAGGAATTTCTTAGTGAATTTCAGCTGGCCTCCCTGGGGTGGCTCTTGTGTAAGCCAGTATTTCCCAAGCTTGCCCCAATCCTAAGAATGACCCATATTAACATATGGGTTTTCAGGCCCCTCCGGAGATTTTCTAAATCAGAATCTGCAGGGGAAGAGCTTGGGAGTCTGTATTTTCAACCAGGGCCCCAACTGACTCTTTAAAATAATAATAATAATAATAATAATAATAAAGTAATTAACATTATTGAGCACTTGCTATGTGCCAGGCCCTCTTCTAAGCACTTTACCTGTGTTAATTCGCTAAGTCTTCACGGCACCCTGTGAGGCGGTACCGTTTTTATCTGCACCTTCCAGATGAGGACATTGAGGCACGGAGATGGTAAGGATTGTGGGAGGCCTGAGAATGGAAATTTGAGTTTGGCTGGGAGCCTTGGTGGAGAGCAAGGGAAATGGAGGGCTTGAGGACAGAGGCGCCACCTGCTGGGCGCCCAGGGACCTCCTGCTCTGTTGGTGCTTAGGGCGTCGGTTCTCGCGCCCCAGGGGTCGCTGGCACAGCCTGACCTTTCCCAGCTCAGCCCCCCCCCCACCCCCCAGGAGAGTGTCAGCCTTGGGAGGCCCACGGAGGCCTCATGCTGCGCCCCAGTCTGTCTGTCCCTCAGTGGGTCACTGACAAGATCCCCCGCACTCGCCACACGTTGTGAAATGGTCACGAATGTGTGCTGAGCACCTACTGCGTGTCAGGCTTGATGCTTTACTAACGCATCCTTTAGTTCCTAACAACTCTAGGTGGTGGGGACAGGTAAGGAGACCCGGGGCTCAGAAAGGTTAAGTAACCTGCCCCAGATCACACAGCTTGTAAAAGGCAGGGGACAAGATCCACACTCACCTCTTTCCCTTCTTCATGATGGCTCTTCTTAGAAGAGAGAAGCCTCAGCCCTGCCCCTCAAATAAAAAAAAAAAAAAAAAAAAAAGGAAGGCCCTTGGAAGAGGATGGGCCCAGAACAAAGCCTACCCACCCTTGTTCGGCTGGTGGACGTATAGGCCATTGCAGAGAAGAGCTTACTGGTGGTGGCTGGATGCTATAAAAGTCACCAGGGAGAGGCTTTACACTTTCTGAGCGGCAAGGAAGGCAGGTGGGTCAGAGGGCCGGACAGGGGAACAGAAAGGACCCATGTGACTCAGGCGCAAGGTCATGCATTTGCACCGAAGGCCACTGTGCTGGCCCGCGGTACCCTCTGGGCCAGTCCCCAGTAGGAGATGCCAGTGTGGGCCCAGAGACGCCATGGTCAGGATCCAGAGCCTTAGTGTAACGGGTTCAGTCCATGGATTTTAGAAAATGTGCCGAGGCTCCGGGTTATTGAAGCAGTTGCCGGCCACGTGCAATATGCTCACGGCTGCTGGGACTGGTTCAGGCTCTGACTCCCTCGGACTAGAAGACGAAGCTGGAGCCCAGCAAGGGGCCCTTACGCATCCGTAGGCTTTCGGGGATGGAGGCTGCCTGGTGGTCACCTGTGTGCGGAGGAGATGGTGTCTGGGTCTCTCGGCTCCTGGTCACCTCTGAAACTGCCAGACGCTTCCCCGAGTCCCCCGACGGCTTAGTGGGCGTCAGCGGGGTCCCTCGGGCGGGGAGCCGGGAGGCGCTAGGCCCTCCTGGTCGGGGGGCGCTGGGCCGGCCTAGCAGGCCGCTGCGGAGATGCGCGGCCCCCGCCGCCCGTCTGACCCCCCTGCTCCCACAGCGTGTCGGGGGGCGAGCTGTTCGAGCGCATCATCGACGAGGACTTCGAGCTGACGGAGCGCGAGTGCATCCAGTACATGAGGCAGATCTCGGCGGGCGTGGAGTACATCCACCGGCAGGGCATCGTCCACCTGGACCTCAAGCCCGAGAACATCATGTGCGTCAATAAGACCGGCACGAGGATCAAGCTCATCGACTTCGGCCTGGCCAGAAAGCTGGGTAAGGCGCCGCCCGGCCTCTGGTCACCCGCGGGGGGACGGAGCGCGGGGTGGGGTGGAAGCCCGAGGCTGTGGGCGCCGCTCGGCTCCGAGCCCGCCCTGCCCCCCAGACTCCACCTCGAGTCTCAGTCCCTCACTGACACCCCACGGGGCTGCTGGGGACTCCGCGGGCTGACATAGGCGCCCCAAGCGCTCCGCTGCTTAGCAGGAGCCAGGCCCCTGCCCTGCTGTCTGCCCCCCTCGGGCAGCTCACCTGGGGTGTTGCTGGGGGTGCCGTGCCCCGCAGACGTCCGCACGGCCTCCGGAGCCCGGGCACGGGCCTTCCTGGTCCCCGGCGGCCCGAGGGCCAGGAGGTTCGGGAGCCCCGCTCTGCAGGCCGCGCTGCAGGTCCCTCCAGGCCTGGGGCGGCCCCAGCCTCGTGCCCACCACCCCCGGCCTTGGCTCCGCGGGGCCCCGGGGCCTCCCGACGAGCCGCCGGAGCCGGACCACGCGCCTCCCGGCGGCCACCTCCAGGCCTTCGGAGGAGAGGCCCGCGGCCGGGACAGCTCAGGGAGTGGGGCCCATGGCTTGGGCCACCCGCTGCTGGAGAGGGCAGGTCCCGGCGGCCGGGCCTTGTCTCCTCGGGACGGGACGGGACGGTCACTCCGCCCCCCGGGTGGTCGAGAATGTGAAGTGGGAAAGGCCTTATAAAACAGGCGGCAGGGAAGAGAGGACACAGTGAGCGTCGGAGGCCAGCACCAAGCACGTGTCCCCGCCCCAGCACTGAGGCCGGTGTCACTGTGACCCCTTGGTGGGCCTGCGTCGCTGCGCCATCCCCTTGGGAGAGCAGGCACGGCCAGGCCTTGTCCGTGTCCCTGCCGTGCACGCAGGCGGCCTCCCGAACGTTCTGGTGATGGGTCCCTCTCCTTCCTGGCTACAGAGAATGCGGGGTCTCTGAAGGTCCTCTTTGGCACCCCGGAATTTGTGGCCCCCGAAGTGATCAACTATGAGCCCATCGGCTATGCCACGGACATGTGGAGCATCGGAGTCATCTGCTACATCCTGTGAGTCTCTGGGCACATGAGGGAGGGGCAGAGAGCTCTGCAGGAGGGTCCCCAGGCCGCCCTGACGTGGAAGGGGCCAGGGCGGGTCACGGTGGGGGGACCCCCCCACCTCTGGGCGAGTCAGGAGAGTGGCAGCTCCTATCCACGCCCCCGCCCGGGCCAGCCCCACTCCTGGTTTCCCAGGGAAGCAGCCCGTGTTGCACTTAAAAAAAAAAAAAAAAGGATTTTATTTATTTATTGGAGAGAGAGGAAAGCTGGAGTAGGGTGTGGGAGAAGCAGACTCCCCCTGAGCTGGGAGCCTGATGCGGGGCTCGATCTCAGGACTCTAGGATCACGACCTGAGCCGAAGGCAGATGCCTAACGGACTGAGCCACCCAGGCACCCCCCCCCACATGTTGCACTCCTCGGCTAGTGCTTACACCGAGACCCCATTCTGGGCCCTTCACTGTCCCTAATGCTGACCAGGCTGGGGTCTTTGGTCACCGGGGTGGGATGTGGCTGGTGCCGTGTAATTTACCCCGACTTGTGTAGATGATTCCATGGAGCCCAGGTGCCCATCTCCTGTGGGCATCATCACTGTCTTCAGAAGACAGCACCCCATCCTCGTGGCAGGGGGACCCCAACTGCCAGCTTCATCCCTGAGCCCAGCATATGTTCCAATTGTAAGCCCTTTTGATGATAGAGCCGTCAGCAGACAACAGAAAGCCACACGGTAGTTTGAATTGGGAAACCAGGTGCAAAATAGGAATCCATTTCAGTTACTAACCCTAGAGAAGAAGAGGGGAGGTCAGTAGTGTAGACCGGTGCTTTGTCAGCAGTAATACGCACGAACCATCCAGGCCTCTCCTTAGATTGCAGATTCTGATTCAGAAGGTCTGCGACGCCTAAGAGTCCACACTTCTAATAGATCCCAGGTTGCTAGTGGTGCTGGTCCAAGGACCACACTTTCTAGAACATACCTTGGTGGGACCTCATGGATTTAGTCCCTGAAACTCCAGGCTGCCCAGTCATTAGCCTCAGAGACAACCCCTGATCTTGTGCGGCAACGCACAGTAACGGGATGGTCCCCTGAAGTGCAGATATGCATGCATTCATCTAAAAAAAAATTTGTTGTTGTTAAAGGGAAAGGAAAAATTTAATGTTTTCACAGAAAACTTGAAGAGGACCTAAGAATGCTTTTTGAGACCCTTGGGGTCCTCAGACCTGAGTGAGAAAAAGGCTCTGGGTGATTTTTGCTGCACGGCCAGATGTAGGAGCCCCTGTGAGAAAAGCTTTAGCAGAAATGGAGTGATTTTGTGTGTGTGCAGCGTGGCTTTTCCCCACGCTCGGGAGTTCTATTCTCACTCTGGCCTGTCAGGACAGCCTCCCTCAGTTAAACCTGTATCGTGGACTCTGTACCCCAGAGAGTCCTCTTCCTCCTTGCTCAGGGTCACCCCCACCACCATCACCAGCTCCCCCAGAGCGGCAGACAAGAAACTCCCGGGCTAGGAGTGGATTTGCCTGTTTCTTCCTACGCCAGCCCTACTCCAGGAGAAAGGGAGCTAATGAGTAGTGAAAATTGCAGTCAATCTGTACTGCTGGCTCCCTTAGTAAATGAGGAATAGCAGAGCAGCGGGCCCAGCCACCCCTTCTGGGGCGCCCCATGCTGGACGGGGCTCACACTGGATCTCTGGCCGCGGGGGAGACGCCTGGCACTTGAGAAACAGTCTTGGTCAATTCATTCTGTTCCGATACCGCTGTCCCATGGCCTGGCTCTTGTCCGTGGGTCTTCTTCACATGGGCTCCTGTTTGACCCTCACGACAAACCTGGGAGTGAGTTGCCGCAGGGATGTGGTCTTCATTTGGCTTGGAGGTGACCAAGGCCAAGGATGTCCACATGGCTGTCCACTTCCCGCAGTCCTAGAGGGGGACCAGCCTTCCCAGGTCCCCAGGCCTGATGGGCTGCCCAGGATACGGGACTGTCAGTGCTAACATCAGGACAGTCTGGGAGACTAGGATACTCCCTACTGGTCTCCCTACCGGTCAGGGCCTACCCTTAAATTTTTCACAGTAAACGTGCCTGTGTCACCTGTACCAGATGAAGAATCCCCATGTTACTAGGGTCCCTGCAGCCCTCCTGGGGCCGCTCGTAATCACTGCCCCTCAGGGGTAACCATCATCCTCAGGTCTAACGTCACAGGTTAGTTTTGCCTGTTCTTGAACTTTATATAAGAGAAATCATACAGGAAGATGTGTCTGGCTTCCTTTGCTCAGCATTGTTTGTGAGACCCATTCATATTATCGTGTGTGTGGTTGTAGGCTGTTCACTCTCGGCGCTGTGCAGAATCCTGCTGTGGATGGATCCAGTTGATCCAGTCCACACTGATGTGTTCTTAATAGATGCCAGTTTCAGTATTACGAGTATGCTGTTCCATGTGTTTTAGTTGACACATTTATGCATCTCTGCTGGATATTTGATCTAGAACTAGAATTATTGAGCCATTAGAGCACTTTATGTTAAAAGGCAAATTCTTTTAGGTGGAGAAACATAACAACTTGGATAAGATGTTATATTACTTTACTAGATTACTTTCAGAGCTAAGACCAGGAAATAGGGAAGAGCTTCTTGAAATAGGGAGAAAATAATTTTGATGAATGGGGTGCCATCCTGAGGGTGTTTGGCCAGCAGGGTGCAAGGAGAGGGTAGGCGTCTGTGGGACAGGGAGGCAGGTGGGGGCCAGGCGTGATGGACACGGGTCAGCTCTGTGGAGCCTCCTGGAGCCGCCCAGTGCCCAGGCTCCTGCACACACCACAGTG
This sequence comes from Canis lupus dingo, assembly GCF_003254725.2. Taxonomy (NCBI): domain Eukaryota; kingdom Metazoa; phylum Chordata; class Mammalia; order Carnivora; family Canidae; genus Canis; species Canis lupus. The sequence continues at coordinate 26,880,036 of NC_064275.1, read as the reverse complement.
GGCTGCTCTGCCCTCTGGGATTTTTCCTGTTGGTTCTCTCAGTGGGGATTCAGGCCTGGGAGTTCCCCTCGTGAGTGAGCATGTGGTACCCAAAACAGAAGCTGGAGCCAGCCAGATTGCTTCCTTTCAGACCCTGCTATGCAAAATTCCAGAGCTGCTGCTGGAAGTCTCTGGAAGAGGCCCTATGGCAGTCTTCAGGTTCCATTTGTCTCTCTCTTTGGAGCTTGATTGTCGTTCTGATAGTCCCTGTCAAGGCCACCTTCCACATTTGTATCAGAGGAACACACCTCTCCCCATCTCCTTTCTGGCACTAGTGACAGTTGGGGAGGCCAGGGAATTGGGGAAATCGGTGATAACTCATTTACTATTCAACACATATTTGGTGAGCACCTCCTAAGTGACCAGCTCCGTCCCCGTGGGTTGTTCTGACTTGTTAGAGGAACTCCTCAAACCCCTCGGGGAGATCAGGGCTGATCCTGACCCAGCACTAGAGACCTGGCCTCGCACCCTGCCCTGGGTTTTCCAGACAGAGCAGGGATTATGGGCCTTCCTACCCTCTCACCCCTGATTCTGGAAGGAAATGGTGGATTTCATGAATTTCCTGGAGATTCTTCCGATGTTAGCAATCTCTGCTTGGTTTCAGGCAGGGGGAGAGAGGACGGGAGTGCTCTAGGCCACACTTCAGCATGGAAGCTGTTCTAAGCCTTGCCGCCTTTTCTAAGACCTCCTTTCCTGTTTTCCTCCCCCCTATTTTCTGAGGACTTAGTGTTCCCTTACTGCCTGCGGGGACATCAAAACCCTTCTCTGTGCCCTTCTCTCACCCTACTTCTTTTTTTTTTTTTTTATAAAGATTTTACTTATTTATTCATGAGAGACAGACAGAGAGAGAGAGAAAGACAGAGACACAGGCAGAGGGAGAAGCAGGCTCCATGCAGGGAGCCCGACATGGGACTCGATCCCAGGTCCCCAGGATCATGCCCTGGGCTGAAGTCGGTGCTAAACCGCTGAGCCACCCAGGCTGCCCTCTCACCCTACTTTTCACCCCTAATTCCTTCTCTCTCTCCCCTGCTCCAAGCCCAGGTGAAGGGCAATTACTGCTCTGCATTCTCCCTACATCTTCCTACTGGGCTCAGTAGCAGACTTCCCATTTCTGCTCATTTGTCTTTTTTTTTTTTTTTTTAAGATTGTATTCATTTATTTGAGAGAGAAAGAGTACAAGTGGGGGGAGGGAAAGGGGGACAAGCAGACTACCCACTAAGTGGGGAGCCTAACACGGGAGCTCTCTTCCAGGACCCGGAGATCATGACCCGAGCTGCAGTCAGACACTTAACTGAGCCACACAGGCGTCCTTCAGCTCATTTGTTTAGCATCTCCTGTGGTCCAGAGAGCCGGGGCCATCTCTCTACCCAGAGTCTAACTTCTGGGGACATCAGCCCAGTGACATAGAGAGAAGGCCCAGTGTCAAGTATCAGGTGCCTACTCAGACTTGGGTTTAACACAGGGTTCTTCAGAGGGATCCAACAGCACCACTAATGGCTGCCTCTGGCCTCCCCACTGCTGAGCCCAGACATGCTCTCTGATTCCAGCTCCTGCAACCTCCAGGTGCCCTGAGCCCATGCCATACCCAGCCACTACCTACAGGCTTTGCTCTTCAGGAACATGGGCTGTGGTTAGTGTAGCTAACACAGAATGTCTACTTTTCAATCACGGCACAGAACGCTACCCAGTTTTCCTCTGGGTGATGCCCAGCCCCCTTAAATCTTTCCACCACTCCAGAAAATGAGGATCTGAAGGCTAAAATGGGATAAAAAACTAACACATTCCTAAGCACTATCTGCTGGTAGATTTGTGGTCTCTTTCACTGGCCATCCATGCAGTAGGGTTATCTGCTGCTTGAAAAACACTAGGAAGAAAGTATCATATAAGAGATATTTCTGCACCCTTCTCTGTTCTGACATTCCACCCTGCAGGCAGAACAGTCTTCTGCATCAGATTCCCTAGGCGAAGTTTTGCTTCACTGAGAGATTAAGAAATCAGAACTCCTTGTAGTCATGACCTTTGTGATTTATCAGCGACCATTAAAAATGAACGTGAACACTACGTCTGAAACTAATGATGTACCATATGTTGGCTAACTGAATTTAAATTAAAAAATTTTTAAATGAATGTGACGGACTCTGTACACACCTGTGAAGGACAATGTCAAATGACAAAAAAGTGGAGCATCCAAGAACTTGCCCACACTGATTACTGTTTTGTAAAAACCAGATGAATCTGTTGGTTTTGTTGGGGAGGAAGAAAAAAAAACTTTCCTCCACCCTCTTAGGTTCTTTTCTTGGAGGCCTGCAAATCAAACTGACAAACGACAGATTAACAAGAGGGGAAAAAAAAATCAGATTTAATTATGTTCATATGCATAGGAGTTCACAAAGGAATGGGATTCAAGAAAGTATAGAATTGGGAGCTTACGTACTATTTTAGCAAAGAGCAAGCAAGTAATTGTAGAGAAATAACTAGACAAAGGAAAAGGGGTTTGGGTCTTATGGAGGGGTAAGTTGTGAGAAGGTGACTAGAAAATGTGCAGTAAACAAGAGTTGTTCAGGAGGTCTGTTATGAAGATGAGTCTCCTCTTTCTGGTAAGGGAGAGGACATATTTACAAATGGAAATTTATGTCACCTTAACAGAGAGAAATGTATGTCCTGCTTTTAGACAGAAAGGGGAGGGCAAAGAGCTAATTGTCTTCAGCTCAAAACAATCTTTCTACCAGAGTGGCATATTTTGGAGCGGCGTACTCTGATCCCCTTCAGTTAAAAAATGAGATAACACTAGAAAGACAGGTTGGTAGTTGTGTTTTTAATGCTAATCTTATTTTTATTGATTGACCAACCCAACCATACGTGATCCTTATGCAAATTCTAGCAATAAAAAGCCCCAAAAAAGAAAAAATACATTTAAAAATCCTGCCAAATCTCACCACCAAGAGACATTACTGAAATTCTGACACTCTCTTTGTCATCATGCTCCGCATATATTGCAAGTTTTATTTTAGAGACATACTCTTTTAACAGGAATTCTGTGGGAGCTCGGCAGGCAAGGAGCCAGCCAGGGCTGGGGGTATTTCAGATGGATGGGCTGCCAGAGAGGAGGAGTGCCAGAGACGAGGAGGCTCTCCTCAACTGTGAACTTTACGGAGATTAAGCCCTATCTCTGCAGGATTGCAGTCCCTAATTAGGAAAGGAGGTTTATAGAAGGGGACGGCTCAGCATTCCACAGCAGGGTTGTCTGCTCTTTCGGCAGTCTTTGGAATGCTGCAGAACCTTACCCCTCTTTGTTTCAAATGGAAAATGTAAAGACAGAAGGAGGCAGGTAGTTGACAGACTAGAGTCAGGCTGCTTCTAGATGGGGCTGGCTGAGGTCACACTGGATCACAGAGCTGGGGACACCCGGAAGCCACTAGGAATTCTAGCCCAGTACCCTTGGTATAAAAAGAGGAAACTGAGGCCCGAGGTGGTGGGGGAGGGAATAGCATTTAACCGTGCAGACTCAGGAGTGGTACGCTCCCACCCTTCCTTCATTGTCACGTAACCGAGAATATTTATCCCCATGCCTTCTCCAAATAGAATGGAAATCGGTGTCTTGCATTAAGACATTTTAAGTGCCATCTGCACAACTCTGTTATTCCAAAACACAAATATATTGACTAAGGTGAGATAACTCACGTTGCAAAAGCTTTCTTTCTTTTTACAAAAGGTTTCACCAGAGGGCTCCTCCCATGGCAATCTTGCCTCACAGTATTTCAGTGGGTTTTAGTTTGCAGGTGCTGTTGTATTTCATAAGCTGAGGCCTTTTGATGCAGAGGCGGCTCCGGCTCCAGAAGGGTTTGTGTTATTGTTTATGATGATGGGTTCATAAGGATTTGGGGGAAAGGGACACTAGTGAAGGCTTAATCTGGAAGGTTGATGGCATGAAGGCCCTGGATCCATCATGTGGGACTCAGGTGGGGTCAGGGCAGGACCAGCTACGTGATTTGTGGGGCCCAGTGCAAAATTAAAAAGTAGAGTGACTTGTTCAAACATGACTATGACTTTCAATATGATGGCAGCAGATCATTAAACCAAGAGCGGGGGCCTTCTAAGGGTGGGGCCTTGTGCATCTATATAAGCCTGCCGCCCAAGAGGTTGCCCTAAGTCAGGCTGAATGGCAGAGGCATGGATGGTATGAGGTGAGGTACACAGAAGTGAGAGATCAAGCCTTTAAACTAAATCTGTCCCACTTGCCTTGGAGATACTTCACCTTTCAGATTTCATTTGGCTTCAGTTATTGGTACATGTGTCACTCCCAAGGTCACAGATTGGTGAGGCAGTGGGGGGTGAACTGTACAGGGAGGAGCTGTGTAGTATCTGCAGTCATGGGCAGAGCTTCTTGCTATGGACCAGGCCTCGTGCCAGAGCTGTGCACCATGACTACTTCGCCTTCATAGAAATACTCGTCTAAAGGAGCAGTTAAGACCTAGCTTTTAGAGATTCCTGGGTTCAGATCTCACTGACTAAATCCTTGGCCAAGTTACTTAACCCCACTCTGGGCCCGTGTCCTCATCTGTTAAGGTAATGACTTCCCTGGGTTCTAGGAAAGGGTGGTAGTAAGATTGAATGAATTGAGTGAATTCGTCTGTTTTAAGCTGTTTGCCCAGTGCCTGGCACACAGTGTCTGCTGCCGTGATGCTGTTGGTGGAGAAGGAGGAGAAAGAGGAAGAGAAGTAGAATAAGTAAAAGTGGTGACTGCTGTATAGTTTAGTAGAAAGTTCTCTGTTATATAGAGGAGGAAAACACGGCACAGAGCGATTAGGAGGTGGTCCCAGATCACCCAGCAAACGAGCAGACTGTGCTATTCCTCAGCCTTGGTATCTCTCAGGGAAGCTTTCTGGTTTGGCCTCAGTGCCTCCGTCTCACGGGGATGGACGGATCACCAAACCCATGTTGCTGCTTCGAAGTCTGCCGTTCACCCATGCTTGCTAAGCATCCCGAGCGTGCTGGGCCCTGTCATTGTCACCGGTGGGCACGATGCGGAGAGGCAGAAGGGAGCAGAGACAGCCCGGTGCGGTGGCGAGTGCCGTGTCCTGTGACTCGTCCCTGGTGAGGGTGGCAACGGCACAGAGGAGAGGACAGTCTCCCATCCAGGAGCCTTGGAGAAAGTTCTGGGCTCCGGGCAAGAAGAGAGGACAGGGAGGAGGGGCCCTACTGTGAACTGCCGAAGCCATAAACTGAAGTAAATTCCTTCCTCTCAGCCTCACTGGCAGGTGGTGATGGGAGGCAGGGACACCCCGAAAGTGCAGTGAGCACTGAGAAGAGTCTGAGCCGCACCTTCCCTTCCTTCCTCCGGTGGGAGGAGAGGCAGGCACGAGGGCGTTGTGGGCGCAGGGCTTTGCGGGCCCTCACCTTTGACCCCGGCGGGCACTCACTTGGGGGGCATCGTCTCACCCCGCCCTCCCTGCCAACACTCACCCTCATTCACCTGCTGCCCTGCTCTTTTCTTCCAGGGTTAGTGGACTCTCCCCCTTCATGGGTGACAACGATAATGAAACCCTAGCCAACGTTACCTCAGCCACCTGGGACTTCGATGATGAGGCGTTCGATGAGATCTCGGATGACGCCAAGGATTTTATCAGCAATTTGCTGAAGAAAGATATGAAGTAATGAATTACCGTTTCCATCCTTTCGGCCTCCCCACTCCCTGGACTGGTGTCCAGAAGCAGGGACGTCCTTTGCCCACCGTGGGGCCCTTCTCACCCGAGGAGAGCAGGGCGGGCGCTGCGAGTGGTTGGGGGGGCGCTTCCTAGGCCTCCTGCTGCCTGGTTCCAGATGCTCCATGAGTATTTATTTATTTATTTATTTATTTATTGAAATTTTATTTATTTATGATAGACACAGAGAGAGAGAGAGAGAGGCAGAGACACAGGCAGCGGGAGAAGCAGGCTCCCTGCAGGGAGCCCAATGCGGGATTCGATCCCGGGTCTCCAGGATCACACCCTGGGCCAAAGGCGGACGCTAAACCACTGAGCCACCCAGGGATCCCTCCATGGGTCTTTAGAAGCACAGAAACCTCACCTGGAAAAGCAACACTTGAGCGAGGTTGCCGGGAGAGGGGCAGCTTGCCTGTTGTCTCGGGTGTGCGCTTGTGGCCTTGGAAGCCGTGACGCCTCCAGGAGTGTCCCGCTCGCAGGCCCCGTCATCCCCGGCTGCTCCGGCCTGTGCCTTCTCCTATCCAAGGTGCTTCAGGGGTGCCCTCCTGAACAGCGTGCTGCTCCCGCTGCGCTTTCAGACCGGCTTGGCCTGTCCCACGTGTCCTCGGCCCCCCTCACGCCGCAGACGTGCAGGTCCCCTCCGCTTGGGGGCTGCCCGAGGAACACATCAAAAGGGTGACCCGTGGGAGGCCCGTGTGTGTCGCGCGGACAGCCTGGGGCCGTGAGGGCAGGTCAGACGCACAGGCGCTCAGTGCAAGTGTCCCCGTGAGACGACAGGGGAGCCGAGGAAGCTGGAGCCCAGGCCTGGGTGAGGCCTCTGGGGCGAGGCAGCTGGCGAGGCTGCAGCCAGGAGGTGGGAGGCTGTGCGTGGGAAAGCTGGCCTGCCCCGGGGAGGGAGCTGGGCTGGCAGGGGAGCGCACGCGGTCCCTTGGGTGCCTCGCCCACGTCCCCAGGTGGCCAGATGAGGCGGGGCCTGGCCCCAGGAGCCCCCGGGGAGCACTCAGCTCCAAGCTTTGCCCTAGGAGGGTGGGTGGTGTTGAACAGGCGGGGACCAGAGGAGGACCAGAGGAAGGGCGGCCGGATCCGCAGGCGGTGGCTGCAGCAGCCAGGTGACTGTGTGGAGAAAGCCCTATCCTGCCTGCCACAGACCCCCAGGGTACCGGTCATCTTGCTCTGCTCTGGGAGAAATGCTGTTTGGGATCAAGAGCACAGCTGCTCAAAGTACAGTATTGGAGGGTCTCTCAGAAGGCTCTGGTTTTCTGGTAATATGTCCGCTTCTCATTGCTTTTGAGCTACCTCAGGCCAAACTGCTCCAGAAGCTGCATCTACACTCCTTCAGTGAGGCCTCCTTAGCGTCTTGCTCTCACAGCCTGTGCAGCAGAAGTAGGCATGGCCCAGGTAGAACCTGGGTGTCGTGGGGGCCTAGATTCCCTTCTAGCGGGAGCGAGCCTCACTCCCAAGTGCTTCACGGACGGAGATGCAGACCTTCCTATTAACACTGGTCCAGGGTGGCTTTTGTCCACCAAGCTTGAGTCACTGATGATTTGGTGAACAGGCATTATGTCTATACCCGGTTTTCTCATCTGACCTTGAATTAAATTCAGTAATGAGCTGTGCTGACCCCTCTGTGCTCATAAAATGGATTCACCAAAAAACTGATTTCAATTATCAAGACACTTGATTCCCATAAACCCTTAAACCAGAAACATTAAACATTAAATATCCTCTTCAACCAGAAACCTTCACCTATCAGCACTTTTAAAAATACTTTTTTTTTCCTTTTTAAAGATTTTATTTATTTATTTATTTATTTATTTATTTATTTATTTATTTTAATTTTTTTTTTTATTTATTTATGATAGTCACACAGAGAGAGAGAGAGAGAGGCAGAGACATAGGCAGAGGGAGAAGCAGGCTCCATGCACCGGGAGCCTGACGTGGGATTCAATCCTGGGTCTCCAGGATCGCGCCCTGGGCCAAAGGCAGGCGCTAAACCGCTGCGCCACCGAGGGATCCCAGATTTTATTTATTTATTCACGAAAGACACACACACACACAGAGAAAGAGGCAGAGACACAGGCAGAGGGAGAAGCAGGCTCCATGCAGGGAGCCCAACGTGGGACTCGATCCCAAGTCTACAGGATCACGCCCTGGGCTGAAGGCGGTGCTAAACTGCTGAGCCACCTGGGCTGCCCAAAATACTTTTCTATTATAAAATTAATACGTGTAAATTGTAGAAAATTTGGGTATAGGAAAATTTAAATAATCCATAATCTCTTTATCTGAAGATCACTACATTGTACTAAGCAAATTTACTTTTACTCCTTTTTCTATGTCTGTTAGCATTTGGTTCTTTGGGCTTTATTAGTCCTATTACAATGAAAGTGATGGCCCTGAATTATTCCTAGAATCCCAGAGCTTTCAGAAGGATTAAATGAATTTGAGTGCAGTTTCTAAGGTGGTCCTAATTCATAGGTTGTATGTAGGACATACTTCCGAGTTTTAATGAGGAAAACCGGACACTCAACCACACCGTAAGACATGAAAGCTCAGTGATTCTCAGAGATTTGCACCTAATGTTTTATTCTCCCCTCCACCAGACAAGGAGACAGGAAGATGAGGCCTCCACAGCCCCCCGTCCCCATGTGACCAGTAGAATGATCCCACCCTAGAATACCATTCCCAGATGTGTCCTCCCTCACCCTTCCTAGACCTAGGAAGGTCGTAAGACTCCAGTTGCTTACTTGGTGGTTAGACCTTAACACTTCCCTATTCTGGGTCTAGTCAGTGTAATCTAGACTAAGGGAGGAAAAGGCCCTGTGATCATGGTGGATGTACTGGGAACAGAGAGCCCTGGGCTCTGCCCTGTGTGACCAAGGACAGGTGACCTCCCATTTCTGATCTGACTGACAGTCTCTGAGGTCCCCTCCTGCTCAGAAATCCTCTGATCTCTGCCTCCATCAGAAACCGCCTGGACTGTACCCAGTGCCTTCAGCATCCCTGGCTCATGAAAGACACCAAGAACATGGAAGCCAAGAAACTCTCCAAGGACCGGATGAAGAAGTACATGGCAAGAAGGAAATGGCAGGTAATGAGGGTGTCACCTTGGACTCGGATGTTGCCCCTCACATTTGCTTTTTTCGAGCTACTCTCAATCCCAAAATGCATGTTTCTGAAATAGACTCGGACCAAGCCTGACATTTCATGTCTTGGTGGCCAGGGTCGAGCAATGTCACCTTGAAGACTCTTTGGCAACCCTGGAGGATGTAATCTCCTGAAAGGCAGTGGGATGGCCTTACATTTCTTTACAGTGAAGGAGGGCACAGGATCTACAAACAGAGAGAGATGGTCCCCACCATCCAGGGAGATTGTATGTTACTATGTGTGTCCTTGGGCACCCGAGTGACAGCCTTGCTGTGCCTTCATATTCTCACCTGTAAAATGGAGGATGTAGTGGAGCCAACGTCACAGCATTGCTGGGAGAATTATATGAAGTAATCCTCATCTGGCCTTGAGCGCGTTGCATGGCACATATTAGGCGTTCAAAACTGATACCAGTAGTTCATACATATGAAGGGCTGGCTATATGTCAGGGAACATTCAGAGCACTTTCTATGCAGGGAGTCTTTTAATCCTGGGAGGCAGGTACTACTATTATCCCCACTTTTCAGACAAGTCGAGGCAGAGAAAGGTTAGGGAAAGTCACCAAGAATCACGTAGCTAGTAAATAGGAGAGGATTCAAACCCAAAGCCTGGCTCCAAAGTCCAGTCTTAACAATGACACAGAATTGCCTCTGATTAATAGCAGATACAAAAAAAACTGTCATCCAAAACCACAGAGAACTTGTCATCAGCTATTTTATTTGTATTATCGCTATTAGTATACAAAATTTCTGAACTATTGGAGGGTCCATGGTTTCTATCTCAAGGAACGTATAGTGTAACGGGGAACTGAAGCAAATGGACATAAAAGGACATAATGCACACCAAGAATCATAAACTATCAGTATAGCCTTACATAGCCATATATGTGAGTGTGGATGGGAGAAAGGAGCCAGTCACACTAGAGTTGGATATGGCTGTGATGAAATGCTGCCAGGGGCAGGACTTTGAAAGTGGTCGTAGAAAATGGGCTAGAACAAGGGAAGAGGAGATAACGGCACAGGAGGAGGAGAAGGCACAGACGACCTCATCCTGACAGTAGCAGAGTCCTTTAGCCACAGAGCAGGGGGAACTGGGGCATTTAAAACTTGCCTGTGTGGCAGAGAAGAAGGAAATTTCTGTTTTAGGGGCAACTGGGACACTGGCAATTTGCCATACAGCATGACTAAACTGTAGTCACTACCCCCTCAAAGAGTACAACACAGAGCTTGAGAGCAGCAGAGGCTGGGGGGAGGGGGCTTAGGGTGTGTGGGTTTTAGGGACTGCTGCCCCCTGAGTGGCTCAGCCAGGACTCCTCCACAGTGGAGGGTCAGCTCCTGGTTAGCCCCCGGTGAAGGTTTAGGGGGACCTCCCGGCCCCCCTCAAGTGCTAGGTGACTTGGAACACCTGTGTCACTTACCCTCCGGTATCCTTAGGATCCAGTGAAATCAGAGTAACTAATGTTCTTAAAACAAAACAGAAAGGGGTCCACAAAATCAAAGTTGGCTTTATTAACGACCCTGTGGCCAGTAGATCTTAAGGAAATAACGGTATTTCTGGAGTGGATAAGGTGGCTGGTGTGGGGGTGTGGCGGTCCTCAGTGCAGTCAGTCTCACTGGGTTTTGCTTGGATGACACTGTAGGTTAAGAAGCAGCTTTATCCCTCAAGTCCCCTGGGAGCATTGACACATCTGTTGATGAACCGAAGCCAGGAAGGACCTGAACCCAGGGGACAGGGCAGAGAAAAGGAAACGGGAGAGGAAATAAATGGAATTTTTTAGTCCGATGGGTCAGGGAACCATAATTTGTGCGGATATTTTAAATCACTTGAATTTTTTTCTAGTTCTTAACAGTGTTATTAGCCATAAGGTTTCCTGCAAGTGAGAAGGAAAAGAAAAGGATGGAATTCTGAGGAGGAACCTTAATTTCGTATCTTCATATAGGCAGCAGGGTTTGGAAATGGTTTTTCCACCAAAACAGTGGTTGGGTTTTACAAAATGACACGCAAAAGTAGTCTCTAAAATCCCACGCAGCACACGATGTCCCTGAAGCATCATTTCACTGGTAATGGTTCAGCTGCATCTAACCATCCACCGTTTTTACCCGCGACACCAGGACCTCAGCACACCTAAGGGGGAGTCGGGGGCTCCCTCCCAGAGCAGCTAAGGTTCTGGGTGGTAGGGCAGAGCAAAGTACAGTGGTACAAAGCGGTGGAGAGGAAGGGCCAGGGCAGACACAGGTGCACAAGAGAAGCTTCCCTGCTATCGTTCTGGTGTGGGTTCCGTAAAGGGCCCGGGAGGAAGGAAGTAGCATGAGAGTAGATCCCTATAAGGTAATGTGTCATTGAATTATCGTATCATTGATCTTAGAGGAAAGTTATGCTGAAAGAAGGCATGTTTTTTATTTATATGGAAAAAAATTTTAAAAAGATGTGAACGATAGCACTGAGGGAGAGTGGAGAAGGATAAACCGGGCTTCTGCTTATAAGACTTGAGGCAGAGGACTAGGAACTAGAGGCCTCCGGGCAGCCGTCTTCACTTTCTGAGACCCACAAAGACTTCAGCGTGGACCATGGGCCCAGAGAGAAGAAAACTTTGACTCTACGTAGCAGAGAGTACTCTTGGCCGTCAGTCTTGGCACTTCTCAGGGGAAACCAGAGTCTCAGAGCTGTTGGTATCTACGTAGGGTCTGTGATGGCTGGCTGGCTCTAGGGTAACCAACTGGCCCCAGTGTGCCAGGGGCCATCCCAGCTTTATACTCAAAAGAGACTCATCCTGGGAAACCCCTCAGTCCAGGCAACCCAGGCTGGTTAGTCACGCTCGCTGGCTCTCCCAAGGGAGGGAGCCTGTGTGGCCTTAGGGAGGTCCAGTACAAACACTGCCCGCCTGGAGCCCAGGGACCCAGCCTTGGCAATTGTCCTCACACAAGGAAAAGACTTTCTCAAAATAAGGATGGAACTTAGCGAATTGAAACTTCCTTTCTTGATGTTCCAAAGATTTCTAAGTGTCTTTGTAGAGCAGCAACCAGTTTTTAGCTCAAAGGCATGAAACTGGAAGTCTAGAACATACAGACAGATTTCTTTTCCAGTTCTGACAACTTCTCCACTGTTTTTTTTTTTTCTCATAAATCAGTTCCCAAAGATTGAATCTGATGTAGGTTATTTTTAAGATTGTCCTTATTAAGCACATTTTACTTTTCCCCATTTTAGAAAGTATATGCTGTAAGACTACGTCTGATAGAAAATTCACCCCTCTTTGTAGCCTATTTGTTTGCTAATGTGTATTGGCTCCCTTCTCTGGAATATTCTAATTCATTTATTGCCTTGTTCTGGCAACTTCATACTCGTCATTTTGTTAAAAGAAGAGGAAAGACTTCCTTATTCCACACCGCACAAGTGAAGACAGTCCTGATCGGTCACGACCCAGGCGTTTGGAATTAGGGAGCCCATGGGCTCGGGGGGAGTGTTCCCTGCTGCACCGTCACGTGTGTGCGTGACAGGCTTTCTGTAGGGAGAGTCAGATCTTCTGGTTCAAGAAGCTGAGGTGCACAGGAGGGAACTGGTTTGCCTAGTGACGTCCCTTTGTTCAGAATGAACTGAGGTGAGAGGCTCCTGGCCCAGGCCAACCGGTCTCGTTGGGTAAAGAGAATGGAGCGCCAGAAGGGCTGGGTCCGAGAGTCTGGCTCTGCGGGGGCACGGCCTGGTCTGAGGTCCACGCCACAGGGAGGGCTGCCGAGGCTGGCACCCAGACACACGGCTGAGGTCTCCGGGAGCGGCCCGTCCCAGCACAGCGTGCGCGGCTGCCGGCGCCCGGCCTGCGGGTACACTCTCTGCAGGGCCACGGTGCCTCTCCCCGCGCCAGTCACCTCCACCCGGGGCTGCCTGGGTTCTGTTCAGTGACGCGGCTTCAGCCTGGTGACCGAGGGCCGGGAACGTGACCACAGCTCAGTGATACGGGCCGAAGGGCGCGTGGCCGGAGGGGCACATGGCCGGAGGGGCACGTCCGTCCGGAGTGCACGAAGAGTCCACAGCAGGGGGGGGGGACATGGCACAGAGGAGTGGCTGCGGCCACCACGGTTCTCTGCGTGAAGCGCGTGCACACGCTATGAGTCCTTAGTGCCCGTGATGGAAACAGCCCGGCTCCCGGAGAGCCCCAGGTCGGGGGGCTCTACCCGTCGGGCGCTCCGGGCCACGGCACCTGGACACCCCGGGCGCCCCGGACGCCGACACACGCGGTTCCCGGGCCGCTGCACTGACGTGCGAAGGGGCCGAAACCTCCGGGCCTGTGGGACCTGAGGGCGAAGGGGCAACCCGGGCCCGGTGCTGTGGCCCGGGCCACGTCCTGGTCTGCGGCCCACGCCTGGCAGAGTCTTCACCTCCGGTTCTGGCCTCCTCATCGGAGAGCGGCAGCCCTGTCCTCCCCGAGGCCTCTCCCCTCCGAAAAGCCAAGCAGCCGCCGCTCCGCATGTCCTCGGCCGCTCCGCATGTCCTCGGGCCTCGCTTTCGAGGCCTGGGCCGGCCCGGGCAAGAGGCTGCCCCGAAGGCCCGAAGGCCCGTGCATCCCGCACTCGGGCCGTCAGAGCCGTTCTCGAAGGCCCTCAAGTGTGGAATCATGAACAGAGCTAATGAGACCGTGGAGGTCACCTCGGGCAGCCCCCCTTACACGGAGAAGGAAAGTGAAGCAGGGGGGTGGGGGTAGGGGACTTGCCCCAAGTCCGTAGGAAGCCTTTTCTGGGTCCTGCGCTAACTCCCGCTCGGTCCCTATCAGCAGCATTGTTTTACGAGAAACAGCCCCCGGGCCCGTCAGCAGGGAGTCTCTGGAGCTGTCTCAGCCCGCAGTTGCTTTATATAAACTATCCCTTTTATGGGAGTTGAAGCGCAGTATGAAAGGGTTTTTGTCTCATGTTGACCTTGTTTAGTCACATTAACGCACACATCGCTCCGGGCCCCATTCCATCGGCGCACATCCCCGGACACGCGGAGCGCGCGGGCAGAGCAGGGCTGGGCGCTCCTCGCGGCACCTCGGCTCGCGGGGCCTCGCTCCGGGCCCAGTGCGCTCCCGCCGCGCCCTTCTCCCCCGACCCGACCCCGACCCCGACCCCAACCCCCGCTGCCTATTTTCCAGAAAACGGGCAATGCTGTGAGAGCCATCGGAAGACTGTCCTCTATGGCAATGATCTCAGGGCTCAGTGGCAGGAAATCCTCAACAGGATCACCGACCAGCCCGCTCAACGCAGAAAAACTAGAATCTGAAGGTAAGGAGCTCCAGAAGATTCTTGTCTAGCCAGTCGGCGAGAAAGGAGGGGTTACGGAAGGGACATGTGGAGGCTTTGGGGAGTTTCTTTTTTTCCTTTTTCTTCTTTCTTTCTTTCTTTCTTTCTTTCTTTCTTTCCTTTTTTCTTTCTTTTTTTTCTTCTTTCTTTCTTCTTTTTTTTTTTTAATAATATAAACGACAAGGGTTAAATTCAGAATGAATTTTAGGTTGCCTCCTGACAACAATTATTACAGTCTACTGGTTCCTCTTTAACGGTCCAACCTTAACTGTTTTCAGAGGGAAAGTTATTTAACAGAAACAGCTGACCTCGGCTGTTCTTTTCTCCATATTTCACATAAGAATCAGCAAAGACTTCATTAAAAGCTTCCTTTTCTCTCATTACAAAAGTGCTCTTGGTATTTGGATAGGCAAACATAAAAATCACAGAGAGCACTATCTTTTTTAAAAAATATCCGTCCATATTCTTTGTGTTTTTCTTTAAAAAAAATGAACTGCAGTCCCTATTGATTTGGGCATTTTTCATGATGGTGCAGCGGGTCGTTTGAATGGGGTGGAGCGTGCGGAAAGGGCTCCTCCGCAGACCGGTAGGGTCAGCCGCTTGCGCCGTCTCGACATGCTGCCCTGGCCAGCTCCTCAGTGAAGGCCTTGGCCTCGTCCTGCTCCAGGTGCATGTGGGTTCTGGCCCTGGTCTTCCTGAGGCACTTCATGTGGCCAGAGACCCCCCCCGCCCACCTCCCGCTGCTTGGTGTTTTCCGTGTCCCAAGGTGGAGAAGCAGGGGCCAGACTCCTCTTGTGCCTAAAGGCAGGCTGCGTGTCCCCCGGGCTGCTCTGATGGGGCCAGGGGCACAGTCTGCGACACGTGGGCCTGCTCCCTCCTGATCCGTGCTCCCCAGGTGACCCTGAAGGGAAGGCAGAGGGCACAGGGTCCCCTCCAAGTACAGCTTATCCCCGGACCAATCATAAATCCCTGGTCCGTGGTCATACACTGTGAAGGCGGCGTAAGCATGGGGACCAGAACTCCCGGCAAGTCGAAGACATGCCTAGGACCCAGGCCCTCCTTCCTGAGGAGCAGGTAAGAGCCTGCCACTGCAGGAGGAGGGCAAAGTGGGGACAGAGACCGGGAAGGCCGGAGTGCTCTGTCCTCCTTGGATATCCTCCACTGAATCCTGAAACAGCATGGAATGCAGCCAAAAATCCTTTTTAAAGATTATTTCCTTTTTCAATGTGTCAGCATAAGGGAAGGGGGGAGTTCAAACATTTCCGCAGTTTGGGCACAGTTCTCTCTCCTGCCAAAACCATCTGGCAGCAGGCCAACCTGTCCT
The DNA here is from genome assembly GCF_003254725.2 of Canis lupus dingo. Lineage (NCBI taxonomy): Eukaryota > Metazoa > Chordata > Mammalia > Carnivora > Canidae > Canis > Canis lupus. The sequence continues at coordinate 26,864,560 of NC_064275.1, read as the reverse complement.
CAGGAGAAAGGTATGCTTGATTCAGTCCTCTAAACTGCGTTAATTGCTGAATTGTATCAACTTAAAAAAAAAAAAAAGTCAGCTTTTTTACACCAGGGAAGAGAACAGGGAATGAAGAACTGACTGTGTTTCCTTTCCCCATCTCCTAGAAGATGTGTCCCAAGCTTTCCTTGAGGCTGTTGCTGAGGAAAAGCCCCATGTAAAACCCTATTTCTCTAAGACCATTCGTGATTTAGAAGTTGTGGAGGGAAGCGCTGCTAGATTTGACTGCAAGATTGAAGGTAAGTTTTAGCTAGTCTTCCCTGGACTACAAAAGGGGTGTGGTGGGCTGGTGGGCCCTGCTGTGCCCGTTATGGGTAGCCAGGCGGCGGGGATACCTGGGCGGGGAGGACTCGGCCCACTGCTCCCACTCCATCTCCTGAAGGCTGGTGCCATTCAGTGACTCACCTAGGGCGCCTCTGCTAGTTCACATACTTACATCAGCCTCTAGACTCAAGTTAAAAGTGGTTTATCATAGACCTGTTTGGCTGTGGAACATGCCTAGCGAAATGAGCTTTGCAAGCTTCTGGGAAGCATGTGAACTGCCCATAAGAGGTTTCAAAGGAAGGTTGGCATGAAGAGTGTAAAATGGGGAGCTGGTGGCTCAGCTCCTCATCTGCGGGCTCTGTGACCTTGGGTGATGATCTAAACTCTTCTGAGCCTCAGGCTCTTTTTTTTTATTTTTTTAGATTATTTATTTATTCATGAGAGACACAGAGAGAGAGGCAGAGACACAGGCAGAGGGAGAAGCAGGTCCATGCAGGGAGCCCGATGCGGGACTTGATCCCAGGATCCCAGGATCATGCCCTGAGCTGAAGGCAGATGCTTAACTGCTGAGCCACTCAGGTGTCCCTAACCTCTGAGCCACCCAGGCATCCCAAGCCTTAGTCTCTTAAGATGATGTCTAATGCCTGAGTAGCTAATTCTGGGGATGCTGTCAGAGGACATATGTGAAAAGGGGAAACCTTATAAGTCTGTTCAAGACGTCATGCAGTCAAGGGAAAAGTTGTGACACTGGTAAGTGCAGAGTGAGCATGCCTTGTGACCTCAAAAGGAGGGGAGCTGGGATCCAGATGCTTATGCCATCTTCCCCATGCTTCTCTGCCTGCCAAGAATAATGAGGCCATAGAATTGTGAGTTGTTAGAGCTCCAGGGAACTTAAGTGATCTTAGCATAGAACCTGAGAAGTTAGCAATGTTGGTGACACAAAAATTTCAGTTTCCACAGATTGCAGCATTCCAGAAAGATTAGGGCAAGACTGGATTCTTTGTCTCAAGTCTGTGACTGTTCTGTGCCAACCAAAGTGAACGGTCATCTCCCATTTCAGTCTGACCAAATAAAGCACAGAAGTTCATTAAGCAACTTTCCCAAGGCTGCATAGCACAGGACAGCAGTCAGAACAAATCATGCCTCCCACGATCTAAGATTCTCCAGTAGTATGACTGACTACATACATTTTGGGCAAAGTAACCCAAAGTGAAGAATGAAGAAAGTTCTTCTCCTCTGTCATTAAAATTGCTTTGTAAATGCAGTGCCTATCATCATCTTTCTCTTTTTCCATTCAATTAAAAAAAAGGCGGGTGTGTTGCCTTTGCTAATGTGGAAGTATGCAGATTGGGGGTACTGCTCAAAGCTCTGGGGCCAATGCTCAGAATTCTCACCATCACCACTGTCTTGGGGGTCTTCTAAAGTTCTTTTTTCCTTTTTAAAAATTATTACAACACAGTGATCTCATTTTTGTACTTTCCTCTTTGGGAATGTTTCCTTCATATTTGCATAACTTTGGAGCACTAGGGAGGAATTAAAGCATATGGCTGCAGTTTTGATAAAAACAAAATCTACTTGAAAAGAATGTTAGAATTCTTAAGTTCTTAGGTGTAATTTTTTATTCTGGATGGGGCTGGAATGTTTTTTCCTGTAAAAATATTTCTCCAAAATGTAAGAAAGAGTCCATTAGAATCATTATATATTTGTAAAGGCCAATATGTGTGTGTATCTCACATACACATCATACATATATGGCATAGGACATATACATATATATATGATGTATATATTTAAAAATATTTTTTAAATGAACTTTGCAGAAACATGACTAATAACATAAAATGAGTGTACCCAATGTGGTCAATTTCCAGTTATCTACAATAGGTAGATTATCTGTCTTTGGATCAGGCTAAGATAAATATTGTTTGTTTTTTTTTAAGCAATATTATCAGCTTCTCTAACTTATGTATTATTGAGCTTATTGTCAGCTTTGAGTTATGATTTACATAACATAAAATTTACCCATTTTAAGTATACAATTCAGTGATCTTCAGTAAATTCACAGAATTGTGCAATCACCACCATCCAATTTTAGAACATTTCCATCACCCCCAAAAGATCTCTTGTGCCCATTTGTTCTCTTATTTTTTATTTAAAGTTAAATTCAACTTTTATATAAGGTAAGAAATTTTCTTTTCACCCAAGGAGATACTTAGCTCTAGGTGTGTGGTAGGAGTCGGGGCTATGTCCCACGTAGTACTCTAGATCTGTATAAAGGTGGCTAGTACAAGCCCCACATGGCTGGCAAATGGCATGACTGGTATCTTTGTGGAGTTTTGGATATTACTACTTACAGTATATGCCCATATCCAAATGTAAATCTCGAAAGAGATGCTAAAAGCCAAAACATTATTTTTTTTTTCCTTTACTCCCGAAATCAATAGAGGTTGCTTAGGAGCTGCTTGCATGAATTGATAAGAAATTCTGAATAACAGTTTTCCCAACTTGTGTTCTCTCCCTGTGCTGCAGGATACCCAGACCCTGAAGTTGTCTGGTTTAAAGATGACCAGTCAATCCGGGAGTCCCGCCACTTCCAGATAGACTACGACGAGGATGGGAACTGCTCTTTAATCATTAGCGATGTTTGTGGGGATGACGATGCCAAGTACACCTGCAAGGCTGTCAATAGTCTTGGAGAAGCCACTTGCACAGCAGAGCTCATTGTGGAGACCATGGAGGAAGGGGAAGGGGAAGGGGAAGAGGAAGAAGAGGAAGAGTGAAACAAAGCCAGAGAGAAGCAGCTTCTAAGTCATATTACAAAGAAATTACCAAGACTATTTCTCTAAAGCTCAAAAAATCCAAGATAGTAAAAGCACCTAGTGTGATAGATTATCTAGTTAGGTCATTTGAGGGTTGATTGTTCAGCAACAGCAGGTGGTACCTAGCAGCAGCTATTGATGGGCATTAATGTGAATTAGCTGGCATCTTAAGATACTAGCACAGCCAGATTTCATTTTGGGAAATTACCAGTAATTGCCTGATCAGTTGATATTAAAGAGAAAGTAACCAAAAGAAATCTTTATCTGGGTAAAGTCATAAATTCCCTAACTGAAAGCACTCATGACAAATAAGGCCCTGGGGTCACAGCTCAGCCCAGAAGGTCCCTGGAGATGGAGACCTGTCTCTCCCAGCTCCTAATTCCAGGGAACCGTGTCTCCTCCAGTACTGCAGCACTTCATTCTGAAAGCAGTTGAGCCATTCTAACTTACGAGGCACATTTGATTCCAAAGTATACTGTGTACATTCAAACTTTTCATTTCTCTCCCCTGTTCCATCTGCCAGTTTTTCTGGATCTGAACTTGCCATGAGTTTGAGCACCAAGGACATTATGCTTCTTAGATTCTGAAGACCAGTCCCCTGTTCATGGCTGGCTGGCTTCCTTAGGAAAACAGAATCTCTTTTCTTCCAAAATCAGTAGGAAATCTAAACTTATCCCCTCTCCGCAGATGTCTAGCAGCTTCAGACATTTTTGTAAGAACCCGTGGGGGGAAAAAAGATCCTTGCTAATGTGCTTTTCTTCTGAAACCAGGATTCGTATTTGTGCTGTTATTAGAATATCAGCTCTCATGTGTGGTAAAGATTTTTGTGTTTGAATGTATGAAAAATCAGTTTGCTGAAAAGTTAGTCTTAATTATTTATCGGCCACTATGAAACAGATTTCAACTGATGAAGGGCTGTAGAACTGCACGTACTTTGGAATCTCCTTCGGGGTAGTCTGAGTTTAACACACTTTCGATTCTAAACACTCTCCAGAGAGCTCTACCTGCCTTATGGGTTCTGCGATGTTTTCTTCTTGAATGTGCTCATCAGTCATGCCTTGCCCCCAGCCTTCAAATGTATTCTTAGACCTGATAAATGCACTCAGACTTGCATCTTTAGGAATTTTTCTTTCACTACATTGGCACTTAAATTTTTCTTTATAAACGTTTTGAAGGTCATAAACAAAGACTATAAACTGATATGCCTAATACATTTCTCTGTGTGTGTGTGTGTGTGTGTGTGTGTAACATTCCAAATACTTTTTCTTTTCCACTGTTTGTAAAGTGCAGCAATTTCATATTTCAAGGGACTTCTTACTAGTTCCTCAAGAAACAATCTGAAATGACTTCAGTACAACCCTACACAGTATCAACTTTAGAACTTTGATATTAGTCTTATGTTACCTTCCATTCTATTTTTATCTGCTTTTTGCTGCTAGTTTCAAATTTGCCAGTATTTTTCTTTTTGCTTTTTAAGCAGTTACAACTTTTTTTCATAATAGCCACAGTATTGCCACAGTTTATAATAAAGGGTTTTAAAATTTGATTTAGAGCATTTGAAGCTTTTCTTCACTTAGTTGTGTTTAGACTATAATCTGCGTGTGCATGTGTGTTGTCATGTGTGTGCGCATGTGTGGTGTGTGTTTGCTACAGGTTTTTAATGTCTTGAAATTGTGTTAATGTTCTCCCAGTTTATTATGCCATCAGAATGGTAAATGAGAACACTACAACTGTAGTTAGCTCACAGTTTTTAAATAAAGGATACCACAGTGCACGCTGTTTGTTCAATCTCTTAACCCTTCTCTTTCTTCCCATGCCACTCGCTGGAGACTACCCAGATACATCCTGGAAACGACAAAAAAATGCAGTGCTGCGGGAATGGCTTAGATGGTTGTGTTTCACTAAGGACTCGCATAGACCTTGTTTATACTAGGAAGCCTAATTTGCACATTATATACAAAATCTCTCTTGAGCATCAGTTTGATTCAATTGCATTCTACAGATAAGTTCAAATTCCATGGACGTTTGCTATCTACAGAATCCTCATAATGCTAAGATCTATATGACATTCTTGGCATGTGACAAAATCACCATCGTTAATATTATTGACCAGGGCTTGGTTTGCATTTGTAACTTTAGTGCACTTTGTTACTGGCAACCAAGTGCTATCTTTCCGTGTCTTGATACTGAAACATTTGTTAGGAGGAAATTCCTGATAATGCTCCTGCTTTATCAAAAATCTGTTATCAGATGGTGAGCCCTTTAGGTCTTGAGTTTTCAAACAATATTATAGATATTCTAAAAGGAATCGGGCATGCTAATAAATGCTGAATTAGAGGATTCTATGAACCCACAGTGTAGTCTAGAAGGAGAAACAATACATTGTCCAGTTAATATTTCAATTTTTTCCTTTTTTTAAGGCAACCACAATTCACAAATGTTCCTAGTGAGGAACTTACTATTTTTAAAGAAAAGAACTTTTTATTCCTTGCTAGGGAAAAAAGGGCCATACATATTCTGCACCAGGAAAAATAACAAAAACATTTTCTCCCATTCCATTTTCATCCCAAACACATAAAAACTCGTTGGTTGCTGTTTACATTGCATTACTTCATATTAAATGATATTTCTATATTTCTATTAAAAAGACATGATGACTGTTGTCAACTCTATATAGTCTCTTTTTGTTTTTGATCAAAGTGTTTGAGTTTTACCTTTCAAATCTTACTGGCTTTTAATAAATCTATGCTAATAAGTATCAAGGACATGAAGGGTAATTGAATTCTAAATTCAACTAAGTTCTCCAATTTTCAAGAAATCACAAGTAATACTACTTTCTTTACCCTTTAGGAATTCCTTCTCTGTATTTTGAAAGGGTGACTCTAATGTCTGTGCCGTCATTACTGAGGCTTTTTGTCCCATGGCACAGCACTGCTGGCTCCCCGGCTAGATGGGGCTGTGACTAGTCCTGGTCACTGAGTTGTGAGGAGAAGTGATGTGCATCCCCTCTGGGCCAGAGTACTTAAATACCAGTACAAGATTCTCCATTATGGCTGGCAACATGTAAGACAGTGACTGCTTTATCTGCCTAGGTCCCAAGCCAGCCCCCAATGGATATATAACACAAGAAATAAAGTTGGTTCCAGTCGGCTATAAATCTAAATATAAATTTTTTCACCATAAAAAAAAATAAATAAACTTGGTTCTTATGATTCACCACGATTTTAGGGTTCTTTGTGGCTGCTACATAACAGACTATCCTGTTATAAGGCCATCATCAAATTTGAGATCTGTTCTGACTAATATGGTAGCCACAAGGCACAAGTGACTATTTAAGCTCAAGTTAACGTAAATAAATTTTAAGATTCAACTCCTCAGTTATGCTAGCCACAATTTCAAGTATTCAGTAGTCACATATGACTAGTTTCCACATAATTGGACAGCACAGGTTAAAACTTTCTGTAAAGTTCTATCACCACTGTTCTAGATGGACTAGGGAAAAATGAGAACTCCAAATTTTAACTGTATTGCTGTGAAATTAGAACTTAAATGTTTGTGTGAAATAGTTTCACCGTTTATACTGGATAATATAGACTCAATAACTAGGTTACAGTTTTTGGTTTTTTGTTATTTTTTTATAAAGATTTTATTTATTTATTCATGAGAGACACACAGAGAGAGGCAGAGACACACAGAGGGAGAAGCAGGCTCCTTGCGGGAAGTCCGATAAGGGACTCAATCCCAGGACAGAAACACTACCTGAGCCAAAGGCAGCCACTCAACCACTGAGCCATCAGGTGACCCGGTTATAGTTTTTGATTATTCATTTATATTCGTATATATTTTTCACTTTTTAAGACATTTTAAAAGTACCAGTTCTATGCTCCTCACCACCAAATCCAAGTAGACCTGCAATTCACAAGCAATTACAAGATTACTTGTGATATGAAACAACCAGCCAGGACAGCAATCTCAAGTGTTTTGGAACCTGGAGCTATCTGAGATAGGGGAGCATCCAATGGGGCCACTTGAGATAGATGCAGAGGAGAGACCGGGTCACTAGGGCAGGATTTCCTTGGCAGTGAACCAAAAAGGAGGTGGGAGGGGCCACTGGGACAGCTACGATCATTAACATTGGTTGTTTTGATCACTGGGACTGGAAATACCCAGGAGACCTACAGTGTTTGGAGACAACCTTACATTTCTAACTGCTGCTTGTTTGAAATCTCAGCCTGTAGGCCTTGACATGTTCCAAATGCTAACATTCTGCAGGGAGAGCTTCATGTCAGAGACTATAGCCCCACTAGTGACCACATGAAGTATATGATACATCTTCACATTATCATGGCACTAGATTTCTTCTAGTTGGAGATAACTAAGGAAGAAGAAAATTATCACTTAACCTGTCCATTTGGTCATTCACACTTACTAGCTTATTTTGGGCAGACATAAGTAGTCACTAATAGTGAAGCAATAGGTTGAGCTATTGGGCCCCTCCACATCCTTATCCCAGATGGTATAGGTTAACGTGAAGGATAGCCTCAGACCGAATTCATCAAACATTTATTAGCAAGTAGTCATACAACCTGTTCTGTAGGGTGCATTAAGTCTAAGATCTCGCTCCAGAAGGCACTTGACATGTTCACTGAAGACAAATGCTGCAGAATACACGGGTAGGATTTAGCTAACCTGGTTAATCAGTCAAGGGGAGTTGGTTACAACTGTGTCTCTTACTGGAGCTGTGCAGCTTGTGCTTCAGTCCCCTCATCTATAAAACCAGAGTAACAGCTCCTCCCTCTTAGTTGTTATAAAAATTAAGTGAGCTCAGGGCACCTGGGTGGCTCGGCCGGTTAAGCATACAACTCTGGATTTCAGCTCAGGTCCTGATCTCAGGGTCATGAGATCCAGCCCCATGTCGGTTCCGTGCTGGGCATGGAGCCTGCTTAAGATTCTCTCTCTGCCTCTCTCCACCCCACCTCTCCTGCTAGCATGCATGCACATGCTTGCTCTCTTTCAAAAATAAAAATAGATCGATTTTTTTTTTTAAAGTAGGCTGCACGCCCAGCATGGAGCCCAATGCAGGGCTTGAACTCACAACCCTGAGGTCAAGACCTAAGCAGGAATCAAGAGTCAGAAGCTTAACCAAGTAGGCCACCAGGCACCTCTAAAAAATAAAAATAAATGAGGTCATGCACATTACCTGATCCTGATGGTAAGCCCCTACTCTTCTGGCACTCAGAGATGCTAAAATACATCAGAAACATCCTCTACTCTCAAGTAACTGTTTATATTCCTGCAGAAACAAAATACAGATGTGAAAAAGTTATATACTAATGAAAGATGAAAATAACCATTTAAATTCGTCCACCTCCCAGAAAAGGATCTTTGAATTTGAAAGTACCCATGCAATTGTTCAAGAAATAATTGCTGCTCTGGGATCCCTGGGTGGCTCAGCGGTTAAGCATCTGCCTTTGGCCCAGGACATGATCCCCAAGTCCCAGGATCAAGTTCCGCATGGGGCTCCCTGCACGGTGCCTGTTCTCTCTCTGCTTATGTCTCTGTCTCTCATGAATAAGTAAAATATTTTTTAAAAAAAGAGGGAATTGCTGTGAGTTTAGGAAATGCTACAAACTGTCCTCTTGTCCTAAGGGAAAGTTTTACCTCCCAATTGCTACTCTCTTCATAGTCACGAGAATAGCTCATTTGACCTTAATGAGCCTTATTTTGCAATTAAGAGGAAACTTCTCAGACTTAGCTTGGCTTTAATTGTGCTATACCTTTATCTCAAAGAGTTCTCTAATTTTTTTCTTTATCTTTGATCTACTTGCCGTTTAAGTAACATTAACTTCCATGAAAAAAAAGTGTGAAGATCAACAGCTCTATACACAGGTACAGTTGGAAGGAAAAAGCATGTGGCAAAATAACTACAATCTGATTTACTAAGTGAGAAATGTGTTACGGATATGCACACAGATTCTTATTTACTAAGAAAATCTTAAGATCACTTTTTTTTTGACATAATAATTTTTATTTTTGGTGGTATCTCCCAGTTTATAGAGCACACTGTCAATAGCTCATTTGATTTTTTTTTATCATTTGATTTTCTTCATCATGATAAAATAATCCCCATCCCCTATTTCCTTCATCCCCCCATCCACCTCCTCTCATCCACAAAAACTATATATTTGGTATCTATGGTTAAGAGTCTGTTTCTTGGTTCGTTTTGTTTTTTTTCCTTTGATCGTTTGTCTTTTTTCTTAAATTCTACATATGAATGACATTATAGGGTATTTGTCTTTCTATATATGGTATTTCTGTCTTATTTTGCTTAGTATTATACTCTCTAGCTCTCTCATGTTGTTGCCAATGGCAAGGTTTCACTCTTTTTATGGCTGAGTCCATTGTACAGTATGTCTACTGTGTGTGTGTGTGTATGTATATGTGTGCATGTATATTTTATCTTTTTATCTATTTATTATTTATTTATTCATTCATTCATTCATTCATTCATGAGAGACAGAGAGAGAGAGAGAGGCAGAGACACAGGCAGAGAGAGAAGCAGGCTCCATGCAGGGAACCCGATGTGGGACTCGATCCTGGGACTCTAGATTACACCCTGGGCCGAAGGCAGGTGCTCAACTGCTGACCCCCACAAGCATCCCCGTATATATTATATCTTTATCCATTTGTGGATGGACATTTGGGCTGCTTCCATAGGCTGGCCATTGTAAATAACACCTCTGTAATACACAGAGGTGCATGTATCCCTTTGAATTAGTGTTTTTGTATTTTGGGAGTAAATACCCCGTAGTGCAAGTCGGATTGTAGGGTAGTTCTATTTTAAATTTTTTGACAACCTCCATACTATTTTCCACAGTGGCTGCACTAATTTGCATTCCCACAAACAGTGCAGGAGGGTTCCTTTATTGTCTACATCCTTGCCAATGCTTCCTTCTAGGAAGGATACTATATAATAATAGAAAAATCCACCAACAGGATATAACAATTGTAAATATTTATGCATCCAAGATAGGAGCACCCAAATACACAAAACAGTTAATAACAAACATAAAAGAAATAAAAACATAAAAGAAATGATCAATAGTAATATAATAAAAGAAGACTTTAACACCCTACTTACATCAATGGACAGATTATCAAAACAAAATTAACAAGAAAATTGTGGCTTTGAATGACACACTGGGCCAGATGGATTTATCATATTCAGAACATTCCATTCTAAAACAGAAAACACGTTCTTTTCAAGTGCATATGGAATATTCTCCAGAATAGATCACATATTGGGCCACAAAACAAGTCTCAAAAAATTCAAAAAAAATTGAAATCATTCCATGCATCTTTTATGACCACAACACCAGTAAGCTAGAAATCAACCACAAGAAAAAATCTTGTGATTTTTTTCATCACAATGAGCATAAATACATGGAGGTATTTAATATGCTATTAAACAATGATTGGGCCAACCAAGAAATCAAAAAAGAAATTAAAAATTACATGAAAACAAATGGAAATGAAAACACAATGGTCCAAATTCTTTGGGAGGCAGCAAGTGGTTCTAAGAGGAAAGTCTGTAGCAACACAGGCCTACCTCGAGAAAAGAAATCTCAAATAAACAACCTAATTTTATACCTAAAAGAGTTAGAAAAATAACAAATAAAACCTAAAACCAGCAGAAAGAAAGACATAATAAAGTTTAGAGCAGAAGTAAATTATACAGAAAAAAAATTACATAAAAACTAAAAAGGAGTAGAGCAGATCAATGAAACCAGGACCTGGTTCTTTGAAAACTTCAAGCAAGATTCATTTAAAAAAAAAAAAGAGAGAGAGAACCCAAATAAATTACTAATGCAAGAGGAGAAATAGCAACCAACACCAGAAATACAAACAACTGTAACAATATTATGAAAACCTATATACCAACAAATTGAACTCAGAAGAAATGTATAAATTTCTAAATTTTAATTGATGTTTACAAAAGCTAACTCACATTGACTTGTTCCTGACTGCATATTAACCACAGAACAGATCCCACGCTATTAGGCAGTCCCAGGAAATGGTTGGGAAGATATCTTTTTTTTAATTGTCTACAAAACTCAAAATGGAGGGGCCCTTTTCTGGAAAAGCAGGATACCAAGGGCTTAGAAAATGAGAAGCTACTATAGCAGGAGTGGAAGCCAAACAGGACCTACTGAAAAGAAGCAGTCACTCTCTTCTCTCTGGAACCCATGCTAAACTGAGAGTAAAGGAAAAATAATTTTTTTAAAGCTGTAAACCCTTCAAAGACAAATATGGGAGAAGACAGGTGAAAAATCCCTGATTTTTGTAAGACAAGAAAGCAAACAAATGAGTGGGTAACTGACTTAGAGCACAAAAGAAGCCGATATCTGACTTGCCGCAGAGAAGGAAGCTGTAAAAGGCAGGTCAGTTTTGCCCTGAAGAACTCCTAAAAGGCTAGAGACTGGAGGAACCAGGTGCTTATGAAGGGGATCTTTAAAGGGAATGTAAGGTATCAACATACAGATGCAAACCAAGGTCTTTCAGGTCAAAGCAGGTCAAAGTCCAACTAGGAGATCAGGACAGAGGTAGGATGGAATAACTAGGAATTAGGACAGATCAAGGTCCAGGGTCCAGGAAGTCAGTCTGAACACACTCATTATACCTATAAAGTACAGAAAAGAGCCTGGTCCTAGAAAGGCATTTGCTTGCTCAAGCAAGTTTTAAAGACAGATAAGCCTCTTCACACTGGTTGTCCAAGAAGCCAAACTGTTTAGACTTTCAATAATGAACCTTCTTAAGGGATGGCTTACATTCATTTAAAACAGAAGCTCAATTAACTAATTTCCATTTCATCCAACTTGCCCAACTTAACAATTCTCATTCCTCTGTAAAATAAATTAACTGATGCCCATATACTTCTGAGTGTAGTCAATAGGGTTTATTCTTAAACTTACTCATTCTAATTGTAACTGTAATTACATAATTTAATTATTACAGGAGTCAAGAAAAATTGAGTGATAAAGGGGAAAGTAGTTGTTTCTATGGAAACTGAATGAAGACTAGTGGCCATACATGGTGGACTGAACACTTGCATTTATTTCCTGTCTCCCAAAACCTCAAGAAAATGAGAGTAAAAGGATAAAGGCATGAACCCACATGGGCAAAGGATGGGAGAGGTGATACGGTAGATTTGAGTGTTGACAAAATTGGGGGATAGACTAATTGGTAATTGATTTTGTTCTTTTTCCACTCCGCGAGTGTCTGCAGGAAAAAAATCCTCAAAGAGAAAACTGAGTCCTACCACAGAACTAGGCAAAAGTAGAGGCATTAGACTGACTCTCTCCCATCTCCTCCTGTAGCCCATATGGCCCCTCTGACAGTCTCTTTCCCAATCCTGGCAGAAAAAGGGATCTTCTGGTTACACTAGAGAGGCCATGGACTGGATGACAGGCCCAACTGAGATGGGAGTGAGGCAACTCAGAAAACAGGACTCAGGGAAAAGCTACACACTAAACCTCAAAACTCCAGCCCTCTCCCCTGTGTGGCTGGCTGCCAGAACTCTGACTGCCAGGCAGGACCAGCTATGTAATTTGGAGGGCCCAGTGAAAAATGAAAATGTGAGGCCTGGGGATCCCTGGGTGGCGCAGCGGTTTGGCGCCTGCCTTTGGCCCAGGGCGCGATCCTGGAGACCCGGGATTGAATCCCACGTCGGGCTCCCGGTGCATGGAGCCTGCTTCTCCCTCTGCCATGTCTCTGCCTCTCTCTCTCTCTCTCTCTGTGACTATCATAAATAAATAAAAATTAAAAAAAAAAAAAAAGAAAATGTGAGGCTTTTGTTAAAAAAGAAAAAAAAAGTATTAAGAATTTCAAGACAGTGATAGCAGGGCATTAAAACAAGCATGAGACCCTTCTAAGCGCCATGTGACTGCACAAGTGTGCACCTGTGAAGCCAGCCTTATTGCAGGGTACTCCTGCAGAGGCAGGAGGCTGAAGCATTTTTTCTGGAAAAATTGGATAGCATGGAGAAATAACCCACACATACTGTCATACAGGAATTTCTCAACAAAACACCCCAATTTTCATTAAATTGTCAGTGTTGGTATTTTATGTACTTGAGGGTGATTTTTGTGCTCAAAAAAGATTACTTGGAAACCATTCTGGGGTTTTTGCTTTTTAAGTAAGCTCTATGCCCAATATGGGGCTTGCCTTCATGGACCCAAGATCAAGAGTTGTTGCATGCTCCACTGACTGAGCCAACCTGGCACTCTATTTTGTTTTGTTTTTTAAAGATTTTATTTATTTATTCATGACAGACACAGAGAGAGAGAGAGAGAGGCAGAGACATAGGCAGAGGGAGAAGCAAGCTCCATGCAGGGAGCCTGACATGGGACTCAAACCCGGGTCTCCAGGATCACGCCCTGGGCTGAAGGCAGGCGCTAAACCGTTGAGCCACCGGGGCTGCCCTCCATTCTGTTTTTTTAAATTAATATTTTACCTATTAATGTGGCAAATTTTAAAACTCAGCTCTTCCTTAAACTATTAAATGCAGTTTCCTGATATGATTTGGTAGATTTATAAATTTACCAAGATGTAATACTTTTTTTTTAAACCTTTGACCTCCTTTATACATTTCCCCCATTCCCCACCCTCACCTCCAGCAACAACCAATTTGTTGTATCTATGAGGTTCCCCCCCTCCCAAGATTCCCACAGAAGAGGGATCATACAATATTTGTCTTTCTCTGTCTGACTTATTTCACTTAATATAATGCCCTTGAGGGTCCATCCATTTGGTGCAAATAGCAAGAATTCACTCATTTTTATGCTCATAATATTCTGTTATTTATCCATAAGATAATTTCATCCATTCACCCATCAATGGACACTTAGGTTGTTTTCACAGCTTGACTATCATAAAAGTGCTGTAATGAACATACGGTTCATAGGGTGTTTTTATTTTCTTCAGATAAATACCCAGAATTGGAATTGCTGAATCATATAGTTTTAATTTTTTTTAAAAAGATTTTATTTTTTTATTCATGAGAGAAACAGAGGGAGAGAGGCCCAGACACAGGCAGAGGGAGAAGCAGGCTCCATGCAGGGAGCCTGACATGGGACTCGATCCCAGGTCTCCAGGATCACACCCTGGGCTGAAGGCGGTGCTAAACTGCTGAGCCACCTGGGCTGCCCTAGTTTTAATTTTTTGAGGAATCTTAAAAAATTTTTCCATAGTGGCTACACTAATTTGCATTCCCTCAGTACTACACAAGGTTCCCTTTTCTCCACATCCTTCCCAACATTTATTTATTTATTGTCTTTTTGATAACAGCCATTCTAATAGGTGTGGGTGGTATCTTACTATGGTTTTGCTCTGCATTTACCTGATGATTAATGATGCTGAGTACCTATTGGTACCTATTGTACCTATTGTATGTACCTATTGGCCATCTGTATGTCTTTTTTTGAAAAATGTCTATTCAGATTTTCTGTCCATTTTCTAATCAGGGTTTTTACCATTAAGTTATATGAATTCTTTATATGTGTTTAATATTAACCCCTTACCAGATACATGATTTACAAATATTTTCTCTCGGTAGGTTGCATTTCTATTTAGTTGATGTTTTCCTTTGCTGTGCAGAAGCTCTTTAGTTTAATGTAAGCCCATTCATTTATTTTTGCTTTTGTTTTGGTGTCAGATTAAAAAACTATTTTTTTGGTAATACCTATGTCAAGGAGCTTACCGCCTATGTTTTCTTCTACTTTTATGGTTTCAGGTCTTGTGTGTTCGACAGTCCTTAATCCATTTTGAGTTAATTTCTGTGTGTCATGTAAGACAGTGGTCTAATTTCATTCTTTGTATGTGGCCGTCCAATTTTCCCAACACCATTTGTTGACTTTCTTCTTTTTCTTTTGTAATTGCTCTGCCAAGGACTTTCAAGACTATGTTGAATTAAAGTGGAGAGAGTAGGCATCCTTGTCTTGTTCCCAATATTACAGAAAAGCTTTCAGCTCTTCACTGTTGAGAAGGATTTTGGCTGTGGACTTGTCATATTTAGCCTTTATTATGTTGAGGTAATTTCTCCCATTCCTGCTTCATTTGAGTTATCATAAATGATGATGAATTTTGTTAAGTACTTTTTCTGCATCCACTGAAATGACCATGATTTTTACCCTGCATTTTATTAATATAGTATATTACAATAACTGATTTGTGGATATTGAACCAGGCTTACAGCCCTGAACAAATCCCAATTGAGGGGAACATTGCCTTCTCAGCTGACTGAGTGTGCTTTTTAACCAGACTTCAATGGGGCATAAGACCTGAAACTACAACACATCCTGGTGATATTTCTTGTGACTCAGATGATCAAGTCCCTTTCTGTAGTCACTATGTTTCCAACTCTAAAATCCAGTTCCTGAGTTTAAGTTCTAAATGTTCCTTTATTCCTGAAAGTCTGCACTGCCTAAAAGATGGTAGCTAACTTCTTTCATGACTTCAATGGCTTTTCATTCTTTACTTCTCATTAGGTATCTAAATCTTTCCCATCTACCTCTATAAATACTCATAGCCAGCGTTTTTAATCCTTATGTGTCTTCAGTGTGTTGAAACCTTTCCAGATTTGGTAGAATTCCGAAATGTTTTCTTTCTGATAGGGTTACACCGCTATAGACATTAAAATTACATTCTACTGAATTCTGCATATCACGGACTTGTCTAGGATTCCTAGGTTATTCTTGTGACTAAGCACTTTACAGGAAGGCCCACACTGAACAGCCCCACCTAAACACAAACTTGTTTTTAGTACTTCACTCTTAAATATAGACAAATAATCAAATACCATTGACCATTTGAGGCAAGTCTCTAACAAAAAAAGACAGAGGACAACAAACATCAAAAAGGACTTAAAAGAAATAAAGATTATACAGGAAGAAAAAAATAGTATCTTCAAAGAAATACAAGAAAACATTTACATCCAGGTGCAAAAACAGGATGCTATTGATATTTTTTAAAAATTAAGACATCTAGGTGGAGTAGGAAGATCCTAGGTCACCTTGTCCTACGCATACAACTAGGTAACATCAACATCAGCATAAATAACCCAGAAAATGACCCAAAAACTGACAGAACAGACTCTCTACAGCTAAATGGAGAGAAGAGGTCACACTGAAGAAGGAAGGAAGGGTGGAGACATGGTCAGGAGCAAAATGACCCTTGGGAGTGCTCATGGAAGGGAGAGATGCAGCCAGCTGGAGGGAAAACAGAATCTCACCAAGCACCCAGGCATGGAGAAACTGCACGGGGAAGACAACTCCCCCTAACATTTGGCTTTGAAAATCAGCGGGGTCTAATTTCACAAGTTCTTACAATCAGAAGGACTTAAGACCTAGAACTAATAAAAATCAGCAGGTTGTACTCTGGGAGACTCTGGAGGGCTTTGGAAACTGAGTCCCTATCCTTAAAGAGACAGCTTAACAAATAGCCCCCAAAGAGAGCAGAGAAAGAGCAGTTTGAAAATGCCTGGGGTATACAGGGAAGAGAGTTATTTATTACTCTCAGAGCATGTGCTGGAGGGTCAGGAATCTTTAGGAGACTTCTCCAGGAACAAAAGACCTGGTGGGTGCCATTTCCCTCTGCCAAACCCTAGCCTAACACATGGACACCTGCAGGAACCAACACAGTGCCAACACTCTCCACCTAGCCGGCTAACAGTGCCCCTGCCCCCATATTCTCTGTGGACAGGCCCCGTCTTGCCAGGCCTCAGCTCCAGGACCCCTCAACCTCCAGGACCTGACAAACCCTGCTAACACTGCACAGACATCCAGCCCTGGCATCCTCCTGCAGACCTGCCTCCTCCAATATGCCCTTGGCTGGAGCCCATCCAAAGCAGTGCCACAAGCCTGGCATTGTGCAAGCAGCCCTGATAGGGGCCAGCACCAACCAAAGTGACTCCTGCTCCAGAGACAGGGGAAGATAACCACATACACAAGTCCAACTGCAGCCCCAGTAGTTAACTGAAGGAAGACATCTGGTCTGATTACAGGCCCCAACCACCAAAGAAAGTTTCTCAGGGGACAACAAGGAGAAGGGACCCTGTAGTTCCTGACTACCACATCTCTGGCAAACACACGATTGGACTCAGCTAAAGCCCACGGCAGCCCTATACTGGCCCACTAACAGCACAAGGACAATTCTGCCTACCACAGGCAAAGAGAGCCATCATAGAGGACAGGACTGAAGGCAAAAGTAGCTCGGCCACAACAGTAGTGTGCACACAACACACAGAGGAGACACTCCTGAAGCTCCAGGTCCTGGTAAACACAGGACATTCTACTGCAAGGCCCGACAGGACCTCTTCTTCATAAGGTCACTATTTTCAAGCAGGGAAAACACAGCTGCTTTCCTAACACACAGAAATAGACAGTTAGAAAAAAAGAGGATAAGGGGGAATATGTCCCAAATGAAAGAACAGAATAAAATCACAGTGAGAGAGCTAAACGAAATGGAGATAAGTAATATGCATGATAGAGATTTTTAAGTAATGGTCATAAAGATATTCACTGGATTTGAGAAGAGAGTGGAGGACCTCACTGAGACCCTCAACAAAGAGACAGAAAACATAAAGAACTAATCAGAGATGAAGAACTCAATAATTGAAATTAAAAATACACTAGACAGGATAAATGGTAGACTAGAGGAAGCAGAAGAACAGATCAGCAATCTAGAGGACAGAGTAATGCAAAGCAATCACATTGAACAGGAGAGAATAATAATAATAATAATAACAACAACAACAACAATAAATGAAATAGACCTAGGGAACTAAATTACACCATTCACATTATGGGGTGTAATAACATTCACATTGTAGAGATCCCAGAAGGAGAAGAGAGAGAAAAGGGGGAAGAAAACAGAAATCCAGATCTAGAAGGTACAGAGAGTCCCCAACAAAATCAACCCAAGACATACAGTAATGAAAGTAGCAAAAAAATAGTGATAAGGAGAGAATTTTAAAAGCAAAGGAAACAGTTATATACAAGGGAAACCCCACAAAGTTACTGGCTGATTTTTCAGCAGAAACTTTGCAGACCAAAAGGGAGTCACATGACATATTTAAAGAGCTGAAAGAAAAAACCCCAACATCCAATAAAACTCTACCCAGCAATACTATCATTCAGAATAGAAAGATAAAGAGTTTCCTAGACAAACAAAAGTTAAATTCATGACTACTAAACCAGCCCTATAAGAAATGTTAAAGGGGACTTGTTAGTGGAAATAAAAGAACAGAAGAAGGAGTAAAAAAAAGTAGGAAGCACAAAATAAGTAAAATTAAGTATATCTATAAAAATCTGTCAAGGGATTTACAAAATAAAAGGAGGTAAAGTATGACACAATATACCTAAAACATGGAGGGGAAGGAGTAAAAACTTAGTGCTTTTGGCATGGATTCAAACTTAAGCGACCATCAACTTAATATAAATTGCTATACACATAAGTTATATATCAACCTAATGGTAACCACTAAACAAAACCCAGCTATATGCAAAAACAAATGAGAAAGGAATCCAAGTATATCACTAAAGGAAGCCAGCAAGCCATGAGAGAAAAGAGTGAGAGAAAAAAAGAGGAACTACAAAAACAACCAAAAACCAAATAACAAAATGACAATTAAGTGCATATCTATCAATATCATTTATCTTGAATGTAAATGGACTAAAAACTTCAATCAAAAGACATAGGGTGATGGGATGGATCAAAAAAGCAAGACCCATTCACATGCTGCCTACAAGAGTCTCATTTGAGACCTAAAGACACATGCAGATGGAAAGTAAAGGCATGGAAAAGCATTATGCAAATGAGAGCAAAAAAGAAAGCTGGGGCAACAACACTTGAATCAGACAAAATACACTCTAATAAAAGACTATAACAAGAGATGAAAAAACATTATATAATCATAAAGGGAACAATCCAACAAGAAGATATAACAGTTATAACTATATAGGCACCCAACATAAGAGCACCCAAATACATAAAGCAGCTAATAAAAAGGAAGTAATCAAGAGTAATACAATAATAGTATGGGAGTTTAACACCCCAACTTACATCAATGGATAGATACCCAAACAGAAAAACAGCAAAAGGGCAGCCCTGGTGGCGCAGCAGTTTAGCACCGCCTGCAGCCCGGGGCGTGATCCTGGAGACCCTGGATGCAGTCCCACATCAGGCTCTCTGTATGATGCCTGCTTCTCCCTCTGCCTGTGTCTCTGCCTCTCTCTCTCTGTCTCTATGAATAAATAAATAAAATCTTTAAAAAAAAAAAAAAGAAAAACAGCAAAACAACAACAACAACAACAAAACCAGTATCTTTGAATGACACACTGGACCAGATGGACTTAAGAGATATACTCAGAATATTCCATCCTAAAAGCGCAAAATACATTCTTTGCAAGTGCACATGGAAAATTTTACAGAATAGATCACCTATAAGGCTGCAAAACAAATCTCAACAAAATAAAAATGATAGCAGTCATATCATGCATCTTTTCTGACCACAACACTATGAAACTAGAAATCAACCTCAAGAAAAAAAATCTGGGAAGACCACAAATACACGGAGATTAAATAACATGCTACTAAACAATGAATGGGTCAACCAAGAAATAAAAGAAGGAATTAGAAAAATACACGGAGACAAATTAAAACGAAAACACAATAGTCTAAAATTTTTGGGATGCAGCAAAAGTGGTTTTAAGAAGGAAGTTTATACTTCAAGAAGCAAGGAAAATCCCAAATAAAAACCTAATCCTACACCTAAAAGAACTAGAAAAAGAAGAACAAAATCCCAAACCAGCAGAAAAAAGGAGATAGTAAAGATTAGGGCAGAAATAAACAAATTGGAAACTAAAATACACAGAACAGATCGATGAAACTAGAAGCTGGTTCTTCGAAAAGATCAATAAAATTGATAAACCTTTAACCAGACTCATCCCCTCTCCCAAAAAAGCATAAATTCCTAGAAACCTATAAGCCTCCAAAAACTGAATTACCAGCTATGAAATTAAGTCAGTAATCAAAAAATTCCCAACAAATAGAAGTCCAGGACCAGGACCAGACAGCTTCATAGGTGAATTCCACAAAATATTTTCAAGAGTTAATACCCATTCTTCTCAAACTATTCCAAAAAACGGAAGAGGATGGGGGGATGCGGTAACTGGGTGACGGGCATTAAGGAGGGCACATGATGACATAAGCACTGGGTGTTATACTATTTGTTGGCAAATTGAATTAAGTAAAACATTTTTTTAAATGGAAGAGGAAGGAAAGTATCCAAAATCATTCTATGAGGCCAGCATTGCCCTGATATGAAAAGCAGATTAAGATGTTACCAAAACAAAAAGAGAACTATAGGCCAATACGTCTGATACATATAGATGCAAAAATCCTCAACACTTTTACTCAACATATACCAAAAGTCTTAGCCACAGCAATCAGACGACAAAAAGAAATAAAAGGCCTCCACATTGGTAAGGAAGAAGTAAAACTTTCACTATTTGCAGATGACACGATACAATAAATAGAAAACCTTAAATACTCCACCAAAAATTACTGTGGGTAATTTTTTTCAGTGCTGCTAGTACAGAATTCAATAAGGTTGCAGGATACCAAATAAATATACAGAAAGCTGTTGCATTTCTATATGCTAATAAAGCAGCAGAAAGCAAAATTAAGAAAACAAGCCCATTTATAATTGCACTAAAATAAGAAAATACCTAGAAACAAACTAACTGCAGTCAGAGAAAAATACCATATAATTTCATTCATATAAAGAATTTAAGGAACAAAATAAAGGAACTAAAGGGGGAAAAAGGAGATAAACCAAAAAATAGACTTTTAACTATAGAGAACAAACTCATGGTTACCAGAAGGGAGGTAGGGGTGGGGTGGGTGAAATAAGTGATGAGGAATAGGAGTACACTTAGATGATGAGCACTGAGTAATGCACATAATTGCTGAATCACTACATTGTACACCTGAAACTAATATAACACTATATATACTACACTGGAATTAATTTTTTTTTTAAGAGAGAGAGAGAATAGTACACTACAAGACTACAAGACAGAAGGAAGAAAAAGCCTGGCTGCCTTTCATTTCAATGACTGTGCACAATGTCTTGCACCCTAGTAAAAATATGGCCCAGGGAATTTCACAGATTTTAACTAATCATACTTCTTTTTCCTCCTTCCTGGGGGGCTAGAATATATTTTCTCATATTCCCTGTTATGGGTGTCTTCTATTTCTGACCAACCAGTTTTTTGAAAAAAGATTTTATTTATTTATTTATTTATTTATTTATTTATTTATTCATTCATGAGAGACACAGAGAGAGAGACAGAGAGGCAGAGACACAAGCAGAGGAGAAACAGGCTTCATGCAGGGAGCCCGACGTGGGACTCGATCCTGCATCTCCAAGATCACGCCCTGGGCCAAAGGCGGTGCTAAACCACTGAGCCACCCAAGGTGGCTCATCCAGTTTAAAACACACTATTTGGAGAGAATTCCAAAAAGCAAGCTCAAGTGTAGGCAAATAGCCCCTTTGCCAGCAACAATGTCTCTAGAATTTGGGCTTGTGACCTTCCAATCAGATGCTCCTACCAAAGACCTTGACTGACCGTGGAGTAACAAAGAGAAGCAAATGGCAGTGTTGAATCTTTCAGGGGTAATAGAGGGACCAGTAATGGCAGCATTCAATGTCCAATGGTAGTCAGGCCAATGACACAAGCTGCTGGATAATAACCAGATTCTTCCTGTGTATTGATCTGGTCTCTCTTTTTGGCTGCCTAATTTCTCATGGCTTCCTGTCCATGTTCCAAATCTCATTCAATCAGCTTTTCCATCAATTTTTGTGAGCTTTCCGCTGACCTTACAATACAATCCTTTTCTAACTAAGTTGGTCTCCGTTGTGTAGGAACCTAGAAATGATCACTACAGTCCTCTTTTGTGTAGAAGTCACCTTTTCTATGAAGATAAAGAGATGAGGGAGAGGGTTGCCTCCTAATCAAATGCTCCTAAGTGGTGAGCTCTAATCCAGAAGTATCCATTATTGTGATTTTGGTGGTAATCACTGCTTTGCTTTGCTTTTTCTGTGTATATATATATCCCTAAAAAACCATAGTTTTAGCCTGATTTTGCACTTTAGCTGAATCATACTATATACATTTGTTTCTGCCTTACTTCTTTAGCTCGGTATTATGTTTATAGGATTCATCCAAGTTGTCAAGTAGAGCTCCAATTTGTTTATTTGCATGGCTGTAAAGTAACTCACTGTAAGAACATGTCATGACTTATTTATTTATTCTACTGTATATAAGATGTTGAGTGGTATTCAGTGTGGGGCTAATAAACAAAACTGCTTTGAATATTCTGGCATACGTATCCTAGGGGCATTCAAGGACATCTACTTGGCAGCAGAATATCAGTCACGGGTTATGTGTACCTTTGACTTTCCTAGATAATGTCCAATCATTTTCTGAAGTGAATGCACCACCACCACCAGCAGGCTTCAGGAGCTTCTGCTGCACTATGTTCTTGCCAACAACCGGTATTGTCAAACTGTTTCATTTTAGCCACCCTGGAGGATGGCTAATTGTGTCTTAATACAGTTATAATTTTCATTTCCCTGATTAACAATAAAGTTGAGGATATTTGCATGTTTGTCATGTTTTTTTTTTAATTTGGTAAAGTCCCAGTTCAAGTCTTTTGCCCACTTTCTCAATGTGATTATCCCTTACTGATTTGAGGGAGTATTTATATGTCGTGAAGGTTAGTCCTTTCTAATTATGTGTGTGGTAAATATCTTGTCCCACTCTGTACTTTGTAGAGTTTTCTGCTAGTTTTCTACCTTTTGATGAACAGAAGTTCTTTATTTTAATCTGGTCAAATGTATGTTTTTTCATTTACAGTTGGTACTTTATCTTGTTTTAAAGTTCTTTACCTTTGAGATCATAAAGATATTCTTCTACATTACTTTCTAAAAGCCTTAAATGTCGTCATTCACATTTAAACCTAGAAATGATTTGTGTGTGTGCTGCGAGGAAGGGAAATTTTTTTCCCCATATGGATATCCAACTGTCCCAGCAGCATTTATTTAAAAGCCTATCTTTCCCCTACATCATCTCTGTCATACACAAAGGGTCTACGTTTCCTAGGCTCTCTATTCTCCTCCATCAGCCTATTTGCCATTCCTATACCAACACTATATTGTCTCATTTACTATAATTTACAAGTCTTGATATATTATAGATCAAATTCTCCCAATATCTTGACAAATTTTGGACCTTTACAATTCCATGTAACATTTACATTTCCTTATCAAGTTCCACAGAAACCAAAATGAACAAACAATCACCGCCTGATGAAATTCTGATTTGAGATCACATGCAATTTAGAAATTAATTTAGGGAGAACTGTCACCTCTACCATATGGAGTCTTTCAATTTGTGACTTGTAACAATTCCAACTGGTCTTAAGGGTTAACTTGCTTCAAGCTGATGCACTTCTTGCTTGCTGACCGAAGTCCCTTGGTCTGTAAGCAGAACTAACTTACTTTCCTTGAGGTTTGCAGACCATTGGCCTTGAGGAATGAAGGACCAAACCTTCCCAGAAGGTAAGGCCTGACTACATCTGAAAGCAGCTGCCATTGATGCCAGCAAGTCTGTTCAGGGTCATGTCGCCATAGGACTGCCTGGGCATCCACTTCTCCTGCAGACAGCCTCCCTCCCTTTTTTTCCACCTTCCCCTTTATATCCCTCCAACTTCACGTGGATAGTGATGATGCTCTTTGAGATGTTAGTCCACCATCTTCCCAGGTTGCTGGCTTCCTAAGGAAAGCAACCTTCCTCTCCATCCCTTGTCTCAGGTATTGATTTTCAAGCGGCAAGCAGTCAAACCTGAGTTTAGACTTGTTTCCTGTCCAGTAACAAATGCACTATCTCTCCAGCTATTTTAGGTCTTCCTTAATGTCACCCAATAATGTTTTATTATTCTTTACACAGAATTGGAATATTAGCACAGAGACCATGTGATTATGTACATGCTTAAAATTGTGTTTTCCTGATGAACAGAACCTTTCATCGTAATTATCTCTCATAATGCTTTTTGACTGATATTCAATAGAGATATATTAGCTGTATTGCCAGTTGCTGCTGTTACAAATTTCCACAAGCTTAGTGGCTTAAAACTATACATGTATAGTATTTTAAATTCTGTAGGTCAGAAGTCTGATACAGGTCTCACTGGGCTAAAATCAGATGTTGGCAAGGCTGCATCTCTTGCTACAGAGAGAATCCATTTCCTTACGTTTTCCAGATTCTAAAAGCCTTGTTATGTTTTCCACATTCTAATGCCAACTTTTAAAAAAGTGGTATTGTTTCATATACCACTAGTAGGTTTGGAGATATTACAATTAATTTATCAAACTCTTTATGAGAAAGGCACACTGTGATACATGTTAACTGTTACTAGTGAGTATCAAGCCTGCTTCCATCTTCAAAGCCAGAAACATGGCATCGCTCTTTCTTCTGTAGTCACTCCCCCTTCTGATTCTTTTTCTGCCTTCCTCTTGTGATTACGTTGGGTGCACTCAGATAATCCAGGCTAATTTCTGTATCTCAAGGTCCATGATTTAATCACATCTGCAAAATCCCTTTTGCCAGGGGAAATAACACCTATAATCTAAATGTTTTGTGTTCCCCGAAAATTCACGTGTTGAAATCCTGATCCCTAACATGCTAGTATTCTGAAGTGGAGCCTTTGGAGAGTGATTAGGAATGGGATTAGCATCCCTATAAAAGAGGCCCTAGAAAGCTCCTCTGGTTAGTCTCTCAATCCTAGCCCTCGTGCTAGCATTTGCCCTCAGAGAAATAAATCCTGGTTTTGGCTTTTGCTAAGTGATCACTGTTCTGCTTTTGCTAAGTGATCACTGTTCTAATTTCAATTTACTGTTTTTAACCACCACAAACAAAAGCCCTTTCGCAGCTCCCACTTTGGAGATCTCGTACTTTCTGGCAAATTTAATAATGGCTTAAAAATAATATCACTTTTCTCAAGTCTGGGGGTTTTCTTGCTTGCTGCTTTTCTTTTTTTTTTTTTGGCAATGGGCTGTAAATAGGTTATAGGATGGCCCCCCCAACAGAGGTCCCTATTCTAATCCCCAGAAGGTTATTTATATGGCAAAAGGGGCTGTGAAGGTGTGATGGAAGTTAAGAATCTCGCTATGGGGAAATTATCCTGGAACACCTGGTTAAACCCAATGTAATTACAAAGGCTGTTTGTTACGAGAGCAGGTGAAAGTTCAGAGAGGGCAAACTGAAGTGATGCAACTTGTGAGCCAACGTATGCCGTATGCCGGCGACTTCTAGAAGCTGGAGGAAGTCAGGAATGGATTCTCCCTGGGAACCTCCAGAAGAACAGCTCTGCCTGCACCTGGTCTAAATCTAATTGGTTTTATTCCATCTCTCCGCTTGGATGTCTAATGAAAATTTCAGGTTCAACACGTAAAAAAACAAAATCACTGATTTCTGCCTTCAAAATGCTTTCTTCTACAACTCAGTTCTCCCAAAGTTGCTCACAAGGCCTCCTTTATCGGGGATCCCTGGGTGGCTCAGCGGTCGAGCGTCTGCCTTCAGCCCAAGGCCTGATCCTGGAGTCCTGGAATCGAGTCCCACGTCGGGTTCCTTGCAGGGAGCCTGCTTCTACCTCTACCTCTCTGTCTGTAACTCTCATAAATAAATAAAAAAATAAGGTCTCCTTTAAAATACGTCCAGATTTCAATGCCATTTTCATCACCTCAATCACGACCGCTCTGGCCTAAACCACTATCCCTGTGGACCCGATTACCGCAGTAACTTCCTAACTGAGAACACCTTTCACCAACCGACACAGATTTGTTTTCCACCACCTCCCACTGTAATGGTCTCCGGGACACAGAAGACGACTCTCTCTCTCATTTTGTGCCAGGAATCCCCCTCCCCCACCCCCATGTGCAACCTCGCAGATGCTCCATTTTCTAGAATAAATATTTTATACCGCCACGTATACAGCAATGCATTTAAGATGTCTGAAAATTAGCGGTAGGGGCCTTTCACCAACTAACTAACTAAAGAACTAAATAAATAACTAAATAACAAAGTAACCGAATAACTAACTGAATAACTAAATAACTAAATGACTAACTGAATAACTAAGTAAATAAATAATAATAATTAAATAACTGAGTAAATGACTAAATAACTGAATAACTAAATAACTAACTGAATAACTGAACTAAATAAATAACTGAATAACTAAATAACTAGCTAGCTAACTAAATAATAACAAACAAAATAAATAACTAAATAACTAAATAACTAAACTAAATAATAACGAACTAAATAACTAGCTAACGAATGAACTAAATAACTAAATAACTAGCTAACTAAATAACTAAACGAAATAACTAGCTCGCTAAATACCTAAATAACTAGCTAAATAACTAAATAAGTAGCTAACTAAATACATAACTCAATAAGGAATTAACTAGCTAACTAGCTAACTAAATAACGAACTAGCTAGCTAACTAGCTAACTAGCCGACTAACTAGCTAACTAGCCGACTAACTAGCTAACTAACTAGCTAACTAACTAGCTGACTAACTAGCTAACTAGCTGCTAGCTAGCTAACCAGCTGCTAACTAGCTAACCAGCTGCTAACGATCAAACCCAACCAAAGACGACTCCTGCTCCTCCGTGGCCCCGCCCTGGCCGGCGGCCTCGCGGCCCGACACCTCGTCCCCGTCCCCGTCCCCGTCCCCGTCCAGGTGACGCGGCGACAGGTGAGCGCCCACGCGGCTCGGGGCCGGAGGACCGACGCCGCCCTGGAACCTTCCCGGACACTGGGCCGAGGGCCGCACGTGCCACGTCGGGCAACGCCTCCCGCGGGCCGCCTGCCGCTCCGCACCGCTCCTCCGACATTTAAAAGCCCAGGTTAGAAACCTCGGCCGGCCGAACCCTCAGCCCTCACCCCGGGGGCTGGTCCCGGAGCAGCGCCCGGCCGGGGAGCCTCTCCGTCGCGGGCCTCCGGGGCGGAAGAGGGCGGAAGGGGGGCGGCGTCGGCGTCAACCTACCCGCACCCAAGATGGCGGCCTACCGCTGGTCACGTGCTCGGCGGCGAGGCCAGAGCCCTCGGCAGAAGCAAGGAGGGAAGGGAGAACGAGGGCGTCATACTCCCGATCCGTCACGGAGGCAGAGGGCACTTATAAGGACAGGAAAACACTCAGGGACCACGAAGCCTCCAGACGGCAGACGCGGCGGCACCGGCGAAGGAGGCCACAGGCGACGCTGACCGCATCCAAGATGGCGCCAGACGCTCCAACCCGGAGCGCCAAGAGGCGGCGATCACCGTCACCCAAGATGGCGCTGGCGTGTGAAGCCAGCCGGGGGGGCGGGGCGGAGGGCGCCCGGAGAGTCCTTGCCCTCTTTCAAGATGGCGGCCCGTGGGCGCTGGCCCTGGCTCCGCCCCGCGGCCTCGGCCCCGCCCCGCCCCTCCCTCCGCCCCCTCGCGGCGCCTGGTCCCGGGGCGGTGGTGTCCGCGCAGGGAGAGCGTGCTCGGGCGCCCGACATGGCGGCGGCGGCGGCGGCGGCGAAGGGGAATGGGGGCGGGGGGGCCCGGGCCGGGGCCGGGGCCGGGGCCGGGGCCGGGGCCGCGGCCGGAGAAGCTGGCGGCGCGCGGAAGAAGAAGGGCCCAGGGCCGCTGGCCACGGCGTACCTGGTCATCTACAATGTGGTGATGACGGCGGGGTGAGGCCGGGGCTCGGGGAGGCGGGGCGCTGGCGGGGCCGGCCGCGGAGGGGGCCCTGCGGTCGGCGGGGCGGCCGGGCGGGGAGGGGGCGCCCTGCAGGGGGGGCGAGGGGGGCGCCCTGCAGGGGGGCGGGGGGCGCCGAGCAAGTTGCCCGAGGCTGGGTGCACCCGAGCTGGAGTCCCGGGGACCTGCAGGGACGGCGGGGTGGCGGGGGGTCGGGGCTGGGGCTGGGGGAGCTCCCTGCAGGGGGGCGGGGGGGGGCGCCCTGCAGGGTCGGGGCTGGGGGCGCCGAGCAAGTTGCCCGAGGCTGGGAGCGCCCGAGCCTGGAGTTCCCGGGGGCCTGCGGGGACGGCGCGGTGGCCGGGGGTCGGGGCTGGGGCTGGGGCTGGGGCTGGGGCAGCTCCCTGCAGGGGGGAAGCGGGGAGGGCGCCCTGCAGGGTCGGGACTGGGGCTGCCGAGCAAGTTGCCCGAGGCTGGGTGCGCCCGAGCTGGAGTTCCCGGGGGCCTGCAGGGACGGCGGGGTGGCCGGGGGTCGGGGCTGGGGGAGCTCCCTGCAGGGGGGAGCGGGGGGGGGGCGCCCTGCAGGGTCGGGGCTGGGGCTGCCGAGCAAGTTGCCCGAGGCTGGGTGCGCCCGAGCTGGAGTCCCAGGGGCCTGCCGGGGGTCGGGGCTGGGACGCAGGGGCACGGAGAGGGGGAGGCGCCCTGCAGGGGTGGGGCGGGGGGGCACCCTGCAGGGTCGGGGCTGGGGGCGCGGAGCAAGTTGCCCGAGGCTGGGTGAGCCCGAGCTGGAGTCCTGGGGACCTGCAGGGACGGCGGGGTGGCGGGGGGTCGGGCTGGGGCGCAGGGGGACGGAGAGGGGGAGGCGCCCTGCAGGGTCGGGGCTGGGGGCGCGGAGCAAGTTGCCCGAGGCCGGGCGCGCCGGAGCCGGGCTGCGGGCCCTGCGGGGTGGCCGGGGGCGGGGTCGGGGCTGGGCCCGGGGCGCAGGGGGGGGGCGGGCCGGTCCTGCGGGGCCGCGGGAGCCCGGGCTGCAGGCCAGGAACGCGAGCCTCCCGCGGGGGCGGTGGGGACAGCTGTGGCCGCGGACTGACCGCGTACTTAGGCGCGGCTGTTTTCAAAATCCGGGCTGAGCTCTAATCTGAAAGGTAAAGGGGGAAACTCGAGCAAAGTTTCTGGCCGCTGACCCGAGCAGAGCGGAGCTTGAGGAGCTTGAGCGGACTGGAGACTCCCCGGGGCGGGGCGGGGGCAAGGCCGAGAGCTGCTGGGGGGGGAGGGGGGGCATAGACTCCTCCAAGCGGGTCCCTACCTCCGCCGCCCCTGCTCCACCTCTTGCCACAGCAGGTTCTCCAGTTCTAGTTCTGACGATCACTGGCTGTGTGACCTTGGACAAGTCACGTTTGCTTTTCTTTGCCCTCCGTTTTTCAACCTGTAAAAAAAAAAAAAAAAAAGGAATTCATTTCTTTTACAGATTCTTATTTGATGTCTTTGTATGATTAGTTTCTGGAAATAACATAGACCATGTATCCATCCATTGCCTAGTGAGGCGAGCCCCCAGGTACCTCTAGTTCTCTGATCCCGTAGTTTTAGAAGGGAAGGTCACAGGATCCGACTGCTTGTTAGGTATTTCTGTTAAGATTTTATTTTTAAAGTGATCTCTACACCCAAGATGGGGCTCCAGCGTACAACCCAGATGGATCAGTAGTCTACTTGTTGTACTGACAGAGCCAGCCAGGTGCCCGTTATGTTTATTTTTCTTTTTTTCTTTTTAAGATTTTATTTATTCATTCATGAGAGGCAGAGACACAGGCAGAGGGAGAAGCAGGCTCCATGCGGGGAGCCCGATGCAGGACTCGATCCCAGGACCCCAGGATCACGACCTGAGCCAAAGGCAGACAGACACTCTGCCACTAAGCCACCCAGGAGTCCCATGTATTTTTAAATTGTATTCATTTGTAAAATATTTTTCCCCTCGGGTGCCTTGGTGGCTCAGTGGGTTGAGCACCTGCTTGCACCTCAGGTTATATGATCCCCCGGTCCTGGGATCCAGCCCCACAATGGGCTCCCTGCTCCCCTGCTCAGCACGGAGCCTGCTGCTTCTTTCTCTCCCTCTCTCCCTACTTGTGCTCTTTCTGTGTCAAATAAATAAAATCTTAAAAAAAATTTTTTTTCTCTAACATTTTATTAGGAAAAATTTCAAAGATGCAGAGAAGTTTAAAGAACTGTATGGTGCGCATCTAGTTTTAGTTATTTTTAAAATAGGTACTACATTGGCAGGTGCATGATTCAAAATATACCCAAGAACATGCAGTGAAACTTCGCTCTTCTCCTTCCCTTCCACCCAGATCCCCTCTCTGTGGAAGTGCTAATTTTGTAATTCCTTCAGATGCTGATGCAAGCAAATATGTATACACACAGACACACCCTTTTTAACCCAAATGCTAATGTCATATTAGCATTTCAGCACTTTGCATTTTTCACACAGCTGTATATATAGGGAGGACCATAGACTTGATTGCTTTATCACAGAAATGGCCCGTGTTGAAACCTAGGTTCAGAGAGGTGGTGATTTGCTTGACTAGCTTGACACCACTGAACTTGTTAGTCATAGATCTGGATCTAGAACTTATTTCTCTTGATTCACAGGCCAGTGGAGAAATAGTGCAGATGCAAGTTTTCTTTATCGCACAAATGGTCAGAGAGTGATTCTTTAAAAGAACGTCCAGAAGTTTGTGTTCTATATTTATATGTGAATTCTTGTGGGCAAAGGCATTAACAAAAGCACTGGACTGGAGAGAGATTTTAAGATACATTGGGAAAGAAGGAAAGAAGCCTTTATTCCTGGTGATGGAGGATAGGGAGTGGTGTCTTAACTCAAAAAGAGAAATTGGAATTTTGAGAGGAAGGTAGTCTTTTTTTTTTTTTTTTCTTTTTGGTAGGCTGCTAATGCTGAGACAGTTACACCATTAAGGAATTCATTTCTTTTGCAGATTCTTATTTGATGTTTTTGTATGATTAGTTTCTGGAAATAACATAGACCATATATCCCATTGCCTAGTTAGGATTGTATATTTATTTAGGTAAATCTATTACTGCTTTCAGGGAGACATACTTTATTAATAAAGATCCATTTGTTTCACTATGGAACTTAAAAAATTACAGGGTCTGAGAAACTCACTTTTGAGGACAGAACAGAAATCTAACATTCACAGTGATATGCCTAAGCACTTCCCTGTTTTGTGTTTTGTATTGATCTGGCTTATTTTACTGAATTGATTTTGGAAAATTGAGCTTTAAGAAAAATCTTTTTTTTTTTTCTTCAAAAAACCAACCTTTTATTTTTATTTCATTTGCAATTTTAAGAGTAGGGTATGGGTATGTTTCTGTGAGATACTTGTGAAAATAGTTTAAAACATCTTTCCTCCACCCTATTATTATTACAGACCCTTTGACTGCACAGGCCATTTAAAATTTTCCTTTAACAGCTTTTTTCTCTCCTCTTAGACTTCTGGCACTTAATTTAGCTGCTCAAGGACCAATTTAGCTTATTCTCTTCATTTTGGCCTTGTTCTCAACAGGCAAGTTTGCCAAAAAGCTGAGCTCCAGATGGGTGAGGTGCCACTGTGCTTTTGCAGAGCACTCTTGGTTGGGTGCTGTTGGTGGTGCAACATTTCTGTGCATTACAGCTTGGCACTTGAAGGCCATAGTTGATAAATCCAGGATGCTGATTTTTGAGGTCACCTTTAGTAGTATCTGTTGTTGCCAAATTTTCTATTACCTACAATCCTACTTACCTTTTTTTTTTTTCTTGATTGCTCATCTTTTCTTTTTTTTTTTTTTTCCTTAGGTGGCTGGTTATAGCAGTTGGACTGGTCAGAGCATACCTGGCTAAGGGTAGCTACCATAGCCTTTATTATTCCATTGAAAAGCCGTTGAAATTCTTCCAAACTGGAGCCTTATTGGAGGTAGGTTCTGAGATTCATTGTTACTGGTTTCTATTGTTAAAAATTAAAAGCATGCTACTAAATTCCATTGAAATAGCCATATCTGTTGGATTTGCTTTAAATTTGAAAACTTGCTTTATAGCATACTGTGTTGATGACTAGAGTATCTTCTTGACATTCTAGATAAAATAAAATCTCATTTAGCTTATGTTAACTGGAATATATTTTACATTCAATGTTTACTGAAAATCATGAAGAAAGCTTATGATAGGATTTTGGTTTTTGATCCTAGGGAAATCATAGGGAAGTGTTAGCAAACTCAGAGACTTTCACCAGCCAGCTTATAATGGAAACAATGAAGCTGGTGAGTGTAGGGTGTCAGATAAGGTAGATAGAAAAAACAGTAGAGCCTGTCCAAAAGCCTGTCAAAAATGTTTTCTTAAATAAATGTTCATTGATACAATTTCTGTGGTTGTGTCAATTTTTAAAACCATAAGAGAATATTGTAATGAAAAAATTTTCAGACTTTAAATATAAATATTTCTAGAAAAATGTTATACAGTCTCTCAAAAAACAACAGAAAAGTCTGATGATAAATCAGTAGCTTTTTTTTTTAAGATTTTATTTATTCATTCATGAGAGACAGAGAGAGAGAGAGAGAGAGAGAGGCAGAGACACAGGCGGAGGGAGAAGCAGGCTCCATGCAGGGAGCCCGACGTGGGACTTGATCCGGGGTCTCCAGGATCACACCCTGGGCTGAAGGTGGCGCTAAACTGCTGAGCCACCCAGGCTGCCCAAATCAGTAGCTTTTAAATACATTCAATATAATGCAAATAAGTAAATAAACATTTATTAGTTCTCATGTATTGAGAGTAACATACCTAGTCCTGTTTCCTAGGGTCAGTATATGTTAGCATTTTTGAGTTGCAAGTGACAGAAACTCAATTCAAAGTATTTTCAGCAAGAAAGGAATTTACTGGCTTTATAGTCGATAAAGACATGGGGTTAACCTACTGAATCAAAGGAACCACCTCAGGAATGAGGATTTGACATTGCCAGACTCTTTCCATCTCTCATCTTTGTCTATGTCTATTTCTCTTGGAATGTTGGTCTAAGGCTCTCCTACTGCAAACTGCCTTCTCCACATGGCAGGAGAGGGGGAAGGAGTTATTTTTCGTAGCATCTATGTCACAGTTCTGGAGAAGGGTTCTGGTTGGCCTTACTTAGACCAGTCAGTCTTGCCTGTGATGTGAAATGGTTGATTAACCTCGTCTAGGACACATGCCCATCCTTCTGGCCAAGGGACTATAGGCTTTGTTAATGGAAAAGAAGGAATGGGGTAGCTTTGGGCACACAGAATCAATGGCTACCATAGTTCTTAATGGTAAAGAACCTTCACGTTGCAGCAAAAATCTGGTGTTCAGTTTCATTCACTTAGCCTCCAGGGCAAGTGCATCATGACATTTGGAAGGATACTACCTTTTACCTCCAGGAAATGGCATGTAACAGCTTAACCTCTCACCTTCACGTTTGAAGCAGAAAGTTAAAGTTTTTGTGTTTTTCTCTCAGGAAGCAGAGGTTTCAAAACTGTCCATATTTCCACATTTTAGGCAGATGGTATGGGGAAGTGAGCTTCCAGCTGTGAATGGAGTAGCCATATTCTAACTCTGCTGGTTTTACCAACTGTTTGAATTTGAGCAAGTCATTTATCTCTTGTCCACCCCTTCTTCTCATTTATGAAGTAATTAGGTTAAAGTAGATTTCAAAGCCTCTTCCTTCCCTAACAGTTTGAGTCTGAGAGAACTTCAGCAAATCCTTATGTGAGCCATTTGTTGAAGTTTTGAAAAATTTTTTGGAAGCTGCCAATAGTGAGTGAGTGACTTTGCCTCTCAGAGCTTTGGCCGGCACAGTTCTCTCCAGCTATAGAGAAGCAAGTTTTGGGCTGAGGCCACGAGAAATTGCCCCATTGCTTGACACAGTATACAGTTGTACCTGATTAGAGTTCTTCAATAATTTAAAGGGGTTCTATCTCTGTAAGCCTTTGTAATATTAGAAGTACGATTTTCTAAATTTCAGTATGTCTTAGAGAAGGTAGTGACATTAATATGTTTTACAAAATCCACTCAGGAACCAAATCTTATACTTTGAAGGATTAGCACATTTATCCCTATAGAATTTTTAACAGGGATTTAAGAAAACATTTTGGATTTTTGGTTTTATTTCTGTTATCCCCACTCAGAACCAATTAGGTGACAAATCCTGGATTTGATTTTGGGGAAAGGACTTGGCAAAATGAAGTCAAGACTCCCAGGAATAGCAGGGAATTAGCTTTACAGTTGTCAGTGACAGCACTAGACCTCTCAGCCTGGGGCAAAGAGCAGGCTCACAAAGACTGTATCTCCTAGTTGTCGATTAAGGAATGTTTCATGCCTCTGCAACCTACATCATATGATAATTACAGGTGTACAGTGTCATTGAATTACAGATTAGTTATGGGAATTACTTGTTTGACAATATATCTTGTTTGCAGGAGAAAAGGAGAGAATGATTCCAGGGAGGTTATTCATTTTTATCTCCGTATGCTTAATGTCATTATACATTTTTTATCGAAGTATAATTAACTTACAGTGTTAGTGTTAATAGTTTCAGGGGTGAAATATAGTAAGTGCTCTCTTAATCTCCTTTATCTGTTTCACCCATTTCTTCCCCTCACCTCCCTCTGGCCACTACCAGTTTGTTTTCTGTATATAAGAGTCTGTTGAGTTTTTTTTAATTTCCCAATGTTTTATGGTTTTTATTTTTATTTTCTCTTTTTTGCATTTTTTTTGCATTATTTTAAATTATAATTCTAGGGACACCTGGGTGGCTCAGTGGTTGACCATCTGCCTTCAGCTCAGGATGTGATCCCGAGATGGTGGGATCAAGTCCCGCCTCAGGCTCCCCACCAGGAGCCTACTTCTCCCTCTGCCTGTGTCTCTGCCTCTCCCTCTGTGTCTCTCATGAAGAAATAAATATTTTATTTTTTTTTTATTTTTTATTTTTTAAGAAATAAATATTTTAAAAGAAATTACAATTCTAATATAGTTAACATGCAGTGTTGTATTAGTTTCAGGTGTACAATATGATAATTTAGCAATTCTGTACAGTACTTTAGTGTTCATCATGTTAAGTATGCTCTTAATCCCCATCACCTTCTTCACCCATCCCACACCTACCTTCCCTCTGGCAACCACCAGAATTCTCTTTAGAACCATCAATGGTATTGCAGATGGCAAGATCTCTTTCTATTTTATGGCTGAGTAATATTCTGTTTTATATATACATATATCACATTATCATATATGTATATTGTATATGTATGCCACTATAAATGAGGTTACTTACTTGTATCTCTGTATGCTGAATGTTATTTGTTTTGTTTTTTTAAGATTTTATTTAGTTATTAGAGAGAGCATGAGAGCACGAGTGAGGGGAGGGACAGAGGGACAGGGAAAGGGAGAGGCAGACCTCCCAATGAGCATAGAGCCTGACTCAGGGTTTGATCCCAGGACCCTGAAATCATGACCTGAGCTAAAGTCAGATGCTTAATGGACTGAACCACCCAGGCACCCCTGAATGTCATTTGTTAGTAGGTTTTGTGGGAATTTGCTTAAAAAGAAAATAGAGATTACTTGCTATTTGCAAGAAATTTCAAATTTTCTTTGAAAAATATAGCCCTATACTTTTCAAAAGATTTGAAAACATTTACCAAGGCAAGTGGAAATGGGATGGAGTAGTACAATAGGTGATTTTACTTCTGAGGAAATTAATGTTTTGCAAAATGGGTGTAAAGATAATATTGAGTCAGTGGTACAATAGTATAGGTTTTTATAATATGGACACAAAACCTATTTTTTTTTTCCATACTCATCAGAGAAGGTCTTGACTGTATTTTTTAGATAATTTTGCAAGTTACTCCACAGGTGATCATTTGATTAAGTGTGTCTGTGAGTTACTATAATGTGTGCTATGGAGGTTGATTCCTTGTTAATAAAGAGCTTAAAATCTTATTGGATAGATTGGTTATACTAGGGCTCTTGGCTAGAGATTATAGAAACCACCTTAACCATCTTGAACAGTAAGGGGACTTTATTATAAGTTTATAGGATGTCCCATGGGATCCAAGGACAGGGATGCAGTCTGCAGGGAACTCAGGGGTTCCTGCTCCATCTCTTATCTCTGCTACTCTCATTTTCTTTGTCTCTGATTCTTTCTTTTCGTCCACACTGATTTTCTTGTTTTGTTTTTTTAATCTACATGGCAAGAATGATAGTAGTTAAAAGCTCCTAAGATTGTTACTCCTGTAATCAGGAGAGCAACTGTTGGAAATAGAATCCTACTCTCAGTCCCACATTACCAATGAAGGGCCAAATTTGTCCAGCTTGAATCAGGTTCTCATTCCTGGACCAGTCACTGTTGAAGGGAAGGGGTAATTTCTAGAAAAAGGGGTGCTAGGTGGAAAGCCTAGTATTTACCAAAGTACTGAAGCGAATACAATCAACATTATAATGTGCAAATTATGAGATGAATCTTGAGTAATTGTGAGAGCTAATTAACATAGCAAAAATATATTTTTTAAATGTCATTCATAGATAAACAAATTTCCATACCATAAAGTTAATGAATTACTGATACATGTTATGACATGGATGGATCTTGAAAACATGGTGCTATGTGAAAGAAGCAAAACAGAAAACACTATATATACATTATATGATTCTATTTATGCAAAATGTCCAGAGAGACAAATCCAGAGAGACAGGAAGTAGATTAGTAGTTGCCAGAGGTTGTGGGGTAGGGAGAATGGGGAACGAATCTAAATGGGTACAGGATTTCTTGAGATGATGACAGTATTCTGGAATTAGTGGTGATTGC
Source organism: Canis lupus dingo (assembly GCF_003254725.2). Classification (NCBI taxonomy): domain Eukaryota; kingdom Metazoa; phylum Chordata; class Mammalia; order Carnivora; family Canidae; genus Canis; species Canis lupus. The sequence continues at coordinate 26,827,731 of NC_064275.1, read as the reverse complement.
ATAACCTTTAAACATACTAAAAACCACTGAATTGTACACTTTAAAGGGGAGAATTAATGGTATGTAAATTATATGACTTTTTAAAAAGTCATCCATATGAGCTGTGGATAAGTTTTCTTCATTTTTTTTTTGATCTGTGATATTCATTGATAAGGATAGACTATCTTTTCAGCTTTGTTAGAGTTGAGTTAAAGATTAGAATTTAGTATCATATTATGTTATATTAAGATAGCTTAAAATGTTATATTATGGCAGCTTAAAATTATTTCTGAGAGGGGCACCTGGGTGGCTCAGTCAGTTGAGGGTCCCACTCTTGATTTCGGCTGAGGTCATGATCTCAGAGTTGTGGGATTGAGCCCAGTGTCAGGCTCTGTGCTCAGTGGAAAGTCTGCTTGAGATTCTCTCCTGCTCTCTCTGCCTCTTCTCAACCCCCAAAACAAAAAGTCTTTAAAGAAAAATTTTAAAATGATATTATTTCTGAGAGAATTTGGACTTAGTTAACATAAGACTAATTATACCAAAAAAAAAAAAAAAAAAAAAAGACTAATTATACCAAAGACATTTTAAATACTCATGATTGGACATGCCTTGGTGATTGGCCATGTGATTCCAGTGGTTTAAGGACTGCTCTGTAAAGACATTAATTGTTGAGACTGATAGAGACCATCTTCAATATATGTACGCCGCTATATATATATCACTTACCTACCTCTGCCCAGCTGGGAAGGAATTCCCTTTCCTTCCCATTCTCTTCCAGATCCTTCTATCGTTTGGAACCCCTTCACCTATAAAAAGAAAGGAGACAGCTCCCCAGTCTTACTTGTGATCTTTTTCTAGAGTTGATCTACAGCTAGGTCTGGAGTGGCAGAGCAGATTCCAGAGAAGCAGTGGAAGAGAGTAGATAGCTTTTGTTGTATCTTCTTACCTTACTACCACTTTCCAAGCCCTGTCCCTGTAATCTGGTCCGACTCCTTGTATCTCACCTCATAACTCTCTTTAGACCCTTTAATGATATATACAGGAAGCTGATTTTGAGTATTTCTCTAAAATACAGCAAAATGTTAAGAACTTGTAGTGTCCTTATGAAGGAATGGGCTCCCATCTTGTGTCTCCTTACTAGTTTTCCTGTATGTTTGCCTTAAATACTAGATGAATTTTTTCTACAGAGATACTAGGAGGTTAAGTTCTGTGGTATTATTAATACGATAATGCTTCAGGCATATCATTGGTTAAGTTTACTTCTGTGTACTTGTCTGGGGACATTACCACTATCTATAATATTTTCCCTCCTTGTGAAAACATGCCAGGTTCCCATTAATAATAATAAAAATCTTAAAAAGGAAATTTTGAAACTCCTGTTATATATACATTTTAGACTGCCTTTATTCTGAAGACTTAAGAAAACAGACCTCTAAAAGACTTTTGAAAAGCTAGCCGAGCAATCATAGTGGGGATATCTAACATAAACAGAAATGACAACAGACCTCAGACAAGGCAGCTTCAAAAACAATGTGAAAACCAGAGGTTTCACAAATAGAATTTGGTGTAATTAATAAGTGTCACAACATTAGAAGGGAAGAGGGAGCCTCTGGGAAATAGGAGCCCACCCACACAGGTCTCACTATCTGACAACTCGAGCAAATAGAAGAAAATTGATATGGCATTCAAGCATGTAAGACAGCTAATGGCTGTAGAAAGGAGTGGGCAAACATTTTTTTTAATGATCTAAAAATATTGATGGTATCACTAGAGAGTAGGAAGGAGACCATAGTGCAGAGAAGTAGGTTGTACTAAAGATCAAGAAAAGGTAAGAATTCCCAGTTACAGTCTAAGACTAAATAGATTACAGAGCAGAAGCTATGGGGAAGGTTCAGGGTTCATTATTTGAAATGTAAAAAAGAATATTATAAATTATGTATGTTGCCAAGTGGATCAGAGATATTATGTGTTGGTGGTCTAGCTAATGTATAAATGATTATCTAAAAAACAGAAACATGAAGTATGTGTGAAAGTAATAAAATTCAACAGATCAATAATGAAATAGGACTGATCTATCTAGAAAATGGATTGAGGGTTTGCATCTTGTCAAAAAGTAAGAGTACCAGCAATAGAAAAGGCTAGAACATATAACTCATAAATCATCAAGAAAGATTCTAGAAAATTTTTCTGAACTGAAAGACCAACTCAGTATGGTTATTGAGAGTATATAGAATTCCACACTGGAGCTGTTTTTTTTTTTTTTTTCTTTTTAAATCTTTTCCCTTCTTGGGCACCTATTTGTTAAATTTTTAAACTCAAAACAAAGGTAAGCAATTTCCAGCAGAAAAGACATCTTAAAATGTAATAGTAAAACAGCCTAGGACCTTAGACTTTTAAGAACAAAAAAATCCACATGAAGTTAAGAGAAAGCCTTAGTTTCCTACATAACCTTGCAATTTTCTACAGATAGACTTTTTGACAATAAAAAGTAATGAAACTTTGAAAGAAACTTATCAAGGGGTATTTAACTTTTATGTAAATAAATAAATTTAACTAAGAACTTAGAACTTAGAGACATAGAGGGGTATATATTGAACTACTGGTGCTTCTTCCCATGGAGGGGTGTGATATTTAGGAAGGAAGTTTTCCTCTTTACTCTCTATACTTTAGTGTGTGCTTATATACCACTTCTCTGAATCTTAAAATAAAAACAAAGATGCAATAAATGTAATATGTAATACAATATAATAGAAAAAAGAAAAATAAGATTAAAATTTTTTAAAGGGAATTAATATAAGCAGTTTAGATTACCTTGTGATTTAAAATGAAGTACACATAAAACAAAAACAAAAATAAAACAGAATTAAAAAAAACAATTTTACATCTGTTGTTAAAAAAAAGGAACAATAACAGTAAACCTACAAGATGACTGAGTATAGCACAAACGCATAATTTCTAATGTTTATACAAATAGACTCATTAGTTGTATCAAAATAAAAAGTTATAGTGATGAATAACAGTTTAAAAAACAGGGGATCCCTGGGTGGCGCAGCGGTTTAGCGCCTGCCTTTGGCCCAGGGTGCAATCCTGGAGACCCGGGATCTAATCCCACGTCGGGCTCCCAGTGCATGGAGCCTGCTTCTCCCTCTGCCTATGTCTCTGCCTCTCTCTCTCTCCCTCTGTGACTATCATTAAAAAAAAAAAAAAAGAAAAAACAGTTTAAAAAACATAATTCAGGGATGTCTGGGTGGCTCAGGGGTTGAGCGTCTGCCTTTGGCTCAGATCGTGATCCAGGGTCCTGGGATTGGGTCCTGCATCGAGCTCCCTGCATGGAGCCTGCTTCTCCCTCTGCCTGTGTCTCTGCCTCTGTCTGTGTCTCTCATAAATAAATGGAAAAATCTCAAAACAAAACATAAACATAATTTAGCAGCCTGTTGCTATGAAAGACAAGCTTACTAAAGGAAAAACCAGTCTGCCATGACCAAGCATACAAGAAAAGCAGAACCGCCCAGATACAGCATAAGATAAGTTGATATCAGAGCAGAAGCCAAAGAGAAACTGGCAGAGTTCACAATTTGTCATGCAGCAGGAACATGGCAAACACGTTGGTGGAATTAGTTGATGGGTAAATGATTATCATAGGAAAGCTGGCAGAAATGTTAGAGAAGTAAAATTAGAATTGTACTTAAGAAATGTCAGTATATGTAAAAGAACACTGGAAACAAGAAATTTGGGTACTGAGACTTGGTTTTGCCACATGGTCTTAAACTCTCTGCATTGAATGTGCTGGATTAGATTACCTTAAATTTCTCTCAGATTTTTTTTTTTTTAAAGATTTTATTTATTTATTCAGAGAAAGTAAGAGTGAGCTGGGGGAGGGTCAGAGGGAGAAAGAGAATCCCAAGCAGACTCCACGCTGAATGCAGAGCCCCAAATGGGGCTGGATCCCATGACCCCAAGATCATGACCTGAGCCGAAATCAAGAGTCAGACACCCAACCAACTGAGCCATCCAGGCACCCCTAGTTTTCTCCCAGTTTTAAGTTTGGTAAGAGTTAGCATTTTACTATCAGATTATGAAAATAAAGCGGGTAACGAATTAACAAATTATAGAGCTGAAAATAACATAAAAGGTAAAATTAAATGAGAGAAAATAATGGTAATTAAGGAAATTTCACCTATTTTCTCCTTTAAAAATGGATGTAAAAGGATTTTGAAAACAAGTTTGGACTAGATTCTTTGAGGGCGTCCAATAAATACCCCCTTTTTCTTGCTTATGCTCTGAACATTGAGAAGTAACTCAGAGGAATTGCATAAGGATCCCAGATATCAACTTTATTAGCGATAAAGGCCTAGCTGGAGGCTGTGTGTTAGTGTGTAAGCTAAATGGGTTTGCTAACTGAACTCTAAAATTAGATTACCACCCACCCTGCCCTAGGCAGCAGCGGCCAGGGTAGCATGGAGTAAATAGAGAACTTGGAGTTCTTTGTGAGAACCCCAGGGTAGAGCTCAGTTGAGCACTCCCCAATTACTCCTAAATTTACTGCTCAGATGAGGCATCCTTCCTTTCCTGGGATAAAGTGATTAACAGGTAGAGAAAGACCAGAAATATTTGGGAGAAAATGCTTCTCATAGAAGCTAGAGGAGAGGGAAAAGGTGTTTCCCTCCAATCGTAAGTGCTATATTCATTACAGGGAAAAGAAACATAAGCATAAGAAAATGCATGGAGTCAATGTTTTGAGAGAAAATGGAATTATACATACATATGGTATGATAATTTTCAAAACTAGGCAGATACTGATCAACATAACTCAGGTTAGTTCTGGACCTCCCCATAATAATACGAGTATGGCAGCCATGTGGAGTTGCCCAGCTTGGGAGATTTTTGTCCTCCCTGGAAGTTCTCCCAATTCTACAGCTGGACCTCTCTTTCTTTTCTTTTCTTTTTTTTTCCTTTTTTTCTTTTTTCTTTTCTTTTCTTTTCTTTCTTTTCTTTTCTTTTCTTTTCTTTTCTCTTCTCTTCTCTTCTCTTCTCTTCTCTTCTCTTCTCTTCTCTTTTCTTTTCTTTTCTTTTCTTTTTTCTTTTCTTTCTTTTTTTTTTACCTTTCTTTCTTGATAGCAAGGGCATCTCTACTCCCTGACTCCTCAGACCATAGCTGGCTGACCCAGGGGTGCATGCCTGGCCCATACTGCGCTGGTCAGATATTTTTCTCCCAAGAATTTGGAATTTTGAGTTGAAAGAGATTGAGGCCCACAGTAACGCAGTCATATTAAATCCATGAACCATGCCTGAGGTCTCCAGAGCTGCTTGGGTTCCAGCTCCTCTTGAGATTTGGTAAACTTCTTTGTGAGAGTGTTTTGATTGCCACAGTGAGTAGGGTTGCTGTGACTAGATCTCTTAGAACACCTGCGAGAGTCCAACTCAATAAAGATTTGTCCTGCATCTGCCCTGACTTTTGTATAGCGCTCCAGGCTAACCACTCTATAAATAGAAATTGATAGTTTCATAGGACGTATTGATACTAAAATGTCTTTGTGAGAAATTAAACCAAAAGCTTATTAAGTCAGAAGGAAGTTGTTATCTTAGTTTTCTGTTGCTGCATAATAAAGATCACAAACTTAGCAGCTTGTTTTTAAAATAACACTTATTTATTACCTCATGGTTATATAAGTCAGAAGTTGGGCTTGGCTTGGTTATCCACACAGGGCCTCACAAGACTGAAATTAGTGTGTCAGTCAGACTGGCTTCTGTCTGTGAGCTCTAGGGAAGAATCTGCTTCTAAGCTTACTCAGCTTGTTGACAGAATCCAGGTTTTTCTTTTTTAAAAAAAGATTTTATTTATACATGAGAGACACAGAGGCAGAGACACAGGCGGAGGGAGAAGCAGGTTCCCTGTGGGGAGCCCGATAAGGGACTTGATCCCAGGACCCCAGACACTCAACCACTGCACCACCCAGGTACCCCGACAGAATCCAGGTCTTGAAGGTCTGAGGTTCACTTCCCTGCTAGTTGTTAGCTGGAGGTCACTTCCTTCTTTTGCAACCAGCTCTGCTTTTATGGAGCTCACCTTGTTGAGTCAAGTCTACCCATATAATCTCCATACCTTAAAGTCAGTTGATTTGGAACCTCAATTACTTTTTTAAAATCCTTACACTGCAGTATCTAGATTAGTGTTTGGATAACCAAGGAACAGGAATCCCAGGGAATCACCTTTAGAATTTCGCCTACCACAGTTGATATGATGAGGCAACCTAAGTGAAATAAAGATACCATCTCAAAATAATTGAGTAATTTGTTCACCCTGTACATTGCGCTCTAAGAATTACAGCATTTCCAACTTGCATATTTAGCTGAAAAGAATTTCAGTGCAATTGTGTTGTTACTGCCAATGCAATGAAACGGACTGAAATTATGTAACAGATTGAAATTCCTGGTCAGACTTCAATTAAGTTAGTGAAGGTACATGAAATACAAGGATTTCATTGGATTTTTTTTTTTAGATAGAACTATTTTAATAATATATCTTATTATTGCCTTCTTGGGGGATCACCATAGTTTTTCAATTTTATCCTAAAACTATCACCAGTCTGTTAATACAAGTGCTTTATTGCCTCTTGCATTACTGGTTTGTTTGTTTTAACCAAACCCATCTCTTCCTTGTTGCACTATTCACAGAATATTGGCATATGGGCTTTATGTGATACTTTCTTCGTACCTTGTCTCATGACATGACTTAGAGGTTATTTTGACACCCCTTAGAAATAAATAAGACCAGGCTCATTTGTAATGAAACTATACTTTTTTTTTTTTTTTTTAAATTTTGACCACTACTTATCTTGGCATATTATTTTGGCCTAAGTTAAGGTTACTTCCCTATGTCCATTATATTAATACTGTTTTTTATTCTAGTGTTGGTCTGTACCTCTGCTCTTCAGTTGTCCTATACTAGTTCAGGGTGCTTTCTGACATTCTTATTTTTAAATCCAAACTTATTTATCATAAGTTGTCACATATAGCTGACTGCTTTATTATGTCCTCAAACATTTGTATAGTGAAATACATAATTTAAAAAATAAATTACTTTTTATTTTTTCTTTATATAACAGTTAAAACATTGTATTTTTTAAAAAAAAAATTCTGTAGGTAGATTCTTTTTAAAGATTTTATTTATTCATGAGAGACAGAGAGAGGGGTGGTGCAGAGACATACGCAGAGGGAGAAGCAGGCTCCATGCAGGAAGGCTGATGTGGGACTCGATCCCAGGACTTTGGGATCATGCCCTGGGCTGAAGGCAGATCTCAACCTCTGAGCCACCTAGGAGTCCCTCTTTTTTTTTTTTTTTTTTTTTTTTTTTTTAAAGATTTTATTAATTTGACAGAGAGCACAAGTGGGCAGAGCAGCAGAAGGAGAGGGAGAAGCAGGCCCTCTGCTGAGCAGAGGGCTGGATGCGGGGCCCAATTCTAGGATCCTGAGATCATGACCTGAGCCAAAGGCAGATGCTTAACTAAGACACCCAGGCTCCCCTGTGTAGGTAGATTCTATCATCTGTGAATTTCATTTCAGGATAGAAGAGGCATTATAAAATATATGCAACTCAGAAGTGGAGATTGGGTCTTCTAGGACTAAGACCTGCTATTCTTTCACACAAAGAAAACATGATAGCCCTGAAGGATTATACAGTTGACCCTTACACAACACAGAGGTTGGGGTACCAACCTCCCATGCAGTCGAAACTCCATGTGTAACTTTTTACTCCTTGAAAACTTAACTCCCAATAGCCTACTGTTGACCAGAAGCTTTACCAATAACATGAACAGTTGGTAAACACCTATTTTGTGTTATGTGTATTCTTTACTGTATTTTTACAATAAAGGTAGCTAGAGAAAAGGAAATGTTAGTAAGAAAATTATAAGGAAGAGAGGCACTTGGGTGGCTCAGTGGTTGAGCATCTGCCTTTGGCTCAGGTCGTGATCCCGGGGTCCTGGGATCAAGTCTTGCATCGGGCTCCACAGGGAGTCTCCTCCCTCTCTTATGTCTCTGCCTCTATCTCTGTATCTCTCATGAAAAAATAAATAAAATCTTTTAAAAAATAAAATCATATGGAAGAGAAAAATGCAGTTACTGTGTCGTACAGTAGTAGAGTGAGGCACCATACATCACTTTGTCCTCACCCAAAAGTTAGCACAGCTGGATCCGGGAGTGACACCCACTCCATGTCCCTCTTCCCAGGAATGTAGGAAACCTCATTCCAGGCACAGTTCAGGGGATCTCAGAGAACCGATGAAGGCACAGCACCTTTAGACCTTCCCTCTAGGTCACTTGGTTCACCTGACCCACTTTATATGGTTCTAATACCGTTTCTGCTTGCGGGAAACGCTAGTAAGCTGCAAGAGGCCAGTTCCCTTGGATATTGGTTCCCAGCCTGAGAATTTTCAGCACCGCGGACAGCGCCCTCCTGCTTTACTCTGCAGGCCGTTTCTGCTTGGTGCTCTCCGCCCCCACAGTTCTCCCAGATCTCTTACTACAGGGAGGCAGGTTATCATTCTGTGGTCCTTGAGTAACACTGGCCAGTGACTGGCCACTTTGTTGAGATTCCTCCCCAGATCCAGTTCCTTTGTACCTCTCAGATGAAGATCTTAATGAACTGAGTTTCCCCCAGATGGGTGGTGTGGTGATGAGTGCCAGTAATAGGCAAGAGCCCTGTTGTCCCAGCCTTTTCCACCTCTTTCCTCTACCTTCCCTTCATGTCTAGTCTTTTGGCAACCTCTATCTTACTCATTAATCACAATATGAAATATGTATTTGGGACACCTGGGTGGTGCGTTTGGTTAAGCATCCAGCTCTTGGTTTCAGTTTGGGTTGTGATCTCTGGGTTGTGAGATCAAGCCCCATGCTGGGCTCCACACTCAGCACAGAGTCTACTTAAGACCCTCTCTCCCTCTCCCTCTGCCGCTCCCCACCCCCGATATGCATGTGCTTGCTCTCTAAAATTAATAAATATTTTTTAAAAAGAAATATGTATTTATTGAAAAAAATCTGAATGTAAGTGGACCCATGTAGTTCATGCCATTGTTGTGTAAGGACCAATTGTATATCCTTTTTTTGTAATGTCCTATTAATAATCAGCTTCCTGGGTAGATGTCTTGCTACGTACACGGTTAGGTTTTCTGTCTGCACACCATCTTCTGTCTTGTCTCAGCATGCTCTTTATTCATGTCTTTTATTCCTCATTTATATCTATAGACATCTTTTATTTTCCTCAACTTTACAGCAGGAGGTCCAGATTATCTTATAATATTCACACACTTGAGATTCTTAACATTTTCTTTTTTAAGAAGATGGTAAAATTTGCAGCATAATAGTTCTTTTCAGTTATCAACAAATTTGTGAAGCTTGATTTTTTTTTTTCTATCCAAGCCTCTTTAACTCCCTCTTCTCTCAAAATTTAGTGAAATAGTAGTGTTTGAGCACATAGTCTTATCAGGCATACTCTAGATGAGCCACGTCTTGTCAAACTATGGCTTCAGCAGATATCTTATAACTAAAATACAATGAAATAATATAATACAAAAATCTGTAGAGTAGAAATAGAGCCTTGATTCTGGACATCACTTTACTACCTTGGGGAATTCAAACAGCTTTTTTTTTTTTTCTTAAGATTTTATTTATTCACAAGAGGCAGAGACATAGGCAGAAGGAGAAGCAGGCTCCATGCATGTGGCCTGTTGTGGGACTCGATCCCAGGACCCCGGGATCACGCCCTGAGCCAAAGGCAGATGCTCAACCACTGAGCCACCCAGGCATCCCTCGAATAACTTTCCTAAGACTTGGTTTTCTCATCTATAAATAAAAGTCTCTGTCCTGCCTATCTGCTGGGGTTGTTGTTAGGATCAGACAATAGAATGACTACTAGAGAAATATAAATTCTAAAATGTACTACATACTACAATAGCTGATAGTTCTTATCATCCAGAAAAGCTTTGATCATTAAATAATATAGATGGCTTCAGATGACTTTTTTATAATTATATAAGTTTTAGGTATATGACTTTATAATTTGATAACTGTATATGCTACAGAGTGACCACTACAACTCTGGTTCCCAACCATCATCATACCATTGTCCCCCTTTACCCCTTTCACCCACCCCATAGCTCCCTTCCCCTTTGGTAATCACTAGTCTATTCTCTATGAGTTTGTTTTCATTTTATTTTGTTTACTTATTTTGGTTTTTTTTTTGAATCTACATATGAGTGAAATCATATGGTATTTGTCTTTCTCCATCTTACTTATTTTGTTGAGCATAATGCCCTCAGGGGTCCATCTGTGTTGTAACAGATGACAAGATCTCACTCTTTTTTATGGCTGAGTAGTATTCCATTTTATAAATATACCACTTCTTTATCCATTCAGCTATTAATGGACACCTAGGTTGTTTCCAGTTGTTGGCTATTGTAAATAATGCTGCCATGAACATAGGGATGCATATCTTTTCAAATTGATATTTTCATATTCTTTAGATAAATATGAAGTAGAATAGCTGGGTCATATGATAAATTTTTTCTTAATTTTTTGAGGAATTTCCATACTATTTTCTACCAACACTTACTATTTCTTGTCTTTTTTTTTTTTTAAGTATTTATTTATTTATTCATGAGAGACACACAGAGAGAGAGAGAGAGGTAGGCAGAGGGAGAAGCGGGCTCTATGCAGGAAGCCCGATGTTGTACTCGATCCCAGGACTCAACCGCTGAGCCACCAAGGCACCCCATTTCTTGTCATTTTTAAAACACCCACTCTAACATAAAGTGATATCTCGTGGTTTTGATTTATCTTTCCCTGATGATTAGTGATGTACCTCTTGGCCATCTGTATGTCTTTCTTTGAGGAAGTGTCTGTTCAGATCCTCTTCCCACTTTTTAATAGGGCTCTTTGGTTTTTTTGTTGTTGAATTGTATGAGTTCTTTTTACATTTTGGATATTAACTCCTTTTCATATAGTTTGCAAGTGTCTTCTCCCATTTGGTAGGTTGCCTTTTCATTTTCATGATGATTTCCTTTATTGTACGCAAGCTTTTTAGTTTGATGTATTTCCATCTGCTCATTTTTCCTTTGGTTTCCCTTGCTTTTGAAGTCAGCTCCATAAAGATGTTGCTAAAACTGATGTCAGGACCTTACTGCCTCTTCTGGTAATTTTATGGTTTCACATTTTATTTTCAAGTCTAACCATTTTGAGTGAATTTTTGTGTATGGTGTAAGATAGTGGTCATTCTTTTGCATGTGGCTGTCCAGTTTTCCCAGCACCACTTGTTGAAGAGACTAACCTTTCTCTATATTTTGTTCCTGGCTCCCTTATTGTAGATTAATTGTTCATATATGTGTGGGTTTATTTCTAGGCTCTTGATCTTGTTCCATTGATAGGTGTGTCTGTTTTTTTATTTTGTTTTGTTTTTTACCAATACCATATTGTTTGGATTATGATAGCTTTGTCATATAGTTTGAAATCAGGCAGTGTGATACCTCTGGCTTTGTTCTTCTTTCTCAAGATTGCTTTGGCTATTCAAGATCTTATGTTTCATATTTTAAAGTTAATTGTTCTAGTTCTATGAAATATGCCACTAGAATTTTTTTTTAAGATTTATTATTTATTTACTCATGAAAGACATAGAGAGAGAGAGGCAGAGACACAGGCAGAGGGAGAAGCAGGCTCCATGCAGGGAGCCAGACGTGGGACTTGATCCCGGGTCTCCAGGATCCCGCCCTGGGCTGAAGGCAGCGCTAAACCGCTGAGCCACCCAGGCTGCCCTGCCACTAGAATTTTGATAGTTATTTTATTGAATTTGTAGGTTGCTTTGGGTAGTATGGACATTTTAACAATATTAAGTTTTCCAAATCATGAACACAAAATATCTTTTCATTTATTTATGTATTTTTCAATTTCTTTCATGCATGTCTTACAGTTTTCAGTATACAGGTTCTTCACCTTCTTGGTTAAGTTATTCCTTGATATTTTATTCTTTTTGATACGTTTGTAAATAGGATTATTTTCTTAATTTCTCTTTCCGATGTTTCATGATTAGTGTATAGAATACCACAATTTCTCTACATTGACTTTGTATCATGCAACTTTACTGAATCTATTTATTAGTTCTAACAGTTTTTTGGCAGAATCTTTAGAATTTTCTCTGCATAATATCATACCATCTGTAAATGGTGACAGTTTTACTTCTTCCTTTCGGATTTGGATGCCTTTCATTTCTTTGTCTTGCCTAATTGCTGTGGCTAGGATTTTCAACACTGTGTTGAATAAAAGCAGTTAAGTGTGAGTATTTTTTCTGAAAGCTTTTCACTGTAGGTATCAATGTTAGCTGTAGAATTGTCATTTAGGGGCTTTATTATGTATGTTCCCTCTGTACCTACTTTGTTGAGAGTTTTTATCATAAATGGATGTTGAATTTTATTGAAAGCTTTTTCTGCATCTATTGAGATGATAATATGATTTTTATCTTTCATTCTGTTGATGTAGTATATGACATTAATTTGCAGATGTTGAACTATCCTTGCATCCCTGAAATAAATCACACTGGATTGTGGTGTATGAGCTTTTTAATGTATTGTTGGATTTAGTTTGCTAAAAATTTGTTGAGGATTTTACATCTATGTTTATCAAGGGTATTGGTCTGTAATTTCTTTTTTTCGTGGTGTCCTTGTCTAGTTTTGGTATTGGTGATGCTGGCCTCAAAAATTTTGTTTGGAAGCTTTCCTTTCTGTATTTTTTGGAAGAGTTTGAAAAGGATTGGTATTAAATCTTCTTTGAATATTTGGTAGAATTTGCCAGTGAAGCCATCTGGTCTTGGACTTTGTTGGGGGGTTTTTGATTACTGTTTCAGACTCCTTACTTATTATCAATCTATTCACATTTTCAGTTTTTTCATGATTCCTTCTTGGAAGATTGTATGTTTCTAGGAATTTATTCATTTCTTCTAGGTTGTTAAGCTTGTTGCCATATAATTGTTCGTACTAGTCTCTTATGATCCCTTTTATTTCTGTGGTATCAGTTGTAATTTCTTTCATTTCTGATTTTATGTACATGAATACTCTGTTCTATTTTACTTGGTTGGTTTAGCCAAGGATTGTTGATTTTCTCATTTCAAAGAACCAGCTGCTACTTTCATTGAATTTTTTTTTTTTTATTGTACTTTAAATCTCTATTTCAGAAAACACTGGGTGGCTCAACCCAGTAAGTGTCTGACTTTGACCTCAGGTCATATCTCAGGGTCATAAGATTGAGCCCTCCATCGGGCCCTCTGATCAGTGGGGATTTTGCTTGTACCTCTTCCCCTCTCCCCATTCATTCTCTCTCTCTCAAATGAATAAATCTTTTAAAAAAAAAATCTCTATTTCATTTATTTCTACTCTGATCTTTATTATTTTCTTTCTTCTACTAATTTGATCCTTTGTTCTTCTTCTAGTTCCATTAGGTGCAAAGTTATAGAATGTTTGAGATTTCTTTTTTTGTTTATTGATGTAGGCTTGTATCTTTATGAACTTCCCTCTTAGAACCACTTTTGTTGCATCCCATAGATTTTGATGTAACGGATTTTTGTGTTCAATTGTCTCTAGGTACTTTTTGATTTCTCCTTTGGTTTCTTCAGTGTACCATTGGTTCCTCAGTAGCATGTTGTTTAACCTCCATGTTTTTGTGGGTTTTCCTGTTTTTTTTTTTTCTCATAATTAATTTCTGGTTTCATACCATTGTGGTCAGAAAAGATGATTAATATGATTTCAGTCTTTTAATTTATTGAGATTTGCTTTGTGGTCCAACATGTGATCTGTCCTGGAGAATGTTCCATGTACAATTGAGAAGAGGCCTAATGTGTCATTGAAGGCCAGTATTTTCTTAATTGATTTTTTTGTCTGGATGATCTATCTCTTGATAAAAGTGGAGTGTTAAAGTCTCCTACCATTATTATATTGCCTTCATTTTCTCCCTTTAGGTCTGTTACTTATTGCTTTATATATTTTGGTCTTCCTATGTTGGGTGCATATGTATTTATAAATGTTATATCTTATTGCTGCATTGACCCATGTACTATTATATAATACACTTCTTTGTCTTTTATATAGTCTTTGTTTTATTTATTTATTTATTTATTTATTTATTTATTTATTTATTTATTTTTAAGTAGGCTTACACCTAGTGTGGAGCTCAATGTGGGGCTTAAACTAATAACTCTTGAGCTGAGATCAAGAGTCAGACACTTGGGATGCCTGGGTGGCTCAGCCATTGAGCGTCTGCCTTCAGCCCAGGGTGTGATCCTAAGTCCTGGGATCAAGTCCCACATCGGGTTCCCTGCATGGAGCCTGCTTCTCTCTTTGCGTTAGTCTCTGCCTCTCTCTCTGTGTGTGTCTCTCATGAATAAATAAATAAAATCTTAAAAAAAAAAGTCAGACACTTAACCAACTGAGCCACCCAGTAGTCTCTGCCTCTCTCTCTGTGTGTGTCTCTCATGAATAAATAAATAAAATCTTAAAAAAAAAGTCAGACACTAACCAACTGAGCCACCCAGGTGCCCCATTATAGTCTTTGTTTTAAAGTCTGTTTTATCTTTTTTTTTCTTTAAGATTTTATTTATTTATTTGACAGAGAGCGAGAGAGCACAAGTCGGGGAAACAGCAGAGGGAGAGGGAGAAGGAGAAGCAGGCTCCTAGTGAAGCAGAGACCTCAACGCAGGGCTCAATCCCAGGATCCTGGGATCATGACCTGAGCTGAAGGCAGACGTTTAACCAATCAAGCCACCCAGATACCCTAAAGTCTATTTTATCTGATGGGAGTATAGTTACTTCAGCTTTCTTTTCATTTCCATTTGCATGGAATATCTTTTTCTAACCCTTCCCTTTCACTCTGTGTGTTTCTTTATTATTTATTTATTTATTTGTTTGTTTTAAAGATTTTATTTACTTATTCATGAGAGACAGAGAGAGAGGCAGATCATGCCCTGGGCCAAAGGCAAGTGCTAAACCGCTGAGCCACCCAGTGATCCCCCCTGTATGTGTCTTTAAAGTGAGTCTTGTAGGCAGCATATAGATGGGTCTCATTTTTTTGTCCAGTCACTCTGCATCTTTTGATTGGTGAATTTAGTCCATTTACATTTAAAGTAATTTTTAATAAGCATATACTTATTGGTGTTCATTGTTTTCTGGCATTTTTATGGTTCCTCCCTGTTCCTTTCTTCTCTTTTTCTCCTCCCTAGTGGTTTGCTGACTTTCTGTAGTGTTATGTTTAAATTTCTTTCTCATTTTCTTTTCTGTATTTACTGTGTTTTTTTCCTTGTGGCTATTTATTGTTAGGTTCAGACAAAATATTCTTTGTAAATAGCTATCTGATTTGACTTGATAGCAACTTAATTTTAAACACAATTCAAAGCTTTGCCTTTTTACTATTACCCCCACATTTTTAATTTTTGATGATATATTTTATATCTTTTTTATTTTATGCTTCCTTTAATATAATTTCAGATAAGTTTGCTATCTGAAAACAAACTTAAGACAAAAGACAAAACTTAACAAACAAAAGACAAAACTTTTGTCTTTTAACCTTCATGCTTGCTTTATAAGTGTTTGATCTCTACATTTGTTATATATTTACCTTTTCCAGTGAGATTTTTACTTTCCTGTTTTCTTACTACTTAGCTTAAAGTCCCTTTAATATTGATTGTAAGGCTGGTTTAGGTTTAGTGGTGACGAATACCTTTAGCTTTTGCTTACATGGAAAGTTCTTAATCTCTCCTTCAGTTCTAAATGATAACTTTGCTATCATTCAGAGAATTTGGGTTGGAAGTTTTTTCTTTTCAGCACTTTGTATATGTCATGCTACTGTCTTCTGATACATAAAGTTTCTACTGAGAAATCTGCTTATATAGCCTTCTCAAGTTCACCTTGTACATAACAAGTTGTTTTTTCCTTATTGCTTTTAGGATTTCTCTCTAAATCCTTAACTTTTGCGATTTTAATTATGGTGTGTCTTGGTATAGATCTCTTTGGGTTCATCTTATTTGAAATTCTGGGCTTCATGGACTTGGATGTTCAATTCCTTCCCTTGTTAGGGAAGTTTTCAGCTATTATTTCTTCAAATATTTTTTCTTGCTTTTCTCTCTCTCTCTTCTCCTTTTGAGAGTCCTATAATGTGAATGATTCCATTTGATGTTGTCTTAAAGGTCCCTTAAGGTATCTTCACTTTTCTTAATTTTTTCCTCTTTTTTAAAACCACATTTGTAGAGGTGCTATGTAAACTGGGGAAAGTGTTAATTATTATAAGATATTTTGGAAGTAGCCAGCTAAAGTGCCAGAACATAGAGACATATCTGCTAATTTTTTTCTTGAATTCACATTCTCAGAACTGTTCTTAGAATTTTAATTAATTTCCTGTCTTCTCTTTTTTCAAAAGACTGTTTGTTTTCAGGTTATATCCTTCCTAATTTTTTGTTCCTTAAAAAATGATTGTGGGGACACCTGAGTGGCTCAGTCAGTTAATCATCTAACTCTTGATTTTGGCTCAGGTCATGATCTTAGAGTCATGGGATCAAGCCCTGTGTCTGGCTCCACACTCAGTGGGAGTCTGCTTGGGTTTCTTGCTCCCCCTTTCCAAGTGCCTCTCCCCCCCCCCCCCCACCTCTTTCTCCCTTTCTCTTACTCAAATAAACAAATCTTTTAAAAAATGATTATGGTAGTATTTGATATTTAGTTAAAAATGGGCATTTGACAAAGTAAACAGCTATATCAACTCCTTCTCCTTTTAAAATGTGAATGTTTTCTTAGCCCTTGAAATTAAGTTGTCTGGAAACCAATGCATTATAACTCCTGGATTCAGATTGGAGTTTGGGTAATTTTTTCTCCTTCTACTGTCTGCTTCCATTACCAAGTCCCACAGTTCTTTAAGTGATTTTCAGCTACATTCTTTCTTTCTTGTGTTCTCAGTTCTCATCCAGTGCAGGCCATTATCACACCACACTTAAATAACTGCTGCAGCTCCTTTGCTAGTCATTCTGCCCTTGATTCCTTTGTGCCTCAAACCTTCCACAGTTTTATAACATTTCATCAGTTACATCACCCTTTTTCTTTTAATTTTTACTGTTGAAGTATAGCTGATATACAGTGTTATATTAATTTCAGAGGCATAACATAGTTATTCAACAATTCTATATATTATGCAGTGCTCTGCTCACCTCAGTGAGTCTGGTTACCATCCATACAACTTTTTTTGGCCAACTAGGGAGATGCCTTTGGGCTTCAGCTAGCTTGCTTTCTTTCTTTCTTTCTTTCTTTCTTTCAAATGTGTAAAGTAGCTTTATTTAAGTATTATTAACAAACAGTATTACGTTAGCTTCACATGCACAATATAATGTTTCAACAATTTTATTCACTGCACTCACTGCTTAGTATAATTGTACTCTTAATCCCCTTCACCTATTATACCCATTCTTCCACCCCTTCCCCTCTGGCAACCACCAGTTTGTTCTGTATAGTTAAGAGTCTGGTTTTTTGTTTTTGTCCCTTTTTTCTTTGTTTGTTTGTCATGTTTCTTAAATTCCACGTAGGACTATTGATATTTGTCTTTCTCTGACTGATTTATTTCACTTAGCATTATACTCTCTGGATCCATCCATGCTGTTGGAAATGGCAAGATGTCATTCTTTTTTATGGCTGGGTAATATTCCACTGTGTGTGTGTGTGTGTGTGTGTGTGTGTGTGTATAAAACATGTCTTTCTGTATCTATTCGTCAGTCAATGGACACTTAGGTTATTTCTGTGTCTTGGCTATTCTAAATAGCCAAGACAAATGTGCTGTAGTAAACACAGGGGGTGTATATATGTTCTCGAATTAATGTTTTCATATTCTTTGGGTAAATGTCCAGTAGTGGAATTACTGGATCTTAATAGTAGTTCTATTTTTAACTTTTTGGGGAACCTCCATACAGTGTTCCACAGTGGCTGCACCAGTTTGTATTTGCACCAAAAGTGCCCAAGAATTCCTTTTTCTCAACATCCTTGCCAACACTTGTTATTTCTTGTCCTTTTGATTCTAACAAGTGTGAGGTGATACCTCACTGGGGTTTTGATTTGCATTTCCCTGATGATTAGTGATATTGAACATCTTTTTATGTGTCTGTTGGCCATCTGTATGTCTTCTCCGGAAAAATGTCTGTTAATTTCCTCTGCCCATTTTTTAATTGGATTATTTGTTTTTTGGTGTTAGGTTATATAAACTCTTCATATATTTTGGCATATATATTTATATATATATCTTATAACTCCTAATTGGATATATCATTTGCAAATATCTTCTTCTATTTAGTGGGTTGTCTTTTTGTTTTATTGATGGTTTCCTTTGCTGGACAAAAGTTTTTATTTTGGTGAGTCCCAATAGTTTAATTTTACTTTCATTTGCTTTACCAGAGAAGACACATCTAGAAAAATGTTTCTAGCACAAATGTCAAAGGGATTACTGCCTATGTTTTCTACTATGAGTTTTATGGCTTCAGGTCTTACATTCAGGTCTTTAACACATTTTGAGTTTATTTTGTGTGTGATGTAAGAAAGTGTTCCAGTTTTGTTCTTTCGTAGTAGCTGTCCAGTTTTCCCAGCACCATTTTTGAAGAGACTTTTTCCCCGTTGTATATTCTTGCCTTCTTTGTCATAAATTGTACCATACAACGTTATTAAAATAGTATTGACTATTCATCTCCATGACTTAATTTATTTTATAACTGGAAGTTTGAACCTCTTCATCCTCTTTATCTGTTTCACTCATCTTAATTTTTCATTTTGCTATTCTGTCTGGCAAGTTCCATTGCTTTGTCTTCCAGCTTCCTGGTGCATTCTTCTACTTCATCCAGTCTGCTGCTGGCCCTTCTAGTATATTTTTCAAACTTCTCTTTGATACTTTTTTATATTTTCTATCTCTTTAAGTTCTCACTGTGTTCAACTATTCTGCTGAGTTCACTGAGCATCTGTATGATAATTTCTTTGAACTTTTTATCAGGTAGATTGCTTATCTGTGTTTCATTTAGTTCTTTTTCTGAGATTTTATCATGTTCCTTTGTTTGGAATATATTACTCTGTCTCCTCATTTTGCCTAATTCTTTGTGTTTGTTTCTATATGTTAGGTAAGTCAGCTACCTCTCCCAGTCTTGAATGCATGGCCTAATGCAAGAAATGGTACTATTTGGCCCAGAAACACAGTCTCCCAGTTACTAGAACCAGGCCCTCAAGGGGTCTCCCCAGTGCAAGCTGTGTGCATCCTTCTGTAGTGGCAGGGCTTGGGGCTGAGGCATATTGGGTGGACTGCACTGGCACGTGGTTGGGCTACTGGTTGCATCCACAACTGATGTAGGGTATTTCTGGCAGGGTACTCTGTGGAGTGTACCTGTTGTTACTAGAATGTTAGAGGAATTCCAAAATGGTGCCCACCAGCACCCAGATTAGTAAGGTAGACTTGAATCGCAAAAATTGCTCCCACCAATCTCTGTTTCCAGGGAGAGTCCCTGCTGTTTCCTTCCTCTTCAGGCAGATGCTTTTAAGATTAGCAAATAATTCTCATTTTTCTGTGGTGTATGTACTATTCAAATTGGTGTTTTTGCACTGGTTTCTGGTTTGAGTGAGTGTGTGATGGTCCTTTAAGAGCAGATTTTCCATTCCCTGCAGCTTTCTAGTCTTCCTAAAGGTGATCTTTATTGATTTTCAGAGCCTTGTATGTTGGGGGCTAGTCTATCCTGTGCAGGATCTAAGGATTTGGGTGCCAGATATGGAACTGGTACCTTTGATCCTCTGGGAAAAGTTCACACTTTTGAAGTCCCTCCCAATTGTGACCCACCATAGCTGGGGTTTATTTTATTCCCTAGCAAGTCTATATTTCTGCCCCCGCTTACCTATCTTGCTGCTATCCTTTTATTCTTTGTTGTGGAGGCTCTGTTCATTGAACTTTTAGGGCCCTTTAGAAGGAATTATTCGATACTGAGTTGTAGATTTGTTGTGTCTTTGGAGGAGGTGAGTTCAGGATCTTGTTACACTGCCATCTTGAACCCAGCTCTTTAGATTACATCTTTACCACAACCACCACCAGGGTTAAAGCCATGCCATATACAAGATGCATTAGAAGACAGTTTAGAATAACCTAATTGACCACTTGGATGGCCACTGAGATGGAAAGAAGATAGCAGTCTCACCCAAGGCATTGGAAATAAAAACAGGAAGGACCGATGCCCGAAACATTGGCAGGGCTTAGAAACCAGTGGGACTTATAGGTAAGGAGAAGGAAAGAACAGCTGAACTTAGGAGACTGGGAGGCTGACGATCAAGAGCCATAGCAGGTATGAAGGGGGAGGATGGAGGGGATTTGTTGAAGAGGCATGCCATGTGTGAGCTGCTGCTGGTACGCCTAGATGGAGATGTCCAAAGGCAGTTTGCAGTATGGGCCTGGAACATGAAGAGATCTGGGGCAGCAGATTGGACTGGGAATTGTAATGAGGTTACCAGATGAGACAAAATGGAGTCTGACTGTGGAGCTCTGTAGGATGAATGAATGTCTGCATTGAATGGCCTATGGGTAAGAAGAGCCAACAAAGGCTCTCCTCACCCTGTGTTCTGTCGTCTGTGACAATTCTGTTCTGTAGAATATGGGGCATGGGAGATGTACACCTATTGCTCTTACAAGTTTATGTATTATAAAAGATCCTTGACATTTGGCAGACTACTGGAAAAGACTTACTCCTTATGAAATCTTCTATGGATACACAAACTAAAAACAAACAAAAATAAACAAGAATGTACATTTTGTTAAATAGCCAAGTTTAAAAATGGAATGTTTGGTTTTTCAAGTCTAATGCTGAAAGGTGAGTTTATATAAACTGTATTATTATTGATCTTTACTAATTCTTTTTTTCTCCCCTTTTTTCTCTAGATTTTACATTGTGCAGTAGGTAAGTATGGAATTTCCCCTCTACTATGTACAGTGAATTCTGCTTTTTTTAAAATTCATAAGTAATAGGTCCATTTGATTATGACTTAATATTGAAAAAACCTAAGCTATTTAAATCATATGTAAAATTGCTTACATTGGCATGGCTTTTGGTTTCTAAAATGTTAGGTACTACTTAGATGTTATCACTGAACAGTTTATTAAATGTCACAGCTGTTTCACTCTG
Source organism: Canis lupus dingo (assembly GCF_003254725.2). Taxonomy (NCBI): domain Eukaryota; kingdom Metazoa; phylum Chordata; class Mammalia; order Carnivora; family Canidae; genus Canis; species Canis lupus. Next base: position 26,806,550 of record NC_064275.1, on the reverse strand, counting down.
TCAATTTAAAGAGACCCCTCTCACCTTGTTATAAAAATGACAGAAGCACTAGCAAATTTATTAAAATGTGACTTGGGGTCCTGGTTCTGGGCTATGCAGAAAGCCCTTTCTGTGATCACTTAAATATTACATGCTCTTTCCCCATGTTTAAGATGGAGTACTACATCTATTGCTTACCTCCCAGATGAATACTGAATTTAGGTGAGAGGGATTGGAAGAATTTAAGTATAAAGACTTATATGTAAGGGATTTCTAGTAAAAGCAGATTCAGTGTGTTTCTTTTGAGGGGAAGGGGCAGGTCATCAAATTCTGCTCTAGAACTGCAGTATAGTTTCTTGTCTGGGGTGGGTTAGACCCTTCTAATTAGATAGAAATCAATTGGAAAGTGGACAGATTCTATACAGAGTAAGCCCATGGTGGTTGCTATGTGTCTAGACTTGTCTCTGAAAAGAAGGATTTTCACTTGACCTCGGGAAGCACCAAAGGTCTGAAAACTCCAGAACCGTGCATCCAAACCATTTTGGTCCTATCAACTTAATTCACAACTTAACTGGGTGCGTAATATGTTCTAGGCACTGTGGAGTTAAGAGATGAGGAGACTTAGTTCAGAAGGACACACAGGTGGACATGCAACAAGCTATCCCCTGAAGGTTTTGCAGGGTCACTCTGATACCTGGCTCCATTAACTTTAGGAAGAAAGCATCTTCGTTGTAAACAGCTGCACCTCAGCTAATTTCCTGCTAGGAAAGAGGTCTACAATTAAGGATTTCTCATGATTTGTATAATTTTGTATGCATGTGTTTGTATTTATTTTAGGGGCAGCTGGGTAGAAATCATAACTTCCATTAGATGCCCACAGGAGTATGTGATCCTCAAAATGTTAAGAAGCGGTGCTTTAGAACCATTGAGCAAGAGATTTGAAAAGGGCTTGGGGTTTCATCTGCCCCATGGGCTGCCTTTCCAGCGGTTATGAGACCTGGGCTATGTCACATACCAGTAACTAGGTGTTAGCTGATACATAATTTCACACACATTTCCTTTTTAATCCTTTATCTACAATTTTGAGATGGAAAATTTTGTCCCTTCTTAGATGGTTAAAAGAATTTTAAGCATAAGCTTGCAGATTAGGAGATACAATTTGGCCGGACAGAGTTCTGGAACCACTTCAGGCCTTTTCCACATGATTGAACGTGTGCCCCATTCTCCCCATTCTCTTAACCTTCAGCTGCCTTAGGACGCATGTTTTCTGAGCATGCGTGCTACATTTTAATTAATATTTCATTGTATTTTAATGCCCCAATTCCCTTTATCTTAGAATGTATTTTCATACATCTTTGTACAATTTCTGTCCCTAGAAATAAAGTTTCTTTATTATATATACTTAACCCAGTATATGTATTCATTCGTATGAATGCCTGGCAAGCGGGTGCCAGACACTGGGTTGGACAGTGAGAGTAGGAAGGTGAGCAGCCACAGCTTGGGTTTGGGAAACCTGCAGTAAGGTGGGAAACCCTTCTGAGCTTCCCTGGAGGGGTGCACTCCACAGACTGGTGTTCCTGTCATAATCCGCTTGGATAGTTTGTGGACAGGTGTCCCAGGGCCTAGCATGGAACCTGACACTTAATAGATACTTAAAAATTCATCTTAGTTCCTCAAGGACCTTGCTCTGTCAGTGATTCTGTCTCCTGTGACTTCACTCTTTGTCATCCACCTTCTTCTCCCAAAATGCTCAGGATACGCCATCCTAAAAACAATTTTTATTTTTATTTTTTTTAAGATAGATTTATTTATTTATTTATTTATTTATTTATTTATTTATTTATTTATGATAGACATAGAGAGAGAGAGAGAGAGGCAGAGACACAGGAGGAGGGAGAAGCAGGCTCCATGCCAGGAGCCCAACGTGGGACTCGATCCCGGCACTCCAGGATCATGCCCTGGACCAAAGGCAGGCGCCAAACCGCTGAGCCACCCAGGGATCCCCCTAAAAATAATTTTTAATCTAACCTTTGACCCTACATTCCTTTCTTGCCACTACTTCATTCCTTCTGTCCCTTTTATCAGATCTGCCGTGGACTCTTTTCCACTTTGTCATTCCCATTAATACCTTAACCCAGCAGTTTGATCTCCTTGTCCTAGTAAAATTGCCCTTTGGTCTAAAATGAGCAAGTTTCTGCTAAATTCTGAGGACATGTTTGGAATTTACTGGACTTTTCGACCACATGGGGCACCACTGATGACTCCCTTCACAAGGTCCTGTTCCTTTAGTTTCCGTTTTAGTGAGCCATTCTGGCTCTTCCTGTCTTGTGTTTCTTGTCTTTCCTTGGGGCCTTTTGTTTTTCTCCTTGGCTTTTCATTGTGGGTATTCCGAGAGTCTGACCTAACTCTTTGCTCTTCTGACTGAATGTGCCCTCTGTCGATAATCTCTTTCTTTCTCACGCTGTGAGATACTTGTGACACCTACTTTTTAACTCCAAGCCACCCATGTACCCCAGACTCCAGGTCATTCCTTTACCTGCTGGCTCTCTGCTTCTGAATACACACCTTCTCCTCAATCTGAGGCAGATTTCCAGGCTTGTTCTGCTTCCTATACTTTTCATCAGGGGCACCACCAACCACCAGCCCTTTAGTTACCTAACCTAGACCTAGAGCTCACTGATTGTTCCTCCTTCCCCCTGACCCACATTCCCATAGCCAAGTGGTCATCAGATTTTATCATTTTTGTTTCCTGCATATTTTTCAGATTGTTCTGGTTTTTTTTCATCACTGTTCAGGGGCTCAGTATACCTCATCTAGACTCCCTTATGAATCTCCCTGAACTTCTAGGTTTATAATATTAATAGTAATAATACGACTATCTTTTACTGAGCATTTACTATGTTCCAGTGCTTTACATTCATTATCTCATTTATTTCCCATTTTACGGGTGACAAGACTGAAGTTTAGAAGGTTTTTTTTTTTTTTAAAGATTTTATTTATCAAAGTACAAGTATGTGCACAAGATGGGGAAGGGACAGTAGGAGAGAGAGAAGCAGACTGCCTGCTGAGCTCCATCCCAGGAGCCTGAGATCAGGACCTGAGCTGAAGTGTCAGATGCTTAACCCACTGAGCCACCTAGGCGCCCCCTTGGAAAGTTTTATATCTTGCCAAAGTTCACAGTTAATAAGACCTAGAACCAAGAGTTGTGAATCTAAGCCCATGCTTCACGTAGCCCTTGAGGGATTTAGTTAAAGGATAATTCAAAGCTTGTCACTTCCCTACTTACAGCCCTTCCTTGGTTTCAGCTTCTCCATGCTCTGGACCCTGCCTGCCTCCCCAGCCTTACCGATGCCCTGCCTCTCACTCCATGCTTCAGGCATTCTGACCTTTTTGTGAGTCTCTGCTGTGCTACTTCCTGCCTCTTGTCTGTGCCAGGCTTTGCTCTCTGTCTGGAATGAGCAGTGTACCCTTTGGGCTGGCAACGCTTTACCATTCTTCCTCCAGTAAACTTTCCTACCACGCACTAGCTAAATTGGGTACCATTCCTCACTTTTCTGGAATATCCTGCACCTCACTGTTGTTATACTTTCTGCTATATAATATGATCTATCACTGTACCGGTATCCCCAATCAACAGCACTGAATTTTTTGAGAGATGAGAACTGTTTCTTACTCATGCCCGTAACCCAGCATCTAACAATACAGGGCACCTAGTGGGAGCTCAGTGAACATTTGGTCCTCATCTTACCAAATTCTACTGACATTTTCCAAAACTTGTTTCAAAATGTTTTCAGTTCTTTTGAAAAATAAATTAAGAATAAATAGGCTGTTTCTAGCATTAGTCTAAAGCCAGTGCCTTATTTTTTTATTCATACAACTTAAGTTTATTCCTGTGGCTTTGTGGAACCTTTCACTATAAGAATTTGGTCTTTTAAAATTTGTTTTGGGGCCTTGAGAAGGTTTTAATTTACATATTGTTGATGAAAAGTCCGGACCTCAGTCAGATTTGGGTTGTTCATCAGCATGCCTAAAACATGGTAATGCTGAAAACTACCCCCCAAAGTGGGAGCTGTGATTATTAACTAAAGCAACATAACAGAATGTTAAAAGTTTTTGTCCCTAATGTAATGTTTAATTTTTATATGTATGTAAGTATAACTTTTCCATATTCTTAGTTTTCTTAAGTTATAATTTCTGTGTGAGTGCTTCAGAACCATTGATTCTTAATATGGAGTTTGAGTTGCTTCTAGCTCATAGTTGTGACAATGCAAGTTGGCAAAAAGAGCTTCCAGAAACAATAGACTAAAATTCTGTATAAGGGACTTGTATCTGTGAGAAGTCAAGCCTCTGTCTGTGCATAAGGCTTCCCATGCCCCAATTATTTCAAAGTAGGTTGTTTGTTCCATTGGTAATGTAGACAGGAGTTCTTTTTTAGGGTTGGGGGAGTGATTTTAAACCAGTATTGGGGATGTATTTTTTTAAATAAGATATAATTGACATCTAACATTGTATTTGTTTCAGGTGTACAACATAATGATTTGATACATGTATACACTGCAGAGTGATGACCACAATAAGTTTAGTTAACTGCCCATCACCTCACAGTTTTTTTTTTTCTTGTGATGAGAGCTTTTAAGATGACTCTCTTAATAACTTTCAGATATAGACTACAATATTAACTATAGTTACCATGCTGAACATTACATTCCCAGGACTTACTAATCTTCTAACTGGAAGTTTGCATCTTTTGACCACCTTCACACATTTCTCCCACCCCCACCCTCTGGCAATCTCCAATCTGTTCTTTATTTGTGAGTTTGGTTTAGAGTTTCTTTTTTTCAGGTTCCATGTGTGAGTGAGATGATGCCATATTTGCTTTTCTCGGAGATAAGATTTTTTTTTATTAAGATTTTATTTATTTATTTGAGAGAGAGAGTACAAGCAGGGAGGAGCAGACTCCCCCTGAGCGGGAAGCCTGATGCAGGGCTGGATCGCAGATCCTGGGATCATGACCTGAGCTGAAAGCAGATGCTTAACCAACTGAGCCACCCAGGGGCTCCAGAGACAAAATTTTTAAGTGCTGTGGTTACAGCCCTCAACCTAAGATTTGTAGTTCTTTATGTTTATGCAACATTTTTCTTTTTAGAAATGAGAATTAAAAAAAAAAAAAAACACTTTGAGACATGTCTTCTTCACAAGACCACATAGAAGGGTTCTAGTTTCTTAATTCTTGTGGTACACTTTGTATTGAAAGAAGTCATTACCTATTTTCCTATGTTGTGTTTCAAATTAGATGTGGAAGCAGTATATGGGATATGGGGTGGCCATCAGCTAACCCAGAGTATGGGTCTCCTTTGTTGGGATAGAAAGTAGAGGTAGAGGTGCTGGAACTGAAGATACTCTTGGTAAGATGAGACAGAGTGCATTCCATTAACCTTTGTGTTGGAAATTATACTGTCAATCTAAATAAGTTTGCAAGTTCTCTCTCTTTTTTTTAAAGATTTTATTTATTTATTAGAGAGAGAGAGAGAGCATGAGCGGAGTGGGGGGGGGGTGCAGAGGGAGAGGAAGAAGCAGACTACCCACTGAGCAGGGCTCTATCCCAGCACCCTGGGATCATGACCTGAGCCAAGGCAGACACTTAAGCAACTGAGCCACCCAGGTGCCCCTGCAAGTTCTCTTTTGATTGAAAAGTGTAGAAGAGGAACTCAGTCATAGCCCAGAGGGTATTATGTCTAAAGTTGATATCATCAACAGACAAGGATAGAAGCCCTTTTACTAAGATATTCTGGATCTGTGATTTCAAATATTTGTTGTACATGCCAGTCTATACGCCTCTCTCAAACTAATGACACCTTTTATTATTTTTGAAAAGTGAATTTTAAGAAATTTGCAGTTGCCGTAATAATAGTAGATAGCATGTGGCTTCAGAACTGATTTTATTAGGTAACAAATGCTGCTAGGGAGGAAGAGGAGCAGCTACTGGGGAGATGAGCACTAGAAGACCACATCTCTTGCAAAAGTAATTTCTCTTCCACCAGTTAGAGTGAATTAAATCTCCAAACCATTACCCTTCTGCTCCTCACTTCAAGAGGGTCAAGCTTTTAGCAGTCATTTACAGTACAGCATTGTGATGGGGGAACAATCCTCACGTATTAAAACCAGACCCAGAGCATTCCATGTTGTTGTGGAGGAGAACTCTGGAAGGAAAGCAATCCTCGAGGGAAGGACTAACTCCTCTGGATTTGCTTACTTGGAATTCCGTTTCCATCCCTGCACCTGCCCAGTCCTATGGGGTATGGCTTTGAACAAAAGCTACTTTATTTGGTTCCACTTAGGTTAGTTGACATTTTTCAAATGAACTTTACCAAATAGCGAAGAAGAGCAGAAAGGGAATGAGTATCAAAATACAAACAGTGTAAAAATACCCATATCCCCAAAGTACAAACTCTAGATCTAAGACCTACCTCCCCTTTTGTTACTGGGAGTTGCCACAGCTTCACATGGATCTTGCTGACTCTTCCACCCTGTTCTTCCCGTACTCAACTCTGGGAACTCCTGACCCCCTCGCAAAGGGAATAGATTTAGATTCAGGTGTCGCTTTCTGCCTGGGGGCGTTTGAAGTGGTGGTAATGGGGAAGGGAAGAAGGAGACCTTTCCCAACAGGCTGTCCTGTCTCTCCTACCTAGAAGCTCCTAAGGTTCCCCCTGGATTGCTCCTGGGGTGCCGCGAGATGGTTAGAGATCTGGATAGGAGGTTGCCAAAGTCAACCTTGACACCTTTGCAGTTCTGCCTTTGTCATTTATTAGCTACAGTCGTTTCCCAATGTCCCAACAACCCGAGCTCTCTGTGAAGAGCATATGACCATGGTCAAACCATGATCTTTCCCAAACCGGTCAAGCCCTCCACACCAGCCTGGCTTAGTCTCCCTCTGCCTTGGCTCTTCATTCATTATTTTGCCTCCTGATCAAATTTTGCTTCCTTCCTTCCAGACAGGAAGCAAAGAGGAAAGACATGGTTTTAGCACCTGCATCTTCTCCTGATACCCAAAGCTAAAGCACTTGTTCTCTGAATAAACTTTGTTTTCACACCTCTGTAATTTTGCACGTACAGTCTCTTTTGCCTGGAACACCCAGCTCTGTCAGTTGTTCCTTGCTCTATGTGAATGTACTGAGATAAAGGGAAGGGAGAAAAAGAACATGCCCATTAGGAGCCCAAAACACCTGAGCAGGGAAGCTTGGAGACTTCTCCAGAGCTCATGTGCACTGCCTGGCACCTGGCCAGCACTCAGTACACTGTAGCAGCTCCTCCAATGATGAGTAGTGGGCAAAACTTGATCTCAGGGTTTCTGTGCCCACGCAGGATTCAGAAGGGAAAGCCATGAAGAGAGCCTAGACTGGGGACTTTTACCCTCTGTCGGAGCAGCTGGAGGTTTGGTTTGAATGGAAACTTGTTACTGAGGTATTCAAAGTATCTTCTCTGTAGGGTAATATTGTAGCGTCAGTCCTTTAGAAACCAAACTGAAGCAAACCAGGCCTATTGGAAACACTACTAGTTTTGTGACCAATCAGGCATCCTCTCTCTAGGCCTTAGTTTTCACATCTGATAAACGAGGGGTTGGGCTAGATAATGGATTATCTCTAATATTCCTTGCAACTTGATGTTGGGACATTGAGAATATCTGACATTCCACGACACTAATGTAACTTCAGAGATAAATTTCAGTTACCTGAGTAGTGATAGAAAAGGAGAATAGTCTGGGTCTTTCAGTGTACCTACGTATGAGTATTAGGAAACTTGTTTCAAATACAATAGTTCAAGGAAATCTTTCCACTCAATGCATTTTGAAAGCCACATCTCAGCAGAATTGAAATGGGAGGATGTACACATGCACGGTTTCTATAATATGCATTTACCCATAGTCATCACTAGATGGCACCCTTGTATAAGTAGATTTTTCTATTGGAAGTTCAAGAACTTCTGGAGGACTTCTAATAAAAATAGATAGTAATGAATCAATAGCTAAAAGTAAGGAATGAACAAGTTTACCAGAAAAAAAAAAAACAAAGAAATGGATTTTTTTCTATCAAGTCTAATGACTTAGTCATTAATATTGGAGATAATGAAAAACTGGAACTTTTTCCATTACTCTGAAGGAAATTGTTTTGTATATTTTATAAGGCGCCAAAGTGTCTTTTAAAAGTAAGCCTAATTTGCTTCATTAAAAAGCCAGGCCAAAAAAAAAATTTTTTTCTCAGTTCTCTGGTGAGATGTCTTATGACGATCTGAAGTCAATAAACCTTTCGTTTATGTTCTTAACTTCCAAAGCAAGGTTAGTTCAAGGAAGCTGGAAACACCACCTAGTGACTGAGTTGATTAAATTCCATTGAGCCAAAAGGGGAAAAGTTCAACTTCTCTTTTAGCAAAAGAATTACTTGATTTATGCCTCTGTGGCAGGAGTTGAGTGGTTAAATAAATAATAAAGGGAACAAGAATGCTTAGGAATATTTGTGTGAAGGTGATATGACTTTTTTTATAGTTCTGTACAGCTTTTCTGGGAGAGGATTATTTTCCTCTCCATTCACAATGGACATCTTTCCAATAATTGTTTTCTTTTCAATAAGTTTCTTTTCTTTCTTTTTTTTAAAGATTTTGTTTATTTATTTACAAGAGACACAGAGAGGGAGAGAGAGGCAGAGACATAAGCAGAGGGAGAAGCAGGCTTCATTCAGGGAGCCTGATGTGGGACTCGATTCTGGGACTCCAGGATGATGCCCTGAGCCGAAGGCAGATGCTCAACCACTGAGCCTCCTAGGCATCCCTCAATAATAGTTTCTATTTCACTATGTTCTTTTAATTAGCAATCTGCCTTTAAGATTTATGCATGTCTTTGTAGGCTTTGATAGCTCATTCCTTTTATTTCTGAATAGTAGTCCATTGTATGGATGCACAGTTTTATTTATCCGTTTACTTATTGAAGGGCATCTTGATTGCTTCCAGTTTTGGATGATTTTGAATAAAGATTCTATAAATATTCATGTACTGGTTTCATGTGGACAAAAAAAAAATAATTTTGCATTTCCAGATCAGTAGAGTATATCCCTAGTAGCACAATTGTTGGATTGTGTCAAAGGACTGTGTTTAGCTTTGTAGGAATTTGCCAAATTGTCTTCCAGAGTGGCAGGACCACTTTGCATTCACATTAGTAATGAATGAAAGTGCCCATTGCTCTGCACCTTTGCCAGCAATCAGTATTTTGGATTTTAGCTATTCCAGTATGTGTGTAGTGGTATCTTTTGTTTTAATATTCATTTCTTGAATGACAAAATCATTTGTTGTATCTTTTCATATTCTTATTTGCCATCTATGTATCTTTTTTGGGGAGGTATCTGTTCAGATCTTTTGCCCATTTTTTAATTGGGTTGTTTGTTTTCTTGTTGGTGAGATTTAAGAATTCTTACTATATTTTGGATACAAATCCTTTATCAGATACATATTTAGCAAATATTTCTCCCAGTCTGTGACTTTTCATTCTCTTAATAGTGTCCTTCTCAAAGCACAAGTCTTTAATCTTACCAAAGTCTAGCTTAACTACTTTTTCCTTTCATGAATCTTGCTTTTGGTGTTGTGTCTAAAAATTCATCACCAGGGGCACCTCAGTGCCTTTGGCTCAGGTCGTTTGTGATCCTGGGGTCCTGGGATTGAGTCCCACATCAGGCTCCCTACTCAGCCTGCTTCTCCTTCTGCCTATGTCTCTGCCTCTGTGTGTGTCTCATAAATAAATAAATAAAATCTAAAAAATCCTCACCAAACCCAAGTTCATGTAGATTTTCTCCTATGTTTTCCTTGAGAAGTTTTATAGCTTTGCATTCTACAGATAATTTTGAGTTAATTTTTATAAAAGACATCCAGTCTATGTCTAGGTTCATTTTTTTTTGCATTTTGATGTCCAGTTGTTTTAAAGCTACTTACTGAAAATGAAAAGACTGTTCTTTCCCCATTGAATTATCTTTGTGCTCTTGTCAAATATTAGTTGATTCTATTTGTGTTGGTCTAGTTCTAGGCTCTCTGTTGTATTCAGCGGCTCTGTGTCTTATTATTTTGCCTGTACTACATTGTCTTGATAATACTAAGTCTTGGAATTCAGTAATATAATTCCTCCAACTTTGTTTTTTCTTCAGTCTTGTATAGTTCTTTTACTCTTCCATATAACCTTAAGAATCAGTTTGCTCATATCTACAAAATAGCTCCTGAGATTTTGAATGAGATTGTATTGAATCTGTAGATCAAATTCAGAAGAACAGATATCTTAACAATATTGAGTCTTTCAGTTCACAAATACAGAATAGCTCTTCTTTGATTTCTTTCATCATTGTTTTGTAGCTTTCTGCAGGCAGATGGTTTTGTTAGATTTATAGCTAAGTATTTCCTTTTTTTGATGTTATCACAAATGGCTTTTTTAAAATTCAAATTCCAGTTGTTCACTGCTAGTATATAGGAAAACAGTTGACTTTTTATATATTGACCTTGTACCCTGCAACCTTGCTATCCTTGTTTATTAGTTCCTGGAGTGATTTTTGTAGATTCTTTGGGATTTTTTACATAGATAGTCATATCATCTGTGAGAATAAAAACCGTTTTATTTATTCCTTTCCAATCTGTATACATTTCTGTTTTGTTTTGTTTCTAAACTGCAGGAGCTACAGCTTCCAGTTTGGCATTCATAATGTTCTTTACTCAATAAAATAAAGATATTGCCAGATCGGTTTTTCTCCACAACCAATTTTGAAGAAATACACTTTTCCTTTTTCATATTTACCATCAAGGTGTAAAATTCAATATTCATACATAAGATCGCTGGGCATTTTTTTTTTTTAGATCTTCTGTATCCTTACATATTCTTTGCATGATCTGTTTTGCTCTGAGATTGAGAATTAAAGCCTTTAATTATTACTGTGTTTCTAATTTTCCTTCTTTTTCCTATAGCTTCTGCTTTAGCAAAAGTAGTTGCTGTATTATTCAGTGCATAGGTATTTTGTAACTCTTCCATCTTAATTGCGAATTGTGACTTTTAGTGCTAAAAAAATGTCTTATTTGCGGCCCTTTCTGTCACATTTATAATTGCTGCGGATGCTATGTAATATTTGCTGTGTTTGCTTACATGATGTGTTTGCTGTGTTTTTTATTTGTTTTGGCATTTAGAAGGTTTTGTTCTAGTGGTTACCTTTGCATTCGTACCCATTTTTTAAGATTTATTTACTTATTTGAGAGACAGAGAGCCTGTGAGTAGGAGGGGCAGAGGGAGAGAAAATCCACTCAGCATGAAGCCTGATGTGAGGCTCAGATCCCACAACCTTGAGATCATGACCTGAGCCAATATCAAGAATCAGACGCTGTATTTATACCTTTTTAAAGGCCCTTCAGTTCTCTGTTTTATTTTAATTCTTGTGACCTATTTTGTCAATTTTTAAAGCTATCTTTTGCCCCCCACCCATGGCCTGTGTGGCCGTCAGTGAGCTTATTCTACTTCCATCATTCCCACTCCCTTCTCTTCCCAGTCTTTTACTTACGTTATTTTTACTTTGTCCAAACATATAACCTCCATATGTTTTTCTTCTGTCCTGTCTTCACCTTTGTCTTGGTCTAATGTTAAATATTCATTGTCCTTTTGCTGAAGTGTCCTGTCACCTTTTAGCTGGAGGAAAGTCACCCCTCACAAGTGTCAGGGACTGTGAGGGCTGTCCCAGATTTTACCCCACTTGTAAGCCCGGAGGGTCGAGTGGGTGCTAGCAGTGTCCAATGGTGTGTGTTAAAAGAGAGGAACATGGAGCTTGGGAATCTACTGGTTTCAGAGTGAGTGAAAGCTTGCTTTTTGCTTTTGAGTAGATACTGCCTTCCTCCTCAAAGTTTGCTCTATGCAGACGTATACCTAAGAAACTACTGGGACGGAAAACAATCAGCACCTTGCCTTTTTGGCCCACCTAGCAGGAATACTCAGGGCCCGTGTCACATGTCAGATGGCCTTTCTCAAAAAGTAGCTTCTCAAGAAGGGCTTGTGGGCACACAGTATTCCTCTACTTGGCACATGCTTAAGACTTTTTTCTGTAGCCTTGATATTTGAAGGACTGATTTAGATGTAAAATCCTCAGTTCAGTTTGTTCCCTTGGATTTCTTGAAAACGGTGCTCCATTATTGCCTTGCTTATATGTTTCTCTTGGGAGTCTGATGCCAACCTAATTATTTTGATCTTTTTAGATATTTGGTCTTTTCCCTGAAAGCCCTAAGGACTTTTCCCCCCCACTCTTACTAAAGTATAATTGTCAAAAATTGTATCCATATACGGTATACAGTGTGAGGTTTTATACATTGTTAAATGATTACCACAGTTAAGCTAATTAACTTATCTATCATTTCACAGGGTTTTTTTTTTTTTTTGTAGTGAGAACATTTAAGATCTACTCAGATCTACATAGAAAATTTCAATTATACAATATAGTATTATTAATTCTAGGCACCATATTGTACATTAGTTCTCCAGAACTTATTTATCCTGCATACCTGAAACTTTGTACCTTTTCACCAACATCTCCCCATTTCCCCCATCTCTCCAGCTCTTGGCAATTATTCTATTATCTGCTTATATGAGTTCAACTTTTTTAGATTCTACCTATAAGTGTGACCATGCAGTTTGCCTGGCTTATTTCACTTATCATAATGACCTCCAGATTCACCCATGTTGTCTCAAATGACAGGATTTCCTTCTTCTTTAAGGCTGAATAATATCCCATACATATATTGTGTGTGTATGATTGTGTATGAAATATTATTTTCTTTATCCATTTATCAGTAAACACTGAGGTTGATTCCCTATCTTGGCAATTATGAATGATGCTGCAGTAAAGATGGAGGGTGCAGACATCTCTTTAAGATTCTAATTTCATTTCTTTTGGGTGTGTATTCAGAAGTGGGATTGCTGAATTATGTGGCAGTTCTATTTTAAATTTTTAAAGAATCACCATATTTTCATTAATGCTGTACTAATTTACATTTCTACCAACAGTATACAAGTGTTCCCCTTCTCTATAGTCTCTCCAACACTTATCTTTTGGCTTTCTAAGAATAGTTACTTTGGGGGCACCAGGGTGGCTCAGTCTCGATTAAGGGTCCAACTCTTGATTTTGGCTCAAGTCATGATCCAGTTGTGAGATTGAGCCCATAGTGTGGAGCCGTCTTAAGATTCTCTCTTCCCTTTTCCATCTGCCCCTCCTTCCTTCCCCCTTTCTAAAAAATATTTTTTAAAAAAATAAATAAGTAAATAAACATCCTAAAAAAAGAATAGTTATGTTTGATACAGATTTGAAGGGGGTACATGTACTTGATGTTTATAGCAGCAGTGTCAACAATGGTCAAATGGTGGAGAGAACCCAAATATACATCAACTGATAAGTGGATAAAGAAGATGTGGGCTGTACACACACACACAGAGAGAGAGAGAGAGAGAGAGAAAGAGAGAGAAAGAGAGAGAGAGAGAGGAATATTACTCAGCCATCAAAAAGAATGAAATCTTGCCATATGCAGTGACACGGATGGAACTAAAGGGTACTATGCTAAGCAAAATAAGTCAATTAGAGAAAGACAGATCCCATATGATTTCACTCATATGTGGAATTTAAGAAACAAAACAGATCAACATATGGGAAAAGGGGAGGAAAAAGGAGAGAGGGAAATAAACCATAAGAGACTCTTAACGATAGAGAGCAAACAGAGGGTTGATGGAGAGAGGTGGGTGGGGGATGGGCTAGATGGGTGATGGGTATTAAAGGAGGCACTTGTGATGAGTGCTGGGTGCTGTATGTAAGTGATGAATCACTGAATTCTATTCCTGAAACCTATTCCTGAATTCTATTGTACTATATGTTAACTAAAATTTAAGTAAAAATTGTAAAACGTTATTTTGGGGCACCTAGGTGGCAAAAGTTGAGCATCCAACTCTTTTTCTTTTTTTTTTTTTTTATTAAAGATTTTATTTATTCATTCATGAGAGACAGATACACAGAGAGCGAGAGGCAAAGACACAGGCAGAGGGAGAAGCAGGTTCCATGCAGGGAGCCCGACGTGGGACTCGGTCCTGGGTCTCCAGGATCACATCCCGGGCTGAAGGTGGTGCTAAACCGCTGAGCCATCTGGGCTGCCCAGCATCCAACTCTTGATCTCAGCTCAGTTCTTAATTTCAGGGTCAGGTGTTCAGGTCCCACGTTGGACTCCATGCTAGAGCCTACCTAAGAAAAGAATAGAAAAGATTTTAATAGGTGTGAGGTGGTATCTTACTGTGGTTTTGATTTGCATTTCCCTGATGATTAGTGGTGTTGGCCACTTCTTGACATACCTGTTGGCCATTTGTATGTGTTCTTTTAAGAAATGGCTCTTCAGGGCAGCCCAGGTGGCTCAGTGGTCTGCTGCTTCTCCCTCTGCCTGTGTCTCTGCCTCTCTCTCTCTGTGTCTCTCATGAATAAATAAATAAAATCTTAAAAAAAAAAAAAGAAATGTCTCTTCAGGTCCTTTGCCTATTTTCTAATTGGGTATTTGTTTTCTTGGTATTGAATTGCTTGAGTTCCTTATATATTCTGGATATCTACCCCTTAGCAAATGAATGGTTTGCAAATATTTAGCATTCCATAGGTAGTCTCTTCATTCTGTTGATTATTTCCTTTGCCATGCAGAAGCTTTTTAGTTCTATGCAATCCCATTTGTCTATCTTGTCGCCTGTACTTTCAGGATCATATCCAAAAAATAATTGTCCATATCAACGTCAAGAAGCTTCTTCCCTATGCTTTCTCCTAGTAGTTTCATAGTTTCAGATCTTACATTTAAGCCTTTAATTCATTATGACTTGATTTTTGTATATAGTGTGAGATAGTGTCCAGTTTCATTCTTCTGCATGTGTATATCCAGTTTTCTCAACACCATTATTGAATCCTTTCCCCATTAGGTATTCTTGGCACCTCTTTCAAAGATCAGTTAGTTGACCATATGTTTGTGGCTTTATTTCTGGGCTCACTATTCTGTTACTTTGGTCCATATGTCTATTTATATGACCATACCGTGCTAGGTTTTTGTTTTTGTTTTGTTTTCATACCATGATACTTGATTACTGTAGCTTTGAAGTATATTTTGAAATCAAGTAATGTGTTGCCTCCAGCTTTGTTTGTTTTGCTCTCGATTGCTTTTGGCTATTTGGGGTCTTTTTAGATTCCATGTGAATTTTAGAATTTTTTTTTCTATTTCTGTTAAAAAAAAAATAAATGCCATTGAAATTTTGATACAGATTGCATTGAATCTGTAGATTGCTTTGGGACATTTTTACAGTATTCCTCCAATCCACAAACACAAGATATCATTCCATTTATTTGTGCCTTTAATTTCTTGCATCAGTATTTCTAACCTTCGGCATATAGATAGATCTTTCATCCCCTTGGTTAAAATTATTACTATTTTTATGCAATTGTAAATGGGATTGTTTTCTTAATTTCTTTTTCAGATAGTTTGTTGTTAATGTATATAAACAACAAAGTTTTATATTTGAATTTATATCTTACATCTTTACTGAATTCAATTATTAATTTTCACAGGTTTTTGGTAGAATCTCTAGTTTTTTTATATATATAAAACCATGTTATTTGGAAACATAGACTGTTTTACTTCTTCCTTTCTGATTTGGATGCCTTTTATTTCTTTTTTCTTTCCTAACTGTTCTGGCTAGGACTTCCGTACTATGGTGAATAGAAGTGAAGAAAGTGGGCATCTTTGTCTTTTTCTGGATATTAAAGGAAAAGCTTTTCACCATTGGGTATGACATTAGCTGTGGACTTGTCGTATGTTGCCTTTATTTTGTTGAGATACATTTCTTCTGTACCTAATTTGTTGAGAGTTTTTGTCAAGAAAAGGTTTTGAATTTTGTCAAATGCTTTTTCTGCATCTGTTGAAATTATCATATGATTTTAATGCTTTTGTTAATGTGGCATGTCACATTTATTGATTTGCATATGTTGAACCATTCTTTCATCCTAGAGATAAATCCCACTTGATCATAGTATCTGATTTTTGCTGTTGAATTTGGTTTGCTAGTACTTTGTTGAGGATTTATATATCTGTGTTCATGAAGGATATTGGCCTGTAATTTTCTTTTATTGCAGTTTCCTTCCTTGGCTTTGGTGTCAGGATAATGCTGGCCTCATAAAATGAGTTTGGAAGTGTTCCCTCCTGTTTAATTTTTTGGACAAATTTGAGAAGTATTGCTTTTAATTCTTTAAACGTTTGGTAGAATTTACCAGCCAAGCCATCAAATCCAGGGCTTTTCTTTGTTGGAAGGTTTTTGATTACTGATTCATTCTCTTTGCTCATTATTGGTCTGTTGAAATTTTCTCTTTTTTTCACAATTCAATCTTGTCATTCTAAGAATTTATCCATTATATCTAGGTTATTAAATTTGGTGGCACTTAAATGTTCATAGTTTCTTATGATCCTTTGTGTTTCAGTTGTATCAGTTATACTCTTTCCTCATTTGTAATGTTACTTATTTGAAGTTTCTCTTTTTTTTCCCTTAGTCTGTCTAAAGACTCGTCAATTTTGTTTATCTTTCCAGAAAACCTACTCTTTGTTTCATTGGTCTTTTCTGTTGTCTTTCTAGTCTCTATTTATTTCTTCTCTGATCTTTTATTATTTCCTTCCTACTGCTTACTTTGGGTTTAGTCTGTTCTTTTTCAAGTTCCATGAGGTATAAAGCTATGTCGTTTATTCGATATCTTTTTTTATACTGTAAGCATTGCTATCAATTTCTCTCTTAGAACTGCTTTTGCTGCATCTCGTAAGTTTTGGTATGTTGTGTTTCCACTGTCATTTGTCCCAAGATATTTTTTTTTAATTTCCATTTTGGTTTCTAATTTTCCAATTTTACTCCTGTTATTAGTTCCTAGTTTCATACTATTGTGATCAGAAAAGATGCTTAAGATTTTAGTCTTCTTAAATTTTTAAGACTAGTTTTGTGACCTAACTTATGATCTATTTTGGAGAATATTCCATGTGCACTTGCAAAGAATGTGTATTCTGCTGTTGTTGGATGGAATGTTCTGTATGTGTATATGAGGTCCATTTGGTCTATAGTTGTTGTTCAAGTCCTCTGTTCCCTAATGGATAAGTGTCACAATGACCTATCAATTATTGAAAGTGGAATATTGAAGTCCTCTATTATTGTATTAATATTTATTTCTTTCCTCAGTTCTGTTAATATTTGCTTTATATGTTTAGACACTCCCATGTTGAGTGTTTACACCTTTATTATGATTTGATGATCTTTGTCTCTTGTGATAGTTTTTGACTTAAAGTCTGTTTGTCTGATACATTTTAGCCTGTTTTCTGCTCTGTTGGTTTCCATTTGCATGGAATATCTACCTTCACTTTCAGCCTATGTGTCCTTAAAGCTAAAGCGAGTCTCTTGTAGGCAGCAGTAGTTGGATCTTTTTTTTCTATCCATTCAGTCACTTTGTCTTTTTACTGTAGGTTTTAATCCATTTATGTTTATAGTAATGATTATTTTGGATTCTTTGTCAGGCAGTTCATACTTTTCCATTTCTTTAGGGTCAATTATTGGTAGGTAATTTATTTTGTTATTTTGATGGTGTCATGTTTTTCTGATTATCCATGATCCTAGCGACTTTGCATTGATACCTGTGCATTTGAAGAAGTAGTTGTTTTTTCCATTGTTTATATACTGGCTTTGGCAGGGAAAACCCTCTACCAGTCAACTTGGCCAGAGAT
The DNA here is from genome assembly GCF_003254725.2 of Canis lupus dingo. Classification (NCBI taxonomy): domain Eukaryota; kingdom Metazoa; phylum Chordata; class Mammalia; order Carnivora; family Canidae; genus Canis; species Canis lupus. The sequence goes on along the minus strand of NC_064275.1, from coordinate 26,788,757 downwards.
TCTGGGCAGGCTGTCTGATGAGAATCTGCACAGGAGCTTGCTGCTGGAGTCAGGCAGGCTGGGTAGGTGGGCCTGGTGCTGAGTACACTAGGATGGGTCTGAATCTGGGTCTACAGGGGTAGGCTTGGTGCCTGGGACTGCAGTGTCAGGCCTGGATCCTGAGTCCATAGGGGCCAGCCTGGAAGCTAGGGCTGTGGTGGCCTGTCTGGCATTGGGATGGGCCTGAAGCCTGGTTCATGGGAATGGGCCTGGATCCTAGGTCTTTGGAGGCTAGCCTGGCACTGGAGTAATTCTAAAGCCTGGGTCAGAAGGGACTGGGCCAGTGCAGGGTTCTACAGGTGGGGCCATAGGTGTAGATCTTTTGCTATGATAAAGTTGAGTGTTTACTCTCCTTACCCCACAACAAGGGGTATCTCTCTCCATGCTGTATTGCCCAGGCTTGAGATTGGGGGATGTAGGTAATGTGAAACTGCCCTTCCTAATCTCTTCAGTGAATGTTTTCTTATTTCCGTGCTTTACCTGGATCCTATAATCTTTCACCTGGAATCCTTAGCTCTTGTGAAGGTATTTTTGTTTGTGCATTGTTGTTCAGATGTGTTATTGAGGGAATTAACACTGAATAATCCTACTCTTCCTCTTGCTGACATCACTGAGGATTTTTTCAAAATCTAATACATTTACTAGGATATGCCTTTGAGTTGATCATTGTAGGCCAGTTTCCCTAGCTAATTAGTATGCCCTTTTGATATGTACATTCAGGTCTTCTTTCATTTCTGGAAAGCTTTATTGGATTATAGTTTTAAATTTCAGTTGTTTCATTTTTCTGTGTTTCTTTCTCACGGACTCCAAATGTATGTACAAGCATACCTCAGAGGTATTGTGGGTTTGATTCCAGACCACTACAATAAAGTGAATATCATAATTAAGAGAGTTAAATGAATTTTTTTATTTCTAGTACATATAAAAGTTATATTTATACTGTACTATAATCAGTTAAGTGTGCAATAGCATTATGTCTAAAACAACAATGTACATACCTTGATTTAAAAATACTTTATTGCTGGGGCACCTGGGTAGCTCAGTTGGTTAAACATCTGCCTTTGGCTCAGGTCATAATCCCAGGGTCTTGGGATCAAGCCCACATCAAGCTCCCTGCTCAGTGGAGAGCCTGCTTCCCTCTCTGCCTGCTGCTCCCCATGCTTGTGCATGCACGCTCGCTCTCTCTCGCTCTCTCTCTCTCTCTCTCAAGTAAATAAATAAAATTTATTTAAAAAATAAAAATACTTTATTGCTAAAAAATACTCGCCATCATTTGTGTTCAACTAATAGTAATCTTTTTCCTGGTGGAGGGTCTTGCCTCACTGTTGATGGCTGCTGACTGATTAGAGTGGCAGCTGCAAAGGTCTGGTGGCTGTGGTAATTTCTTACAGTAAGACAACAGTGAAGTTTGCCACACTGATTGAATCTTCCCTTCACAAACAGCTCCTTTGTAGCATGTGATGTCGTTTGATAGCATTTTACGTGCCGAACTTCTTTCAGAATTGGGGTCAGTCCTCTCAAGCCCTGCCACTGCTTTATCAGCTAGGTTTATGTCATAGTCTAAATCCTTTGTTGTCATTTCAACAGTCTTCACAGCATCTTCCCCAGGAGTAGTTTCCATCTTAAGAAACCGCTTCCTTTGTTCATCCATAAGAAGCAGCCTTTTATCCATTAAAGTTTTATCATCAGATTGTAGCAGTTCAGTCCCATCTTCAGGCTTCACTTCTAATTCTAGTTCTCTTGCTGTTTCCCCCACGTCTGTACTTGCTTCTTCGCCTGGGGGCTTGGACCCTCAAGGTCATCCATGTGAGTTGGAATCAACTTCTTCCAAACTCCTGTGAATGTTGATATTTTGACCTCTTCCCATGAATCATGAATGTTCTTGTGGCATCTAGAAAGGTGAATCTTTTCCAGGAAGTTTTAAATTTACTTGGCTCAGATCTATCAAATACAGATCCACCTATGGCAGCAGTATCCTTACAAAATGTATTTATTAAACCATAAGACTTGAAAATCAAAATTATTCCCTGATTCATGGGCAGAATGGATGTTTTGTTAGCAGCCATGAAAACATTAATCTTACACGTCTCCTTCAGAGCTCTTGGATGACCAGGTACATTGTCATTGAACAGTTACATTTTGAAAAGAATCTTTTTTCTGAGAAGTAGGTCTCAACGATGGGCTTGACATATTTAGTAAACCATGTTGTAAACAAATGTGCTATCATCGAGGCTTTGTTATTACATTTACAGAACACAGGCAGAACAGATTTAGCATGATTCCTAAGGGCCCTAGGATTTTCTGAATGTTAAATGAGCCCTGTCTTCAACTTCAGGTCACCAGCTGCATTAGCCCCTAACAAGAGAAGCAGCCTGTCCTTTGAGACTTTAAAGCCAGCCATTAACTTCTCTTTAGCTATGAAGTCCTAGGTGCCATCTTCCAATAGAAGGCTGTGTTACCTACATTGAAAACCTGTTGTTTAGTGTAGCCACCTTCATGAGTTATCTGAGCCAGGTCTTCTGGACAACTTGCTGCAGCTTCCCCGTTAGCACCTGCTGTTTCCCCTTGCAGTTTCATGTTATGGAGATGACTTCTTTCCTTAAACTTTATGAACCAACCTCTGCTAGCTTCCAGCTTTCCTTCTGCAGGTCCGTCACCTCTCTCAGCCTTCCTAGAATTAAAGAGAGCTAGGGCCTTGTTCCGGATTAGGCTTTGGCTTAAGGGAGTGTTATGTCTGGTTTGATCTTCTATCCAGACCACTCAGGCTTTCTTCTCATCAGCAAGAAGGCTGGTTTTGCTCTCTCATCATTCATATGTTCACTGGAATAGCATTTTTAATTTCCTTCAAGAATTTGTCCTTTGCTTTCACCACTTGGCTAACTCTTTGGCACAAAAGGTCTAGCTTTTGGCCCATCTTAGTTTTTAACATGCCTTCCTCATGAAGCTTAATCATTTCTGGCTTTTGATTTAAAGTGAGAGCCGTGTATCTCTTCCTTTCTCTTGAACACCGAGAGGCCATTGTAGGGTTATTAATTGGCCTGATTTCAAAACTGTTGTATCTCAGGGAATAGGGAGGCCCAAGGACAGGGAGAGAGAGAGGACAACAGCCCATCAGTGGAGCAGTTGGAACACATACAACATTTATCAATTAAATTTACCACGTTATATGAGCAACAGTTCATGTTGCCCCCAAACAATTACAGTGGTAACATCAAAGATGACTGATCGCCTATCAGCGTAACAGATATAATAATCATGAAAAAGTTTGGAATATTGCAAGAATTACCAGAATGTGACAGACATGCAAGATGATGAAATGCTATTGGAAAAATGGCACCAATAGCCTTGCTCAAAGTAGGGTTTGCCATAAGTCTTCAGTTTGTAGAAAAACATCCATGAGATGCAGTAAAGTGAAACACAATAAAAGGAGGTATGTCTCTATGTTGGATCTTCTTTGCCTCTCTTCCAACCACTTTTTCTCTAATCCTTTTTACTTATTTATGTCATTTTTATTCTCTTGGTTGTTTTGCTGCTTTTCTTCAGTGTCCTTTATTAAAATTTTATTTGAATCTATTCTCCTTTGATCACCTTGAAATTAGTCTTCATTTCAGACATGATTTTGTCTTTTTCTTTCATTCTGTCCTGAGTCCATCAATTTTTGTTTAGCTTCTGCCTGTTTTTTGTCCACTTCTGTTCTCTTAGTTTCTGAGCTTCTTGTTAAAAATAATTTTTTATATCCTGAAGTGCTTATTTAAGCATATTTAATTCAGTCTGGAGTGTTTAAGTTTCCTTGTGATTGATTTTGTGGAGTGCATTTTCATTAGCTGAAATGTTTTGATCTTTTTGTTTGTTTATTTTCTTCTGATAATAGCTTTGCATCTTTTTAAATTGCTTTCATCTATTTGCTTTGTGGAAAGGGTTGGAAGTTTGAATTCGTTTTTAATATTCCTAGTTTGAGAAAACTTTTATCTGTAAATGCCGTGAAGTGTAGCCCCCTCAACTGAGCTCCTTTTATTTGAGGAGGTTACTAGGAGGAGAAATGGCATGCCCATGAATTATTTTAGCTCTATTTTGTGTTGTGGGAATCTAAATTTCCCCATCTCTTTTCTCTTCACCATCTAGTCACTAGAAGGCACCTGTCCCTTCCCTTTTTACCCATTTCTACCCAGAAACAATGCTTTCTTGGGATTACCACTCAAGTGCCAGGGACGTAAGTCCCTCCCCTGTAGCTGGTGCTCTCATTGACAAGGTGTTTTTTCAGTGTTTTTGTACTTAGGGTGAAATGGCTCTTTTGGTGGTGATTTTAGTTCAGATTTAGGTCCTCTGTTCTTTTCTTCTTCTTCCCATGTCTTTTGTCCAAACTGCTTACTTTCCACAAAGGTTCATGGTGGCACTTCAAAACATAGCTCTGCTGGAATTTGGTTTGTTTTTCTGCTTCCCAGTGATTCATGCCTGTGGTTGTCTATGTCTTTAGTTGTACTAAAGATGTATGTTTTGTATTGATTTGTTATTGTTGATCTGCATAGCTATTTGAAGGATGCATAGTATTATTATATAGTTGTCTATGTTTTTCTTTAGTTTATGTCTGTTGAATATGTAGATAGTTTTAAAATATGCAAAATATAACTATACCTGTAGCTAAATCTATTTATTTATTTATTTATTTATTTATTTATTTATTTATTTATTTTATTTATGATAGAGAGAGAGAGAGGGGCAGAGACACAGGCAGAGGGAGAAGCAGGCTCCATGTACCGGGATCCCGACGTGGGACTCGATCCCGGGTCTCCAGGATCGCGCCCTGGGCCAAAGGCAGGCGCCAAACTGCTGCGACACCCAGGGATCCCCTGTAGCTAAATCTTTATACATCTATCATTAGTTTCTATGGACAAATTCCTAGAAATAGGTTAAGAGTGATATCACATCTGAACACTTTGACTAGGGATCCCTGGGTGGCGCAGCGGTTTAGCGCCTGCCTTTGCCCAGGGCGTGATCCTGGAGACCCGGGATCAAGTCCCACGTCGGGCTCCTGGTGCATGGAGCCTGCATCTCCCTCTGCCTGTGTCTCTGCCTCTCTCTCTCTCTCTCTCTCTCTCTCTGTATGACTATCATAAATAAATTTTAAAAAAATTGAACACTTTGACTAATGCATACTTCCCAGTTGCCATTCAGAAAACCTCCAAAAATGTATTGAGTTTCTGCTGGGTGGCAGGCACTGCACTGACTACACACGGAGAATACAAATACCCGTCCTGCTCTTGAGCCAGGGACACAGGCATGAAGCATAATGTGACCAAAGTTTTGCCCAAAGGGTGAAATCAAAGCAGTATGTGAGTACAGGAGAGGTAAGAGTACATCTTGGAACCCTTTTCTACTATAAACAAACTCACCTCTGTCTTCACAGAATTCTTCCTCAGCTTTCTTGTCTTGATGGAACCCTGGCTCTCTCTGAGGACATGCTTCCCTGCTGCCCCTTGGGGTGGGGTGACTCACTCATCCATCCCAGCTCTTGCTGTGCCTTAGGCTACCTGCCCCTGTCCTTAGACTCTGACGTGGGCTCTTCTTTCCCCCTGTGTCTCTCAAATGTCGGTATTCCCTTGGCTTTGGCCCTTAGCTTTGTTTTTCTTCCCTTATACAGGCTCCTCTGTGTGACCTTATCATACCTTCCCTGTGGCTTCAGTGTGGCCCCCACATATTTAGTTCTGGGCCACATCTGTCCCCTGAGTTTCTGTCCCAGCTGTCTGTTTAGAATCTCCACTTGGTTACCCTGCAGAAACCTCAAACTCAATGTGTTTAAAGCTTATTAGCCTCATATAAAGCTTAGTATGCCAAGCCTGCTCTTTCTCCTATTCTCTGGACCTCTTTGTAGCATTACCAGTTTCTGCTAGTTTACCGAATCAGAAACCTGGGGGTAAGCCTTGACTTCTTGCCCCCACCCCTATCTCTCTTTCTCTCTTTTCCTTCAGGGGACATTGTTTCTCTGCCTCTATTTATCCTCTCTCACATTGTTCTCATGTACTACCCTGAAATTCTAATTCCCCCTTCCTTTATTTCTCTTACCACTTCATTGTTGCCTATTTTCTCCATTTCTTTTTCCACTTCCTTCTCCATTTGTTCTCTCCGAACTACCTATTCTCAGACTCTCAGACCCCTCACTGCCAAGTATGAGTCTTAGTCATGCCTCTAGTACCCTTTCTGAAGCTTGAGGCAAAGGAGAATGGACTAGGCAAAGTATCCGATAGTCCTAGACTAGAAGCCAACTTGCTGTTCTCTCCCTTCTCCTTCCACCCCAAGAGAGACCCAAGATTTGTCTTCTGAACATACATGGGATCCCCAATCACAACTGTGGAGTGCCTTGAAAGCCACACAGTTGAAACCTGGGTGCAAGAAGCACTCCTGGAAAGCTTTCAGCCTGATAAAGGAGACCTGAATGCTCAAGAATGAGGGCTTTAAAGGAATATCAGTCAGTGAGCATCAACTAATCTTGGTGTGTTTAATGATGGCTCTTTTTCACATCCTTCTTGAGACTTATTTCACCATTAGCTTTTTTCACAGTTGTAGCCTTGAGGAGCATGACTAATAATTCCAGGAGGCAGTTGAGTTGAATAGAGTGTTTTGAACTTCTAAGTTGTTCTGTTAGTGACAGCTGCTCAGAAAGAAGTCAAGGGTCTATAAATAATGGCAGATTAGCACCTTGAATAGACTGGCAGGTATCAAATAGCTTGCTCTTATAGATAGATTTTTGGAGCTGGAATATTGTTTCTTTATTGGCTTATAAAAAAATAGAAAAAGCAAAAGATATGTGACAATCTGAGGCAGGAGTAATCTTTCTACATGTGTATGTGTTTAGCACATGTTGATTAATTTTTAATAAAGTAAATGGAGTAGAATCTCAGAAAATAACTAGTTCAGTTCATTATGCTTTTGAGGGATATGTTGTGCCACCCTTCTGCAGGATTCAAAGTGGTTATTGCTTCCAAAGAGTGAACAGACTCTCAGTATCGTTAAGTAGAGGTGCCTGGCTGGCACAATTGGTAGAGCATGTAATTCTTGATTTCAGGGTTCTAAGTTCAAGCCCCACATTGGGTATAGAGATTACTTAAAAATAAAATCTTTAAAAAGTAAATAAATGTATAAAATAAATAAATGATTAAGTAACTATGCATTTATAGCTTACCTAACTACAATTTATACTGAAAATATGATTCTGCTGAAATGTTCTCCATCTATTGATACATTAAAAATTACCCCAAAACTGAGTGGCTTAAAATCACAAACATTTCCTATCTCATAGTTTCTGTGGGTCTGGAATTCAGAAGCCATGTAGGGGATGGTTCTAGCTCATTCCCTGTCATAGTTGCAGTCAGATGTCAGCCAGGACTGCGGTCAGCTGAAGACTTGACTGGAACTGGGAGATCTGCTCCTGAGATGACTCAGTTACATGGCTGTTGGCCAAAGGTCTTGGCCTATGTGGTCCTCTCGTAATATAGGGCTGCTGGAATGTCCCTCATAACATGACAGGTAGATTCCCCCAGAGTGGATGATCCTAGAGAGAGGGCAAGGAAGAAGCCACAATGCCTTTTATGATCTAGTTCCTATTGTTAACCACCATTACTTCCATTTTTTCTATTTGTTTGAAGCCAGTCACTGAATCTAGCCCCACAATCAAGGGGAAGGGAATTAGGCCTACCTCTTGAAGGGAGGTATATCAAAGAATTTGTGGGCATATTTAAACATCATCACATCCTTTTTTGCCTGATTTTCATCTTCCTGTGGGTAGAAGTACTATAGCTTAGTAGTTAAAAGCAGGGATTCTGGAGTGAGACTGACTAGGTCTGAATCTGGTTTTGCCACTTACCCATGATGTAATTTCACATGAGTTACTTTCTCTAGATCTCAGTTCCCTCTTTTATACAGTGAAGAAAATAATAGTCCCTACCTCATTAGAGTATGTGAGAAGTAAATTAGTTAATATAAATGAAGGATGTAGAACCATGACTGATGTGGAGAATACTCTCAATAAATAGATTTCCATATTGTTGCAGTTTGGGCAACAGTATAGCCTTATGGTGTTTCTCTCTTTATTTCCAAATAATATGAAGTAATACTTGGTCTAACACAGCACCTAATGCAGAGTTTCTGGACATCTTTATAAGTCCTTTAGGAATATGTGGGTACATTATAGGAGCAAAGGAAGTTGGTGACTCGTTGTAGACCTCACCTGTAGGAGAGTAGCCTGGAAGGGCCTTAGCTTCCTAATGATTTTCCATGAGAAAAGTGTATTCCTCTTCTCTCTGAAACTCTGACCTGAAAAGGACTTACTCCTAAACTATGCAGCAACCTGCTTTGGGATTCGGGTTCTGTGTTCCTTATTCTTAGGGTTCATTGACATATTCAGCCTATAAATATTTATTATATTTCTTTGGAATTCAAAGCAAGATAATTCTTCATAGTACATTATTTACTGTTAAAAATCAGTAAAATATCTATTTCCTAGCTCTCTAGAGCCTAACTCTTTTCATATAACATTTCATCTTAGATCTGGGACTGATTTGTTTAGAAAGAGTACAGTGCTGATGTGAGAGTTTTTCCTTAAAATAATCTCTGTAGGGGGGATGGGGTAATTACAATTCCAACACTTATAAAGAAAAATGGCTTATTAAAGAACAACCAACTATATATGATAGTTAAATACTTCAGTAAATACTGTGTTTATATCTGTTAGATCTTGACCCGGCATTGAGTTGCCACATTCTTGGCTCCAGAAAGATGTTTTTAAAAGATGTTCATGAGTACCACATGTCAAAATTGCAAAAGAAAGCAGGTTTATTTTGTTTTTGTTTTTGGACATGAAATACTAGTGATTTTTTGAAAGATATGAACTCTGTTTTATAGATGATTTAGAAAACCATTAACCAGAAGGAATTATTACAACAAATTTCCACCATTTTCTTTCTTAGTGATACCATTAGTCTTTGTGGCTGGGAAGTATAATCGAAATAACTTCTTTTAAAAAATATCATCTAGTCCCACACTCTTACATAGTTTGATCTCTTAAGTTTACCCAAATTCCCTTCAGATTTGAGATTCATTTTTTCAACTCTGATAGAAATTATATAGATAGGATTGCATGTAGCCAGAATTCTAACTACTGTGCTTTAACCAAATAAGGGTTTCTTTTTCCATGTAACCAGAAATATCTCCTAATGCTCTACCATCCCTAGTGTGTGACTTCTGTGATCCCATAGTTAGAAGACCACTATGGTGAGTTATGTGTTATCCTGTCATATTCCAGACAGAAAGTGCTGCATAGCAAGGCTCTTCAGAAACTCTCTTTCATTGGTCAGAACTGGGCTCCCTGGCTTCCTCCAGCTGTAGGGGATTCCAGGGAAGCTGGTGCTTAAGCAGGGTACACTCCTACCCCAGATAAGATCAGTGTTTTCTGTTAGTGAGGAAGAGAAAGAGAATGCACAGTGAATAAGCAACTATTGGTGGCTGCCACAAAGGGTTTGGATAGTTGCTGAAGTCTCAAGCCAGTATAGCAATCTACCAGTCGTTCCTAGGCAAACAGAATATGGTGATATTATAGTACTTGATACAAATAATTAATCTGTTTTATATTTTTAAAGTTGGATTTGAGAAGCAAAAACATAGATTGGCTAATCCCTAGAGAATATGTATATATGGTTCTAAATCTCAGTACCCCTACCTAGTGTACCTGGTCATAAACCTCAGTAATGACCTGTACATCTTCTTCTCCGGCAAAGTCTTCATTAGAATACTAGAATAGTAGTTACTTGAATAAACAAAATTTTGGAATAAAATTTTCCAAAAGCTCCTTGAATTTAGATTTTTTATTATATGTTATTTTTTGCCAAAATTGATTATAAATCAGTTGTGTGTGACAATGATTACACATTGTTTTGATTAAAATTGTACCCATTTTTATTTGTAACAGAATTTACAATGTGGTGGCTGTTAAATCAATTTTTTTTAAATGGAAAGGTCTTATTAAATCAAGTAATTTTTTAAAAAAGATTTCTAAAGTAATCTTATGAATTTATCTTTTATTTCTTACATTCTTTTTTTTTTTAAAAGATTTTATTTATTTATGAAAGATACAGAGAGAGGCAGAGACATAGGCAGAGGGAGAAGCAGGCTCCCCACAGGGAGACTGATGTGGGACTCCATCCCCAAACTGGGATCACGCCCTGAGCTAAAGGCAGACGCTCAACCACTAGCCACCCAGGCGTCCCATTTCTTACATTCTTTATATAAAAGTAACACATGCACATTGTAAAAAAAAAAAAAAAAAAAAAAACCTGTCATGCTGAAAGGCAAAAAGAAGAAAATAGAAATAACTTACCCAGAAATAATTATCGTTACCTTTTTGGTATACATTCCTACACATATAAAGTATTTGCATTTTAGGTATTTCGGTAATATACTTTGAAATGATGTGTGAACATAGTTCAGCACGAATAAGTTTATTAACTGAGAGATCTCTTGACACAAAAATTTGAGAAAAGTTTGGATAAATAACTCCATTTCAACCTTAAAAAGGTAAATAGAAATTGCTATTTCATTTTCATTATTCATGGCTGAAAACTTTTAAACTAGTGTTAATGGAAAAGTTTGATATTAATAAATCCTTACTGACTTTGATTTATCTTGTAACAAAAAATAAAAGGTTTTGCTCTGAGCCTATGATTTCCTTATTCCTCCCTGGGGCCATTTATTTATTTGTGGTGGGGGGCTCACAATTGAAATATTATCAGAATAATAGCAGATGATTGATAGGAAAATGGGATTTTTGTTTGTTTGTTTAAACAGTGACCATTTAAAGATCTGTGTAGGTTGGGTCCTTTTGTACCTGCACATTCATTTGCCTATCGTTTTCAAGCTGCAGATATATTCCACCTCTCTAGTTAAATTTAGCTGAGGAATTGTTAGGTTCAGGTTATAATTGCTCCCTCTCTTCTCTTCACTTTCCCAGCCTCTGCAGTACTTTGACAAGCTTCACTCCTCCTGCAAGCAGTGTTTTCAGTGTGTGTCTTTTATGCACTGTCGACAGGCTCTTTCCATGTTCTGCTGGCCTCCTACTCAGTGAATAGCACCACCGCCCCCACCCCCACTTAGTGCAGGGATGGGCAAACAGAGCTGGGCAGAGTCATTGTACTTCTAACAGCTACTGTATGAACACCCCTCAGTAGACCTTTTCTTTTATCCTTCTCAGATCTCTTGCCTATAAGGAGTTAAGTTACCCTCCAAATAGTGCTTAGTTGCCTTGATTATGGGCTCAGGGTTCAAATAGCTAGGCTTTCCTATAAGTGTGGGTAGCAGAGTGAGTGAAAATACTATGTTTCCATTTAAATGCCACTTTAGCATTATTTATTGGACAAATAACATAATAGATATAACAATGAAATTCATTTTAATCAACGGGGAAAAATGCCCCTAAATTCTGCAATTCTAGGCAACAATTTTATTTTTCTTTGCTTTTTTTCCGGGCCTGGTCTATATGCATATGCAGTTTTTACATAGTTTTAATTAAAGGGGCTATCTTATGATTTCTGAGGGTTTTTTAATTTAATCATTTTCCATTTTGTTACATAATTTCAGTAGTGATACTTTAAAGAGTTTATTTTTCAAATAGTACAAAACTCACATTAATTCACATAGTACAAAATTTAAAAGATATAAAAAGGTATGCAGTGGATGGAAAGTAAGTCCCTATCACACCTTGGTTCCTTTTTATCCAAGTTACAATCCCCTTTATCTAGAGGTAGAACTATTTCCCTGTTTTTTGGTAACATAACAACGTATATATACTTCTTTTTCTTAGCTTCATTCTTTCTTTGTATATACCAGTTTTCAGACTAATGTACTGGCTACCCCAAATCCTCTAAAGCATACTACTTTCATTAGAAAGTTTGTGGGGTTTTCTTCCCATAGGAAGTATATTTTATTGTTCTTTAAAAAGGATCAGGGCTTGGGGATCCCTGGGTGGCTCAGCAGTTTGGCGCCTGCCTTTGGCCCAGGGCGCAATCCTGGAGTCCCGGGATTGAGTCCCACGTCGGGCTCCCGGTGCATGGAGCCTGCTTCTCCTTCTGCCTGTCTCTCTCTCTCTCTCTATCATGAATAAATAATAAATAAAATATTAAAAAAAAAAAGGATCAGGGCTTGGTTTTAAATTAGATGGCAGCGTTTCTCATCAGTCTGACATCTCTCTCAGCATGTCATACTGGCTTCAGCTAGCAATACTTTATTAAATTGGAAAGAAAAGACCATTTCAATTTTGAGGAAAAAAAATCCAGTTCTGAGAACAATTAACATTAGTCTATAATTTAAAACAAAATGAAGGCTAGTATTTCATGTTGTTTTATACACCCTTCTCATACAGAACCAGAGATGTAATTTTCCTACCTCAGGCAGATACTAATATTGATAGGCACGCACGTGCACGCACACACACACACACACACCTCTTCTCCCAAACAACAAAAATCAGATATGTTCATGAGATAGTAAAGGTTTTGCTTCTTTTTATCATCGTGAACTTGGAATTTTTTTTTAAGATTTTATTTATTCATGAGAGACACAGAGAGGCAGAGACATAGGAGGGAGAAGCAGGCTCCCTGCAGGGAGCCCAATGCAGGACTTGATCCCAAGGCCCCGGGATCACAACCTGAGCCAAAGGCAGAAATTCAACCACTGAGCCACCCTGGCACCCTGAACTTGTGAATTTTAGCAGAACTGTTGTGATTCAGTCCATTGTAAGTTTTCTTTTAATACTGCTCAAATTGGCCATCTTTGGATGCATCTTTAGATTGTCTTCCAAGTCTTTTTTGACAGGACTCCAGTCATCTTTGATAACTTCCTTGCTTTCTGGTATGAAAAGATGTTTCAGGGTCATCTTTCATTCACTGATATTTAAAATTTTTAAATTCACTACAAAATACTATATTAGAGTATCATTATGCTTCCCCTATTGGAGAATGTTTAGGTTGTTCCCATTTTTAAATATTAATAATCTTTCAGCCAATATCTCTGTCGATATGTAGACTTTTCAGTCTTTGGTTTTTGTGCTTTGTGTACATTTTCAGGTGCAATCACTAATTCAAAGAGTATGAATGTCCTTTAATTCTTAAAAATATTGCCAAATTGCTAAAGGATTATGCCTATTTGCAAAGCAAGTCTGGTGGTTTTAACATAATATCAACATTTGTGTATTAGGATTATTTTTAACATTTACTAGGTTAATCATATAAACTCAAAGGTACTCTTGTTTACTGTATTTTTTCCTAATTGTGAAATATAATTCCATATTATTTTTATGTTTATTTTTACGTGGATTATTTACTTATGCCCTTTGCTCATTTGTCTAATAGGATCCTGATTTTTCAAAAGACAAAATAAGTGTCTGTTTTATATACTTTGAAGGTTAAGTTTTATCTTATAGGTTGCAAATATTTTTTTAAACATTTATTTATTTATTTGAGAAAAGAGGTGAAGGGCAGGAGAGGGAGAGAGAATCTCAAGCAGACTCCCCACTGAGTGCAGAGCCCATGTGGGGCTTAAATCCAGGACCCTGAGATCATGACTTGAGTCGAAATCAAGGACGCTTAAGTGACTGAACCACCCAAGTACCCCTTGGTTGCAAATATTTTAATTCTATTCCAGTTATATATTGATCAATAAGTAACGTTTGAGAGTAACCACTAAATTTTGTACATATACATTAATTTATTGTATTCAAAACTATCTCTGTAAGCTTGGCAAGTCACTCTACCTCTCCAGAGCTCATTTTCCTCATCTGTCAGATGTTGAGTTGAACTTGCTCTCATAGATCCTTTCCAGTTCTGACAGCCAAGAGTTTCTTAGCTATGGATCACCATATTGAATAACCCGTGTGGTTCCCTGCTCTTATAAATAGAGCATCTATCGTATGGGAGCCTTCTTTCACTTTCACCACCACCTGTGTGGTTAAATTTCATCTTCAGTCTTCCTTTGCTGCCCACATGGCTTGGTAGAACTCTGAGAAAGAACATGGTTTGGCAGAAGTATATTTCCTGGTTTGCTTAAATGAAATCCTTTGACTATTGGTTTTTTCAAGTCATAAGGAAATGATTCTACTTTCTCAACCTTGTCATTAGATCTTGTGTTATTTCAAGTAAGTGACCATTGGATCAGGTTCAGCCTTTTGAGAAGGTTTACATAAAAAGAATTTTCAGGGATCCCTGGGTGGCGCAGCGGTTTGGCGCCTGCCTTTGGCCCAGGGCGCGATCCTGGAGACCCGGGATCGAATCCCACGTCGGGCTCCCGGTGCATGGAGCCTGCTTCTCCCTCTGCCTGTGTCTCTGCCTCTCTCTCTCTCTGTGACTATCATAAATAAATAAAAATTTAAAAAAAAAAAAAAAGAATTTTCAGAGTATACTGAGACAAAATTTAACAAAATTTTAAAATAGAGATGCAAATAAAATGTTTTCCTATCCCCAGTATTCAGGATATTTATGGATTGTTAGCACAAGTTTAGCCAAAAGTGACTGTAAATCTAAGGGTTCAGCTATCAGTTTTATTTGGTCTTGACAGTTTTATTAAATCTTTTTTTAAGAGAAGCTTATGATGTAATCTTGCTGTATAATATATATGAAATACGTATATGTGTATTTCAAGGCTACAGTTAACAGTCTGGTCTAAAATACCTGGATGCTGTGGACAATAACAATAATTGGATGGCAATTTGCTGTTGAAATGCTAACGGGATACCTGAGTGACTCATTGGTTGAGCGTCTGCCTTTGGCTCAGGGCATGATCCCAGACTCCCAGGATCCATCGAGTCCCACATCAGGCTCCCCGAATGGAGCCTGCTTCTCCTCCCTCTGCCTGTGTCTCTGCCTCTCTCTGTGTGTCTCTCATGAATAAATAAAGTCTTTTAAAAAAGAGAGAGAGAGAAAGAAAGAAATGCTAACTACAATATAGAGGTTTGAGAGAGTTTCCATGACTTACGATTGACTCTTGTTCTCTTAGAGAACGGCTTCTAATGTTTTTATGTTTTCATGTTTTTCAAAATGTGTTACTTTTCTATTGTCCTCAGAAAGGTGGGAAATATGTCTCATTTTTTCATGTCTGTATTTTGCTCTCATTCAGAGATTAGAATTTCAGTAACCTCATTCCTAAAGAGTGGAGGCCCCAGAGGTAAACAAATGAAAAGCCTCTGGATATTTGATTAAGTCCTCAAGAAGCTCATTCCCTTCCAAGGTCTCTGGTTCTTCTCTTGGAGCCAATTTATTATTACTTTTTACATGTGAGAACCTCAATTAAGTAGAAGAGCAAGCTGCCAGTGGCAGACACTTTGACAGCTAGCCATCTGAAACAGTAAACTGTATAAAGGACACCTAATAAACTAGAAACTACTACTATAGTCAAAGCCATTTAAAATGTAGGGATATATCTCAAAAAAACCAAGCATCTGGTTCTTTTTCTTTTATGTGCACTGAATTATACAGCTGGATTGTTCTCCTTGTATTCACCACCATAAAGGAGCTCAGTGCCAAGTTTGTGGTCTGCCCCAAAGGCAAGTACACAGGCCCTCTCCGCATCTATTTAGGTGTTAATTTCTCCCATTGTTTCAAGATATTTTTCTTAGCCTTATTTTCCCTAAGCCCAGCTTCCTGCCTTATATTTTTATTATGTATCATTGTGTTTTTCCAGCTCTTCTCAAGTTTCCCTAATACCGGGGAGAGGGGTGGAGTATAGTTTTACCCCAGGGATTTGAGAGTAAAGGCAAAATAGCCTGCCATAAATGTGAAAACTTTTGAAGTCTCCTTTTTTATGTTTTAATGTAAAAATGGATAGTCCCCAAAAAATTTTTCAGGGAAAATCTGTGAACCAGGATGATGTACTATGTATATATGCTGTGGCTTTTCTCCTAAAATAGAATTGCTTATATAGGGGTAAAATTCCAATGAAAAATTCTTTGAATTCTTCATGTAACACAATGCTCTTAGTATTGACTCTACAGCATAGCCACTTTTTCCTCCAGTATTGAAATTGTTTAGTCTTTCTTCATTTGAATGTTAGATAAAATAATTGGTTCGCATTTAGGATCTGTGTTGAATGACTCTTACACTGTTTTTGAACAGTAAATAGAGAATAGAAAATAGAGAGGAGAATTGCCCTTCTGTCAGTCTTTCTTTTTAAAAATTAAGGAAAAAAAAATTTTTTTTAAGCCAGTCATCTTCCTTAAGTCCCACACTCCTATCCTTTTCTTCATTTTGGCCAGAAATATTTTATTTCCCTGAGAAATAAGAGTATTTTCCAAGAGAAAATATTTAAGAAAATTCCTGTTTAAAATTGGAATTAGCTCAGTTTCAGAATTATCTTTTTGCTGGGGCCAAATTTGTAATTTCTCATTAAGAGTAATGATTTTATTATTTTTGAAATCTAATTCATCTGTTTTGTTAGGAGTTCAAACAACGTGGAAAAATACAAAGAGCAAAGTTTACAAATGACTCCAAATTCTACCATTTTATAACTAATCTTCATTAATATTAGATGAATACCATTCTGGAGAGGGTTTCCTTCACATATATATTAAGAAAAGAAAAAAGTAGATGAATGGAAGAATCAAGATAAGTTCATACGGTACATGCTATTTTACTTTAAAATCATTGAGTTTATAAAAAAAAATATAAAATCTTTCTACCGTGAGATATTTATTTAAAATCCCTTAAAGTTGAACAAAAAGTTACCAGAAATTTAGATTAGAATTATATTTGGCTATATTTTAGTTTTAGGCAGTATCTCTTAATTTTTCTTTTTAAGATTTTATTTACTTGACAGAGAGAATACATGCGCACAAGTTGGGGAAAGGGGCAGAGGGAGGGGCAAAAGCAGGCTTTCTGCTGAGCAGGGACCCCCATCTGGGGCTCTATCCCAGTACTCTAGGATCATGACCCGAGCTGAAGGCAGACAGACACTTAACCCATTGAGCCACCCAGGTGCCCCAGTATCTCTTAATTTTATTAGGAAATTAGTATTTTCACTTATTCCTTCCATCTCTTCTTCCTTGGCTCCCATTTTAAAATTATATTACTAATATATTATTGTGGTTTATGAGCATTTATACTATGTACTATAGCTATAATTACCATAATTGTTTAGTCTTTATATTTGAATGGATTCATTGCCTACCCTGGGCTCTCTGACCATAACTTCTCCATTCCTGATTCTTTATTTTGATTCATCTCTTGTTTGGCCGAATTTTTTATAGCATGTGTTTCTTAAGGTTGGTTGCATAGGCATGTGGCAAGTTCTTTCATATTTAGTGATATTTACCTTTTGCCATCATGCTAGAGTAACATCTTGGCTGGGTATAATATTCTCGAACATACTTTCTTTCCCTCAGAACTTTGTAGTGTTGCTTCATTGCCTTCTGACATTGGATGTTGCTGTGGAGAAGTCTGAAGCCAGGCTGATTTTCTTACTACTTTGTAGGTAACTTGCTTTTTTTTTTTTTTTTTTTTTTGTCTAGATCCCTGAAGTATTTCTGTAACCAAGAAATTTCTTTTTATTCACTATCAGTTTTTTTCTGGAACACAGTGTATTCTTTTCAGAGCAAATTTAGTTCTTAAATTTCTTGAGTTATCCCCCTGAATATAGTTTCTGTTCCATATATTCGCTTCTCTACTTTGGGGATAACAATCATTCTTTTGTTGGATTGCCTTTGTTTTCTGTAGTTTTTTTTTTTTTTTTAAAGATTTTATTTATTTATTCATGAGAGACACAGAGAGAGACATAGGAAGAGGGAGAAGCAGGCTCCCTGGGGTGGGAGGGGGCCTGAGGTAGGACTTGATCCCAGGATCCTGGGATCATGACCCAAGCCAAAGGCAGATGCTCAACCACTGAGCCACCCAGCTGTCCCTGTTTTCTGTAATTATTATCTTCTTTCCAGTTGTTTTAAATTTTTACTTTCCCCTAGATGTAATGCATGCTTTATTATCTTCTTTTCTTATATTGCATTTGTATGATTGCCATGCCTCTCTATCTTTCTGAAGTGGGAACAGCCCTGTGTGGCCATTTTATTTGCTTTGATATGGATGTTACTGAATTCTCCCTGACTACATTTCCACAATGTTTATTCAGTTGTTTTCCCCTCTGAGCTGCAATTTAGGATTGGAGTTTTCTTGTTTTACATATTTTTGTACATGCTGAGGACATAGGGCTTAGAAGATTGCATAGATATTAAGACATACAGTCTCAGTAGTTAAAGCAGCACGTATATGTATTGATGAAGAAAGGTCTTCAGGATATTTTTTAAGGGAAGAAAAGCAGAGTATAGAACAATGTATATAAAATGCTGCCCTGTTATGTAAGAAGTTTTGGGAAAAAGGATGTATGTGTCTTTATACGTTCATTTACATACTTGCTGTTATATACCTAAAATAGATCTCTGGAGTGATAGACAAGGAATTAATCATTAGTTGCATATGGGAAAGGCACCTGAGTGGTAGTAGGATGGAATTGGGTGGAAGACATTTCTCTATCTTTTCATACTTTTAAATTTTGAACAGTGCAAATGAATTACTTATTTAATAATACATGAACTCTTCCTTCCCTTCTTGAGATTTAATTACTCCTTCTGGGATTCTGCTACCTCATAAAAAGTCTGTCCCATTCCCACAGGGGACTTTGTGCCAGTCCTCCAGGTCAGTGTAGGACCGGAAAGACTTGGCATCTATGTGGCGGCTCCTTGTTAGTCACATCCTCCACTTTACTGTCACTTTCCAGCCTCCATGTCTGTCACACTCCCCTCAGAAGTTTGTGTTTCTCTCCAAATCTGAGCCTGTTGGTGAAAATTCTCAAGATTGTGTTGATTCACCAATATCACTTTTGGGAGATAGGGATAGTAGGAGGTGTGCAATAATCTTTCTTTTTTTAGCTAGAACTTTTAAAAATATATGGCATACAGTTGTTACCCCATTCCTTTTTGGTTGCTGCTGGTGAGTGCTGTTTTTGTTATTGAATGTTCCTGCTTTTAGTTCAGTGGATTTAGTATTGGGGTAGGGAGATTCTGGTTTCACTTGCCATCACTTACAACTTTGTGTCGCTTGCCTTGCTTTGGTCTGGCCTCCATTTGCCATGTATTCCTTGATGGTTGGCTCCTTTCTGGTTGTGGGCTCCAGCTGAACACTATCCTGCTCTGCTCCCAACCTACTGGACTATACCTGACTTTCCTAACCAGTCTTGGTCATAAGTGGCTTATCTCCTAAGCCCACTAACCTCATCCATCTGAGGGCTGTCCCAAGGAGGGAGGATTTCCAGTGCTACCCATCTCGGCAGGGCTTGAGGAGTCCTCAGAGCACCCTGGTTCTGGAGAATCAAACTGACTGCCAGATTGCCTTTATACAGCTTTTGCTTAACACACACATGCGCCAGCAGGCACACACACACACACACTCCACACATATAAATGCCTGTGTTTCTTTTATCTGCCAGTGTTTTGCTTCAAAAGTTCATTGCCCTTTCAACATAAATTCCTATAATTATTTCTCAAGTTAAAACCTCATCTTGCCAAAGATGTGCACTGCTGTTAGAGAAACTTTTCTGAAACCAAGAAGTGTCATGCCATTCTGTTTACAAATGTTTAGTTGCCTCACATCACCTTCAGAAAAAAAGTCCTAAAAATAAGAGCTATCCCAAAGCAAATTAATTATAGCCTGAGAGTGTAAGTTCTCAGGGCTAGGAATGAGGGCAGGGACATACCTCATTCACCATTATTATCCCCAGCATGGAAAGCAGTACTTGGCACAGAGTAGGTACTCCAAAATTATTTGTTGAATTCAATTAATGAGTAATAGATGCCTCGTAAGTCAGTTTTTTTTTAATGAATTTGATCTGGTGATAGCTTACTAGTGATAAGATTACAGAATCTCTCCTTGTCTGAAAACAACCAACCTTCATAATCAACAACCAAAAATCTGCGGTATAGGTAGTTTTAACATACTGTGTCATCGAACATGAGAGACTCCTAACTCTGGGAAACGAACAAGGGGTAGTGGAAAGGGAGGTGGGCAGGGGGTTGGGGTGACTGGGTGACGGGCACTGAGGGAGGCACTTGACGGGATGAGCACTGGGTGATATGCTATATGTTGGCAAATTGAATGCCAATAAAAAAAAAAAACACTGTGTCATTATGTTCAAATAAGGGATAATGGCATGATAAATGCAATCACATTGGGATTGATTACGAGAAGTCTAGAAAAGAAAGAGGATCCATCCTGTCTATACTTCTCATTCCACAAGGATTTATGATAATTTCCACATGAAACATAATAAGGTAGTATGTTTCAGATTTGGCTTGAAACTTTCTGACTACCATGTTACAAAGGGCAACTGAGAATATGACACTGTATGTTAACTGCACTAAAATTAAGATAATATAATAAAAAAGGGCAATTCAGTTATACAATTCCTATCAGATTGGAGAGGTGTAAATACTTCTCTTTTTTTTTAAGATTTTATTTATTTATTTGACAGAGCATAAACCAAGGGGAGAGGGAGAGGGAGAAGTAGACCCCTCGCTGAGTAGGGAGCCCAATGCAGGGCTCCATCCAGGAACCCTGAGATCATGACCTGAGCTGAAGGCAGACACTTAATGACTGGGCCACCCAAGTGCCCCAAGGCATAAATATTTCTTAGCATTGATTTCTAAGACAGACTTCCCAGTAGGGTTTTATGTAAGGGACTTTGAGTGATAGAGTGTATATTAGACTACATACCATTCCTACAGCAAATAATGATTTTTTTTTTAACAGCTCCTCATGAAATCCAGCTGATAATAAAACCAACTCAGTGATAGCAATTCTGTTCAGAGCAAAAATAATATGGTCCATCTATGTGGTCTTCTTTTGTTGATCTGGCTTAACTCCAAGGATAAACTTGGAGATCCTGGCCTTCAGATGGTCTTCCTTATATAAAGGGTCCTTCTTTCTGCTGGTCTTTTGACTGGTTCAGTAGGGCAGACATTTTGAGTTTAGGCTGTCAGGCTAATGCCAAAACTTCTATTTGCAGGGTGACTGGTTGAGGTAGGTTCATATGCCACAGACACCAAATGAGAGTTGATATGAATGACATCGTTTGGGGGGAAATTCAGGTGCCTGAATAGGCAGTTTCCTGAATAGGGAATTTAGGAGCACCTGCAGGCAAAGCCAGAAACATCTCTGTATCAAATTAGAAAGCATTGATCAGCTTTTTATTCCCTAACTTATTAACATTTAAATTTACTGGCTTTTTATTCCCTGACTTACTAAGATTTAAATTTACTATTGAGGGTAGGCTAAAGCATCCAGGCTTGTATGCTGCTGGTGGGAGTGTATATTGATACAAATGTTTTGGAAAGCAATTTGGCAATGTATTTCAAAATCTTTAAAGGCATTCATAGCATTTGACCTAGTAGTTCTACTTCTGGGAACTATCCCAAGGAAATTATCCTTTAAAAAACTTTTTTTTTCTAAGCCTCAGAAATTTTTAAGTATTATTCGTAATACTTTATTACTTCATTTATAATATCAAGAAATTTGAGCAATTTAAATGTCTCACAGAAGGAGAATAGATAAACAAATACATTCCACTTAAAGGAATATTATGACTCAAGTTAAAATATTTTGAGGAATATGTTGTAAGAAAATTTCTCAAAATGTTAGGTGAGAAAAGCAAACTACAATGAGTATAAACAATAGAAATTGAACTATATTTAAAAATATAGGGATGCCTGGGTGGGTGGCTCGGTGGTTGAGCGTCTGCCTTTGGCTCAGGGCGTGAGCCCCAGGCCCTGGGATCGAGTCCCACATCAGGTTCCCCTCAAGGACCTGCTTCTCCCTCTGCCTGTGTCTCTACCTCTCTCTCTCTGTGTCTCTCATGAATAAATAAATAAATCTTTTTAAAAAGTATATTTAGAAGAAAAGAATGGTGAGAAATGTACTTAAGGAATAGATGTTTTTGGCTATTAAAACTTTTAAGAAAAAAATAAAACTTTAAGAGAAGCAATAATAATTTTTAATTAGCACTTTCCAAAGGAAGACATATAGTAAGGAAGGGATAGTTATACACCCAGCTCCACTAATTGCAATATTCACCCCTCACAGCAACCAGATCCCTTCACTGAAGTCACACTTCCTAATAAGCACTGTGATTTCCACAGGAGAAAAAAAGTGCCCCAAGATGAGGATCTCTAAAATGCCAAGCACTAAATAAATAGATAAATAAATAAATAAATAAATAAATAAAATAAAATGCCAACCACTCAGTTATTACAAAGGCTGTGCTTCTATTGTAAGTGAATAAAATGACATGTTGGTTTATTAACTAGACTTCTCTGGATTTGATTAGTCTCGGTCAGTCTCCCAGGAGCCTGACTTTTGCTCATGAATGGGATAGAATTAGTTTTTTTGGACTTGGAAATCTGAGGTCCAGATCCTGGACTTCTTGATTCCCACCAAAATATATCAGCAACGCCGGAGTGCTGGTCAGCCCATTAGCAGTCTAGCCCATTGTTTCAATGGCAAAAGAAGAAAGCAGAAATAAAAGGGAAAATAATATTTTTATGTGATGAGTTAGTCTTTGAGTTAAAAAAAAAAAAACAAACTAGAAATCCTTTTTTCTTTCCTTAAGCAGCAATTGCTTAATACCTCACTTAGGAAAGCCTTTGATTATGCATCTTTAGTTTTTCTGGTAATGTGATCTATAGTATAAACTGGCTAAGTGTATTCACTTAATGTTTGGCTCACTAATTTAGCTTCTTTAGCAGTGTTACATATTATCACCAGGCTTTGTGCTTATTAATTCATATAACATTTTTATTTTTTTAAGATTTTATTTATTTATTTGACACAGAGCACAAGCAGGGGTGCAGCAGAGAGAGAGGGAGAAGCAGGTTACCAACTCTACAGGGAGCCCGATGCGGGGCTTGATCCCAAAACCCCGAGATCATGACCTGAGCCAAAGGCAGAGGCTTAACTGCCTGAGCCACCCAGGCACCCTATTTTTTTTTTTTTTATAAAAGCTTTACTCACATATAATTCACATAAACAATTCACCCATTTAGAGTATATAATTCAGTATTCAGAGTTGTGCAGCCATCATCACAATCCATTTTAGAACATTTTCATCACCCCATAAAGAAACCTAATACCCATTAGCAGTCATTCCCACTTCCCTCCTCTTCTTCTAGCCCCAGGTAACCACTAATCTACTTTCTGTCTCTATAGTTTGTCTATTCTGGACTTTTCATATAAACTGAATCATGTAACATGTGATCTTTTGTCACTGGCTTCTTCAATCTCCATGTTTTCAAAGTTCATGAATATTATAGTATGTATCAGTACTTCATTTCTTTTTATTACTCATTACTTTTTACTTTTATTTACTTTTATTTCTAATGTTCCATTGTGTAGGTACCACATTCTATTTATCCATTTGTCTGTTGGACATTTTGATTGTTTCCAGTTTGGGGCTAATATGAATGCCACTATGAACTTTCACTACAAGTGTTTGTGTGGGCATATGTTTTTATTTTTCTTGGGTACATATATACCTAGGAGTAGAATTGCTGGATCATATGGTAATTCCATATTTAACATTTTGAGGTGCTCTCAGACAGTAGCTACACCATTTTATAATCCTAACAGCAATGTATGAGAGCTCCAATATCACCACATCCTTGCCAGCACTTGCTGTCTGTAATAATGTATCTGATGATGGGGCATCAGGGTAGCTCAGTCAGTTGAGTGTCTGCCTTAGGCTCAGGTCATGATCCCAGGGCCCTGGGTGGGATCAAGTCCCACATCAGGCTCCCTGCTCAGCAGAGAGTCTGCCTCTCGCTCTCTCTCTCTCTGCCCCGTGCCCCTGCTTATGCTCTCACTCTCAAGTAAATAAGTAAAATCTTTAAAAAATAATAATGCGGGATCCCTGGGTGACGCAGCAGTTTGGCACCTGCCTTTGGCCCAGGGCGCGATCCTGGAGACCCGGGATCGAATCCCACGTCGGGCTCCCGGTGCATGGAGCCTGCTTCTCCCTCTGCCTATGTCTCTGCCTCTCTCTCTCTCTCTCTCTGTGAGTATCATAAATAAACAAATAATTTAAAAATGCATCTAATGATTATAGTCATCTCAGTGAAGCATATCTCTATATGATTTTAATTTGCATTTCTCTGTTGACTAATAATTTGAGCATCTTTACATGTCTTTATTATCCATTTGTATATCTTCTTTGGAGAAATGTCTATTAAGATTCTTTGCCCATTTTTTAATTGGGTTGTCTTTTATTATTGAGTTGTAAGAATTCTTTATTTTAGGGGCACCTGAGTGGCTCAGTTGGTTAAGTATCCAACTCTTGATTTCAGCTCAGGTCATGATCTCAGGATTGTGAGATCAAGGCCTGTGTCAGGCTCCAAGCTGGTCATAGAGCCTACTTAAGATTCTCTCCCTCTGTCCCTCTCCAAAAAAAATTTTTTTTAATTCTTTTTTTTGGATAGAAGTCCTTTATTACATACAGTTCATGGATATTTTCTCCTATTCATATGTTGCCTTTTCACGTTTTTGATGGTATCCTTCAAAGCATGTGAGTTTAATTTTGATGAAGTCAAATTTATTTTTTTTCTTGTGCTTTTAGTGTCATAGCTAATAAACCGTTGTCTAATCCAAGATCACAATATTCACATTTATGTTTTTTTCTAAGAGTATTATAGTCTTAACTCTTACATTTGGGTTTTTATCCATTTTTCTTTAATTTTCTTGTATATGATATAAGGAAGTGTTCTTTTTTTTTTTAAGAGTTTATTTTTTCATGAGCGACAGAGAGAGAAGCAGAGATATAGGCAGAGGGAGAAGCAGGCTCCACACAGGGAGCACAATGTGGGACTCGATCCCAGGACCCTGGGATCATGACCTGAGTCTAAGGCAGATGCTCAACCCCTGAGCCACCCAGGCACCCCATAAGGAAGTGTTCTAACTCCATTATTTTGTATGCGGCTGTCCTGTTGTCCCAGCACCATTTGTTGAAAAGACACTTTTTCATTTAATTGTCTTGGCATCCTTGTTGAAAATCAAGTAACTATAAGTGTGAGGATTTATTTCTAGACTCTCAGCTCTGTTCCATTGAGCTACATGTCCATATATTTATTCTTTCATTTGTTCTACAAAGATTTATTGAACATCTTGACATGTCCGTGTTACTTGCTTTTGGGAACTAAACCATCTCTCTTCAAAGCCCAAATCTTCAAGAAACACATTC
Source organism: Canis lupus dingo (assembly GCF_003254725.2). Classification (NCBI taxonomy): domain Eukaryota; kingdom Metazoa; phylum Chordata; class Mammalia; order Carnivora; family Canidae; genus Canis; species Canis lupus. The sequence goes on along the minus strand of NC_064275.1, from coordinate 26,763,425 downwards.
TAACAGGATCTCACATCCCTTTTTCTTAATGAGATAGGAAGTGATTTCCTTTTGTAGGCACACCCATAGAGACAATTTTATCTCTGATTTATACACAGTCTTTTGACAAGTTGTCTGTTTCATACATGTTCAGAAGTCTGAATGTGTTTTAAAAGGCTTGGAAGAATGAAAATTGGTCTGGGATAGTTCAGTGGCTGTATTGAAGATGAGGTTAGTTTTAAAGTGGAAGGATGATCTGCAGCCCTGGTGAGGGTTCCTGGCAGGTGTGGAATGGCCCACTTGCAACCTGAAACATCCAGGATGTTGGTAAGCGTAGTTGCTGCTAGCATTAAGGTGAGAGAGAAACCCAGAGAGGTAGGGGTGGAGGAGCTGCTGGACTGTATACCCATAATTCTTCCAGATTCTACTTTGGGAGCAGTTCCTTGCCAGTACAAAGTTATAAGGAGAAACTGAGGCTTACAGATAATGGCTTATTGCTGAGTTTCAGGTGACCTAAAGGAGACAAGAGTCTTTTGTAATGGTGATGGCTAGTCTCTACATAAGGATTGTGATTGTGCGAATTGAAGGGATAAGCCAAAGAAATTTAAACTTAGCAGAACTTAATGATTATCTAAAATAAAGATGATTGCAGTGTTACAATTTCAGGAAATTGGGAGGATAACTGTACCAATGCTTACTGTAATAAACAAGGCGAGAATGGTTTATAAAACTAGTAAACTTTAATATTCAAGTGAATTAGGAAAGGTAATTTAACCATTAGGTAATACATCAATATACAATATAGATAGGACATAAGAAATGCATAAGAAATTTGCTAGATACAAATACAGTTGATTTCCCTACAATGGGTGCCTGTTCCTTTTTGAAACCCAATTGTAAAATGACCTGTCAGTGTCTTAATTTTAGAGGTTAAGCAATGATTTTGTTTTCTCTATACGATAAATGTAAAATGTATTGCACTTGGCCAGTGACTTTGAAAGGCTTAAGAAGGGTACTGAGATTCCATGGTGTGCTGTTGCCATTAACAATGTTATAGTTTTGGGAAAAAAAGCAATATTAGTGTTTTGGAGGAAAAAAGGTTTTAATATTGACTGTATTAAAAAACAGTTTATGTAAGTTTCAGTTGCTCAAGATAGTTTTATAGCTAAACATTAAAATTGAATGTTTCAGAAAATTATTACGTGTTGAAACTTGGTACAATATACATTTATTTACCCATCCTAAAATTTCTTTCAGGAATTGTTCCATCTTCTGTTGTCCTGACTTCTTTCCAGGTGATGTCAAGAGTTTTTCTGATATGGGCAGTAACACATAGCGTCAAAGAGGTAAGTGTTTTTACATAAAGTAAAGTAATATCAGCAGCGCTAGTCAACTTTTCTATCTTACGTGTGTGTTATGGCTAAAGATGGAACTCTAGGTCACATCAGTATAGTCCAAACAAAATGCAAAGTCACTGAAGGAATTGGGTTACTATTGGGAAACATACTCCAAATATGCAGTGTTATTAAAGAGAAGACTGGTTAAATGATAAAGTCCTGTCATCCTAGTTCCTATAGAGATTTGGGCAATGTGGACGTGGTTCTGCAACTCAGTTATATTTTGGGGGTATCTTGTTTGTATCCAGCATACTAAACTGGACATCTGCATCCATATATAATGGGACTACTGGGGGAGTTGGGGATATTAATTCAGTCCAGGGCAGTCCTCTTTGTAGGACCAGGAGAAACAAACTTGTTTCCACCCTGCCCATGAAGATGAATGGAATTCCCAAATGTGCTGAGTCTAGTGGCTCTGGAAGGGGAGTGCTCTTCAGGGGACCTGGGGTGATAGGCCCAGGGATGCTGGGAGAAAGCCAGCATTACCATCAGTATGAATCCACAAATAAGCTTTCATTTTCTAGTATGGGAGAAGGGGATTATTTTCCTGTGTGTATTTTGCTTTTTATAAGTCATTTATTTCTTGTTAATGTCACCTTGAAGCAGAATACCTGTAGCCCCCAGGAGGATCATTTTTCAATTTTTCAGTCCCAATCACCAGCAGTATTGGAATTTTGGGGCTCGTGAAATGTGCTTATCCATTAGCAGCATTCTTTCTGGTGTATTCATTGTATTCTATTCTTCCAAAACCCCTGTCAAAACATTTTGTTTTTCGGGATTTATTTTGACAGTTTCATTTGTGTTTCAGCTGATGAGGTGCTTTTTTTTTTTTTTAGCTTTTTATTGGCATATGATATACATACAGAAAAAATGCACATGGCTAATGAGTTTTTAGCCAAAGCTGTTTAAGCTAAGTTATTATTTTTGTTACATCCATACGAAATTTGCTGATCCAAAGGCTTTTTTAAAAGCTCTCTCATTTCTCGAAGATGTTTAAGCTTTATGTACAAGAAAAATGTAAAAATAATCACATACTTTTTAAAATTTTTATTTTAATTCCAGTATAGTTAACATACAGTGTTTTATTAGTTTCAAGTGTACACTATAATGATTCGACAATTCTGCACATTACTCACTGCTCATCATGCATGATAAGTGTATTCTTCATCCTCTTCACCTCTTAATCCTCTTTACTCATCCCCTCTCTGATATAACCATCTATTTGTTCTCTATAGTTAAGAGTCTATTTTTTGATTTGTCCCTTTCTCTCATTGTTTGCTTAATCACATACTTTTTAAAAAGTGATCTCTCTTTTTTTCTTTAAAAAAAGGGGGGGGGTTTAAAAAACCAGGCACATAAATCCTTTTTTAAAAATTTTTTAATTTAAATTCAATTTAGTTAACATATAGTGTATTATTAGTTTCAGGGGTAGAATTTAGTGACTCATCAGTTGCATATAACATCCAGTGTTCATTACATCATTACTTACAATTCCATATAACCTCTTCATTTCAAAGTTCTTTCTACAGATCGTTTTTAACCAGTATTTCTTTCTCCCTTAAGTATTTACACGGTTTCTTTTTTGTTTTAACCAACAACGTATAAACTTCCTGATAGTCTCAAGTGACCTAAAGTTTCTTTCTGATAGGAACTCATCTATATTCTTAAATAGGTAATTATGTACTTTCAGTAACTTAATATGAGGCACATGAAGACAGGGTCTTGTCAACTATGAGCATGTGGTTGTTTTGCCTAAACAATCAGATATTAATTGTCCAGGTGCTGATGCTCCAGCTGATAGATTACTTATGGCCTTTGCTTTTTCCTCCTCTCTTCTGCCTCTGTGATCACTCTTCTCCTTTTCTCCTTATTAGCCTCTGGCAAAGGGAGTAACAGGTAAATCTTAAATGCTTATGATTCAGGTCAAGCGATTCTGTTCACCATATTACTAGCAACATTTGCCAGGATTTCCTAGGCAACCAGTAAGACTGCTTGGTTTAGAAGCTGTTAACTGTCTGTGTGGATTACAGGTACATGGACCTGGCTATTGTCCTCAGTAACCATACTGCCTGACAGATGCATGGATTTGACCATTTCATATGGTTCACATATAGTGTCATATTTGAGCTTTGCAGTAAGTTGTATACTTGTTACATTTACATTTTCAAAATTCTTTCTCTGTAGCCACTTACCCAGTTTCCACTATAATTGACATATCATTTTCTTAAGAACGTGGTACAGTTAGTTTTGTTGTCTTTCTGCCACCTCTTGGGGCCTCTTCTTTTCACATACACCCTATTAATTTGTTGACTTACTCCTTTCTCACATAGTTAGGATTCAGTGTTTCTGCTGTTCAGGGATCATAGCTCTTTTCTCCTTGTTCACCTTTTTTTTTTAAACAAAACTCTCAGTATTTTGTTTAGATAGTTGACCCCCCTCTTGCCATGTCATCAATAAGCCTGTTGCTGTGGCATTTCAGAAGCTAGTCTGCTGTCTGTCACCTGTTCCTCAGCCCCTGCTCTTGCCCAAATGCTATTTTTCCTGCCTTAGAGTCTCATATTAGCTATAATTCACTATGTTCTGTATAACATTACTTATGGCTTCCCTGCTAAACTTCCATTCTTCTGTTTTCTGAAACATCATTAAAATATCCTGATTTCTCTTATATTCAACTCTATTTACTTTAATGGTGACAACCATGTAACTAACACATAAGGAAATTGATGTCAGAAAGAACTGCTTAATAAAATATATCTCACTTTCTCATAGTAATGTTCAAATTCTTTTCATACTACTCTACTTTCATTCTCAGTTTCTTTTTATATCCTATTCCCCTCTAGAGTGGACAAGAATTCTTCACCTTCATTGAATTACATTTGGATTTATACTCTTGCTGCCCCCTCCTCTCTGGCCTTCACATGTTTTCCATGCTCATTTCCTTTGTTTTTCTGTAATTGTATATGGTGTGCTAGGGTATGGCTAATATACCTTTTAAGACTAGATGTTACTTTTTTTTATATATGAGGTATATTTCCTTTTAAGAGGTCTTATGGGACATGCATCTCACTTGTCATTTTAATTCTCTACCCATGGAGTGCTGGTCACATAAATGGTGTCATGTACATCGTAGAACCAGAAGGTGACCAGATGGTTTTCTATTGTGGTATAAAAGGACCCACCCATTAGTTAGTGTGACATCTTGAGTGTCAGGATATCAAAGAAATAATTGTGGTCTCTATTGAAAAACTTTTTCATATCTAAGCATAGCAAATAGCCTACCCACTTTTTTCCTTTTAAAGAGAGCACCTATATGAGCATAGTAAAGCTTCTGAAAAATGACAAGCTCAGGGTGGAAGGTAGGTTGTAGGAATCAGCAATTCTAGATGACCTCTTTCCTTTAGAATTTTCCCACCTGTGTCCCAGGCTTGAACTGGCTCCTTCCCCATCCTCTACCCAGGCTCACCGCTGCTGCTGCCGCTGCCACATCAGACCACCATGGATGGGCTTTTTCTCCTCACACTCTGAGTCTGTCCTTTGTCTCCTCATTGAGCTGAAACAAGACTGCCATTTTTCAAAGTGAACTGCAGTGAAAAAATGGCACCCTCTATCCCTCACTATAACCCCCTTCAAAAACAGACAAGTTCATAGGGCATATATTCTTCTTTTGTCCGAAGTAGCTAAGCTGAGCCCCAGATTCCATGATACACAAATGAGCCACTGTGCCTTTTCCTGGCCCAACTCTCTTTGAAGAAGCCACCCAAATCCTCATTGGAGTTCTCAGCAGAAGATCACTGTGTTCTGGAGCAGAAGTCCCTCATCCCCAACGTGGGCAGTAGTTGAGAAGGAAGTTGCTGGACTCTCACTGTGACTTTACCCAAGTGCAGTGAATACCCTTTACAGTCCTACTAGTGATAGCTTGCATAAAATAAAGCTATACCCTTCTCTCCTTTCTTCCTCACCCTCTGCCACCAATGAAAAAAGGAGTGTTTTCCTGCATTCTTCCAGAATGTTCTGTGAGTTCTCCTGATTTTACTAGTCAGCTGTTTCCCACCTCCCTTGGTATGCTACTGGGCCTTGTACCAATCTGCCATTCTTGCCAACTTCTCACAAAAAGCTTGCAATTAGTGTTTAAGAAAGTAACCTCCAGTTTTATCATTTTATTGATTTTTATTGGATATGTTATAGCTTATAGAAGGCTTTATTAAGGTATATTGTGCTCATTCACTCTTGATAGCCACTCTTGTAGCCTCCAATTAGAGGTCAGAAGCTAAAGAAGCAAAGTGACTTCACAAATCCACCGTATGAGAGAGCTGGAAATGGACTTCTGATTCCAAAGTCTTCCCACTGTATCAGAGTTTCCTTCTCACCATTTAAATTGTGGTGTAAACACAACTTCATTTTTGTGTGCTGACCATGCTTTGTCTATCCCGTATGGAGTGGAAAACCCCCATCTCGGACCCAGGAACTCACGCCTCTAAAGCAGTTCCATCATGCCACGTGCATGCTGAGGTGGCCTTCTCAGTCAGGTCAATCACCTGTCTGTGTGTGAAATGCGCACATGAGCTCTGGGCGCTCGTCTGCAGCCCTTTCCCCACTTGCTCCTCGGTTGTTTAGTGCTCCAGTGGCTCTGTGATGAATCCCTCCAGTTAACTAAGCTTTCTCCTTGAAAGTTCCAAGACTGTTTTTCTATTGGGGTTTATGGACTATTTGGAACAGAAATACCCAGAAAACTTAGGAAAAAATGCACGTTCCAAGTCCCACCACACACTTGATATAGAATCTCTGGGAATAGAGCCAGAGAATATCATTGTTATTAAGTTCCTGAGGTAATTCTATGAATTCTAAGGTTGGACAGATACCCTAAGATACCATATGTTGTGCTGTAATTTTAATTGACCTTCTCTTTTCACTTCATATTTCTACCTCAGTTACTTGAAGCCTAACCAGTTCTCAGCATTCTTTTCAAGTCCAAGAGCCATGGTTTCAGTCTTGAAGAAGGAAAGCCCTAGGGCTCCCTTATACTGCTAAGTAAAGGCACTGTGGAGTTTCTGGACCTTTTTCCAAAATACAGTCTGCTGAGCTGAGACTCACGTGCGTGTCAGAGAAAGCCTGAGAGGCCCACCTTGAAGGCAGTAGAAGATGGGAAGGCAGAGCATTAAAGAAGCAAAACTGTCTTTCATTTGTTCTTAAAAGAGAGAATATGGTATCCTGCTGCTTCACTTTGGAGTGGGTTCTGGGATGGGCTTGATCCTGGCCATGCGCTTCATGTTGCTTGGCCTCAGCCAGCAGGCAGATTGTTGAGGAGGCCATTCCCACCTGAGGAAATATCACGCAGACACTTCGCCTCCTGGGATTGATCAAGAAATGTCGCCTTCCTTGGACAGTTTTATTATTCTCTACATAATTAGAACTCAGAATAATAGAACTTGGAGGCTTAGTGTGTGTGAGGAGTTGATGAGTCTTGATTTTGACACTTATCCTGCAGCTGCAGACAAAAGGCTTCACCATTCTGGGCCTTGTTTTTCTCCTTGTAATGTGAGTATCTGTCCTGCTGATGTCATGGAGTTTTTGTGAAAGTGAAATGAGACGGGTTTGTGGAAACAGGACAGCGGTATTCAGAAACCAAGTCCTCTAGCCTGCAGCTCTTGCTGAGCAACTTCTGAAAGCCTTTGTAAAGTGGTTTCACCACAGAAGGAATGCTCCTTCGTTCATAGATGAACAGTTTTCTTTTTCTTCCTCTTCTCCTCTTCTTTTTCACTCTTACAGAAACTAAAATACGAAGTAAAGTGACACCCTAACTCCCACACTCCTCATCCTATTTTGGTCACATTACAGGTTTTTCTTCTCTGCTGGGTTCATAGCGTGCGCGTGCTCTTTGTTACCTCTCGAGGCTGCTGCTTCCGTTAGTGTGTCCTATAGCGGCACATGCTTGTTGTCGTCCCTAATGGCTATCTGTGAGCATGGTGTTTCCATGAGGCAGGAAGGGCGCCTTCTTAACCTCATGAATCAGATGAGGAGCTCAGTGCTGTGTCTGGGGCAGTGTCCCTCCTCAGGCTCTCTACTTGGACCAGAAGCCATGCCGCTCTGTCTTCCAGCACGGCACCCTTACCAGAGTGACATTTCATCTTAGCAAGGACCATTGGGATGTGTTTAGTATCTTGTACCCCCTTGAATGCTGAATGTCTCAGAGTCCCCATCCAATTCCATCTATTCCCTTACTTTCTATTTTAAATATTTCTGTAGGTGGATTTGCATCACCTTCACTTTTAAAATTAGCACCTCTCCTCAAGGTAGAAAGCCTCATTACTTGATTGTTAATCAGACACTGTGAAACTTGAGACAGGTCCTAGACAGAGACAGCCATCCTGTGTGGCCACTTCCACAGCTGTCAGTAACGGGCATTCGAAGACGGTGGTACTTCCTCCTGGCTAGGTGGTTCATTCTGCTGCTGCCTATATTTAGCACAGATGATTTTGGCAAAATCAGACTGCCAGTTTTTCTCTCAGTGTTTTTCTGTCTGTCTCTTTCCAACATTTTCTTGAGCTATGTATAAAGATTTTTATTTCAAGATACTGGAAAATATTTAGATTTTGTAAGTTCAGTTCTGCCGTCCATGTTGCTTCTTTCTCCCGTTGTCGTAGTGCTGTTGTAACCCTTGCAAAATTCCACTGGAACTCATTTGTTCAGAACATACTATACTCTGACGGTACCATCCTTTGATAGTTAAGTCAGTTGTGTTAAGACAAGAAACAGTCAAACCTCTTAAATCAGCCAAGCCAGTGTTACCAACACTTCCTGCGGAACACAGCCCCCTTTGTCAGCTTATCATTGAATAGGTTCCAAGTGCAACAAAATCAGGAAATTGGTTTCATTTGTCTTTCATGTTAATCTTTTTCTCCTCCAGGCTCTCTTCCCCGTGGTGACCCTGCCCCACAGACACCCCTACACTTGAAGCTTCTCAGGACCTTTTCTTCTGCTCTCTCACCCCAAGGGCTAACACTGACATCCACCATTCCTAGTTGTCACTTCTGGCATGAGAGGGAACAGTTACATTAGGCAAATGCCCCAGAAGGCTGCATGGTTATTTTCATTTGAGGGGAGGATCTCACTCAGGGGAGGAGGAGCAGCGGCCAGACCTGCCCTAGCCTACCTCGTTGCAGACCATCCTGGAGGCGCCCAGTCCTTTCAGACTTGAGCACTGGTGACTTCCTTTTCCTCTGCCCCAGAGCTTCCAGATCTTAGGTTTTCTAGTGCATTGTATAGTTCAGTTAGTCTTTTTATATATTATGCTAAAGTCCCCTTTCCCCTTAAAATTGGTGTTCTGGATGCATCAGTGTGGTGGCCTACATTTGCTCCTATTTTTGGTAATGAAATTTCTGACAAATTTATTGTTGGAATGCATCATCTTCAAGCATTAGACAGTTCTGTACTATTGGGTAGTATCTTAATCTATGTATTGCTGCTGCTTGCAAATAGTAGGAAGCCTGGTTAGAGCCAAATCTGGTTCCTTGCAGTCCTGAGATTAACAAAGATGCTTGACTCCTGACATTAGAAAACCGTCATGGAGAAGGAATGAGAATGAAGGAAGGAAAAAATGGATACCTTGGTTGTGAAATAATTTCCCAAATAAGACCACGAGATTTATTTATGGGCTGGAGCTTACATGGTTTCAGCTTTGTTACATGGCATCAGTTTGAATTAAAGAAGCACATGGGGAAGCAAAACTACGTCACAGAACTGTGCTGCTGAGCTGTATTGTCAGTGGACAGTTACCAGGAAGTAAATTCTGGCATTCAAAACAGTTCTTATCCATGGTTTGAAAATGAAATGCAGTAAGGTGCTTATGTAGATTTTTTATTCCAAGCCTAAAAGGGGAACTTTTTTGGTTACCAAAATTTGTCTTTTAGGTATTTTCTCTTCCCCAGCACTGTTTGGTAGAACTATCTGCAGTGGTAGAAATGTTGTTGAATACCACCTGTGTTGTTGAATACCATAGCTACTAGCTATATGTAAACACACTGAACCCTTGAAATAGGTTAGTGTGACTGAGAAACTGAATTTTAATTTAATGTAATGTAATTTACAATAGCTACATGTGATGGGAGGTTGCCACATTGGTGCAGCTGAGAATTTTGCCATTCTCTTGATTTCAATCAATTGGATTTTCATATACTTGATCTCGTATGTACATGACTGTGTGTGTATGTTTTTTTTTAATTTTAATTTAATTTTATATGTGGGGCTTAAACTCATGATCCTGAAATCAAGAGTCTCCTGCTCTACTGACCAAGCCAGCCAGGCACCCCTGACTGTGTGATTTTTTAAAAAACAAATAGTGGAAAGAAGTTTATATGGTATACTTGGTATGCTGTGTTCTTTAGATCAAGGGTTTTTTGGGTTGTTGTTTTTTAACACTTGAGATTAAATTGTTATAAAAATCCTACCTGCAGATTGAGGAAACAGTGTGGATGATATTCTCTGTTGCAGAGAGAGCAGGTGATTAGCTGGTGAGTCAGAAGGCCATGCGGGCCCCACCTTTCAGAGCCTGCAACTTAGCCTCTGCAGTGGACTCACCATGATAGCATGTCCCAGGTTTGCCCTTTTTGAAAACCATTTCATAACCCTTTTCTATCCTATTTGAGGTAAAAGGTGTCATAGAAGTACAGTCAACATTATTATCCCAGTGAGCTCAAAGATTCTCATTTCACACTATAAAAGTGAGATGATTGACATGCATCGTGAGCATTGCTAAAATATGTCAGCAAAGTCAAGGAAAGTTAAAAATTATTACCTATAAATTGCTTTTAAAAAGGTGTGTTCCACAGTACAATGAGTGGCATTTCTAAAGCATTGATTAATATTCATTTGAAAACTTTTAATACGTGGGAGGAGGAACTATATCTTAAATTACCTTCTCCTTTGCCAAATCAGCCTTTTATATACTGTAGCTTTTCCAGCATAACTTTATTTTTAAGCATGAATATGGAGTATGAGATAATTTAATTAAAGATATATTTATTGACAAGAATACCAGGACATTCAGCCTTCTGACAACTGGCCTGCACAGTGAATGCAGCAGATAACTGGTCTCATTGGGAGTCCAACAATGACGGGCAACTCCCTGCTCCTATGAAATATATACACAATGCATTTTAGTTTCTTCAGGGAAGAGGGTTCAATAATGTTTCACACTTAGTCCTATCAAGAAGTCAGGCACCTCTCATTACAAGCTGTGATGCATCACAACTAAGATCAAGCATATTACTAAGTCGTCTGCATTTTCCAGAAAGAGGACCCTTTTCAAGTCTGAAGTGAAATCCTGGTGCACTTCGGGAATTTGTAAGATGTGACTTGATGTACATGTGCAGATACGTGTGGGTGCATGCTGAGAGTATGCTTTGCATTTTAGAAGTGGGGTGGGGGAGAACTAATTATCAGGCTTGATGCATTACAGACTTACCTTTTGTTTTCTTCAGATTGCCACCATAAACATTTGTTTTTAACAAGAGGAGACTTGGCATCTTCTCCCCTTTTCCTTATTTTGTTCTGTCGAAAAATGACCAGAATAACCAAAAACTTGAAAATTGTACGTCTCGTTTGCGTTCTGCATTTGGTGCTGGACTGTTAGATCAGGTTTAAAGAATCTTTTATTGAGGTCATTGCCTAAAAGAAAATTATGTTGTAAAAGCTAATCAAGCTAACCAGTTTTTTAAGTAATATTGTATAGTTTTTAAAACTTCAAGCCTTTCAAAATGTTACATTTGTGTAGCACTTTAGGACCTGTGCAGAAGCTGTGAGCTGGTAGCAGATGTCTATCCCACAGGTGGGTTTGAAGGGAAAGTCCAGGAAAAACCCAGCAGCTGGAGGATGTACCTCTCACAAGAGCAGAAGTGCTCATCTCAGCTAGTGATTGCCAAGTGTTATGCAGTACGAATTTTTTCAAAGAAAAGGTAGAAATCTAGATTTTTTTTTTATGTGTAATCTCCCAGCTATAAAAATTGGCTCAAATATCTTTAAAGCACCATACAAGCCCAAACAGAACATCTGTGGTCCAGGACTGTGGACCACCACTGCAATATTTCTACTCCAGGAGATGGTATTTATAGCCTTTATTTTTATTTTCTGTCTTATTAAAGATTTTGCCATTATTAAACTGTTATAGAACCAAAAGAACTATGCCATTTCACGATACGTATGGCCAATTTTGTGTTCGTTTGACATTTAGGTTTCTGACAATAATCAGTCCTCTTCCCTCTGAAGTGTTGAGTAGGCACACTGCATTTGAAGGTTTGGGGGCAGACAGTGAGGGGCAAGTATGCTCCAGGTCTCCCTGTGGGATTGCAGTAAGTAACCTACTGCTGTGGTTCTAGACTAGATTAGACCTATAGAATCCAGGTTGGGACTGCCTGTGATCCCATTTCTGATGAGACCTCCACGCTTGGGTTGGGATGAAGAAAATAGTTGCATGAAATGATAGGCTCTTTGGAGGTGAAAGAATCAAACAACTCTGGAAGAATCCTGGAAAACCTTAGCAGCAGGAGGTCCATAGACATCCCAGAGTTGGTAGAGGCATTTGAACCTTCAAGTTGAGGGAGGGGTGGCATCTCTTTAGCAACACTGGAGCAAACAACGGAATGCAAAACAACATCAAAACATTGTCTTGGTAATTAAGCCACAGAGGTGGCCATCACTGAGTCACAGCATAGCTAGCAAAGGTAGTAGGAACTTAATAATTATTTGTTGAATTGAATTTTTCTTTTCATGGAATAATAACAACTGTTATTTATTAAATTGCTAGCACTTTACTAAGTACCTGTATGTTTTTCTGATCCTACAACAACCTTGCAAAGGCATATATTCTCCTTTTCCTTATGAGGGAACAGAGGCTCAGTGAAGGTAAGTAAGTTGTCTCAGGACGTGCAGCCCAGAAGTCTGAAGGTCCCTGATTCTAGCTAGAGCGGTACTGATTAGAGAAGAGGCTGGTTAAGGAAGTTACCACCATCCTGTCATGTTTTCTAGGAAATAGGCTGACTACATGGCAGCATTAAAGTTGGGCTAATTGGGGACATTTTAGCATTCGAATCTGCATGTCTGACTTTGTCATGAGTACAGCATTGATTGAGTGTTGCTTCGTGTTGACTGCATGTTTATACATTTTTTTCGTTGCATGTTCAGAAAAGTTGATTTCATAACCAAGAGTTGTTTTAGTAGGCCCAAAAACATTTGACTAGGCCATCATCTACATCAAAAAATAGTCCTAATAGTCCTTAGTTATTGTGTTGTCATGGAAAGAATTTTTTTAACCAGTTTCCTTTGTCATTTTAGGTTGAAAAAAATCTATGTGGATGCACATTTTTCTCTCCTTTAAATGAGAAAAAATATTAATATTTCTTTATAATGTAACACATTTTCCCTGGAAAAGGGTATAGTATTTTCTGGTTTATTTACTATATATATACCCTATCAAGGATTTTTAATAAATGCTTAATCATAAAGGACACTTTACACATGAATTGTCATTTGAATAAGACTAATACTGATTCAAACTTTTTTTAAAATCACCACATGTCAATATTTATTACATTTTAGTTCTTTTGTTATCAAGGATGAAATTCCCTTTTAAGTAGATAACTAAATGAGTTATATTTTTGTTTAAAAACTTTACTAAAGTTATGGAAAGGACCAGGATTGTCGTCACAATTGTCCTATTCTCCAGCCCAAGCCCTCAGCTGACGTCACCAAGCAGGCACCAGCCCTGACCCCCGGCCTCATTCTCACTGGGGAGCTGCCCTCCTCACCCAAGGCTGTTCCAACCAAGTCAGAGAATATGCGGGCTTGGACTGCAGACGGGTCACCATTTGTTCATTCTCATTCACTCAACAAATATTTATTCAGTACCTTCTACGCTCCAGCCATTGCACGAAGCACTAGGATACATGAGAGAAGGAAACCTATAGGTGCCGTCCTCACAGTGCTTCCCCCATAGCCCAGGAGCAGAACTGAGCAGACAGCAGTGCCATAGGGTAGGATAACGGCTAAGGCAGAGGAAGGACAGGGCGCTCCCGGCACCTGTGGTCACTTGTTCCAGTCTTCCCCGCCGGGTTGTGTCTGTTCACGGAATAGTCTTGGGGACCCAGGGAATACATACATAGTGCTTAGAATGGGGTGTGGTATTTAGGAAATATACAATAACTGTTAGCTGTGTATTCTCTATGATGTCATCTAATCATGTCACAAAATTTTAGTGACAAAGTTCTATGCAGCTGTTTTGAATTCTTTTCTGTGTCCTCAGGTCCAAAACAGATATAATTGACTTTTCACATAGAAATGAATGTTTTTTTATACTTATTAAAATAGTCTCACAGTTAGCTGGCGAAAATTTATACATAATTACTTTGATCATACTTAAGGAATAATTAGCCCTGCAAATGGGAGTTATCATTATCTTAATCATTATTATTATCCTAATCTAAAGCATTTATTAAAAATTAGATTTTGGGGACGCCTGGATGGCTCAGCGATTGAGCGCCTGTCTTTGGCCCAGGGCATGATCCTGGGGTCCCAGGATCAAATCCCACGTCGGGCTCCCTGCATGGAGCCTGCTTCTCCCTCTGCCTGTGTCTCTGCCTCTCTCTGTGTGTCTCTCGTGAATAAATAAATAAAATCTTTAAATAAAAAAAAATTAGATTTTGGCAGCTCTTGGGTGACTCTATCGGGTAAACGTCCAACTCTTAATTTCAGCTCAGGTCATGATCTCAGGGTTGTGAGATCCAGCTTCACATCGGGCTCTGTGCTCAGTGCAGGGTCTGCTTGAGAGTCTCTCTTGCCCTCACCCTCTGTCCCACCCCCATCCCACTCTCATGCTCTCTAGCTCTTTCTCAAATAAATCTTAAAAAAAAAATTTTTTTTTGCCTTTTAATTAAAGCTAACCCCTCCTCAAAGCAAGTTTCTAGACCTGCTTTCAAGGTATTTACCATCTAAGACAGTATAAATTGAGAAGCAGCATTAAATATATTATTCCTTCACAAGTTACCCTCTCTGTGCTCTTCTTTATATGTTTTTTTTTTTAAGATTTTATTTATTTATTTATTTATTTATGAGAGACAGAGAGAGGCAGAGACACAGGCAGAGGGAGAAGCAGGCTCCCTGCATGGAGCCTGACGTGGGACTAGATCCCAGGTCTCCAGGATCACTCCCTGGGCTGAAGGTGGTGCTAAACCACTGAGCCACCCGGGCTACCCCTTACTTATATGTTTTGTCATAAATCTTCTTATATCTTTTTGTGGTCATATAGCCTGCCTCTTCGAGCAGATTCAGAGGCTTCATATCAGAAACAATATATCTAGAAACTAAATGTTAGTTGTATTTGCTCCTGATTATGCCCCCAGAAAAGTACAAAAACTCAGATTCTCCACCTCTTGGCATTTTTACTGCATTTATTCCATTACCTTCTCTTCTGTATTTATATACCCATTCTCGTCCTTTTCTGCACCTTGAAAGCAGGCTGTTTGCTGTCTTGTCACCCCTAAAAACTTAAGTTCATGTTATAGACATTCTCCTCCATCACCTGCGGTGGAGGTGATGGCTTCTATTACCTTCCAAATACTGACACAACACTGCTGCCTCCTCTACAGGCCCCATTCAGATTTCACTAGCTGCCCACTTTTTTTTTTCCCCATTCTAGAATGGCAGACATTTACTAAGTATTTCTGTGCTCCAGTTATTGTGCTAATCACTAGAATACTCAGGGAAAGGAGAGACATGTTGCTATGGTATTCCTGCCACATACGTGTTACATTTAGTTGTCAGGTCTCTTAACACACATCAGCCTCAGAGGGCTTCTTAGTCTTGCTCTGTCTCTCATGTCCTTGACACTTTTTAAAGAGTACAGGCCTTAATTTCTATAGGGTGACCCCCAATCCACATCCATCCAGTGTTCCCCCATAACCAGTTCAAGTCATGTATTCTTGGCAAGAATACTACAGAAATGGTGCTGTGCTCTTCTTAGGGCATCACGTGAAGTGGCAGTGCCACAACTACCCATCGTATCCCAGTAATGTTGACCCAAATCACCTGCTCCTGTCGGTGTCTGCAAAATTTTCCCACCTTCCAAGTCACCACCTTCCCCTTTAAAAAAAGGGGGGGGGGTTATTTATTCATTTGAGACAGAGTACGTGCACATGAACAGGGGGAGAGGCAAGGGGAGAAGGAGAAGCAAACTCCCCCCTGAGCTGGGAGCCTGACACAGGGCTCAAACTGAGGACCAGAGCTCATGACCTGAGCCGAAGGCAGACGTTTAACCATCTGAGCCACCCAGGCGCCCTACCATCTTTTCCCTTTTTATTGATTAGTATTTTGTGGGAATGACTCCCACCTATGTCAGCCACCTCTGTTGTGGTTACCAGATGATGCTCTTCTATTTCTGTTTCCTCTTTTACATATATTAGGTGGCTTCCTGCTGTTAGGAATAACTTTCCTTTTCTCCCATTTATTTATTCATTTCTTTATTTCATTTATATCAGTTTGGACTCATGAGTTCCTATGCAATTCCATGGATTATAACCTGTTATTTACTTTGATGCTAAAATTATCTGTGATTTGGCCAGTGGGAACTCTTTCTTCTTGTCCTTTTGATATGTCTCCCTCATCCCTCATTCATTGAACATCCCTTTACTTTCTGACAAAAGAGATTTCCAGACATCTTGAACTTCCCCAGCCCCAGCCGTGGAATCAGCCTTTTTTGCCAGGGAGCTCTGGTTCCTTTCAGTGGGAGATGGTATTTAGGAACGAAGATCTGGGTAGCTGAGGTGCTTCATTTCATGCTACTGGGGTGTTACTGCTTCTAGGTCCTCTCAGTGGAGAAAGCTAGGAGATACACGTGCACGCGCGCACACACACGCACACACACACACACATGCATGTACTATGCATACATATATACTCATACACACATACATCTAAAAGTATTTATATAGCTCTGTGTGGGTGTGCATATGTATGTTTAATTATGAGTTCATACAGACTCCTCCAGTTATAATCCAACACCTTAGTGTTGTTTCTGGCATCTTCCTTCCATGTTTGTAAATACCTCTCCAACAGTAAGAAGCCCTTTTTTTTTTTAGCATATTGATTTCTTTGCTTAGTTTACTCATTCCATATAACTGATTTCCCATCCCCCATCCACACTGGCCATCGCTTCTGCCCATCACTCTTGTCTCTCCTCCACCTCCCTATCCTTGGTTGCCTAGCCTCTGGGTCACACCTGTCTGTAGCTCCCCAACCTTCCCTCTTCTGTCCATTCCCTTGGCCTCCAGGCCCACTGGTCTTCATGTCCACATGGCTCCCTACCCTTTACCACCTTGAGCTTTCAGCCCCCATGCTGACTCCTCCATGAGAGGAAGGGAAAGAGACACTTAGGTGAATCTTAATGCCTACCCAGAGACAAATTTGAAATGATTGGGATGATCACTTCTCTGGAAAACCAGAGGTATTCCATTCTTTCTTTGTTCTCATTTTCTTTTTTATCTTTGTTTTTATGAGTTTGTTTTCATTTTGAATTCAAATTATAGCTTATATTTTTATTCCTACAGAGCAGAGATAGAAAAGAGAAATAAACTTTTGAGATAGATTTTAGGGGTCTTGGGAATAAGCTAACCCCAGGAAGTAAAACAAGGCTAAAACATAAAAGCAGTGAAGATTATTAACAAAGCAAGGCTCAGGGAAGAAGATTCACACTAACTGTAGGGAACACATTAGGGTTTGTTCCAAGTTCTTAGGTTGGTTTCTATCTCAAGTCAGTTGATTAACGGGTAAGTTCATTTTGGATATACTCAAGGTATCCCTGGATGGCAGTGACCTAGAATGTGTCATACTTTACTCAGTCCTTTTCAGTGAGTCTGTTCCACTCAGTCCCTCCAATGTCTCTTCTTCAGAGGCGGGCCACATTGTTTGGAGAACTTAATAGCTTTCTTGATACTAGAAGACTGTCACATTTACCTTATCTGTTCTCCCGCTCCTTTATATGGGTTCCTGTGAAGTTTGCTTGGTTTCATAAGACAGGCATTCTTCCCATAACAATAGGGGTGTGTTGTGTATGTGAACAGTTCAGAGTTTGGGAGCACAGACCTGAGTTCAATTTCTGTAAGCCTCACTTGCCTCATCTGTAAAGTAGGGATTTAATCAGGTAATATATGTAAAAACATGCTTGGTATATAGTAAGACTTCAGTAACTATTGAGGATAATTATTTTTACTGCTATTGTCACCAAATTATTAAAAAGGAATTATTGAAAAAGAACAATCAAAAATGATCAAAGGACTTGACTAGACATTACTCAAGAGAAGATATGCAAGTGACCTAATACGCACTTGAAAAAAAACTCAACATCTATAATCATTAGGGACTGTGTTTCAAAGCCACAGTGAGATGCCACTTCATACTCACTAGGATGACCACAGTCAAAAAGGGAAAAAAATGACCAGTGCTGATGAAGATGGGAAGAATTGGAACCTTTGTGTACTGTTGGTGGGGGTGCTAAATGGTGCAGCCACTGTGGAAAGTTTAACAGTTTCTCAAAAAGCTAAATATAGAATCACCATATGACCCAGCTATTCCACTCGTAGATACATATCCAAAAGAACAAAAAACAAGGTACTCAGATGTACACCCCTGTTCATAGCAACATTATTCACACTAACCAAAAAGTGGAAATAACCCAAATGTCCATCAGCAACTAAATGAATAAGTAAAATATAATGTACAGAAAGTGGAATATTTATTCAGCCTTTACAAGGAAAGATTCTATGGGGCGCCTGGGTGGCTCAGTTGATTAAACACCAAATCTTGATTTTGATATGATCACGATCTCAGGGTTGTGAGGTGGAGCCTTCTGTTGGGCCCTGTGTTAGGCATGGTGCCTGTTTACAATTCCCCCTCTCCCTCAGCCTCTCCCTCCCCCATGATCACTCACTCTCTCTCTTCCTCTCAGATAAATAAATGAATGAATGAATAAAATTAATTCTGGTACACACTGCAACATGAATGAACTTTAAAGGTATTATATTAATAAGGCAGACACAGAAGGACACATAATATGAGGTACCTAGAATAAGCAAACTTTTAAAGACTAGTGGTTTTAAAGTAGACTAGTGGTTACCAGAGACTAGAGAGAGAGGGAAATGGGATTATTACTTACAGGTACACAGTTTGTTTGAGATGATGAAAAGTTCTTGAGATGGATAGTGGTGATGGTTGCACAACATGATGAATATACTTAATACCACTGAATTTATACTTTAAAATGGTTAAAGTAGAGGCACCTGAGTGGTTCAGTCAGTTAAGCATCTCCCTTTGGCTCAAGTCATGATCCCAGAGTCTGCTTAACAGGGAGTCTGGTTCTCTCGCTGTCCTTCCTCATGGCTTTTGTGCGTGCTCCCTCACTGTCTCTGTCTCAAATAGATAAAATCTTAAAAAAAAATAAATAAATAAAGTGGTAAAAATTTTGTGTATTTTGCCACAGACAAAAAAAGAGATTACGGAGATTTAAGATGGCATAACATGAAGGACATGCTTCTGTGTACTTCCTTTTTTCATAGTGTCCATTGGGTGTAGATACATTGAACCCCTCCCCTGACACACACACTCTGTCAAAGGAACACTGAAGAATGACATTTATGGAGGTAAACAGGTCAGAGGAAGGGAAAATTGAGAAGGGGGCAGCCAAATGAACCTAAGAACAGGGGTTGGCCTGTGGGCCAAATCTAGCCTATAATTTGTAATGGTTCTTATGTTTGGTTTTTTAAAAGATTGTATGTATGTATGTATTTATTTATTTATTTATTTAACTGAGCGAGAGAGCACATGCAGGGGGAGAGGGAGAAGCAGACTCCCCACTGAGCAGGGACCCTGGTGCAGGGCTTGATCCCAGGACCCTGAGAGCATGACCTGAGCTGAAGGCAGACACTTAACCGACTGAGCCACCCAGGCTCCCAGTTTTTGTTTTTAAAGTGTGTAAAAAACAGCAAAGATAAATGACAAAAACTACATGTGGCAGCAAAGCCTAAAATATTTGTTACTTAGTCTTTTACAGAAAAAGTTTGCCAACACCCTGTTGGGAACATTGCTGTGGGTTGAATTGTGCTCCCCCCAAATATGTGTGTTGAAGCCCTAACCCCTGGTGTTACATACTTGGAGACGGGGCCTGTGGGAGGCCCTTAGGTTTAGATGAGGCCACGAGGGTGGGGTTCTCCTGAGGAGATTGGTGCCCGTGGAAGGAGAGACCCCCGAGAGCTCTTCCCTCTGGTCCCTGCCCCGTGAGAACACGGTGTTAAAGCACCAGCTGCAAACCAGGAAGAGACCCCTCACCAGACGCCACACATGCTGGCACCTTGACCTTGGACTTGCAACCTCCAGAATTGTGAGAAAACACATTTCTGTTGTTTAAGCCCACAGTCTGTGGTATTTTATTACGGCAGCCCGAGCAGACTTAAGAGAAACATACTCCTCAGAGCTCTGCCAAAAACAGACTCTACTCCTCGCCTCTTAGATTTTACCAAAATCTCCTCTCTTCACAAATGAAGGGGATATTAAGAAGAGGAAAGAACAGTTCCCATAAAGCACGAGCAGGGGATTTCTTTGAAAGAACCCGAGTGGTAAGCAGTGGGTTCCGAAATGCTAAGGAGGATGGGGGTTCTACAATAGTGATTTTCTTATGTGGCACCATCTGCTTTTCTTTGAATGTAATAAAAATGACAGCTTTTCATGTACTGATACTCCCTGAGCCTTTTAAAGTCAAACATATGATGCTATTTGTGTGTAAAGGTTTTTCTCTTGCGCCCATTTGTTTCTCCAGCTTGAATTTCTGTGTAAACTCCCTTGGCTAAATTACACAAGCCGCCCACACCCAGCGCCTCCTCCCTCGTAGAGCCGGGCCGGAAACCTGCCTTCTGCAGCGCGGGGGGTCCGGTACGTGGCTCAGGCACCTGGCAGAGGAAGGGTTCCTGGCGGGCCCTGCGCCCACTCCCTCATCTGTGTCCTGATCGTGAAGATGCAGCTTTGAAGCATGGCTTCGAGACATTTTCGGCAACCAACCCCTTGTCTCCCTCCTTTCTTTTGTAAACCTTGATAATAATCCTTTATCTCTGCCCCCCTTTTGCCCCAAATGCCTCCTTTTCTCTTAAAAGGCAATAACAATCGGGCAGCCCAGGTGGCTCAGCGGTTGAGCACCTCCTTTGGCCCAGGGCGTGATCCTGGAGACCCGGGATCGAGTCCCACGTCGGGCTCCCTGCATGGAGCCTGCTTCTCCCTCTGCCTGTGTCTCTGCCCCTCTCTCTCTCTCTGTGTCTCTCATGAATAAATAAGTAAAATCTTTAAAAAAAAAAAAAAGGCAATAACATAAACATTGGGGTGCCTGGCTTACTCCATTGGTAGAGGGTGTGACTCTTGATCTGCAGGTCATGAGTTCAAGCCCCACATTGGGCAGAGATTACTTTTTAAAAAATTTTTAAAATATTCTTTTTAGAAAAACAACTTTATGGAGGTGTAATTTACATACTATCAAACTCTCCATTTTAGGTGCTCTTTAGTAAATTTTCCTAGTTGTGTAACGGTCACCATAATCCAGTTTTAGAGCATTTCTGTCACCTCACTGTGATCCTCATGCCCTTTTTTTTTCTATATTTATTTATTCATGAGAGACACACAGAGAGAGAGGCAGAGACCCAGGCAGAGGGAGAAGCAGGCTCCATGTGGGAAGCCCGATGTGGGACTCGATCCTGGGACTCCAGGATCACGGCCTGAGCCAAAGGCAGGCGCTAAATCACTGAGCCACCCAGGCGTTCCCCTCATGCCCTTTAAAAGCTCATTCCCGTTCCCACACCCAGCCCCTGGCAACCAATAATCTGCTGTCTCTAGATTTGCCTTTTCTGCAAGTTTTGTATAAAAAGATCATTTGCAGAGATCATTTGCAGATTGAGTTTTTGAAGTTCGTCTGTGTTGTAGCATGTATCAGTATTTCTTTCCTTTGTGTGGCCAAATAGTATTCCATTGTATGGATTATGTCACATTTTGTTTATCCACTTACCAGTTGCTGGAGATTTGGGTGGTTTTTACTTTTTAGTCGTTCTGGGTAATGTTATGTGTCCCTTTGCCAGTACATCTTTGTGCGGGCATATTAAGCCTCTTATTCTTGATAATTAATAATGTGCTTCTTGTTCCTGATTTAAAAAGTAACTGGATTGAACTTTTTTTTTTTTAAGATCTTATTTATCCTTTTGAGAGAGAGAGAAAGAGCACTCATGCATGGGGGGTGGAAGAGCAGGGGGAGAGAGGGGAGCAGATTCTCCACTGAGCAGGGAACCTGATGCAAAGGCCTGACCCCAGGACCCTGAGATCATGACCTGAGCTGAAGGCAGACGCTTGCTTAACTGACTGAGCCACCCAGGTGCCCCTGGGTTGAACTTATAATCCTAGACCTTAACCCCTCCAAAGCTAAACTGGCTGTTTGATTTTTTTTTAAAGCCTTGTTGATCCTTTTTCTCTGAGTCACTGACCCTTGATAGAAAGGAGGCTCCCCACTTGCTAGAAAAATGTTCTCAACTCCTGCTTTCAAAAATAAAAATAAAGAAAATAGAAGGTATATCACTCAAGCTAAAGGGCACAGATTCCACACCTGTCTTGTGTGCAGACCTGTGTCAGTGGCTGAAGAAAACCAACTGAGAGGAGCAGCCCTGGAACCCTGAAGACCTCACAGGGAATATAAAGCCAGGGAGCTGTCCCCACGGTATGCCCTCAGCAATCAATTACGAAGGGAGGTCTTTAAGTTACTCTCTCTTCTCTCACCTTCTTTGACAAAGAAACATTATTTTTAAGAAGTACTATTTAAAGTCTCTGCTCATTTTTTTTTCCAACTAAAAAAATTTCCATTTATGCAAGGAAGTTAGTGTTAGCCAGAGTTTCATGCCTTTCCCACGTACAGGTTATGTGCACATCCTTCTCTAAAGAACAGCAGCTGGAGGCCCTCAGCGGCCCTGTCCAGTCAGCCTTCCACCCTTCACAGGACTTTGTCCTGAGCAGCCTCAGTTTGGCTGTGTCCTGGGTCTGGGAGCACACAGCCTCACGCAGGGCCTGTTTTATTAGTCATCTGGTTTGTACAGTTCTTATTTTGAACTGTATTTTACTCCTATTAAGTCTGCCATTAGTCTTATGTCATTTGCATATTTTAAAGTAGTTAACCCTCTCCTTTTCCAAAGTAAGCTTTGCTAGTTCAAGGGTTCTTACAACCTACTCTGATCCCTGGGTGGGATCTCATCTATGTGGAATGGAATCATTGGGATGAGACTATCGATGTGGACAGATACTGGTTGCTTGCTTGCGTGGTTGTTTGGTCGGTCATTTGAACAACCACCTGCACCCTGTTGGCACATATGAAGCTTGTGGTTCATCAAAAACTCCTCATCTCTTAGATTCATAAGCTAGGTCTTCCTCATCCTATAACGGAGTCATTTTGTTGTAGCTGAATCATGTATAACTTCACAGTTAACCTTGGTAAATCTTAATCTTACCAGGGTTTTTTGTTGTGGTAACTTTTGTTTCTGGTTTTTTGTTATGGTGGCGGTAACTTTATAGTTAACCTGGTTAAATCTTATCTTACTGGGTTTTTTTGTTGTGGTAACAAAATTTACCATTTTAACCATTTTTAAGTGTATGTTCATGTGCAGTTAAGTACATTGCCATGGTTGTATAATCATCAGCACCATCTGTCTCCAGAACATTTTTCATCTTCCCAAACCAAAACTCTACCCCCCATTAAACGTTTATTCCCTATTTCCTGACCCCCTCCCCAGCCCCTGCAACCCTCTGCTTCTACTGTGTGTCTCCCTAAATCTGACTGTTCTGGGTACTATATGTGTGAGATCATTGTCCTTTTGTGACTGGCTAATTTCACTTAGCAAACTGCGTTCAAGGTTCGCCCAGATTGTAGCATGTGTCCGAACTCCCTTACTTTTTAAGACTAATGTCATTGCATGTATAGACCACATTATGTTTATGGATTGAACTGCTGATGGGCATTTGGGCTGATTCCACCTTCAGGCTATTGTGAATAATACTCTTATGAAGACGGGTGTACACATATCCATTTGAGAACATTGATCTTACTAGCTTCAACTCATTACATTCTGCCGCTATTTTGTGTCATTGGACAATTGCGAATCAAATAAGCTTGATCTCCAGCTTTACCCAAGTCCCTTGTTTTTGTTGTTGTTTATTTAAGTAGGCTCCACACCCAGTGTGGAACCCAGTATGGGACTTGAACTCATGACCCTAACATCAAGACCTGAGCTGAGGGGCAGCCCGGATGGCTCAGCGGTTTAGCGCCACCTTCAGCCCAGGGTATGATCCTGGAGACCCAGGATCGAGGCCCACGTCGGGCTCCCTGCATGGAGCCTGCTCCTCCCTCTGCCTGTGTCTCCGCCTTTCTCTCTCTGTGTGTGTATGTCTCTCTCATGAGTAAATAAATAAATACTTAAAAAAAAATAACCTGAGCTGAAATCAAAAGTTGGCGCTTAACTGACTGAACCACCCAGGCGCCCCTTCCCAAGTCCTTTCTTAATAATACTGTTGTATTTCCTATTGATCTAAAGATATCATTTCTGTGAAATGGCCATTTCCCCTATTCTGTCTTTTTAAAAAAATTTTTTTAAGATTTTATTTACTTATTCATGAAAGACACAGAGAGGCAGAGACATAGCAGAGGGAGAAGCAGGCTCTCCTTGGGGAGTCTGATGGGGGACACAATCCCAGGACCCCGGGATCATGCCCTGAGCCAAAGGCAAACATTCAACCATTGAGCCACCCAGGAGTCCCTGTCTTTTTAAAATTATAACATGGTCTTCACAGCTGGGCTCTGGGAGCAGCTGCTTTTACAAATTCAGCCAGAGTCTGAGCTTATTAGAGTTCTTTTGGTTCAAGTCTAACTTGGGGGTGGGGAGTGAGGAATGAGTCAGATTACGCTGGATCAAAGTGTAAGGTTTGGGGGGGTGTTTGTTTCTTACGTGTCTTTCTGAAGGCTACTTAAGACTGCACAGAAACTAATATCAGGTATCAAAAGCAGGAACTTAGTCTTGGAGTGACCTGATGAGAATTGAATTTGTTTGCTCCACAAACATTTATTGAGCTTCTACTTGTGAAAAGCACAAAGTGCTTTTGGGACTCAGAAGATGAATAAAACACATTCCCTGCTTTCAAGATGATTAGAATGCAAAATATTGGAAGAACTTCCTATTGCAACCCAGAGGTCTTTAAGCAAGGCTTCATCTCATAGCTGTAAAATATACCTCCTTCAGATGAAGAGGATTACAAAATACATCAAAAAGCAAAATGTGCTCTGAAATTATGTTTTAGTATAGATGGGTTTTAAAGCAAGGATTTAGGGACAGACTGAAAAATAAAACATGAAAGCTTCAGAGGTGTTTAGGTTTCACTTTGGCTAAGAGCACCAGGAAAACAAAAAGTACTCTTGCTCTTGACAATGTAAAATTCTTATTATTTTTAGGGATTAGTAACTATGCATTTATGAAATTCTTTGTCAGAGCAATTTAGTTAATAGATATGTAAATGACTAGTTACTTTATTGTGTAGGTGGATCGCTCCATGTACACTTTCTGAGGAAGAATATAAGTGCTAAAAACTGTTCACATTGCAAATGCAAAGAAGAAAAGTTAAGGTTAGAATGCTGCACCTTTCTTGTATTAGGTGTTAGGAATGAGACGGAGAAGATCCATCTTGTCAAAATCTGCTATGTTCACTCAGTGGAATTTCTTAGCAACACCCAACTCTCTACCTGTTTCGGATCCAAGAAAACGTGAGTGGATTGAGTGCGAGGTAGTTTCTAGTTACTGGCCTTCAAGCCTACCAGAACCATCGTAAAGCTGGCTAGGGGGCTGGCGGAGGCACCAAGCAAATGCCAGGGTGGCAGAAGTACGTGTCCATGTGAGATTTGCAGTCCAAGGCATCGGCCCCTAACAATCACCTAGAGGGCTGGCTGGCTTAAAGTTCCTTGCGTTTGCAGCGTAAAAGCAATTCCGAGGAATTTGGAAATTCCAGAGCTCTTCTGGCTTTCTGCCCCTCCTGTGGTCAGCATGGAAGCATTTCTAACTTTTTTTAATAAAGATTTTATTTATTTATTCATGAGAGACACAGAAAAAGAGGCAGAGACACAGGCAGAGGGAGGAGAGGCAGGCTCCATGCAGGGAGCCCGATGTGGGACTCGATCCTGGGAATCCGGGATTAGGTCCTGAGCCAAAGGCAGACACTCAACCACTGAGCCACCTGGGCGTCCTGCATTTTTAATTTTTAAGTTAAACCAAGCTTCATCTGGGGGAAGAAGTCAAGAGTGGGAGGGCATACATGGGCCCTGCCTTTCAGGCGGTCTCTGGCTCTTCTTCCCTCACTTGAATTCGTCCTACCCAGGGAATTAGCCTCATCTTCAGCTGTGTTTCAGTCACCACCTTCCCCTTCTGTGAAATGTTCAAATTCTTAGTTGTCATGCAAATCAAATTAAAATTCTTATCAATGGACAAAACCCCCAAGCTTTCCACCTTCTGTCTTCTTATCTAACTAGTCTTGGCTCCCACCAACATCAGTCCACATTCTCCACAGGAGACCCACACACAAAACTCACTCATCTGTGTAATTCCTGTTCCTGCCTCCCTTACTCCTCAGCAAGCTGAGTTCTTCTCCCTTGTCCCTAATCACTTAGCTCTACACAGTTGTCGTCGGCACGTGTTCCTGTATGTGGCCAGCTAGCCTGTGCTGTGGCCACTTGCTTACTGCCACCCCCGCCCCCAAGCTCTGCAAGGGCGCGGGGGGCTGGCACTGCGCACGGAGAGTGCTTCTTCGTTAAAATGTTTTATGTGTTTGCTTTTGCTTTTGTTTTTCATTTCCTTCAGGTACAGAGTGAAGACAGTGTCCTCCTGTTTGTTATTGCCTGGACCATCACAGAAATTATCCGTTACTCCTTTTATACTTTCAGCCTATTAAACCATCTGCCTTACCTCATCAAATGGGCCAGGTAAAGTACATGGGATGAAGATGAGCTTTTGAAATGATCCATCACTGTATTTGTCCTTTATTGCTAAATATTGCCTCCAGTCTCCTAAAAATAAAGCTGTATGATGTCATCTGTACTTCTTTTTTTTTTTTTTTTTTTTTTTTAATTGTATGAGACAGGAGTTGGGATTGATGATTGAGACTGGTCTGTGGATTTCATCAGGATAAGGGACACTGCTTAAGTTTGATTAATAGAAACACTTTAGTTTTAAATAAGTATTTTTATTGGATCGATTATTTAAATTATTCAATAGAGATTTGATGTAATCCCTTTTTGTTCATGTCAAATTTTGCTGAGGAGCCCCTGCCATTATGTTTTTTGGACCAAGTCCCGTTCTCCTAATCTCCATTTTGCCAAAGAGCTATGATTCTTAATTTTTAATTAATAACCAACATTACATGTGGTTTTATCTTGTCAGCAATTTTATTTTGCTTTGATCATTTTTACCAGTAATCTTACTTATGAATTGGGTAAAAGGCTGACAGTGCATCTGTTTATCTGAGCTAATTCATGAGATGGTTATGAGCGGTTTTCTGAATTGGAGAGGACTGTGGTGAGAGTGACAAAGCAAAAGGATCAAAATTGTCGTTGGGGCTCAAGTGCCTCCTTTTCATAGAAGGAAAATGGTGGTGCCCAGACAATATAGGAGTCTGGTGACTAAATTAGAGACCTAAAACCACTTGTTTCCAACATTTCAAGTACACAGTTTTCTGTACTTTCTTTTTCCAGTACACAGTTTTATTAGGAAAGGGGAAGGATGGGAAGAGATGGCAGTTGCTAGCCAACCTGGGCAGGCATTGTGGGAGCATCTCCTGTTACAGGGAGAGTAGGCTGGCCAAGCCCTGATCTTCACAGTGGAGAAGGATTCTTTTGTCCGTGGTTGTGTGTGGTTGCCCGTGGCCAATGGAAGAATCTTCCCGGTCCACCATCCCCTTTAGCAGAGCTGAAGTTGGCAGCGCCCAGGAACACAGAAACATGGCTTCCGTTCTTTGTCACCGATTTCTCAGCAAATTTGTGCACCTGGAAGTTTGGAGCCCAGAATGCTCGCTGAGCCACAAAGAGCCAGAGCTTCTTTAAAATCTGAGCTGATAGTTTCTTTAGCAATACTTACACCTCAGAATGATTTCCATAATGTTTCATATGATGAACTTCTCTCTGAATTCTTTTTGAAACATTAGAGAACTTTTTGAGGTGAAAAAAAAAAAAAACTGTGTGGATTCCCCTGGTAATGGTGGTTGTGGGGTTTTATTATTATTATTATCATTGAAAAATTATACAGTGACCAAAAGCTATTGGGAATTTTTGAAGGTTTTTAAAATTAGCATCTGTTTCATTTTTCACAATAATAGGTATAGACATTGGACTAATGGTAGCAGATAAGCAGCACACTGGATGTTCTGTTCTTTTCAGTCCACAGACCAGACTTGGTGTTCATTGTAGGGATGAATCCCTACAATGTGTAGGAATCCCTATACACATGCTCCAGCACCTCCCCCACCAACTCTTTGCAAAGCCCCCAGCCCAACTCCCACCTCTGCCACAGAGCAGGACCCTTCTATAAACCATATTTATTTATTTAGTTGGGCCAAATTTTGAGGCTGACCAAACACATTTATTTTATCTTAGAACATTCAGAGATGTACCTGCTATAGGCCCTTTTGAAAAACTGGCTTGTAAAACCTGAATTTAAATAGTGGGTAAGAAGCGGCACCTGGCTGGCTTCAGTCAGTAGAGCACACGACTCTTGATCTCAGGGTTATGAGTTCAAGCCCCCATGTTGGGCTTAAAAGGAAAGAAACAAACAGTGGGTAAATAGGAAAATGTAGAAACGATAGCTTCCTGAAAGACAAGTACTGATGTGGGGGGCAGGGTATCTTTTTATTAACGCTGTCTTGGAGTCTCAGTCATGAATATTTTGTTTTATTTCAGGTACACACTTTTCATTGTGCTGTACCCAATGGGAGTGTCAGGAGAACTGCTCACCATATATGCCGCTTTGCCCTTTGTCAGACAGGCTGGCCTGTACTCCATCAGTTTACCTAACAAATACAATTTCTCCTTTGACTATTATGCATTCCTAATTCTGATAATGATCTCCTACATTCCAAGTAAGTAAACAATTAACGCATATATTTATTTACGTTTTTAAAATTGGCTCTACAATAACTAGAGTCAAATGTTTCTAGATGATTTTATACCATATCCAAGTAAACGTAAATCTAATTTATTGGGAATGCTTTGGTTTTTATTGAGTGCTGACTGCAGAGGGGATTTTCTCTGGTACTAGTCGAATAAAGATGAACGCTTCTCAATACAGCTGCCACAATGCAGCCCTTCTCCGTGTGTGGGTTTGAAACAGTGAATACCAGGAAAGGTGAACTACCTATTGGGGGATCGCACTGAGTGCAAAGCAAAAAAGGCCATTAAAGACCTTACCTTGACTTTTTCTGTTTCTTGAGAATGGCTTATTATGGTATTTGGGAAACATTGTAAAGATATTTTTGCATTTTCATTATATCAGAATAGACAGTTACTTCATTTTTAAGGTATCAATAGTGAACTAGAAACAAATAACAAAATAAAAATAGATTTTTTTTCTATATTTCTTATTTTCTTGTTTGGAAATATGCACTAACATCATCCGAACAGGACATTATGTTCTCTTCAGAACAGTTTCCAATTATTTTAATAGTACTGCTAAAGGTTTAAATACAGATAATCAAAAGTGCCTATCAGTGTACTCAGTAACAAGGAGAAATGGCCATTTCTGAGGCTTCTGTGAAGTGAGTCCTGTTTGCTGAGGAAGAGTTGTTTAGTCCTTTATTCGAATTCTGCTATTCACTTAAAATCCTGGGATTGATTTTCACATACCCAAAAGGATTTTGTTCTACCCGAAGACATATGAAGTTAAAGTTTTTTCTCATTGAGCTATTTCTGTAGCCATTGTGACTGTGAATCTTATTTTGGTCTATAAGATGCTATATTCTTCCCTAAACCTCAGGTTAAATTCAGATAGGAAGGTTGGATTTTTCTCCAGCCCACAGCGTGAACTGAATGAATCATCCGAACAATCGTAAGCGACATGTTTGTGTCCTTCTGTGGAAAATCACATTTCATGCATTGTGAGAAAAAAACTACATCCAGATTTCATGTGAGCGTTTATCTTGGAGGAATTCTTGAACAGCAGTTCTGCTTAATGATTCATTTTCCCTTCCTTATTAATTATCAAGGCCTCCTCTCTGGTGCTGGAACCATGATGGCCAAAGGCCCTTTCTCTTCAAATTGAAAAAGATAGTTGCTTTCTAAAGAAAACATCAATAGAGAAGAGTCAAGAAATTTAATAAAAAATTAGCTTACGGTTGTTCATCTTTTTTGTTTTGTCCCCTTAGAGTTTCATTTTCCACTCTCTAGAGCAATAATTCTCAGTTGCAGTTTTGCCACACCCAGAGTAACACATATTATCCCAGTGGGCACCACAGGATTTATTAAAAATCAGCATAAGGGGCCACCTGAGTGGCTCAGTCAGTTAAGCATCTGCTTTCGGCTCAGGCCATGATCCCAGGGTCCTGGGATCGAGCCCCGTGTTGGGCTCCCTGTAGGGAGTCTGCTTCTCCCTCTCCCTCTGCCTGCCCCCGTCTCCCCGCATTTGAGCGCATACTCTCTCTCTCAAATAAAATCTTTAATAAAATAAAATCAAGGGATCCCTGGATAGCTCGGTGGTTTAGCACCTGCCTTCAGCTCGGGGCGTGATCCTGAAGCCCCAGGATCAGGTCCCACATTGGGCTCCCTGCATGGAGCCTGCTTCTCCCTCTGCCTGTGTCGTCTCTGCCTCTCTCTCTCTCTCTCTCTCTCTCTCTCTGTGTGTGTGTGATAAATAAAATCTTTTAATAAATACATAAATACATACATACATACATACATACATACATACATAAATAAATAAATAAATAAATAAATAAATAAAATCAGCTTAAAGTTTGAATGAATGAGAGGTAGATGCCAGATTGGATAACTGGAAGAGGAGCAGGGAGGGTGTAATAAAGTCAAACCAATAGTAGGGTGCTGCCACATTGGCAGAAATCTGGGGCCCCTACCTCAGAGTTGCTCTGAGCTCTTAGTCTGCCAGAGAAGGAAAGTCTTCATTCCTGGGGCGGCTCTCCAGGACAGCCTGAGTCTCTGGGTACCTCCTAGGTTTTTTGTGCTCTGATGGCCAACCAGTGAGCGCCCAGTCTTTGGCCTCTGCCTCCCCCCACCTTGGTCTAGTTAAGGGGCCAGGACAGGCACAGGCAGTCTTCCCTAGTGATAGGATTCCTGAAGGAAAACAATCCCCGTTCTGTGGGACTTTCTTTCTGGGCCTTCAGAGTGAGAAAGAAGAGAAAACAAAGCAGGGGAGGGGGGCGGTGTTCTCAACCAAAGTTGGCTTTCTTTACCGTGGTTCCTTCCCCTTCTTTGGTTCTCAGCGTCCTTTTGGTAAGAGCTTCACTTGGTTCAAGTCTATATTCGTGCTTCCTTAAGACAGTTTAATTCCTATAGACCAAGAAAAGGGGTTGATTTCAAATAAAGATGGACAGATTTTCTCCAAATCCCTGACCCCACACTCAGGCTCAAGATGATAGCCCAGACCGTATCTTGTGCTACAAATCATTTGTGTCTGCTGGCACTCATTATGCTTTCAGCCTCAGCCTCAGCCAGTGGCCCTGGATGTTTTTAGTTGTTTAGGTTGTTAATATTGAGACCAGTTTGTACAGTTCACTCCAGCCAGCAGCACATTTCCAACTTTCCAAAACTTTGTATTTATAAGAAGAAAATGCAGAGTTAAGAGGGGTTGCTGTTGACATCCAGTCTCCTTTACCAAATTTGGTTTTCTTTCCACAACTTAAGTTTCTTTTCATCTTTAATGGGAAGTTGGTGAGATACATGTATTATACAAAGTAACAGCCTTTCTTTATGGTCCCAACTGTTGCATTGTTGCACATGTAGCCCAAATTGTGGCCCCTGAGCCATGGCCCTAAGAGTTTCCTGTTTTGGGGTGCTTTGGAATCCTTTACAAGGTGCTCCTCTCCCACTTCACTGCAGCTGCAGTATGTATAGTATCTATGGGACTCAGTAGACATCTAAGTCCTGTCTACATTTCCTGCTTCCAAATTGGTAAAACTAGGCTTTTACCACCCAGTAGGGGTGGGGATTTAAAAAAAAAAAAAAAAAAAAAAACCCTGAAAAATGAGAAACACTGACGTCGGGTGAGGACACTAAGATGCTGAGCACTCTCTAGATTGTCAGTAACCATAAGCACACCTCAGATTTTTAAAGAGACTGAGAAAAAACTTGCCTTAGGCAGAGCATTTCCATTTGCTCTCAGCCTCCAAGTTTTCCTCTCCGTGGAGAAACCCCCACCCCTACTGCAGCACTCACGTGCACAGCGGCCATCTCCATTCCATGTGTCCTGGACTGGGAGAGCAGAGGGTAGAATTGAGGATAGCATGTTGTCAGGTCAAGATTCTCTTGGGGTTTTTCTTCATTGTAGCCCATGGTTAAAAATAGTAGCCATGGGGCAGCCTGGGTGGCTCAGCGGTTTAAGTGACACCTTCACCCCAGGGCCTGATCCTGGAGACCCAGGATCGAGTCCCACATCGGGCTCCCTGCATGGAGCCTGCTTCTCCCTCTGCCTGTGTCTCTGCCTCTCTCTCTGTGTGTGTGTCTCTCATGAATAAATAAATAAATCTTTAAAAAAAAATAGTAGCCATGTATCTGGAATTGTTCCAGCCATAATAGTTGGGTCCAGTCTAAACATGTGGGTAATTCAGATGGTGACAGTGTCACCCAAGCTCTGGTCACCAAGGGGTCATTACCAGAATTGTAGAGAACCTCCAGCCCAAGTACCCCCATTCCCCTGGCCTCCCTCATACATTCCTTTGCTTGGGGACTGAGAAACTTCTGAAGTTGTAAAAAGTTAAAAGGGCCATCCCTACCCTCCATTTCTGACCTCTGGTCCTCTTGGTAGCCAGTAGGCCCTTGCCTGTGGGGATGAGGATGCTCTCCCATCTTGCTTTAACTGCCACCAAGGGCCTGGTGAATGCCTTCTAGGTCATCCTTCCTCACACCCTCTGAACTAGCAGCGAAGCTTCAACCACCCCTGCAACCAGTGGAAAAGTCCTTAGTGTACTTTGCCACAAAGTTTTCCTTTACTAAAGTTTATCTATAGAAATATGACTGGCCCCACATTTTTAAATGATTGCAATTAGCATTCCTTATGGTTTAATTATATCTTTACTTCCAGTTTTTAGATTATAGAGCTTGTCAAATTTTCTGGCTTTCATACCAGAATAGTTCTCTCCCTGTTGAATTATATGCACAAGCTGGGTCTTTTCTCTGAATAACTTCCTGCCTGCAAATAGCGGGTAGAGTGGATGGCAGCCCTGTTCAGCATCGGAGCCTCCTCTGCAGTTTATCAGATCTATGTGCACACACCCACTGATGTCTTGGAGTACTTTGGGAGAATTTGAAATTTGGCCAACTTGGAACCCATTTAAAAAGGAAGAAACTGTCGGGGCGCCTGGGTGGCTCAGTCAGGCGTCCAACCTTTGATTTCGGCTCCGGTCTTGATCCTCAGGGTTGTGAGTCTGAGCTACACATTGAGCTCCACACTGCGTGTGGGGCCTACTTTAAAAAAAGAAGAAGAAGAAACTGTCAGGGAAGTAGTAGAAATTACCTCCTCAGAAATACAGGTTACTGCCTACAAAATACAGATTGGAGCTGTTGAGAAGGGAAGGGAGGAAAGGAAGGATATTGTACATTTAAGGCCATCTGGCTGGAGTCTGTTCCATATTGTTGAACCCCCAGTTCGCAATAACCTTGTGAAGGCCAGGTAGCTTCAGCTGGCATTTCCCAGCAGGAATCCTGGGGACATTCAGATGGGGCAGTTAATAGTTTGGGGAACTGTCACACATTGCAGATTTGGGCATTTTCGCCTCACATGCTAAATGCCCGTAACCTCGCTCCTCCAAATATAGTCCCCTCCCCCAACTGCCAAATACTCCTGGGGAGGTGATAACCACCCCATTTATTTGAGAACCAGTACTCTTTAAAGTAATCTGTGAAATGACCAAGAACAGGGGACTCAGTCGGTTAGGCATCCAACTCTCGGTTTCCACTCAGGTCATGATCTCAGGGTTGTGAGATGGAGTGGCTCTTGGGCTCCATGTTGGTGTAGGGCCTACTTCAGATTCTCTCTCCCTCTCCCTTCCTGCCCCACTCCCCCAGCTTTCCTGTGCCTGAGCTTGCTCTCTCTCTCTCTCTCTCTCTCTCAAATAAATAGGGGCACCTGGCGTGGTTCAGTTGGTTATGCATCTGCCTTCAGCTCAGGTCATGATCTCAGGGTCCATGTGGGATTGAGCCCCCACATGGGGCTACTGGCTCAGTGGGGAGCCTGTTTTTCCTTCTCCCTATGCCACTCCCCCCTGCTTTTGCTCTCTCTCTCTCTCTCTCTCTCTCTCGCTCGCTCGCTTGCTCTTGCTCAAATAAATGGGTGGCTCAGTTGGTTAAGCATCCACCTTCAGCTCAGGTCATGATCTCAGGATCTTGGGATTGAGCCCCGCATCAGCAGAGAGCCTGCTTCTTCCTCTGCCTGCCACTCCACCTGATGGTGTGCTCGCTCTCGCTCTCTCCCTCCCTCTCTCCCTCCTTCTCTCCCTCTCTCCCTCTCCCTCTCTCTCTCTCCCCTTCTCCCTCCCTCCCTCTTTCCCTCCCCCTCTAATAAATAAAAACCTATAAAATAAAATCTTTAAGAAAAAAAAATGACCAAGAGCAGAATCTCTAGTGCCTAAGATATTAGCTTACTTTTCCTAAGGACTTTCTACATCCACGTTTGGCTTCTTCATGTTCACATGAAATGTCGTGGCCTTCTTCCCCTTCATCAGTCTTCCCACTCAGGGAACAACGTTTCTCAGGAAGTACTTTTGGTAGATTCCCTTGGGTGACAGAAGGGACTAGACTGAGTGTCAGGAGCCCAGAGCCTGGTCAAGAATTGTCAAGAATTTGCTGTGAACCCCCCAGCAAGTCACCTACCCTCTCTGGGGCTTGCATTCCTCCTCTGTAGACAGGTCCATCACTAGAAGTCACCTCCTTGTAGAATCAGAGAATAAATGTGAAGACACTAAGAGAGAGGGTAGAGAGTTATTTGGCAGCTCTGTGGCCTCTTGATGGGTAATCATAGTGATGGTACCGCCTGTCCCTCCCGTCTGTACCACCCTTCTCCTTCGGCTAAAACAGGAAAAGGTAAGTCTCTGCATTGCTCCTCCCGTTCCCCAAGCCCACCATGTTCCCTGCCTTGGATACTGGATGAGAAAGCAGAGTCAAAGAGGACCTCAAGTCCATGTGCTTTAAATACAACATGCAGTTGTAAGTGGTCTTAACCAATTCTTTCTTTTCTTACAGTTTTTCCCCAGTTATACTTCCACATGATACACCAGAGAAGAAAGGTCCTTTCTCACACTGAAGAACACAAGAAATTTGAATAGCTCCTGCTTTCTGCGCACCCCCAAAACACAAACTTTTCAGTGACAAAAAAATGCTGCAGACTTTTTGAGTTCCCAGTACGTTTCATAGAAAATAAGTAAGAACTATTTTTAAAATATTAAAAAAATAATAAAACAAAAACCAAAATCCAGTGTCATACAGGCCTGGGATTTTATTAAACAACAACAGCCGCCA
The DNA here is from genome assembly GCF_003254725.2 of Canis lupus dingo. Lineage (NCBI taxonomy): Eukaryota > Metazoa > Chordata > Mammalia > Carnivora > Canidae > Canis > Canis lupus. The sequence continues at coordinate 26,728,232 of NC_064275.1, read as the reverse complement.
CCACCACACAGTAACAACAACAACAACAGAAACTGTTACATAAAACATCCTGGCCGGTCCATTTCAGCATGCTCTTTCAACCCGAAGTTCCCAATATTTATGATGGCACTGGAAAGGGATTTGGCATTTTCCATCCTCCTGTTTCCTTCATGTATCTGCTAAATTAAGATCTGTAACACTAAGTAGTCGAGAGTTACAGTCTGAGTAGTGAAGTCGTGCCCGCTGAAGGCCCAGCGTGCAGGAGGGTTGTTTCAGACTGCGGTGTGTTCAGCATTCTCTCTTCCAAATGCTTGACTGCATGCTGGAAAGTCTGCATTTCTGACGTGGCAAACCTTGTTCTCTGGAATGTTACGAGGTTATGGCTGGGACCTACCCCCTCCTATCTAGTGAATGAGTTGTGTAAGGTGCATGTCTGCGAAGCCTAGGGTAGTGCCCATAATCTGAAAACAGCTAGAACCCTGTGGTTTGTTTTCAGTTCAGTCATGTCCACTTGCCACTAAGAAACGTGCTTGAACTTAAGTGTGTCTACATCGTCGAGAACCTATCCTATCGAGGGCTCAGCCTCAGTCACGTTCTAACACGGTGACAGTTCTCACAAAGGGAAAGCTCAGTCACAAGCAAATGACACGTGCCTTTCCCCGTATCATCCTCAAAACACTTCCGAGTAATGTACCGACCAGTAGCTGTTCTCACTCATGGACCCAAAGCCAGGCTAGTCACATCAGGGACAGAGAATCTGTCATTGGAAGCACATGGAAGGTGTCGCTTTAGAAATGTAATCCTGAAGAACGTTCAGGAATAGGTTCCTACACCCTTTTATTTTTCAATTTCATTCAACTCTCCTGTTGGGATACTTTTCCGATTTATGGTCCTGTGTAGTTCCTACCAAGCTGTAAACCCAGAGGCAGCAGAGTGTCCCGGTTGGGCAGACATGAGCTAAATGCAGTGTCATCTCCATGTGTTCGAGCAGCCAAGAAATACTTTGGTCACGTAGGCATGTCTAATTACCACCGTGTCTTCATACCATTTAATTGCTCAACTGTGCATTTAAGACTCTTCAGGAAAGGGTTAATGAAAATGTAAAGCCCAAGTTCAGATTTGCATTAGATTTTAAACATAGGATGGTCTTTGTGGATTCTTTTTTGTCTTTTTTTTTTTTCTAATGGTTGATACTTGAAATTTTAAAAGCCTATCTTACTAGCATACTACATAGTTAGAACAGTGTCATGATGGAAAACTAATTTTTTAAATGTTATTTTCATAGATGCCTGATAATTAAGATGAAAATGAGAAGAAAGTATGGAGCCTCAAATTTAATGCAGGCAGATGTATAATAAAATTATTTTTGAATTGAGCATTAAAATTCTGCTTCAAGTCAGCAGTCTTAACTTGGGCATGTTGAGATTAGAATCTGTTCTTGTACTTCATAAACTAAATATAGAGGAAAGATTATTTTTCATGTGTTTTTCTCTTTCTTTTTCCAAAATGTATTTCTACTGTAAAATAGAAACAATTTGAGTTATATTAGTCTTATTGCTTCGTTTGGGTAAGATTTTTTTTTTCAGTCATTTCTGGAACAGTCATAGAAGATGGGATGAAAAATGTAGGTTTTCCAGGATCAGTGGATTGGGGGTTTTATCCAGGCCTCTCTGTTAGACTCTGTCACTAGTTACGAAGAACAGTCTGTCGCCAACAGTGGTGTTGCATCAGATTGAACCTTGGCAGCAAGAAGACAGCGAGCAACTCCCTCCTGAGAAAGGGTCTCCACCCCAGTGTGTATTTTGATCCATCAACATTTAAAAGGCTGGTGGCAGATAAGTAAGGTATGCCCGGGCCATGTCCTTCATTCCCCCCTCTCAGTAACTGGTTTCTTTAACTCTAACCTGAATTAATTCCTCCTTTGATGGGCTAGTGGTCTTTTCTGAATTGAGAACACCCAACCCCACCAACGGTCACATCTTGCAAAGTGCGAGGTGGCGTTCGGTGGCTATTTTGTTAGGCTGACTGTTTCCATTTCAGGACGTAGTCAAAGGTATCATCTGCCCCGCCACCCACCTGGTTGGGTGTTTCAGACTCCCCACCCCCCGCCCCCCGGGGACCATTTTCCAGGAGAGAATTCTTTGAGGTGCGCAGTAGTGCTCTGTAGACACAAGCTGCTAATCGGCATCTCGCTGGGTTCCGTTTGCTCAGGTTGTGATCACTCATTTAACACATACTGACCATCATCAAAGGCACCGTGGAGAGTTAGTCATGGGATAAAGCACTGTCCTTCCAGACAGAATGTGTTCCTCGGGAGCAAACTTCCCACAGAAAGGGGCTTAGAAGATGTGTAGAGATAAAGAGGCACATGCAGATTGTGCCCTCCTCTCTACTGGTTTGTTTGGGTTATTCATTTATAACAGAAGATCGGCAATGATGTGCTACGACCTGCAAGTTATTTTCAGTTCTGAGTTTCTAGATAAAACATCAAAACCAGTACCTATTACTCCTTTGAAATTTGGGTAAAAAAAAAATCATACAGCCACATATAATAGTCATTTTTGTATTTTTTCTATGTTGTGAAAACCAAAATTGTAATTTTATAAGTCTTTGATTCACTAAAATTATATAATTTAAATGTATTTTTTGTATATTTAGACATAAGGAGTTCCAAGACTATGGCTAACTTTCTATGCATGCATTTGGAAGCGTTTTTACCTGATAATGTCAATGTGGTAATAAGTTGTACCCATAAACTACTGACCTGTGTTGCATTTCAAAATAAACTGGTGTGTGCTCTGCCTGGATTTCAAATACTGACCAGTGAGTCTAGTGATTTTTCGCAGTTAAGTTGGCCTGAACGTGGTGTTTGTAAGACGATGGAAGGGTTTCGGTTTTGTCACGGACTCCAGTCCTTTCTTTGATAGGTTTAAACTCTGTTTCTGCTGTCCGCAGTGCACTTGCAAGAGAAGGAGACGATTATAATACTAAGAGGCTTCCAACAAGTCCTTCTTCCTGCCAGTCAGTCGTCAAGCTTACCCAAAGCCCTCTCAGCCTGGCCACAGAGGGACAAGAGGGATTAGTCACGTAAGTGATGAGGAAACCTAAGAAAGCCGGAAAACAATTGAGGATCCTTGCCTTACAATGCTGGGTGGTTTGTTGTGGTTTCGGTTTTTGGCAGTGTGTTTTTCTGATAGAAGTTAAGATGGGAAATAAGGTTGCCTGGCAATGCTCATCTTATAGCAAAGCAAGGTGTGGTCAAGTGCCTCCTGAAAATGCCTTCTGCACTCTCACGTTCACAGTAGGCAGTGGGGGGCCTACACCCCGCCGGGCCACCTCCGTCCTGCTGGCTCTAAACCCCAGACCTCACCTCAGTGCAGCCCTCACCTGTGGGCTGGGCATCGTCTAGGGAGTCATCTCCGAGTGATCTGTTTCTCATGTGCCTGCAGCAGTAGCATGCCCACGGCCGGGCCTACCAGGTCCTTCTCCGAGCTGGCCATCACTGTGGTCCAAGAGCGTGGCCCTTGTTGCAGAGGGAACATTTTCTTTCTCACGGCTGTCCGAGCATGGCCTAGACCTTCCTTCCCAGCACGGTGGTTGTAGGACCAGTCCTCTCGTATGCAGTCTAGTGTGTCTCAGAGATAGGCATTTCATTTATGAAAAGAATTATTTCAACTAAAGCTGAGGAACAGATGGTTAAGTTAATAGTAGAGGCTACCCAGAAAATGCAACCTTGACAATCCTAGGGTGGTAATGGGAAACCAGGGCTTTCTAATCTGTCATTGTCATATTTTGTGGCAGTTATGTGTACTGTGTTAACATAATAAGCTCTGGCCTGAGGAATTACCATTGGTATAATTAAGAGACCTCCTGTTACACACACTGTTCCAAAAATACCGCTGTGTGTTGTTCTGTTCCCTTTAACAAGAATGAAGACTAGCTTTGCAATTCCTCATATTATTTAAAAAAAAAAAAAAAACAGCCTTACAAATGGACTGGCTCATTGTCATACAGTTTAGTAGTGAAGAAACTGTTCTAAGCAACTCTTACCAAAAATAGCCCTACCTATTAACATTCCCCTGCCTGCGACTGAGAACCAGAATTACGAGAGCTGTATGGGTCTTTGACCAACACTTCCTCTCAAATGTGAGAGACGATTCAATCTTTTCTGCTTTCGAACTTAGAAAGCTTCTCCTTAGCGTTACTGGGGCAGATCACATTACCAAAAATAATCTCTTTTCCCCAGAAATGGCATTTCACCCCTAAAAAGTCTCCTTCAATGAGCAAAAATAAAGTATCAGAGAGGCTGTCTAGATAAGCACCGAGTACCGATTTCATAAAATCTTTATATTTGGGAGTTGTGTTTTCTGCTCACCAGTTCCAGAGCAAGACTTCTTAGCACAGCCGCGCTTTCACATCAGTCTTTGACCTTCGTGGATGCAGCCAGATGCGTCTCCAGATACCGCACCTGGTTCAAGGCCAAACTCCCTTTCTGCATAGTTGGCGCTGGGCTGCCCCGCTGGGGGGCAGCACCTCACAAGCGATCGGGCCTTGGGAAGTGAGACATTTGGAACCCGGCTTCAGCCCCAGGACGGCAAAGGCAAACTCATAAAAATTAGCCACGGGTCTCTATTGTCCATATAAAGCAAAGGCAGTCGGATTTTAAAGCATATTCTGGAGGGATCCAGGAAATTACACTTTTTTTTTTTTTTTGAACCAAGAAACCCGCTTGTTTGTGTGTTTCGAGGCTCCATCCATTTGTTCTCTTCCCGCTGCAGAACCTTCCCCGGCAGCGACCCTGCAGGGCTTTTGGAGCTGCTCGGGAAGCAGGTGTTAGCGCTCCTGCTTAATGGAGAGCCCGCTTGTTAATCTTTAAAAGGTTCGGGGAGGTCAGTTCCCACTCTTCTGTCTCCGGATATTTTTGGAGGGTGGCCTGGGCCATGAGAAAATGTCAGGCCACCTTATAAGGCTGCGTCTGGCCCCGAGAATGCTTGTCTGCAGCATGTCCAGTACACTCTGTGGGTGTGAGTTAACTTGACTCTCGGGCTGTGGGTTTTCTCACAGATGTAAAATGCTTCTATTCATGCCATGGATTATTCTCACTCTTTGACGGGCTTAAAGTCTTCAAGAGAGCTATTTAAATGACACCAATTTTGGACATGCCAGCTAGCTAACCGGGGGTCCGTGTAATCCCCAACAAGCGCACTGGTCGATTGTGCAGGGGTCCCTAGAAACAGTCTACTTCCTGCAAGGTGGTTTCTTTAGCGAATGTCAAAATTGCACAGAATATTAGCTCTGAGTGATGACGAGGAGGAGTGTGTTGGGGGGGCTGGAACTCCGTGGCTTACAAAGTTAAAACGAAATTAAAGTGTTTTTTTTTCTCCTGCGAAACTTTTCAGATCTTTTTGCATGTGAGTGCCGTTTGTGAATCTCCAAGAGAGGGGGTTGTAAATGCAAGATTTTCCGGCGCTATTTTCAGCACTCGTCCTAGAAACATCTTCAGGGCTAAGGCTCCTTGAACACCTTGAAAAGTACTGATCTGGGGGCGGCTGGGTGGCTGGCTCAGGTGGGAGCTCTGAGCCCCGGGTCGGGCTCCCCGCTGAGTGGGGGGTCGCCCTCTCCTCCGCCCCTCCTTCTGCTCCTGCTTCATCTCTCTCACTCTCAAATAAAATCTTAAAAAAAAAAAAAGGGGGGGGACACCTGGGTGGCTCAGTGGTTTAGCACCTGCCCTTCAGCCCAGGGCGTGATCCTGGAGACCGGGATCGAGTCCCACTTTGGGCTCCCTGCATGGAGCCTACTTCTCCCTCTGCCTGTGTCTCTCACGAATAAATAAATAAAATATTAAAAAAAAAAAAAAGCTAATCTGTTGGTGCAACTTTTCCCACCGGGGGAATGTTAACCCATCCAGCGGGGAGCAAAGAACAGGAAGAGATGGAGGCTGAGCCAGGGATCTGGGAAGATTTTCCTTGTTTTTGTTTTTAATGACCCGCCATCGTCAAGGGGACCGATGAAGCGCTCGAGAGCCCGGGCGTCAGCAGCCCTGCCCGGCGTCTGCGGTGGCTGCTTTCCCGGGTGTGCCGGTGGGCGCGAGCCCTGGTGTCCCAGCGGCCGCCTCCGCTGCACCCAGGCCAGGCCGCGGCGGGCGGGCGAGGGGCTCCTGGTGTCAGGAGACCGCACGTCACCCACCCTCCCCGACGTCGCCACGGGGTGGCTGCTGTGTCCTGGTGTGGCCTGGCACCTGGCAAGGCCCGAGAGCATCCTCCCGTGTCAGCTGCCCGCGGGGGCCTCCTGAGCCACAGAAGCCAATGCCCATTGCGCAGGGGAAGCCGGGCTGCACGGTAACACAGCGGGACTAGCCCTCAGCAGCTCCTGCACACGCGCATGCACACGCGCACACACACAGCTGGGACTAGCCCTCAGCAGCCCCTACACACACGCGTACACACACACACACGCACGCAGGCACGCACGCAGCACCAGGGCACCTCCAGACCTGTGCCCTGCCCTTTTCTGCCCACACCCATCCCCTGGCTTGGCTGAAGCTTCTAGCTCTCTCACCCTGCTCCCCGAGCTCCCCCACCTATGGCCCCACAAGCTTCCCCAGCGGCCCCCTCGTGCCAGACTCCATCATTCTCACCTGAACCCTCGTGCCCTCCTGCCCTCCCACCGCACCCCCAAGCTGGGGTCAGTCCAGCTGCTACCCTTCCCTGTGCCTCTCACGCCTGGGACTACCTGCCTGGTACCCTGTCCAAGATTCCCTTCAAACTCCTTGCTGCTTAAACCTCTGGCTCACTCGTAGCCCAGGAAAGCACCCCCAGTTTCACAGAGAAAATACCCATCAGACAACAACTCCTGCAACTTTCTTCCCCAAATTTGTAACCTCGCCTGTGCAAGGGGACTTTTCTTGTCCTACCATTAGATTGGAAGAGGTGACCCTCTAACCAAAGCTACCCACTTCCCCTTGTGCTCTGGGTGTTTCCAAGTTCATCCCTGCCCGCCCCCCGCCCCAGGGCCCTGACTCCAGCCCTCTCTGTGCTTCCTCTTTGCTGGCAATTCCCCTCACCTGCCTCCCCACCTTGGCCTTGACCCCCATGCACTCCATTGCTAACCCCCCTCCTCCTGTTCCCTGGAAGGGTTGGCTACAAACACTTCTCTGCTTCTCACCTCTCACTCTCTGCCCATCTCACTACCGCCTGGTGCTTCCTACCAGGCCAATGGCCCAGCTCTGTTCATGGTCACTCGTGACCCTGTTACGAAACCCAATGCACACTTGTCAGTCATTGTCTTTTGGTTGAAATTAGGGAGCCATCATGCTGGATATTAGAAACGATGGTATGGTTTTGGGAGTAGACCGGGGAGGGGCCCAGCAGTGCCTCATCCTGGGCCTGAACTCCTCTCTCCTCCACGCATCCCTAACAAAGGTGTAGGCGAAAGAAACACTGACAAGACAGCCAACAAGAAGTGTGCTGGTTAACTGTGGTGTGAGCTGGGAAGCTGGGCAAACCTCGCAGAACATTCCCGCTTCCTAAACTAGCAAGAGCTGGTAAGTAGCTGGGACTGAAGGAAATTGTGAGGCCTGCTCAGCTCACCTCCCACCACACTCATTTCATTTTTCTGCACAGACTTCGTCGGTCTCCTCACTGGGAGAGGGAGAGAAGCTGACCCAACCCCCCACCAGCTCCAGGGAAGAGACGGCAACGCTGAGCACATGCCGTGACGCTTGGCAGCAGGCCGCCTGAGGCTGGGAAGTTGAGGAGCCAGAGGAGGGACCCACAGCCCCGCACACCCAGCCCTTATGGCCACTGACTCCATTCACTCTCACTAGCAAGTGTAGCTTCCTCACTTCCTCTTCCTTGGGCGGGGGAGCGGGGTATGGGGTGGAGGCAGGAGGAGAAGGAGGTTGGACCTAGGAAGCCACCATCATTTTGAGGCCATCTCTGCGCTTCTGGCTTCCCCCCGCCTCCGTGACCAGCCTTGCTCTGTCTCCTCTGCTCCCCCCGGCTCAGAGGTTCTCGGACTCGAGTGCATCAAGAGCCACTTGGGGTGCTTGATGAGATCAGATTCCTGGGCTCCTTCCGACCTACCAGAGCTGATCCACCGGAGACAGAGGTTGGGAGGCCACCTTTCCACAAGTCCCAAAGGTGATTTGGGGCTGATTTTGCAGAGCATCGCCTGAGGGCTCCTGACCCTGAGGCCTCCACCCCAACTGCTCACGGCAGCCCAAGGCCCCTGGAGCGGGTCTGGCCACTGGACACGTTCTGTCTGGCTCACGTTGTTGTTGTGTTGTTGTTTTTAATTGCCAATGCTTTTATTTTTTTATTTATTTTTTATTTTTTATTTTTTTGCCAATGCTTTTAAATTGATAGATGTCGTACAAGCCGTCTACGAGAATCAGAAGATGAGGCAGCAGGAGGCCACATTCCCATATGTTGGGCATCGGAGATAAACCGGGAGGGCTGTGGATGGGGCTCAGGCCCCAGGGCCACCTGCCAGAGGCTCCGGTGCTCCTGTCCCTGCCCAGCCGTGCCCCCCGCTCCCCACCATCTGAAGCAGGAGCTAGGAGGAGGAGCACGGCCGCATGGTTTCAAGCTCGCTCCTATTTCCGGGCCTCCTGGTCATCTCTACTCCAATATCCCATAAGCACCCTGAGCTCAGCCCTATCCAAACAAGATCATCCCGGGCTCCGCCTGCCACAGACCTCTTCTCCCACCCACCTCCTAGCAGGCCTCGCCCTGCCGAGTGGCACCCCCACCCTCCTGTCACTCAAGCTGGGAACCTGGGAGTCACCTTTCCTTTTCTGTTCCCTCAGTTAATTTGTAATCAGCTGCTAAATTCCGTGGATTCTATTTCCTGAGGATCAGTTGGATCTATCAACCTCCTTCCCCTGCTGCCTCCTCTCTCGTCTCCGCCCCCGCCCTCTCCTCTGGGCAGCAGCCTCCTACCTGGCCCTCCACTTCCACTCTTGCCCTCCCCCAAAGCCATTCTCCACAAAGCAGCCAGAATGAAAATGTTACCATGTCGCTCCCTGTGCAGTCCTTCGGCAACCTTCTGCCGCTCCTGGTGTGAAGTCCAGACCCCAGAACCTGACCCGGACACCTTCTGGGACGTGGGTCTGCTTATGTGTCCAGCTTCCCCACGCCCCTTGCTCCACGAAACACTACCAGGCCCTCGGGGCCCGTGGCTGGCACCCGGTGGACTTTGTAGACCGCATTCCCTCTGCCCGGGAGACCCGCTCCCGCTCCACCTGGCCATTCCTGCTGGTCCTCCAGGAAGCACCTGCCCCGGGGGCCTGGAACTGGCCCTGGTGCTCCTCCTGGCTGCTCCCACAATGCCACGGGCCAGAAGGAAAACTAATTCTAAATTAGAATGTCAGAGGCACCTGGGTGGCTTAGTCGATTGAGCTTCCAGCTCTTGACTTCAGCTCAGGTCATCATCTCAGGGTCCTGAGATCGAGTCCAGTCAGGTTCCGTGCTCAACAGGGAGTCTGCTTCAGATTCCCTCTCTCTGCTCCTACCCCAACTTGTGCTCACACCATGTGCTCTCTCTCTCTTTTTTTTTTTTCTCTCTCTCTCTTTTAAGATTTTATTTATTTATTCATGGGAGACACAGGCAGAGGGAGAAGCAGGCTCCATGCAGGGAGCGCAATGCAGGACTCGATGCTGGAACCCCAGGGTCACTCCCTGGGCTGAAGACAGATGCTCAACCACTGAGCTGCCCAGGCATCCCTCATGTGCTCTCTCTAAATCAATCAATCTTTTAAAAAATATATTAGAATTTCAGATAACAGTGAAACTCTTATTAGTGTAAGTATGTCTGAGGCAATTTTTTTTAAAAGCAATCTTTTTATTTGCCAAATCACTGTGATGGGGCCCAGATTTCCCCTTCCAGGTCCTTATTGCCACCTTCTCTCACCGTCTCTAGACTATAAGCTCCAGGAGGGCAGGGGCTCCTCCCAGCCCATGGCACATAGTTTCAGCCTTAGCCTCCCCCTGGGACTTAGGACACTAGTGGGAAACTTATAAACAAACAATTTTTTAAAGTAAGCTCTGCACACAATGTGAGGCTTGAACTCATGACCCCAAGAGCAAAAGTTCCATGCTCCACCAAGGTACCCCTAAAAACAAGATACTAAATAGGATCATGAGGCTGGAAGTTTGGTTTTTCTTTTTTTTTGAGAGAGAGAGAGTGAACACACACGTACACGCACGAGTGGAGGGGAAGGGCAGAGGGAGAGAGAGTCTTAAGCAGACTCCATGCTAAGCGTAGAGCCCAACAGAAAGCTCAATCTCAGGACCCTGACATCACAACCCTAGCATCACAACATGAACCTAAAGCAAGAGCCAGTCGCTTGGCTGGCTGCACCACCCAGGTGCCCCCAGACACTCGAAGTTCTTTAAAGAAAGTGGGAAAGGCCACGTGTAGGCAGACGCTGGACCCACCGCCCCGCGCACAGGCGTGGCCTCTCTGAGGAGCAGTAGAGGCAGGATTTGATCCTGATCCCACAGACCCCTGACGCCCACAGGGCCTTCCCTCCACCATGCTGCCTGCCTATTCCCTGGAACACAGGGACATGGCGGGGGGGGGGGGGGGGCAGGGGCTTCATATAGGATGAATGTCCTGTGGCAGACATAACCCAGGAAGCCTCTCAGAGAACACAGGTGCCAGCTTCTTGGAGACTCTTAGTTCTCCCTGTACCCCCGGGGCACCCTTGGTCCAGCTCTCCAAGAAGCCCAGTGGGCACAATGGAAGGTGGAGCCTGAGGAGGGTTCCCCTCCCCTGTTCAGACTGCAGCACCCTGTAGAGTGCCTCCAGCCAGAGCGCTGCTGGTCTGGCCCAGAACTTTCTGGTACCCCCCGCCTCTTCTCATTCCCAAAGCTGCTGAGAGTCTAGGTACAAGGAATTCCCGCAGGCCCGGGGGTGGCGCATCAGCAGCGGCCCAGGACCAGAGCCTCTCCCCGGCCTGGGCCAGGCCCGGCCAGCAGTGCCTGCCGCACAGGTGGGTGCACCTGCCACGGGCACCTCTGACCTCAGCCCCTACTTCTTTGACTGTCCCTGCCTCTTCTCCCCAGGTCAGGAGAGCCCCCCGGGCCCCAGCTCTTGCTGAAAGCCCGGGCACTGATCGCGGCCTGCCGGCGGTGTGGGGCCGCTTCGCTCCACACGCACAGCAAGAAGTGGCAGCCCCACCCGCGCCATGGAAAACTGCCACTGAACACCAGCACCCCCCGTACCCCAAATCCCAAGCCCACATCGCACACAAGGGAACTAGGACTTCTCAGGTCTGAATGGGACCTCAGAGGGGCATTGTCACCTCCAGCCTCCACCTGTCTGGAGTGGGAAACTGATGCCAAGAAGACAAAGGGACACGGGTGGTCAGCGGCCGAGCCGGCCTACTTCTCGGTCCCCACCTTGCAGCCTTCGGGACAGCCCGCAGGGCCCTTCTGGGAGCGCAGAGGATGTCATGCTCCTGCAGGGACCTGAGCTTCCTGGCAAGGAAGGCAGAGCTTCAGCTTCCAACAAACGCTGTGATTTTGGGTGTAGACTTTCAAGGAGATCAGAGAATACAGGGAGCCCGACCCTCCTGGGCCCTGGGGAGGGTGTCCTGGACCCTGCCCATCCCTGGAAGCTTGGAGGACACAACCAGGGGTCCCTGAGCCAGGCAGCCCTGTGAAGGGGGGAGGGAAGCCTGCGGCGGGGTTCCAGTGGCCACCTCTGTCCACAGAAGCCCTGAGGTTGGACAGCTTAACCTATGAGAGTTCCCCAGAGTCCCTGCACGTAGCTACCAGGACTGGAAGTCAGCGGCTCCTTCCAGAAGTCCCAGCTCCCAGCATCGGCCCCTCTCCCCGCCTTGGAGGAGCACAGCCTGGGGTGTGGAATCCAAGGGCTCCCCCAGCCTCCCGCCAGGAATCTCAACTCGGAGCCAGGCGGCTGTTGGCTTGCGTGGTATATTTAGAAAAGTCAGGCTCCAGTTGCTCCCTGTTCCCTTACAAAGTGTGAACTGCACCCATCACATGGAAATGTGATTCACTTCTCAGCAACCAAGCTGAGCTGCTTCCCACCGCCTCCCAGCAACCCTCCCGCTCTGCCCGGCTCAGCCTCCTGGGCCCGGTTCCTCCTGCCCGAGGCCCGGCAGCCCCGTGACCTGGAGCCACAGGTGGGAGGCACCTCTGTGCTCAGAGGCAGGTGGTCTCTTGCATCTTGCACAGCGTTGGTCTGAGTCTGTTTACTAACTTCCTGGAAATCTGGACGCCCTCTTCCTCCTGGCCTCGCAGCCCTCACTTCTCAATCCCACCCCCACTCCACGCTGCTCCTCCTGCGGCCTTGGGCCCCCCCCCCGGGGTGGTGGGGGGGTGGGGGGGAGCTGAGAGTTCCTCGTGGAAACAAGCTCCATCGGGCAGAGCTTGCACCCAGGCAGCCTGCAAGCCGAACGTGGCTTTTTTTTACTTTATTTCTTCTTTTTCTAAGATGATATTCTAAATTGTTTTCGGTTACCGACATTTTTAAATTAAGAGAAAAAAATTAATTTCCTGCTTCTCTTGAAAAAAGAGACCTGGAGCTCTGGGCCCCCGGGCCCCCGTCCTGCAGGGCACATGGTGAGAGAAGGGGCCGCGCTTGCCTCTCTTCCTCCTAACGTCCAGCTCCGAGCCTTCCAGCTGCAGCCCAGTCAGGGGGGCCGAGGAGGCCGGGGGATGGTCACCACGTCACCTGCTTCTGGGAGGTACCAGCATGGGCAAAGAGCACTGGGCCTTGTAAAGGACTGCGTCACGCACGGAGTCCCACTGGGTCACTGCGTACGCCCCCAGCCCCACTCACTGGCTCCTCAGAACAGGGAAGCGTTCCAGAGAGCTCTGGGGCCTCTCAGGCACCCTCTGGCCCCAATGTGACTCCCTTAGGCAGAGGGGAGGAATCTAAGGTCGGAGGGGTGCTCGTCGATCCCAAGTCCGCAGTGCGGGAGTAGAAGGGGACAGTAGGGAACCAAAGGGATGGGCAAGAAAGGCTGTTCTGAGGCTTTGAGGTAACAGAGAGAGGCCCGGGGCAGAAGCGACTTGGCCTGTGCTCAGCACCCCTCAGCCTCCCCAGGAAGCCCTGTGCCTCCAGGCACCATGACCCCGGGGGGGTGGTTGACAGCCCAGGTGGCAGGAGAGCTGGGATATGGAAACCCACAGGCCTGTCCTCCAGTGCAGGGCGACTCACCTTGTGCGGGCCCCTCCGCAAGGCTGACCCGTAGCTAATAATGTGCAGCCCTGGGGTCCCCGGGTGGCTCAGCCATTTGGCACCTGCCTTGGGCCCAGGGGATGATCCCAGAGTCCCGGGATCGAGTCCCACATCGGGCTCCCCGCATGGAGCCTGCTTCTCCCTCTGCCTGTGTCTCTGCCTCTTTCTCTCTGTGTCTCTCGTGAAAAAAAAAAAAATCTTTAATAACGTGCAGCACTTACTAGGTGCCAAGCACTATTCCTACTTTTTCACACATACTAACCCACGTATTTCTCCCAACAACTCTATTAAGTCAATATTGTTAGAATCTCGTTATACAGATGACGAAACTGAGGCACAGAGAGGTCAAGTAACTGGCCCGGGGTCTCCTGGCAGGTGACTGATTGAGGCTGGATATAAACCCAGAGGCCGTTCCAGAACCCGCCCTCTCTGACTACACTAACTATATCGCTTCCGCTTTAGCTCCAAGGACACAGGGTGCCCGTGCCGAGCCCCCGGCCCGCTGCCATCCGAAATCCCATCCAGCAGCATCCCCAGCCTTCTGAGCTGCTCCGGGGCAGCACCCTGGGAGGGCACAGGCCAAGCTATACCAACAATAGGCCAGTGCCCTGAAGGACCCTCCTTGGCTTTATTTTATTTTATTTTATTTTATTTTATTTTATTTTATTTTTTTCCTCTTTGGTTTTCAAGTCAATCTCTGCACCACAGGGAAAGTAAAGGGCCCAACAAGGATGTCTCTTTCCTCTGTTGTCCCGGCGAAACAAAACGACCCATTCAGGCGCCTGCAGGGTGACACTGTCCCCACGCCTCTCTTCCCTGTGTACTGCATCCTGCTCAGCCCTAGCCAGAGGATTTCACTCAGATGCCTGAGACGGCTCCTTCTGCCCCTGCAGCCTGGGTCCTCCTTTCTGGAAGCTGCCAGGCTCCTTAACACCCCCCACACACACGCCCCGGGGGACCACTGACGTCGGTCCCACGCTCACATAAAGAACATCCACAGACTCTGGCCCAATGGGGCCACACCGTCATCTTGCGTAGACCCTAGAGGAAGTGTGGGAGTCACCAGAGGTGTGCCAGGCAGCGGCCAGTGGTTGCGGAATATAAACAAAGCCAGGAGGAGGTCTGCGTGGAGTCTGACAGTCCTCCCAGGCCCCGCAGAGCCCCTGAGCTGGCCTTCCGCACCAAGGAATAATCCCCCCTCCCCCCGGGAGCTTGGAGGGGCTGCCTGGGACACCCCGGGCTTGCCTGAGCTGGGGCTGCTCCTGTTTCACCTCCTGAGTCCTCACCCTCGGGGCCCAGAGTAAAGCCTCCCCAAACCTTGCTCTTCCCCATCCTGCAGGGTCCCCAGGCCTTGTTTACGGCTCATGTCTCCCTTGAGAGCGCCTGAGTCCCTTCCCTGCTCCAGCAAGAACTTTTTTTTTTTTTTTTTTTAAGATTTTTATTTATTTATGAGACACAGGCAGAGGGAGAAGCAGGCTCCATGCGGGGAGCCCAACACAGGACTCGATCCCAGGTCTGCAGGATCAGGCCCTGGACCGAAGGCAGGTGCCAAACCGCTGAGCCCCCCCAGGGATCCCAAGACCTGACTTCTGCACAAGAAGCAGACCCGTCCCCCAGCCTCCCCGAGAAGCCACTGGAGCTGCAGAGCCAGGCCCCTTACCAGCTCCCCCGAACACTCGGCCTGCCCCACCAGAGGCTCAGTCCGTCCGAAGGACCCCGAAGTCTCCTGATGGCCCCGTCAGGGCCCAGCCGGGCTGCACAGTGAGTCGCCCTCCTTCCCAACGGGGCGGGCCGGGCAGCGGGGTTTTGTGCTATCGGGGAAAGCAGGGAGCCCAGACCCTCCGCCGAGGGGCCTGCTGGCCTGTAGGACTCGGGGCGGCCAGCGAGGCCGTTGCTGGCGGGCAGGGCATAGGGCAGAGGGGACCAGGTCCCCTGGGTCAGCCGATGGCCACCCCGTGGTGTGGATGTGACCTTTGGGGGGTCCAGGAAGAAAGGGCGATCGGTCACACTGGTCTACCAAGGCCAGTAGTTCTCCAGAAAGAACTTCTCATACTCTGGGCTGAAATCAAGGCACAGCCGGGCTCAGGCTCACCCTGGAGGCTCTAGGGGAGAATCCTCGCTTGTCTCCCCCAGTTTCCCGCGGCTCTGGGTGTCCTGGCTTGTGGTCTCTGCCTCTGTGTCCACGTGGCCTTCGCTTCCATGTGCCCGGCACCTCAAATCCTCCTTTCTTTTCCTGTCTCATAGAAACACCAGTCACTGGATTGGGGACCCAGCCTAAATTCAAAATTATTTCATCCTGAGATGAGATTGAATTCTCATTTTCGGATCCTAAATGCCTAAATTTTATTTGCAGGCCCTCTTTCCAAATCGGGCCACATTCACAGAGTCCAGACAAACTTTTTGGGGAGACACCACTCAGCCCGCTACCCTCGGTTTTCCTCCTCTCTTATATGGGAACAAGAGCAGCAGCAGCCACACAGTATTAAGGTCGCACGGATTAATACGAGCTCGGCACTCAGAGCAGGCCCTGGCACATCGGAAGTGCTCAGGAATCATTAGCTGTTACTATCACTCCTCATCCCTCAAGATGCCACCCCATGAACTTGCTCTGAACCATGCCCATGTCCTTCCCCTCACCCAGACTAAAGCACTTGCCCACACGGATGCTTCCAGGACCTTGGTGGACCCCCTCCAGCTTTATCCCAGGGCTTGGAGTGGTTGGAAGCTGGTCTCCTCTGCCCAGGCCATTGACTCCTTTTATAAAAAGCTGGATCTTATTCAGCTCTTAAAAAAAAAAAAAAACAAAAAAAAAACAAAAAAAAACAAGGGATGCCTGGGTGGCTCAGCAGTTGAGCATCTGCCTTCAGCCCAGGGCATGACCCCGGGGTCCCGAGATGGAGTCCCACGTCGGGCTCCCTGCATGCAGCCTGCTTCTCCCTCTGCCTGTGTCTCTGCCTCTCTCTCTCCGTGTCTCTCATGAATAAATAAATAAAATCTTAAAAAAAAAAAAAAAAACCTAGTGTCTTGTGCTCAGCTCCTCCTGTCCCAGGCTAAGGGCCTCAGGTCCCACATGCCCACTGCATGCGCATCTCTGAAGGCCTAAGTCGGGCTCAGTCCCCTTTCCTTACCTGGGCTGGGGAGGGGTCATCTGGCTCCAGAGCTGGGGGATGGCTGGAATGGAATGGCCTGGGGCTCAAGTTCACCCCACAGCCGGACTCAGGCCAGAGGCTTGGCCGCTACCCCACCGGTTCTTCAGCCGGTTCTTCAGCCCTGCCCACCTCACATGCTCTTGTTCCTTCTGTGTCTCTCCTGTCCCTGGTTTCTACCTTTCCAGGAGACAGAGGAGGCACCTGTGGGAGCCCCACCAGAACTCTGTGGGGTCCCTCCAGCCCTTCGATCCATTCCCACTGTGGAAGTTCTTTCTCCATCTAGCGTCATTCTTCTCATAGGACAATTCCCTTGGTGTCTCTCCTCACAGTGGTCAGGCCCCAGCGCTGCCCCTCAGCCCACGACAATACGAGCAGATAGTACTCGCCGAGCGCAACAGCCACGGTCTACACTGACCCTTTCAGGCCCGGTCTCGCTTGCTCTTCCGGGGGCCCCATGAATCGGGTGCCGTCCTCACCATCACTGTCCCATAGGTGAAGAGAACGGGGCTCTGACACGCAGCCGGTGAGTTTAGAGGTGGGATTTGACACGTCTGTCCTGCTCCAGACCCCATGCTCTTAACCACTACGTTGTAGGGCCTTGTCTCCCTTATTCATTTGACAGACATTACCGAACACGTCTTTGGGCAGACCATGTGTTGGATGCTGAGGATGAACCCACGCATGAGGCAGAGATGGATGAGTCCTAGTGGAGCTTGCGTCCAGGCCCACTGGGCACCTGTGTGCAAGCTTTCGTTTCCTGGGGCTTTGAGAGGCTTGACATGGGCCAAGGGTGGGGTGCGGAGCAGTAGCTCCTGCTGCATTCCCAGCCAAAGAGGCACGTTAATGGGATGACCTGCATGTCCCAGAGCAAACCTTGAGCAAGGTGCTGACCAAGGCCTCCACGGGGATCTTCCCATGCTCTCAGCTTGCACGTCAGCTGGGCCTTCCTCCTGTTAGGCTGGCCCTCCTGGGCACCCTTCCCCCACCATCCTTCTCTTCGGCTCCTGCAACCAGTCGTTGCTCTAGCTGCAAGCCCCACCATCTGCCTACCTCAAGTCATCCCACCGGAGGGAAACCCGCTGGTCAACAGGACTACAGCTGCGGCCTAATGAAAGGCAGCGGAAATGCTGGGGGTCCCTGGCCAGGAGGCCTGACCTTCATCTCCGCAGAGGAGCTGAGGGGACTCAGTGGAGGGAAGGGATGCCACCTGCCTCCGAGAACCACCTGTGCAGCCTGAAGCGTTCCCATGGGAAAGCGGGGGGCTCTCGCTGCTGACCCCATGCCTCTGCAGACCCAGCCTGGGAGGGGCAGCGGAGAGAAGCACCAGGCTAGACACCCTCCCCAGAGGAACCCTGACTCAGCCTGATGAGGATGTAGCTAGAAAGGACTACGGGGGGGGGGAGGTGGGCACCCGGGGGCTCAGTTGGTTAAGCACCTGCCTTCGGCTCAGGTCATGACCCTGCATGCTGGGCTCCAGCCCCGCCTTGGCCCCCTGCTCCAGCGGGAGTCTGCGTCTCCCTCTCCCTCCGCCTGCCATTTCCCCTTCTTGTGCCCTCTCGCTCGCTGTCAAATAAATAAATAAAACCTAAAAAATTAAAAAAAGAAGAAGAAGAAGAAAGAGAGAGAGAGAGAGAGGGAGGGAGAGAAAGGACTCCCTGTCCTGCAGTAACCGCTGTGTGTCAGGCCCTTGCTCCCGCTGGGAGAAGAGATGTTTTCATTGCACTGATGAGGAAATTGAATCTCGGAGAGGTGAAGTAATTTTGCTGAGGTCACACGGGGAGCCAGCAACAGGTCTGCCTAATAGATCCATCTCCAGAGGCGACACCTTGTCCACCACGTCAGAGAGCCTCCTTCAGGGGCCAGGACCGGAGCCCGCAGCTTCCGGAGGCCTCGCTGCTCCTGAGAGAAAAGGGGGGACACCCCGCCATGTGGTCCCGCCGGCCCGCCCTCCCTCACAAGGATTCTCCTCATGAGACGGGCCCCCCAAAGTAGAGGGCGGTGGCTCCCGCATGCTCCGCACCCCCACATCCCCACCACCTCCCACCCTGCGTCATGGGGGGCTGCTTGCTCTCAGGCCCTTCTCCCCCAGACCTCAGTCTCAGGATCGCAGGGACCTCTGGCCCGAGCCCCTCGTCGAGGTGGAGGTCAGTCCGGCTCTGGAAGGGGGGTCACTCCGGCCCCCCGGCCCCCCCGCCCCCAGGCAGCCCTTCCCTAGTACCATGGCCAAGAGTGAATCTGGATGTGGAGGGGGAGGAGGCCGACCCGGGTGGCAGGATAACCAACAGCGAAGTCATGACCTAGAACTTGGAAATCCTCTCAAAGCGCACGATCCCCACGTGTGTGCCTTGGAGGGAAAGGCCGTGACCCCGACCCCGACCCCGACCCCAACCCCGACCCCGGGGCCTCACTTGCCACAGCGACCCTTCCCACTCCACCGGCTACTTCTTACCTAGCAGGGCCTCCCTGAAGCACCGCTGCCTGGGGAGCCCCCCCCCCCACCCCGGCCACCCTGGGGCCCAGTCTCCCTCGACGGCTCTTGCTCTGGCCTCTCTCCCTGGGGGCCCTGGGACAGGCGCCCTAGGGGACCGTGACTGTGACCGTGACCGTGACCGTGCAGCCTGCAGGTCGGCTTCCGCCTCCCCGTCTGCGATGCTGGCTCTGGGGGGCCAGGGACCCCGCCAGGCTCGTGCCCCCACCCGGGTGCTTGCACTGTGTCCGGCGCTCGTGGAGATAGATGTGTCCAGAGCGTGACTCCGGGTGGGAAGCTGGGATGAAACAGTTCAGGGAGAAGGAGAGAAGCGTGGAAAACAGGCTTTATCTTGTGGTTTGCAGGCCTTTCCCCGTCCAGGAATTGCTCAGCCCACATAGGAATTTCACAGGGCCGTGGAATCCTCCCGCTGTGGAATCCTCGCCCCCAGCCCTGGGTGGGACCGGTTCTGCCCCGAGCCCCGGGGCTGTTCCCAGAGGTCCCTGCAAGTGCAAGCTCCTTAGCTCTCCTCCCACGGTACGCGTGACGGTGATGTGTGCTCTCTGCTGCTAGGGAAGTTCTTCTCCTTGTCTGACTCCTGTGTGTCCTCTGTCGTCCTTGTCCCCTGCCCCCCGTCCTCTTGAACACTGACTCTAACAATATCAGAACTAGGCCGGAGCTTAGAGATGATCTAAGAAGGTAGCGCTCAAGTCATTTTCTAACAGGAAAATCTCTTTATTTTGAATCAGAAACAGAAATTTACCTTCAATAAATTCTTAACAATTATCTTTTTTTAAAAAAGATTTTATTTATTTATTCGTTCTCATTTATTCATGAGAGATTTTATTTATTATCCTAGAGAGAGGGGCAGAGACACAGGCAGTGGGAGAAGCAGGCTCCACGCAGGGAGCCCGACGCGGGACTCGATCCCAGGACGCTGGGATCACGCCCTGGGCCAAAGGCAGATAGGCTTTCAATCACTGAGCCACCCAGGTGCCCCAGAAAATCTCTTAAAAAAAAAGAGAGAGATTTTATTTATTTTGAGGGAGAGAGAGCACAAGAGGTGGAAGGAGCGGGGGGAGGAGCAGACTTGTCCATGCGCAGGGAGCCCGAAGTCAGGCTCGATCCCAGGACTCGAGGATCATGACCTGAGCCAAAGGCAGATGTCTAACCAACTGAGCCACCAAGGGGTCCTTTTTGCAAAAAATCAGAATCTGAATACGAAAATATGAGGCTAACAAAAGGGGAGCAGCTCTGCCTGTTATGGGGGTGAGAACCCTCCCAGGGCACCCCAGGAGCTCCCAGGAAACCAGTTTGAAAACCAGTGAGAGATCCAAGCCTGACACTTTGTGGACAAGAAAATCCAGAGAAAGGAAATGATCTGTCCCAGCTAGGACCATAACCCAGGTCTTTCCTGCCTGAAGTCCACGGCCAACACTGTCAGACCTTAGTGGAAACGGCAATATTTGGGGTACTCTGCAATTGTGCTTTTTAAAAGTATGTTCCAGGGATGGCTCAGTTGGAGGACCATGTGACTCTTGATCTTGGGGTTGTGAGTTTGAGCCCCGTGTTGGGGGTAGAGATTACTTAAAAAGTAAATAAATAAACTTGGGACACCCGGGTGGCTCAGTGGTTTAGCACCTGCCTCCGGCCCTGGGCAGTGATCCTGGAGACCCAGGATCGAGTCCCACGTCGGGCTCCCTGCATGGTGCCTGCTTCTCCCTCTGCCTGTGTCTCTGCCTCTCTCTCTCATGAATAAATAAAATCTTTATAAATAAATAAATTTAAAATATATATATAAGAAATAAAAGTATGCTTTAATATCATTTGGGGGCTGTTTTGTGTTTTCCTCTCTATGATATCTGGCACTTGAATATGCCAAAAAAACTCAACCAGAAATTGGCAAAGAAAGTTACACAAACATGTTTCACAAATCTCCAAATCTTTGAACAAAGATGGTCATCGCATTTTCTCAAACATTTCCACATAGGGGTTGCAGAGTGAAGCCCATCTTTTCTGTATTATTTACTTATTTATTTCTTTTGGAGTGCATTTTGAGCGCAAACCATGCGATTACAAGAAATATCCAATTGGAACGAGAATTGGTGGCGTCCTTTGTGCTGGGACTCATTAAGCCTCTCAGCCCCAGGGACCTGGGGATTTTTGTGGAACCAATTTCCTTCTTGGGATTGTTAACATAATCCTCTAATTGGAGCACTGAGTGTTCTGTTAGTGGCCGGCACAGTGCTCCAAGGGAGCACATTCCTAAGGACCAGGAGAAAGGTCTAGACCCTGGACTTCCCCGTGCCCCACATGCTCTCTTCCCACACTCTCTCGCCCTGCCTTCTTCCTTCCGCAGGCTCCCAGACCCCAGAGCCGGGGAGCGCGAAGTATCTCAGGTGAGTAGAACCATCGTGGGCTGGGCGGTAACGCACTTACTGGTCAGCCACCTTCCAGGTACTGCCCTTAGAACATTATTAGTCCAGGTAGTCAAACTATGGGTGCCATTTATTAAGCTTCTAGGATGTTCCATACTCTATCCTAGCTCGCCTAATCCTGACAACAAGGAATTGTAATATTGTTATCTCCATTTTGCAAACGAGAGCACTGATTTTTCAGAGGAGCGTGGGCTGAGCCAAATATTATTTCATTTGATATTTGCATATGTTATTTACTCTAATGCTAATAATGGTTAACTCTTTTTTTTTTTTTAAGATTTTATTTATTTTGAGAGAATGAGAACACCAGCACGGGGCACAGCAGGCAGAGCGAGAGGGAGAAGCAAGCCCCGCACTGAGCGGGCTTGATCCCAGGGCCCTGGGATCACCACCCAAGCCTAAGGCAGACACTTAACTGACTGAGCCACCCAGGTGCCCCTAATGGTTAATTAACTCTTAATGAATGTTCACTATGTTTCTAAGAGCTTCACATGTATAAACTTGTTTAATCACCAAAACAACCTTATGGAATTGGTTGTTCATATCATCCCCATTTTAAAAAAAGATTTAGAAAGAGAAGGGGTGGGGGAGGGGCAGAGGAAGAGAATCCCAAGCAGAGCACAGAGCCCAACTTGGGGCTCGATCTCACGACCCTGAAATCATGACCCGACCCGAAATTAAGAGTCGGATGCTCAACAACTGAGCCACCCGGGTACCCCTTCATCCCCATTTTATATATGAGAAAACTGAGGCGTAGAACGGTTGAGCATCCTGCCCAAAGGTACTCAGCTCTCAGCCTCATCATCAGTTCCAGGAAGTCTCAGTTCAGCTGAAATATTGGTTGTGCTCCTTCCACTATTCAGGGGAAACAGCACAGGGAGAGGTTAAGAGCGTGGATGCTGGACGCAGGCACGCTCAGGGTCCACTTCCAGTCCTAGTGCGGACAGGCTGTGTGAGTGCAGGCAAGCGGGTTAGCCGTCTACTGCTACGAAACACATTGCCCCAGCATTTGGCTGCTTAGAACAAGAAACATTTGTTTCTTGTTTTGTTGTTTTTTTGTTTTGTTTTTTAAAAATTTTATTTATCCGTGAGAGACAGAGAGAGAGAGAGAGAGAGAGAGAGAGAGAGAGGCAGAGACACAGGCAGAGGGAGAGGCAGGCTCCACGCAGGGAGCCCGACGTGGGACTCGATCCCAGGACTCTGGGATCACACCCTAGGCTGAAGGCAGATGCCCAACCACTGAGCCACCCAGGTGCCCCTTGTTTTATAAATTTTATTGAAATGTAAATACATGTTAAAAAGTGTTTGAGGGGTGCCTGGCTGCCTCAGTCGATGGAGCAAGTGACTCTTGATCTCCGGGTCGTGAGTTCAAGCCCCACGTACCATAGGTGTACGGCAAGACGAAAATTCACAAAGGGAACACACACGTGTTAACAGCATCCCAATCAAGAAACAAAATATGAGGGATGCCTGGGTGCTCAGTGGTTGAGCATCTGCCTTCGGCTCGGGGCATGATCCCGGGGTCCTGGATCAAGTCCCATATCAGACTCCTTGCATGGAGCCTGCTTCTCCCTCTGCCTGGGTCTCTGCCTCTCTCTGTGTGTCTCTCATGAATAAATAAATAAGAAAAATCTTTAAAAAAAAAAAAGAAACAAAACATGATTACCACCTCAGAAAACCCTCTTCGTGTTCCCTCCTGATTCCTCTCCACCTGCTGGAAGAACCACAGTGCTTCTAACTCCGAAGATCCTGCTTTTGCACTTTATTTAAATGAAAACAAATAGTATGTCCTCTTTTGTGTCTATCTTCTTCGGCTCAACACGGTGCGAGTGTATATTCATCACGCTGTTGCCCGTGATTATAGTTCGTTGGTTCTCATTGCTCTGTCATGTTCCATTGTGTGAACATATGCTAGTTTATTTATTAATCCCACTGATGATGGATCTTTGGGATGTCTTTGGTTTGGTTGGGACTCTCTTTTTTTAAAATCTTTTTTAAGATTCTATTTATTTATGAAAGAGAGAAAGAGAGAATGAGGCAGAGACACAGGCAGAGGGAGAAGCAGGCTCCATGCAGGGAGCCCAATGCGGGATTTGATCCCGGGTCTCCAGGACCACACCCTGGGCTGAAGGCGGCGCTAAACCGCTGAGCCACACGGACTCCCTGGTTGGATCTCTTAAACACAGTGGTGCCAGCCACATTATTATTATTATTATTATTATTATTATTATTATTTTTTGCCAGCCACATTCTTATACCTGTTTTTATTTGACGGGTTTAGGGTGGATTTACTGGGTCAGAGGTCACCCAGACTTACAACTTTAGTAGGAACTGTGGCACAGTTTTCCAAAGTGGTTGTGCTAATGAATACTCCCAGCATCAGTGAACAAGCGCTCTCCTTGCTCTTATATCCTTGTGCACACTTGCATTTTTGCTTTCTCATTTTAGTCCTTCTAGTGGGTATGCAGTGGTGATTTTAATGTGCCTTGTTTTTACATTTTTATTTATTTACTCATGAGAGACACACACACAGAGAGGCGGAGAAGCAGGCTCCCTGCAGGGAGCCTGATGTGGGACTGGATCCTGGAACCCCAGGATCACTCCCTGAACCGGAGGAGGCAGATGCCCAACTGCTGAGCCACCCAGGCGTCCCTTTAATGTGCATTCTTGATGAGTAGTGGGAAGGGTCACCTTTTCCTATGTTTATTGGATATTTGGGTATAAATCTAAACAGTTTAATTTCTGTCCTTGATGGGGCTGCTCTGGAGAAATGACTCTCCTCATTCCTATGGGATAATTTGGATTTCTGTGGTTCGATCACAGAATTGCCAATTAAAACAAAACAAGCTACCATCTGTGACAGCACAGACTGCTTCTAGCAGCTTCCTCCCTGTGTAGCAGGCTTTATAGCTCCAGGTCCAACCACGACCTGCCTCTGCCTGGCAGACTTGCTGGTGTGAGATTGGGACGCTGGGAGTGTGGCCAAGCGTGTGCTCTCGCTGCTGCCACTGCTTCTCCTGGCTACCTCGGGGACATAGACGTTTGGCTCTCTTGGGGTGGCGGTTGCCGAGACCGGAGGCCCAGGCTCTAGCTTTGGGGCGGTCGAGGGGTAGACAAATGGCATCCATTTGCTGGTGTGGATTACCCAGGTCACTGCCAAGGTGATGAGGTCCTGGAACTGGCAGATGGGTCCAGCGGCTTCCCGTTCCCCAGATTCCTAATCATGGCAGAGATAGGGCCCCCCAGGTGGCTCAGCAGTTAGGCGCCTGCCTTTGGCCCAGGGTGTGACCCCGGGGTCCTGGAATCGAGTCCTGCATGGGGCTCCCTGCGTGGAGCCTGCTTCTCCCTCTGCCTGGGTCTCTCTCTCTCTCTCTCTCTCTCTCTCTCTGTCTCTCAAGAAAAATAAACAAATAAGAAGGAAATAAAAAGGTATTTAAAAACCCAAAAATAGGAAGAACCTAATCCTAAAAAAAGGACAGTTTCTTAAATTTCATTAAATCAGTCCCACAAAAAGCCCATTTCCTTTTCTTGTTTTGCTGGTGGGAATTTCAACCCTAGTGGGCTCTCGAAGAAGAAGTGAGTTTAGAAGAGGAATGTAGAGGGAAATGTAGAGGGATGAGGAATGTAGAGGGAAAACATATAAAGAATGGCCCCTAAAATGGGGCACGAAGAAGCTGAGAACTACCAGGCTGTCATTTATTGACCACCCAACCATAGCTCCAAGAGTGATATGACTCTGGTTCCGACAGTGCCCTGAACTCATTTCAAATGCCACAAATAGGGGCGCCCGGATGGCTCAGTCAATAGGACACGTGATTCTTGATCTCAGGGTCATGAGTTTGAGCCCGACCTTGGGAAGCAGAGTCTACTGCAAAAAAAATTAATAATAATAAAGTCACCTATAAAAAAAATGCCACAAGTAATATTGTGTCTGTGGGTTCTTTCGCCGTGACCCACAGGAGGGCTCAAGGAGAACTTCTGATGAGGGAGAAGGAGCATCTGTCAAGCAAGAGCCACCGTAGCTATGTCCCAGAAGATAATGTGAGGGACCATGAGGAATATTTGAGTTGTTATTCAGTAGTTTAAATGTTAATAACAGGGGGTGTTGGCTGTTGGGTGGCTCTGTTGGTTGAGTGTCTGCCTTGGGCTCAGCTCATGATCCCAGGGTCCTGGGATCAAGTCCCACATCAGGCTCCCTGTGGGAAGCTTGCTTCTCCCTCTTCCCCTGCTCTCACGCTCTCTGTGTGTGTCAAATAAATAAATAAAATCTTTAAGAAAAATAAAATAAATGTTAATAACAGGATTCAGGAGAGCAGAGAGAGGAGCTGGAGGGAGGAGGCATCGGGTGCTGAAGAGGTTGGCTGGGGCCTTGGGATCTGGGAGGATCTGCCTGCCTGTCCTTGCTCTGCTCAGCTGCAGCTGCTCCAAGGCTGCAGGGCCCTGGGGGCTGAAGCCTGGCTGGGGAAGGAAGTCTCCGGCTACGAGCCAGCTCGGGCTCTGAGGAAGGGGAGCTCCTGACGCTGTCAGCAGAGTGGGGCTGTAGTGACAAGGGGGTGGCCGACGCTCCGGTGCTGGAGCTCTAGAGACGGAAGCGTCTCGGACATCCTATGGCCCAGCTTTCTCTCTCTCTTTAATGGTTCACAATGGAAATTTTCGAATAGACACAAAAGTAGAGGGAATTGTACGATGAACCCCCTGGACCCATCACCCGCTGATAACAGGGATCAACTCATCAGCCCCGGGATTTGTAACCTGTTTTAAACCCTGATTCCCTGCTTTCAGGTGTGTGTAGCTGAATGAGATTATGAAGCTTTTACTTCCGTGCTCTCCCTACCCCTTTCTCCCATTTGAGCGGCTCTTAGGAGAACTAGCAGGACCTAGGAGAACTTAGGGCCTTCCCAAGGGACGTGGAAGACGGGGAAGGAGGCGCCTGGCGGGCTCAGTCCTTAGAGCACGTGACTCTCGATCTCTGTGACGTGTGGTCTTGGGGATGTAAGTTCAAGCCCCCACCATGGGGGCTTTTTAAGAGTCAGAGATGACTTAAAAATCAAGTCTTGAAAAAGAGGGGTGTGTGGGCGGCTCAGTGGTTGAGCGTCTGCCTCTGGCTCAGGTTGTGATCCCAGGGTTCCGGGATCGAGTCCCGCATCGGGCTCCCTGCATGGAGCCTGCTTCTCCCTCTGCCTGTGTCTCTGCCTCTCTCTCTCTCTGTCTCTCTCATGAATAAATAAATAAAATCTTTAAGATAAATTTTAAAAATCTTGAAAAAGAAAAGAGGGAGAAGGAATCTGCATTAGGGCTCCTAATGAAATGCTGTCCACTGAGTGGCTTGAACAAAAGAAGCTTATTTCTCCCCCTTCTGGTGGTGGCCCTCTGAGGTCACCAGGTCGCCGCAGTGCTGCTTCTGTCTGAGGGCTGGGCGGGATCTGTCCGTGGCGGCCTCTCGCCTGGGCTCACAGATGGCCATCTTCTCCGTGTGTCTTCCTGTCACCTTCCTCCTGAGCCTGCCTGTGCCCTAATTTCCTCTTCTCATATTGGATTAGGAGCCGCCCCTCCCCCCCGCCGCCCCTCCGCCCTGAACGACCTCATTTTAACTCGATTACCTTTATAAAAATCCTATCCCCAAGTATGGTCACATTCTGAGGTATTGGGGTTAGGGCTCTAACATGTCCTTTTTTGGCAGGGGGACATAATTCCACCTGTAACAGGGACTCACTGGCATAGACGGGCTGAACATGTTAAATACACACACACACACACACACACACACACACACACACACACACAGAAATTCTCTCCAGGCTCAAAAGGGTGTCCCCGGGATGGGGGGTGAGCTAGAGAAAAGAGTCTGTGGGATAAGGAAGAGAAAGGCAGAGAGGGGACATTGGACTGTTCCAAAGGCACCCACGTCCCAGGGATGACCTGAGGGGACAGAGATGTGGCCTGTTAGTGGACACCACTGCCTGAGAAAATTCCAGAACATTTGGGGTAAAGGTTTCATCCACCTTCTGGGAATGGATCCTGGGAGTCAGATTAATTCGGAAATTTCAACAATAAAGGAGTTGGTATTTTCTGCACCTTCTGAGTTTGTCAACTGAGAATTCCATCTGCCAAACAGACAGATGAAAGGACTGTTCCAGGTGGATTCACCCCCCATCCTGGTTGCCCTCACTACTACATCCGAAGGCAAATCCTAAGATTCCAGGAAACTCGGTCTGAAAACACTTAGGGTCCACGCCCCGCGCCCTTCTCCCATGAACACACAAGGGCATAGAAGCTCAAAAGAGGAAAAGGCCTGTCCTGTGGGCAAGCGCAAGACAGAAGAGCCAGACTGGAATCCAAGGCTCTTGATTTCTACAGCCCACTCTCCTGGCGGCTTCCCCAAAGATTTCCCAGGGAGGCTGATACAGTGTCTCTGCTCCACATGCAGGGCCTCAGAGGTATCTCACTGCACGGTCGGCAGCTGGGACCGGAATGGGCATGGAATCCCTTCTTGGGGCCTTGTCAGGTTTTTGTTTTGTTTTAGCCATTCTAGTAGATGTGCAGCATCCTCTGTTTTTTTTTTTTTCTGACGTGTCCTCATCAAAGTCCTCATCAGTCTTTGCATTCTAGCCCAAGGAGGCATTCCAGAGTCACCTTGTCCTTTCCCTATCCCATGAAATTTTCCCTGGAATAAGCCATTTATCCCTGGTTCTTTTCTTTCCTTTTTTTTTTTTCTTTTTCCAGATTTTATTTATTTATTTGAGAGAGAGAGAGCACAAGCAGGGGGAGCACCAAAGGGAGTGGGAGAAGCAGACTCTCCTTTGAGCAGGGAGCCCAATGTGGGGCTCAATCCCAGGATCCTGGGATCATGACCTGAGCCAAAGGCAGCTGCTTAAACAACTGAGCCACCTGGGAGGCCCATTTATCCCTGGTTCTAAGTTGAGCGTTGCTAGCAGTTACACAAGAAGAGGATTTGGGAAATCATGACCTGTTAGGGGGGAAAGACCATTAAAAAGCTCTATCTCCAACGTAGAGTTGATGGTTCTACAGTCAGATCATTCCCCACATACCGAGGTAGCTCCTAGATGCAGAAATGGCCGAGAACTTCCTCCTTGAACTTGCTGCCAGTATCTTTGAATACATCCCTTTCTGCTTCAACTAGTTAGAGTGGGTGCTGTTCTCTGAGATTGGATACCTGACCTAGTTGGATTCAAAGGCAACAATGATCCTATTACATTAGGAGATAGCGTTCAGTAGTTTATATCACACCCTGGCAATACAGTTAACCTCTGTGGTCACCTCTGATGAAGGCAAGGCTTTGCAGGACAGAGCCACTGCTGAGAGAAATCACTGTGGTGAGAATAAGGAATAGAAAGCCTGAGGAGTAGGCTGGCTACTTCAAACTACACAGTGTTTAAAGAAAGAACAACTTCGGGGCTCCCCCCCCTTCTTCCTTTTAAAAAAGTTTTTTATATAGTGGTATGTGTCAATTATACCTCAATTTAAAAAATAGCTTTATTAGTTACAAACAGCTGGTTTATTAAACTAGCTACATATATTGACATAGGATAAACTGCAAACATTTAAAGTATACAATCTGACTTTTTAAAAAAAGATTTTTATTTATTTATTCATGAGAGACACACAAAGAAAGGCAGAAACGTAGGCAGAGGGAGAAGAAGGCTCCCTACAGGGAGCCCGATGGGGGACTCGATCCCGGGACCCTGGGATCACGACCTGAGCCAAAGGCAGACTCTCAACCCCTAAGCCGCCCAGGTGCCCCACAACTTGACGTTTTGACATAATATTTGTGTGTGTACACACACACGCACCCCTGTGAAATCATCACCACAATCATGACAATTCAATATCTATTAACCCCTAAAGTTGTCTCGTGTCCCTTTGTAACCCATCCCTCCTGCTCTTTGCCCACTTGCCATTCTCAGGCAACCACCGGTCTGCTTTCTAGCACTACAGATTAGTTTGCATTTTCTAGAATTTTTCTATAAATGGAATAATACAGTATACACTCTCTTTTGTCTGGCTTCTCCCACTCAGGATAATTATAATCATTTTGAGGTTTATTCATGGTGTTGAATATATCAATAGCTCATCCCTTTTTATTGTTGAGTATATTCCATTGCATGGTTATACCAAATTTATCTATTCAATTGTTGATGAATATTGGGTTGCTTCTAGTTATAAATAAACCCACTATAAAAATTAGTGTATAGGACGTTGCGCAGACATCTGCGTATATGCTTTCATTTGACATCTGCTTATATGCTTTCGTTTTTCTTGGGTAAATACCTAGAAGTGAAATTGATAATTATATGGTATGTGTATGCTTATGCTTAACTTTTTAAGAAACTCCCAACATCTTTCCCAGTAGTTGTGCCATTTTACATCCCCACGAGCAGTGTGTGACAGTTCTAGTGCTCCAAATCCTGCCCAACACTTGGTACAGTCCCTCTTGGATTTTAGCCATTCTAATAGATGTATGGTGGGATCTTGTCGTGCTTCAAATTTGCTTTTCCCTGATGACTAAGCATCTTTTTAAGTGTTATCTGTATATTTTCCTCCATTTTTGCTGAAATGTCTGTTCAAATATTTTGCATACTTTTATTGCATTGTTTTCTCATTATTGAATTTGGAGTTCTTTATAGATGCTGCATACAAATCCTTTATCAGGAAGGTGATCCGCAAATGATTTCCCCCAGTCTGTGGCTTATCTTTGCATTCATTTAACAATGTCTTTTGAAAGTTCTCATTTTAATGAAGTCTTAATTTATCAATAAATTTTTAAATAATCTGAAAAAGAATCATTTTTACTTTTGGCATTATATCAAAGAAATCTTTGTAACCCGAAATCACAAATATTTTTTTTCCTGTGTACTCTTTTTATAGTTTTAGGTTTTACATTTAGGTCTATGATAAATTTCACATTTTCTGTGTGTTTGGAATAAAATAAAGGTTGGCAAAATTTTTTTTTTTTAAGATTTTATTTATTCATGAGAGACACAGAGAGGCAGAGACACAGGCAGAGGGAGAAGCAGGCTCCATGCAGGGAGCCTGATGAGGGACTGGATCCCCAGACTCCAGGATCAGGAAGGCGCTCAACCACAGAGTCACCCAGGTGTCCTGGTTGGCAAACTTTTTGTGAAAGGATCAAATAATGAAGATTTTAGACTTTGTAGTTCATCTGATCTCTGTCATAACTACTCAATTCTGTCATCTAGTGTAAAAGGAGACTGAGACAGTAAATAAATGAGTATGGCTATGTTTCAATAAATTTTCTTTCTTTCTTTCTTTCTTTCTTTCTTTCTTTCTTTCTTTCTTTCTTTCTTCCTTCCTTCTTTCTTTCTTCTAGATTTTATTTTTTTAAGTAATCTCTACATCCAAAGTGGGACTTGAATTTACAACCCTGAGATCAAGAGTCATAGTCTCCACCGACTGAGCCAGCCAGGAGCCCTAAAACTTTATTTGTAAAAACAAGTAATGTGGCCATTACTTGTTTACGGCCCACTGTTCGGAGTTTGCTGACCCCTTCTTCCAACATCACTGAGACTCCCAGGCAACAGAGGCAGCTCCATCCATCCCTATCTGTTGGGTCTGGTCCTGCCTTGGTTAAAGATCCTTAGTGACCTCACCACAGGTAGGTATCTCTCTAAAAAAGGACAATTCTTCTCATGCCCCACCTCTACACTTCTTCATTGCTTTCTGATCGATAACTAGGAGCGTATTCCTGTATGTGCCCAGAGGACCAAGTCAAAAATCTGACTCAGAAGAGCTGTCCACATGCCAAATAAACCATATTGTTAGGTCATTCAACTTCATCCTCTCTGCCTGCTTTGGGTTAACAAAAAAGTTAAGCAGGCTAAGTCAAATTCTGCCCCCAAAGCTGTGTCATATTGGTCAAGTCAGCCCACTTGTCCTTCTCTGCACCCCCATCTGTGTTGTGTTGGGATGGGGGAGATTTCTTCTAATACTTCCAATGTTATTAAGTAGATGAGAATAAGACAATACATCTCTTACCCACCTGGTTCATTCTTTACCAGACAATTCCAAAGCTGCCTTTTCCTTGAATAGTTTCTGAAGACTGCTTTCAGTTTTTTAAAGCACTATACAAATGCAAGGTATTGTTACTATTTTCTCTCTTTAAGTAATTCTAGAAAGCCCAACCCCAGGATTTCACAATCTGTCACTGTCCCTTGGTGCCTCTGCCTGTTGCCAGGGAGAGAGATTATCCCAGCTTGGGGAAGGTCAGCCAGCCCCAGCAAGATTTCTAACACAGCTTGGCTTGCCGTGCCATCCCCAATCGCAGACCCAAAGTCAGCGACACGGAGACTGGACAAGACCACTCCGAGGCCAAGCCGAGTAGTAGCCATGGAGAGGAGCAAAAGCGCTCAGCACCACTCCAGCTCCTCACAGGCCGCTGTGATCACCACCCACGCCTGCAGGACGACTCACGACTCAGCTCTCCAGTCGGCCCGGCCCGGCAGACAGGCGGCAGTCCATCAGAATCCCAAAAGAGGGACCGTCTTTACAAAAAAAAAAAAAAGAGGGACTGTCTTTGAGAACAGAGACTTCATCTGCATGGCCCTGGGGGCTCTGCTTTGAACACAGCAGCGATGAAAGAGCAGATCTCCCCGACTACTAGGGGAGCTGGTACACACACAGCACAGACATAAAAATATTTATCACCGTCATCCATAAATGTATGCAAGAGCCTGAGACCCAGAGATACGTCTCATTCCGTGCTTACCTCTTAAATGAACATCTGGATTTAGATGTTAAGAATCAATTTATCAAGTGGCTATAATTAAGAATGATTCCGATTTCACAGAAGGGTGAATAATTTGAGAAGGAATTTCTCATCATTGTCCTGATCCTCATAACAAGTCATCAAGGAGGGGTAAGGGGGCATTTGCCATTCTTGCTAGCTGGGGACTGCAGTTCAGAGAGGTGAAGTGACTCTTGAGACGGAACACAGCGAGGAATTAGTCAAGCTGGTGTAGGACCTCCAGATCTTCTGACTCCAAGCTTAGAGCTCTTCCCTAGATGAACTGGCTCAGCCTAACAATAGGGAGACAGCTGTTAGGGCCAGATTGGGGTGGTGGTGAGGGGGTTCCCTCCCAACCCCTAGCTCTCCTCTTCTTACCTCGAAACATTGCCCCTGGCTTACAAAACAAACACATTAGGGAGGAAGCAGCATACTTTCTTTATAAAAGGATTTGCCATAGAGAGCTTTGAATAGTACTCTCCCGGAGGGTATCTAAAAAAAGGTTCAAATTACAAAAGTGGTTCGTAAACACAGTTTGGAGAGATATCATTATATCATATAAGGTTCAGATACATAGTTACATGTACCGATAGCCATGGGGTAATTTAAGTAGAAATGGGACTCTGAAGAGTATGGGAGTGCTTGTCTCTGATGCTTTCTCTCTTATACTCAATAAAGGGTGTGTGTGTGTGTGTGTCTGTGTGTGTGTGCATGTGTGTGTGCTCATAGAGTGGGGCGTATACACAGTGGGGAAAAGCCTGGCTTTAACTACCAAGGCTGAACTTCGGTGATGCTGCCTTCAAACAAGGTAGCCTTTGACTTTTCTAATGAAAAATTAATAGGCACTTACTTGCTGCTGCCTTTAATTACATTTGCTAGAGACAAGTGTCTGCCAACTGGCATGGCTCTGGCCGTCTTCTTTGCTGGATCTACTCTCAGCCAAGCCCATTGGTTTAGGAGAAGAAAGGGTGCCATTTTGGCTGAGCACTTGAAAAGGCTGAAACATCAAATGGGTGAAGAGTATATCACTTTTTTTTTTTTTTTTGCTAGTGGGTCTCCATCCATTAGCATTCACCTGTCAGAGAAATTGAGCCAAAAACACCTTGGTAGAGCATGGACCAGAATTCTAAACCTGTGGCCTGAGGACCTCGAAAGACCTGAGGAAATCTTGAAAGAGAGGCCACTAAGCCCTGTCTGTAGGCATAATAAACATGCTCCCCCTACAGATACAGAACCACTGTCCTACCGGGTAGACGCTATTGGGATTAATAAAGTATGAATTTGTTTAAATCAATCGCTAAACCTAAATAGACTTTTAACATAATGTATTTTCTTTTTTAAATTCTTTAAAAATTTATTTATGATAGTCATATACACACACAGAGAGAGAGGCAGAGACACAGGCAGAGGGAGAAGCAGGCTCCATGCACTGGGAGCCCGACGTGGGATTCGATCCCGGGTCTCCAGGATCGCGCCCTGGGGCAAAGGCAGGCGCTAAACCGCTGTGCCATCCAGGGATCCCCATAATGTATTTTCTTAACTAAAATCGGGGTCCTTGAAATTTTAAGTAGGCTTTCACAAGAGGAAAAGGGACCTTCCTACAGGAAAAAAAAAACTAGGAGCTTAACACTAGGATATTCTTTCTATAACTGTGAAGCAGGGATACCGAAGGCATGGTCTTTC
Source organism: Canis lupus dingo (assembly GCF_003254725.2). Classification (NCBI taxonomy): domain Eukaryota; kingdom Metazoa; phylum Chordata; class Mammalia; order Carnivora; family Canidae; genus Canis; species Canis lupus. Next base: position 26,694,542 of record NC_064275.1, on the reverse strand, counting down.
TGGGCCTCATCTTTTTCCCCATTTTTTAACTGCTTTATTGCAATATAATTTGCATTCCATGAAGTTCATCCGTTGAGAATGTGTGATTCAATGATTTTTCGTGTCTTTGCAGAGTTGTGGAACCAAAGCCAGAACATTAGGACCGCTTTCCCCACCCTGTTGTACATATTAGCCGTAGTCTCCGCCTCTCCCTCGACCCCCCAGCTCCAGGTGATCACTGATCCTTTTTCCCATCTCTGTAGATCTGCTTCTTTGGGACATTTCCTATAAATAGGATCATAGAATGGGTGGCCTTTTGTGACTAGAGGAATGTTTTATTTATTTATATATTTTTAAAATATTTTATTTATTTACTTGACACAGAGAGAGAGCCAGAGAGCACAAGCAAGGGGCATAGTGGAGAGAGAGGGAGAAGCAGGCTCCCCACCATCGAGCAGGGACCCGGATGCAGGGCTGGATGTAAGGCTGGATGTAGGGCTGGATGTAGGGTTGGATGTAGGGCTCAATCCCAGGACCCTGGGATTCTGACCAGAGCCCAAGCAGACGCTTAACCCACTGAGCCACCAGGCACCCCAGAGGAATGTTTTAAATCCTGGGAACTCCATCCTGTCTTTGAATACCCAATTTCTATGCATATCTAAGGCCCTTCTCATCTCTCCCAAAAGCCTTCTTGCTCCCCCAACCTCTAGGACTGTTTTTCTCCTATTAGGTCACAGCCTCTAGCTTGGAGTGTTCAAGAAGCACCCGGCATAAGCCGTGCGCGACATGCTCTCTGCTGACGTGGCACCGCTGTGCTGCATTTTCTGTGATTCCCTCACCTCTGACTTCTCGAGGGTGCCACCGGCTGGCACACTTCTTGAGCTGTCCCCACTCCACTGTGCCCAGCACAGTTTTCTGCTTGAAATGGATAATCAGTTTATGTGTATTGAAAGAATAAGTGACTCACGGGGATGTTTCCCGACTTCTAGGATAAAGCTCAAGAAAGCAAGCAAAGCAAGAACAGGAACCGAGATAAAGCATGGACTGTGGGCATCAGAGTCCGAGGGGTCGGCAGCTGCAGATCAGGTGTGATCTTGCGGGGACTGGAAGCATTAAGCGCCCCGGGCAGCAAAGGGTCTCTCCCTCACCTCCAGCAGCAACTGAAAGAACAGATTAGTCACTCCTTCAGCTGAAGGCATTAACCGCCTCCATTAAAATGCAAATGTCAACACCTGGGAGAGTGGCAGATCGAGCTATTATCAGCCATTTCCACCTCAGCTACAATCTGAGCTCTTTGAATATTTCCTGTTCCCCGAGGCCCAGAGGTTTGGAAGAGTGTGGGTCTGGAAAAATCTAGGGCCTGGTTCCCTATGGCCAATGGCAAGCTTCTTACTACCTCTGATCTCCAAGCCAAGGAAGCCAGAGGTCAAGAGTGAGAGGGGCGGAGGGCCTTGGTTCTTCCAAACTCGTGGTGGGGGTTGGGCTAACGTGGAGAATTGGCTCCCAGGGACCACCGGGGCCTCAGCCACCCATGCCCAGTGGCTAAGACACTGCGCGCCAAGCCTCCGAGGCTAACCTACCCTCATGACACTCAGTTGTCCCTCCTGTTAGCGACTCTCGGATTTGGGGATAACAATGAGGTAACTCTTTATGGGGAAAGGTAAATCATCTAGTTTGAAGGGTGGGGCTTCCTCACAAAATGCAAATATCCAGGGGAGAGTGACACACTTTTGGGAATGGGGTGATCTTGAAGAATCTTTCACCCAAGAGACGTCCCCGACGGGTTTTAGAGTTCCTTAATTCCTTGTGAAGACCTCATTACAGGGCAGGGCAAAGTTTCATTTTTGACCCTCAAATCCTAACTGGCTTTTATTTCCGCCCTTTCCTTCCCGATCCCAGGAACCCATGCCCTTTTCTGGTTCCATTTGCCTTGGGAACTGCTCAGTGGTCCTAGGCATTCTCTCTCTCTCTCTTTTTTTTTTTAATTTATTATTTATGATAGAGAGAGAGAGGCAGAGACACAGGCAGAGGGAGAAGCAGGCTCCATGCACCGGGAGCCCGACGTGGGATTCGATCCCGGGTCTCCAGGATCGCACCCTGGGCCAACGGCAGGCGCCAAACCGCTGCGCCACCCAGGGATCCCTAGGCATTCTCTCCTTCCTCTCCCTCACTTATCTCCATCCTCAACAGCAAGCATCCATTCTCTTAGTGCCCCAGCCTTGGGTGGATATTAGTGGGGGAAGCCTGCTGTTGAAACTCATTCACACTGACTTGATAACATCTCACAGCCCTGGCATGAATCTTTCCATCTCCAAGGGGCGTCTGCATTCATTTTTTCAACCCCTTTATTGAGATATAATTTACATACCATAAGGCTCACCTGGTGAGTTAAACTGTACAATTCAATGGTTTTTAGTATATTTTTTGAGTTGTGCAATCATTACCATAATCTAACTTTAGAACATCTTCCTAACCTCCCTAAAGAAATCCTGGGCCCATTAGTCATCGCTCCCCATCCCCATCCCCAGGTAACCACTAATCTACTTTCTGTCTCTACATTTGTTGCATTCATTTTTAGGGAATGACTGTCATCCCTAAAGCATGACTGGTGGAATTTTAAGCAGTGTGAGGGAAGGTATTTTTAGGTAGGGGACTAGTACTGATGCCCACTTCTACCAATTTTTCTAAATATTCTAAAATATTAATATTCTGATTTCCAAAATAGAGATATTCTTCCAAAAAGAGGGAAGGACAAAATCCTAAAGCATGACTGAGGCACAAGGGGGAAGAGGACTGGAGGGAGGAGGGCGAGTCTGCAGATCTCCCAAAGGACCCGCAGGGCCCTGGGGTGTGTCGTCACCTCAATGTCTGCAAACCAAGCACTCATTTCAGAAAGAGGCCTGACCTGGCATTGGGGCAGCCCCTCGCCGATGACAACAGCCAGGTGCACACCCTGGACTTGGTCTTCAAAACCTCTGCCTTTCGTTCCTTTCCTAGTTTTCTTCTGATCTTGAGGACTCCTCCTCTTCACAGGGGTTGACCCCTGGGTTCAGCCTTCCACGGGTGTCTGCCAACCAATGGCATCATTCTCACTGCACCACTTTTTGGGCTCAGTGTCCATGCGCTCTGCAGTAGCTGCCTTACTGGTCCCCTGAGCTCTTGGATCTTGTTTTCTCAGTCGAGCTATATCACTGCCAGAGTTTGCCTCCCAAAACATAAGGGACCAGAACACTCCTGTCCCCCAATTCAGGAGCTTTTAAAACTGAAGCCCACCCTCCCTCTGGTGTTCCAGAGTCCAGTCCACCTCTCCATCTTCATCTACTGCTGCCAGTTGCAATAGGCACCCCCGCCCCCAGCAGCAGACTCCACTCTGCTCACTATTCCTCCGACGTACCATTTGTTTATCAACAAACAGTTATGGGGCACCTCCTATGTGCCAGACACCGGGGTAAGCAGAGGGCACAGGCATGAGTAAGATACCAACTCTGCCCACAAGGAGTTCAGCTGACAGGAGAGAGTTCTGACAATAAGTGAAGATAATACAATGTGACAAGTGCTTTAATAGAGATAAAAGCAAGGTGTGCTGGGAGCTGAGGAGGAGGGAATGGCTCACAGCCTGGGTGAGGAGGAGAGAGGGTTTCACAGAGGTGCCACCAAGGTGATTTGTGCAGAGGAGGAAAGGTGATCTCTACAGAGGCTTAAGGGGCACCTCAGGGTGGCTGGATGACAAGGGGACGTGGTAGGCAGTGAAAGCAGGCAGGAAGGAAGGGACTATGTTGTGGACACTTTTCAGTTTTGGGGTGTGACCTGCGTGATCAAAGTGGGGGACAAAGAGGAAGCCGCACTGAAAGCAAGGAGGACGGAGGGAGGAGAGAGCTGGAGATGGTCCAGGCAAGGAGCAGGGAGGATGAGAATGTGGAAGAAGACAGATGTGAAAAGCGGAAGGTGTGGCAGCAGGACTCTGAGGCAGGGGTCGAAGATAGGAAATCTAAGAAATACTTTAAGGGAAAAAAAGTGTTTCTCGTTTGACCCAGCGGTTCTCCTTGTAGGACTTTCTCCTAAGGATATAAAGATGTGTGTGAAGATTTATCTGCAAAAATGCTCATTGTTTATAACAGTGAAAGAGTGGAAACTTTTTATAAACTGCTATGACAATGAAAGATGTCCAACAGTAGGGGATTGGTTAAATAAATTATGCCATATTCACGCAATGGAATTCTGTTTAGACAATAAAATGAATATTGTAGGTGAATGCTTACGATATGAAAAAACACAATACTTAGCTAAGTAGAAGAATGCAGACTCTGAAACTATTTGTACAGTAAAATCTCTATTTTTTGTTAAAAGAAAGTCAGATGTTAATGGTTCTTTCTAGGTGGTATGATTATGACTGTGTTTGCTTTTGTCTTTTCTTCTTCTTTTTTTGGTTAGTTTTTCTACATTTAACCATAAATAGCTTTTTGGGGGGGCACCTGGGTGGCTCAGTCAGCTAAGCAACCGCCTTTGGCTCAGGATGATCTCAGGGTCCTGGGATGGAGCCCCACATCCCAGGACCCTGAGATCCCCTGCTCAGTGGGGAGTCTGCTTCTCCCTCAGCCCCTTCCCACTGCTCGTGCTGGCTCTCTGTCTCTCTTTTTTTTTTTTCTCTGTCTCTTTCAAATAAAATCTTTAAAAAAGGGAATAATTTTGGTAAGATGATGGTTATTTTAAACATTCGAATAAAATGAAAAGCAATGAACTAGGGAGGGCTTCAGGGAATAAGAGGATCAAGGATGGAACCCAATCACCCTGACACTGCTGGCCATCTGGGCCTGTCCATGCACTTGCCTGTTGGGGTGTCCCTCTTGGACCATATATGCTGCAGGCCGTGTGGTAGGTACCAGAAGCAGGCTGAACTTAGGTTCCATCCTGCTACAGACTATGGGCCTTGATTCTCGAAGTCTCACTTTTTCATCTTTGTAGTGGGGAGAATAATATCTTCCTCAAAATGTTTATATGACAATAGAACGTCTACAGATACATAGTGGTTGCTTACTAAAGACTACATATCAGTCCTTTCCTCCTTTCTTCTTATTCATCCTTCTCTGCTAGTCCCACATTCGACCTCCAGAGTTTTTTTTTTCTTTCTTTTTTTTCCCTTCACCATGGGAAATAATGGCTTCTCTCTGAACTCCCCCAAAATGATCCGAATCGTGGCTCTCCTCCCCCTCGGTGATGGTAACCAAGGTGGGCTCATCTTTTGTCCCTGCAGCACCCAGCCCAGTGCTTTGCACCTAACAGGTGTTCTTTGAAGGTTGTTAACTAAGTTCTTGGTGCTTTTTATGACTTAGCTAATCACGGATTGATTATTCAAAGGCTGAATCACTCCAAGGTTATCTTATTCCTATCTCTTGGGTTTTTCTTCCCAATTTGTAACTCTGGCGAGGCTTATCTTGCAATCTGCAAGGAGATGACCAGCAGAGAGAAAGGGAAGCTGACTCACACTCCGGGCTCCTTGTCAGAAACTCTGCAGAGAGAGCTGATGGAAGAAGAGTAAAGGGAAGGTTGTTTCTCTCTGGTAGAGATGGGGTCCCCTACCCCTCCCACTGGTTACACTGCCAGAACTTGCAGTAGGACAGCTCAGGGGCCAGGAGAATTGGGTGGGTACATCGGTCCACAGATCAAGGTCCTCATCGCCCTGCAGTCAAGTCCTTTTCTCCACTCCTTCCTCTCTGGGGCTGGTGCTGTGCAGGAATAGCTATTCATTCCCTGTCCAGTGGGGACCCCACTTTGCTCTGGGCTAACGGCTTGCTAGGTCCACAGGAGGCAGTTTGGTGCTGATGAAAGATCTAAGGGTTGCAAGTTAGGGAACTCGTGTCACTATGGCAAGCCGATCATGCTCTCCAAGTCTCAGTTTTGGATCTATAAGTTGGGAATAGTCACATGCGCCCTGTTTGCTCTCTGTCATATCCCAGGGCTATTGAAGGAGGCCAAATGAGATTTTTAGAGAGAGAGAAAGAAGAAGAAAGGAAAGGAAAGAAAGGGAAAGAAAAGAAGGAAGGAAGGAAGGAAGGAAGGAAGGAAGGAAGGAAGGAAGGAAGGAAGGAAGGAAGGAAGGGAAGGGAAGGGGGAAGGAAGGAAGGAGAGAAGGAGGGAAGGAAGGAAGGACAGAGGGAGGGAAGGAAGGAAGGAGAGAGGGAAGGAGGGAAGAAAGGAAAGGGAAGGAGGGAAGGAAGAAGGAGAGAGGGAAGGAGGGAAGGAAGGAAGGAAGAAAGAAGACCAGAAAGAAAAAGTGTGAGCATCCAAAGAGCTCTTCCGCGGCGCGGTGCTCCCCGGGCTCCCCCTGGGTACCCACCGCCCGCCCCGCCCCGCCCCGCCCCGCCCCGCCGGCCTCGGCCTCGGCCTCACCCACCGCATCTCCATCCTCTCCGTCCCTGGCTGCCCGCGTGCCCGAGGTCCTCCGTGTCTCCGGGCGCCCCGTCCGTTGGCGGGCCTGGCCCTCCGGGCCTCGGGGGCCGCCGGTCTCCCGCTCCCTGCGGCAGCGGCTGCCCGGGGGCCCGGCCCGGTGCGCCCTCCTTCGGCACGGCCGCCCGGCCGGAGGATCGCCCAATAAGAGCGCGGGGCTCCAGTCTGACAGCTCGGGAAGCGGCCAATCGAGCCGGGCCAGGAAGGGGGGGCGCGGCGCGGGGGCTGAAGTTGGGCTGAGGGGGGAGGGGAGTCAAGGGGGATGCAAAAGAGGGGAGCTTGGACTGGGGGCGCCGGGACCCAAGCAGGGGGGCGGGGGAGGCCCGGGGACGGGCGCGCCCCTCCCCCTCCCCCCCGCCCCCCGCCCCCGCTCCCCGCTCCCCGCTCCCCGCCGCGGGTCGGGGCTCAGGACGAGGCTGCAGGCGCCCGGGAGGGAGGGGGCGCGGCGAGCCCTCTAGGTGAGGAAGGGGCGCTGGGGACCCCGCGCGGGGCGCGGCCTGGGGATGCCGGCGGGCGCAGGGGCGGGCGGCGGGGGGCGCGGAGGGAGGAGCTTGCGTGGCGCGCCCCGAGCCGGGCTCCCGCGGGCCTCCCCGGAGCGCCCCCGGGCCGCGGCGGCTCCGAGCGCTGGGCCTCGCCCTCCGGATGCCGCGCTCCCCGGGAGGCGCCCGCCTGCGGAGGCCCCGCGGCCCGCTCTCCGCCCAGACCCCTGCGCCCGCCGCGGAGGCCGGCAGCCGGCGGCGGGGAGGGGCTGCGGGGTCGGCGCTCCGGGCCGGCGGGTCCCGCTGCTCGGCGGGGCTCGGCGGGGCTCCGCGCGGCGGGGGGCGGGGGCGAGAGGGGAAGGGCCGCGCCGCAGGAGCCGGCCTCGCCCCCGCCCCGCCCCGCCCCGCCCCCGCCCCGCCCCCGCCCCCGCCCCCGCCCCGCGCGCGGCCGCCCGAGAGCTCGGCTGGGCTCGGCGCGGGGCCCGGCTCGCAGTCCCGCCGCGGGAGGTGGGGGTGCGGGCGGCGGCGCCCCCGGGCTCCAGGACCCACCCCCCGGGGCCCCGAGCGTCGCTCCGCCCGCCGCCCCCTCCCCCGTCCTCCCCGCCCCCCCATCCCACCTCCCCACCCCTCGTAAGGACATAATGCTGCCTGGCGCCCGCACCTCCCAGTCGCTCCGGGTCCGCCGCGAGCCAGGGGCGCCCGCCGGGTCTGCGCGCCGGGACCCCCGCGCCTTCGCCTTCGCCTTGGCCGCCGCCGCCTTGGCCGCCTCGGCCGCCTCGCCGCCGGGCCCCGCTTAGCGGCCTCCGCGCCCCGGCCCCGCCGGCCCCGGCCCCGGCCCCGGCCCCGGCCCCGCCGGCCGCAAGGACGCCGCTCCGTCCCGCCTCGCCCGCAACTCCGGTCCTCGCCGAGCTCCGCGCGCGCCGCCAGTCCGGGCGCCCCCTGCGCGCCGCCGCCGCCGCCGCCGCCCCAGCCCCAGCCCGGGCCCGGGCCCGACTCCGACTCCGACTCCGACTCCGACTCCACCTCCCGGGGCTCCGCACGGCCGCCGCTTCCCACCGCGGGGCTGTGCCTGCCCGCGCCGGCCCGCCCGCCGCTGCCCTCCGCCTCGCCGCTCAGCACGGGGCTGCCGAGATGCCCCGCCGCTGCGCAGGGCCCCGGGCCGCCCCCGACGTGTGACCCCAGCCTGGTGCCCCTGCTCGGCCGCCCGCCGTCCCCCGGGAGACCCCCGGCGCGGCCCGCGGGGGCGGAGGAAGACGACGACGACCAGGTCGCGGGGGGCATGTCCGGGCCCCGCAGCGCGAGCCCCCCGGGCTGCGCGGCGACCCGGGGGGGCCCGGAGCACCGCGCGGCGTGGGGGGAGGCGGAGGCCCGCGCCAACGGCCACCCGCACGCCGCCGGGGGCGCGACCCGCGGCTGCAGCAAGAAGCCCGGGGGGGCGGTGACCCCGCAGCTGCAGCAGCAGCAGCAGCAGCAGCAGCACGAGCAGCAGCACGAGCAGCAGCAGCACGAGCAGCAGCAGCATGTGCAGCAGCAGCAGCAGCGCCTGGCCAAGCGCTGGCGCGGCGACGACGACCCCCCGCTGGGCGGCGACGACCCCCTGGCCGGGGGCTTCGGCTTCAGCTTCCGCTCCAGGTCGGCCTGGCAGGAGCGCGGCGGCGACGACTGCGGGCGCGGCAGCCGGCGGCGGCGGCGGGGCGCGGCGGGCGGGGGCAGCTCCCGGGCGCCCCCTGCGGGCGGCGGCGGCGGCCCGGCGGCGGCGGGCGGGGCGGAGGTGCGCCCCCGCTCGGTGGAGCTGGGCCTGGACGAGCGGCGGGGCCGGGGCCGCGCCGAGCCCGAGCCCGAGGCCGAGGCCGGCGCCCCCGGGGGCGACCGCGGGGCGCGGGACGGCGACGGCCCCGCAGGGCCGGGCGCCTGCTGCCGCGCGCTGCTGCAGATCTTCCGCTCCAAGAAGTTCCCGTCGGACAAGCTGGAGCGGCTGTACCAGCGCTACTTCTTCCGCCTGAACCAGAGCAGCCTCACCATGCTCATGGCCGTGCTGGTGCTCGTGTGCCTCGTGATGCTGGCCTTCCACGCGGCGCGGCCCCCGCTGCGGCTGCCCCACCTGGCCGTGCTGGCGGCCGCGGTCGGGGTCATCCTGGTCATGGCCGTGCTCTGCAACCGCGCCGCCTTCCACCAGGACCACATGGGCCTGGCCTGCTACGCGCTCATCGCCGTGGTGCTGGCCGTGCAGGTGGTGGGCCTGCTGCTGCCCCAGCCGCGCAGCGCCTCCGAGGGCATCTGGTGGACCGTGTTCTTCATCTACACCATCTACACGCTGCTGCCCGTGCGCATGCGGGCCGCCGTCCTCAGCGGAGTGCTCCTGTCGGCCCTGCACCTGGCCATCGCCCTGCGCGCCAACGCCCAGGACCGGTTCCTGCTCAAGCAGGTAGGAGCCCACCTGGCCGCGGGGACTGTGCCTTGCGGGGCGGGCCGGGCCGGGGGCAGGCCCCGAAGAGAAGCAACTGCATCGCCCCCTAAAGTGGGGGCAAAGGGCCCGAGAGCCGGGGCTGTGCCGGTGTGCAGTGTCTAAAGAGCTTCTCAGCCCCCCTGCGTGTTCATTTACAAGAAGATGCCTTGGCTTGGCTGGGGGTGGGGGGTGGGGGGTGAGACACACGCGCGCGCGCACACACAGCGCTGTTGCCTGGATGTGAGTGAGGAACCAGAGCTGGAGGAGAAAATCCCCGAGGGGGGTCTCCCTTCCCTGCCCCTGTCTCTAGAGGCGCCTCACAAGAGTGGCAGGACCCTGCTGTAGCCTCTCCCTCCTGTTCGTCAGGGATTCTTGCATAGAAGCTTGGGGCCCAGACTCCCTTGCCCAGTCTCGAGGAGGAGAAGTGATAAACCCTGCCAGCTGTCCTGACGTGGGGACTTGGGAGCTGGAGACGCCCCTGAACTTGAGGGAGGACCGACAAGTTTGTGTTGTTTACAAAAGTGCCCTAAGCCAGAGAGCGGCCCTCGTAGTAAAGGCGAGGAGGGGCCTCTGAGATGCGAGCGGTGGCAGTGGTTCCCCCCTGGCCTGGGCAGAAAGCTGGGGTCGGTGGTGTGGGCCGCGTGACCCCTCCCCTGGGGTGTTCCCGGCCAGTTGCTCGGGGTGGGGGCTGTTTGTTCCTGCGGAGATGGGTGTCCTGAGCTCGGATGGGTGGGCTCTGGAGGAAATCAAACCTCTGCCTGGCTAACCGGCGTCTCCACTGGAGGCTTCTAGAGGGCCAGGGGCGTGCTTGCTCTCCTGACCTCCGCTGAGACCCGCCCCTCTGAGACACGCACAGGGGCCTGGTCTGGAGCTCCATGGGCTTCACCCATTGACCCCCGCTAAGCCCGCCTGTTTTCACACAGCGCAGCCGCGAGAGTCATCAAGCGAGCCCTCGAGGGGGGCTAGTCTCTCAACCGGGGACCATGTTGCGCCCCACACCTCTTCCGGGTGCCTGCGTCCTCTGATAGAACCTGTGACCCTATTCCATTGGCTTTGCCTTCCTCCTTCTCCCTGCTTCCAATGCCGTGTCTCAGACTTTGATCCCGTTGAGTGCTGCCCCTCTTTTGAGGGGTTTTCCTGTGCCACACTGCAGCTTCCTGGGTGTGGGACCCGTCACCCCACAGGGAATAGCACTAGTATGGGCTCCGGGGAGCTGGGCTCTAGGCTGCACCTCCAAGTGCCCTGTGACTGGGACGAAGAGGGTCTGCAGCCTCTCTGGGCCCCCGGGGTTCTTTTCTGGAGGCCGAGAGAATTGGGTGCGCCCCTTCCAGTCCCAACCTCTGCCAAGCCTCACCTCCCACCAGGAGCCCCTCCTTCCTTCCATTCCAGCCCCGCTGGCCTCTCCCTCTTCTGCGGGGTTAACAATAGAGTCAGAGCCACAGAGCAGAGCGCTGACTTATCTTCCAGGGCCCATTGCTTTCGCTCCCCGTCCAGTGTCAGCTCCTTGGATGCAGGATTCCTGACGTGTTTCCTTTGCAGGATTCCTGTGTTTTCTCTCCTCCACCCTCTCTCCCTTGTCTAGCACATTTTAGGGTACTTAGTAGGGATTTAATAACTGCTTGCCAACTTGGTTGTGCTCCAGGGAGTCGAGGAGGTGGGGCTGTTGAAGCTTAAAGTTTTTCTGATGTGGGATCAGAAGGAAAAAAAACAAAATCTTGAGCGACCAGCTTTGAACTTGAGAGAGAAACCCACTGAGAGGTGGTGGTGGTATCAGAAAAAGTTACCTGCTATTGTTCGTGCTCCTAAAGGCTTTGTGACCCGAGGACCCAGGCTATCACACGGATGTCCTATCTTTGGGTGTTGCTCCTGGCTTGAGTAGGAGGCAGGTTGCTTGGATGGGTGTAGCCTTTCTGCAGAGGGAAGGGCATGGCATTCACACGGAGAAGCAGAGGTTTCCAGGGTCATTCAGAAGTATTTTTTCTGAACCAGCCACTGGCCATTCCAGATGTATGGTTTCAAGAGACTGGAGTCAGCTCCCAAGAAAGGAGTTCTGGTCCTGAGGTGCCCCCACCCCAGCTTAGCACGAAAATGCCCTGGCGGCTGCGGAGTGACTGTCCCACAGACTCCCCTTCTGTCTCCCACAAATCTTTCTCCCTTCTCTCCCCCACCTTCACCACCTCTCATCCCGCGCTGCTTTTACCCAGTGTGGTCTTTAGACTTGGCTGTAGGCTTTGGGGTGGATTTACACCTAACTTCTCACGTTCTGCTCTGTTGTTGACAGCAGAGCCCGTTAGGAATGGTCCAGGACTAGGGAAGGCAAACGTTCTATTTGGCTTCAGAGAAGACTGTATTTTGAGGCGTTTGTGTTTGATTTACCTTTTTGATTGTGTCTGATATAAAAATGTATGTTTCTTGACCAAACCCGGATGGATGGTAGGGAACTGTTAGTGGGACAGCCCAGCATGCAGCTCTGCCTCCGATTAGCCCAGAGCAGCAGGTGTTTGAGGGTGGCTTGCATTAGATGCCTTGTTCTTTTCTTTCATAAAGACACATGTTCGGGGAAACGGGGTGACATGGTTTCTAACGTCGGGGCTTTAGAAATATCCCTCGTCCCCTGTGCCTTGGACACATAATGGGCCCTGGGTAAACTGTTGGCATTTCTTCACTTCTCCTCCCGCAAGGCTGGCCCCCTTGCTCCCACAGCCCAGGTCCCCAGCATCATTATCTGACCTGGGTATTTTATTCTTTTCCGCCCCCTTTTATGGCTGGGGCTCTGTCCTCCGCTCCAATGAAGAGGAGAAATATTTGGTTTCTGAACTGGTGACTCCTGATGGTTTTTGCTCAAGAGATGACCAAAAGGTAGCCCTCTTTGGGGGGGGGGTGTTTCTCCCCTTCCTGTATCTATTGCTCTAACTCTCCCCCCCAGTCTCCGTCCCCCTCCCCCTCTGCTTTCTCTCTTACTTCCTTTCTTCTCCCACCCCTTCTAGTCCTCTCTGGAACTTGCCCTCTCCTCTCCTCTCCTCTCCTCTCCTCTCCTCTCCTCTCCTCTCCTCTCCTCTCCCTGCTGGTTTCTGCTTCCCATCTCTTACTCTCTACTTGCAGCCTTGCAGCGTGTCCTGTGCTCTTCTCTCACCGTTGTCTCCTCTGTGGGGTACAGTAGGAGCGTCACAGGGTTGTTTTTTTCCTCCTCCTTTGCCTGTTAGAAGTCCCTCTGCTACACCCATACCATAAATAACACTCGAGCATCTGCCAAACACATTCCTCACTTGTGTTAATAGGCTGCAATGATGCCGGAGCCTGTTGCCATGGCAACCTCATTTTTGTTTGATTGTATCCCACTCTGCTACATAAAGCCTCTGCACGCACTCACACACAAACAAGCACGCTCACACAACCATTACATATGCTTCGCTATTAAAGATTATTTTGGAGAGAATATCTTTGGGCCCTGTGGGGGCAGGTGGTCATCTGCCCGAGGAGATGAGCGTCTCCCCTGTCCGGCGTTCCTCCAGGAGGTGATAATGGATGGAAGAGCTCTTTGAAAAGTAGAGAGTCTTGTTCAAATGCGGGGTATTATTATTCTGCAGCCACATTAGGCCTGCCTCACGTGGTTTCAGAGGAGAAGATTCTGACCCCGTGTGGGTCCCTGTGAGCTTGGGAGAGCTGTGAGGAGCTGCCCTCGTGGTGTGGGATGACCTGTCCTCGTCCCCTGCCCATCTCCTCCTCCTTCCCCTCTTCCCTGTCACCCTTTTGGAGAAACTCCGTGATTTCCTGCATTTCTTCTTTTGTGCCTGTTTGAACCTGTAACTGTCACCAGTTGTTGCAGAGATCAGAAAGGCACAGGCGCTGTGTGTGTGGGTGATGTTCTGTGACTGTGAGCACATGTGAGTGTCTGTAGCTAGGAGGCTAGGGACGGGGGGTGGGGGTGGGGATGCAGTGTATGTGCGGTGTGTCTGTCTGGGTGCACACACATGTGTCTCCGTGTGTGTGTGTTGTGTGTCTGTTGCGTGGGCTGACCCTGGCAGTGGAGGTGGGCCTGGGGAAGCCTTTGTGTTGACTTTGAAAGGAGATCAGTGCGGCCCTGTGCTGTTTGTTCTTGGCTGGTGGCTGGCTTCCCGTGGCCTTTTACCTTTCTGATTCTGGGCCTTGACTGCCCTTCTGACCTTGACCTCTGGTTCCTTGGGGAGGTGCCCTGGATGCACGTCCCTTACTTTCCACACTGGAGCTGGAGGCTAGACTTGACTGGTCAGCTCCCCTGAAATATGGGGCTCCTCGCCTTCCCTTTCTAAAGCTCCTCCTGCTGCCCACTCACTCAGCTGCCCAGTGAGCCCCATTGAAGAGCTGCCTCCTTGCCCTGCAGCCGAGAGGCCTGCATGGTGGGTCACTGTGGCTGCCCCAGGTGCTCTGCTGACAGCCACTCCCTCCTGGCCCGCTGGGGTGCTGTGGAGGAGGACACACTTCCACTGCAATGGCTGGGAGTTGCCTGCCACGAATTGCTTCCCCCATCACCCGCATTCCTGGACGGGAGAAGTCTGGCCTCAGTGAACTCCAGCAGCAGCAGCAGCCGCAGTCTGGGGTGGGGGCTTGGCTCTGAGTTTGGAGCCCAGGAGGGTCTGCTTGTCTTACCTCAAAGCTAACTGTTTTTGCCAATTCTGTTTGCTGATTGTTTTCAATTATGTTGCCTCCTTCTCTGTGCAACAGGGCAGGGGTGTTCGAAGGGGAGCAGAAGCCTCGCGGGGCTGCTAGGGAGGGGGTTGTCTTCCAGATTCTGGGGGGGGCCTCGATGCCCGTGGGGAGGACTTCAGGCAGGGCAGAGACCCAGCCAAGGAGCAACATGACCAGCTTCTACATTGGTGGGATGTTCAGTGTTAATAATTCAGTCTGGGGTTTGATCTGGGGCAAGAGCGTGAGGCCTGTGTGCTGTGGAACACAGAACAGCGTGCTCATGTTTGTCTAGAAAGAAGACACGGACGATGTATTAAGCCCCATCGCGGGAACCTGCCCCACCTCACAGAAAAGTTTTAAAAATTGGTGTGGAAGCCCTGGATGGAAGCTTTCCTATGTAGATGGGCCCTGGCCGCAGGTCGCTGTGTCAGAAGGTGCAGCTGGCAGCAGCAGCAGGGCTGTGGCCCTCGCTGGGCCCAGGCTTCTTTTTCTCCTAAGACGTATGAAAGGGGCTCCCACCTTGGCCCCAGCCAGAGATGGAGGTGCAGAAGGCCAGACGGGAGACTCCTGTGACTGTCCCAGTCTCCTTATGGGGACGTCCTGTCTGGGATGCCCGCTCCTCGGCACCCAGTTAACTGCATTTATCTTGTGGGGGGTCCAGCTCCTGGTCATTTACTTCCCAGGAGGCCAGCCTGTGTTGAGACTGGAAATAGTTTGCTCTAGGAACTCTGTGCCCCTAAGTCCTTTGGGTGCTGTTACATAAGTTAGGCTTTAGCATGTCCTTCTTTGACCCATGCTTACTGGGTAGGGGTATGTAGCTACCAGAGGGTAGGGTCAGCATTAATGTTCTCTCCCAGACTCAAAACTTCATAGAGAGGATTGGAAAGCCCTACTTCTCCCCCTTCCTGCCCCCCCCCCCCCAGTATTTCTCAAGGCAATGCCCAGATGTAGGATAGGGAAACTCTCTTTTTATAATGCCGCAAACAAAATCTGGGGGTTTCTAGTTAATGGACTGTGTGCTCAAAGTGAGGCTGCATTTGGGGCTGGCTGTTTGAAAACATCCCAGGTTGGGATGCCGGGTGGCTCAGCAGTTAAGCATCTGCCTTCGGCCCAGGGCATGGTCCTGGAGTCCTGGGATTGAGTCCCGCATCGGGCTCCCTGCAGGGAGCCTGCTTCTTCCTCTGCCTGTGTCTCTGCCTCTCTCTGTGTGTCTCTCATGAATAAATAAATAAAATCTTAAAAAAAAAAAAAAAAGACCAGCAGGCTGTTGGGGCAGGTTAATGGACATATCCAAATCATGGGAAGATTCAGGCCCCCTTTGAATCAACTGTGGTTGATTCTGGAACTCAGAGGAAGGTGAGCAGCTTGGTAAGGGGACTAGAAACCTTGGCTTCTGAGAGAACCTTTGAAAGGCTGGGAGATACTTAGTGGAGAGGAGAGCAGGTTGTAGCAGGGTAAGAAAACAGCTGGGTGAGGGGCACCTGGGTGGCTCAGTGGTTGAGCGTCTGCCTTTGGCTCAGGGCGTGATCCCGCGGTCCTGGGATCGAGTCCCACATCGGGCTACCTGCATGGGGCCTGCTTCTCCCTCTGCCTGTGTCTCTGCCTCTCTCTCTCTGTGTCTCTCATGAATAAATAAATAAAATCTTAAAAAAAAAAAAAAAGAAAACAGCTGGGCGAGACATTATTGCTGGGACCCCTGTTGTCGGACACAATAAGAGGGATTAAATTTATTTTTCATTGCTCCCGAGGGCAGGGTTGGGGCAAATGGGTGGAAACAGTAGACAGATCTCAGCTCCTGGTAGGAGATACCTTTCCAGCCTTTGGGGCTGCAGCCATCAAACCAGGTGCCTCTAGGTAGGCATGTGTCAGTGGAGGTTTTCAAGTAGACACTGGATGGCCTCAGCCACGCTTGTTACTGAGGAAATGGTTCTGCTTTTGGAGGCCTGCGTTGGGGTCCAGGAATGGACCTATGTTTTAAACAGCTTGAATCTAGTTTTCATAATTCTCCTGGTGATCTTGACCAACTCTTGGGCTGGGGACCATTGACCATGATGACTGCTCAGGTCACCCTCAACCCTAGGAGTCTGTGGTTTAGGGCCTGGCACCAGCATGAGTGTCTCCTCAAGTCCGTTGGGGTGTTCTGTTGTCGTGCCCATCTTGGGCTCTATGTGAAAGAAGCAAAACCAGGGGCGCCCGGCTGGCTCGGTCAGTAGACCATGTGACTCTTGATCTCGGGGTTGAGTTCGAGGTCCACGTTTGGTGTAGAGATTATTTAAGAATAAAAAAATTTTAAAAAAATTTTAGGAAAGAAGCAAAACCATTGCAGACCTGATGAGCCATTGGGAAACATTCAGGTGGGGCTGGTGCGTATATGCTAATGGGAGGATGCACATCTGGAAGGTGATGGGTAATGGTGAAATAGGATGGGAGGAATGCCCCGGACCTGGACACCTATTCTCCTGCCAACCTCTCCCATCCCCTGCCTCCGGTTTGAGACGAAGCGATCTGTGGCTCACCATCGGTGCTGGTGCTGGGGGATGTTCAGCAGAGTCCTGGTTTATTCATTCCTTTGTCTAGGAGTGGATATGAAAAATATTGAGGACACCCCGGTCCAGAACAGATGTGTGGAATGTAGAGAACAAGGAGTGGGGCAAGAGGTAGGGAATGAGGAGATGGTTTGAAGGAGGAGCAGGGCTTCAGGAAAGGAAGAGGAGCTTGGAACTCTGAGTATGGGGACAGGCCTGGAGGTGGGGGCAGGGATGCTGTCTGGGAACAATGGGATGTAGTTACCAGAAAAGGGGGAAAGACAAACAAACACAGGGAGACAGTAGTGGCTTTATTCTTCAGGCCAGCCTCATGTGTCAGCGTGAGATCCTTCCACCCCCTCCTTGCTGTGAGTGGGTTATGAGCTGTTGCTTCTGGGCTTGAGGCTTCCTGCCTTCACACTTGGGTGGTCCCCTCTCCCTTCCCCTTAGGGGTTCCTGGGCTTTATCACACAGCTCACTGCAGTCCCAGCTGGCTTTTGGAAGGGGTCCTCAGGGACCTCAGTGCCTGGCACACAGTAGGTGCTCAGTGAGGGTTTGAATGAGTGAATGAATGGGTGGTGGGGTGGGTGGACGGCTGCACACAGACTCTGCTGTGCTGAAGTGCTAGACCAACACCTCCACAGAAGGAAGCGATGCAGCTTGGCTTGGAAGCCTATTTTGGTGGATTGCAATCCTAAACTCCGAGCAGGGCGTCCAAAATCCCTCCTGCTGCAATTTAAAACGTGTGCCTTCTTGGAAACCAAGAGCTGTCGCCTGGCACTGCCGATACTATATCACTTCGCAGATCTGAAAACCATTATTAAGTCATTCTTTCAACCTTCTCCCCATTCAATCAGACAGCAACTGTTTATTAGATGCTTACTGTATACCAGGCACTGTGCTAGGCCGTGGGTGGGAAGGGTGGTTCAAAGATGACTCAGCTGGGTCCCAGTACCTACGACTGCCATTAGCCCAGACTCTAGATGTCCTTTAGAGGGACGTTAATAGATGTTTTACCTACACACGTTTGCTGCTTTGTCAGATAAGCTTTGGAGATAGTGGCTTAAACAGAATTCTTTACTGTAGGACTTGAAAGCTTTGAATATGTTAATACGCACTAAAATTTGCCAAGGAGGGGATATTGCATGAAGCCTTTATCAAACATATTTGACCCTAGAATCCATGTTTTAATGGATGTAACAGGTGTCGGTGGTGTGTGTTGGAACTCACTTTAGGACACGCTGCTTCAGGAGCTGGGAGCAGCCTGGAGATTTCTCAGGCCTGGGCCTCTGGGATAGGCCTAGGTGAAGGAATCTAGACAGGGGCATTTGTTTGGTGGCTTTCCTCTCTCAAGAAGGTTTCTCAGCCCCTACTGGCTGTTTACCTGTTTTAAAGTCTCATTCCCCAGCTGAATGAGACTAAAATAAAGGGTTTTGTTGGAAGGGACCGGGAAGATGCTTCCTTTAATTTAGTTTTACTTTCTTTTAGGGTTTTGTAGGGTTTTAAAAATCTGATTTTGTTTTTGCTATCATTACACAATGGAGAAGGTTGGGCTTCTGTACAATGACCTTTGGTGGGCCTAGCATCCATTGAATGTCTTTCCAGAACTTTCGCTTCAGGCACTGATTGCCTGGCTGCCCACAGGGAGGTTAGAGATGGGCCATTCTAGATCATCCTTCTTCCCCAAATTTTGTTTCCTTTCCTCCTCAACCTTCCTTTCCACCCTTAAAGATTATTGATCATAGGGGCGCCTGGGTGGCTCAGCGGTTGAGCGTCTGCCTTTGGCCCAGGCTCCTGGGATCCAGTCCCTGCGAGGAGCCTGCTTCTCCCTCTGCCTGTGTCTCTGCCTCTCTCTGTGTGTCTCATGAATAAATAAATAACATCTTAAAAAAAAGATTATTGATCATAAACCATGAGTATATGTGAACATTTACTACAAGCCTGACATGGAACTACTTCCCTCCATACATGACCTCATTTAATGGTAATATCATTCCTAATGAGAAACACATTTTTATCCCTGTTTCAGGGCTCGGAAAATGAAATAAGAGAAGGTAAGTAACTTCCTCAAGGTCACACAATTAGTGCCGTAGCAGATGGTCAGCACCCGCCCGTGTTCCCGGGGCATGTGCCTTTCCTCTCCTGCCAGCTGTCAGTACCTGGGGGCTTTCTCTGGCCTGAAGCCTCTCTGCTTGGCTACGGGGCAGCTCAATGTGCTGGGGGTCTCCACCCCAGAGCAGCTCTCAGCCAGTGACTGTTGTGTGCTGGTGGAGGACTACTCCGGCTCCTTTCCCCTGGGGCCAGGGGAGTTTAACCCCGAGACATGGGTTCTGTGGGCCCCCCCACCCCCGTCCCAAGGAAAGCGCCAGTTCTGGTTGCCACAGTGATAACAGGCGAGGGTCCCTTTTTCTGGGCCTCCTTCCCTTCCTCGCCTCTCTTCCCCATTCCCCTTTTGGTGTTTCTTGGGGTCACCTCCTCCAGGTAAAACCACTTGTACTCAAATCCTTGTCTCAGGGTCTTTTCCTGTGGGGAATCCAAATCGAGAGTTAAGAAACGGGGATTCAAGCCCAGGTTTGACTTGAGCACCGGGAAGGGGGAGATGCCGTCTCCTGGGGTAAAAAAGCGTCAGGTGCAAGACTCGGCAGCAGGCTCAGAACCAACCTTCGTTACTAGCAGAGAGGTTGCTGGACTAGAGGAATGAAGTCGAGCATAAAAATAAAAAAGGACTTAAGAAATACATCTCTATAAATACATGTGTAATTCTTTCTTAAGATTTTATTTATTTGAGAGAGAGAGCGAGCACGAGTGGGGGGAGGCAGAGGGAGAGGGAGAAGCAGACGCCCCTGAACAGGGAGCCAGACGTCCTGGGGCTCGATCCCAGGACCTTGAGACCGTGACCTGAGCTGCATGCGGACACCCAACCGACTGAGCCCCCCCAGGTGCCCCCCCGTGTGATTTATATATGATATATACATTTATCTTCTGTACAACTATTTTTAAAAATATTACTTCTTAAAAATGTATGGCTTTCTCTTCCCTGGACAGTGACTCATATACTGGACAAAAGTCTCACTTTTTTTTCGTAAAGGTTTTATTTATTTATTTATTATTTATTTATTTGGGGGTGGGGTGGGGAGGGTCAGAGGGAGAGGCAGAGAAAATCTTAAGCGGACTCCATGCTGAGTGCCGAGCCTGATGCGGGGTTCCACCTCACGACCCTGAGATCATGACCTGAACCCAAACCAGGAGTCAGATCCTCAACCCAGGAGTCAGATCCTCAACCGACTGAGCCACCTAGGCGCTCCCCCCTTTGCTTTACAGACTCACTTTCCCATTTGATTTGCATTTTATTTTTTTTAAGATTTTATTTATTTATTCATGAGAGACACAGAGAGAGAGAGAGACAGGGACACAGGCAGAGGGAGAAGCGGGCTCCATGCAGGGAGCCCAACGTGGGATCCATGTGGGACTCTAGGATCAGGCCCTGGGCTGAAGGCGGTGCTAAACCGCTGAGCCACCCGGGCTGCCCATTGATTTGCATTTTAATGGGTAACAAAACACTTTACCCAGTGTGAGCTCTGCTACTCCTGTGGGTTCTGAGGAGGTGATGGGTTCCAGGCAGACATGCGCTTTGGGGCCCAGAGGCCCAGGAGAAAACCCAGGTCTGGGACTGTGGGCTGAGCTGCTCGGCCTCCCTCAGGGTTTCCTTCCTGTCCACCGGGGATGGTACAGTCCTGATTGATGGAATCTGGCGTTGGGTGGCCCCAAACAAGGTAACGCACTCGTCTTCCAGGCCCGTGCTGCTGATACTGTGTTGGAGAGGGGGACATGGGGGTTCAGAGAGGTGCAGTGACCTCATTTAGGTCACACAGCTAGTCAGTTCGCTTAGGAGTTGCACCATCAATCCCGATCCCCAACTCCAAATCCAGCTCCCTCGGCCCATTGGAACCAGCCCCGTGGCCACCTCCAGGTGCGTTTAGAGGCTAGAGAAGGCACAACCATTGTCCAGCAGTTGTCTGGGTTGGCTTTGGGAACATGTGGTGTTTTGTTTGTGATGGCCTTCCTCCTCCATGGTGTCTGGCTCGGACGGGCCTTCAGTGAGCTGGCATTTCCTGAACTGGCGATGCTGTGGGGAAGGTGTCCCTGAGGTGTCCCAGGGGTGCCTGGGATCAGATCAAGAGCTCCTGAGCGCTTGGTTTCCTGGATGTGTGATAGGGACTGAGACCCAGGGGGGAGGGGTCAGAAGCCACACTAGCTTGGGGGGCAGGCTGCCTCCTATCCATTCTTCGGGGACACATCAGGGTACTTCTCGGTACACCCTGGAGGAGTCAGACACAGGGTCTTTCTGGAGAGTAGCATCTAGTAGATGTGCGGCTTAGCGCTTGCTAGAGGGTTCCTAGGATATCTTCAAAGCTCCGCTCCTCACAACTATCAACACCTTAAAAAATACCCCAGCCATCCTGCTTCACATCCATGTCTCTCCCTGCCCCTCTTCTCAAGAGACCTAAAAGAAAATGTTAACTCCTGCCCAAGTGTCATTTTTTGCTAAGTTGGATTTCAAGATTTTATTTTCACATTTTTTGGGGGGGAGGAGGGGAATGGGAAAGCAATTTATTTTATTTTATTAAAATTATTTATTTATTTATTTATTTATTTATTTATTTATTTATTTGTTTGTTTACTTAGCACGCCAAGTGCCCCATCTCCTCTGGCCAAGGCCCTTTTCCTGTAAACATTTGACCCTGTTGCATGGGAGGAGTCCATGCATCCGCCCCCCTCACCGGCTCCCAGTTGGTTCCACCAGCAGGCAGTGCCACGGCCCTGGCATCTCAGCCGAGGAGGCTGCTGGGGGAGCAGCACCAGAGCTGAACCCCAGGGAGCAGAGCAGGCGTGTGCCCCACCAGGGGCCCTGCCTTTGCAACATTGGACCCTGTGAATCTAAATTAGAAGCATCCTCTTCTTTTTCTCTGTAGCCCTTATACTGGTTTATGCTGGTGGGTTTACTTATCTTTCTACTTGACAGTCAGCTTTCTGAGGGCAGGGGTCTGTCTGTTTGAATACTTAAATATTTACTGAATGCTGCTGACTTTCTGGTCCCTACTTGCCCAGCATTGTGGGAAGAAGGCAGACAGTTCCCACTCTCAGGTTCCACCGGGATTTCTGACTTGGCAGAAAGGAGCCTCCTGGTGCTCCCGCGCTAGACCAGGGCAGGCGACCATGTGCCTGTGGTTGTGGCCTTAGAAAACACTGCTCTTCTTCTGTACCCTCTTCCCCTCTCTTGGATTTCCTACCGGTCTGTCTGCTGATGTCAAGTGGGGGCCCCCGTACCCACTTGCCACCCTCCCGCCCATCCTTGATCCCCTGTCTTCTCATCTTTCCTCTGGTGTCTTTTCCTGCTCCCTGAGTCCTCCCAGACTCGGGTCTTCCCAGCTGTGGGGTGTAGGGAAGACCCCAGCGACTTGCCAGGAGCCAAGTTTAACTGTAAGGACAATGACTATGGGCAGGGATAACTACACAGATTCCAGAAAGTATTTTTCATTTTTTTTTAAGATTTTATTTATTTATGATAGACATAGAGAGAGAGAGAGGCAGAGATACAGGAGGAGGGAGAAGCAGGCTCCATGCTGGGAGCCTGACACCGGACTCGATCCCGGGACTCCAGGATCACGCCCTGGGCCAAAGACAGACGCTAAACCGCTGGGCCACCCAGGGATCCCCTTCTTCATTCTTTTGAAAGCAATCCCATGGAATCGCGGCTCCCGTAGCACATCCTAAACTTCCTTCGAGCAGGTGGCCATGCACTCTAGTGCGGGTGTGTCAGCACCACTTTTCACCTCCAACTCCCAGGGCTAAGACTCAAGCTCTCTGGGCGGGTTAACCTCAAGGAACCCACCAGAGCTTCACATGTGGGAAGTGAAGGCCCAGCTAGGAGTTCTTATATAACCCGGGAACCCAGGGAACCCAGGCTCTGCCGGGGAGGGGCGGCGGTTGGGGGAGGGCGCTGGGCATCCTTTGCAGCGCTCCCGGTGAGTCTCCCAAGCACCGGGGCTGAGAACTACTGCCCTGCGCCTCCCTCGCTCAGCAGAGGGATCGAGGGATCGTGTAGATGACACGGAGTCTGATTTATGGCTATATTGAAAGGGGAGTTGTTTATATCGAAAGGGTTTATTGTGGTGATTCAGTAAAGAGTGATGGCCACTAAAAATTATTGCAGGCGTGTAATGGGAAGAAAACTTGGTTGGTGGTTGGCGCATAAAATCTTGTCAGGCAGGGCCGTGGCTCAGTATATTTATGTTGCTCTTATCACCAGCAATTAGCTCCAAACGTGGCTCGATACATGGCTTAGCACGCCGCTGTGATAACTGCAGGAATATTTTTTGAAAATGACTACTACACCATGTGCTCCACGAAGCCACCCTAGCAGGGCAGCAGGTTGCACTCAAGGTTCTGCACCCCCTTCCCCCACCAGCTACACGCAAGTGCCTTTTGAGCTGTGTTAACTCCTTCCTGTCTTTTGCACGTGGTGTTTCACTTGGGAATGGGGAGGAATTATGTGAGCCCTGTGGCCTTGCTACCCATCCTCCGTGGCGTTCAGTGTCCTGCGTGAGCGTCAACGAGAACGGCGTCCGTAGTGGGCGCTCAAACACTGGCGGGATGGATAGTGCACCTGCCCCACGTCACACCGCAGGTAACCAGCATGTTTGTGCAGCACTGTTGCCTCCTTCTTCCACTGTTGTCACTGCACCTTTGACTCCTGATTTCTTGAAAGGCAGGGAATGGTTCGCGACTCCCCTGTGCGCATTTGTTCTTAACCCGCCTGCATGGCGATGACATCTTGAAGCTACTTCTTCTCTAGCACCTTTAGGTCATGGCAAGGAGCACAAGGACATCCTTTTTTTTTTTTTTTTAAGATTTTATTTATTTATTCATGAGAGATATACAGAGAGAGGCAGGCAGAGACACAGGCAGAGGGAGAAGCAGGCTCCATGCAGGGAGCCCGACACAGGACTCGATCCTGGGTCTCCAGGATCACACCCTGGGCCAACGGCAGGTGCTAAACCACTGAGCCACCCAGGGATCCCCCACAAGGACATCTTAAAGCTACTTCTTCTCTAGCACCTTTAGGTCAGGACAGGGAGCACAAGGCCCAGCCGCACGGCCTCGGAACACCTGCGGAAGCACGGGAAATTGGGGTCTGTCTGAAGCCTGAGAAGATGGAAAGCTCCAGCTGTGTGGGGTGTTGGCCCGGAGGGTATCCCTATCCGGGACAGAGAGCTGCCTGTGGGTTAAAGCATATGCGAATGGCCACATGTGGATTACGACGTGGTCTTTTTTGGAAAGGGGTTATCTGGGGAGAGTTAATTTTGGATTTTGCTTTACATTTATTTTTAAAGTGGAATATTTCTCTAGCATTGGTGACAATGGCCTAGAAAAGCCAGTTAGTCACCATCTGACATCTTCCCCGCGCGGGGTGTTACTGCCTCTGCTGTCTCCTACCTGCCTTCCGAGGGGTGGGTTTAAACCCTCTCCCTCTGGGGCGGTTTCGGAACTTCTGCTGGGTCTGAAGTGGTGTCATTCTCTGCTTTGATCCTGGGGTGAGCATATGGGGTGGGGAGAGAGCTTGTGGGTGTGGTAGACGTTGCTCTTGGCTTCCCCTTGGAGGAAGCAGTGGCTCCAGGTGAGGCGGTGTCCGAGTCTGTAAGACGGGTTCCAGCTCGCATTCTCCTGTGCTCTTTTCTCTTTTTTGCTTTTCTTTAATTTTGCTCTGTATCTTCTGGAAGTTAAAAGGAAATCACCCTAAACCTAGATGTATTTATTTATTTTTTAAAGATTTTATTTATTTATTTATTCATGAGAGACAGAGAGAGAGAGAGAAAGAGAGAGGCAGAGACACAGGCAGAGGGAGAAGCAGGCTCCACGCAGGGAGCCTGACATGAGACTCGCCATCCCGGGTTTCCAGGATCATCCCCTGGGCCGAAGGCGGTGCTAAACCGCTGAGCCACGCAGGCTGCCCTAAACCCAGATTTAAAGAACAGACCTGGGGGCACCTGGGGGGTTCAGTCAGTTAAGCCTCTGCCTCCAGCTTGGGTCATGATCCGTGGATCCTAGGATCGAATCCCGAATCCCGAGTCCCACGTAGGGTTCCCTGCTCAGCGGAGAGTTAGCTTCTCCCTCTACTCCCCCTCCCCCTTGCTCATAATTGCTCTCTCTCAAATAAATAAATAAAATCTTAAAAAAAAAATCAGGAGCAGACCTGGTTTCTCTTAAAGGAACAAAAAGCTGTGGACTGCCCCACCTCACTTCCCCTTGGGTCCTCTTTAGGTTCCACTGTGGAAGGAAGAGGTATCTTGGGCCCCTGTGCTATGAGGGCCCCCTCCCCACCTGCTGGGCTGGCCCTGGAATGATGGTGGGGGTGCACTTACTCCTTCACTGCAGGCCAGTAAACAGCTGCCCCCTCTGAGACTTCCCAGGGGTCTGCAGAGCCCCAGCTCCCATTAGCCTAGCAGGGACGGCCCAGGCTTGGAGGGAGCAGGGCAGTGCTGAGGGCCAGTGAGCTTGCGAGGACCAGTCGCACTTGGGTACAGCTGAGGCTGTGGGTGGGACACTCTCTTCCCCAGTAGGGTGCAGAGGCTGGGGGCCTTGGGTTCCCCAGAAGCCGAGAAGCTACCACACACGGGTGCACATGCCACCCTGACATCCCACGGGCTCCCACCACCCCAGCCAGCCCCACCCCTATGGGCGATGGGTACTCGGTGGTCTTGGAGGCAGGACACGCTCTCTGCTGTTCACGTAATTCGGTGGCTATGGGAACAAAAAATGCTACCACCTTGCGAGGACTGAAATTCATGCACAGACAGTACGTGGCTCTTAGACAGCTCTTGTCTGCTTTAACCTCTGTCAGGGGTCCCTGTCCGCCCGTCCTCCTGGTCGGTGTCCTTCCACCTCCTTGAACTCAGCACGTCCTAAACCAAAATTCACCAGCGTCCTTAACTTGGCTTTATTTTTGTCAGTGTCCTTTCTCCCTTTGCCTGGGTCCCAGTCTTAGCTGTTTGGTGGACTGGGTTGTTGAACAGGTGTGGCCCATGTGTTAGGCGGGCACCACGGTGCGCCAGCCACAGACCCTGCCCTTGAGAGGAGGCCTGTAAATGGTGTCTCCGGTGCACCAGGCTCTGTTCTAAGTGCTTCAGGTGGGTTAACTCGTTCAGGCCCCACAGATGCTCTGTGAGGTAAGCAGTGATGTAGTCACCCCCATTGTGCGGATGGGGACACTGAGACACGGCGGGTTAGACCAAGCTGAACTGATGAGCCGGGCAGCCTGGCCCCAAATCCAGAGGGACGGGCATTCACACCTCCCGGTCCAGTGGGATGCCCGCATTTTTAGCAGCAGAGACGAAGCATGCTGGCTTCCTGGCAGGAATGGGAAGGTGGGAGGAGGCTGGGAGGAGTGTAGATTTCTGGGCCCAGGTTGGTTTGTTTGGAGGCAGGCGGGGTCTCTAGAAGGTTCTTAATGGAGAGTGAGTGCCTATGGCCCTGTGTGTATTTAGAAAGGTGGCTTTAGAGCCAGCCCGGGTGGCTTCAATCCAGGGCCTGATCCTGGAGATCCGGGATCGAGTCCCACATCGGACTCCTGGCATGGAGCCTGCTTCTCCCTCTGCCTGTGTCTCTGCCTCTCTCTCTGTCTCTGTGTCTCTCATGAATAAATAAATAAAATCTTAAAAAAAAGAAAAAGAAAAAAAGAAAGGTGGCTTTAGTGTCGGTGTTTGGAGCTGAAGGGAGGAGCCTCCAGGGAGAGAGAGATGGGAGGTGAGTGGAGAGACTGCTGCCTCCCCTGGGAGGGGACGTGATGGGAGAGTTGAGGGTCGGGGCCTTCAGACACGAGAGAGCAGCTGGCGTTTACCTGTTACGTCCTTCTTGCCTTAGTTCTCAGCGGTGCCAAACCTGTTGCCTCATCCTCCCGGACCAAACATCAGTTCTCCAGCCTCTGGGGAGCTAGATGTTACCTCCCTCCTGGGGAGACCTGGGCTGGATCCCTCCTTGTCTTTTCTTGGGCTTTAAACATCCCCCATCAGCCTCCTCCCCTCAAACCCTAGGGCTCCGCCTTCATCCAGATGTTAAGCACCCCACCATTAGACCTCTTGGCCCCTCTGCCCTCTGGAAGCTAGGCCCCCCTGCCCAGCCAGCCCTGCCAGGGGCCCAGAGATCTCAGTGCCTCTGAGAATTTTCCCCTTCTCTGGGACCTGGTGTCCTGGCCCCCCTACACCCCAGAGCTCCCAGCACTCTCACAGGCCCAATATGCCGACTTCCACATATTGTCCTTCCTCAGAGGCCACCTGACAAGGTGGTGGGTGTTGAACTCCCTCCTTCTTGCCTCCCCACCCCCGACCCCCTTGAGGGCGTCTGCTTCCCCAGGTGGAGCCTCCTCATGCTCACGACTGTATTCCCTGTATTCCCGTGCCTCCACGATTGAGGTCCCAGGTCTGACCTACCCTGCTGTGTCTCCTTAGCAGGCCTCTTGCCCTTTCTGAGCCTGTTTTGCATAAAATGGGATGTATTATGAATTGTTGCCTCCGCGGGCTGTGTTGAACATTGTATGTGATGATCTCTACAAAGCACTTAGCACAGGGACTGCCAAGTAAACTGCCCTGAGTGGATGACCTGTGGTCAGTCCTGGCTGCGTATAGTTTGTGCTTCTAAATTCCCACACGTTAGAGGAGAGACTAGTGTTTTTCCCAAATGCCCGTGTGTTTGGATGGGAGAAGAAAAGTACGTTACCTCCAAAAAGAAGGCTAAGTGGAAGGAGCGATAGGTCCCGGGTCCTGGGTTTTTATCCCACCTTGTCCCATTGCAGGCCCTCTGGGAGCAAGGGAGCCTCCAGAACTGACTGGGACCAGTCTGGGAGCTGGGGCAGGTCTTTCCTGGGTGAGCGTGAACCGAGGAGTGGGCTGAGCCAGGTCCCCCCCGAATTTGGGGGTGGGGGTAGCTGAGGGGTTCTGTAAGGAAGTCAGGCCTGTGACTAGCATCCCCTCCCAGGACCGTTGTAGAGAGGCCAATAAAGAAACTGTTTGCAAAGAGTTGGAGCCACTGAGGAAGAAAGGGACCCACATCTGCTTCTCCCAGATGTGCTTCCTCCTGTAACTACATTAAGACGCGTCCTCAGGCAGCGAAGGACAACAAAACCACCCACGGACCACCGGAGGCCTCAGCGCGGAGAGTGCTCTGAGCTGGTGAGGCCTGTTGGGGAGAAGGCAGGAGAGAGGCCAAAGGAGACACTTGAGGGATCTGGCCTGAGGGTGAGCGACAGCCAGGACGTCGAGTCACACCCCTCACCCCTAAGGGAGTGTCTAGGCGGGACCGGGCCCACGCCTGGGGACGGAGATTAGTGGTGATGTCTAGAACATTCCTCTAGCTGGTTAGACCTTGGGGGCTGGATGCAGGGTTGGCCAGCTGGGTGGAGTGTTGGAGGACTGCTGGGAAGCGGCCTGCCGGCTTCCTGCCTGCGCATAACCTCGTGTGCCCCACACTGGGCCCCTTCCCTGCAGCGCCACCTCCCTCACGGTACGCAGGGGGCCCCCGTGCCTGGGCTGCACCCACGATGCCCGGGGAGGGGCAATGCCAGCTCCAGAAACCACAACAGACCCTGACCCTGGCTCATGGAGGACGTCTCGAAATGGACCTTTTATTTTTTTGGCTAAATTAACATTTGGCATTTCAGGGTGCTGGCCCCGTGCCCGGCTGCTCTGGCCTTCTGCCTGTCAGCTCCTTTGAGGCTATTTTTGCCATTCACTTATTTATTAACTATTATTGCTTCCCAGGACAGATGGGCACACACACACAGCCACGCACGCACACACACACATACACAGACACGCGTGTGCAAGCACAGACACACGCCCTCCGACCCAGAGCCCGTTGGAGGAGCTAGCCTGCACCCACCGGGCTGGACACGGTGTGCAGGAGGGGCGCACGGGCACCGGGCCAGGCGGAGGAAGGGCTGGTGGAAGGCAGCGGCCTCCCCAAGCTCACCCTTCCCCAGAAAGGCCCCCCACCCCGCCAAAGCCTCCTATCAGACTAGAAGTTCTCTGAGGCCAGGGGATGTTACCTCCCCCATCAGACTGGACACTCCCTGAGGATGGGATCAGGCCTCTTCCCCGCTTCAGGACCCAGTTCTGGCCATGGGACACAAAGGTCCTCAGTCCTGGGGACCTGGAAAGTGGGTGGAATGCTGGAGGCTCCACAGCTATAGCCAGGGATGCTGGAAGAGGAGAAAATTCTCACCTTTCTGCAGGAAGTCAGAGCCAAGAATTACATCCCCTTAATCAGGAGCTTCCCTCCACTTCCCCTTCTCCCCAGGGGTGGGGTAGGGATTGGTTTTACAGTCAGGGTGGCGGGGCGGGTCAGGATTTCACAGGTATGATAGCAGTTGAGCACAAAGGGTTGGTGCTAAGCCCAGGGCATGAGTCAGGGAGGTGGGTGCAGGTGGGTGGGCAGTCAGGGAGGGCTGGGCTGCCAACTGCCCCCTTGAGCTGCTGCCTCATGTGACCCACTCCTGAGCCCAGGGCTGGAGCAGCCCCAGTAACTGTCCTGTCACCTCTTTGTCCTCAAGCCCAGCTCTGATGCTTCTCCCCAGGAGGGACATTTGGGAAGTCCTCCCTGCTCTATGCATCCAAATTGTGCCAGGCTCCTGTCAGACTGTGATCTGTGCCGTGTCTTTCTCCCTAACTCGAGAAAGGACTGTCTCATTAATTTGTGTGCTTGTCCCTCTGGTGGAATGGCCACAGTCCTTGGACTCTTCTGGAGTACCAGGGCCCCTAAGGGCCCTCAGTAGCATCGAAGAGGGGCTCATTGAGAAGGGCTCCAGGCCGGCTGCTGCTGAGCCTGGCACGGAAGCCATCGCCATGTGGTCTGGTCATTCGGGTGGGGGCTCTGGGAGGGGGATTTGCAGCAGCCCCAGGTTGTGAGCTGAGTTCACCACCCTTGACCTGCAGTCGTGACTCAGTTGCCAGTGCAGTTTAGTGGCGGTGCCTGGGCTTCACAGTTAGGCAGCTCTGGGTGTGAGACCCACCCTGCCACGTACCTGTGTACAAGTTACCCTCCGGGACCCCATCTGACCACCTGGGGCTGTCTACTTCACAGCTCTGTCGCAAGACTTGCGTGCTCATCTGTGTCAAATACCCTGACCCCCCCCCCCCCCCCACTGGTCATGGAAATGCCAGAGACAGGCCAAGAGGAAGAGTGCAGTCAATTAAATGTCTAGCTCCTCTAGACTCTGTGGCCGCCCTAGTTTCTCCCTGGTCTTGTGTGTTTTAATTTCTGGCTGCCCTAGCCACTCATCTAAAGCTTGCCTCAGCTTTGGTGCCACTTTGCTGAGAGAAGGGGAGAAAGTGTGGCCATATTAGGCGCTGAGCAAAACCCTGCGAGGGCCCCTTTCTGCCCAGGAGGAAGCTGGCAGTCCCAGTGCCTGCACACTGTTCTGCCTCCCAGGCAAGACTGCATTATTATGAGCTAATGTCTGTGCTGTCCCCGGAGTGGCCAGGGAAGAAACATCGAGTAATATGATTACTACAACAGTAATAATAACAGCAACACCACCAACAAGCACACACAATTATGGAGAAGGCCAAGATTGGAGGACCTGGCTCCAGGCCAGGGCTGCGGTTAGCTCACGAGGGATGGCTGTGGGGCTTGAAGGCAGTGGGTTTCAGGTTTTTCATGCTCACTCGTCTCTCCCATAGTCTTCCTCGCCATCACATCCAAAGCCTCTGGACAAACCACTAGGTCCCTTCCACTAGAGCGCAGCACTTAAGGTTGATACGACGTGGTCTTGTGGCCATCTCCGGGCCGGTAAGGAGGTCCTGCAGAGGGACGCAGTGGACTCCATTTGTCCTAGGCGCCCCTGCCTGCTGCTATTCACTTGCCCACTCAGAACATCTACCTAGGCATCTCCCATTGCAGGCTTGTTCCCACGCCAAGGTGGTAAACTGAGTCAGAGTGCTGGGGGTAGCTGCCCTGTGGGAGCTCTCTCCATAGCTCAGTCTCATGGCGGGGATGGACCATACCCAGGCCCTAGTGACATAATACCTGTGGTGCCCAGAACTGGCACGCATCATATGATAGGATTGTTATCGTGCAGTAGCTAAGGGCCACCTGGATTTGAATTCTGGCTTTGACATGCATCAACTGTAAGCCCGTGGATCAGTTCCCTAACCTCAGCCTTCTCATCGGGAAGTTGAGATGATAGAAGCAACTTCATAATGTTGTTGTCCACGCTTATGATCGTGTGTGGCAATGTAAGCCCACGAGGGTCTGCTCTTTCGCAGTTATTATTCTTTCGGTAGGGACAATAAAAGTACCTTCAGCAGCTCCCACCCGTGTAGTCTGCTTGTGTTGAATCCTATTTTCCAAAAAGATGTTGAAGCTCTAACTCAGTACTCGTGGGCTTATTTGGAAATAGGGTCTTTGCAGATGATCAAGTTAGATGGGGTCTTTGGGAGGGGACCCCTAATCCAATATGACTGGTGTCCTTATAGAAAAAAGGGAAACTTGGACTAAGAGAGAGGCATGCACTGAAGGGAGAAGGTGCCTGAAGATGCAGACTAACGCCATCTACAAACCCAGGAATGCCT
The DNA here is from genome assembly GCF_003254725.2 of Canis lupus dingo. Classification (NCBI taxonomy): domain Eukaryota; kingdom Metazoa; phylum Chordata; class Mammalia; order Carnivora; family Canidae; genus Canis; species Canis lupus. The sequence continues at coordinate 26,663,380 of NC_064275.1, read as the reverse complement.
GAGACCACCTGAAGCCAGGAGGGAGGCCCAGAACAGTCTCCCTCCCAGCCCAGAGGAACCAACCCTGCTGACACCCTGAGCTTGGACTTCTGGGCTCCAAGACTGGGAGACAGTAATTTCTGTTGCTGAATCCTCAGTTCATGACTTTGTGAAAGCAGCCCCGGGGAACGAATGCGGGGTGTGATGGGGTATGGCTCACTAACCCCCACAGCCGCCCTGAGCCATCTGCCATCCTCAGGTCAGAAGAATGGGGTTGGTGCGGAGCAGGCCACGGGCTGGGGCCTGCGGTCAGGCTTCGGCTGGCCTTGGGCCTCCGGCATCTGTCTCAGATGGTCCGGGCTCTTGGCCTGCAGGTGAACAGAGTTGGTGCCACTTATAGGGCCCGAGACACAGAGAGCCCACCCCTCACCTTCCGCCCTGCCTTCCTGCCTCTCTCCTCTGCTTCTTAGAGCACTCCCCACCTCAGCCCTACTCCAAGCAGGAGGAAATGGAGAAAGGAGATCATAAATCCCCGGAGAGGGCAAGCCAAGGTGGGGTTTGGGCCGGAACCTTTCTGCCTCTCTCCTCCCCTTTCTGCTGGAGCCTTAACTCTGTTCCCTAGGCGGGAAATGGCCTGCCTGTCTGGGGTGTATCTGTGTGTCTGTGCGTGTGTGTGAGTGTGTGTATAGAGAACGTCCCTCATTAAGCTGCTGTGGGCCTCGTGACCATGACTCATAAACGTACAATGAGGCTGCACTGGACAGAGGAGACCTGTCCCCGGGGTGGGCGATGCCCGCTCCCGACACAGCAGCAGCGCCAAGGCCCTCCGCGGCGCACCTTGGCAGCCCGCCCCTGCCTTCTCCTTCCAAAGAACTGACTGTTCAGTGTCACTTGGGGGAACAGATAGGTCTTGAGTGCCTCTGTCTGCAGGGCACGGGGATCCAGTGATGAGGAAGGTGTCGGCCTCGCCCGCCAGGAACTTGTCATCCGTGCAGGATGGAGGGGTGCATCTAAGACAAGCACACAAATAACTCGTGATCCAAGGGGAATAAAATAAGGAACATGGAGAAGTGCAAGTTGAGAGCCGGGAGGGGGAGGAGGAGGGGCTCAGCAGCAGCTGGAGATGCTGAGAGGAGGGGAGAGCCCATAGGGTCTTCATGAAGGAGGCTCTGAAGCCCCGACAGTGTGGCAGCGGGGAACACAGAAGCAATGGCCTGGAAGCTGGAGTCTCCAGGGTGTGTCTGGGCACACCGAGTCTTCCCGGTGACCCGAGTGCAGAGTCCTCCCTGGGGCAGCTGGGAGATGAGGCAGGAAATGTAACCCAGTATGGCCTCGTATGCCGGCTGCTGAGCGTCTGTAACATAGCTGTAAGAGGGGATCCTTCGAGGGCAAGAGTGCTGCACTTTAGGAGGGGGCTGGGCAGGGAGAGTTTGTGCAGTGGGGAGCTTGCAGCCCTGGAAAAAGGCTGGAGTGGGAGGAGGAAGAAAGGGTCAAGGGAGAGACGTTTCTCTTGGACAACTGGCAGGATCTGGCAAGTAAGGAAGAGGAGGCACGGAAGACAGGCCAGGATGAAGGAATAGTGCTGCCATTCAAGGAGAAGAGGGTGGTCTGCGGCTCCTCGGCCTGTGGGGGTTTGGAGAGAAGGGGCTGGTGTGTTTGGGGTCAGAACTGGAGCCTCTGGTGTGGTGGAGGGCAGGTCTCTGGAGAATCATGATGGGGCAAGGGAGGTGCAGAGCCAGGGCCTTCTCTGGGGTGCCGGGGATGGTGGGAGCACAGGCCAGGTGGTGAGGTGGGATCCTTGGGTGAACACGTGCCATTTACCTTTCCAGGTTGAGTGACCAGCGTGGGTCCTGGCTCTCCCAGGGTAGTGGGTGCAGGGCTCCCCAGGGAAATGAGTGCTCTCTGATTCCTGTGGCTGTCTCCTTGCCACAAAAGAGTTGGTAGCCATGGCTGGTCCAAGGTCTTCCTGTGCGGGGGGGCCACTCTGGTTCTTCATCCGGCACATTTCAGGCAGCTCGAGCTCTCTTGCCCTGCAAATCTTCTTTGGTATGGTTTTCTGTGCTTTACTACGTAGAATTCTGAAATGTCAGGGGTCACGAGAACGTTACCTATCATCTCCAGGTCTTACTTTTAGTGGAATGAATGGAGGCCCGAGTCGGTGAGATGACCAGCCCTCACCCCCCCCCACCCCCAGCCAAAGTCATGGGGCTGGTCAGGGCTGATTTAGACCTTTCCTATTTGATTGGGATTTAGACCTGTCCTCTGAACCGAAATGCTGTCCTCTTTCCCCATGTCACCTTCTTTATTTGTGGATTTCTGGCCTCCTCAAAGTCAGGAGCTGCATATCCCTCCCCGGCACTCAGCAAAGTGGACACTTAATACAAATTTGTCGCCTGAATAAAGGGACGATGCCTACCACATGTAAGTATTTGTTCATTTAGGGAGTGGCAAGGGCAAGGGCTTAAGGGAACGTCCTCTCTTGGGGCCTGGCTGTCCAGGGCCTGTGAGGGAGGACGGCTCACTGGCTGCGGCTGGCTTGGCCGCTGGGTGACTGTCTCCCTCACTGCCTTGTTGGGCCCAGGAAGAAGGCTGAGCAGGAGAGGGAGGGCCGCTGGCTGATACCAATGCCTCTCCTTCCCTTGAAAGGCAGACCCCCTTTGGGCTTCTCTTGCCTCCTGCCCTAGGTCATGCAGGCGTGGGGTGGGGAAGGGGTGGGCAAGGGGTGGGGACCGTGTACCTCCGGGGATGCTGGGCCATCAGGGGTGCTTGAGGTAGACAAGTCTGCTTACTGATCAGGTGGAACTGCAATGCACCTCATCTCTCTGAGGGGAAGAATTAGTCAGTTTGGGCTGCCATAGGAAAATACCACAGACTGGGTGGTTTAAACAACAGACATCTATTTGCTCACAGCTCTGGAGGCTGGAAGTCCAAGATCAAGGTGCCAGAAGATTGAGTTTCTGGTGAGAACCGTCTTCCTGCCTTGCAGATGGCCGCCTGGCTGGGTTCTCACATGGCCTTTCCTCTGCGCATGAGCTGTCGAGAGGGAGCGGGGAGACGCTGGCGTCTCTTCTTCTTGTAATACCAGCCCTGTTGGGTGAGGGCCCCTCTCTTATGAGCTCTTTTAATCTCCGTTCCCTCCCCAAGACCCCATCTCCAAATACAGTCGCACGGGGGGTTCGGGTGCAGCCTGTCAACTTTGGAGGATGTGGTTCAGGCCGTAACCTAGAGAGTCTGCGACTGAGCTGTAGGTTAGCATCTTCCCCCGTATGGGGTACCCTGTCTGTGAGCCTGGGAGGCATGTCTCGTAGGGAGTTTGCTCGAAATCTTGAGGTCTCTGCAAGTTTCTGGTGTTCCGTCGTTTACCTCAGATGAGGGGACAGAGTCTGAGTGTCCCCGGTGCCTTAGAGCTTCCTCCCTACCCGTTAGGTCAGGGTCAGGGAGGGCTTTTGGGGAGATTGGTGAGGCCGCCCCTCCGTGAGGCAGCCCGGTGTCGTCCTGGACTCAGCCAGACAAAATGTTCTAGTTCTCAGAGTTCCAGAGAAGGAACTTGGTGCCATTAGCCCCTTTGGGGGGGAAGAGTCTGGAAGCGAGTCCTGAAGGATGAAATCTCAGAGAGAGCTGTTGGGATGGAGGTGACCTGATAGGTCAGGACAGCAGATCCCGGAGGAGAACGCCAGCCAACCTCTGTGGGGCATCGTCATCCCGCCCAGCCCCTGCTGCACCGCCTCTTCCTTCCTTCTGTCTCCACGTCTCCTTTTCCCTGTGCCTTCCCTGCGCACCTCATCATAACTCCCTGCCCCTGTGTGGGGCCTTTGTCTCAGATTTTTTCATTTGAAACATTTCAAATATTTTATTTTTTATTTATTTGACAGATAGAGAGAGAGAGAGAGAGAGAGAGAGAGAGAGAGAGAGAGCACAAGCAGGGGGAGGGGCAGGCAGAGGGAGAGGGAGAAGCAGACTCCCCGCTGAGCTGGGAGCCTGATGCGGGGCTCGATCCCAGGACCCCAGGATCATGACCTGAGCCAAAGGCAGATACTTAACCGACTGAGCCACCAGGTGCCCCAGTAGGAACATTTCCAAGTGCGGAGACTAATGAACTCTCGCATACATACCCACCATTCAGATGCAGCAACTGTCAATGCTTTTTACTTCATTCATCCTCCCCCCCCACCCCCTTCCTGCTGAAGTATGTGGAGCGAATCCTGACCATCGTGTCCGGTTACCTCTAGATATTTAGCATGTGTTTTGCAAAAAAGAAAAGGTCTGTGCCCTCGAAGTTGGCCTCTGCCTCTGTGCCCTCGAAGCTGGCCTCTGCCTCTGTGCCCTCGAAGCTGGCCTCTGCCTCTGTGCCCTCGAAGCTGGCCTCTGCCTCTGTGCCCTCGAAGCTGGCCTCTGCCTCTGTGCCCTCGAAGCTGGCCTCTGCCTCTGTGCCCTCGAAGCTGGCCTCTGCCTCTGTGCCCTCGAAGCTGGCCTCTGCCTCTGTGCCATCCCAACCAGGTCAGCCGGGGAAGCCCTCGATGCCGTTTCCTCACTGTGGTTTCTTCCCGGGGGGGGGGGGCCGGGGGGGCCTGGTGTTGGGGTAAAACTAAGGAGAACTGAAAAAGAAAGTCGCCGTAGCGAGAAGGTGTATCAGGTTGTACCTGGAGGCCTGGGTTTTATAATTAAGCTGCGTTCTGAGCACCTCCCGAGGCCTCGAGGCTCTGTGGGACGCGCGGCCCCGCTCCCTGGTCGCAGGGAAAGTAATCATTTTCTAAACGGTCCCCCGGACGCTGAAGAGAGGCTCATTAGTCCTCCCGGGGGCCCGCTGTCACCTCCGGGAGGACAAATGGCCCAGCTCGGAAAGAATCTGGGTCATTTTATCTTGTCCCGTGAAGACCTCCCCGGGGCCCTGGTGAGACGCGCTCCGGCCACGAGCGGGTGGGCCGCGGGCTGTGGGCCTTGGGCCGTGGGCCGCAGCGGACCCCGGCTGGGCCCTGGCCACCGCCGCTTCCAGCCGTCGCCCGGTCCCCAGCGGAGCCAGGGCAAGTGTAATGACTCTGTCTCGTTCGTCGCTAACCAATGAATTCCCTCTCTCTTGGCAACCTAAGCCATGTTTACAGAAAATAGAGCCTAGAAGATGCAGTTCCTGTCAGCCCTGGGGCCAGTGGGGACCGTGGCAGGACGGGTGCGTGTCCCCCGCTGGTCACCGTCGGGGCTGCAGGCCCTGCTGGGGCTCAGCCTCCGGCCCTTCTCTGGGGGGGGGCGCCCTGGAGCAGATGTGGTGGAGGCCGGGGGGTCTGAGAGCCCCCCACGCGGACCCCGCCTCCCGCCTTGACCGCCTCGGGCCCGGGGCAGGTTTCGGAGCTTCCCAGAGCCTCAGGACCCTCATCTGTAGATCGAGGGCTGCTCGGGCGGGGAGTTGTGAGGTCAGGCACCTGGCTCAGAAGTCGTCCTCGCCCCCCCCCCCCCCCCAAAGCTTCCGTGTCCCTCTGGTGCTCACTTTGGGACACACGGAATCGTGCAAAACAAGTCATCGGCCGGGGCGTCCGTGCGGCTTAGTCCATCCAGCGTCTGGCTCCAGCTCGGGTCATGGGCTCGGGTCCTCGGCCGAGTCTGCTCGTCCCTCTCCCTCTGCCCCTGCCCACTGTTCATGCTCCCTCCCTCTCTCTCTCTCTCTCTCTCTCTCAAATAAATATTTTTTAAAAACCCCAAATCTTTTGCAAAAAAAAAAAAAAGAAAAAAAAAACAACCCAGTTATTGTTGGTGCAGTTTCTTTCTTTTTTTTCAAAGATTTTATCCATCCATTCATGAGAGACACAGAGAGAGAGAGGCAGAGACCCAGGCAGAGGGAGAAGCAGGCCCCACGCAGGGAGCCCGACGCGGGACTCGATCCCGGGTCTCCAGGGTCAGGCCCCGGGCCGAAGGCAGCGCTAACCCCCCCGGGCTGCCCGTTGGTGCCGTTGCTGACAAACGTTTCCCACGCTTTATCGCATTGGAGTGTCCGTGAAGGATTTGTCGTCATCCTCATCTTACCGAAGCCGAGGAGATTAGATGGGGCTCAGAGAGGGCAAGAGGATTTTCCTAGCCGCGCGGCAAGGGGGACGGCAGGGCCCCGAGGCCCACCCTGGGGGGCGAGACCCCGTCGCACGCAGCACGCGGTCTGGCCCACCCTCGTGGTCGGTCTCGCTCTCCTTTCCCCTCGGAGTTTGGTTTCATTCGAACTGGAGCTGGCGGGGACCGTCGAGGACGAGGCTCAGCGCCCGGCCCTGAAGTCACCTGCCGGGGACACCCCTCCACGGCCCGGGGCGCCCCTCGCAGCCCTGCCCCCCTTGGCTCCCTTGGGCTGCGCTGCAGGGGCCGCTGCTTCGCGCCTCTTGCACCCGGCGCCGTCAGGCTTAATAAGCGCCTGGTTTTGAACAAATCAAAGGGAAAGTGAGCTGCTCCTCTCGCTGTCTTTTCCGAAGAGAGAACAGGAAATGCCTCAAGTTGCAGCCAGAGGGTTTTGGGTTAGACTGACCGGGCGGTTCGGAGGAGCAGCTTCACCTGGTGGCCGTGCTGGCCCGAGTCCCTGGAGGCTGGGTCATCACTTGTCCTCTCTGGTGAGAGCCACACGGGTTTAGGACTTTCTGGAAAGGACGGGGGGGGGGGGGGGACGTGGATGGCATGCAGTGCTGGGCCAACGTCGGGCCTCAGCTTTCTGAGGGGAGGCCCTTCCCAAGCGCATTTTTCTATGGTTCAGCTCCAGAACCTGGGAGGGAGCATCCGCGTCCCTCCGCTCCGTCCTCAGGCTGCGAGCAGAGGCCTCCCAGGAACCGACATCCCTCCTTGGGGGGCCCCAGCCACCCGCGGACCTGAGCTCGGAGCCCAGGGGCTCGTCAGGCACAGGAAGTGCTCCTGCCCCCCTGAGGTCGGGGTTTGGGGAGCCGTTACTGTGGTTGCCAACTGGGCCTGCCTTCAGGAAGGTCACGGCTTAAGCAGACGAGCCTGCCAGGGTCTGGAGCTCCTTTCCCACAAACCGGCAGCATTTCCAAGATGAAAATGGGAAAACGCTGAGCAGCCGAGACAGACTCTTGCTCTCCCGGATGAGCCCACGTCGCGGGGCTTGTGTCTGCCTCGACTCAGGACCTCTCCAGGGGCTCTGGGACTTCTTACTACTCTCGATTTCACCCGAAACAAGGTCTGTGAGGCCGTCCTGGGTGTCTGTAACCCCGTGGGTGAAGGTCCCCGGCCCCTGTGACAGGCGAGCTCACCGACGGGGCTATTTAGGGCACTCGTCACACAGGCGCATCACCATGACCGCCCTTCCTTGTTGTTTGTTTGTTTTGATTTTAGCCTGAGGAAGGATCCAGATGTTTCTATTTCTCCAGATGTTTTTTGTGGTAAAGCTGAAGAGCAGAGATAGGAAATGAGAGGTGCGGGGGAGGTGGGTTCCAGAGCCTTCCACGTAACGGATAACCAATTGACAATCTGTCCCCTGTGGGGGCCCATGTTCCCTCTGTGCTGGATTTCCGCATGGAGACCACCAACCTTTCTTTTCTCTTAGACTGTCCGTCACCAGCGTAGTAACTGCTGTCGTGATACCCTTAACATGTCACCCGAAGGACCAGCCCCGGCCCCTTTAGAAGTCACAGTTTGAGGACTGCCTGGACTTTTGGAGGACATCGCAGGTGCATTATTTGGCATTTATTCAGAGCCAGAGGGAGACACACGGGGACAGTCCTGTTGGGTTCTTTCTCCGTCACTCTGTTCTTACCTTTCCCATTCCCCCTATTTCCTAGTGGGGAGAATGCCTTCTCTGAGGGGCAACCTGGTGGCAACAATCTGAAAATTAAGACAGGGCACCCAGGCCAGGCCCAGTAAGGCCCATGGGGAAGATGCTTTGTCTCTTGCCAATGGCATCCTTCTCGACCTTTGGGTCAAGAAGCCTTCCTGAAGGCTAGCCTGCTTCCTTCCTGTTGTCTCTTCTGATCCTCCCCTATGTGGAGGAAGATTTTATGAATGGGGACCTTATTGGCACCTTCTAGAGAGGGGGGCAGCTGTCTTGAACTCCTGGATGCTGGGGTAGGAACCTGGGGGTTCTGAAGCTCTGCTTGCAGGAGGTGGGCATGGCCCAGAAGGTGGGACATTCTATTGTGGTGGCTTTGGGAAGTGGGCTCTCAGGATGTGGGGACAGCGACTGGACTGTGCATGGAGAAGGGTGATGAAGGCTGCAGTCTGTCACCTGGGACTCTGTTGTGCAGTCAACACGGGCAGAAAGCCCTGCATGGACCCACTCACCTGTATTGACATGTCAGCCCAGCTGTCCCCATACGTTACACTGTCCTTAGGTGTGTGTGTTCCAGAGCATGGGGCCTGGAGGCCTGGGTCCCCGGGTCTCCGTGCTACCCTGGCCTCCGGAGCGGGAGTTCAGGAGCACCCTGCTTCCCTGATAGGACTGGGGCTGAGCTTGTAGTGCTGGGCTGGTGCTCTATGGGAGTCAGGGCTTGGGGTGTTTCTGGATGGTGGGTCTCAGCCCAGGGGTGGGAGGCAGGCTCAGAAGAGCAGGCAGGAGCTGAGTTCCTGGGCCAAGCTCAGGCCTTTGTCCTCTGTCCCCTTGGGGCTGGGTCAGCATCTGTTGCCTCTGGAGAGTTCTGTCTCAGGCTGGGAACTCAGAGGACACAGTCCCTCAGAACGTGACCTCCCCGGCTGCTTAGGACAGGCCCTAAGCACGAATGACTAGCAGTGGGAGGGGGTCAGCCCGCAAACATTTGCTCTGCTGATTTCAGGCTCTGCTTTCTCTTCTGAACCTGGAAGGAGTCCATTCAATTTTCCAAACATCTGTTTTGCTCTTGGACTTGCTCAGCCCTCTGTGAGAGGACCCCATGATGGATGACAGGCCCTCCTCACCTGCAGGCCCAGAGGGTTGCTGGGAGTGGGGAGACGGGACCACGGGGCAGGCAAGAAGAGCTCCTGACAGATGGAACTGGGGTGGTCATGGGGGTCGGGGACGGTCACGGAGGTCGGGCTTGGTAGTTGGAGGGCATATTTGACAAACCAAGAATGTCTTCCTGTTGCTGCTGGTTTGGAGATGAGTGGGAGCCAGAGTGGCTAGTTCCTAGGAATTTGGGCTTTACCCAGTGGGTGACGATTAGCCATTGCAGGAGTTTGAATAAAGGATGGGGCGTGATAGTGGTGATGACTCTAAGAGCTTCTGTTACTGAGCCTTTCCTGTGTGTACTTACATCCTCCCTGCAGCCCTCTAAGGAGGAGAGTATTGTTATCCTGCTTTTCCAGAAAACACACATCGCAAAGGTCACCCAGCTAGCAGGAGGTAGAAGTGTGATTCCAGAGCCAGGCCGGGTTGCAGGGAGTGGCCAGGGGCTTTGGAATAATAGGGGCTGAACCTCCCCAAACAGGCCATAGGCCCCTGCTGTCCTCTGACACCTGGGAGGTGGGGGTGCTCCCTCCAGGAGGAGGAAGAGGAGAGGAGGTGAACCAATCCAGGGGCGGAGCTGCCCTGGAGGGAGCCTTTGTGAGCTGTTTCCTGGAGAGTTCTAGAAAGGAAACTCCTAGTCACTCTGCCGCCCTTAAGAGTGATGAGCTGTGTTCTAGCCCTCATCTCTCCCTCCTTCATCCTCTCAGCTCCCGAGGGGGCCCTGGGGGCGGATGGGGGCCTCCCGCTGGGCTGATAGGATCCCAGCTGTGTGTGGGGGGGAGCAGAGGGAGGTCCCATCGCTTCCTTCTGTCCTGGACCTCAGGGCTCTGGGGCCACTGCCCGGGAAGCGCAGGCTTCAGGTCAGGGAAAGGGGTGTGGAAGATGCTAGCAGCAGGCGGATTGATCGATTGATCGGGGCTCTGTCCGCCTTAGGTGTTGGCCTTCCCCAGGCCAGTGGGCTGGTGAAGACAGGGAAAGTTCGCCTCCGTCCACGGGCTAGGTGGGCTCCTCTCAGCAGGGGACGGGGCACAGGGGACGGGGCACTTCCTCGCTCTGCCCGCTGGGCCCTGGAGGTGGGTGAGGCTGGGGCACGGTGGGTGGGGCTGAACGAAGCAGGTGCTCAGGCTTGCCCACCCCGGGACTTTCGGAATCACAGGGTTGGGATGGGGCCCAAGAATTCACGTTTCTAGCCAGGTCCCACTGGTGTGGGGATCCCTCTCTGAGAACTGTTGTGCCAGACTGACAACCGAGTGAGCATTTATGGTGCTTCTTCCTTCACCCAGCCTCGCTGCTTGGACAGGTGTGGTCAGGAACTCATCCTCTCCACCTGAGAAAGCCACGTCCTGCCTTTAGGCCCTGGCTCAAAGGACACTTTCCTCCGTGGCCACACTTAGAACTGTGTGGGCCATCTGTCCTCTTCTTTCTCGCTCTGCCTGGGTTTCTAGAGCTATTGCATGCTCCCTGGGGACTGGAAGTCACTGTCACTCGTGCTGGGGGAGGGGTGCCCCGTGGCACGTCCTGGCGCATGGAGGGATTGGGGCTGAGTGGGTCTGGTTCAGCTGCGCTCTTGTCATGGTTAAGCCATTCTCAAAACCAGGGAATTAAAAAAAAAGAAAAACAAAAAACAAAACAAAACAAAACAAAAAAAACAGGGAATTGAGGTCTAGATGGGGAGGGATTTCACCGAGGTCTCCCAGGCTGGCTAGGGGCGGAGCCGGATACTAGAACCTGGCTTCTTGGACTCCTAGTATACACTGTCTGTATAGACCATTGTATAGAAAAAAACTTCCATAAGCTTAAAACACTGGCTAGTTCTTGAGGTCTTTTCTAACACCTCCGGAGAGCCGTGTTTCCGTATGTGGATGTAGCGGGCACAGCTAGAACTTTGTGTCTGCCGGCTTTTTTAAACTTAACATAAAACAACAACAACAACAAAAACCCCTTAACATCGCATAGACTAATTTTCCTGCTTCATATACAAATGAGTGTCTTTTGTGGGATGTCCCTACAGTATCTCACTGAATTCTCACAACGGCACTGGAGGCACGTATTTTGGTTGTACTCCTGCTGTGGATCGTCCCCCGGAGGTGATGTTCCATGGTCTGCTTCATGTTCCCCAAGCACAGGAGACCGAACTGGTGTTTAGAATTGCCACGGTGGGTCCCGCATTCTTTGTGCTATCCCAGGCCACCTCGGACATCGCCGTGTGCCCACTGGACATAATGGATGGGTTATCCAATCTGATTCCTTTTTTTTTTTTTTTTAAGATTTTATTTTTTTCATGAGAGACACAGAGTGGGAGGCAGAGACACCGGCAGAGGGAGAAGCAGGCTCCATGCAGGGAGCCCGAAGTGGGACTCGATCCTGGGATTCCGGGATCACACCCTGAGCTGAAGGCAGATGCTCAACCACTGAGCCACCCAGGCGTCCCCCCCTTTTTTTTTTGAATTGAAGTACAATTTGCACAACACGAAGCTAACCATTCCAAAACGCGTGAGCTCAGTAGTGTGTAGTACGTTCACAGTGGTGCACAACTACCACCTCTGTGTAGTCCCAAACATCTTTGTCACCTCCAGACCAACCCCCAGAATCGTTAGGAGCCTTTCCTCTGCTCCCCTTCCCCCAGGCACTATGGACTTGCCTGCTCTGGTATTTCATATAAATGAAATCATGTGATATGTATCTTTTTGCGTCTGGCTTCTTTCAGGGAGCATAATGTCTTTGAGGCTCGTCCGTGTTGTAGCGTTTATCAACATGTCGTTCCTTTTTATGGCTGAATAATATTCAGTTACACGGATAGATCACATTTTGTTCATCCAGGCCCACGCTTGCTGGTGACCAGAGAAACCTAAGGTCCAGTGTTGGGTGCTGATGTGAGAAGAGAGGGGGATCCAGGAGCAGAGTTCATAGGTTGGGGGGAGACTGTGAGGGTGTCTCGAGTGGGACTGGGTATGTGGCCGTGAGGGCTCCAGTGGACAGAGCTGGATGATGAAGCAGGGCAGGGAGGAGCAGCTGAGGGGGTGTCACATTCCTAGAACAGAGAAGCAGGCAGTTCAGGGAAATGTGGTGGCTGAGCTCCAAGGATGTCCCCAAGCCTGGATGTGAATGGCTGCAAATTGAGGAATTTTGATCCCAAACCAAGAGGTGACCTGGTGCCCAGATGGAAGAGGTCCTGTATTTCCTGAGAAAGAGGAGCAACAGCCGTGGCCTGGCCTGTAGGGCGGGTGTGGGAGTGACGGGCCGCCTGAGGACGGCTGTGTATCCCCAAGAGGAGCTGGCATGGGGCGCGGGTGGAGAGAGGGCCTGGACACTGTCAAGAGCCTTATAAGGAGCCCCGCGGGGTGGAGTGGTGGGAACGCCAGCTTGCTCAACCCCATGTCACCCGGGTGTCCTTGTCCCTCCCATCTTTACAGCAGTTAGTACTCATTAAACCATTGTTTGTGCCATTTGAGTGATCATGGGAGAAACAGAAAGGAAACAACCTTGAGTCTCAAGAGCGTGATTTCAGGAGGAAAAATCCCTTTCCTCTCCCCTTTACTGCCTCCAACTCAAATGGAAACACCACCCTGCTGGTCGGTGGTACCTGACCATTATCTTTGTAACTGAGTAGAGAACTCTAGTTTGGAGTGTTTTAAAATGTAGGGGTTGTTAGTACTCAGGGGGGTGGTGAGGCCAGCAGATTGGGAGATGACTTCCATTGAAAAGATCAGTTGTTCCCCACAGTTCCCTGGGAGGGGGCCCCACACGGTCGCCACCCCTCACCCTACCCACCCCCCCAGGGAAGCGCTCCAGTAGGTCAGGAGGCCGAGCAAGGGGGAATCTCAGAGAGAGAGTTTGTTGGGGTTTCTGCAGGATGGAATGGGTGAGGTAGGGTAAGCAGGCTTGGATGGGCTAGTTTGGATAATTTCAGTGGGCTCTGGGGTGTAGGGACTGTCCCAAGTCTGGTACTTGTCCCTGGGGTGATTGGGGCAGGGGATTAGTGGTCTGCAGTGTGTGCATTCAAGAGCTTGATAGAAGAGGTGCTTGGCAGTTTGGGCTCTGGATTGGTGGGTTTGCGTGGAAAGGACTCACAAGCGGGTAAGAGGCAAGTCATTTGCTATCTCTAAGAATTGACTGGGCTGCAAGATGTCAAAGCATCTGAAATACTGAAAAACAAAAAGACGTGATGGGTACGGTGGGAAATGCCACGGACCTGGTTTTCAGCTGGGTCTTACTGGTCCTTTGTGCCTCTCAGTTCCCTGGGGTCCCAAAGGAGAGCACAGGTGGTGTCCCAGCTTCTCTGCCTGCCTGGACTCTGCAGGGAAGACCTGGAAGGAGGACACACCATGATCTGAGATGACTCTTGTCCACCTGTCCCTCTCTGTCGGCTCCGGACTGGCTCTCAGAGGCTCGCCAAGGGGCTGAGGGAGGAGCATGCAGGGATAGGGCTGCTGTGGGCCACTGAGGGCCTGGGTGTCTAGGTTGCAGAATTGACACCCCAGCAGCCGGGAAGACAGGTCCGGGGAGACTGCACTGGTTGGCCCCCAGGCCTTCACCAAGCAGCTCTGCTTTCAGGGGCTGTTCCAACCAAAAAGCAGCGGCAGCGATAGGCAACCCTCCCCAGCGGTTCTACATGCTGGCGCCCCACTGCCCTCCGCCAGGCATCTCTGTTGGTCCTAGCGGAGCTGCAGAGGCAGGCGGGGTAGGTCTGGTTCTCTCGTGCTCTGTAGGCAGGCTGAGGCTCAGAGGAGACCAGAGGTAGGGGCTCAAACCCCAAAACACACATTTACCAGGCCACGCTGGCAGGGTTTCTCTTGGGAGCTGATTGAAGAGAGGATATGAGAAGATGGAATAGGACAGAAACCTGCATGTCAGTCGTCTTCCCTTGTGGCCAAGGGGACTCACGCTCAGACTTGTCCGTGAGCAGCTGGTTTCCTCTGAGGGTGCTTGGGTAGTGGGCCCTGGTTTTCTGACTTCCTCTCCATGCTCCATCTGATTTGAAAATCCCCTAGTGCTGAACTCAGTGTGGCTCTGGGGACCCCCAACCCCACCCCACCCCAACACACACGCACAGCCCACAGAGCTGCCAGGAGCCCTGGTCTGATGGGGGTGGAGGCTCCCACTTCTTTTCCTGAGCTGCCTTCCCACCCAGGAGGCCTGTGTGAGTGTTTGTTCTGGGCAGAGTGCACATTCTTCTCTCCAGAACACAGCTGGAGAGATGGGACAAGGCAGGAACCAGGCCCCAAACACAGGCAGGGACATGGGCCAACCTCCCTCCTTCTGGCCCCATCCCGCCTGTTGGCCAGAGCGGGAGGTCCTGGGCGGGGGCTGGTGAGGCAGGGCCAGAGGTACCAGGGGGCCTGCTGCTTGATGCTCTGAACAGGCCAGTGGCTCAAGGATAATCATGTCTGTTCCCTGTGTCTGGGGCAGTGTTTGTGCAAGGGTGGAGGCTATGGGAAGAGGGATCTGTGTCTTTGTTTGGGTCTTGTGTTCTCAGCAGTGGGGTGCTTGGTCGGTGCCTGCCATCCCGCATTCACGCTGCACTTGAAAGCCCCTCTCCAGGGCCAACAGGTAGCATCTCTGAGCTTGGCCCTGGGCAGGGCTGTGACTCAGATGCAACTGCTGATTGTGCGCTCCTGCTGGTACTCTGCAATCAGCTGCCCTGTCTTCTTCGGGGTTTCCTGGGTGGGCATATCTCTGCTCTTCCTCACTGGCTTCCACGTTCTCTGAGGGAAGGATTCCTTTCTCATGAACTAACCAGACTCGAAATGTTTGCTTCATCAGGAGGATGGACACCTTCCTGCAGCTGATGATCATCAAAGCAGCATATCAGGAAGGTGGTGGGAGAGAGAGAGAGAACTGTCTCCTGGCTGGAGGGGTCAGAGGAGACCTCACAGAGGAGGGGCTGTGGGTCTGTGTGACACACAGACACACAGAGAGGTGGGATTGAGGGCAGAAGAGACAGAAGGAAGGCCGTGATGGGGACAGCGGGGAAGGAGGGACCCAGCTGCTGGGAAAGGCTGGCTCATGGGGTTATTCCTAATCCCACAGTCAGCAGGAGCCCTTTGGGAGCTTTTGATTGATGCTGGTTGATTCCTGCCACTGGCCGTGGTGTGGGCATGATGGGGAGGAGAAGGTGCATGCTTAGGAAGATGGTGGGAAGACCCTATTCCTCGCTGCGCTGAGCCTCTCAAGAACACGCCTAAACTGCTCTTAGAGTGATTCTGCTAGGGGGGGATCTTAGGTCACCCCCATCTCAGGGATGAGGAAACTGGACCCAGGTCCCATATGCTGCAGGTGGTGAAGCCGCGATTCAAACCCAGGGCTTTCTGGCTCTGCATCTGTGCTGCTCCTGCTACTCAAGACTGCAAGATGCGCAGGTGCTGGTGAAGAAATCCTTTGATTTCATTGTCGATCACATCAGCATCCAGCGATGCTTTCGTGGCTTCCTTTCCTACTTCTTATCATCAGCCTTTGCTTATATAATAAATGTGACATAAGTACGTTTTCTTTGCCAGAAAGAAAATACTGTAGGTATAACTGGAGTCCTCTCTGAACGCTTTCCCCAACCGTGGTCCTCTGAGTTGCTCTGCTCTGGGATGAGGAGGTTAGAACAAACCCTTGCTTGCGCTGCAAGGGCCCCCTTCATTTTTTTTTAAAGACTTTATCTATTTATTCGTGAGAGACAGAGAGAGAGGCAGAGACACAGGCAGGGGGAGAAGCAGGCTCCCTGCAGGGAGCCCAACGGCCCATGCCCTGGGCCGAAGGCAGGGACTAAACCGCTGAGCCACCCAGGGATCCCCCAGGCCCCCTTCACCTTCCAGCATCCTGCCAGCATTGTCAGCCCCACTGCCACCAGACTTACTGGCAGTCCAGTGCTGTCAGGCAGCCAGATTCGATCCCAAGAATAGTAGCTCTGGGTTAGAGCCATGCTCTGCAGCCCCAGCATTCCACCTCTGGGCCTGGCCCAAGCCGTATGTTTGGAGAGTGGAGGGTTGTCCTCCTTGCCATCGACCTTAAAAGGTCCTACTTGTGGTCCAGGCATCCTTTGTGTCCCTTGATAACCAATCTTAATTTATCTGAACCCTCCATGGGTCTGTTTTGTCCTCAGCCTATCTCAGCTCTTAGACAGATGGGGGTCAGGGGTTCCCATCTAGCATCCAGCTTAGCAGGATGCCCTTCTCTTTTGTGTCCTAACTGTGCTTTCTTTAAGCCCTGAGAGGCACCGGTGCTGCTCTTGGAGGGGTTGGTACACGGCTTGGCCTTGGCACGGCCCTTGTCTGTGCTCCCCCGCCCCCCACCCGACCTGCTTTAGCCTGGCCAGGCTCTGTCTGAGGTGTGACCTGGGTGGCCACCTGTTGCCTGAGGATTCCAGAAGGGGCAAGTGCCATGAGGTCACCCAGTGGTCATTTGAGGCCCCTCATGTGTTTTTAAGTCTTTTTCTGAGACAGGCCAGGTTCTCTGGGTTGGTTTGGTAGTTAGTTACATGTTACAGCGGAGACTCAGAGGAAAGCTGGAAAGGTCAGGATGTGTTGTTCCTGACGTGAAGAACACTGACCAAGAAGGGAGGTCAGGACTCAGGATGGTCCCGGCTTTCTTCTCCAACCTGCAAGAACAGTCACCTGAATCTTTCCACCACTTGCTCAGTGAAATCTTAAATAAATAAATGTCCCTCGACCAAACAGTTAATAACCACGGAGGTGGATGTCTCCCCCACCATGGCCAGCTTCCCTATTTTGATCCCAGCCCCTAACTGGACTCCAGTGAACATAGGTTGAAAATCAGGTGCTCCAGGATACACATAGGGTGGTCAGACGTATAGCCACAAAATTGATCCTTTTTTTTTTTTTTTGGAGGAGGGATGAGCAGTGGGATGTATTCCCCACCTGATTGTGAATTATGCTGGTCCCTTGTCTCTTGAGCTTTGGGTTTCTCTGCAGAGGAGTCCTCAGGTGCTTGGCATTTCCCTGACCAACCCAGCTGTGGGCCTGGGCTTAGCATCAGTGTCCCCTTCACCATCTGTCTGACCCCTCCAGACCATTCGGAGCCATAAGTAATTAAAATCAGAATCTTTCTTATATACATTTTTCCAAAAATTATTTATGCATGTTTGGAAACTGAGAAAACTAGGAAAAAAAACCCAAAAAACAAAAGAAAAAGCACCTAGTGTCCCATCACTCTGAATAGTTACTGTTGGGAATAAGGTGAATTTCCTTCAAGTTTTGTGAATATATGCATGTGCGCATCCGTAGCGGCGCAAAACTTTTTTTCTTTTCAAAATGGAATTACAGTGATACAGTACCAGTCTTTTCATATCCTGGATTCTTCATTTGGCCGAAAGCACGTTCTTGGTTGACAGTTCGTTCTTTTACATAACTGTATAACTTCATTAAGTGGATTTACCATATCGGTTTAGCCGTTCTCCTATTATTAGACATTAGCTCACTTCCAGTATTTTAGTGTTATAAGTAGTGCTGAGATGAAGGTCCTTGCACATAAAGCTTTTTCCTTATTTAGGATTATTTCCTTAGGATTCTCAGAAGTGGAATTACTGGGTCAGAGTTAAACATTTCAAAGGCTCTTGACACATATTGCCAAATTGCTGTACAAAAGGATCGAGCTGCACTCCCACTAGCTGGGTAAGCGGTGCCTACCCGGCTGCATCTCGAAGCATCCAGCTCCTTATGTTGCAGATGAGGAGACCAAAGCACACGGATGTGGAAGGAGCGGTGAGCCAAGGATGCACAGTTTCTGGGGAGTGGAGGTGGTTCTGGAACCCAGGTCTACAGGCTTCCATTTTAGACCTATTAACTGTCCTTGACACCTACTCCTTCTTTCATAACATTTCCATTTTTTGAAGTCTGTCCTAGCCTCTCTGTAGGGGCAAGGAGAGCGTAACTAGAACGCTGCTGCTCCTGAACTGTGTCCACTGTCCTGCCTGCGTGTGCGCAGTGGGGAGTGTCTGTGTGTCAAGAGTTGAGGTCTTGTCCTGGCACGGCCTTTGCACACTTTGCTTCACCCCCCGACCTTGCATTCTCTTGCCTGTTAATATTAATGACTGGCCTGCCTGCCTTATAGGGTCAGTGTGTGAACTAGCTCATGCCCAAAGCATCATGAATGTAGTAAGGGACGATATATAGGAACTGTCACAATGGTGGTTCTTCTTAAAGGACATCAGGGATGAGAGATCCAGCATTAGGGCACTAGAGGCCTACGTTAAGTAACTCATTTGTAATACCACTTTGTCCCAGAGAAAATTTGAGGCATCTTTCAGAGAGGCATGCATCGAGATAAAATAAAACTAAGAAAAATGATGGGAGTACGACAAGGTGCATAAAGTGACTGATACTGTACTGCCTACCTAAAGCGTTTGTTAAGGGGACACCTGGGTGGCTCAGCGGTTGAGTGCCTGCCTTCAGCCCAGGGTGTGACCCTGAGGTCCTGGGATTGAATCCCATGTCAGGCTCCCTGCATGGAGCCTGCTTCTCCCTCTGCCTGTGTCTCAGCCTCTCTCTCTCTGTGTCTCTCATGAATAAATAAATGAAATCTTAAAAAAAATAAAAACCAATAAAACATTTGTTAAGAGGGCAGACTTCATTTCACACAATATGTTTTTTTACTACAATAAGCAACATGGAGAGGGGAAAAAAGGTGAGTCATGAACACACTTCAGAACGGATGCTCATGACACCCTTCAGAGGTCGAAGAGAGAATTTAATTGAAAGGTACAAGCTGATGAACATACTCAAAGCGTTCTAGACTGGCCTGTCCAACAGAAACATACAGAATGTGAGCCACGTGTATAGTTTGCAATTTTTCTAGCAGCCACATTCAAAGCAACGAAAAGAAACAGGTAAATTTCTTTTTTTTTAAATTTTTTATTTTTTTGGTAAATTTATTTTTTGCACTGTATTTTATTTAACTCAGAATATGCAAAGTATTATCATTTTAACATGTAATCAATAAAAAAAATCAGCGCAAAGTTTGTATCTTTACTAAGTCTTTGAAATCTGGTGTCTGTTTGATGCTTACAGTAGATCTCATTTTAGACTAGTCGCATTTTGAGGGCTCAAGAGCCACATGCAGTTAGTGCCAGTATTTTGAGCAGCTCAGGACATCCCCAGTTTTGCAGAAAGTTCCAGTGGCCAGCCCTGCCCTGGACTTACACCCTTCCACTTGCCTTGGAAGCCACAGCTGTGGTGTGGAGAAGCCAGGGAGGGGCTGCGGCCCTGGGGCAGGTGTAGAGATAGCACCCCCAGTCCTGTCCCTGGAGAATTCTAATGGGGAAGCTGTGCTGCTGGTCCCTAGGGAGTGCCTAGTCTGATGGAGGAAGCTGCCTTGTGGGTCCTCTGAGAGCTCCCATCCTAACAGGGGAATCTCACAGCCCAAGGAAAGAGAAAGCTTCCCGCTTGAGGAGTTTGCAATGAAGTTAGAAATTTAGAGCTCACAACCGGATGGTCATTCACAGCAACATCCTGGGGATGCAGGTAGTTACAGTGACAGACTAGAGCATGGCTGGGCACGGACCTGAATGTGAACCAGAGGGCAAAGACACACGAGAGAGGGATGATGATGACCCGAGCAGAGAAAACCTGGCATAGCAGGACAATTGGTCGACAAGACTGGCGTGGCTGGAATGGTGGGGACCCAGAGCTGAGTCTGGAGTGTGTGGAGGTGTAAATACCGTAAAGGTTTAGATGAGATCTGATAAGCCAGAGCAAAGTCTATTTTAGGCACTGAAGAGTGATTAGATAAAAATAGTATTTGAAGATTATCCTGGTGGTGGTGGCCGTGAGCTTGATGGTTTGGAGTAGGGGAGGCTGGCCTGGAATACAGGCCTGAGGTGATGAGGGGCTGGGGTGACGATGGATGGGGCATATTCCGACTCATACTTGCAACATGTCAAGAAGGGAGCACCTTCCAGTGTCGCTGAGTCGTCTCAGCCCTGGGAGCCCCGAAGCAGAGCCTCCTAGACTGTGTGATGGCCTGGACGGGGGACGCCGGCCTCTCCGTCGCCCTGTAGCCAGATGGTGCGTCTCAGCCCAGGGCTTGGCTGAGCCTTTGGTTTTGGAGGAAGGGAACTTCATCAGAGGACACCTGGGGGCCCCCTTGCTGGTGAGACCTGGTCTCCAGGTGCCTGGAGAGCTGGTTGCCATGGCAACGGGCACCTGTTGCCAGTGCTCTGAGAAGGAGGGCAGCCCTTGGCTGCTTAGGTGCTTCAGGGCTGAGGGGTGGGGCACCCCAGACAGGGGGCTGCTTGAACCCCGAGCACATGTGAGCGGCCTTGTCAGTGCCCAGCAGCTTTGCGACAGGAGGGTTAACCCCCAAACTTCCCTTCTTACTCTTCCCGTGTCCTCTTCTACACTCTTCCCAGCAGCCTCTTGTGCTGTCTCCCCCACATGCGCCCCTTCAGTGTTTTTCTTTTTAAGATCTTTTTATTTATTTGAGGGAGAGCAGGGGAGGGCAGAGGGCGAGGGAGAGAGAAATTTAAGCAGATTCTGATGAGCACAGAACCTAATGCGGGGCTTGATCTCGCAACCCTGAGATCACAACCTGAGCTGAAACCAAGAGTTGGGCGCTCAACCAACTGCGCCGCCCAGGTACCTCCCCACCGCCCCCCTGTCTAATCCCTAAGATATATCCAGCGTCTCCTGGGCCAAACATCTGACAAATGGGCCACCCGGGGCAGGCAATGTCCCCCAAACTGGTCTCCTCTGTGGTCCAAGGACCTACCCATACTCCAACCCCATCTGCCTCCCCTCCCCAAACACTCCCACCTACCTTCGTGATGACTGGCTTGAGTCCCACTGGCATGAGCTCTTTTCCGCATCCTTCTTTCTTCCCCCTCTGGTTGGAAAGAATTCAGTTCACTTAAGACCCGAGGGGGAAAATGGTTGCAAGCGGGAAAGAAGATCCTTCAATCAGAACAGGAGGGATTTAAGCTGGACCTCAGGAAGAATTTTCAGATCTGAAGTTTTTTTTTCAAAGAAGATTTTATTTATTTGAGAGAAAGAGAGAGAGCGCGAGAGATCATGAGCCAGAGGTGGGGTGGGGGGTGGGGGGTGGGGAATGGGCAGAGGAAGAAGCAGACTCCCCACTGAGCAGGGAGCCCGATGCAGGCCTCGATCCCAGGACCCTGGGAGCCCGAGGCAGACCCTTGACCGACGGAGCACCCCGGCGCCCCACACCTGAAGATTAAGTGCAGGAATGGAGGAGTCAGTCATTGCTTTCCATGGTCGTCTTGGAGGACGGGGGAGACTCCTGCCTGGTCAAGTGGGAGGAAGAAGGACCTAGGGCTTCTGGATGCTTCTGTGCTTCACCCTTTTTTTTTGTGCCACAACGAAGAGTAAGGAAAAAGTCAATGAGGCAAGGCACAGAGGAAATTGCTGGCAGGGGCCCCTTTCCCTTCCACCTAGTTCCACCCATTCTCAGGAACACCAGGACAGAGACAAATTTAGTCCTTCTATTTTTTAAAGTTTATGGAGAAAAACATTAGCATAAAATCCTTATTGGGCAAGGGGGAATTCCATCCCAGCTGGACCTCCTTTCTTCCTTCCTAATTCTGGGAGATCACATCGTGTGTGAGTTTCCCCAAAGCGGTGGGAAGGGTGAGGCGTGCATGTGACGGTGCCCACAGGCCTGCGTGCTCTGGAAAGCGGGGCCCCTGATCTGCTGGGGTGTGGACACGGGTTTTCAAAGCCAGCAAAAGCTCGTTGAGTGCCCACTAAGTGCTGTTACTGTAGGGAAGCGCCCAGCTTGCCATCTCCGGCGTGGGGGAGGCAGGTGTGCTGATGGGAAGGGATGAGAGGGCGTTCCAGGGGAGCCCCAGGGGAGGCCTGCCAGGTGAGGAGGATTTCAAGAGGCAGGTTAGCATTTGGATGGGGAGAGAGAGGTAGCCGGCATGCTGAGCCAGGCGTCATGAAGCTAGGTGCAGGCAGGTGAGTGTCTGGGGAGGGGACGCAGATGGGGTTGGAGTAGGGGTAGGTCCTTGGACTGCAGAGACCAGTCTGGGGGACACTGCCTGCCCTGGGTGACCCATTTGTCAGATGTTTGACCCAGGGGACGCTGGACTGAGGTTTCTGTCTGGATGCCGGGCCTGGGCCTGATGGGCCTTGTGAGACAGGGAAGCCCTTCGGTTCCTCTCATGCGGCCCAGGGAAAGTGGGAAAGTCCAAAGGGCAATTTTCACCTAAAAAAAAACCAACAACAACAAAGAAATGAAGTCTGCACAGTAACCCCGCTGTTCCCTAGCACCCTTAGGGAGCAGGCCATTCTGTGTGGCCTGCTTTTTCTAGATAATTAAGAATTCATGCCAGCATTTATTATTATAATTATTTTTGATAGATGTCTTCCTAAAATAATGTCCTTTGTCCACCTCCTGAAGAAGTCCCCGATATAACCTCTTCTGTGTGATTTGGGCCATCCTTGTGTGAGCAAATCACCATGTTCTGCTCTGGAACAGGCCAGGCAGGTGGGGCTGAGGCTGTTTGCTCCTGCACTAAATAGCCTCAGCTGCTCCATCTTTTGGGCAACTTAAAGCATACTTTAAAAAAAAAATCATTATCTGTCTTCCTTTCCGTTAATAGACTGTCACTTGTCACTTCTCCAAGTTATCACAGTGCCCGTCCAAGCAGCTCTTCACCTCGCCCACCCCCACCCCACCTCCACTTCTAACTTGCTATTTCTAAACTGCACGAGCTTGGCAACTATATTATTAGAATTTGTGGAAACTAACAGTTATCAGGTACTCAGTGATGACCTGAGATCATCACTTGTGGGTAAAGTTCATGAATGTGAGTGCATAGTCTGGGTGACCTCTGTGTTGTCCCATAGGGTGCCTTTTGGGTTATTTCTGGGTTCTCAGCTGTGCAGGACGGGTACTATAAACACACATTCTTCTTATTCAGAAATAATCAGATCCCCGGAAGGGCATATGAAAAGAGTTGATTTCTTAAGGTGGTAAAATTTTATTGTTTTTGGTTTTGCTAAGAAAAAAAAATTAATCAAATTCATTTAAGAGAACGAAACAAGTCTAAAAATTTTTTTAAGTGTCACCGTCTTAAAATCTGTTGTTGTACGTGGTCCCGGAGGGTCCTCAGCAGCCGGGCATGGAGGGGAGGAGGGGACTTGGGAATGGGGGTGGGCCTTTGGAGTCTGGTGCTGGTCTGCGCAGGGCCCCTGCTTGTGCCACCGGGAGCTGCCAGCTAGCGAGCACCTGGCCGGGCCAGCCCAAATGGGCACTTTGCACATGTTATCTCGTTCTCATGTGACACCACACCCCTAGGAGTTAATGTCCTTGTCCTCATTTTGCACAGGGACTTAGAGAAGAGGAATAACATGCCCACGGCCGCAGAGCTCGGCTCCGAGTGAACCAGCTTGAACTCAGGCCTGTCCCCCCCTAAAACCAGTGTCCTTTGCACCTCCGGGGGGGCAACTGTGTTGGCACAGTGTGCGTCGGTGGGGGAGGTTTCGGTGGGTTTGTGGGCCAGCTCCGGTGTCTGCCTTGACTTCGTCCTGATGCAGACACGGAGGTGCCAGCCATTGTCTGGGCCCAGTGCATTCGGGGCCACACGTCCTTTGAGTCACTTGGGGTGGGGGGAAACTGTGGTGACCTCCCTGAGGATGCTGGTACCATCCCCTCACTGAAAAATAGCTTGTCCTCTGGGTGGGTGTTGAGACACAGAAGGGGCAGAGGAAGAAGCAGGCTCCATGCAGGGAGCCGGATGTGGGACTCGATCCCCCCGTCTCCAGGATCACACCCTGGGCTGAAGGCGGCGCCAAACTGCTGGGCCACCAGGGCTGCCCCACACCAGCCCATCTCAACGTTTTCCTCTGACTTTGTAACACCTGGCCGGTTTCATCCCACCTTGAGCTCGCAGAGCTTTCCGTTCAAGGTCTCTCTGAGGCAAAATAATCTTTGATTGCCTTCGTAGCCCTCTCTCTGATCATAAAAGCCATACACGACTCTTGAACACAATCTGGAAAATTATAAAGGAGAAACTAAAGTCACCCTTAATTCTATGACACTTCTATATGTCCCTCTAATCATTTAAAACCCCAATTAGTATAATACAGGATATACTGTTCTACTGTGTTGCAACTCGCTTCCCCCACTCCAGCCACTACCTAGTGAATTTTTCTTATTTATGTAAAGTAAATTAGATGCAAGGAGGAGGCACTTGTCCAGGGCAGGCAGGCCTTCTGCAGCCTGTGTCAGCTGCAGGGCTTTCGTCGGGGCCTCTGGAAACGGCCCTGCCTTTACCCTCAGAGTCCCAGTGTGCCGGGGAAGCTGAGATGGACGGTGGCATGGTGGGGACTGCAGGTGCTCCAGGGATCAGGGATGAGGGATGGGACTATTTGTCTGGAGGCTGGGAGCGGATGGCTGGGGACGCTGGTTGTAGAGCCACTGGCCACCCCAGGACTTGACCACCCGTTAGCCTGCAAGGCTGTGGCTCATAGCCCTCCCCTCCCCCGCTGGCGTGCCGCGGTGGCCGTTCGTATATAGTCTGCACCGTGAATGGCATCCCCTGGAGTTGCACATTGCCAAGGGTGGGCCAAGGCCCAGGGGACCGCCTGCGTCACCGCTTGGAGTTAACAGGAGCCCCGGGCCCTGGAGACGGCTGAGCACATTTCGTGGGCTGAGGTTATTTTGGTCCTGTTTCCATCCCATGGCATTTGGACCTTGGGAAGGGGAGATGGTGGGAGCTGGGCTGCAGCTTGGAGACCAGAGTCAGCCCCGGGAGTGTCCTTGCTCGTCCGCCTCCTTGACTGGGTGAGGGCTGCCTCTCAGGAAGGGCAACTCCATCGTCCGCCCTCAGTCCTCAACCCCAGGGCTTCTCCCTCCTTCTGGGTGGGAAGTCATAATTGTAATTTATAGCCTCTCTTTCCCAAGAGATGATCTTTCACTTTATTTTGTCCAAACTGCACTTGCTGTCTCCTGCGTGGCCCTCAAGGACATCTGGAAGTGTTTAGACAGTCTGTGGTCATCGGGCAGCAGCACCATGGACTGGCTGGGAAGGGTGGGTTTGGCCTAGTTTAGTGGCCCGGCAGCCTCAGGGATGGCACATGCTTTGAAATTCTCAGAATGTAGCTCATTTTTTTTTTTTTTTAAATCCCAGACCCACACACTTTTGCTTCTTTTCCCATCTATCTCCTCCCATCCCACCCTGGAGGGATCAGATGCCTGCACATTCTTCAAGCTTCCGGGAACCCCTTGGCCAGTCTGTTTGGGCAGCTGGTCCTCGTGCGCAGGTGCGCTGGGCGGCCCCCAGGCTCCAGGAGGGCCAGCTGGGAAGTGTGCTGGCCCCTGCCCAAGGCTGAATCAGCACCGTGTGCGGGTAGTGTTTGCTTCTGGTTTTTCTGAAGTCAGCTTTGGCCACCTCCTACCAGGGAGGAAGGAAACCTCGAAAGGCCCACCTTGTCCCCCATGAACCTCCCTTTGTAAGTCCTTGGTTAAAGTTTGAATGAATACTCCCTTCTCATTTGGAGATCGGGGGACAGACCACAGAGATGAACCATCCTGGATGCAGGGTGGCTCGCTGTCCTGAGCAGGTGAAGGGGGAGAAAGGTGTAGGATGAGTCCACTCTGGGGACGTGACTGGGCGGCCTAGCTGCCAGGTCCAGGACTGCCATGTGGCTTCATCCTCTGCGACCAGAGCCCAGCCCTTGTTCCTTACTCTGTGGCATGTTTTAGTTCCCTAAAAAAAATGTTTTATCCTCCTTGGGGTCCCCGCCCCTCTGAAAATCTCAGGAAAGCTATGAACCCTCCCTGCAGGGAAATGCACCTCTGCACGTGCAGAGAGAAAGCTCAGATCCATCTGAGGGGGGCCCTGGGCTCCTGAAGACCACCCGCACATGCCTCAGTTAGAGCCCCTGCTAGCCAGGGTGCACCCCGCCAGGCTGGCTCTCTGTGGCCCATTCCACCAGCATGTGCAGGAGGGTAGTGGGCTTGAAGATGCAGGGTGAGGGACACGGAGGGCGAGAACAAGACTGGCACAGCTCCGGGTGACCTAGCGGATCCTGAAGGCTGCCCTGCACCTGCCCTAAGTGCGTTCTTCTAGGCCACCAGCTCCCGCTTCTCTCCCCCTCGTGCCACAAGCAACAAAAAAAGTCAGACCTGGCTGTGAGCTGTGTCTGCCAGGAAGGAGTAGTGTTGAGCGTGTGTGTGGGGTTGGGGGGTCTGTCCTCTGAGCTGATGGTTCCAAACGTCTGTCCAACTTCCCAGCTAGAATCTTGATGGTTCAGGCACTGGCAGCCGCCCATGGTTCTGCCCTCATGGGCAGCCCCGTGTGGGGCCACTTCCCAGGGGCGCTCCCTCCGGCTCTGTCCCCACCTGTCCTCCCCACTGCTCCGGAGGAAGGACAAGGGCTATTTGCAGCTCCCTACAAGCCGGGCTCCCCAGCATGCTCTGCAGCCTTTGTTTCTTGGGGCTCAGAGGCCTGCTCGGACATCTGTGTACTCTCTGTTAAATTAGGTTTAGGTCACGTTCGCTTTACTTTGGAGTTTATCCTGCTCAGAGCCACGGATGGGGAAGTACTTGTTCTAGGAGAGTTGATTGACCCTGTGGTCAGCGAGAGGGAAGGTTGTAGGTTTTTCTAACCTCTGGGTTAGTGTCCCTCTCATCTGCTTGTCACATGCCTCTCTGCATGTGCTGCTCTGCTGGGGGTGTCACCCGGGGCCAGAACCAGATGTGGGCTGTGCTGGACCAGGAGTTGGGCCGCCCTGTGCAGTGTGTGTGTGTGTGTGTGTGTGTGTGTGTGTGTGTGTGTGTGTGAGTGATGGGGGGGGGTGTTCTCTAGCGAAAATTCTTTGTGTGCAAATTGGTATAAGGGGGGCAGGGGGCCAGGGCTACAAATCCTAGCCTGGAGGAAACTCTAAGCTGTGTTCCTACCTCTTCTGAGCCAGTTCCCCCTCCTGGGCCAGAATTCCTAGCAAGGATCTTCTAACTAAGGAGGTTTGCGGTGTTACTCACACCCTCCTCCCCCGAGTGGCCCTGGAGGCCTCCCCACGGTCTCTCTAGCTCCCAGGCCTGTGTCCCCACCAAGCCTTCATTGTTGGCACATGAACTCCGTCCTCACTGAAGACCCTCCAACCTCTGTCCCTCCCCCTCTCAGCTGGCCTCCTGGGTACCCTTCCTGGCCTCTCCGAGATGGCCCAGGACCTTCTCCTGCCCAGGGCACTTCTTCCACTGCCCTGGATGTCTGTCTGTCTCTCCAGGCCACCTCTGTCCCTCCTTGGCTCCTTCCCTTAGATGCTGAGCGTCGGCACCGGTTTTGCCACTTGCAGACCCCCTCTCTTCCTCCCCCTCCGGGGGCCTGCCTCCATCCCCATGTCCTCTTCCTTGTCACCTTCCTTCCCGGCGGGGTGGTTCTCAGCCTACGTGTCTCCCCACACTCCCCAATTGTACCCCCCTCCGAGGAAAGCGGCCCTTGCCGCACATTCTGGGATCTCCCGGCTGCCACATGTTTGAGGCTCCTTAGCTGCTAGTCTTCTGCCCCTAGTCAGCCTGGGACCACCTCCTTCCTGACCCTCTCCCGCCCCATCTCTTGTCTTGGCCCCCGGTCCTCTCCTTCCTCTTTAGGCATCAAGCGTGCCCAGGGCTCCATGCTGGACCCTCTCCTAGCTGGTCGTGCCCACCCCTGTGATGCAGTCTTGTCGCCATCTCTGCGCCTCTGGCCCAGGCCTCTCTGGAGATACCCTCACAGACGTCCTGCTGCTCCCAGGCCGTGTGTCCCCAGCCGCCTGATGGTTTTGACTCTCCCTCCCTCCACATCCCCTCCTAATCTGCCCTGCTTTGCCCCTCCTCCCTCATCTGCACCATTGCAACAGCCCTTAAGTGATCGCCCTGCCTCGGCCCTCTCCCTCTGGTGCGTGCACGCTGGCCACACGGCTGTAAGGCTCATAGCCCAGGTCTGAGCATGCTGCCTCCTGGCCATTCCAGCCCTCAGCACCGGCTTCCCCCATCTGCCCTAAATGCCTGCATAGCTGTGTCTCCAAGCTTCCTTGGAATGTTTTCTGTCCCTCCTGCTGCTCCCTCTGCCACCGCTCCTCTGTATTTCAGAGCCCAAGTCAAACATCACCTCCTCCAGGAAGCCTTCCTGAGCCATGCCTCAGTGCACAGGGACAAACTCTTCCTTCCTTCCTTGGGGTCCCTCTGGGACCACACTCACCCAGCTGTTTGGCTCTCCCTGGTTTTCTTTGTTTTTCTCCCCTGAGACTGGGTGTGTCTCAGGATCCAAGACAGGCTTTATTTATTGCCGATTTCTCCAGCCCTAGCAGAGTGCCTGGCCCGCCACTGGCCTCGGTACGTTTGTCTAATTAATGTTGTATGAAGATAAATTCTCTCTTGCATCTGCTAATAGGTCTTTTTAAGGGAGGTCATTCTGTTACTTTAGTTTGACCGGATCGTGTTTGTGGCTAGGCTGAGATGAATGTCCCCCTCAGCAAGGGGCCGGTTTCTCTCTGCAAATTGGTTGGATTTGCATATTTTTAGGACTCTCGCCTCGTGTGTTCCCTCTGTGGTTTGCCCCCCAGCTTCTTGCATTTCTGGTCACATCCTGGGCAATTAATAACAGCCTCCCAGATCAATGAATTTGGCTGGATTGATTTATATCCCACCCCCGGGCTAGCTTCCTCAACCCCTTGGTATTTTCTGAGAGTATAGAAGAGGTCTCAGAATCTAGGCTCATTTAAATAACAGTGTAACATCAATGGGCTGAAACATCACCCTTGAGGTAAATGTATTGGAAAAAAATCACCCAGTGCATTTCGGAAGCTGATTCCAAGGACTGTCCCATGGATAGTCATGGGCAGGCTCGCCACTCACCAGCACAAATAACGGAATCTGTGTATGTACGTGTTTGTGTGTATCTCCATCCTCATTCTCTAGGTTTTCTATATATTTTAATTTTGTGAGTTTTGGTTTCACTGATGATAGGACCCAGCCTTGAACCTCATGGATGTTCAGTCGATTTTTGCTGAGTGAATGAATGAATGCGAGAACGATCGAGCAGACGCGAGCTCGCGGGAGTGCCTTTTCTCTTCGTGGAGGTAGAGTGATTGCTCGTGGATCTGATGTGTCCACAAGTGGTGCCGGGTAATGCCTCTGGCTGCGTCCTTTCTCCATTCTGGAGTGGCCCGTTTCTGCTGGAGTTGCCTTCCACACTGACAGGCTCACGACCTCTGGTCACTTGTGTTGTGTTGAGAAGACTCAGCTGTGCTGCTTCTAGAAGTCATGGGCAGGGGGGCTGGCAGGCAGCGTGGGAAGAAAGTTTCTACAGCCTGGAAAGCACAGGAGGCTGGTCAGGAGTGTTCTTGAAGGTCCTTGGAACTGCGCAAGGAGGGTGGGGTGCCCCCTTGGATGGCAGATTTTGGCCCAAAGCTCAAGACCCCAGCAGGGTGGGGGGACGGGCAGTGTTGGAGTACGGTGACCATATAATTGAGCATCAAAACCAGGACATTTACACAGTGAAGGGGAAGGCACACCATTAATAATTGCTCCAAAGCAGCAGGCACAAGCCAGGCCCATCCTGGGCAGACGGGGGCTTCTCCGTGCTGTCGGAGAGCTCTCCTGGGGAGAGCTGGAGCATCGTGGAGTGCTCCTGGGAGTCGAGAGATAGCCAGTGTGGGAGTTAGGGGCTGGGCCACTAGCATCCTGTGGGGCAACCTCTCTTGGGAGCTCAGGGCTCTGGCCAAGAGGTGTGAGGCATCCAGGCTGGGGCACCCGGCTTGGCGGCCAGCCCCGCGCCCTCACACCCACCTCAGCTGAGCCACCCCAGGCTCATGCACACCCGGGTGCTGTCCCTTATTTTCTCTCGGCCTCCGGGGTTCTGGAGAGGGCTGGGTCTCCTGAAACCCTCCGCTTCTGACCTGTCTAGGACATTCCTCCTCAGGCTGGGTCACTTGTGTGGTGACCTCAGGCTGGTTGCATGGCCTCGAAGTGGAGATAAGGATGCTGCCTTGGAGCGCTGCCTTGGGATTCAAGAGAGGAGGTTGGCGGTGATGATGGTTCTCTGCTGGTTCGCAAAAGAAGTCTTTTCGTGGACCGTAGAGAAGGAAGTAAGGAAGATGGAGATGGAGCTCATGATCATGAGAGCTAATAGCTGGTTTCCGTGACTCTCAAGTGTAGATACTGTTATTCTCCATTTTACAGATGAGAAACTGAGGCACAGAGAGCTTAAGAAACTTGCCAGAGTCACACAGCAAGTAAGGGGTGCAGTGAGACTCGAACCCGGGCTTTTCTAATAGATTAGGCTCCTTGTAGGCGTTCTGCGGACGGAGGGCACGGGGATATGCATTCAGGACACCGGTGGGTCCCCTGCCCTGCTGCGCACACCGCCGTCTCACCAACTAGGTCTCCAGAAAGTAGACAAGTCACGATTTCTGGCACTGACCCTGCACGTCTGGCTGGGGCTAAGTGGGGCTTATTTATAAAAGATTTTAATAAAATAAGCATTTTGGCTCTATTGACATTCTTTCCCTCTCCTTCTACATCCCCCCTCACTGCCTCTCTCTCCCCACCCATCACACACACACACACACACACAGAGACACGCGCGCGTGCGCATGCACACACAGATTATAGCACTGTGTGTGTGTGTGTGTGTGTGTGTGTGTGTCTGCGATGGACATTTTTTGCCCCTAGAAGGACGTGCTCCCAAGTGGAGTGTGAGTGTGTAATCCGGCTCCAGGGTGACCTCTGCAGGAAGGGCAGCTGTCTTGGCTCAGGCAACTTATTTGTTTATTTGTTTACCAGGAGGGGAGCAGGGCGCCGAGTAAGGAGAGGGGGCCGTGCTCACATTGTT
The DNA here is from genome assembly GCF_003254725.2 of Canis lupus dingo. Lineage (NCBI taxonomy): Eukaryota > Metazoa > Chordata > Mammalia > Carnivora > Canidae > Canis > Canis lupus. The sequence continues at coordinate 26,632,727 of NC_064275.1, read as the reverse complement.
CAGAGACATCTGCTGTTTGCAGTAACTTGCCAGCCAGGCGGAGCTGCGGGGTGGCTGGCTTTCCAGTGTTCCCTGTAAATATTATGACTTCGAGGACGGAGGCAGAGCCCCAGGGGCTTCAAGGAGACTGCAGGACTCGTCCTCCACTCGGTCCCTGCCTGCCTGATGTCCCGTTGTCCCATCCTCCCCCCGCTGAGGGGTCCCAGGACTATGGATGGTTCTGGGAACAGCAGGGGGATATGCGAGTGGCCTCTGCGCTCCACAAATTAGAAGCGCTGGGGCTCAGAGATGGTTGCGGGAGCTGAACTCCAGAGCCGGAGCTTAGGAGACAAGAAGTGCCCCGAGGCCAGCTCTTGTGGCTTTCATGGAAAGGGGACAAGGAAGGAACAGTTTGTCGTCCCCTGGACCTCGGTTCTGGGGCCAGAGGAAGGGCAGTGCGTGTGGACAGGTTTTACGAGGACACACCTGTCCTCCAAGCTCCTCTGCTGTGTGACCTGGGGCAAGGCCCTCCACGTCTCTGACCCCCGGGTAACGCCGATGTTGCTGAGGGCTCCGCAGGCCGTCTAAGCTCCCCCCACCCCGGCTGCAGCTTGCGCCACCATGACCTAGCCCAGGAGAAGAGGCAGCCGTTCGTGAGTCAGGCCTGCTCTGAGAGGAGCTCCCGTGGCGGTGTTTTAGGTTGAAAAATTCATCCTCCAGTCCAACCAAATTCCTTGACAATACGCACCGCTGAGCGTCTGGTTCTCCTCGCGGAGGAGACAGCTGGTCCCATCTGCAGCTGTGAGCCAGAGGCTGTTTATGATTAAATCTCCCTCCAGGTCCCTCCCTGGGGCCTGGCGACCTCGGGCCCTCTGACCCGGGAGTCATGAGCTCACACGGTTAAGGACATTTGGTGGGACCTTCCTGGGTGCAGAGCTGCAGGGAGTAAGGGGCACCGACCGGCCTCCTCCCTTTTGTAGGGCGGGGGGAGCATTTACGAAGCCTGCCTGGAGGAGGGGTGTGCATGCACATGCGTGTGCACGTTGTCTTTTCCTTCCGCTCGGGCCCATGGCTTAAACCTCCTCGGCTGAGCTGGACGGGGGTCTGCACAGGGAACCGCCGCTGCCGCGAGCCTAAGACTAGCCAGGCCGCCCGTGAGCCCGGCCTTCTCCGGGAGGAGGGGACCCCAGCTGGGCAGGCAGCCCCGCCTCCGCCACCCTGCCACTGGGGCTGAGCTGGGGCTGAGCTGGGGCTGAGCTGGGGCTGAGCTGGGGCAACCCCCTCCCCTCCTGGCCTCGTGCGTCGTGGGTAAGGCCAGGCGTGGAGAGCCGAGCGCCCTGGTGCGAGCTGGGCCGATCCACGCCACGTCCCTGCAGTGGCCTGGGCTGCAGAGGACAGTCACCGCCTCCCGTCCCTCTTGTCACGCACTGTGGCCGCTGCCTGCCCCTCGCCTGGGCCTCTCATGGAATCCAGGGCGCTGGGGACAGCATTCAGCGTTTCCCAACTGCCTCCCCGGAACCGGCCTTGCCCTGTGAGCTTCCCCTCTGCTGACTGGGCCCATCTCTTCGTCAGAGGCTTCCTGCTGTCCCCCCTGGGGCCTGGGCTGTGTCCCAGTGGCCCTCGCACACGGGGTCACGCGGGGGTGCAGCAGGCCTGGAGCGCCCCCTTCCCTCTCCAGGCCAGGGCCAAGGCGCAGCCCCTGCTGCAAACGGGGCTCTGTCTCCTGAGAGCAGCGTCAGGCCCTGGGGTGGCTGTGGAGGAGGCTAATCGGTCCAGGAGCAAGTTGGGGGGCCGGGTGGATTCCATATTTCATTGAGACTTTTACCTTCAGACGTTTTTTTTTTTTAACTTCTGGTGAAATATAAACACCATCAAGTTTGTTATTTTAACCATTTTTAAGTGTACAATTCAGTGGCATGAAGCTCATTCACCAGATTATGCAACCATCACCACCATCCATTTCTAGAACTTTGTCATCGTACTAGACAGAGACTCGGTACCTATTAAATAACAGCTCCGCACTCCTCCCTGCCTCCCGGCCCCTGGTCACCACCATCCTGGTTTCTGCCTCACGTAAGTTGGATCATACGACATCTGTCCTTTTGCATCTAGCTTATTTCACTTAGCGTCACGTCTTTAAAGTTTATCCATCTTGTCGCGTGTGTTAGAATTTCATTCCTTTTTAAGGCTGAATATTATTCCATTGTATGCGTGTACCACGTTTTGTTTATCCTTCCACCCACCCATGGACATTTGGGCTGTTTCCACATTTTGGCTGCAGTGAGTAATGCTGCTGTGAACATGCGTGTACAAATATCTATTGGAGTCTCTGCTTTCAGTGCTTTTGAGTGTATGCCCCAAGGTGAAATTACTGGATCACTGGTAATTCTATGTTTAATTTTTTGAGGAACTGTCATACTGTTTTCTACAATGGCTGCACCGTTTTCCCTACCCCACCCCCTTCCCAGTGCACCAGGGTGCCAATTTCTCCACGTTCTCACCAAGGCTCCATGCTTTTCAAAAGACCGGATTAAGTACAGTCCAACTTGGGGACAAGGGCATAGAGATGATTTTAGAGGACTTTTCTGCCATCAAAGACCTGTTTGGAACTCTTTTTAGAAAGGATATCTGGGGGCAGCCCCAGTGGCTCGGTGGTTTAGTGCCGCCTTCAGTCCAGGGTGTGATCCTGGAGACCCAGGATCGAGTCCCTCGTTGGGCTCCCTGCATGGAGCCTGCTTCTCCCTCTGCCTGTGTCTCTGCCTCTCTCTGTGTGTCTTTTATGAATAAATAAATAAAATCTTAAAAAAAAAAAAAAGAAAGGATATCTGGGATAAGAGTGTCCCATGCAGAGGGAACAATCAGAGCAAAGGCCCTGGGGTAGGAATGTGCCCAGTGGCTTTGTTGCAGAAGAGGAAAGCAGCCAGTGTGGCTGGAGTGGAGGGAGGCAAAGGGAGGACCCCAGATGAGAAGTCAGTAAGGGAAGGGAAGGATGAGACCGTGAAGGTCCTCAAGGGGCCCCTGTCAGGACTCGGTCCTGCCTTTTACTCTCAGTGGAATGAGAGCTGCTACAGGGTTTGAGTGAGGGGTGACATGATTCTGACTCCTGTTTCAAAAGGATCCTCTGGTTGCTGTGTTGCAAAGAGACTGTAAGGGGCTGAGGGTGGAAGCAAGAGAGCAGCTTTAGGCATCCAGGTGAGCCTCCCCACGGAGGGAAGCTCCCAAACAGGGAGCTGAGCCTGGTGACCGGGGCGCCTCTTGAGGGGGTGATAGGAGAAGCCGCAGGCAGACAGGTGGAGAAGCCTGCCACGCCTGTTACGTAATTTGCGGGGCCCAGTGCAAGAGGAAAACGTGAGGCCCCCGGTTCTAAAAAGCACTGAGAATTTTGAGAGGAAAACAGCAGAGCATTAAACTGAGCGGCTGCACAGGTCACACGCCTCGCGGATGTGACCCAGCGTCTCCCGGGCCGACTTGCGGCCACGGAGCCCACCCCCCCACCCCACCCCCGCTCCTTTGGGGAGAGGCTTCTAGGACTGGTGTTGTGAGGGCCCGTGGCACAGGCCACCGGTTCAGGCTCCCAGGAGAATGGAGACGGTGGTCTTGTGGCTGAAAGCAGATGGTGAGCCCCCCGCCCCCCCGCCATTCGGGCGCAATGGGACTGAGACCTCAGCTCGGAGAAGAGGGAGCTGAGAAAATTCTTGGCATTTACTAGAAAGGAGAGAGCTGCTGTCCTCTAGTAATGGAAAAGTAGCATAATACACTCTTTTTATTAAAAAAAGAAGTGTTAGCCATTTATACTTATCAATGCCTATAAAATCCTCAAACCACCCTATGGGAAAGCACCGTCATCCTTTTGTTGCAGGTGAGGACACTGGCACGCACACGGTTTCAGCAACTTGCCCAAAGCCACACCACGACGTAGAGAGGCCAGAAATGGAAGCCAGGCTTGCCGTCTCCTGGGCACAGACGGCTGACACCTCGCTGATAATGCTAACTGGGGGCTCCGGCTCCCCTCCCTGTCCTGGAGCAAAGCAAAGGAAGGGGAAAGTCAGGGGAAAGACCTGCCTCTCTGCGGTCCCTCTCTGCCCGGCCCTTTCTCAGACAGTAGTAATGTTGGCCACCACCCTGGGGGGCACTTGCTGTTTGCACTTCTTGTGGGGGGAGGAGGGGATCTGAGGAGGGTCGGAGGTGGTGACCCCAGGTCCTGGCACTGTGGGTGCATGCCCGCCCTCCCTGATTTCAGATTCCAAGAGAGCAGGCCAACGGGGGACTGCGAGTAAAGGGCCAGGTTTGGGTTGGTAGATGAGGCCCACAGAGCTTGTCACCCGGGCCCCATGCACCTCTTCTCTGCACTTCCTCCTCTGGGAGGCCCAGGATCTGCAATCCCCAATGCCAGGTGCTCACAGCTTGGTTTTCCCTTAAGGACCAGAATGTCCACTTGAAGGCCGAGGCCATTAGATTCATCTTCCTACTCAGCGACTTTAGCTTCCTGCCCATTTTCATGGCTCCTGTACATATTTGTGGTTGTTAATCATGCTGATGGAGTGGATAACTGTAACTGGGATTTTTCTGGCTTCTTTGACCAAGATGTTCAAACCTGGAGCCTGGACTCACAGTTTCGGAGGTCAGGCGAGGGAAGGATTACTTCTAATTAGGGAAGGAGTCCCAGCTAGGAGAGTCTGACCCGTTGTTTGGAGGGGGTGTTCAGACCCCAGGATGTTTGGCTGCGTCCTTTGGGGTTAAAAGGACCCAGATTTGAATTCTGACTCCGCATTTGTTATTTCATCTGTGCAGCCTGGGGTTGAGTTGGTTTCTCCTTTGAGTCTGTTTCTTTTTCTGCAAAAGTGAGGGTGATCTACTGGAGTTAACCCAGAGACCCGTGGGGAGATCCTTACACGGAAAGACCAATGCAGTTTCAGAGGCTTTCTTGGGGCTGTTCTCCTTCAGGCAGTCCGATCAGAAGCTGGCTGAGACCTGGGGCCCTGGCTGGGTTTCTCACCTTTGCAGGTACTGAGCACCCCCTGCCGAACTCCCTGCTTCTCTGAGCCCCCGGGAGTCGACCCCACCCTCACCTACACGCCCGTCCCACGCTCTGTGCTGTCACACAAGCCTCTCCTGACAGCCTTCATTGTCTGCCTCACCCACTCGCTTCTCACACCTCTTCCCCTTCCCGTCTCCCCCGTTTCCGTACCCCCACCCTAAGCAGCAGCAATTACTCTGAATCTCTCAAAGTTCTTGAAAACTCACCTGCTCTGTGGGCTTGAAGCCTCCTGCGGCGTCTGTTCCTTTCTTACCTCCTAAGGCTCCCCTCCCCGGAGTGGAGAGACTCTGTTATTTCAAGAGCATTGTCTCAGAAGTCCTCCTGGAGGGGAGGGCTCGGCCCTAGGGACCTGGAGGGGAACCCTTGGGCCCAGGCTCAGCCTCACAGTGGTTTATGGGGGGCCTCCTCCCCACCGCCACCCTGGGACCTCTGTACAAAGCATCCCTCATCAACCCCACCCTCCCTCCAGCTCCAGAACCTCTGCAGGCCCAAGACCAGTTGTGATCCCAGAGTGCCTACGAGTGGTGCTGTGTCCCTTGGCTGGAGACAGTGGGCGCCTGTGTGGTGGGCGAGAGAAATGTTGGAAGTGAATGCTTGCCGTGTCTGATGCCATGTCTGTGTGCCCTGGAACACGGAAGCGGCCGGGACCAGGAATTCACTTCGCTTGGAGAATTTCAGCCTGACTTCCTGGAAACCAGGCTAGGATGCTCGGAAAATGAGAGTGTGGGACAGAGCATCGGCAGCCGAGGCCTGTCGTACCGAGCCACAGGCTGGCCAAAGAGAAGGAGCCGCCCTGGAGCTTTAGGTGACTCGCTCTGGAATAACTGGTGTCACTTTGATCTGAACCTCATTCCCTAACCCTCTCTTCCTTGATCTGCCCGCGAACCCTGGGCCATAGGGTGGAGCAGATGCTGAGCCTTCCTCATTTTACCTTTCAGGGAACAAAGGCGTGACGATAGACAGCTAAAGACATTTGGCCAATCCGGCTAGCGCCAGGACCTCAGCCGCAGGTGGCTTTCCTTGCCAGGTCCCCTTGCCCCAGCACTCCTTTGGCATTTCTGGCCGATGACCAGGATAAGAACCCAAAGTTTCAACATGGTCATGGGGCATCCCAGGGACAGTGTCAAGCTGCCCTCCCACAGGATGGGAGGAGTGAGTGGGCGTAGGCGGGCCACCAGGGTGTGGTCTTCATTATCTCGCAGGCCCCACACCCATCTGGAAGACCCCTTGCTGATCTCTCTCTGCTCTGGGAAACTGGGCTCCTGCTCAGTATAGCATCTCAGGGTAAGGAGGCCTTGCCCTCCCATTAGGGACGTGGGGCCATTGGCCAGTGGAGGCTACAGGTCACTGTAGGACTGTGGGAGGAAGTAGCCCTCGTGGGGAGCAGCGGAACGGTGGTGGGGGTGTCTTCTCCACACCATCCCTTCTTCATGGGTTCTGCGGCCTCCCTCAGAGTGGGTTTGGGGCCAGATGAGCGACCGGGTGGGATGAATGTGGGCGGAAGCTGCGCACACCACGGTGTGTGGCATGGCCAGGACTGGCCCATGATGATAACTGCACGGTCCCCAGCCTCCTCCCGCCCTTCCGCAGTGACCCAGGGGACCACGTGCTCCAGAGGGAGGAGAGCACTCGGCCAATATCGCGTCTTTCATGAGCCACATCTAAGCCCGTACAGGAGTAAAGCCCCGAGATTTCGGGGTGTGTTGGTCTCTGCGCAGGGCCTGGCCCGTCCTGACCACGGCAGCCCGGGGCCCTGCTGCGCTGCTGCCCGGTGCGCGGGCTCGGGCCTGCACGGGGCTCCAAAAGGGCAACGTCTGGCCCTTTCGGGGTCTGAAGTTTGAAGATGAGCGTTGAGTGGCCAGGCTGGAGAAGGAAGTGAAGAGGCCAGCAGGTGGCTGCCGTGCCCCCAGCTGTTCTTCAGCTTTGTTCCCAAGGGTAATCTGTGGATCTAGCTTCGGAGAATGAGCATCCATCCGTTCATTCATTCGTTCATTCATTCGTTTGGTGTTTCTCGAGCATTTATTCTGCGCCTGGCGCTGTGCAAGGTGTTGATGTTCCGTGGTGAGCAGGTGGGCTTTGCCCTCACGGAGCTGTCAGTCCGGTAGGGACGTGGTCCTCGGATGAGGAGTCGCCCTGGCAATGGTAACACTTCCGTCATGCTCAGCACAAAAGGGAGGGAGACGTGCACCCATGGTGGCAGTCAGGGCGGGGTGGGGGGCACAGCCACTTTGGGAAATCAGAGGATGATGACTATTTGGCTGCCGTCTAAAGGAAGAGTAGAGGGCAGCCCAGGTGGCTCAGTGGTTTGGCGCCTGCCTTTGGCCCAGGGCCTGATGCTGGGGACCCCGGATCCAGTCCCACATCGGGCTCCCTGCGTGGAGCCTGCTTTTCCCTCTGCCTGTGTCTCTGCCTCTCTCTCTGTGTCTCTCATGAATAAATAAGTAAAAAAAAAAAAATTACAGGAAGAGTAGATGGTAACTATGCAAAGAGGGGTGAGGGTGGCAGTGGGGTTTTTCTTGGAGGTGGGATTCGCATATGCAAAAACCCCGTGGCAGGACTGAGCAGGGATTGAGTTCCAGGGTAGTGACAGCGCGAAGCAGTGTGAGAAGAGGCTGGAGAGGCCGGACACGAACACCCGAACCCCCATAGCAGAGCTGGGGAGACTGGGTTTTATTCCGAGAGACGTTGGACGTTATCAGTTTGAAGTGGGAGAGGAAGTGTAGTTTACGTGGTCAGATGTGTGTTTTGAAAAGATCGTCTTGGCTGCTGTGTGGAGCTGCAGCTCTTGTCTGCTCCGCTCTTGTCAGCGGGCGGCGGACAGCAGGGTTTGCGTGGGTGGACACGCACACGATTTTTAGAAAGGCCACGGGCTGAGGCTCCCCTTCTCCTTGCTGGGGCCTGTCTCCACTGGTCTGCGTCAGCCGGGATAGAAAGCACCCCAAGCTTGAAACCCCAGAGAATGAAACTTCCCCAGGGGCTGACGGGAATCCACCAGATGCAAATCCTAATTCTGGGAAGAATGCTGATAGAGAAAGGAGCTATTGTCTAAAATTAGGCTTTGGGAATATTTCAGTGAGATGTCGTCTTCCTGCCCTTTTCTTGGTGAGGGTTTGGCGCTGGTTCCTCCCACCTGCTTGCCCAGACTTCTCTCCTCCAGCCTCTCCTGGCCGGTGGGTCCTCTGAGCTCACTCGGCCCCCCTCTGCTCTGGGGGCGCGTGGGGCTAAGGCCGAGGGGTTCGCCGCTCCGTGTTTTAGCGCCCGCTGGGCATGCTCATGGCAGGCGGGCTGGCCAGTGGCCACCTGTGAGCTCCCCTTAGCGAATTAGGTACCCCAGGCTTCTCCTGGAGGAAAGGCCTCTAGAAACAAACGTCTCCTGCCCCTAATGAGGCGTTTCTCAAAAATATATGGCCTGGCCTGGAAGGCCCTGGCCCTGGGCAGAACTTCCAGTCCTCGGGAGAAATTCTGGTTTCTCTTACAGAAGTGCCAGGGTCCGGAGCCTGCTTAGCTGAACCGTGCCCACCCGCGGGGGTTACCTTGCTCCTCGATCCTGTGGGCCTCCAAACCTTGGGCCACCGCAGTCACGGTCCTGCCAGGCAGCCCCTGAGTCCCGCCTGGACCTCAGGCAGCCTCTTGCCCTGGAGAATGGGCGGCTCGAGGACATCCAGGTCTGCCCCCAAGCAGCCGTGAGAGGATTCAGTCTTGGCCTTAGGAACCCGCACGTCACCGTCACCACCAGGACTCCCACTATCACTCTCAAGGCCTGCAGGGAGCCCGGCCGGGAACCCCACGGCAAGTGCCTATGAGTCACCAGAACAGATGCTCACGTGGACAGATGAAGAGGGTGTTCGCTTCTCGGGGCCTTCGTGGTCATCCTGCCCAGACCCCTAGCTTTCCACCTGCCATGTGAGTGCCCCGTCCGGCATCCCCCTGGACGCCAGATGCCCGGTACGTAGTAGGGCCTCAGTAGACGCAGAGGGATGAAATCAGCCCTTAGGGTGGCTGGTCTGCCACAGGCCTCTCATCCCTCTGGCCCTTCGTGCATTCTTGGGGCAAACTCTTAACTGTAGACATTCTTTCTCAGGAGAACGAGACGGTGTCTGCTGACCCTGGGTCGTAAATATCCTTCCCTCTCCAGATTGCTCTGAAAACCGGGAACAGAGGGGCCTGTCCCAGAAGGGTGGCTGTGCCTAGACACAGGATAAGCTGGGGTGAGGCCTTGACACTTGACTGTGGGGGCCCAGAGTTTCCAGGAAGGACACCCCATGGAAAGCCCTCTTGGCTGCGATTGCTGGCAGCGGGACCTAGGAAAGCTCAGCGCCTGGTTTATCTCTGTTTGTCGTCCACTGAGGAAAAATGAGAGTACGCTTCCTTCTCCGAGGTAGAGCTGTTTATATCTGCAGGATCTTGATACATGCGTGCAATGCTTTCACACACACAGACTTGGACACAGTACGTCTCCCGCTTTGGACACCGTGGCAGTGAACAGACACTAACCAGACCTGGCCCGTTTCCCCTGGGAACAGATGCACTGCCCTGGAGAAGGGACTCTGGTAGGGGTGGGGTGTCACTGGGCGAGGGGGGACCGTGGGTGGGGGGGCTAACTTGAAAAAGCCTGGGCTGGAGCTGAGGTTAGGCCGTGTGGGAGAACAGCCCCCTCACCAGGAGACTGCGTGGACAGCTCTCCACTCTTCAGTCCAAAATTACCTGCTGCATACCTGGTACACTGCTCAACTGTCCCATCTCGGTCCCAGGTCTCCTGAACATTCAAGTCTCCCGGGTCTGATGTGGGTCAGTCGGCGCTTTTGTCCATAGTCCCCTCATGGCGTCTCTTGGTTTCGTCTCTTCTCTCCAGTCCATCTATCGCCCTGATGCAGCAGCATCCCTCCCCTACAGACCTCTCTGTGTCCGCCCTTCTTTTTTTTTTTTAATTTTAAATTTATTTATGATAGTCACAGAGAGAGAGAGAGAGAGAGGCAGAGACACAGGCAGAGGGAGAAGCAGGCTCCATGCACCGGGAGCCCGACGTGGGACTCGATCCCGGGTCTCCAGGATCGCGCCCTGGGCCAAAGGCAGGTGCTAAACCGCTGCGCCACCCAGGGATCCCTGTGTCCGCCCTTCTTTGCGGCTAGAGACGGATGGTTCTTCCTTCTTGGTGATGGAGAGCAGCAGTGTTGCACGATGGTTAGCCACTTCCTCCCTGTGTGACCTTGAGCACGTTGCTTGACCTCACTAGGCCTCATTTTCTCTGTGTGTAAAATGGGAGTTTTTAACTGCACCCCCTTGCCCCCAACGGGTGAGTCGTCATGAGGACCAAAGGAGGTCCCACCGGCATGCTATAAGCACTCGGTGGACACTCAATGCTTGTTCTTGAATATTTTCTCATCGTGAAACTCCTCCCCCCACCCCACCCCCACCCACAGTGGCTGTGACACCAAGCTTTTCGTTTGGGTAGACAGTGGTTCATCCTCTGAGCTCCTTGAATACACAGCGCCGTCTTGTCACTCTCGGATCCTGCCGGGTGGCCTCTGCACTGCCCTGGCCATGCTATGATTATTCAGGGTTGTCACTTTCATGTGAAAATTTCCCCTCCTGTCCAAATTCTGTTCAGCTCCACACGCCAACCTGGCCCCTCCCTGAAGCCTGTCTTGGCCTCTGTGGCCCACAGGAGACATCTGCATTCTGCAGATCTGCACCTGCCGTCTTGCTCTTCGTCATCTATTCACGTGGGTTCTCCTGTGCTCTCCACCTTATACTGAGCGTGCCTTGAGCAGGGGCCACATCTTGAATGTCCGTGGCATGTCTCATGGGGCCAGTCACATACTGATTTGATTCCTCTACCATGGATAGCTGGGATTTGACCATAACCATCAGTAGAAACGTCTCCATCAAATACAGGGAAGTCCTGTCCTGATTTTATAGGCACCAAAAGGTCGAGAGATGTGTCTTAAGGTTCCCGAGTGACTGCGGTAGCAATGGGGTTGGAGTCCAGCCCGGGGCCTGTGCTCCTGCAGGCCTGGTCCTGTGCTACCTGAGGGGCTCCTGGCCAAGTTCCCTGGCTCAGCAAGAGTCACTGATGAAAACCAGACCAGCCCTGCAAGTGCCAGGTGGCAGCTTGGTGTTGGTGTAGGTGGCTTGTGCTGGCGCTTGAGGCACTCACAAGGACCTCTGTCCCAACTGCCCTTCAGGAAGGACAGGGGGCATCACTGCTTGGAGAGCCGGGGTGACGTGGGGAGGATCTGTCCCTCTCTCAGCCCTCACTCTCCCGGTCCTGTTCTGGCTCCGGAGCAGCCAGCTGAGACTGCTGGACTCCAAGAGAGTTCCCCATCCCTCCCGGTGTCCGTCCAGCTAGCTGCATTAAGTGAGGAAGCCAGTGTGCATGGTTAATACTAAGCAGCCGAGGATTTCTAAATGCATTTGATCGCTTGGAATGCACTGGATGATTTGTAGCAGACTTCCTCTCTTAATTATTTTGAGCTCGTACTGAGGTCAATTGGTTTGTATTCCTTATGTACATAGCTGCTGCCTGGAAATGGCCGTGGTTAGGATGAGCCAGTCATGCCTTGACATGTTTGCCCACGCTCCTGCTCACCAAATGTTTATCAAGTGCCCGCCACGTGCCAGGCACTGTGTGGGGTTTAGGGGCTCTGTGAGAGGTGGTCTTGGCACCCAGGGAGCTCCCTGGCCAACCCTCTAGTAATTTGCTGTGGGACAGCCTGTGGCCATGTGTCGCAGTGCCCACCTTTCTGAGCACCTGTGCCCTCTCCTCTGCTTGTTAGGGCTCAGGTTCCCCAGGATCAGGGTGGCTTTGCCAGGCTCTGCATTCTGCTGTAGCTGTGGCCCTCTTTAAGAAAGCCCTGCCGACAAACATTCAAATTTGCAAAGCTGATTTATTAGGGGAGCGATTGTTTGCTTCAACTAGGTGACTACAAAGGATGCACCCCAGGCTTCCTTCCCGTGCAGCCCTTGATCCACAGCAGACCATCAGGATTGGCTGATGCCAGCCATGAGCCTGGCCAGGCTTTCCTGCCCTTGTGGCTGGTGTGGGGCAGGGGGCACACAGGGGTTTTGGCGGCCGAGCATGAGCCGCTGTGTTCCTCTCCTCTCGAGCTGGCACGCTCTGTCATCCCAGGTACAGGCACGTGGCCCGGGAACGAGAGCACCTGGAATTGCTGGCTTGGGTTCTGCTCCAGTCTGCCTTACTGAGGACTAAGGCTCTTTCCAGCCACCTCAGCCCTGGGAGGGACTCTGCTCCTCCTAGATGGGGAGGAGAAAGCACTGTCCGGGCTCCCCGGGTCTGGGTGCTCCCAGGATGGTGATGTCATTTGGGGGTGGAGATTCTGACCCACAGGGCATCGTGACGGTTTCTCAGATCCCACAGCATTACTGGGAAATGCCTATGTTCTGGGGGCCAGAGGAGAGTGTGCAGAGTCTTTGGGGAGAGGTGAGGAGGCAAGGGCTTATCAGTGGGGTTGGGGCGGGTATAAGCAGCCAGGACTAAGAGAGGTCAACGTTGTAGCAGAAAAATGAGGGTAAACTAAGGGAGAGACAGAGCTTTCAGGCTGGCACAGGAGGTGACCTTTAGGAGACGACAAAGGATTTTGGACGTGCCCCTTGGCAGAGGAACACTGGCCAAGACCGGTTGAGAGCCCAAGGATCTGTGTGGTGGGCTCATCGGAGGGTGGCGCTGGGGCTCTCAGGGACAGCCTACGGGGCCAGGCAAGGGCTGAATTTCTGTTCACTTTCCTCCACCAACTCACATCATCTTGTGAAGAAAGGAAGGAAGTTGAGTTGTAGAAGAAAAAGGGGAAAATGGGCCCAAGGGTGAGAAGGGGCACCGTGGACGGTTCTAGTCCCACTACAGACCTCAGGGGCCTCCCTGCCCCAACCTCTGCAAAAACCCCAACTGTCTCCCCCCAGCTCAGTCTGAGCCCAAGGCCCAGCCACTCCTGAGGCGAGGTACTCGGATGGCTTTTGCTTTCCTACATTCGCTGTATGGGAATCCGGGCCCATCAGACAGGAGCGTAAGGTGTTCAAAAGCCCGTGCTCCCTGGCAGGCCTGGCGGCTCCCTGAGAGCCTCCCGGGAAGCTTGAGTCTTTGCTTTCATTCCTGAGTTAGAGGCTCTCCAGATGCCTCCCAGCTCCCTGCTTTTAGGTAAAGGACATGTGGTCTCTCTAGTGAAGGGCTGTGTTCCCCAGGCAAGAGCCTGAAGAGGCCACTGGATGGAAGAGAGGAGCCCCTTCTCCAGCAGAGGGGGTCCCTGTCTTTGAGGGCTTCTTCCCCTCATGGGTGGAGCCCCCAAGGCACTGCCCAGCGGCTGTGGGAGCAGCAGGCTTGCCCCCAGCCCTTGCCCATCCTCCAAGCCTGGGTGAGAGAGGCTGGGCCGCAGGTGCACAGCGCCAGGAGGCCCCAGGCCGGAACCCTCGTGGGTCTGGTCACCTTCCCCGGGAGGTGCTTCAAGACACTTGACAAATACGGATCCATGTCCTTCCCCTCCCTACTTCCCTCAGGGACTGGGGATAGACTGGGCAGGGTTCTCAGTTTCTTGCTTGGACTGCATCTACCAGATGGGCAGTGGAAGGTAACTGCTTTTCGGACATTTTATCTTATTGCCCTATTTAGTTGACCAACAGTCCCTGAGAAGTAGGTAGTACGTCCTTATTTTATAGAAGAATCTCAGGCTTACTAGGGGCCGTTACTCAGTGGCCACCACTCGTCCTATAAGTAGCTGAGCTGAGACCTGAACCCAGGCCTTCGGACACCAGATCCCACGTACTTCCCCCACACCATGCTTCACCTTGAGATAATGCAGAGCCTGCTCCTCCTTTCCCCTGGGCCTCTGGTTCCCAGCTTGTGGAGTGCAGCCACTACACCTCCTTCCGCCCTTGAGAACCCAGCCCCTCTGTCTGCTTTGTCTCTGCGCTGGCGTCTGGGCTCGGGCCCAGCTCTTGTCAGGAGGACCACTACCTCAGAAACCTTGCACCGTCTTTCAAGTGGCCTTCTCATGTTCACGCTTCCAACCCCATCCTGCCTTCCTTCATCTCATGCACTCTGCATGTCGTGGCTTCTCCCTTCTGTCCTGGAGCAAGTATCAGGAGAGGAGGAGGAAGGATGGGCTTAGGCTGCCCTTGGATGCTCAGAACTTGAAACCTCGGCTGTTTGCAGTTATATTAGGGTGAAGGCCAAGCTGTGTACCACAGAGACGCCACGAGACAGTGGCTTTAAGGAGTTGAGAGTTTCTTTCTCAGGGAGTGGAGTCGAAGTGGCCTGGCCCAGTTCCATGGGGTTCTTCCACCACCTACAAGGACATTATCCCCGTCTGTGTGGTCAGAGCTGGGTTTGGAAGCTGTCCGGGTTCCATTCCAGAAGAAAGAGCAAAGAGGTGCGGTCCAGGTAGAGCAAGGGGCTTGTCTGCGGATGGAGAGTTGTACACACCACTTCCACTCTCACCCCTTTGACCTGAGCATCATCATACGGCCCCAAGGATGGCGGCTGCGTGCCTGGCCACTGTGTGTTGTTTTGGAAGAAGGGGAGAATGGATTTAGGTAGACCACAGTCTCTGCCAAAGCCTTTTAAAAAATGTATTTTTAAAATAAAAAGGTTAATCTCCATGATCTACTCGAAAGGGACAGGATGAGGGGTGGTAGTGGGATAACCTAGAGCTCACCAGGTGGACCTCGAGCTGAGAGTATGTTTCTGGAGGGTACGGGGTGGGTACGAGGTGGGTCTGCAAATGAATGTCTGCCATGCTCTTCCTCCTGGGTGCCTTTTACAGGCAGACACCGGTCATAGTTGAGTTTAAAGGCCCACGCCTCGGCACCCCAGGTATGTTCTCTTGGCCCCGGGGGAGGACTTAGCTCTAACTCCTCATACCTTGTGGCGTCAGTGCCAGCCCTGGTTGGTAGGATGGCTGGGAGTGAGTGGCAACTGGACCAGGGCCAACTCTTGGTTTTCTCTCCCGGACGCTGAGTCCCACCACGGAGAAGGCTCCCAGGACGTCAGGGCCCTTGGGAAGCAGCTGGGAGCCAAGGGGTTAACCTTCTCTTGTTTTACATAAGAAGAAACTTCATGGGCCTCCGAGGACTTGCTGAGGTGGCCCAGCCAGGCAGGAGAAGGGCTGGCCCTGTGGCGACCTGGATCCAGGTCCTCGCCTCACCTCGTGTGCCATTTCCACGTGATGTCCCCCCTCACGGGCTCGGCCTCTGGGGATTTCTCAGGGCCAGACCCAGGGCCAGCCAGCCAGTCAGGGAGTCCCCAGCACGACACCCAGATCCAGTTCCCAGCTCAGTGGAGCCCGCAGCCCACTCACAGGGCCGCATAGACTCATCTCCCGACTCCTCCCCCTGATGGACGCCACCTCCAGGCCCTCCCTTGGCGGCGTGGCTGTTCGTGCTGGGTTCATTTGTCCATCTTTGGCTTGTCATCTGCATGTCGCTTAATGGGGGGGTCCGGTACCCCGCCCCTCCTGCCTCACGCTGTACAGTGTCGGAAGCAAGGACTGCTGGCGGCCTGATGTGAGCTGGAATACTCCAGGCCTTGAAAGCTCCCTGCAGCCCTCAACTTCCTTTCCATCCACTTATTCGTGTAATAAGCATTTACGGGTGCCTGCTGCGTGTCCGCTCCCGCGGCGGAGGGGATGTGCTAGGGCGCAGAAGGCGGCATGGCCAGCCCCGGGGGGCTGTCCTCCAGCGCCCCCCGCCCAGGCCGCTCCCGGCACGGCCAGCCCGACTACGGAGCGTCACACCAGTAGCGTGTGGGCCCTGGTGTTTTATTAGCAGGTGACCTCCGCTCCATCTTAGAGAAGAGGGCTTCGAGATCCCAGGAGGCGATAGGACTTGCCCAAAGTCACACGGCTCGCAGCCGGGTCCCCTGACTTCCAGCCTAGTGCTCCGGCCGTCGTCTCCCCCTGCCTTTCTCTGCAGGCAGTCTCCGGGGTAGCCTGGGGAGCCCCCGAATCCCTGCTGAGGCACCTGGCAGGGCAGGCTCAGGATGCCCCCTGCCCTGGGTCACGCGCCGCGTGCCTTCCACACGGGCAGACGCGTCCCCGTGACGTGTCCCGCCACCAAGTCAAGGTTAGGTAAGCGGGCTAATGGCAATTTCACTTTTTCTTGAGCTTTTCTGTTTTCCTTCCCAATTCAGACCTAAAATGGGCCCTGGAGGTGAGGCCTGGAGGGAGGGAGGGGGCGTGGGTGGGTGGAGGTTAGCGGGTGGCGAGGCACGAGGACAGCCCGCACGTCACCTGTGCAGGGCCGGCAACCAGAAGTCTGTGTGTGGCGGTGCTCTCTCCTCTCCCCCTGAATCCGATTCCAGAGCTTTGTCAGCCCCTTCCCTCCGCCCACACAGCCTGGCATCATCCTCATCTGTCACCACGGCTCACCTGGAACAATGAAAGCCTGTCTGACTCTCCTGGAAGGGGGAGGAGGAAGCTGAGGGTGGGGGACCTTGGAGGGGGGGCTGGATAATTGTTCTCGGAGATGATTTTTGGAGGAGAGAGATTTCATTTGCACCGGATTATAAATAAACTGTTAGTCCACGAAACTTCTTGCCAGGCCACAAAACAAACTCCTCCTTACCCCGGAGATCAGAGAAGTGCACGAGGAGCAGTTTATGGGTGAGCAGACCCACCACCCAGCTTCTCTAGAAAGGCTTTCCAAGGCACTCCGAGCGGCCAGCCTCTCCGGCACCCCTGTCCACGCCCCTGCCACCTGCCTCCTTGGTTTGGTTTGGGCGGGGGAGGTATCTAGGTTTCCACCCCGCTTTGTGCATGTGATCCCTGCACCTTGGCGGTGGGGAGGCCGTTGCCTGACATGAATTCTGAAGGCCTCCCGCCTCCTCTGGGACTCCCCGTGGATCCCGCACGGGTCAGAAGGGAGACTTGTAGGGCTTCCAGATGTAACCAGCTGGCTCTGTGCTGCAGTGTTGAGCCTTCCATTGCATTCCAGGAGAACTGGGACCAGAATATTTGAAAAAGGGGATTTCTCAGAAAATCCTGTGAGTGGCATCTCCATTCATGGAAGTAGGGTCAGGACAAGTGTCCAGCCTGAGCATCCAGAGACTCAGGCTGTGGCTGCTCCGTGGTTGTCCCAGGTGGCAGAAACCTGGGCCAGCACCCACTGCCTCTCCAGTTTTTTTATATATACACACATAATTTTTTGTTTGTTTGTTTGTTTGCAAATCCAGGATGAGAACTTAGCTTCCTAAGTCCCCAGTCCCTTCTCTAGACTGAGCCACCTCCAGACGTCATTCATTCATTGCTCCCAGGCTGCCGTTTCTCCCCCTGGCTTTAAATCCATATACTTTCCCACGAGTTTCATGATGTGCTAGATAGTCCCGATGCTTCAATCTATCCCTGGGCCCCCATCCGAAATCTTCTTATCTGTTGGGGTCTTATGGATGAGCCTCAGCCCCTGCACACCTCTTCTCTTTTCTCCTTGACATTTTAGGCCCCCCAGAGCCAGACGGAGTGGCTGCTGTGGAGTGCGCCATCCAGAATGAGTCCCGAGCCTGGCAGATGAAGGAATCTGAGCTTTGGGGGAAAAGACCCCCTAAAGGACAGGGAGAGAGGCCAGTCTCTCTGAGGCCCACAGGTGGGGCTCTAGGCAGACTCACCGATTGTCAAGTTTTCCAAAACACCAGTTGGCTATTTTGCAAATCAGCCTGTTGATGATGGCAAGTTGCAGGTCCCTCTTGACCTGCCTCCCCTTTGTTCTATGGCCAGCTCTGCTGTTCAACAGAAATGTAATGAGAGCCACATACATCATTTTAATTTTTCCAGTAGCCAGAAAATCAAAAAAAAAAAAAACCTACAGATAAGACAAGTTTTAACAGTATTTTTTATTTCACCCCACGTAGCCAGCGTATCGCATCAACATGTAATCTCGGACTCTGGTGTGACTTCCACGCTTCGGGCACGTCTCCGCTCAGATGAGCCGTTTCAGGTGCTCGTGCCCTGTGGCTGGTGGGTGCCATCATGCACTGCTGCCCTGCTGTTGGCAGATTTTGTCCTCCGCTCCCTGCTGCATCCGTTCCAGCTGGAACCCGTGCTTTCTCCCGAGCACCCTGGGAAAGACCACCTTCCCTGCTGGCCCCCTCGCCACCCCTATGTCCTACACCCTTGTGGTCTGGACTCCTACCTCCTCTCTGAGGTCACCCGTGGGACCCCTGACACCCTTTGATTCATCCTCAGCCTCTGCCACAGCCCCTGACCATGGGCTCTCCAACTCTTGCTTGAATCTTTCCCTTCCATTTAGCTTTTATGACACTGTCTTACCCCTTCTGCACACCCCTCCCCTGAAGCCAGTCCTGCCCTGGACTTCCCTGCATGGATTAAGAACCAAAGTTCTTCCTTTCCCCTGGAGACTCATTCCTCTGAGCTGCTTGCTTGGGACATCGTGAACACTTGTTCTCCTTCCCCTTTCGCAGGGCACCTGGCCTCCCCCAGGCTCTGCCCCTCCTTGTCTGTGCCATTTGCCCAGCTCTCTGTTTGACCTCTTCTAGCACCTTCTTCTTTGCCGCCTCCTGCCCAGCCATGAAATGAATATCCCCAAAGTGTAGCTCTGATCACATTTTCCTACAGAAACGCTGCAGCGTTAGAAGTTGTAATGAGGGGGATAGACTTATGTTATAATGTTAGATGAAAAAAGCAGGACATTAAATTATAAGCAGTAAGGTGACAGCTTTGTGAAAACAAAACCAAAACGGAGTAGATTGGAAAAAAAAAAAAAAAAAAAAAAAAAAAAAAAAAAAAAGAGGGATAAATTAGTTAACTCTAGCCGTGTTGGATAGTAAATGGAAATTTTCTTTTTTTTTTTTTTAACTTTTTTTTGGGAATTTTCTTTAGTGAATACACATGTTAGGGATTGAGAATTCAGTATACTGGGATCCCTGGGTGGCGCAGCGGTTTGGCGCCTGCCTTTGGCCCGGGGCATGATCCTGGAGACCCGGGATCGAATCCCACGTCGGGCTCCCGGTGCATGGAGCCTGCTTCTCCCTCTGCCTGTGTCTCTGCCTCTCTCTCTCTCTCTGTGACTATCATGAATAAATAAATAAAATTTAAAAAAAAAAAAAAAAAAAAAAAAAAAAAAGAGAATTCAGTATACTTTTTAGTTTTGGAAATACAGCCACCAAGAGTTTTAATGCTTCCTGGGTCACGTGTCTCCCCCTTCCCCGGGGCAGGGACATCCTTTGTGATGCAGCCGTGAACCCTGCCTCATCTCTGGCCAGTTCCCCTAGCTTGTTCTGTTCCAGTCAGCATTGACTTCCTGGGGTTCCCCAGGCAGCCTTGTACCCCCTCAAAGTCCCTCCACCCCTTAATTCATGCAGTTTCTGCCCCCAATTGCCTGGATCTATTAGCCGAGAAGTTCCTACAGCCTGCCCTGCTCACAGTAAAAGCCATGTATCTTTCCCCTCCTTTTTTTTTTTAACTATAAATTGATCATTAGTCTTTTTAAAGAGTAATACATATAATAGAAAAGTTGGAACGTCTTCGGTGGCCTAAAGAAAAGGGTCTGAAAAGATCCTTCCAATCCTGTTGCCGCCTAGAGACGGTCTACCACTGTTAACACGTGTATATTTTTAGATTGGGATCATGTCAACTATGCAGTTCTGTATTCTCTTTCTCCCCCACTTGACATTAGATTTTGAAAAGTTCCCGTGATGTTAAATATTCTTCAAGTAAAACGTTGCAGAGGCCTTGACCTATTTCAGGGTGCTGAAGCACCATAATTTACCCAACTCCTCCCTAGTTCTTCAACATTTCTGTTCCTCGGAATCTTGTAATCACCCGAGCATGGAAAGCCCTGCCCAGCACAGTGAGTTTCTGTGTAGCAGAGATTTGTGGGTCAAAGAGTATAAACATATTATTTTTTAATTGACGTGCAGTTGCCACAGAACGTTACCTTAGTTTCAGATATACAACAGTGATTGGACGGCTCTACACTATGTGTGCTCACCACGCTGTCGCCACCATCTGTCACCATGTGATTGTAATACGGTTGACGGTCCTGCTCCTGCTGTACCTTTCGTCCCTGTGACTTATTCATTCTGCGGCCAGAAGCCTGCACCTCCTTCCCCCGTTCACCCCTTTCGCCCATCCCTCCCACCCCCCACTTCTGGCAACTATCAGTTTACTCTCTGTACTTAATGGGTCTGTTTCTGCTTTTATCGTTTGTTTGTTCACTTGGTTTTGGGGTTCTGCATGTAAGTGAAATCATATGGTATTTGTCTTTCTCGGAATGGCTTATGTAACTTAGCATAAGACCCTCTGGATCCATCCACGTTGTTGCAAATGGCAAGGATTCATTCTTTCTATAGCTGAGTAATATTCCATTGTAGGTATATATATACCTCATCTTCTGTTGTTTTTTTTTTTTTTAACATTTTTAAAATTTATTTATTTATTTATTTATTTATTTATTTATTTATTTATTTATTTATTTATGGGAGACACAGAGAGGCAGAGACACAGGCCAAAGGGAGAAGCAGGTTCCCTGCGGGGAGCCCGATGTGGGACCCAATCCCAGGACCCCGGAACCACACCCTGAGCCAAAGACAGACAGACGCTCAACCACTGAGCCACGCAGGTGTCCCTATACCTCACCTTCTTTATCCGTTCAACTGTCAGTGGACACTTGGTTTGCTTTCGTATCTTGGCTTTTGTAAATAGTGCTATAAGAGACATAGGGGCATGTATGTCTTTTCGAACTAGTGCTTTCATTTTCTTTGGGCAAATACTCAGGAGCGGAACTACTGGATCACACAGCATTTCTATTTTTAATATTTTGAGGAAGACTCCATACTGTTTTCCATAGTGGCTGCACCAGTTTATATTCTCACCACCAGAGCGTGAGGGGAGAGTATGAACATGTTTAAGGCTCTTTATCCATATTCCCAAATTGTTTTCCAGAAGGATGGTACCATTCTCCTCCCCAGTGATCGATGGAAGGTGTCTGTTCTGTTGCATTCTTGCTAATATTATTACCATGAAAAAAAAAAACTTTGCTAGTTTTAATAGGCGAATACTATTTTCACTTGTATTTCTTTGTTTGCTAGGGAGGTTTCACATTTTGTGTGTGTGTGTCATGCATTCATCAGCCATTTGTAGTTTTACTTCTCTGAATAGCTTGCACGTCTACATTTCTGATTTTTCTGTTAAGTTCTATTTATTTCTTGTCAATTTAGAAAACACTTCATGTTAAAACTGTTGCAACCTGAGTATTTTTTGCAAACTGAGTGTGTGTGAAACTAACTTGGCGTTGAAGATTGCAATGCCTGTAGTGTTCATGTCCTCTCAGCACTTCTGTGCATGTGCCTGCCTCTGTCAGCAAACTTGCAGTCCTGGGGCGGGGGCCAGGGGCCAGGTGGCCCAAGGCTGAGCTTTTCCAGACCCGCGCCCCTTCCTCCCCAGCACAGTGTTCTGCCCTGGGCGGTCAATCAGTGTTTGCTGAGTGACTTAAAGAGGGTATCCTGCTCAAGTGAGTACTATTCTGTGAAAGCTGTGGCTTCTCTTTTGAATAGGTATACAAGTTCTGGGGTCTTCCTAGGAATAAGTAACCAAAGATGACAAATATAAAGTATACAGTGTGATCATCTCTAAAGGCACAGCTGTTCAAGTTACAGAATAAACTATCTCACTTGTTATACTATTTGCTTTAAAATGTAAGGAAATCCAGGGCAGCCTGGGTGGCTCAGCGGTTTAAACACCCAGGGCGTGATCCTGGAGTCCCTGGATGAAGTCCCACGTCCGGCTCCCTGCATGGAGCCTGCTTCTCCCTCTGCCTGTGTCTCTGCCTCTCTCTCTCTCTCTCTCTGTCTATCATGAATAAATAAATAAAATCTTAAAAAAAAAAGTAAGGAAATCCAAACCACACTGAGGTACCACCCTACTCCCCCTAGGATGGCTGTAATCAAAAGATGTACAAAAACAAGTGTTGGGGAGCATGTGAGGAATCAGAATCCCCATATACTTCTGGTTGGAGTAGAAAACGGTGCAGCCACTTTGGAAAACAGTTGGGCAGTTCCTCAAAATGTTTAGCGTCGATTTATCATGTGACCCAGCATCCTGGTCCATTCAAGCTGCCATAACAAAATACTGTAAGCTGGGTGGCTTAGACAACAAACATTTATTTCTCTCAGTTCTGGATGCTGGCAAGTCCAAAATTCAAGGCACCAGCAGATTCAGTGTCTGGTGGGAACCTACTTCTTGGCTTATACATGGCTATCTGCTCACTGTATCTTCCCAGGGTGGAAGGGGCATTAGAGCTTTCTGAGATCTCTTTCTCTCTCTCTTTTTAAGAGGAATTTATTTATTTATTTATTTATTTATTTATTTATTTATTTATTTATTTTTTTTTTTTTTTTTCTGAGAGTGAGCGTGAGTGGCGGGGGCAGAGGGAAAAGGAGAAGCAGACTCCTCACTGAGCGGGGAGCCCGATCTGGGGCTCGATCCCAGGACCCTGGGATCGTAACCTAAGCCCACAACACTTAACCGACTGAGCCACCCAGGAGCCCCTAGATCTCTTTTATAAAGCGCATGAATCCCAATCACTAATCCCACCCTCATGACCTAATCAGCTCCCCCAAAGCCCTACCTCCTAATGCCATCTGCTTGGAGTTAAGGATTTTAATATATGATTTTGGGGGCGAGGGGACACAAAGACTCAGTCCAGAACCTCTGTTATTTCCACTTCTAGGTATATATACCCAAGAGAACTAAAAACATATGTCTGTGCAAGAGCTTGCCCATGAATGTTCATGGCAACATAACCCAAATTCCCGTAATGGATGGATAAATAAATAAAATGTGGTATGTCCATTCTATGGAATATCATGTGGCCATAAAGGAATGTAGAACTGATGCATTCCACAGCAGAGATGAGTCTTGAAAATATTATGCTAAGTGAAAATAGCAGACAAGAAGGCTACCTATTATATGCTTCTGTTTATATGAAGTGTCCAGCACAGGCGAATCCATCCAGACAGAAAATAAATTAGGGGCCGACGGGAGCTGGCGGTGGGGGTGCGAATGGGAAATAAGCAGTGATTAATGAGTGTGGGATTTCTTTTTGGGATGTTGAAATGCTCTGGAATTATATAGTGGTGAAGGTTGCAGAATCTTGACAATACACTAAAAACTACTGAATTACATACTTTAAAAGGGTGAATTTTATGGTACAGAAATTCTATCTCGATGAAAAATAATTACGGGAAGCCGGACTAGAGAAAGGCTTGGCCGCAACAAGGCACAGGGTGGGCTTTCTCATCCACAGTGGTGGTTCCTTGGAGAGAGCGAGTTTTGGAGGCTGTGGCCGGGAGCAGGTCCCTAATCAGCATTTTATGTGACCGGGATCTATGAGGAAGGCCTGGGGCACCTAGGACGGTAGTGAAAGTCGAGTGTTTCTTTATTAAATAGAGTAAAGCAAAAGGAGACCTAAATTAGGTTGGGATAAATAACAGCTTAGTCAGTAGAGTAGGCTGAGCTCTGCTCTTGGAATGAGAATCTGTGATTTGGCTCTGCTGCGGCTGTGCCGGGGAGCTGCAGACAGGACTCCTGCCTCGAGCCTTGGTGTCCTCATTGGCGAAAGAGGGGTGATACCCACCCGGCCTGCTTACCTCGGCAGCAAGTGAGGAGGAGTCAGTGAGATCGTGCATGTGCAAAGTGTTTTAAAGCTGTAAATCGAGGCGCCCAGTCATTCCTAGATAGTTGTCTTTCTTCACATTTTAGTCTGTTTTGCCTTTCCTAAGAATGTATTAAGCAGATGCTAATTATTGATTTGTTCATCTTTCATGCCCTGCTTGTAGTAACAGCGAAATTCTATTAAATAAACATTATACTTTTAGAATCGTATTATAGATTGCTATTTTCCAGAGACAGTGAGTAGCCCTGTCACATGGTTGGAGTAGGAGATGAGAAGGGGAATGTGGCCTGTAATGAGGCTTGTAGAGTCTTAGTGCCAGTGCTGAGATGGAGGCTTTATCTTCCTGGTAATAGGGAGTCATGGCAGGCTTTGGAGCGGAAGGTGTCATGATGTGAAGGGATATGGGGATCTCTGACATAGAGCATTTCAGAGCAGGAGAGATTGACAAGCCCTGAGCACCTAGATCCTCGCTGGAATGGAGAAGGAGGGGGTGCCTTCTGGGCAGGACCCCATGGGAATGAGGACAGCAGAGAGCCTGGGCGTGTTTGCCCAGAGCCATTGAAATAAACCAACTACCTCCATGAAAGAGGATCTCATCATGAAAGCCCCTAAAGCAGAGATAATGTGGCTTTGGTCCCCAAAAAAGTATACAGCAGGCTCCATTCTTTGGAAGGGACAAATTTTTAAGAGGCGTCACTGTGACTTTTTTAAAAAGTTAAAAAAATATGTAATATTTTTTAAAAAGCCATTTAACACCTCATTGAGCTCGGTGAAGCATACAAGGGACGGAGCTGATGTGACTTCCAGGAGTATATAATTTAAGATTATCCTTCCTTGATTTATTGTATTTTGTATCATAATAGGATTCCACTGAGGTCCCCCGAGCTTCCCACCACCACCGTGTAGAACAAATGAAATCTGGGGCAGGCAGTAGAAACTCTTGTCAGGCTTGTCAGCTCCTTTTATCTGGGACTCATTTGGTTGCTGGTTTGGTGTGTTTGCAAATAGAAAAAAAGACTAGCAGGGGAGGGGCTGTGCCTGTCTTTAGGGCTTGGGTCCCAGGAGAGGACCTTCCTTCCCTTCCTAAGTACCCAGAGCAGCGGGGAGCCACTCCTCAGCCCACTGGGGCCCAGAGGTGGTCTAGACCCCTGTGGCTGGACGGGTGGCCTTGGAAAATCAGATCCCAGGTTCGGCTGGCACTTAACAGAGGGGATTTCAGAGTTTGACATAAAGAGGAAGCACTGTGGTCTGTGTGTGCAGGATCTGCAGAGGCTGGAGGAGGATCTCGAGGGAGTGGGGTGGAGTGGGAGCTGGGTCACACCCAGTGTTCTAGGACTTTGCGGGGGGGGGGGGGGGGAGAGGGTTGTCATAGAATTGGGGGAGGGCAGGTTTGAAAAGGCTCCCTCGTAGGAATGCCAGGTAAAATACGGTTGCCCAGTTAAATCTGAATTTCAGATAACAGCAAATGATTTTTTAGTATAAATATGTTCCCAATATTGCATGGGGCATACTTACACTAAAAAAAAAAAAAAAAAAAAGGAGGCACTGCACACACTGGGCGCAACGTGACTTCACCCTCGGGACCAAATCAAACCTGCAGCCTGCAGGCAGCGAGAGATTGGTTTCCCAAAGTGCTGGGGTTTTAGAAATACCTCCGCCACTGCCGCCAGAGTGGCAAGTGTTCATGGGCATCTCCCCTGGGTTTCCACGCAGAGACTAGAATTCCAGACATTCCCTTCTAGCAGGAGTTCCTCCCCCTGTGGTCCCCAGACCACCTGGGCCCAAACCATCTGCTGGGCTTGTTTTAAAAGCAGATGCTGAGGTGAATCCCAGGGAATGAGGTTTGCTGTATTGTTAGGTCTGCTCATTACGCTACCTGGTGTAGGTGTTCACACACACACACACACACACACACACACACACACACGCTTGTGCACGTGTTCCATGTGGTTAGATCTGTCCCTGGACGTCGATGCAAGGAAAACCGGCAAACCCTTAATTAGGCCTTGTTTCCCTGCTATTGTGAATGATACCTGCTATTATTTACTAATTAAGTCATTTACATAAGGACAAGGTTTCTACTTTTACTATGTCTGCAAGGGGCTCAATGACTGAGAATTTTTTTTAGTGGAGAAGAAAGCCAGTCAGCATCTGGACCCTGGTGCTCAAAGTGTGAGATCATTTTTAAGCCACAAACTCCTTCCTAGAAGAAGGCTTTCAGCAGAATTCCACCCGATTTTACTGATGCCTCCTCTCCATTCATGACATTAGTGTCTGCACAGGAGCCTTAGCATCTGTGAGAACTGGGGCACAGATCTCTGCTTTTTGGGTGAGTGGTGTGTGTGTGTACGTGTAACAAACACATTGGTCTCTTTCTTGTTCACTCTCAGGTGAAATTTGCGGAAACCACCCTTCCCAATGACCTCGTCGAAGACCCCTGTCTCGCACCCCAGCCTCACACCCCAGCACCCTGTAACTAGCTGCTCTCCCTGTTTCGTGTTTAGTGAATGAGAGAGAGGGACACAGAGACACAGTAAGCTCAGCAAAGCCATTTGGACCCCTATTGGGTTACTGGGCATCATTTTACCTGGATTTGTACCGTCTGTTGCTATTGGCCTTTTGGCTGCAGGAGGAGTCCGATTACAGCAGGAGAGGCCCGGGGATTAAGACCGAGATGCTCCAGCGGCCACTTGATAATTACCTTGGGGGTCATGTCTCAAAATAGGTTCTGGTCCCTTTCTGGCCTTCGAGAGAGGAAAGGCTGCTCTTTCTCTGTTTGGCTGGCTTTCATGCTCTCTCTTTTAGTCCTTCCCACATCTTACTCTCCCTCCCTCCCTCCCTCCCTCCTTCCTTCCTTCCTTCCTTCCTTCCTTCCTTCCTTCCTTCCTTCCTTCCTTCCTTCCTTCCTTCCTTCCTTCCTTCCTTCCTTCCTTCCTTCCTTCCTTCCTCCCATCCTCCTTTCCTCCCTTTCTTCCTGAGAATAAGCAGGGAGAACGAGAGAGGGAGAAGCAGGCTCCCCGCTAAGCAGGGAGCCCAACATGGGGCTCAATCTCAGGACCCTGGGATGACGACCTGGCCAAAGGCAGATGCTTAACCGACTGAGCCACCCAGGTGCCCCCCATTCTTTTTTTTAAAAGTATAACTTCAGGGATCCCTGGGTGGCGCAGCGGTTTAGCGCCTGCCTTTGGCCCGGGGCGCGATCCTGGAGACCCGGGATCGAATCCCACGTCGGGCTCCCGGTGCATGGAGCCTGCTTCTCCCTCTGCCTATGTCTCCGCCTCTCTCTCTCTCTCTCAATGTGTGACTATCATAAATAAATAAAAATTAAAATAAAAGGACAACTTCAAGCAGTAGAATCCACCCTTCCTGGTATATAGTTCTGTGGGTTTGACAGAGGTGTACAGATGTGTAGCCACAATCAACATATGGAACAAGTTCTATCACCTGGAAACATTTCCTCCCGCTGCCCCTTTCATCAACCTCTCTCCCTGGCCCCTGGCAACCACCGGTCTGGTTGCAGTCCTTCCAGTTTTTTTGGCTTTTCCAGAATGTCATGTAAATATGCCATCATATGGCCCTTCGAGTGTGGCTTCTTTCGCTCAGCATCATGTGTCCGAGACTGGTCCATGTTGTGTGTTATCCCTAGATCGCTCCTTTTTTAGATGAGTCATACTCCATAAACGTTCCTGCACTGATTTTTTTTGTGTGTGTGAACATAACTTTTCATTCCATTTGAGCAAATACCTAGGCGTGAGGTTGCTGGTCATACGTGTGTAACTGAGGAATTGCCAAACTGTTTTCGTAAGTGGCTCTACCGTTTTTCATTTCTCGTAGCAAGGCCTGAGAGTTCCAGTTGCTACGCCTTCCTAGTACCTGTGTTGGCACCTGTTTTTTCTTTTTCTTTTTGTCATTTTAGCCATTCTAATAGTGTTGAACAGTATCTTGTTGTTTTTCAAAATTTCTATTTCCCTAATAGCTAATGATTTTGAGCATCTTTCTCAGTGCTTGTCATCTTTATATCTTCTTTGATGAATCATCTATTCAGATCTTTTGCTCTTTTAAAAAGCGGGCTGTCTTCTTATTGTGGACTTTAGTTCTTTATGAATTCTGGGTACAAGTCTTTGTATCAGATATGTGATTTGCAAGTAATTTCTCCCATTTTGTGCTTATCTTTTCATTATCTTAACAGTGTCTTTTGAAGAGATACGCTCTTATTTTTGATGATGTCTAATTTATCAATTTATCATTTCTTTTATGGATCAGGTTTTGCTGTTATATTTGAGAAATCTCTGCCTAATCCAAAGTCCTGTGTTTTCCTTTGGAAGTTTAACAATTTCAGGTTTTGCATTTGGGCCCATGAACCACTTTGAGTAAATTTTTTATGTATTTTGGGAGGTCTGAGTTAGTCCTACATATAGACAATTGTTTGGCACCATTTGTTGAAAAGATGGTCCTTTCTTTAGTGCCTTTATATATTTATAAAAAAATAAAAGTATGATCTATGATTTGCAGATATTTTTCCCCAATTAGTGGGTTGTCTTTTTAGTTTCTTGGTTCCTTTTAAAGAACAGAAGTTTTTGATTTTGATGCAGTATAATTCATTTATTTTTCATTTGTGCTTTTGGTGTCAAACTAAGAAATCATTGCCTAATCCCACGTCATGAAGTTTTACTTTTATGTTATCTTCTGAGTTTTATGACTATAGCTTTTAACAAAACTTGCTTACATATTGAAATACAGTTGCTTTTTATATATCAACCCGGTATCCTGTGATCTTATATCCTTGTATTTCTAAACTTGCTTATTAATTCTGGTAGCTACTTTGTAGAGTTTTGGGGGGGGGGGTTTCTACATGTCTTCTGCAAATATAGACAATTGTATTTTTTCTTTTCCAATCCGTATGCTTTTTATTTCTTGTCTTATTGCATAGTCTAGAACCTCAATGCCAAGTAAGAGTATGAAAAGGGTCGACCTTGCCTTGTTCCTGGTCTTAGCAGGAAACATTCAGCCTTTCACTATTAAGTATGACGTTAGCTATAGGTTTTTGTATATGCTATTGATCTCTTCCATTCCTAATTTGTTGAGATTTCTTTTTAAATCTTGCCTTGATGTAGAATTTTTTCATATTCCTTTTCAGTAACTATTGAAATAACCGTATGGTTTTTCTATTTAGTCTGTTGATATGGTGAATTACATTGATTTTTCAAAGTTGAACCAGCCTTCTGTTCCTGAGATTAACCCCACTTGGCCGTGTTGGATTCTCAAGATACATTATCCTGTCTAAGGGTAGCTCCTCATTTCTCTTTCCCAATTTTTCCTGTTTTTAGTCATCTGGCCCCTTCTTCTCCTTTTAAAAGATATTCCCTAACTAGAACATTCTCCAGCATTCCCTGAAGATGGCTCCTTCAGCTTTCACCTCCTCACCTCATTCTCCTTACCTCTCTCTCAGTGGTCCCCAGTGGCTTTCTGAAGTCTTGTCATCCAGGTCTCCCTTCAGAGTCACTCTCATGATGAATACTCTAGGCCATAGTCTCTTGCTCCCTGAACCTTATTGCCCTGGTCTTATGGCTCTTCCTTCTGAGTCAGCTCTGCATTCTGGCCCCCAGCCTCATGCAGAAGTCTTTGGACTTCTGTGGTAGCCTCCTGACCTATCTCTGACTCCCTCTGCTGCTCTTGGCCTTGATGAGCCTTTGTGAAGCTGATGTGCTCATCTTGCTCTTCTTTCCTTCAGTAGTCCTTCATGTTCCTGTTGTATAAGAATTGTGCTAGGCGTCTTCAGCCTGACATTCAGATGCCCCTGCAGTCTGGCTCTTATCTGCCTTTCCAGCTCCATCTTCTCTCTGTGGACTTCCCCTCAGGATCATAGAGCCTGAGTTATTTATTCAAGGACCCCTGAGTACCTCACAAACCTAAGCGTCACGGATACTCTTTCCAGGGATACCCTTTCCTGTGCCTGCCGGACTTGCCAACTATGCCCCAATCCCAGGCCCATGTGCCTGGCTTGCCCAGAAGTTCTCCTCTTGCCTCCTCATGATTCCTTGCCCTCTTGCTTGGTGCAAGACCATTTCTGCTTCCTAGTGCCAGTTCTCTGTCAGGCTTGACCCCTCATCTCTTCACCTGGATTGTAAGCTTCATAGAACAAGAGGTTTTCTTACCTTGTGTTGAGTAGGTTGTGTTTTTCTCTGCCATGTTTTTATGTAAAATGACAGTTCTGAGGTGGATGGGATTCAGGTGAGGTTGGGGGAGTTATGAGTCATCATCAGAGTTGGTGGAGCTAGTAACCTGAGTTTGCCCCTTCCCCGAAGGCACATCCAGGAAGCATCTGGAAGATATCCAGGAAGTGCTCGAGGCGAGCTCACAGTGTCCTGCAGCCAGGAAACCAGAATTTATTGTGCAGCCAAGGAGAGAGCAGGACTTTGAGAGATTGGAAAGAGAAAGTCTCTTTTGGTTCACGGCTCAGGACAGTCACGGTAGAGCGGTATAGGTGTCTCCAGGGAACCACAGCCCCACATCCACCATGGAGCCCACATGGCCTCCAGACTTGGACTGGCTGAGGACCCTGAGTGGAGGTCAGGATGCCTCAGAGCTGGGGCTGGGGGTGGGGGGAAGCCTTCAGGTCAAACAAAGACCTGAGGGAAGGACAGGACTTCTAGGTTCCAGAGACAGAGAGGCCCCTGGAAGAAGAGGGTGGGGCTGTCTGCTAGGTCACACCAAGCCGCTCAAGTCCAGAGGGCTTCTGGAGCTATAGCAGAAGGTGCCAAGGCCAATTGGGGTTCCCTTCCGTCATTGCGACTAAGAATCAAGCTGAGGGAGGGATGGAGTCCTAGAAGCCTGAACATCTTTCTGTGGCTTCTGTCCTGCATAGCCCGAGGCAAGGGCAGGACTAGCATCTGTTTACCCAGATATCCCAGTAGCTAGCTGGACCTGCCAAGAAAACGTTTGTCTCAGATCCTGAGCAAATTTGGGATCTGAAGTGTGCTATGTGATCTTGCTTTTGTGGGGTGTGTGTGTAGTGTTGTGTTCTCTTTTCCCTTAGCTTTTCAGTAAATGCTCCTTTCCAAAGAATTCCAACCTTGTCTCCGCGACCTGAGGGGCAGTAGTACTTTTCCACACACGCACCTCCATCGGCACGGGGAAGGGCAGGAGCGTAGGGCAGAGGGCGATGGTGGATGCTCGCCAGCTGGAATGGTGCAGTTGTCAGGGGGCGTCTGGGCTGGTGCAGAGAAGGAATGGAAACCCAAGGAAGAGGAGACAGGACCTGCTGTTGACCCTGACCCCGGCTGGCCCCGGGACCTTAGCCTTCTCCCAGACCTCAGAGGGTTTGGCACACTGCTGGGTATCTCCTGGGTAGCCAGCAGGCACTTGCTTCAGCTCAGTGATCCCTGGGGAATAATAAGCATTAACGATAATCATCTCAGACTTCTCTGCAAAAGGGCAGTCCTTTGTCCTGTGCTGGACTCTATCATGCTTTCAAAAAATGAAATCCCGTGACCCTTATGGAACTTTCCTTGCAAACTCCCCCCCGCCCCCACCCCACCAGCGCATACACAGCTCCATCACAGCATCACCTGTATGCCTAACCTTTTCGTCTCTGGTGCTGTACGCATGCACAGTATGGTTATTCAGAGACTGGGTTCCTTAGGGCCACAACCTGTCACAGGCCAGCCAAGCTCTGGGCTTCGAGGAAGTCAGAGAGCCTGACCTATCCTGCTTAGCCGCTCCCTGTGGTCAGCCATGGGTGAGTGTCCTTGCTCGCACGTGGGTGTGTGTGCTAACGTGGGGCCTGGGGTGGGGGGCAGGGTTGGGGCTCCAGCGACTGGTGCCCACTGCGGGCCTCAGCTCCGTGTCTTCATCTCTCCCTCTGCAGCTCGTCTCCAATGTCCTCATTTTCTCCTGCACCAACATCGTGGGTGTCTGTACCCACTACCCGGCTGAGGTCTCCCAGAGACAGGCCTTCCAAGAGACCCGGGAGTGCATCCAGGCACGGCTCCACTCGCAACGGGAGAACCAGCAACAGGTGGGTGAGGCCCTCCTGTCCTTGCGTGGCCCAAGCCCTGCCTCTGCCTAGCTGCCTGCCGTCCCACCAACTGCGCTGCATGTAGCCGCCCAGTCCCACCCCACATCCAGGCAGGGACTAAGCCAGAAGGGAATGTTTTCCCTGGAGGGAGCCTAGCATTTCTGGCTCTGTGGGAATGCTCTAGGAGACTTGGGAGGAAGAGCTCTACCCTAGTGCTTGCCCATTGCCCCATCATGTTCCCCTGCTGCCGACAGGCCAAGCAGCCCAGACCCTGGGCACGGGAAGGGGCCCTCCGCCCTCCCCAGTGCCCATGAGTTAGAGCGGTGAGAGCTGCAGCACTCTATCCGGTTCCGGTGCTCCCAGCAGCAGCCCCGGGGACACCCTCCTTAAGCTCTTTATCTGTGCTGAGTTCTGGGGTTTGGTTGGTTCAGAGGAAGGATGGTGGTCCTGTCTCACCGTAAACGCCGCTCTCAGAGAAGTTTTGGGCAGGGAAGTAGGCCGTTCATGGGGCCCACAGACTTGGAGGGCTCCTCGCGGTGAGCGCTGGGGCCGGGGGAGCTGCCCCCTGTGCTCTCTTGGGTGACGGCCGGGCAAGGACCGAGGGCTGGCCGCCTGCCTGGCTGCCCCGCATCCTGGTGGGGCGCAGGACCCTTGTGCCCTCGCCTGAGTGTGAGCCAGATGCGTTCTGGGGACTCTGGGACACAACGAGCTGAAAAACTCACGGACTAGAGCCCCAGAGACGGGGCTGTGTGACCCCAGGGGAGAGTGTGGACGGGCCAGCAGGGTGACAGGGCCCCCCTGGACTGGCACTTGGCGTGGCTCTCAGTGATGAAGTTACTCCAAAGTGGTTCTCCTCTCTTCTTATGTCCGTGTCTACACAACAGACACGAGTGGAGTCCTGCTGCCTTTGAGCTCAGGGAGAGGGAGACAGAGCCCCCCATGGCCTCGTCGCTTGCCCAGAGAGCACGCTGTGGGCGCCCCAGGCGCACAGGAGTGTGACCACAGTGTGAGAGGGTCTGACTCTGACTCCGTCCGGACGCACCCCGAGCAGTTACATGACGGGGGCCGGCCCGAGCCAGGGGGCGAAGCTCTGCAGCGTCTCCCCAGCGCAGCCCACCCCTCCCGCCAGCGGCCTGTCCCTGCTTTCTGTCCAGCCCTGCTGCTGTGGCCGGTGTGTCTTGCCAGGTCCCCAGCTCATGCTGTCCAGCCTGAGGCCTGGCTGGCCCCGGGCATTCTTTTGGCCCCGTCAGAACTCCTGGTCCGGCTCTTGAACAGCCTCATGGTCAGCGGTGTCCCTGGGTTCTCCTACTGTGTTTTCTGTCCAACTTGCTGCCCTTCTGCTCCCTACCCTAAGCCCCTCCATGCCTCAGAGGCCCCCCGGCTCGTCCCAGCTCCAGGCTCTGGCATCTGTCGCCTGACATCGGGATACCTTCCTTCTCTTTTTGTGTCAGGGAGTGTCCCTTCTCACTTCTGGGCCTTGTTCCTTCTCCAGTAAAATGCGTATTTTACAGCTCATCATGGTTTCCTTGTACTGGCCCTGGACAGGCTGGACATTCCAGCAAATCCACAGGGATTTGGGGAAGAAAATCCATTTGCTTTAGCATGTTCTGAGCCAAGATACCAGGGAGGGGAGGCGTGCTTCCTGGGGACAGGCACTCCTCACCCCGCCAGAGCCCAGTGGCTCTCGGGCCTCCCCCACCCTCTGCAGAGAGTGCTGCTCTTGGGTCCCTGGAGGGGTCCTTGGGGGGCACTCCGAGGTGCCGCCTGATGGCAGGACTCAGCGCTGCTCCCCAGCCACTGCCCCCCTCCTGACCCGCAGCCCCAGAAGTGGTTATAAATGTAGGAAGGTCTCTCATGGACATAAACAGTAGATGGCACGTGGTCCCCCAGCTGTGCTGTATTTCCATAGAATTGCCCCTTACTCTGTGTTTCTGTCACCAGGACCTGAGAGTTCAGGAGATAGGAGGTGGCCCTCAAGGGCCACATCCACTGATGCTCAGGGAGACCAAGCTAACCCACAGAGAGCACCCTGCACGGATTACCAGTGTTCTTCAGGCCTGAGGCTGAGGGCTGTGCAGCTGAGCGTAACACAGCTCCGTCCTCAGGGGCACCTCACTGCATGTACTACAGGGAGGCCCGGTTAGCAGACCCCCTGAAACCCTGAGTGATCGGGGGCTCCAGAGGCAGGCCCTGCGTGGTGAGGGGATGCTCTGTAGCACCAGGACCCTCCTGCTGGGAAGGGGGGAAGCCTGAGGCAGGATTAGCGGCAGGATGTGAGGATGGTGAGCCTAGCTGAGGGGCTTGTGTGTGAAGACAAGGAAACCCTGCCAGGAGCTTGGGCAGCTTCCCATGGCGCACTGGATCTGGAACACAGTTCAGGGCCTGCCGGGTACAGGGAGGGGTAGGCGGGAGCCAGATCATGGAAACCTTGAGGCCAGGCTGGGCTTGTGGGCTGGCTCCGGAAGCTTCGGAAAGCATAGACGGGTTTTACGCAGGGCAGTGATAGGGTCAGGGGTATGTTTTAGAAAGACACACTGGCTTGCAGTGTGGAGGATGGACCCGAGGCAGCAAGCTGGGACACAGAAGTTGGTGCAGGGCCTGCTCTGGTCGCTGGGGTGGGACCCGGAGGAGGCCTAGAACATGCGAGAACCAGATGCTGGGATGGTAGAGGTGCTTCAGGAGGATGAGAAGGCAGCCAGGCCCGGGCTGGTGGGAGCAGGCCAGGCGCCGGAAGCGGGCGGGTCGAGTGGGGGTGTTGGCTTGCAGTGGAAAATAAAGCGGGGTGGGCTCACCGGCTCCAGAAGAATCCAGAACCCGGGGGAGCTCCGGAGATTTTGCACCGGCGAGTGTCACAACAAAGGCAGTGTACTGGAGAGACTGGGGCCATACAGGGAGCGGGGAGGCCGGGGAGGGGCCGTCTGGCTGGGATGTAGGCCTGCGGGTGGACGTGCAGCAGGAAGGACCGGAGTCTGCGTCTGCATCGCAGGACCTGCTCGGGGCTGGACGGGCCTGGGCTGAGGGGAGAGGGATGAGGCGCAGAGGGGACGTTCTGAAGGGTAAAAGCACTTACACGGGTGGGGTGCCGACCTGGTGGCCTGGAGAGTGCGGGCGGCACGGGCAAAGGCAGGGGGCAAAGGCAGGGAGCTCGAAGAGCCT
The DNA here is from genome assembly GCF_003254725.2 of Canis lupus dingo. Classification (NCBI taxonomy): domain Eukaryota; kingdom Metazoa; phylum Chordata; class Mammalia; order Carnivora; family Canidae; genus Canis; species Canis lupus. The sequence continues at coordinate 26,597,904 of NC_064275.1, read as the reverse complement.
TTGGAAGGTGAGTATGGCTTGGGGTGCGGTGTCACGGTGGTAGCGGCCAGTCATCCGGCGGGCAGCTGGCGACTCAGGAGCCTGGACGGAGGGACAGGGAGGAGGAGGGGACGGGCAGGGGTGCGTGCTCTCAGGGGCGAGAGTGAGCAGAAAGAGGAGAGAGGTGGGCATGTGCTGGGGGAGGGGGGGCAGGAGGAGGGAGAGAAACCAGAAAGACACAGGTGCAGGAGGGGAATCTTGGGGTCATACAAGGGGGTAGCCCAGCATCTGGTGACAGGCACTAGTGAAGGGAGAATGAGGAGGGCTGGGCCAGCCAGGGCGAAAGGCCTCAGGCGGGAGAAGTCCGTGAGCCAGCCTGGCGTGGGTAGTGGGCTGTTGGGGTGCAGGGCGAGGTCGCCCATCCCGAGGCAGCTGGGCCTCTTGCAGCAGGCAGGCCCGGGAGGAGAGGGCAGGAGGGAGGCAAAGTCGGGACCCCTCTCCACAGTGTGACCCTGGCCCCCGCCCTGCTTCCCTCCCGCCTCCTCTCCAACAGGTCTTAGCTTCTCTCCGTTTCTCAGAGTCCACACGTTTTCCCTCTCTCCCGGGCTACTGTCCCCATAGCAGAAATGGAGTAGTCCCACTTCTGGTCCCCACGAAGGCCCTCCCTGACCACCCCATTCCCAGCCCAGGAACCCCTGCTCAGTGCCCCCTAGTACCCTGAGCCCCCCTGAGACTGGGAGGTTTGTGAAGGAGAGACCTTGCCTGGAACATGGTAGGTGCTCGGTGAAAATCTGAGGACGAGTTGAGTGACTCTCACGTGATGCCCTTAATCACCCCATCCCTATGTATAGATGAGGAACCTGAGGCTCAGAGAGGTTCAATAATTTGCCCAAGGTCGCACACAGTCTCAGGTGACATGCAGGGTGCCCCGGGGGGCTCAGTGCTACAGGCTCACCAGGACTGCTCTTCCCCAGGTGCAGGTGCAGGCACACAAAACCCAGGAGGTCTCCCAGGGAGAGAGACCGGGTTCCAGTAGCCCTGAGGGCACAACTCTGGCCCACTGTCACCTAAATGTCAGCTCCTTGAACTTCAGGCCAGCCTGAGGGCTTTTGCAGGGCCCTGTGGGTGGGGACCCGGGTGGGGAGGAGTTGGCCTGCGGGGGGGGGGGGGGGCGGGGGGGGAAGCAGGGGACTGCCAGGCAGGTGGAAAGAGCTATGATGAAAGCACGTGCTTCCCTCCCCAGGAGCGGCTCCTGCTGTCTGTCCTGCCCCGACACGTTGCCATGGAGATGAAAGCAGACATCAATGCCAAGCAGGAGGATATGATGTTCCATAAGATTTACATCCAGAAACATGACAACGTGAGGTACAAGTGCGGCTAGGGGGCGAGGGCAGGGTGGGAGGACTGCACGCCTGGGGAGACAACATCTCCTCCTCTTGCCCTTCGGGGGAGCACAGCCTGGCAGGGTGGTCTGTGGCTTTGGGGCGTGTGTGCTGTGTGGGGTGCCCCAGCCACGCCGTACCCTCTAGGTTGGTGCAGTGAATTATTAGGGAGGGATGGGAGCTGAGGCCGCAGGGAGAAGCTAGAGGAGGGAGGAGGAGAAAGGAGAATGCAGCAGCCCCAGCTGTCGGGGAAACTCCTAGCCTGGCAAGGGAGGGAGGAAGCCGACTTGGGACCCACGTGTCCTGTCATCATCTCAGTCTTCATCATCATCTAGCAGCTTCCATGTCTGCTAAGCCAGTGTGGGTCAGGCACTGGTACCAGGCATTACCCACCTCGTTGCTAATCCTCCTGACCATGCTGTAAGGTGGGGGCCCTCATCAGCATCCTTTGTTTAGAGATTGAGCACAGAATGGCTAAGATCCTCGCCCAGGGTCACTCAGCCAGGATTGGTAAAGCTGGGGTGCATCCAGGTCAGCCTGCCCCACAGCCCACGCCCCTCTCACTGCACATTTGCTGCTTCTCTAGACAGAAGCTGCTGACAGCAGGGATGTGCAAACAGATGTAGACTAATAGAGTGCAAAATCTGCTTATGAGCTCCATGGGGACACGGAGCGATACAGTGGCCTTCATCCAGCGTGGCTTCCTGGAGAGCCCTGTAATCCTCCCATCTGCCCAGAAAAGGAGCTGCTGTGTTTGCCTTCAAGAGAATTACTTTCTCCCTGGGCAAAATCTCAGACCCACGAATCTTCTAAAGCTGGTGTAGAGGGAACCCTTTGGAAGCTTGGGCTGAATTTTCATAAAGGGATTAAATGGAATGATATAAATTATGGTGCATGCACCATAACACGCCCACGTGAGTATACATCCACTCAAGGCGAGGCTGATGGCCGCAGGGGCAGGGAGGGCACCGAGTTTTCATGTCGAAATTGTCCGAATTTCAGGCGGAATTGCCCAGTTCCCAAGTGTGCGCTGGAATCCAAGACTGTTGGTTCCGTCTGCCGGTGTGTCCTGTATCCATCTTCCAAAATAGACTCCAAGCCTTTGAAAGAAAAAGGTTACCTGAACAACTTGTGTCCTCAGTTTTGGGGGTCCCCAAGTCCCCCCAGAGCCCACCCATGCTCCGCTGTCAGGCGGGGAGAGCATAGCCAGGGGCAGGAAGTAGGCCGAGGCCCAGTGCCTGCCCAGGAGGTGCCCCGAGGGGCTGCAGACTCAGCTGAGCCGAGCTCAGAGAGGGAAGTGGGGCCCAGGACTCAGTCGGTTGAGCTGACGGGTTGGTTTCCCACCTCTCCTCACACCCACCTCTGACCCCATAAGGTGGAATAATTGCTCACAACCAGAGTTGTACTCGTATGGCGCCTTCCCTAAGCCACGCACTACTCTGAATACTTTCATATAATCACTGAGTCCTCATAATCCATATAAGAGGCCAGTATTACTATTACCTTTATTTCACAGGAAACTGAGGCACAGAGATTAATCTGTCCAAGATCCTAGAGCTGGTTAAGTGGGACAGCTGCCCTCTGAAAGCTGTTTGGTATCAGAGTTCCTACCTAGCCTTACTAGGTGTTTTTTATATGCCCAGGAGAAAGGAACATGTATGAGGATTTGTGGGAAGGAGACTCGGGGAGCCCCTAAGCCAAGGGGAGACTCAGAAAAGGTGGATGAGAGAGGTTTGGCTTCTAGTGTGTGTGTGAGAGAGAAAGAGAGACTGTGGACTGACCAGGGGCCTTTCTGGTCTGCTAGCAGCCCCTAAAATCTGGGGGACCCTAGGGACACGTAAAGAAATAGCCTTCCCTATTAGAAGAAATCTCAGAGGCCCAAAGTTCAGACGGGAAGGAGTAACCCGCCAAGTGGTCCCAACATATAATGAAGCCCTGAGCTTCCTGCTTTCTGGGATTTTTCTCTCTTGTCCTTGCTGTACCCACCAACCCCCCCCCCCCCCGGCCCTGGTGTCGTTCCAAACACAGCATGGACTTGATTGTTCTCAGTGCAGCAGAGCTTCCAGTAGATTCCTTTTTTTTTTTTAAAAAAAGATTTTATTTATTTATTCATGATAGAGAGAGAGAGAGAGAGAGAGGCAGAGACACAGGCAGAGGGAGAAGCAGGCTCCATGCACCGGGAGCCCGACGTGGGATTCGATCCCGGGTCTCCAGGATGGCGCCCTGGGCCAAAGGCAGGCGCTAAACCACTGAGCCACCCAGGGATCCCCCTTCCAGTAGATCCCACTGAAATATAAAGCCGAACATAAAGGAGATGCAGAGAATTCACTGCTCAGAAACAGTTTGGCATTCGAGGCATAGGTGCTCAGCCTGGCCGGGCTCACACATCTGGTACATCTGGCCACCACTGTCTCTCCACCCAGCGCTTGCCCTCTCACCCCTGTCTCCTGCCCCTCCATTGCTTTGGGCCCCCAGTCCTCCAGCAAGAGGGGTCTGGTCAGAGGGACTGACTCAGGACCTCTTCCACCACCGTAAGGAGTGGCCTGCCCTTGGGGTGACATCCCCCTTATCCACCCACTCTCATGGAGGCTGTGACTCTGGGTACATAAAAGAACAGTATCCTAATCACAGGGTGACCCGAATGTCCATGTGGCAAGACTCAGACCCCCCACCAACCACACGGGGGTATTTCTGTTTCAGGATGTGCTAAGATCAATGGCAGCAGAGAGAAAAAAGGAGAGAAAAATCAAGATGTCACCCACTTCATGGGGACAGACATCATTCTGACTCTGAAATTGCCAGGCTAGTGGCTGCTGGCGCACATCAGAGGCCAGCCACAAGCAATCAGATGCAAATAGCCCGCCGGGGCCCATTCCCTGTTCCGTTAACAGCCCTGGCTGCAGCTCGTGACGGAAGCACGTTGCATGCTTCGTCTCTGTTTTGGGTTGAACTTTTGACTTGGGTTGAGGGCTGAGTAGTAGGTGGAGGGGTGACATGGTCGTGTGGAAATGCGCTTGGGGGCCCGGCTCGTGGTACAGTGATGAGGCCTGGGGCTCGAGGTTAGGCAGCCCCGAGTGTTGGCCACGCTCTGCTGTCCCCGGGCCATGTGACCGGGGCGAGTGATGGGCGCTGGTACTCTGAACCTCAGTCTCTTCCTCTGCCTGATAGGATGAAAAGAATAACTTCTTAGCAGGCTTGCGAAGAGCAGATGAAAGCGTGTGAGGGAAGCGCTTAGCGCAGTGTCTGGACGGGACACGTGTTCGGTAATTGGGAGCAGTGATTATCGTTGTTACCGCTATTATTGTGATGATTATCACACTCCTATCAACAGAGCAAGGCCTGGGGATTCTCTGGCTGGAGAGTGGAAGGGTGATGAGTCACGTTTGTCAATTCTCTGCGGAGTTATAATATTTAGAGAGGGTGATGACATGCTGCTCTCTAGCCCCCTCCAAGAGCAAGGCCACAAGAAAAATGAATCAGCCCTGCGGTGTGACAGTCGGGGCCCGGATCTGCGGAAAGGGAAGAGACTAATGGGTGGGCAGGGAGGGGTGACAACAGATCCCCACTGCGCTGTGGCCTCACCCTTTCCTGACCCCCAATGGAATATCTGCCCCCAGGACCCGCCAGGAGCCTGTCAGATGCTTTGGTGCTGAGCCACCAGTGGCAAAGCATTGAGGTGGGCCAGAGGCCAAGGCATCCTTGGAGACCCCCCCGCCCTGGAGCCCCCAGCCTCCCCTGTCTGACATGTAGTGACAGATGGAGATGTTTTAGTCCCTCTGGGGCTGGACAGGCCAATTGGGGCCAGGGCCCATCGCTGGGGTGTCAGACCTGTGGCTTGAGCGCCCTCTTCCCCATCCTCTCTCCCTTCTCCTGCGGCCAGCAGCGCCAGGTCAGAGGGGGGCTGTGCCGTGCCCATTCTGGGGACAAAGGCCTCTAGCACATGCCAGCAGAGGCAGCTCTGGGCTGGGTGCTCCCAGTGCTCTGCTTGGGAGGAAGGACATTGAGGAGGGTGGAAGGGGCCAGCCCTGGAAGCACACAGCACATCCCCTGGGTCACAGTACACACAGACGCTGCCTGAACCCAGTTGCCACCAGGTCACTGTTGTGGAACAAGACGAGTGTCTGTGTTGAGCAGCCAGGGTCACACCCCTCTCTGCCCCTTAACAGCCGTGGGAACTTGGGCAGGTCACGTAACCTGAGCCTCACGGTCCTCGTCTACAACATGGGAGTGGTGACGCCCCCTCACTCGTCCGTTCAGTGGATGTTTTCCTCTGTTTCCAACCATGGGACACTGAGCCTTAGAGACGAGGATTGCAATGGGAATTAAGAAGGACACTGTCTCTGATACTGGGAAGCCCACTTTCTGTTCAGGAAGACACACAGCAAACAGTGGATTGATTAGTAAATTGGGGACATATCACATGAGGACTTTGCATCCTTAAAGGGTACGAGGAACGGTTAGTGGGACTTTGCATCCTTAAAGGGTATAGATGTTACAAAATTTGCCACCCCATTATTCTGTTATGATGAAAGCCACAAAGGAACAAAGCCTGTAAGAGGGGCCCTAGGACCACTCCCTGGAGGGGTGCTGGGAAGGTTGTCGGGGTGGAGTTTGTAAAGCCCCCGGCCAGGCCCCCCCACCCAGGAGGTAGCCTCAGACTGCCCTATGGAGGTGGAGCGGGTATGAGCTGAGAGTCAAGGTTGGGTGGCCAATACCCCAAAGGCTTTAGGAGGGCCGGGAACATCTGAGCCAGGCCTGAGAGGGTTCTGAAGGGCACTCCACCAGCCGGAAGGGTCCATAGTGGGTGAGTTCCATACCTGAAAGACCTGCCTCACGCCAGAGCTCTTAGGATTTAAAGGTTGTAGATGGTGCGGAGGGCCAGAGAGCCAGCTCCTCCAGGGGGTGCTGGTCCTCAGCTGAGGAAACCCTTTCCTCCCCTGGCCCCATCTGTCTGGACCCTGAGGAGGGTTCGGGATGGAGTGTGGGGTCTTGGCCCATTGGCTCAAATCACAGCCTCATTTTCAGGAGCCTGGCCCAAGACCTGCCAGGACCCCGGGGTAGAAATGAGGTAACCGCCGTCCCCGCACAGTGGGGGAGTGGCGGGTTCTGGGGAGGGCTCCCTCTCCTCCCTCCTTCCCCCCTCCTTTCCCTTCTCTCCCCAGCCTCTCCTGAACCTCCCGCTTCTAAGGTTATCATCTCCTCTCCCGTCTCCTTCAAGGACTTGGCTGTGTTCCCCAGGTCGTTCTGGTGTCTGGCTCGGCTGCGGCATGGCTCTGAATTACAATGGCCTCGCGACAACGTCCGCGATGCTCAGATACCTGTGGGTGGATTGTGCGCCCTGTGGGCAGAGAGGAAAAATGTTTACCTCCAGTCACATTCCCGGCAACCGACCACATGAGGGATGGTCCGTAAACACCTAGCATTCCTGTCTCCAACCTGATATTAAGAAAAGTATTCTGAGCTCTACGCAATACCGATCATAGACAGAAGTGGCCTTTATGTTATTATCTCACTCATCCCACATTGATTGTGCTGCCACTCCTTGCCAGGTAGGACTCGGAGTAGGTAGGAGAGGTAGCGTGCGGGCCCCTCAGGGACGGCTCAGCCCTCAGCAGTGAGGTCGGGCTGCATCTGGTGCCCTGGGAACAGCAGCCTCATAACCCAGCTGGTCCCACTAGGGAAGCCCCTGGGGGTGGGGCTCTGCTCTTTAATTAACTAATTAATTCATTATTTTACTTGTGATAAGACAGACATAGTAGAAAATTGGCCGTTTTAACCATTCACGTTATCGTGCAACCACCTCCCCCATCCATCTCCGGAACTTTTTTTTTTTCATCTTGCAAAACTGAAACTCTGTCCCATTAACCAACGACTCCCCATTCCTGCCCTCCGCCGGCCCCTGGCCACCACCATTCCACTTTGTGCCAATGAGTTGGACTAGTCTAGGTGCCTCACGTAAGTGGAACCATATAGTACGTGTTCTTTTGCGGTGGGCTTATTTCACTCAGCAGAACATAGCCAAGATCCATCCATGTTGTAGTGTGTGCTGGAATTTCCTTCCTTTTTAAGGCCGAATAATGCTCCATTGTGTGTGTTTGCCACCTTTTGTGGATCCATTCATCCTTTGGGCGGCTTCCACCTTTGGGCAAGTGGTGAATGATGCTGCTGTGAACATGCATGTGCAAATACCTCCTTGAGGTCCTGCTTTCTGTTCCTTTGAGTGTATACCTAGAAGTGACATTGCTACATCATATGGCCTATAATCCTATTTTTTAATTTTTTAAGGAAGCTCGTAGTGTTTTCCATAGAGGTTTGCCATTTTACCTTCCTACCAGCAGTGCACAAGGTTTAGTTTCTAAACTCCCTTGCACGGTGGTGGGTCTTCACAAGGGACCTGAGTTTGTCCTTGGATGTGGAATGGGGGTCAGCGGGGCATGGAGCCAGCAGCCAGCTAGAACTTACTATTTTAGCTCTTTGGACCCAAAGTTGGGGACCCTGAGGTAGAGAAGAAGAGAGAGAAGTTAGGGTGACGAGACACTGGCCTGTTAAATGTGTCAGGCTATGCCTTTGAAACTCTGATCTAATAAGAATTCAGAATAAGAAGGACTATCCTGAGCTGGGCAAGTCAGAAAAGACATCATGAAGATAGAAGGGATAGAATCAGATCCTAGAAGATTGTTGTTAGTGTTCAGCAGTTTTATTATACAAAGGAAGTGTGTTTCTTGTAGAAAAATTAGGAACTAACAATATAGAGAAGAAAACAGGGAGCCCCACCTACTTATCACTGAGAGGTCACTGACAACTGCTCGGACTTGGTCCCCTCCCCACTTTGCGGGCTTCTCCTCCGGCACGTTGCAGGGCTTTGTAAATGCAAAGTCCATAAATGCAATGGGAGGTCCATTGTCTAGGTGGTAGGACTGAGTGGGCAGAAACAAGATCAAGGGACCAGGGGGTGGAATGGGGTCTGCAGGAGGCCCTGTAGCTGGCAGCAGGGATTCCGGGACATATGTTGACCCCAGACCGCCTAGACCCCATCCTGACAGTCAAGCCAGTCCCAGGGCCCTTCCACTTTCTGCAGGAAGGTGTCGCGTTGCCGTGAGAGTGGAGAGGGTGTGACTGTCCCAGGGTGGAGTCTGTATACATGTCCAGTGTGTTCAGCATCCTCTCATTGACCTTCCCCCCTTTCCTCTCCCTGCCTGTCCCTCAGAAGGCTCTTGGGCCACTCCTTGTCCATACGTCCTACTCTGACTACGTCGCACCCCCCTTGGAAAATGCCCGTCATCTGGTGTCCATTCTCAGCCAGTCGTTGATACGACCACCCCGACTGTGCTGTTCACCTAGCGTGTGTCAGTGACCCACCGCTCCTCCTGTATCTTACTAGGGGTATGGCTTGGAGCAAATGATGCGGGGAGGAGGGGGGCACACTGCAGGGGGTAGACCCCTGGCCTATGGCTGGGCCTCTCCAGGCTCTGCTGCTGCATCCTCCAGGGCACTTCCTGCCCTGCTCCCCTAAGACCTTTAGCTCCCACTGGGCCCGACATCCTGGGAGTTGGGCTGAGACCTTGCCACATTCCCTTCCTGCCCCTTCCCCATGACTCTGTTTCCCCAGGCCCCCTGCCCTCCTGGGCCCTCCTTGACAGGCGGTTGGCCTCTCAGCCTTTCTTGAGTCCCCTCTGTTGCAGTGCGGAGAATGGAGGCACTGCCTGCCGCCCAGACCAGGAGGAGAACTCGGCGTCTGGGCATCCCAGGTGCTGCTGGATGTGTGGCTTCTGTTCAGGAGCAGGGTCAGACCCCAGCATCTCCGTGAGGTCACAGCATCTGTTGGTACAAGAGGGAGCAACAGCGAGGAAATGTGTGCTTACCCAAAAATGCACGCGGGGAAGCTGAGCCGAGGCAGCAGAAGGCTGAAAGGCCTATTGGGATAATTGGGCTGAAGTGCCTGCCGCTCTTGCCTCCGGAGTAGAAGGCGGGCGACGTGAGTGATGGATGGCAGGCAATTAGGGAGCAGCGCGCCGCCCGGGGGGGGGCTGGCCTCCGCGCACCCGCACCCACCACGAGGGCCTGATGGCCTTGCCAAGATGAGCTCTCAAGTGGGAGCCGATCAATGAGCGAGGACCTTACTGCATCCTGGGCCCCGTGTGGCTGTAAAATGGCCTTCAGGTTCCCAAAGAGCAGTTCAGGAAACTCTGGCCAGTGGAACAGACAGTCTGCAATTGGGTAAACCTCAAAAACAGGAGAGCTTCCAGAGTGACAGCCACTGAGCAAATTCCTCCCCCGAGGCAGCAGAGGAGTGTGACTTCGCCTCTGACAGGAGGTAGGGGGAATGCGGAGGTGCAGAATTTCCATAAATGTGTAGGAGAGGCTGCGGGGTTTTGGAGTTGGGACCTCAGAGACCCCGTCCAAACCTCTGCACAACTTGGAAGCTTGCTCTGAGCCTCTCCTCTCTGGCTGGCGGGTCGCTCCGTCTCACTAGCAACTCATCAGCCAGCAGCCTGCCCTCCCTGACTCCTCAGCAGCTGTTGAAAACCCCAAGACAGGTCACGAAGAGTCGATCCCAGCAGGTTGGAGGGAGACTCTGGCCCCTCACACACCAGTGTGAACCAGGAAGCTGCTCATGGCTTCTGTAACCATTCTTGCATTTGTCCCTTGAATACTGCTGGCCCCAGGCCCTGGGCTCCACAGGCTCCTGTCTCAGGTGACTAGCTTGGAACCCCAAGAGGCCCCATAGGGTCGAAGGAAGAGCTGCTGGAGTGAGCGGTCTTGCCTCTTGCTTGCTTTGAAAGTGTGAATATTCTCTTCCATTCAACAAATATACATCAGGCACCATTACGGGTTGAACTGCGTCACCCTAAAAGATCTGTCGAAGTCCTGACCCTGGTCCTCGTGACTGTGGAGATAGGGTCTTTGCAGATGAAATCAGGTTGAGATGCTAGAGTATGGTGGGCCCCTAATCCGGTCTAAGTGGTGTCCTTATGAGAAGAGGAAAATGTTGTATAAAGACCCAAATACACAGGGTGAGGTCAGAGGTCCAGACTGGAGTAACAAAGCCGCAAGCCCCGGAATGCCAAGGGTGGACAAGGAAGGGTCCCACCTAGAGTCTTGGAGGGAGGAAGGCCCTGCTGACACCTGGATTTCGGACCCCGAGCCTCCAGAACAGTGAGAGAAGTCATTTCTGTTGCTTTAAGCCGCCCAGCGTGTAGCACTTTGCTATGACAGCCCCAGGAAGCTAACAGACGTGGCTCCCGTGGGCCGGGTATCGTGCTCGGGTGCGTGCGGGTCGGGGTGGGGGGAGAGATGGGGCAGGGGGCACAGGGATGGGACCTGTCCTTGGTCAGTCGTCCAGTGGCACATTTTCTTGAACATCTACTGTGTGTGTGTCAGACATTGTGCTGGTGGCTGATGCAGCAGGGAACGGAATAGGCCAAAAAATCCCTCCCTCAAGGACTTCTTGATCTAGCGGGAAGAGATAAACAGGAACGTAACAGTAACAGCAACAACAGCAATACTATAGCCGAGAGTGAACCGAGCAGCAGAGCAGAATACGGCAGGGAGGGCAGACAGACGTGGGAAAGGTTAGAGGTTCATATAGGGCGATGGAAGTCTCCTTGAGGTGACATTTAAGCGAGTGCGGTGGTTCTCAGCCCTGGCTGCACATTAGAATCACCAGGGAAGCTTAAAATAAAACCGAGCAAACGCAATCAATAGCAGAGCCCCACCTCAGGCTAATTAAGCCAGAATGTCTGGGCGTGGCGGGGGGGCTCTGGGGCCACCTTGTAAAAGCTCCAGGTGTTTCCAACAGACCCCAGGACTAAGAGCCGCTGGCCTAGCGGGGGTGTAAGCAGCTGTGGAAGAAAGTGTTCTAAGGGCCAGTGAGGTCCCCCGTGGAGGAGGAGCATGGTGGCAGGCCTGTCCCTCCCACCTGGCTGGGTCAGCTCAGCAGGTGTGGGAGGTCGCAGCTCAGTGATGCCACAGCTGCTGAGTGCGCCCCTGTCGATGGAGTCCCAGACTCACCCCCTGAGCCCCTGGACCACACTCGCGTTTCTAGGGGTGGCCCATTCTCTCCTTCCTCCCCTGCTTCTCCTCAGCCTGCTGCCCTGGGCTGCCTGACCCGGTGGTCCAAGTGCGGGGTTCAGGAACTTTGGGGTCTCATCAGCCGCCTAAGCCAGGCCTCCGCTTGCAGCTTTGGACTTGGCATAGAATAGCCGCTGGGCCTGGCACCTGCTGGCTTTGCTTTGGAGATACTGACCCTGGCCGATGAAGGTTTCCTGAGTCTGGAGCAGTGGATCTTGACCCCAGCCTGAGCTGGCTTTGGTTTCCTGAGAGTTAGAGAAGAATTTCCAGAACAGCCATGTGACGGTGCTTTTACCTAGACCGGGGGAGACCTTCCTCTTGTTCCTGAGTGGAGTGGGCCAGTTGCCTGAAAGACTGGCAGGCAGAGAAGCGCAGGTGGGTGGGGAGAGGGCTGCACCTCGTTAGGGAGCTGCGATCAGCATTGGGAGCAGGGCAGCCTGCCCTCACCTGCTCCTCTTACCTGGCAGGCAGGCTGCTGAGCCCGTCAGACCCCAGGCACCAAAGGCTGGTGGAGCCCCCCGACTCCCGTGCACCTTCTGAGCCCCTGCCCGCATAGCTGCCCTCTCCTGTGCCCTGCCAGGGCAGCTTCTCTCCTCTCCACTCCTCTTCCTCCTCCTCCCCCTCAGCTTCTCTTCTTTCCCCTCCTTCGGCTCATCTGTTTGCACCTTCCCTCGTGTGAGCTGGCAAGCAGCTGGTGCGCGTGCCCCCCCTCGGTGGAGTCCTCGAGTCCTGGACCGCCACGTGTGGCGGCCCATACATGCCCCTCTGCCTCCCTCTGCCCCACATATAACGCCAGACCCCTGAATGATGCTCTTATTCATTTAAGATGGCTGTGGGGCCAACAGCTTAATATTTATAGGATCAACTCCTGGGCTGTGAAGCCAGGTTGCCTGTGTGGCCTTAGGCATGTGACTCATCCCCTCTGTGCCTCCGTTTTCTCACCTGTAAGAAGAGGAGGATGCTGACCTCACAGGGTGGTCGTGATGTTGAAGTGTGTTAATACCCATGAAGTGCTCAGAACAGTCCAGCTGTTTCCAGATGCAGGCTTTGTTATTATCCAGACATGCAAAGGCAAATAGATGAGGAGACGACTGCCATTGAAAAGATCGGTTGTTACTCACCCTGGGAGGAGGGAGTACGCCACACCGTGGGAAACCAGCACCCCCCCCCCCCCACCTCCACCAGTGGGGAAGCACTGTGGTGGCTCCGGAGGCAGAGTGAGAGGAGGTCGAGGACCAGAGCCTTCAATGGGGTTTCTGCAGGAAGGAATAGGTGAGGCAGAGAAAGCAGGCTTGGGATGGGCTAGTTTACATAATTTCAGTGGGCCCTGGAGTGTAGGGACTGGGTCTGGTACCTGTCCCTGGGGTGATCGGGGCAGGAGAGTAGTGGCCGGGGTGTGAGAGCCTGGTTGGGGTGCGGGGCTCTGCACCCTAAGGAAAGCTGTTGGCTCTCTCCAAGACCCAGCTAGCCTGGGACGGACCAATAGGCTCCCCAGGCCTTACTAACCCCAGATGTCAAACATGAGAATAGGAAGACAGGCTTAATGCCCTAATACACATTTTCCAAATACAGTGACAAGATGTGTTTAGTTCTACGTTCTTAATTTTAAAAAGGAAGACGATCTAGAGCCTCAGGAGCCTTGTGGCATGGTGGGAAGAACACAGGCCCGGGGGAAGGAGCCCACCAGGCTGCTGTCTGCAGCTTCTTTCCCCAGGCTCAGCTGCCTCGTCCGCGAGGAGACACCAAGCCTTCACTGCAGGGCTGCCTGGAGGACTCAGTGAGAAGACACTTTGGAAGCTCCCAGCTCTGAGCCAGGCCACTGGGAGCATCTCAGTACATGAGAGTTATTACATTTTTGTGTCCATTTAAAGAAAAAAAAAAAACAAAACAAAACTCCAGGGGCCCTTCCAACACTCCAGCCCTGGGGCCTCACCTCTAGCAGCGTGTTGTGAAAGAAGAGGAAGACATTTTCAATCTCGGGAACACAAGCCGCGGAGACGGATAGGAGATCCACGGTGCGCAGAGCAGGGACTGGCTGCTACATTTGACGACGCACCTGGGGATGAGGCTGGAGCTGCTGGCAGGGACGAGCTGGAGGCTTCCAGACGTGCTTGCTGGCTATGTCTTCCCCTCATTTTCCTCCCTGAGCCTCCTTAGTCTGTCCCTTCTAGAGGATTCCCTAGGGACGGAGGGCTTGGGTCCGAAATCTTATCTGTGGGACTGGGAAGTGAGACCTTAGTATGGTTGCCATCGAGGCCCGAAGCATTTTCAAAGCACATGAATTAAGGATCCCAGCTACCTTGACGGGGCTGCTCAGGAGTCAAACAGGGCAGGCCCAAGAGGTGACAACTAGGAGGGTACGGGGAGGCAGGCCCCTGCCTCTGGTACCTGAGGCAGACTCACTCCCAGGCCTCATATGCCTCTGCACACACCACCCCCACCCCCCGACCTGGGCAGGAATGAAGGCATAATTAGAGCACAGAAGGCAGGACTGTATCTCGTCTCCCAGCCAGCCCGGAGAAGCCAGCCTCCTCGGTTCTCCACTGCCAGGCCTCTTTATGCCTCCCCAGCAGCCATTTGGAGCCCCCCGCCCCCGGCCTCCCCAGGACTCTTGCTGGCCAGCAGCCCTCCTAAGGCCCAGGGTGGCCCCGGCTGTCCCCCTGACCTTCCTCCCTCATGGGGGTCTTCCTCCACCTGTCTCTCCAGCATCCTGTTTGCTGACATCGAGGGCTTCACCAGCTTGGCATCCCAGTGCACTGCCCAGGAGCTGGTCATGACGCTCAATGAGCTCTTCGCCCGCTTCGACAAGCTGGCTGCGGTGAGTCACCCTCCCTACTGTCCTCAGCACCCAGGGCCCGCGCCAGAGCCAGAAGGGTAGGCCCATCTGCGCTGCCCGAGGGAGACTGCCGTGGCCAAGGACCCGCCGGGCCCCAGCGACAGGCACTGTGCCTTCATGTGCCCTGTTGTGCGGAGCCCACTGCTGAGAACTAGGGAGGGGCAGAGGGGCTGCACGGGCTGTGGCTACGTGTCCTCACACTGCACGCAGTCGGACGTGTTTTTATACTGTCATTGGTCACAGGGAGCAAGTGAGCCAGCTCCCCATCTCAGGAAGGGGTTGGTAAGGCTTGCAGGTGACACTGCCCAGGCCCCTGAGGAATTTCTGTTCGGTGGGACAAATTATGTGCCCATAGAGCCATTTTCTTGATGAGGTCGGCCAGAGTGGTGAGAGAATGAGTCTGAAACCCAACTGGCCTGCGGACAGCTGTGTGTCAGCCCCCAGAGGCTTCCAGAAAGAGGACTCTGCACCGTTTGGACAAATTGGAAGTAGCAGCCCAGGGCCTGGAGTAGTAAATGACGTGTTCACTCGTTAGGTCCCCGTTTACACTGTTATCCTTTCCCAGCTTTTGTGTCTTCGAGTGATGCTCTGGGTCTTTGTAGAATCATTATGTGTCAGGGGCCACTTACCGGCAATGTCCAACGACCTGCGGCCACGTTCCCTTTCGCCCTACAGGACATCAGATCATTGAGGAGAGGCTGGCGCTGGTCGGAGGTGGTGCCAGGGCCTCTAAGAGCAGGAGATGGTGGGTCTCATGCCAGCCTGATGCTTTTTTATCACTGAACAGGAATGAGGGGAGTTGGGTATGTGCTGGGACCTCAGGCATGGGATGGGCCTTAAATGAGGATCCAAGGCCACACAGACACATGCATCCCAGTGTCCCACTTCCTGAAGTAACTTCTGGGGGCCAGCCTTGGAGAGCTGAGGACTGGTGACTAATGACACCCCATCCCAGTCCTAGTCCTGGATCAGTCTTGACCTTATTGTCCTGGATCAGTCTTGACCTTATTGTACTCAGGAGCAGCAGAGTGCCTCAGCTCTGTGGGGGGTCTTAGCGCTCACAGGCTTGCTGGTTAGCATCACTCTGTTTGGTCAAAGTCTCAGACAGTCTGAGGGTCAGACAAGCTTTGGCTAAGTCTCATTCCTGCTTTGGTCTTCTGTAAAAGAAGGAGAATCAGAAAACTGTTGGTAGAACCTTAGGCCAAGAGTCTGAGCATTCTCTAGGGCCTGGGAGTGGAACCAGGGACACTGACTCTCAACTTGGGGGCCTTCCTCAAACTGACGAGTTTGCCCTATGTGCTCCCACATCGGACCAGCTGCATTCTTCTTGGGTCTCAGCAGTGACCGTAAAAGTGAGTCCCTGAGCCTGGGGAGGCTGGAATGCCTGAGGGCTGCTCAGCCTGTCCTCCATCCCCCCCAGCTCTTGATAAGCCTGTCCTGGGGCTGGGGCCATGCATCTGCCGGCACTGGGTCTGTGCTCACTGCCCTAAAAGGCAAGTTATTCCAGGCATGGGGTGAATCTGTTTGCTTCCCGTTTCTTTCCCTCCCACTTCTCTTTCCTACTATTTTTAATTTTTAAAATTAATTTGCTTTCCAGGAGAATCACTGTTTACGTATTAAGATCCTGGGGGATTGTTATTACTGTGTCTCTGGGCTGCCTGAAGCGAGGGCCGACCACGCCCACTGCTGCGTGGAGATGGGCATGGACATGATTGAGGCCATCTCGTAAGTGCCCGTCTGTGGGGGGACCGTCCCACAGCCTGGGTAACGGACGTTGGAGGGTTGATTTGCATCTCTTGGCTTTGAGCCTTATCCTGGGCAACTTCTGCCCACAGCAGCCTGGGAAGTTTATCCCCAAGGAACATGTCCTGTAGGAAGGGAAAGCTTTGCAGACTCCAGGGCAGCAGGAGGCGTGGCCCCACCTCTGCAGGAGAGGAGGACCAGCTGGCCTGCGAACTGCGCCCTATGCATTGCTCCCTAGTCTCTTAGTCCCACAACCACCCAGGCAGGTGTAGAGCCCTCTGGCCCCATTTCTTCCCAGGTGAGAAAGTTGGACTCACAGAGGTTAAACATCTGCCCCCCACCAGGGTGATATAACACGGCGGGTGGATGGAAAACACGGGTGTCCCCATTTAAGAAAATCCATCTTTGCCAGAAACAATAGTAAAAAAGATCTTTGGCCAATTCTTGGTCACTGCTGTCCAGAGAGGGGGCCCCATCTTCCATTAAAAGATACGGAAAATTAAAAAAAAAAAAAAATATATATATATATGGAAAATCCAAGCTTAGGCTCGGTGGCTTTGAGCTTCAGAAGTATCCCGGGCAGGGGCACAGGAAAAGCCACGGTGGACAAGGTCAGAGGTCAGAGTAGCCGTCCAGGACGGTGGCCGGGTCCCTTCGGTTTGGTGGTTGTCGCTGATGGCCCTGCATGCCTGGGCGAGCTAGTGCTTCCTTCCCTCGCCTGGGAGCACGGAGTCTGTTGAGGGAGAGGCCGGGACTCCCGCTGCTGTGGTACCAGCGGAGCAGACCCCAGCAGGTGACAGAGGCAGGCTGCATGGGAGGGCCCCGGAGGGGGCATTCGTTTCCATCGGGAGGACCAGCAGAGGCCTCCTGCAGCAGGTGGCCCGGGGGTTAAGCCAGAAAGGTAGATCGGCTTGTAACTACCCGAAGCAAGGGCCCCGAGGCACCGTGCACGGAAGGCACAGCTCCAGCAGAGGTGGCCAGGACGAGAGAAGCCAGGAATGACGCGCCTCTGCCCTGCGTCGGGGGTGGGAGGAGGGCCAGCGTCCACGGCTGCTCCTGCCGCTGGCTGAGCGGGCCTACCCCGGGGTATTGGAGCATCCAGGTCCCTGAAGAGTACACTGTGTGCCTCCCCCTGGAGCACCTGCACCCTCTCCTGCAGACCCCGCACCTCAGACACATGCAGGATATAGCGCCCATCACACTCTCCAACCCAGAGGGCCCGCCCATCCCCTGGAGAGCCCCTCACCCCTGGGTGTGGTTCGTGGCCGGGGCGGGGCGGGGGTACTGGTGCCACCTTCTAGCACATGGAACCTCTCTGGTCCCCTGCACCTGCTCAGGCTCCCCTCCTCTCCTGAGCAGGACAGATGTCCGCCCTTGAAACTCCGTTAACCACCTTTTGCTATTCTGCAAATTGTGTCCGAGAAGCAGCAGCGTGGACAAATCTGAACGTTAGATGAGTGGGGTTTGGAGCGGCTGGAACTTCCCCCTTTTGGCTCGAGTGGGCATGGTTCGCGTTTGCACCTTGAGAACACAGCGCCCTGGGTGCCTTGGCGGGCACCGTGGGGCCGGGCTTGTAGGGCCGGGCTTGTAGGGCGAGGCGCTGTGCCCTCTTGTGGCCACGCCGGGAAGCAGCGCCCCAAGGCTCAGCCCCGGGCACCCCTCGGTGGGTGGGTGCCCTGGGGGCTAGACCAGAGAGAAATGCCGCTTTGACACCTGCACCTGTGTCACACCCCGACCCCACACCTCCCAGCTTCGCCCCTACTCTGTGCACCTGGCCCCGACCCTCTCCCAGCCTTACCCCTGCTCCATCCCCAGGTTGGTCCGGGAGGTGACAGGGGTGAACGTGAACATGCGCGTGGGAATTCACAGCGGGCGAGTACACTGCGGTGTCCTTGGTCTCAGGAAGTGGCAGTTCGACGTCTGGTCTAATGACGTCACGCTGGCCAACCATATGGAAGCTGGAGGCAAGGCTGGGTGAGTGAGGGCCCCACTCTGCTGCGGGGCGTGGGGCTGGGGTGGGCACGACGGGCAGACTTGCAGCTCCGGGGCGGCCGAATTTGAGTAGAAAGTCCTCTCCTTGGCCAACCACTTGCCCCACACCGTGGCAAGCTGTAGGGAGCATCCTCTCAACCTTTTCCCCAGACTTCACCTAGAAGGTTCTTGCACAAAAAAGGGCGGCTTGTGGTGGGATAAGGTGGGGTCGAGTTCTGGGGGAGGGAGGAGCCATGGGTATTTCCCAGGCAGCCAGGACCCAAAGGAAGGTGGGACCTGAGCTGGCCTGGATGACGGGGCAGGATCCGCACAGGTGAGGGAGGTGGTGGAGGTGGGGAGAGGGCCTGGCCGAGGGACCAGGGCGAGGGAAGCACAGTATTTCCAAGGAATGGAAGTAGAGCACTTGGCCTCGTAGGGACGGGTGGGGAAGCAGTGCCTGTAGTAAAGGGGCACCGTGCCAGGCTAGGGGATCTGAACTCAGTCCTGCATCAGCCGGAGCCCGAGCCACAGCTGGGCTGAGCGGGTTCGCAAAGTTGGGAAGACTGAGGCTGTGTCCTCCTGACGGGCTCGTGATGATGAGAGCCTGATGTGCTGCGGTGCGGCCAGGGTGGCGGTGAGCTCGGGAGGGGCCCACCCGAGGCGCCCTGGTGGCAGTGGGGGGATACGGCCCGTTGAGACCTAGGTCTGGGCCTCGGTTGGGGTTGGCAGTTGAGCCAGAGTTCGGGGCTCGAGGTGTGGCTCTGCAGGGGACTGGGGTTGTCAAGTCTTGTCCTCTGCTCTCCTCTCCCTGCGTCCCTCCCCCTGCAGGCGCATCCACATCACCAAGGCCACACTCAGCTACCTGAACGGTGACTACGAGGTGGAGCCAGGCTGCGGGGGCGAGCGCAACGCCTACCTCAAGGAGCACAGTATCGAGACCTTCCTCATCCTGCGCTGCACCCAGAAGCGGGTCCGGCGGGGTGGGGGGGGCCCAAGGGCCCGGGGGGGGCCGGATAGCCCGGGGTGGTGGGGGGCCTCGGCAGGGCCTTAGTCTTCCCGGGAAGGAATGTTTCTTGGCATCCGCTTCCTTCTCGTCTCCGTGTCTCCTTGAGTCAAGTGGTGGATCCCTCGTGCCGCTGCGGCTCCTGCATCCCGGGAAGCACATCGAGTGCTTGCACCCCGGAGGGCTTGCAAAGGCTGACGGCAGACGGGGATCCTTTCATTTTCCCACCGTTGCAGAAATGCAACAGGCCTGAAATCAGTTAGCAGCGGCACAGCGGCAGGCCAGGGCATGGGAATGGAACAGCCAGGAGATCTGTCCCCGGCCACTGTCTGTGCATTTGTTTCACGTCCGCCCCGCTCCTGGTCTGTTGCCTGAACCAGGCGGACATCGGGCCTGTCTCTGTCTCTCCGTCTCTCACCTGTCTCTGCCAGTCCCTACAGACGTTCGGGTCTCCGGAGGACCTCCGTCCTTTCCCTTTCTCCTCCCTCCCTTTGTCCCAGCCCACACTCGCCCAAATATAAAACTGAATTATTAGCAGGCTTTGGCGTTCTATTTTTAATAGTGTCATGTTCCATGTTCTTAATTTTTAAAGCGAATGAAGAGAACATTTTCTATTTCTCCCTAGATTAAAATGCCTTTTACTGACGAAGCTTTCCGTTGCGTTGACCTGTTGGTCAGCGACCTTTGCTAGAGAAAAGCTTCCCTCTTTCTTTCCTGAGAAGTTAGACCGAAGATAAAATTAAGCAGAGAGAGAAAAGTCCGGAGAAAGTCTTGGGTGACAGCAAAGGTAGATTTGGGGGCTCCTTGGGGCGGGTGTCCACCCTGGCAAGGACGTCACGGGGCACCCCATGTGACACAGCAGCACACGAGCTGTGTCGGGCCCCCACGGACCACAAACAGGGATGGTGGAGGATTTAGGCGCTCCGGCAAGAGCACCTAGTGGCTTATTTGACACATTTTTGAACACTTGCTTGCTCTTTTACAAGAGTATGGGTGACCTGACCTCCTTCCAGGCCCCCCTCCCACGCTCTCTCCTCTGCCAACGTAGCAAGGTCTTCAGCACCCCCTTCCTGCCCCACCCAGGCCAAGTGCTCACCTTTTACCCTACGTTCTCTGGGTCGTGTTCTTCCAACTTGAAAGGTGGTCCAGCAAGGACAAAACAGACAGAGAGTGACACCTCATACCCTCTCCCCCCACCTAGAGCAGTGTCAGCTGAAGCAAGCTGCGTCCCCTCCCCCCTGCGGCCCTGATCCAACAGGCTCCATCCCAGGCTCAGAGAGAGAGCTGAGAGGAAGGCCAGCTCAGGTCTCCCCAGGGCCTCTCCAGCCTTCCACCTGGAGCCCGTTAGATGGATGGACAGACAGATATTATGGTTGGCACGCAGGAAGCCAGCTGAGGGAGGCCCTGCTTTGTGTATTTGTATAATGTATGTTGTTCTTTGCATCTCAAGGGACCCAAGTTTCTAGAACCTTCAGGGCAGCAGGGCCTACCCTATGGCTCTCTCTGGAAGAACAAGTCTGTCTGGGATAAGTTGAGTGGAGATTGCAATCCCTGGTTTCCTTTCCCGCCTTTACCCCGAGGCACCTTGGACATCCCTGCCCACCCCTGAGGATTCTGTGCCGATGACAGTTGCCAAAGACCAGCCTCCCGCCTAGGCCAGCCAGGACTAGCGTTGGGGAGAGTGAAGGGATTTAGGATGCTCTCTGCAGTGAGCTCTAGGCTCCAGGCTGTGCACAGAAGAGAAGGGTACCTGCCTCAACCCACCCCTGCACGGCCAGGCCCCTGGGAGGAATGAGAAGCCCCCCCACCTGGGCTCCTCTGGTAGGCTCTGCCCATAGGCTGATGCATCTGGTTTTTCTCCCAGAAAGAAGAAAAGGCCATGATCGCCAAGATGAATCGCCAGAGAACCAACTCCATTGGGCACAACCCGCCCCACTGGGGGGCCGAACGTCCCTTCTACAACCACCTAGGAGGCAACCAGGTGTCCAAGGAGATGAAGCGCATGGTAAGTAGCAGGTGGGGCAGCGTTGCAGGCAGTACTGTCCAGGGCTGGGGTCTTCCGTGGCTGTGAGGGCCGGGCCAGGCCCCTTGGGTTGCCCGACAGACTCTGGAGAGCCACCGAAGCAACTTAGGACGAGGAGCCGGAGAGCCTGACTTCTGACCCTGCGCCCTCTCCACGAGTCCTAGAGGCTGCAGGCAGACCCCGAGTCCAGCCCAAACCTCCAGTAATCCCTCGGCACTGTCGGGTCGGGCACCAGCTCATTGGACGCCCTTCCGGCACCTTCTGCCTCTCCCAGGCAGCTGAAACACATCATTTGGCTCAGAAACCGTGTCAGTACTTTTTGGCAAGTGCCAGCTGACGGTCCCCTTTGCCCTCTGCTGAGAAGCGCCCCTGCTGAGTGCGGGTTTCCAGTGGAGCATGCAGGCTGGAGGAGCAATGGCCATAGTAGGGGGGCTGCCTCCATCTCAAGGGACCTGTCTGCCTTGGGGGACAGACATCCCCAGCCATCCCTGTGTGCACCAGGGGCGGCCTAATCCAGGGTGCACTGCCCGGGTTCTGTCAATGATAGAATGAATTCATAGGGTGGGAGGAAGAGGAAGAGGGGTGATGGAGGTCAGGGTAGAGCAGCAGCAATGTTTCCTTTCTTTTCTTTTTTTAAATCTTGGAGCTTGGTTTGTTAAATCCAAGCACACTCCTCAGCTCCAGGGCAGCCTGGTTCCCAGGCAGGAGTCGCCCACCCTGAGAGGGGAATGGGTGAGGCCGGAGGGTATGGGGAGCTCTGAGTGTGTGTGTGTGTGTGTGTGTGTGTGTGTGTGTGTGTTTGAGGCCACTTTGTCCCTCAGACCCAGAGTACAGGAATAAGATGCTGGCACTAGGATCCCCAATTTGGGGTCTGTGGGTTGGACCAGGCTTTAGCTACAGCAGCAGGGACTACAGATAAATTTGTGAAAATCCAGCCGAGTCAGCAGACTGAGCCAGGGACAGGCTGGGGACCCGGCCACTCTGCTCCTTGCTAGCTGGCAGATAACAGATGACAAAGGTCTAAGGAAACCATATAGGATCCAACAAGGAATGGAGTCAAGACCTCTATTTTAATTTTTGACAGTAAAGAAGCAACTCCTAGGACACCGAGCTTATGAGGGAGCGGGCGGGGGGAGTCTTCCTTCAGGGCTTTGCACTTGGACTTCCACAGGTCTCCGGCCACCAGTCCCCCTCCTTTGGGTGCCCTCCCCAAAGCAAAACGCCGGGGGGACCCTTTCTGTTCTCACCCCAGCGCTTTCATAATCTCCCGTGGACTCTGTATGCATGTGACCAGGACTGAGTGGGGGTCCGCGCAGAGAGAGGGGGACCAGGGTGCAAAGAGGAAGGCGCTCACCCAAGTGGGAGGGAAGAGGGAAGAAGACAGGAGGGAGACGACGGAGGAGAGCAGGAGACTATGGGAGTGAGGAGAGGAAGAAGAGCCACAAGCAGGCAGGGGAGGTACCTTCCTGATGGGCTCTCCTTATTTAAAATTGCCGGAAAGCTTTTTTTCTTTGGTGATACTTGGTTTAAGTGGAGTCTTTAGTTATTTCAGAGTCTCAAAGGAGACAGTTTGGAGTGTAAGCACTGGTCTTAGCAGATGCATTAATCATTGTTAGGACCAGGAATTAGCAGAAGGGCTGTCTCGGGGGGAGACTGGCTACAGGGCTTCTCCGTGGTGTTGGCTGCCTCGCCAGCAGGAAGGGCCGGGAAGGCATGTGGAAAAGCAGGGTTGGGGACACTTCTGCAGCAGCCTTTGGGAGAAGAGAGTCCCCGTCCCTCATCCTGGCTGAGCAGAGTGACCAGGAGCCAGCGTCAAGGACGGCGCCCCCAGAGTGCCTAGGCTGCGGACGGGGTGGTTCTGCAGCTGCCAGGCGGAGCATTGGCATCTGGGGCTAAACTTGCCTGAAATCTTTGAGAAAGATGCACAAAAGAAGAGCTTCTACCCTGACTTCCACTGACGATGGGGGTGGGAGAGGAGATTAGGCGGTGGCTGGGAGCACCAAGAAAGTTCCTGACTTGGAGGCAGTGGTTTTACTTCTTTACATCTTTTTCCAACTTTGACTCTGTTTTTAAAATGTAGCGACGAGCTGCTCTGGTTTTGTGCTTAGGCACGTCTGTCATAAGGTCCCTAAGGGTACCGATTACTAAGAAGGCTGACAGGAAGGGCAGACAGGGGCCTCTGCTCATCTAACCAGGGGGGCTCTGCGTTCCGTGCAGCAGCAGCAGGCTGAGCCGGTGCTCAGGGAGGACAGGAAGCTGGCCAGGGCGGGCGTGCAAAGCGGAGCCAGCACCTCACGTGGATGCACGGAGCGGCCATGGGCTCTGCTCCTGCTTTTAGGTCCGAGGGACAGGAGTTGGGAACCAAACAGAACCCGCTCAGCTGAGCTGTTTCCCAGAAGTGCCGTGGTACAGGTAGCAGGAGCCTGTCCGAGGATCCTCCTCGCTGGGCTGAGGACATTTGTCCTAGAACTAGTAAGCGGGTCGGGGAACTTGAACCTGGTTTGCTGGACTGTCCTTTTTTTTTTTTTTTTTTTAAGATTTTATTTATTTATTTATTTATTTATTTATTTATTTATTTATTTGAGATCATGAACAGGGGGAGGGGCAGAGGGAGAAGGAGAAACAGTGTTCGCTGAGCAGGGAGCCCAACGCGGGGCTCGATTCCAGGCCCCTGGGATCGCGACCTGAGCCGAAGGCAGACGCTTAACCGACTGAGCACCCCCGCAGTGGCCCTGGCCCATGTTCCTAATGACCATTTGCCATGGTTTATCTGCCAACACCCCAAACCAATGCTGAGCTCCGCACACTATCACGGCACCCTGAGCAGAACCTTTGCCCAACCAGCCCCAGCAGGCGACCAAAGGGGCACAGGAGAAAGTCAGAAACAGGTTTGTCGCAAACGTGTCAGGTCTAATTCCGAGCTGCAGAGACCAGCATAAGCATAATACGGCTCGGTTGTCCTCAGTCCCAGAGTAAGATCATCGCTGCCCCTGTGACAGAATCCAGCGCCGGCGCCGCACCGTGGTCTGCGGAGGGCTGGCCCGGCCGGGCTCCCTGCTGCCCCCTTAAGCTCGTGCCCCCAGGGATCCGGGGAGCACCCAGCATGGGCCTGCCCCCACGCGGAGCACTCACCTGAGTAACACCAACCTCTCCAGCCTGGGGCTGGGAAGGTGTCGTGGGCCAGGTCTCGCAGCCTGGACAGAGGGCCTGATGATTCTCAGGGGACAGGAAGAAGGGTCCACTTGTCCAGGGAGACAACCGCCAGGCAGCCTGGGAGTAGCTCAGAGTCCACATCCACTTGGATGTGCCCCTGGAGGCTGCCGAGGCCCCTGGAAGCCCACACCTGGTGCGGCGTGGACACTGCTGTCTCAGCACCTGGCAGCTCTGGCTCATAAAGACCAGCGTAAATCCTGCTTCGTTGCATTTTCACGCCACGTCTGCAGGGAGCATCGAGAGGGGTGTGTTCGCTGGGGATTCAGGTTCTCCTGGCATTTGCTGACCTCCACGATTGCCCAGCAGCAGCGTCCTCCGCACGGGGCCACAGGCGATCGCAAGTCACCTTCTGTCCTTGCCCTGGCAACCTGAGCCTTACCTGGAACTGTCCCGGGGCTGTCGCCACCCCCTTCCCCTTCCAGGGGACCCACCCTGAGACCCGTTTTGTAGGCTTCATAGATTAGCTGTAAATAGGCTTTGGGTTTGCCGACCAACACGGGACCTTCACGCTCAGCCCTGGGTGTGCGAGCAGTCGTCAAACCCGTGGCGAGCAGCTTTCTCACCTCCTGGGTCCCCACCCAACTCTGGCCTTGTTCTCAGGTGCCAGGAGACCTGTGGCAGGTCACCGGAGCTTAACTTCTCTCAAGCTCAAAACTCGTGGACTGCCGGGAGATTTCATGTGCTCAGGGTGTGTGTTTGGGGGGGGCGGGGGGCAGGTGTGCACACATGTGAGGATTGAGCACCTTGTGGTTTCTCATTTCAAGGTATTTCAAGGCAGGACTGAGAGGGACCTACCAAGCCCAGGGTCCAGGAGGAAAGGGGGGTATTGGGGAATTGGGTGTGGGGACAGGAGGAGCTTAGACACATGGGTTTTGCCAGTGGCGACAGGAAATGGCAGTGTGGCCCCGCGTCTAGCACAGAGCGTGTCCCGTAGGAAGAGCCCGGCCGCGCCGCAGAAGGAAGGAGGGGAGAAGTCCTGAGCGACAGGCCTCCCGCAGCGCCCGCTCCTTGGGGCCTGCCTCCCTGGAAGCGTCGCTTCTCCGTCCCCTCCGTTCTCATACTTCTGCCCTTCTCTCCATCCCTCTCTTTCAGGGCTTCGAAGACCCCAAGGACAAGTGAGTAACGTGCACTTCTTTATCCCTGCTGCCTCGGCCTGAGGGGGAGCCCCACATCTGCCCCAGAGCTCCGCGCTGCGTGGGCCCCGGGCCGAGAGGCTGGGTCTCGGTGCCACCCATCTGTCCTCCCCCGCAAACACATTGCGCCCACGTGCCTGCAGCTCTCAGGAAAGTGCAGACCTTGCACGTCGTTGGTCGCTGGCCCCCGGCCGCATCCCAGGGCCCCAAGGGACTGTCCTCTTTCTCCTCTACTTCCCAGTTCTTGGGGGCTGACCCCACTGAACACTGGGCGTTGCCTTGAGGAATGGGGCTTTGAGACCAGCACCCTGATGGTGAAACCTGCTTCCCGGAGGGTGCCCCGAGCCGGGTGAAAGCACTGGGGTGGCCTCTGCGACAGCGGTCCTGGCCTTCCTTTCGGGACGATGGTACAGCTGGAGAGCGAGGAGCAGAGGCTGTTACCTGTGGGGAAAGCAATTAAGCCTTCGACCTTAAGGCTTCGCTGTTCTACTGTAACGATCCATCGGTAGAGTCAGAAGAGCTATTGTCAGGAGGCCCTTCAGCCAGCGGGTCAGACAGGGCCGGTTTTCCGTGCACGTGCGCAGCTGAGAGCGGGGGACGTGGGCTCCTGGCCGTCCGGGTCCCAGTCCCAGGGCCACCCCTTACCCCTCTTATTAGGCCCTTTCTGCCCAGCCCGGTGCAGGGGCCAGGTGGGTGCTCTAGCGGCGTCCCCCTGGTGGCAGCCTCTCTTGCTCCCCAGGAACGCCCAGGAAAGTGCGAACCCTGAGGATGAAGTGGATGAATTTCTGGGCCGCGCCATTGACGCCAGGAGCATCGACAGGCTGCGGTCGGAGCACGTCCGCAAGTTCCTCCTGACCTTCAGGGAGCCTGACTTAGAAAAGAAGGTACAGCACCCTGGGCGGGAGGGAGGCCCTGGGCACAGCCAGCCCCGGGAGGAGGGCAGGGCACCAGTCGGCTCCCCGCCTGTCCCCGTCACCCCAGAAACGGCCCTCCCTGGTCAGGGTCGCCTGCTCGATGCCGCACTGCCCAGGAGATGGAGACTTTAGGGAGACGTCCATGGTCGGAAGGGAGGAGTCCTAATGTCCCCCGCGCCTCTGTGTCCTTATCCGGACAACGGGGCTGTTTAACCTACCGTGTCCACAGGGTCATAGGGAGGGTTAAACCATCCACGGATATAAAACCCCGAACACCGTATCCGTGAATGGCAGTTGCTAGTTGTATTATTTTTGTTACTCTTGTCAACATCCTCACCGGTGGACACGCACTGTCTCGGCAGGGGCAGTCGGGCCTCTCTGTCCCATCTCAAGTTGTGACTGAGAGGTTGGGCGACTTGCTGTAGGCCACCAGGGAAGTAGTGACAGAGCCGGGGCCGGACCACAGTGCAGGGTGTGAGGCCCCCGCCCCCCACACCGTGGTTCCCCGGGGTTGGGTTAACGTGGGCTCACGTGAACTGGCGCCCTGTGTGAGAGACGGACCAGCCAGGCCAGCACCGTTCCAGCGGTAAATGGCACTGAGCTGCGGAGCACCCCCTCTGGTGACTTGGTGCCAGCGAGACCTCTGGGGGCACAGCCTGTTGGGTGCCTGGTCCTCGGAGATGAGCTCTGTGATTTGGGGTGCGTGTCCTGTCGGCCTCGAAGCAGCGGCTGCGTAGGCCCTGTTCCCGCGGCCTTGCAAGGACGGCGTAGACCATGCCCGGGTCCTAGCGTGTAGGTGGTGCTGGGTGATTGAGCCAGGATCGTTGTGAACGACTCTCCTGGTGACCCGACCTGCAGAAAGTTTCTGGTTTGACACAATTCAGCTGCCCTCCCCGCAGGTACCACGTTGTGGTGCTTTGGGCTGGTTTCCTGAGCACCGAGGCTAGCGCTGGTTGCTCTGGGTGTCACAGGTCTTGGGAGTGGGCTGGCCCCGTGTGTCTGGGGTAGAGCAGGGCTGGAGCAGATGGGGCCGGGCGCCTCCCCCCCCCCTCACCCTGCGCCCTCCTCTCAGTACTCCAAGCAGGTGGATGACCGATTCGGTGCCTACGTGGCATGTGCCTCGCTTGTCTTCCTCTTCATCTGCTTTGTCCAGATCACCATCGTACCCCAGTGAGTACCGTCCCTCTGGCTGCGGGGCTCTAGGGGTGGGAGCGGAGGGCGTGTAGGAGAGCAGAGGTGGGAGTCCGACTTGCTCAATCAAGGAGAGGTGTCCCCACGTGTCCTCGGTGGGACCGGGAAGCCGCAAGTGTGACTTACTGTGGTTGACTCCGCGGTGCCCGGGAGGTGATGTGCTCCCTCCAGGATGGGAAACCTCTGCGGCCACTGCCTCGCTGCCCGAGCGGCTCCTCAGCTCTTGACCGTCTCTCCCCATTGCAACCCACACCGCTGTGGCCCTTAGATCAGCCCCAGGGTTCACCACGTTTGCTTCCGTGTGACCTTTGGCTCTTGCAAAATCATCAACACATCTTCAAAAGATAAAGGTTTTCCCCAACTCTGGGTATTTCAAAGAATGGATTTCTGGTTCTGAAGGCTTTTCTCAACGCTTCCAGGGACCGGCCGTGTCCCTGGGAGAGGCCTGTGGCTTCCGAGGGGACCATTCTGAAGTGGAGAGTGGGTTTTCGGAAATGAGTCACACCTAGACAAGAAAGATGATTGCTTGTGTTATTTTGTTATGTGTGTGTGTGTGTGTGTATTCATTTGTATGTGTGCATGTGCACGTATATATGCATTTGTTACTTTTTTTTTGCATTTGTTACTTTTTATCATGCAGTATTTCAAACACACAGAAAAGCAATTAATATAATCACCATCTCCTAGATGTAACTATCGCTGATGTTTTACAACAGTTTCATCTTTATTTTTCTGACTACTTAAATCTTAGACAAAAGGACGTTTTTCCCCCTGAAAACTCTCAATATCGATATACCCACGTGGGGGGCGTTTTCCTTCTAAACCACAATGCCTTATACCCCGAACAAAATTAATACCCGGTCTCTGCAATCCTGTAACACCAAGTCCGTGGTCACGTTTCTAAAATTGTCTCCAGATGTCACTTCGTAGCCAGGATCCACTCAAGATCCATTGGCTGCGTTTGGTTATGTCTCCTAAGTCCCGCTGAATCTAGAAGAGCACCCTGACCCCAACACCTTCTACTTTTCATCCTGAGATAATTGTAGACTTACAGAAAAGGGGCAGAAGTACTACAGAGGGTTTTTGTGCATCTTCCACCCAGTTCTCCGTAGCGTTGGCCACTTACGTAACTGCGGCACGTGGGTGGAAACCAGGAGATCAACACAGGAGCGGTGCCATGAACCAACTTACCGCCATCTCATTCCATCAGTGTTGCCCCCAGTGGCCTTCCTGTGTCCCAGGAGCCAGTCTAGGATCCCACATTGCATTTAGCTGTTCTTTCTCCGTGGTCCCGTCTCGTCTGTGACATTCCCTCAGCCTTTCCTTGTCTCTTGTGGCCTTGGCACTTCGGATGAGTACTGGCCAGTCAATTTGGAGAATGTCTCCATTGGGTTTATCTGATGTTTTCCTCTTAATGAGACTGAGGTTGCACAGTTTTGCCAGGAATCCCGCAGAAGGGATGTGTCCTTCTTAGTGCCTGTTGTCGGGAGGTATGTGATGCCTGTACATCGTAACACTCAGAGCCTTTGATTTTTTAACAACGCGCCGTTGCGGCGATGGCCATCCCGGTTGTGCCCACTGTGACTCCGGCAGGACACCGCAGGGCCCAGCGCCCGGCTCCACTCTGCTTGTGCAGCTAACGCCCGTTGCCTCCCACACCGAGGGGGTGCAGAGCTGGTGGGGCTGTGGGTGACACGGGACCCTGTTTTTTTAAATTTAAGTGGGGCTCCAGGTCTAGATGAGCGACCCATTTTTTCTGTCCCATCGCTGCTCTTGGCAGTCCAGTAGCTTGGGTGCAGATAACCCCACCGGTGCGCCGCTCTCCGTTCCTGCAGCGTGGCCTGTGGCTCGTGGCTCCTGGGCCGGCTTTTCCTCGGTCCCTGCTCTGCGTGCGGCGGCTCCCTTCCCCCTGGCCACGGCTCCGAGCTGCTAAGGGCATTGGCGGGAGGCCGCCTCCAGCAGTCCTCTCTCTACAGAAGCATTAAAGGCTGCTTTAAAGGTCTCTTTCCCTCTGAAGAGAGTTCTCTACCCTTGTTCTATTGGTTTAAGGCCCCGAAGCGCTGGCTTGCGGGGAGCCTGGAACAAAGCCGCGCTCTGAAGCCTCTCTGGAGGTATTCACCTGCCTCCTCAAGTCCTCCGCTGGCCTCTAACCTGCTAACGACCCTGGCACCCCCAGGCCACTCTGGCTCCCTGAAAGGGGCAAGGCCTCCCGTAGGATGGGGCGTGCCTTAGCCAGCCCCCGCCCCAGGAGGGCCAGTGGGCCGTTTGGGTGGAAAGCCACCGGCCGCTCTGATGTCTGAGGATTCTGGCCCGAGCTGAACGAGCTGAACATGAAGATCACCTGTGATCTCCTCCCCAAGCAGGGACAGGGGAGTGCCTTGCATTTTCTTGTTGGATCGGCAGGCTGAGGAGGACTCGTCGTGAGGCCTGGCAGGGGACGGGGTTTAGGGACTGTGCCCTCCAAAGGGATACATCACTGCTGTTCCTCAGTGTCTGGTTGGGCTGCTGACAAATGCATTTTATTTTATTTTTATTTTTTAAAGATTTTTAAAATTTATTTATTCATGAGAGACACAGAGAGGGAGAGAGAGGCAGAGACGCAGGCAGAGGGAGAAGCAGGCTCCACGCAGGGAGCCCGACGCAGGACTCGATCCCGGGTCTCTAGGATCAGGCCCTGGGCTGAAAGCGGCGCTAAACCGCTGAGCTGCCCGGGCTGCCCGACAAATGCATTTTAAAAATGATGGCCTTCTGTCCCGTTTTCAGCCCTCACAGTCACTTACCTAGCCGCGAGTAACTCCGGGGAGGGAATAACCAGGTGGCTTTTACAGTAGCTCCTCCCAGCTAAAGGAGTGCGTCTCTGGGTAGCTGGGAACGAGGCAAAAACTCAAGCTGGTGACCCTTGCTTCTCCATTCGGGGCTCTGCGGGCTCCACTCCCCACAGGGAGGTACAGGGAGGAGGCAAGGACGGGAGCCAGACCATCATGTGGGCGGGCGGGTGGGGGGAGGTCCCCAAATCCATCCATAAGGCTGTGTAAGCCCTTGTCAGTGCGTCAGGGGCTCGAACAGACTGGGCAGTGGGCTCAGGGGAAATGGAGCAACTTCTCTTTCCTTCCAGAGGCTTTCAGAGCCCCAGAATCCCCCAGCTCCTCTCTTTTTCCAGCTCCGTGTTCATGTTGAGTTTCTACTTGACCTGTTTCCTGCTGCTGACGTTGGTGGTATTTGTGTCCGTGATCTATTCCTGCGTGAAGGTGAGTCTCGCTCGCACCTGAGCCCGCGGTCACCTTCTTCTCTTCCCCTCCCAGCCCAACGGTAGGCGCTCCTCCGGGAGCCCAGGAATCCCACATGGGATCGGGGTGCCGTGAGGCTGGGGCATCACCCTTGATTGGCGTGAGCAGCAAGTGAGACTGCAGGATGGGCTTTGCCAGCGGAGGCTTGCTGGTATGGGCTATTGTAGTCTGCCTTTGCGAATCTTGGCGACGAGAAGGTAGTGTCACTGCCTCCTGTCTCTGCCCCCTTGGTGTCAGGTGGGATGAAGGAAGGGCACCTAGCATAAAGCCGAACGGGGAGCAGTGGTCAGGAAACATGTGCTGAAAGCGTGAGAATGGAAGAGACCTCGCTCGGCAACCCCTTCAATGTCCCCATGCTCCTGGAATGGGCCCAGGAGGGGACCATAGGGATGATGGCTTTTGAGCACCCGTCATATAGATGAGGAGAGTGGCTCAGAGTAGTTCAGGGCTTCAGTCAGGGCCACATGGGGCATGAGACCCTGTTCTGTGTTTTTCTCCCATACCTCCTCTTAGGTGTGCTGTGGGGACCAGGCCACAAGCCATTCTGGTCTGTGACGGAAGTCACTCAGGTTCCTCTTTGCCTTGTCCACCAAGCCTTTCCCTCATTTCCTTCTGTGGTGGTTTAAGGCTTCCCTGACAGACCAGCCCTGGTCCCAGAGAGCACTCTGTCCCCAGGCAGGTACAAGCCCCTCCAGCTTCTGCTGTAACCATTTCTCTGTTCGTCCCTGATGCTCACTTGGAGCCAAGTCCCAGCAAGGGTGGGGGACAGGCTCCACCATCATTCCCTACATATAGTGCAGTGGGCACCATGTTCTCCTTCCAGAGGGACTGGACCTTTGTCACCTCCAGAGTCCCCTTTCTCTTTCCAGCCTCCAAGTAAGGTATTTCATGAGACTGTTATTGTTTAATTACCTAATGGCCGAGGTCTTGGTGGACAAACTGTCAGAACAGGGAGGCCCTCCTGGGAATCCTCTGGAGGGCCGGTGCAGAAGGGGACATCCATGGGGGGACCAGGGGCATTTGGCAAGTGGAGCTACGTGCGTGGCCTGTTACTTTGCTGCACCATGGGATTTAACCCTGGTTCCCGGCCTCTCCACCAGCTCCGTCCTCAAGGCTCTGTGTTCAGTCGCAGCCTGCCTTCTGGTCTTGCCCTTGTCATGCCACTCCCCCAGCCTGCTTTCTTCCCCCACAGGGGGCAGTTCTACTTTCTTCATCTTATGGCTATAAAAGCACATGGTACACTCATGACAGGTGCAAACAACCCAAATATCTGTCAACAGATAAAGAAACAAGAATAGTATATGGTATAGATAATGCTGGAATATTACCTACCCACAGAGGGCAATGATGTTCTGACACATGCCTACAACATGGATGAGCCTTGGGAGCATGCTTAGTGAAAAGGGCCAGACCAGAAGGACATAGATCGTATGATTCCACTTACAGAGTATCTGGAATAAGCAAATGTATAGAGACAAAAAGTAGACTAAGTGGTTCTGGAGTTGGCAGGGGAAGGAGTGGAGAGTTCTGGCTTCGTGGGCACGGAGCGTACAGGAGTGGTGGAAAGGTTTTGGAACTAGAGCATTTTGGGAATGGAGTGGTGACGGTTGCTTAACATTATGCATATAATTCATGCCCCTAAGTTGGACACTTACAAATGGTAAAAAATGGTAACTTTACAGTACATGTGTTTTACCGCAATAAAAGAGGTCACGACAACCAGGAAAAAAAAAAAAAAAGATACACCATAGCTAAAAGTAAACATTCTTTCGTGAACTTCCAGAAGAATCTTTTCTCTTTTTAAGTCCTAAATTGAGGCAAAGTCATTGTTTGAGGTACTTGACTAGCTTATTCCAGTTAGGATCAAAGCCATACGGAGTCTACAAGTCTAACACGAGAACCTGGATTTCTCTCTTTCCTGTGAGCTGCCTCAGCAAACCTGAGCGACCCCGACTTCCTCTGGTTTGCGTTCCCCGATGGGCACACGTATCTGGTGGTAGGGGAGGAGGAGGAGAGGGAGGAAGTTTCATTTCCCCACCTGAACTGGCCATTTTGAGTTCATACTTTAAAAAAAAAAAAAAGATTTTATTTATTAATTCATGAGAGACACAGAGGGAGCGAGGCAGAGACCCAGGCAGAGGGAGAAGCAGGCTCCATGCAGGGAACCCGACGCGGGACTCGATCCCGGGTCTCCAGGATCATGCCCTGGGCCACCGGGGCTGCCCTTGAGTTCATACTTTGATCCAGTGAATTCCTCTTTGCTGCCGTTGAAGATTATTTATGGAAATCATCCTGCTCGTGTTTCATTGACTCTATTTTGTCATCAGTGTCACACGCAGCTTATTCTCAATCCCTTTATCCAGCCCAGCGATTTTTCTGACGGTTCTGAGGAGGCCACGGTCCCCTGGGCGCGGCCGCTCCCGTCCTGCAGGGCGGAGCTTCCATATACAGTTGCACTAGGGGAACCGTCCTGGCCTGGCCGGCTTTGCACGCACGTGGGGCAGCTGCCGTCGGGGCCGGGAGCCCAGGAGCCTCGGACGCCCGCCCTGAGCTCCTGGCGGCGGCCTCCCCCGCTCTGGCGCGCCGGCTTCTCTGCAGCTCTCCGCTTTCTGGGACTGGACCCCCCAGGAGCCGTTCCTAGTGCGAACTCTCCCTCCCCCGTCGTGTTGCGGGTGAGCCGTCTGCACGCTGAGATGCGGAAGGGCCGGGCCTCCCCGTCCCCGCAGCGGCCTGTCCCGGCCCTGCAAATTGATTTTATCACCTTTTCAAAGGTATTGCCACGGGCTGACGCCACTGAAATTTTCTTGTCGTCCTGCTTTCCCTTTGAAGACATTTGCCCTTCGCCGGCGCCCAGACCTCTCTTCCTTCCACGGTTTTCCAGCAGCCACGGCCGGTGGCTCTCAGAGGAGCTACGGCAGCTCCGGAGTGACCCGCGGCCGGGCCCGGCGGCTCTGAGGCTCGGGTCTTCCTCACACTCCGTTTGCTTCCCCATGTGCCCCAGACAACTGGACCAACCTGCTCAAGTGTCCATATTTTACCCTGTTTGAAGAGACAAATGTGAAGACAGTGTCGCCTGGATTTGTCAGAATCAGCTTAGTCGTCTTAGCTGAGTGTCAGGGAACAGCGAGCGGCCTGGGTCCCCGCCTTGGGAAGGTTCTCGAAAGCTTGCTACTGAGTGCTCCGATGGCCGTGGCGTCGCGGCCTGTTTGAGCTTCTTGTGACACAGTGAGGCCCAGGTCACACACACCCCCCGAGATGGCGCCCCGGTCTCCGGGCCTCACTGCTTCAGGGCCTTGCTGTCTCTGGGATGCTTTGCCCTCAGGATCATCCCTCGAGTGGTTCCGAATGACCAGTCCAAATGACGTGCAGCTGCACGTCCCTCCTCCCTTCCCTCAGCACCCATGCTGCCTGGGGCCCCAGAGCTGCTTGTCTTAGGGAAACCCATGCTGAGGGGACCCTGGGGGGCTCAGGGGTTGAGCAACTGCCTTCAGCTGAGGTCATGACCCCGGGATCCTGGGATCGAGTCCCGCCTCGGGCTCCCTGCATGGAGCCTGCTTCTCCCTCTGCCTGTGTCTCTGCCTCTCTCTATGTGTCTCTCATGAATAAATACATAAAATCTTTAAAAAAAAAAAAAAGAAGGAAAGAAAGGGAAGAAGGAAGAGAAAGAGAAAGAAGAAAGAAAGAAAAAGAAGGAAAGAAAAAGAAAGAAGAAAACAGAAAGGAAAGAAAGAAAGAGAAAAAAGAAAGAGAAAGAAGAAAGAAAGAAAGAAAGAAAGAAAGAAAGAAAGAAAGAAAGAAAGAAAGAAAAGAAAAAAAAAGAAAAGAAAAGAAAAAAAAGAAAAGAAAAGAAAAACCCACACTGAACCCCTCCTGGCCATCACGTAGGGTCCACAGACTCAGTCTCACATTGGAAATGGCGAAGCGGTGAGGTTGGAATCCCTTATGATAACCGAGCGAGGCTGGCCAGCCTCCGTTGATTACCCCCGGGGATGGTGAGCTCGCTCGCGTCCCCGGAGTACAGCGCCTCCCCCCTGCAGGCGCCCCTGACGGTCCTTCAGCCTCCCTGTGGCTTCTGCCCTCCGGCCGTGAGGCAGCCGGGCCTACTTCTGACAGTGCCAGCGTTTTCGCTCCCACCACCCAAACGGGTAGAGGAGGTTGGCTCCCTCCTTTCCCCACATCCTGGCCTGGACCCTTTACTGCATCTCGGGGGCTGGGAGCAGACAGGCACAGAGGACGTACCTGGTGCACAGTTCTTGGCGTGTGTGTGTGTGTGCGCGCGTGTGCGGGAGCGTGTGCACAGGTACATACATGCGTGCGTCTAAACCTCCATCCTCCCGGCGGCTGGCTCCCTCTCAGCTCGCCTCCCACGGGCTTCCGGCTGCCTGGGCTCCTGGGAGCTGCCACCAGAGCCGCTTCTAGGCTCTGCGCGCCCCGAGACGTCCCCAGAAGCCTCCTGTCCCTCCCTGCAGCCTCCACGGCTTCGCCAAGCCCCCCCACTTTGCCGACTCTCCTTTCCACCGCCCCGGCCTCACTGCTCCCCAGGTTCGGAAGCGGGGTCTTACTACACAGCAGTCCGCCGTCGGTGTCTTCTCTCCTGTGATGAGCCCAGAGCCCCCACACTCACCTTCCGCCTGCATGTGGGGTTCACGCTGTCAGGGAGACGGTGTGTTGGGGCCCGACTCGTGTTCCTTTGGGGACAGACGACTCTCCGTTCCGGGGGGCACAGCTCAGGTCCCTGCGGGGTCTCGAGTCCGGCAGTCGAGGGTCGGGCCCCGGCTGTGCCATTGAGCTGTGCTTCCTCCGCCTCTAAGGTGAGGTTATTACAGGTTATCCCATCCGTCTTGCAGGGGAGGTTAGGCAGCTTTCCCGAAGCCTCGGAGCTGGGAAGTGCTATAGTTGGGGCTGAAACCCCAGTGAGTGGCTCAGGGGTTTGGCACCTGCCTTTGGCCCGGGGCCTGATCCTGGAGACCCAGGATCGAGTCCCGCGTCGGACTCCCTGCAGGGAGCCTGCTTCTCCCTCTGCCTGTGTCTCTGCCTCTCTCTCTCGGTCTCTCATGGATAAATAAATAGAATCTTTAAAAAAAAAAAAAAAAAAAGACCCCAGTGGTTCTTGACTCCAGAGCCCATGATCCTCCTTCTCAAAGACACTGCCTTTGTTAATATGTCCATTTGACCCCAGGGAGGGCAGTGGTGTGGAGCTTGGTCAGTTCTGCCTGCCTTGGTTGGCCTCTCAGGTTTTCCTATCTTTAAAAAATTTTTGAAAAGCAGTAGCCTTTTAAAATTAGTTTCTTGTCAAAAAGACTCTTTTCTTTAGATTTTTTTCTCATCAGATTTTTTTTTTTTTTTAAGATTTTACTTATTATAGAGAAAGAGCATGAGAGAGAGAGAGGGCACAAGCGGGGCAGGAGACACAGGGAGCGGGAGAAGCAGACTCCCCGTTGAGCGGGGAGCCCGATGCAGGGCTTGATCCCAGGACCCCGGGGTAATGACCTGAGCCGAAGGCAGACACTTAACCGACTGAGCCACTCCGGCGATCCCTCTCTCATCAGATTTCAACGCTTTTTTTTTTTTCATCTCAGCAACACCCTGACCCCACATCACAGACAGGGAACCAGGGCCCCAGGCTGATCATTGATTTGCCTGGAGGCTCTCAGAGAGGCCAGGATCAGAACTGTCCTTCACCTCAGTCGTGATTTATTAATTATGTCCCCACTCCTGTTTTTCATGTTGCATTGATTTGAATTAATGAGACTGGGAATGCACTGGTTTGGAATTTATTTTTTAAAA
Organism: Canis lupus dingo; assembly: GCF_003254725.2. NCBI lineage: Eukaryota > Metazoa > Chordata > Mammalia > Carnivora > Canidae > Canis > Canis lupus. The sequence goes on along the minus strand of NC_064275.1, from coordinate 26,561,371 downwards.
ATCAATTCTTTTTCTGAGCTGTAATTGTGAGTGAGCAGCCCTGGAATAATTGGTTTGCACGGGCACAATTATCCTGCTGTAAAAAAATGGTCTCCAGGATCTGTTTGTAGCTGTGGAGCGTCCCTGTGAGAAGATCCATCCCAGGTGAAGGGTTTTACCATCCACGCTGGGATTGGTAAAGACGGGATTTAGGGAAAACATGCAGATGAACTTTTTGATTAAGGAGATGAGATACCCTATAAACTGATTCCAGAGCAGGATGTCAGAGCTTCTGGAGATTTCAAAACAGCAATTCCTGGGTTCCTGCCTGAGGTTTTAAAGTCAAGAGCAGGTCTTTTTAAAGGATGACAAGAGAAATCGTCTCGTGGCAAGCTAGTGCATTAGGTTAAAAATAGAGCTACCCTACGGCCCAGCAATTGCACTGCTAGGTGTTTATCCAAAGGCTACAAGTACAGGGATTCAGAAGGGCACATGCACCCCAATGTTTATAGCAGCAATGTCCACAATAGCCAAGATATGGAAAGAGCTCAGATGTCCATCGACTGATGAATGGATGAAGAAGATGTGGTTTATATATTTTATATATATATATATATATATATATATATATATATATATATGGGGATATTACTCAGCCATCAGAAAGAATGAAATCTCGCCATTTGCAATGATGTGGATAGAGCTAGAGGGTATTATGCTAAGCGAAACAAGTCAGAGAAAAGACAAATACCATATGATTTCATTCATGTGTGGAATTTAAGAAACAAAACAGATGAATATAGGGGAAGGGAAGGAAAAATAAAATGAAAATTGAGAGGGAGGCATAACATAAGAGACGTGCAACTGTAGGAAACAAACTGAGGGTTGCTGGAGGGGAAGGGTGTGGGTGGATGGCGTAACTGGTTGATGGGCAGTAAGGAGGGCACTTGATGGAATGACACTGGATGTTATATGCAACTGATGAATCACTAAATTTTACCTCTGAAACTAATAAAGAATAAATTTAAAAAATATATACATATATAAACACTCCCCCCCCCCGAAAAAAAAGAGTCAGTCATCCATTAGATGTTAAAACTACATTCTGGATTGAATTGTATTTTATTTTTAAGATTTATTTATTTATTTGAGAGAGTGAGTGAGAGAGAGAGCACAGGCAGGAGGAGCAGAACAGGGAGAGGGAGAAGCAGGCTCCTCTGAGCAGGGAGCCAGATGTGGGGCTTCATCCCAAGACCCTGGAATCATGACCTGAGCTGAAGGCAGACTGTTAACCAACTGAGCCACTCACTCAGGCGCCCCTGGATTGAATTTTAAAAATAGCCTGCAGTTGTTCTCCTGAACTTTAGGCGGCCCCTGTGGGGCTCCAGGTCTCATGTCACCGGGAGGCCCACGCGTGTATCCTGGTCCCCAGCCACCTTCTATTAGCATTTACTAATCTTTGCCTAAATTTTACTGGTGGGTGCAAAATGATAAACCCTTCAGTTGATGGACAGGGTGATCAGGATCGAAACGATCTGAGTAGCATGGGTCAGGGAGATAGGATGGAATGGAAAAATTTCAAGCAAAAATTAGGAACCATCTGCTGTACCTTTTCAGACGAAGCTCCTCGGGCCAGAGCCAGAACACTTTCCCCAGCTGTGAAGCAAATAGATGCCTTTTGTAGGAAGTAAGGATTTTCATTCCTGTTGGCAACGTAGCTCTTTAAAAATGCAAATATTAACTAAAATTTCTGTTGAATTTCACAGCTTACAAAGCACTTTAAAATGCTTCCCTTCATCGAGTCTTCATAGCCACCTTGGTATCTCCCAAGGTATCGGAGCCCTGGATGCCTTCCCCAGGGTCAGACAGCGAGTAAGAGCTTGAGCAGGGTTTTTTGATACGTGCTTTATTGAGATGCAATTCACGTATAGAACATTCACCTTTGTAAAGGTGGACGAAATTGTAAGGGTTTTTAGTACCTTCATGAAGTTATGTAACCATTACCACTAATTCCCGCACGCTGTCGTCATCCCGAGGACCTGCTGACCTCTTAGCTGTCACCGTAACTTCCCTGCTCCCCACAGCCCCTGGCAGCCTCAAACTCTCCTTCCTGTCTGCCTGAATTTGCCTGAAATCCCACAATACATGGCCTTTTGAGACTGGTTTCTGTCACTTAGCATCATACCCTCAGGGTTCGTCCACGTGGTACCGAGTGACAACATTTCATTCCTTTTTTTTTGGCCACATGTTCCATCGTGTGGATGCATCCCATTTTGTTTATCCAGTCATCAGAGGAAGTTTCCACTTTCAGGCTATTAGGAATAGTGCTGCTGGGATCGTTTGTAACAAGCTGTTACATGCACTTACGTTTTCAGTTCTCTTGGGTAAATACCTGTGAGTACAGTCTTGGGTCAGATGATAACTGTGTGTACCGTTTTAAGGAACTGCCAACCTGTTTTCCAAAGCAGCTGCGCTATTTTGCATTCCCACCAGCAGTGTTACGAGGGTTCTGATTTCTCTCCATCCTCACCCGCACTCGTTATTATCTGACTCCTTGATTACAGCCATCCTAGTGAGTGTGAAGTGGTATCTCATGTTTTGGAATTGCATTTCCCTGATGACTAATGACAAACATCTTTCCATGGGCTTATTGGCCATTTCTATGGATTCTTTGGAGAAATGTCTATTCAAATCATTGTCCCATCTTTTTTTTTAAATAAAGATATTATTTATTTCTTCATGAGACACATTGAGAGAGAGAGAGAGGCAGAGAGAGGCAGAGACACAGGCAGAGGGAGAAGCAGGCTCCCTGTGGGAAGCCCGACGTGGGACTCGATCCCGGGTCTCCAGGATCACACCCTGGGCTGCAGGCGGCGCTAATCCGCTGAGCCATCTGGGCCGCCCTCATTGTCCCATCTTTAGATTGGGTTATTTGTCTTATTGTTGAGTTGTGAGAGCTCTTCGTGTAAGGTAAAACCTTATCTGTAGTTCCACTTTCTGTGGTTTCGTGCCTGTGGTCAGCTCTGGCCTGGAAGCAGATGGTCCTCCTTCTGATGGGCTGTCAGAAGGTCAGTGGTAGCCTCACCCTGTGTCACAGTGCCAACGTCATCCCGTCACCTTGCCCCATCACGTAGGCATTTTATCATCTCGCATCACCAGCAGAAAGGTGAATCCAATAAGATATTTTGAGAGCGAAACCACATTCACGTAACTTTTATCACACTATAATTGCCCAATTTTATTATTATTGCTATTAATCTCTTACTGTGCCTAATTTATAAATTCAACTTCATCATAAGTGTGTATGTATAGGAAAAAGCATAGTGTGTGCATATATATATACACACACACACATTTCAGGACTGCCTGCAATTTCCGGCATCCACTTGGAGCGGGAGTGGGCGGTGGCGCCTTGAAGTAAGATGGATAAGACGAGATTACTGCATTCTGGTTACAAAACCCATATTAGATATACGGTTTGCAACAATCTTCTCCCATTCTCTGGGCTTCACTATCTTTTTTTAAATGTACATAATACAAAATTTTCCATTGTAACCTTTTTTAAACGTACAGTTCAGCAGCATTAAATGCATTCACACCGTTGTGCGGCCGTCACCACCATCCATCTCCAGAATTTCACTGTTCCAAACAGAAACTTTATACCCATTAAACAGTAACTTCCCATTCTGTCCTCACCCCTGGCGACCACCGTTGCCTTTTCCATCTCTCTGAGTCCGGCTATGCGAGGTATCTTGTAAAAGTGGAATCCTATATCGGAGTGTGTCCGCACAGCACAGTCGCTTGAGCACCCGAGTCTTGGTTTCCACTCAAGTCGTGATCTTAGGGGTCCGTGGGGCTCTGTGCTCAGTGCAGAGTCGGCTTGAGATTCTCTCTCCCTCTCCCTCCGCCCCTCCCACTCGTGCTTGCTCACTTGCACTCTCAAATAAATAAATAAATCTTTTTTTAAAAAGTGGAATCAAAAAAATAAAATAAAAAAATAAAAATAAAAAAAAAAGTGGAATCCTATGGCCCTTATCCCTTTGTGACTGTCTTTCGCTCAGCACACTGCCTTTAAGGTGTCATCCGTGTTGTAGATTCGGGTCAGAATTTCATTCCTTGAGGCTGAACTCCACTGGATGGCTATGCCCCACCTCGTTTATCCGTAGATAGACATTTGGGTCTCCCACCTTTTGACTGTTGTGAATACTACTACTATGGACATGAGCCTGTAATATCTGTACAAGCCTCTGCTTTCTATTCTTTTGGGTGTATATCCAAAGGGGGAATTGCTGGATCATATGGTAATTCAATGTTTATTTTTTTGAGCAACTGTCACATTGTTTTCCAGATCAGCTGCATCATTTTTCGTGCCCACCGGCAATGCATAGAGGTCCCAATTTTTCTATATCCTCACCTTTTTTTACTTTCTTGATGGTGTTATTTGAAACACAAAATTTTTTTGATTTTTATGACCTCCAACTAATTTTTTTTTTTTTTTGCTTGTGCTTTTGGCGTTATATCTAAAAAACTATTGCTCAACCCAAAGTCACAAAGATTGGCTTCCATATTTTCTTCTACAAGTTTTATAGTTTCAGCTCTTACATTTATGTCTCTGATCCATTTCAAGTTAATTTTTGTGTGTGGTGTGAAGTGGAGGCCCCGTATCATTCTTTTGCGTGTGAATATCCAGGTGCCTCAGCAACATTTGTTGAAAGACTGTTCTTTCCCCCATTGAATTACCTTGGCAACTTTGTCAAAATCAATTGATCATAAATGTAAGGGATTAATTCTAGACTCTCACTCTGTTCCATTGAGTGGAATATTCTATTTTCCATGTCTACTAAGCAGGATTTTCATTGAAGCTTGTGCTCTCCAAATCGCACATAGGTTTCCTTCTACTATGTAAGTGGTTTAATCAGATTGTCTTCTTTGTGACTCTAAAAGGAAGCGTTTTTCTGGAATAATGCCACAGACTTGATGATACACGAACATACCCGTGCTGGGGGGCACCCCACTGGAATCTGAGGTCTTCACTGGCCAGCATATGGCGTGAAGGCTGTCAGGCCTCTATCAACTGTAGTTTGTCCTTTCCTATGGTCCCCTCTTTCCTCTGCTGAATAGGAGGTGGCCTTGTTGGAAGGGCGGAAGGGGATTTGGGTAGAAAAAATATACTGCTTCCCAACAGGCCCACCCAGCTCAAAGCCAGCACCGAGGGGTCAGCAGGGCACTTCCTTGGTGGCAAGAACTATAAAGGGTCTGAGATTTGGTTTCACCCTACCTGCAAGCTGGTAGGCGAGCCTTACTCTGTCATGGATGCCAGCAGGAGACATGAGACTCTGGGTCAGAGACAAAGGATTCTATTACTCCTAGCACAGCAAGCAGCAGTGACATTAACATGTAAGTGTCGGCTTCACAGAGCCCATGGGGCAGATGTGACAGGCCCACGTGGATGCTCTGCACAGAGTGAGTGTGGGTCACAGCAGGGGAACAGTAGACCAAGGTCCCGGTACTTGCTAGCAGGAAACCCTGGAGCACACAAGCCTCCTGCAGTGGGAATGAGCAGTCTCATAGCGGTCACACTGTGTCCTCTTGCCTGTTTTGTTTGTGTGACCATCCTGTCAGCACGGGAGGATGGAAAAGCCTTGTAGTCTGACATACTCGGCCAAAATGTACACAGATGCTCAGGGCCCTGAGAGGCCTACAGATGGGAAGCCTTCAGAGAAGGAATGTGACTTGCTGAGGGTCGTGCAGGAAAAGCCCTGTCTAGATCCTTCCAGGCTCCCGACCCAGTGCTTTTTCTACCACCATCCTTTGCCCTTAAGGGTTTCCATCCAACACCTGGCATTTTGGCAGCCGACCAGCTTCACCGGGAGGCATTGAGGGCAGAGGAAGCCCAAATGCACCCCTTAGTTTCTCTGTGTCTGCCAACATCGTTTTAAATCTAGGCTGCTTTGGAGGTGCGGAGGACATGGTGGACAAAGCCAACTGTGGCAGCTGTGGTGACGGGGTCGTTTCATTGCTAGGACTGCAGTGGGTCTTTGAGTGGACGTGCAGTTTGTCTAGTGGAAGCAAGTGTAGGAAGGCGTAGGTGAGGAACGGATCCACGAGAGTCCTGAAGAAAGGGTCACTGAGCTCGTGTGTGCAGGGCCCCACCCTGCTGCTCACAGCTCCTCTGCCCCCTTCTCTTGAGCCCGTCCCCTCCCTCCAGGCCCCAGGTCCTCCCAGTCCCCAGACTCCCAGCTCTCTCCCGCGCAGAAGCCTTCTGAGCCTCCCTGGGCGAGTTCGGGGCCCTGCAGGCCTCCCCAGCCGCCGCCTACTGTCCCCCCAACCCAGACCGTAGTCCCGACCGGCTCAGCAGTCAGGTGGCGCGTCCCCCAGCTTTCCCCTCTGCTCTGGGGGGGGTCAAGAGAGCATCTCTGCTCCCCTCCTGCCTCTCCCAGCCGTGAGCTCCGCAGCAGGCCCATTCCCGGCCGTCGTCCTGGGGGCAGGTGCGCGGCACACCGGGTGGGGGTGTTCAGGGCGCTCAGGGGGTTGCGGCCCAGGGACCGAGGAGGAGGGGAGGGCAGCTGCCGGCCGCTCCTCCGGGGCAGTTTGCAGAGGCGCCACCGCCTTCTGTTGTCTCCCTCCCTCCCTGTTGCCCTGGGGCAGCTCTTCCCGGCCCCGCTCCAGAGCCTCTCGAGGAAGATCGTGCGCTCCAAGACCAACAGCACCCTGGTCGGGGTGTTCACCATCACCCTGGTGTTCCTGTCGGCTTTCGTCAACATGGTAGGTCTGCGGCCGCACCGGGCTGCTGAGGCCCCTCACGCAGGTTCTAGTTCCTGGCTCCCAGGGCTGGGGGGCCCCGGAACACTCGAGAAGCCCCCAGGGCAGGGCCAGCCGCTGGGCGCCCCCGCAGTGTCAGGCTGCACCCCCCCCGGGCCGGGCCCCACGCTGAGCCCCCCTCCCGCCCCCAGTTCATGTGTAACTCCGAGGACCTGTTGGGCTGCCTGGCGGACGAGCACAACATCAGCACCAGCCGGGTCAACGCGTGCCACGTGGCGGCGTCGGCGGCCAACCTCAGCCTGGGCGACGAGCAGGGCTTCTGCGGCAGCCCCTGGCCCAGCTGCAACTTCCCCGAGGTACTGGGCGCGGGGGGCACGCGGGGACCCCCCACCCGCCCCCGGACTATCGCTCCGCGGGCCGGGCGCCTTCTCCACGGAGGAGCCACCCTGCCGGCCGCGTGGACGGTCCCCAGGCCGGGTGCCGGCGCCCAATGGCACAGCGGCCCTGCAGCGCCGGCGGGTGGAGGCCTTTCCATATGGGGAAAGTGAGGCACGGGGTGGGGAGCCCCCCAAGGTCCTGCAGTGAGTAAGAGGCACACACCAGGGCTTTCCCCTGGGCCGTCTGGGGCCGGGATCTGGTCTTAAAGAGGGCACAGGTCTGCCTCCGAGGCAGAGGTGGGCCGGGGGGATGGGGGCCAGGCCTGCCGTCACCCTCATCGTTGGCTGGAATGTTTTCGTCGGACCCATGGGTTATTGGGGTTAAAAACTGGGGCCGAGAACCCTCAGGGAGCGGCATGCATTGAGTGCCTATGGTTTGTGGGGTGCTTCATCCACCTCCTCCTCGGGGAGCGCTTTTCCAGTGATCAGAGCACGGGCCGGGCCTCCAGTCTAGGTGTCCGCTCCGTGTGCGGCTGCCCCCCATGCCCCAGCTGCCCCCCACCCCTCAGCTGTCTCCCACCCCCATGCCCCAGCTGCCCCCCAGCCCCCACGCCCCAGCTGCCCCCCAAACCCCCACCCCATCTGCCCCCCACCCCCAGCTGGCCCCCAACCCCCCGCTCCAGCTGCCCCCTACCCCCCATGTCCCAGCTGCCCCCCACACCCCCATGCCCTGTATGCCCCCCCACCCAGCTGCCCGTGGGGCTCACACAGAACCTGCGAGATGATGGCTGCTGTTGCTCTTTCCCGGGGAGGTGGCCCCAACCTTCACCCAGCTCCCAGGACTCTCGGAAAGGTCCAGAACCACAGTGAGGCCCCCGGGGCGTCATGGTGCTGGCCTGGCTCCCCGAACCCCCGGGAGGGAGCCCGATCCTTGGCCCCGTAGGAGGGGCAAGGGAGAAGTGTCTTGGGGGCCTCTGCCCACGTCGGGGATGAGCCTTCCCGGCCGCTCGTGCCTGTCCCTCGCGCAGAGCCGGAGGCTGCAGGAGCCGGTTTGCTGTTTGCTCCCGGACTCGCCCCTTGGGGGCGGCTTCAGGAAGAAGCAGGGGGATGGGGGCGGCTTCAGGAAGAAGCAGGGGGATGGGGGGCGCTGGCAGTGGCTGCTGGGTCTGGCTTGGGAGGGGCATCTCCCCGTCGCGGTCCCACCGGCTTGGGTGCCGCTGCGGAGCCCTGGGAGCGCCCAGATGCCAGGGCCCTTGGGGACAGCAGCTGTAAGCCTGGGCCGCCCCCGTGTGGCTGAGCCCCTGGGCGGGCTGGGACCCTGGGGCTGCAGGAGCTGCGTGGCGCTGCCCACGTCCTCTGCCCCTGTCCGCCGGGCGGCGGGAGGCTGCCCCCATTCCTGGGGCCCCTGTGCGGTCCCTCGCTGGGCTCCTGCATGTCTAGGGCGCCCGAGGGTCCAACCTGGGAGCATCCTCCGGCGCCGTTTGGCCTCCAGCCCGAGGCAGAGGAAGCCAACGGGGAGGCCCGGTGCCGACTCCGGAGTGAGGCTGCTAGATGTGAAAGGAGGAGCCAAACTGCTGCTGACACGCCCGGGCTTGGCGTCGGGCGGAGCCGAAAGGCCCCCCTGTTGTCTGAGGCTGAGATTGAGGCTTGGCGACCAGCAGGGACTTCCCCGGGCAAGTCGTGTAGGGCCCCAATCCCCCGTCCGAGCCTTCCAGGTCGGGTACATTGTGAACTGCCGAGTTTCTCAGCGTTCAGAGGGTGTTTCACACCCACGGCCTAGTCCGGGCTGCACCTGGTAACGTTCGGGCAGCAAAGTGCACGCGGAGTCTCAAGAGGCAGGTTAAAGACGATAAGCGGCAGGATGGCAGCTGGGGCAGGTTTGCCACCGAATAAGGGCAGTTGAGGCCTTGCCACCGCAGCAGCCGTGAAACACCGTCAGGTTTCAGAGCTTTGGATTTAAGGTTGCAGGTCAGGGGCTGGGGCGCCTCTGTCCCCAGAGCTCTTGTGGCGCCAGCCGTGCCGTGGCTGCACCCCACCGTAGCAGAGCCCGGGGCCCGGGGGTTCTGCGGATGGGGACGCGGAGGCTTAGGTTGGCCCAACGGCCCAAGTCGCACAGACGGTCCGTAATAAATCAGGGTGAACCTCAAGCCTTCCTGGCCTGGAGCCCTGCTCTAACCATCGGGCTCTCCTGCCCGCGCCCGCGAGCTCCGGCCCAGAGCCGCATCCCCCTCCCCCGTAGCTGCCCAGGCATCTTCACGTCACATCCCAAGTCTGCGTGAGCAGGAGTATCCTCAGACCAGGCCTCACCTGCGGCTCGGCTGGGGCTCGGGGAGGCTGGAGCTGGGGGAGGCTAGAGCTGGGGGATGCCAGGATTTGGGGAGGCTGGAGCTGGGGGAGGCTGGAGCTAGGGCTCGGGGAGGCTGAGGTTGGGGCTGGGGGAGGCTAGAGCTGGGGGAGGCTGGAGCTGGAGCTGGGGAGGCTGAGGCTGGAGCTGGGGGAGGCTGGGGAGGCTGAGGCTGGGGCTGGGGGAGGCTGGGGCTGGGGGAGGCTGGGGCTGGGGCTTGGGGAGGCTGAGGCTGGAGCTGGGGCTCAGGAGGCTGGAGCTAGAGGAGGCTGGGGGAGGCTGAGGTTGGGGCTGAGGGAGGCCGGGACTCGGGGAGACTGGGGCTCAGGGAGGCCAGGGAGGCTGGAGCTGGGGCTGGGGGAGGCCAGGGCCGGGGGAGGCTGGGGCTGAGGCCGGGGCCAGGGCTAGGGCTCGGGGAGGCTGGGGCTCGGGGAGGCCAGGGTTTGGGGAGGCCAGGCCGGGGCGCTGAAGGCCGCTGCCCTCTGTCCGCAGTACTTCACCTACAGCGTGCTGCTCAGCCTGCTGGCCTGCTCCGTGTTCCTGCAGATCAGCTGCATCGGGAAGCTGGTGCTCATGCTGGCCATTGAGCTCATATACGTGCTCGTCGTCGAGGTGCCCCGGGTCACACTGTTTGACAACGCTGACCTGCTGGTCACCGCCAACGCCATGTAGGTGCCCCCCCCCCCCGCCTCGGTTCCCCCACCGGGTGTGGAGCCCTGCAGGGAGGCCAGGGCAGTGGGTGGCTGGGAGCGTGGGCCGCAGGGGGCTTGCGAGGGGGCTGCTCTGTGGCTCCCCAGCTGACCGCCCTGGCAAAGCACTGCAGTGTGGCCTTCTCCGCCGTCCCTTCTCCAGTACGGGGCCGGGGGGCTGGCCTCAGGGTGACTCGGTCCTGCTGTCCTTCCTGCCCTCAGGCCTCAGTGAATTGTTCCTCATTTGTTCAGGGCAGCCTCTGATGAGCTGTTTTCATTTAGCTCCATCTGTCTGTGGCACCTTAGGCCCAGAGAGGAGTCAAGATTCAACAGAGCTGGATAGCAAGGTCTGTGGAGTAGGAAAAAAAACCTTTGTGGTTTCTGGGACATACATTGTCCCTTTTCATCCTCTTAGCAGCCCAGCAAAGTAGGCAGGGCTGCCACGGACGGTTGGGTAGTCTGTGCACTGCTCAGAGGTTCCTGGTTATGAGGGTGAGCCACTGGGTCCCACTTCCAGGCAGCAGGCTTGGGGCTGTACCCCAGGCTATCTAACTCCCAGTAAAACAGGAATAATGTCCATAGTAGTAAAACTGTCTGTAAGGTAGCCGAGTGTCAGTACCCTTCTCTTCCCGTCACCCCGCTACGCGCGTGCGCACACACACACACACACACACATCAGGAAGTGCAAAAAATGCGAGTGACAGGTCTGTGTCCTTTGAGAAAAATGCAGCAAACTGTGCTTTCTCCAAGTTATAGGAAGAGATCCATTCATCCTTGTATCCATTCATCCAAAAGCATTCACTGAGGGCCTGCGTGTTCCAAGCGCCGAGCCAGAGAGCACGGTACAGTCATGGATGAGACAGGCGATCACTCCAGGGTCAGAAACGCCACTTTCTGGTGAAGAGGGTGTCACCTGAGCAAAGGAGGGCGTAGGGAAGGATCTAGGATTCAAGGGCGCCCTTCCTGGTGGCCCAGGGGGGCTGTGGGCAGACAGCGGGGAGGCCGTGGCCCCAGGGGCTGTGCAGGCTGCTGTGCTGGGAGGACAGGGAGGACTGGGAGGGGCTCCTTCCCCCCACTGCCAGCCTATCCACCCCCCCCCAGGTCATTTCTCATTTGGGAGGCCCTGGCTGGCTCTGGGGCGCTGCTCAGGAGATACATAATGCGAGGCACGCGTGTAATTCAAAAATTTTCTAGTGGCTATATTAGAAAGGCAAAACATGCATTTTTAATATTTTTGTTTAACCAACACATTCATAATATTAATTTGCAGTCAATATAAAATCATTAATGAAACACATTACATTTTTCCCCCACACTGATTACTTCAAAACCTGGTATCTGTTAGACACCACGGGACGTTTTAACTTGCACCAGTCACGTGCGAAGGCTCAGGAGCCACACGTGGCTGCGGCCACCGCACTGGGCAGCACGGGGGTCGTGTCTCGCTGCCTCCGGAGGCAGCACGGTGCTAGGGCAGGAGGCGGGCTGGCTTCTGCCCCGGGGCAGGGGTGCTGGGGGGCCCCCCGGTCTCAGGGAAGGGGGACCCCCTTGCCCTGATTTGCAGTCTTGGTGGCCGGGGGGGGGGCTGGTCTTTCTGCAAGCCTCCCATCCTGAAGGTATTGGTGGATCCCAAGGGGTGCTGGGGGTGCTGCAGGGGTCCAGGAGTGGGGGCAGCAGAGCTGGGCGGGTGGGGGCGCATGCAGAGGGCAGCCCCAAACAGCCCTCCCCGTTCCTGTCCACAGAGACTTCAACAACAACAACGGGACCTCGCAGTGGTGAGTGCGTGCCCCCGAGTTGTCCGAATCAGCACTCTGGGCCTTGGCGGCCAGCAGCCTGGGGGGCGGGGGGGCAGGGGGCAAAACACCCCAAGGGTCCCAAGGGGTCTAACTGGTGGAGGCCCTTCTCCCCCTGGGTGGTCCCCACTGCTGCACAATGCCCTGCAGGCTCAGCAGCTGGGCCTGCAGGGCCCGCGGGCCGTTGTACGGGCGTCATCTGAAAGCGTCTGGCCTCAGGCTCTCCCCGGGAGCAGGTGGGCGCTGGGGCACAGGAGAAGGGGAGGCGGGGACCCCCTCACCCAGCCGCCCTCCCTCTGGGAGAAGGAGCCGGGCGAGGCCTGGGGGCTTCGCAGGGTAAGCTCGGCGCTGGGCTGCTGCCGGGCAGCGAGGCTGTGCAGCCCTCAAGGTCCAGGCTCTTTCCTGGGGACTGGGAGCAGGGTTTGGGACAGCGACCTTTTATTGCTGCTTAGAGAGAACTGGTAGGGGGGTGAGGGGAGGAGCAGAGGGAGGGGGAGAGAGCACCTGGAGTAAGCTCCCTGCTGGGCGCAGGGCCCCCGTCATGTCTACTGGGAGAGACCTGGGATGGACACAGCCTTTTACAAGGGCCTCACCGATCCCCCTATGAGACCAGAGGGAAGGTTCCCAGTGACACGGGGAGAGGAGGGCACCGGGTGCGAGCGGGCGCTGCGACGGGAGAGGCACTGCCTCGGGCAGAATGAGCAGGAGGCTGAGGAGAGGGGGCGTAGCGGGAGGAAGAGAAAGGCCCAGGGCGCTGGGACCTGCCTGCAGTACCAGGGCATCTGCCGCCCCCTGCAGCCCTGAGCACGCGACCAAGGTGGCGCTGAAGGTGGTGACGCCCATCATCATCTCCGTCTTCGTGCTGGCCCTGTACCTGCATGCCCAGCAAGTGGAGTCCACCGCCCGCCTGGACTTCCTCTGGAAACTGCAGGTGGGCGGCCCGGGGCGGGGCTGGGGAGGCGTGAGCACGTGAGCACGTTCACCCCCTGGGCGGGCTGGGCACTGCTGGGGTGTCCCGCTCAGGCCTCATCCCCACCAGCCGGCGCCCCGTGTCCCAGCAGGTCCGCTCCCTGCTCCCTGGAGCCAAGAGGCAAAACCCCAGAGCTTATTCCAGTCCAACCCCCCCTGACAGTGCTGGGACTTTGATGGGCCCCAGGGACCCGCTGTGAAGTCACAGACACTGGCCAGGCGCTAGTGGGCACATCCAGAGCCGGGGCGGGGGGCAGGAGGGGAGGAGGGCGGGGTGCGCACTGCCCGTGTCACCGTGTCACGAGGCTGCAGTGCAGGAGCTGGCCCAGCAGGCCTCGGAGCGGGGCTTATGGGGCCACAACTCGGCGTGAATCTTCCAGGGGAGGATGGAAACCCAGACGGTGGCTCGCCCGGCCCTGGGGAGAGGTGGCCGGGGCAGGGGCAGTGGGGTGCTTGTTACCTACCGGGGGCTCAGAAGGTCCAGAGGGTGCCCGAGGGCACGCATGGCGAGCAGGCCGTCTCCCCGGGGGCAGCCTCGGCCTCCAGCTCACCCGCAACCCACGCGGGCCGCCTCCATCCTCAGCTGCCTGTTAACGCTGAGATTATTAAGTCTTCAGGCTGGCGCGGGAGGCCCCAAGTTTGGTTACGGGTGGGGGCATCCAGCAGCCCCGCTGCCCACTGCGGTCCCCCACGGGGGCTCGACGAAGCTCTGTGCGCCGGAATGCCGGGGGGGGGGGGGGGGGGGGGCGGCGTGCGAGAGGCCCACCTCCTGAGCTCCCATTGCTGCCTCCCTGCCTCCTCTTGGCTCTCTCACGCCCTCTCCTTTGGGGAGGCTCCCCCGCGGCTCCAGCTCTCTCCTAAGGGCTGACCAGGCTCCGCGGGACCCGGGGCTGACATCCCCCCACTTCTCCATGCGCATGTGCATACCCCCCGCACACCCCCCCACCTCCCACGGAAGCCCCAGGGAGTCCCCGGCCCCCAAGACGGTTGCTGATGGGCAACTAAGTTGTGTTGCAGAGACCTCGAGAAACGGGCAGAAGCAAGGGAAGGCTGAGGCTGCCACTCAGCCTGTCTTGGGGACCTGTCCCCCCCACGCCAGGTCTCTGTCCAGCCCCTGAATGCACAGGGTCAGTGAGAGGCTGCCGGCCGGGGCTGAGCAGAACAGCCGGGGGCTCCCTCACCACCCCCACCCGGTGCCCAGGCAACAGAGGCCCCTGCACACAGGTAGGAAGGGTGAGCACATCCCTACCTGCCAGGTGCGTCGGTCTCTCTCCCCTGAGCCCCAGCCGCGGGCTTGTGATGCTTACCTGTCCCTCCCTGTCCCGTCCTCCAGGGCTTTTGGGAGGGGGAACAACATCAAATATGTATCAGTAAGCAAAAACCTGAACACAGGCCCTTGGGATGGGTGAGTGATAATCCGCTGCCCCCCACCCCACCCCAGTCAACCCAGCAGCCAGTGTGGGTCGCTGGTCGTAGTGGGTGCGTGACTTACCGACAGGGAGGCGGGGGGCCTGAGGTCCTTAGCTTCCCTGAAGCACCTGCATGAAGGATCGGGCCTGCTCCTGGCCAGACCGCTGGGTCTCCGCTGTCGCGAGAGCCGACTCTTGTCCGTCCCCCAGGGCAGTGACCTCATTAGGATCAGCAGGGGGCTTTGGACCCCTGGGCCCTCCTGCCCGGCCTGAGCCCAGTCCTAGAAGCAGCTGGCTGCGTGGGGAGCGGCCCAGCATCATGTCTCAGGGCAGCGTGCTCAGAGTTCTGGGCAGGTCTTCGCCTGTGTTCCCAGCAGTAGCCCTGCTCCCACTGTCCAACCCCAGCCTCCACGGCCACCTGCTGGGCTGATCAGAGGAGCTGGCGGGCTCCTGGGTCCCGGGCTGTGGTCTCAGCAGGCAGCAGGACCGTGGGCAGCCCGTGCATCTCCAGGGGCAGATGGACCAGCCGGGGCTCGTCCAGGGAGTAGCCCTCCAGTGGGGGATTCCCACTCAGCCCGTTCCCTCCGGCACACCCATCTCAGAGCTCGGGGCGGTGGCCCCAGGTGATGAAGAGGGGGTGGCCCGAGGGAGCCTCCCGGAAGCAGAGGTCATGTGGGTTGGAAGATAGCACATGCCTGCTGGGCCCACCTGGCGTCCCAGGGCCCAGGAACTTCCGTAGGCGCGACCCCCATTCTCGAAGCCATGTTTCCAGTGACCGTAGGAGCGATGGACTGTGGTGCCGTCAGCTCGGGTGCAAGGCTAGGCTGGGCCTCTGAGCCTTGGGGTCCCTGACTTTTGTTCCTGCTAGACCCAGGTCCCGTGGCCTCGGGCGGGGGTACTGGCAGTTTCCCTAAAGCAGCTGCCACCCACCGGGAGAGCCGGGAAGTAGCCCCGGCCCTGGTGGAGGTCCTGTTGCAGCCGGACAGACAGGCCTCCACGTTGAGTTAGGGCGGGTCCCAGAGGGCTGGCGAGACCTTTGCAGCGGCCCCGCAGTGGTCCTTACCCGCCTGTTTGCCAACATGGTCACTCTCCGTTAAAGGGGCCACTTGGCTTGCCCTCAGGGGGAGGAAGCCAGCAGACTGCCCTCTGTACCTCCTGTGTCCCATGAACTCTGGTCAGGTGGCTCCTGCACCTCCGCGCTTCAGCCTGAGCCACTCTTGGCCACTTGATTCCAGAGCTCTGCACTGTCCCTTTAACCTGGAGGGTGAGTGACCACAAACCCTGATTTCCCAGACCCAAGAAAGTGGGGGAGAACAAAAATCAGTGGTGACGTCCCCATCCCGCCCCAGGTGGCCCTTTGGGGCATCTGCACCTCCTGGCCCTGGGGCATGCCCGCCCTTGGGGGAACCAGGGGGAGCGGCAGGGCTTTGGGTCAGTCTGCAGGAGGGACCCTCCTCAAACGGCGCTCCCTGATAGGAAGAGGGAAAGGGACAGCGGGGGAGCGCTTGGTCGCCGGAGGGCCACTGGCGGTGCGGTCTGGGACCAGCCCCGGAGCCGCCGTGTCGGCCTAGCTCTGCGCAGACAGGCTGCGCTCGGCCTCTCCTCCAGGCCCTGAGTCCAGCACCCTCCCGCGTGTCGTGTTCTGAGGGGCGGCCAGGCCCAGTGGGTGCGAACACGCCTGTCGCTTTCCTGCTGTCACTGCTCCTCGCAGAGAGTGGGAGGTGGGGAGGAGTGGGGGGGCCCGGGGCGGCGGCCTGTACACCCCTCCCTCCGACCGGTGCCGTGTCCTAGGCCACGGAGGAGAAGGAGGAGATGGAGGAGCTGCAGGCCTACAACCGGCGGCTGCTGCACAACATCCTGCCCAAGGACGTGGCTGCCCACTTCCTGGCCCGCGAGCGACGCAACGACGAGCTCTACTACCAGTCGTGCGAGTGCGTGGCTGTCATGTTCGCCTCCATCGCCAACTTCTCCGAGTTCTACGTGGAGCTTGAGGCCAACAATGAGGGTGTCGAGTGCCTGCGGCTGCTCAATGAGATCATCGCTGACTTTGATGAGGTGCGGCTGGGGAGTGGGGGGCGCGTGGGTCCCTGGAGCAGGAGGGACGCCAGGGCACCCGAGGACAGGCCCCTGGCCTCCTACAAAGGACGAAACAGGTCCACAGACGTGGCTCGGCCAAGGTCGCGGCCGGTAGGTGACAGAGGGGGCTTCTGAGACCCTGGCCGGCTATCCCGCCAGTCCTCCCCATTCGCTGCTGTTTCTCTCTTGCCACCTGGGGCTGGGCATGCGCTGGGTCGGGGCCTGGCTTTCGAAAGAGTCCAAGGAAGGAGGACCTCCAAGGCCAAGGGAGGAAGAAGGACAATGATGCAAAGTCCTTGACAGCAAGGGCAGAAACACAAACAAGCACCCTCAGCAAGTACCTGGTGTGTGCCCGGCACCGGGTCTGCTGTGCCCAGGAGGGCATTTTGACCCTGGGAGCTCACCGAGTGATGAGCATGAGGGGATCAACCCCAGAGGGATTGTAGGTCCTGGGGAGGAGGATGGGGCTGGGGCCAGGCTGTGTGGAAACAGCCCCTGCGGCTCCTGGGGCAGCAGGTAACTCACCTTGGCTGAAGTGGGTCTGGGCAGGCTTCTGGCTGGGCCTGGAGGTAGAAGAAGGGTGTCTCTCTGGACAAAGATGAGGGCGTGTCCCTGGGAGGTCTGCTTTGTCAGGCTCACACGTTGGCATGGAGACGGGCCCCCTGTGTGAACCGAGGGGGTATGAGGGGCCATGCTGCTGCCCTTCCCTGCAGACCTCAGTGCCCCAGCCTTGGCGGTGACCCAGGTTTGGCCTCCTTCCATCCAGATCATCAGCGAGGATCGGTTCAGGCAGCTGGAGAAGATCAAGACCATTGGCAGCACCTACATGGCCGCCTCAGGCCTCAATGACTCTACATACGACAAGGTGGGCAAGACCCACATCAAAGCCCTGGCTGACTTTGCCATGAAGCTCATGGACCAAATGAAGTACATCAATGAGCACTCCTTCAACAACTTCCAGATGAAGATCGGTGAGCTTGGCTTCCGGCCAGTCCAGCCTGGGGTCAGCAGGTGGGGTAAAAAGCCGCATGTGGCCTGGCAGGACCGAGGAGGAGGGCTGTGGAGGGAAGGGTCTATGTTTGTAGTCCTCCCTCTCATGCAACGGTGAGGCTTGATGCAGCCCCGGGTGAGAGTTTCTGGGGCGACGAGGGAGGAGTGCCCAGGGGCTTGGAGACGTGGCAGGAACTGTCTAGACCACGTCAGCTAAGCCAGGTGTGCTGGGGAAGGTTCTTGCCTGGGGAGGAGGGAGGACGCTTGAGGTGGGGGAACCAGCACAGTGGATGCTGGGTGGCAGGGTGATCGGGGTTGGTGTGGGTAAGACTGGGAGGACGTCAGGGAGATTAGAGCAAATTGCCAGGAGTGAGACAGGGAGCCCACGTGGAGGGCAGCAGCCTTGCTTCTGGAGCTGGGCCCTGGCGACATCCCGGCCCGCCCTAGCTCAGACGCCCGGGGGAGGCCCGCTTGGACACGGAAGAGACCGTGGGTTAGGAGGAGCCACCATGGTAGTGCCCCTGAAAGCAGCAGCAGAGGTGAGGAGGAAGAGAAGGGGGGGCTCTGGTACGCGGAGCCTGAACTGGCAGTGAAAACTGAAATGCCCCTGAGAAGGAGGATTATGGAAAGGCAACCGGATGATGTGGCAAGTCCCCGGGTGCTCGAAGAGGGTGGTCCTGCTGATGGACTGGCAGCGGCCACCTGGGTGGCACGCGTACAGGAGCGGTGCTGCGTGAACAGGCCTCTGTGGTCTGGCTTGGCGGGGCGGGAGCTGCGGGGCCAAGCCTGACGTCAGGCCCTTAGAGGCTCCTGGCTGTCTTCAGGCCAAGAGGAACCCGCTGGGCATCGCGGGAGGGATGAGAGTGAGGGCGAGCGCTGGTCTGAGCCCCGAAGAGAACGTGCCGACTTCTGTCCCCTGCAGGGCTCAACATCGGCCCCGTGGTGGCCGGGGTGATCGGGGCTCGCAAGCCTCAGTACGACATCTGGGGCAATACGGTGAACGTGGCCAGCCGCATGGACAGCACCGGCGTGCCGGACCGCATCCAGGTGAGGGCTGGGGCCCACCTGGCGGGCCTGAGGCTGTGCCGCATGGTCTTGGGGGCAGGCCGCCCGCTGGTCCCTGGAACCCCAAGTGTGTTTCCAGCCCTCAGCACCTTGGACAGAGCTCCAGCCCGCGCAGAGCCCTCTACTGGCCGCAGAAGGAATTGAGGGGTCCCGGCTAACGCAGCAGGGCACAAAGATTATGGGGGGGGGGGGGGGGGGCAAGGTCCTGCCACATGGAGCCCACGGCACTCAGGGCCTATTTCAGGGGAACCAGGCAAGGCCACTGGTCCCTGGGATGGTGCCACCAACAGCCAAGGGGCCTGGCCAGAGGCCCAGAGATTTCTTTTCTCTTCTCTATCCTTTGCAAGCTGGCACTTGAGTCCCAGGCCTTCCTTGATTCCCTCTGCTCCAGTCTGACAAGAGTGAGGCCCTGGACTGGGCTCCCTTGCTGTACCCTCCAGCCCCCAGTGCCCCACAAGGCTGTGGGCAGGTCACTTAGCTTCCCTGGCCTCAGTGTCCCCACTTTTGAACTGTGCTCTCTTGCATGCCCCTTTCTTTGCTCACACTGACGCTGCTCAAATGTCCCTTAGATTCCCTCTCCCGTGGGACCTATGAACAAAGAGTCGGCCCAAGCATAGCTCTGGCCAGATCAGCCCCGCCTGGCTGGCATGTAGGTGCTGTTGGAGTGACCTGAGCAAACTGCTTTCTCCCACCTGCATCCCTGTGCCAAGGGGAGAAGGGACAAGACGGGAGATGGGGAGAGAGGCACGTGCATTTGCAGAGCTTCTGACCCCACCCACAGCCAAGTGAAGGACTCTGTGCAACCACACAGTGGCCTCCACCTCAGCTTTGCAGAGGGCTTTCCCATTCCTGGAATACGCATGGTACTGCAGCAGGGTCACCTTCCAGTAGCCCACCCAGAGATTCCCGGGCCTTCTCCCCCCGCCTGACAGCCAGGAAGGGCCAGGAGCCTCAGCGGTACTGTGGGATGTGCTCAGGGAGCTCCCCTTGTGAGATTCGCGCTTGTATAGCTGCTTTCTCCTTCACCCAGCAGTAGTGCGGTGATTACCGAGGCCACTGCTCAGTCCCCCTCTTTGTTCCAAAAGCTGAAGCAGATGGGCAGTAGGACACAGACCTGGATGCGGGCTCTGCCATTGGCTAGCTGTGAAACCCTAGGGAAGGGACTCAGGTTTTGTGAGCCTGAGATAATAGGACTTCCCTCTGAGTTTGAGGGCCACTGCTTATCCCATTTAATCTAGCTGCCGTGGAGTGAGACTTGGGTGAGCACGCTGGTCACATGCTCAGGATCGATGGCAGCAGCGTGAGATTGCTACAGGGTGCACCTGTCATTGTGGACGACGACAGGCAGTTCAGGGATCTGAACCTCTCCATTGCCTCCTCAGGTCACCACGGACATGTACCAGGTGTTGGCTGCCAACACGTACCAGCTGGAGTGCAGGGGTGTGGTCAAGGTCAAGGGCAAAGGCGAGATGATGACCTACTTCCTCAACGGTGGGCCCCCGCTCAGTTAGCAGCTGCCAACTGGTGATGCCAGGCCGCCTGGCCTCCTGAGAAACGGAAATAGCTTCTTTGTGTGCCGGTGGGCAGGTGGAAGCCTGCGCTCTAGCCTGTGTGGCCGCGCCGGTGAGATTTTCCACTTTGACTCCAGAAGCAGCTTCTGCCTTTGTGGGCAGGCCCCAGGCCCTGGGGTGCCAGCGTCCTGCGAGCACCAAGCTGACCAAAGATGTTTCCTCCGTGGAAGACTCCGCCAGGCGTGATCTGAGTCTCGAGTTTTCTAACGGGTGCTGCTACTGCACGGGTAGAAAGGAGCTGCTGGAGCTCTGGCGGCGTGTGGTAGCCAGGCGTGCGGCGACAGGGCTGACGGGGAGGCCTCGGCCTGGGGGACCCAGGGCCCCGCTTTCCTGTGTGAGCATTTCAGCTTCCGCCAGAGGCCACGGCCCCTGCCCCACGGAGGGGCTTCTGGCGGGAGTGCTGGCTGTGGAGGGGCTGCGGCCTTCTCGCAGTCCTCCTCCTGCACCCGCACACGTAGACGACGCCTCGTCGAGGGGAACGGAACGAAGTGCGAGGGGGAGGCGAGAGGACTCGAGGCAAGGAGGGGTGGTTCTGAGAAAAAGAATATTTATTAAATAAAACAACTTTCTGTGCCCTTCTTTAGACTATGCTAGTTGTATGCGTGTAAGAGACCCGCAAGCAAACGAAGATGCCGCTGGGGTGGGAGGGCAGGGACCCCGATTTGTCTTTTTGTATTTTTTATTTTGTATTATTGAAATCCTTGGAGATCTAACAAATATACCAAATTCTATATTTTGTAAATTATACTAGAAAACAGCTGTGCACAGCATTTGTACTGTACGTATGTCAGCGTATGTACTGGTGTGTGTGTGTGTGTTTACGCTGTGGAACTGGTCACATGCAGGATGCCCGTTCCCTCACCTCGGATTCGGCAGTTTTGGGTTTTCCCAGGTCCAACCAGAGCAGTGAGCGTATGTCCGTTTGGGGTGCCCTGCGTTCAGAGTAAGTGGGAAGATGCACGTACACATGACCTCCCTCCCTAACACGTCACTTCCCTAAAGTTAAATGCAAATGGGTACGTTCCCCTCTCGGCCCGGCTGGAACTAAGGGAAACGGCCCCAACCTGCAGCAGACCACGGTCTCTTCTCCCTGGGATGTCAGCCACTTGCTGCCTGCAGAGGCAGCTGAGAGCTCAGGATGGCCACAGGCGCTCAGCTGGGGCAGCGGCAGTGGGGAGCCTCGCCTGCTGCCTCTCTCAGCTGGCTCTCCCTCCGCAGACCAGAGGAAAGGGTAGAGCCCAGCTTCAACGTCCAAAAGACAAAGCTAGCAGAGATTTTGTTTTGTCTGGTTCTTGTTTTTTGGGGGAGGGGGCAGTTAAATTTATATATATATATAAATCACTTTTATACCCTATAAGGGTATAAAATGGAAATGGGCATGAAAGTGGAGAATGAACTATTATCCTAGAGATCTAGTCAAAAAAATCTAGATCAAAAGTCCTTGGGTCCTGTGCCCAGATCTTTTTGTTGCTTCTCAGGGCAGAAATGTCACCTCCCAGCCGAGCTTGAAGGGGGTGGGGCGGCAGCTGCGAGACGTTCCCTTGATGCCCGCCCGCACCACCCCTCACAGGACATGAGCACCGGCCTGCCCCTTCCACACACCATCTCTCGCCCCAGTGTGAGCACGGCTCTGAGAAGCAAAGCTTGCAGACCTAAACTGCCAGCCCAAGTCTGTCCATGCTTTTGCTGCTCCATCCTTTGAGTTCTGCATCGCCCCCCCTTGCATCTCTTTGCGGGTGTGCAGGTGTGTGTGTGGGGGGGCTCTCTCCATGGTGGTGTTCTCAAGCCCCCCCCCCCATGGTACCCACCGGTGGTGCCGGGTTTTGATTTTGCTTCTAACCTGAGTAACGTGTGTGCTGAGTTCCTCTGCTGGTCCCCCCGTCGGTGACGGTCTCCTCGGCCTCTTGGGGGCCCAGCCCCCCTATCCCAGCAGTGACTGGTGACACCGTGCAGTACTAGCTCTTCATTCCCTCCAAGGGTGTGCACTCTTTTTATTCCTGCTCTTGCAAAAACAGATACGATTATGATTTCCCATGGAAATTAAAACGTCTATTTAAATAATTTAACTATTAAACACTTTCACTGGTAACGTGTCCTGGTCTGATTTGCGGCTTGGGCCAACAATGGGCCTGGTTCCAGCCCGAAGAACGGTGCACTCAGCCCTTGGTGGGGCACCGGGGAGGGAGCCCCAGAGGGCAGAGACCTACCCCGAGTGGGGAACGGCACAGTGCTACGGAGAGAACGTCCGCTAAGGACCAGTCATTGAGGCAGGCAGGCGAGAGGACACTGGTAGCCTTGGCGAGAGGGTAGTTCCCTGGACTGAGGAGTCAAGGGGACAAGGGACTGAGGATGGTACCAGAAAAGATCCAAGGTTGAGAAGAGGATGTTTTAAAACAGGTGAACCGTGATGAGGGAAAGAAAGTTGAAAATAACAAGAACACAGATCATGGAAAGGACCCGAGTGGCAGGGAGGGGAGGAGATGCAGGCGGGAGGGATGCTGGTTTGACCTGGAGAGCTAATACCCATGCCCGCCGTTTGCTGGACACTGTGTGCCAGACAAGATAAGCACCACTTGATCCTCCTGGCCACCACACGTCACTGACGAACGGACAGAGGTGGAGTTACCTGCCTAACCTCGCCTAACTGGTAACTAAGAGGAGATTCAAAGCAGGCCCGTCGGCTCAGCACATGCAGGTAACTACCTGTGTGCCCCAGGAGGACTCTTACCTCCAGGTGGTAGGAAGGCAGTTCCCACCTGCCACAGCCATCAGATGCAGGGCTATGGTTGGGATCAGGAAATAAACCCAGGGGCTTGGTCAAGTGAACATGAAGGAGCCAGTGAAAGACCTCACTCCCGCAGTGGGGCGCCTGGGGGGCTCAGCTGGTTCAGCATCTGCTGAACCAACTGGGTTGGGTTCTGGGATCCAGCCCTGCTCAGGAGGGAGCCTGCTTCTCCCTCCCTCTGCCTGCCGCTCCCCCTGCTTGTGCTCCCTGTTAAGTTCACCACCACCAGACTTCACTGGGTTCATTGCAACAATGTGCCACATGGGGGCACAGGAGTGGCAGCCCTGGTCCTAGGCAGGCCCTCTGCTCCAAGGAAGCGGGACAGCATCAGCAATGCTCCCATTGTGCACGGTGAAGGGGCTGCCCCCCATCCCCATTTCTATTGAGCTAATTGCAGAGAACACATTTGTGTCTCCCTTAGAGATTTATACTTTTTTTTTTCCTTAACAAAAGCATATCTGTACCTGGAATGTTAATTAGCAAAACTTATTAGCAAAGACCCCAATGGTAGGTTGTAGTGAGTTCCAAACACTGCTTTAACGCCCACTGACAGCAAAGACCATTAAAACCAAGATCAGAAAAATAAATATAAAATAATAATAATAATAATAATAATAATAATAATAAACCAAGATCAGGGCAGCCCAGGTGGCTCAGTGGTTTAGCGCCTGCCTTCAGTCCAGGGTGTGATCCTGGAGTCCTGGAATCGAGTCCCACATCGGGCTCCCTGCATGGAGCCTGCTTCTCCCTCGGCCTGTGTCTCTGCCTCTCTCTCTCTGTGTCTCTCATGAATAAATAATTTTAAAAAACAAACAAGATCAGACTTCAGCCAACATCGTGATGATCTGACTGCAGAGGAGGGTTAGCAATGTTCGGGAAGGCACAGTGAAGCCTGGTGCACTGAGGAAGCTGAAGCTACATAGTCACCAAGTAGTCATGTTACTTTAAGACTTTAAAAAAATACAAATACATTTACAGAACTTTTCCAAAAGCAAGTATCACCTAAATGCCATATGGTCAAATGATGCCCGGAGGCTGTGACTTTTGCGTGGTAAGATGTGGGTGTTTTCCATAATGCTGCAACCTGGCGGGGAGTTGCTAATTAGCGGAGAGTGAGCCTCTAGGGCTTGGAAAAGATGCTGAGCCCATATCACTGCAGGGCGGGGTGGCATTCTTGGGCACCGGGAGTACAATGCTCAGGAGCACGCAGCCACCTGCACGAGAGGGCAGAGGCAGGGATACACGCTGAAAACACACAGCTTTTGAATGTCCAAATCAAAATAATTCCTCACTGTGAAGACAACAAATGCTATCCAGGTTGTATCCGGAAGGAAGGGGCTATCAAGCCTGGGCCATGCTGACCGCGACAAGCACCGTGACTTAGTACAGGGATCAGGGGGCGAGTTGGAAGGGCTGGTGTTATCTGCGGAGGTGGGGGAAGAAGAGGACACAGCAGCCCAGACAAGACCATGCCCCCACCCTCTGCCTTCGGATGAACTTAATCCAAGGTGTACAAAGAGCTCGCCCATACATTTTCTCACCTGTGCTTGTCCCCAGGCTTGGGAGGCAGGGGGAGAGAGGACTGGTGCCATCTCCTAGGCAGCTCTGATCCTCCAGGGCAAAAGGTATGGCTCCGGCCCAGAGGCTCTTCTGTCCATTGTGCCTACCTGGCTGGGCACTGATGATCCTGCAGGGACAGAGGACCTGCCACTTCTCAAGGTTGACAACAGATGAAGTCCATTGACTATAGTACTATAGCTTCTCTTAGCCTTTCGGATTCTCAAAAAAGCCCTTTTGAGGTCCCCCCCACCCCGTCTCTGTCTCGGAATGAAAAAACGGTATTTGCTGTCCTCCTCTTGCCTCTCTGTCCTTCCCACCTGCAGGATCACTGCTTCTCAAGAACAAAGCCCAGTCAGGCCATAGGAATGGCTGATGTCTAAGCTTCCTCTCTCCTCCAGCATTCTCAGATTCTACATATTTGTGTGAGCCTGTCCTATATCCAAGTGCTAGACCACAAGTACGGCACAAACATACACGACAGAATTAGGATTCGAAGATCTTAAAGCCAAAGGCAGACAAATGAAATGAAAAGCATCACACCAAGGGGGATCCGTGGGAAGATCACCTTGAAACCAAAGTTGCAAAACCCTGTGCTCTGACCTCCTCCAGACACCATGCCAGCGGTAGCAGCAGCAGCGGTGCGCAGCAAGCAGTGTGGCCAGAGTCCTTTCCTACCAAGGGCCCGGATGCATGCAGTGCAGAGCACCAGGTGATCAGTCTAGGTTCACAGACCCAGCAGAAGGTCCGGAGGATGGGATGAAGGTGAAAGACACTAAGGGGAGGGAGGGGATTGTCTAGGGCTGAGGGTAAAGCAGGCCCCTGTCCCAACTGGCTGGCCAGCCCTAAACCTTACCACAGAGGAGCCATCCCCTTACTTGCTGAATGCATCTTCATCCTCAGGGCCCCTTTCATATCGCTGGTCTATGAGGCCCGTGAACTGAAGAGTTCTCACTGGAGTCCATGAGGGGCCTCTTCACTTTTTCTCCCCCTCAGCATAATTTCTAATTTAGACCTGCCTAGAATCTCTGGTTTGTCAGCATCTCTATTTTCCAGTTTTGCAAAATTTGCTTCTGTGCATTGACTTTGTCAGTTAGCTAGAGTGGCACCTCCTGGCTCATGCAGGGTTTTTTTTTTTTTTTTTTTTTTTTTTTTGAGGGCTGCATTTTGCATCGGACTAATCTTTTAAAATCTATGTTGCATCTGCACTTTTTAAGAGTGCCTTGGGCTTCACATGCCCAGCATCTACATATGCTATAGATACCATAGAAGTATCTATATCGTGGGTTGGAGGTTGCTGGTTTCATTCTGCCTTCCCTTGCTTCCCATCAAAGCATAAACCACACACACGCACACTCATGAAGGCCCTTATGGAGTGATGGGCATTGGGGCGGCCACCATTCAAGGGCACCCGTTAGGTCAGATCAGAGGGTTCAAAGCAAACAATGTTGGGGCCACAGTGCAAGGACCACATTGGACAAGATGAGATTCCCAGAGGCACCTTCCCCCTCTTGATGGTGCTCCAGCACCTGGGAGACTGTGAGAGGTCCTGGAGAGCACAGTCTACCACTTCCAGGCTGCATGGCACTGGACAACTTAATCCTGCTCACTTACCTCAGATGGATTTTGTTAAGCTCACATAACCTGTAAAGAAAGCACCTGATGTACACCAGGTGCTTGGTGAGCATGAGTCGCTCTGTTCCCTTCTCTTCTCATTGAATGCATCCCCACTGCCCTGCCCAGAAGTCTGTAACCAAAAGCTTGCCAGGGCAGGCCACACGTCTGCTAGACATTCCAATAAGATGCTTACTTTGCTGGTGATCTCTGAAAAACGTTGTACAATGTCATTTAGGGCCATTTGCAATGTAAAAGACTCATTACCTTGAAAGTAATAGTAACACCAAGACAGACCATAATGCTATGGACGATGCTGTCCTAGTACTCACTGTGCCAAGCTCTAAGTACTCTAGATTTATTGACTCAAATACTCATAGTAACACCTTGCCCAAGGTACTATTATTTCCCCACTTTACAGATGAGGAAATGGAGGTAGAGAGACTATGTGGCTTGCTGAGGTCATGATACCAGTACAAGGGAGAGCTAGGGAGTCTGACTCCAAATTCATAATCACTATTCAAAATTGCAAAGTTATGTTCTATTTTTTGTTTAATGTTTTCAGATATGGAGACCACTTGAAGAAATTTCCATAAAATTACTTTATATCAAAGAACCAATCAATTCTGTCCTTCAATTAGAAAAAGTAAATGCTTGAGGGGCACTGGCGTGGCTCAGTTAAGCATCTGACTCTTGGTTTCAGCTCAGATCATGGTCTTGGGGTCTTGGGGTCGAGCCCCAGGTTGGGCTCTGCGCTCAGTGGGGAGTCTCCTTGGGTTCTCTCTCCCCCTCTCCCTTTCCCTGCTTGTGTGCTCTAGAATAAATAAATCTTAAGGAAAAAAATAAAAATAAAAAAGAGGGGCACCTGGGTGACTCAGTTGGTTAAGCGACTACCTTTGGCTCAGGTCAATGATCCCAGAGTCCTGGGCTCAGCTGGGAGCCTGCTTCTCCCTCTCCTCCCTGCTCTGCTCTCTCTTGCTATCTGTCTCTCTCTCTTTTTTTTTTTTTTTTAATTTTTTTATTTATTTATGATGGTCACACAGAGAGAGGAGAGAGGCTGAGACACAGGCAGAGAGAGAAGCAGGCTCCATGCACCGGGAGCCCGACGTGGGATTCGATCCTGGGTCTCCAGGATCGTGCCCTGGGCCAAAGGCAGGCACCAAACCGCTGTGCCACCCAGGGATCCCTGTCTCTCTCTCAATAAATATAATCTTTTTAAAAAATTAAAAAAGAAAAAATGTTTGTAACAAATGAATCACCAGTGAAGCTTTAACATTCCACATCGAGAGTCATGAATTCATGGAGTAGTCTTACCACAAAGACCAGACTGTATAGGTCCTCGCCCTAAAATTGAAGGCTCATTGAAGTCTCACCATATCCCCTGCGGCCGTATGTCCCCATGTGGCATTACAGATGCAGGAATTTTAGGAAGCCGTTTTACTCAGTCTAGAATATCCACACTGCAGCAGTTGGCATTGACCAATCTCTAATTTAAAAAGTAACGTAGATTACTCATATATATACGTTCCAATACATATTCCTTACATACTTCAACGTATTTCCATGTTGTCTAGCTTCACGGTACATGGTGGTTATGAGCACCAGTTCTGAATAAGACTGATCCGGACTGAAGTCTTGGCACCACCACATGAGCTAGACTGTGACTGAGGTCAAGTCCCTTACCCCTTCAGACCTCAGGTGCTTCGTCTATAGGAGAGAGCCTACAGAAAGAAAGGCCTTCTGGGAGGCTGACGTGCTCCTCGACACGGTGCCACTCGCCGTGACAGGCGTCTGTGTCGGCTCTGTGCGCACTGCTGATACAACAAGAGCAGCCCAGGGGCCGTCACTCACACCCATACACAGAGAATATTCTTCCTGAGGTTCTGCAGCACAGAAATATGAACACCAACTTTTGAATCATATAAGCCTGAACGTCAGGTGTGAACGTCTGTTTCCTCGGGTGAAGGTGAGACAGCTCCACCCCATCCCCCAGGCTGCCCTAAGGATGAACCATGTAGGAGGACCGAGCCCTGGCCCTCCAACGGCGCTCCAGGTGCCACCATTAGTCCCAGGCACCGGAGGAATTCAAAATAGAAGGCCAAATATTATTTGTTCACCTTTAGGCAAGGTCCTCGACAGCCCAGCCTCTGGCACAAATAGGCAAGCCATCAGGGCAGAGCTGGGGAGGGCCTGCCAGGACCAAATGGGAAACAGAGCTTCTGAGTCCTGTTCCCTCCCCTCAGAGGGACACTGAACATGCTCCTGTTCAGGGACACCTGCATGGCTGTGCTGTGCAGGAGAAAAGGGCAAATAGCACCCGTGGGTGAGGTGGGGCTGAAAATACTGTTTGTTACCAAGGAAATAGGGGGAGCGATTCATAAGGCTAGGGTATTAAGTACAGGAACTGAGAACTAAGCCTATTCTTTCTCTCCTTGAGTTTCCTACAGTGTCCAATTGTGCTAAGGCTATTTGTTATATACCGGCACTGCCGACGCAGGAGAAAAACCCGTACATGACATCAAGAGAACTCACTGTTCACAAGCAAGGAGGGTACCAGCCACAGGGCTTGCAACCACATGGCGCTTCATGCTGTGACTTCATCTGTGAAATAAAGCAATCTAGAAAGCCTGGCCACTCAAGGAGGACGTTTCAACAGTGGCAGCCAGACACCGTTTTTCTTTGAAAAGTTCATTGCTCAAACAGGAGGCTGCAATACGCCAGCACTGAACAGCAGTCCTAGAACGCTGATGATCGGACACTGCTAGCCCTCATCAATAGGACTATTAGAGTTAGCTCTCAGCCCGTTCAGCCTTTACCCACAAACTCATTCACAACCCCTGGAGTTGGAGAGGTTTCTTTTATTAACTTTAAGGTAGCATATTACTAAAGCCAATTAAAACTAAAAATCGGGTCTGATTTTACTACAGCATTTCCTTAGAGATGATAAAGCAGGAAAACACAAAAGAAACAAAGCTGGCAGCCCTGAGGAGTTACCTATAATCTGTGGTAAGGCTAAGTGTTCAATTTGATCAATTGGGTTGCTTTTGACACAGGTGATCCTTGAACACAGGTTTGAGGTGTGCAGGGTCACTTACATATGGATTTTTAAATAATTACAGTACTATAAAATGTATTTCCCTTAAGATTTTCTTAAAATTTTCTCTTATTATAAAAGAATAAAGTATATAATACATATAACATATAAAATGTGTTGACTGCTTATGTTATCAGTAAAGCTTCCAGTAAGTTGTAGGCTATTAGTAGTTAAGTAGTTATGAATGGATTTTTGACTACACAGGGAGGGAGGGGTTGGTGCCCCTAAACCCTGTGCTGTTCAAGGTCAAACTGCAATTTATTTGTTCTTTTACTACATACTCCATGATAGCTCTAACTTTTAAAATGAACAAAAAGTTTCTTAAACTGAAAACCACACACATACACATATGCACACTTTGTTGTGTCTCTTGGAAATCCAATAGCTCAGAGTGGGGTCCCCAGGTTACTTATCAAATCTTTTGGAATAAAGGCCAAGCAACTCTTTTGGTGGGCAGTTAATCTCAGCAGGAAGCACTTCTGTGACATGGAGGTTAAGGCTCATATGACAAATCTGCTCTGTGGAGCCTTCACAAATCAAGTCTAATGAGATTCCAGACATGGCCTAACAGAAAAGGGGCCAGCCATTTCTCCAGACTAGATTCCTCTGTGAAAAAGACCACACTTAATACAAAATAAATGTGTTTGTTTGTCTCAGGGACAGCACATTCACTTTATATAAATTATAAAATTACAAAATTAGGCAAAGATTCTCCATGTCTCCAGGCATTTGTCTCAAGTGGATTCTCAAGCTTTAACACATACCTAATTAGGGCTTAGGATAAGAAATTTTCCTTATGGGAACAAAATCCTCTATTAACCACACTAAAAATCCTTAAATGAAAGACTCTGAAAGCTGGTACAAGATGAGGATTCAAGGCACAATCTTAATATGCAAATGTCTAGAGGAGTGAGGATCCATTCATTTTAAGATTTAAGTGCAAACATTTTTACCAAAATCCCTCCAGAAGAAGTCTCCCCTGAGGCACTGGTGTCCTCTGACTTACCAGACAGAGCTAGAGTGACGTGAAACTTGTTTCCCTTTCTTCTAGCCATGACTTCCAGGAAGTTCAAGAGTCAAATTACACACTTGATAATAGCAACATGTTCACTTTTCCTTTCATTTTCACTGATTTTGTTTTCTCCCTTTCGGTTCATATTTTATTACCATTGTACAGGTCTTATTTGGGTATGGTGCTTCAAGTTCTTTTGGGAAAGATGTCAGGTATAAATACATTGCAAATACAGACCGAAAAAGCAAGCATATAGTGTGATTACTTTTAGGATACAAAAGAAAGCATCTATGCCTTCATGGCACGCCTTCATAAAAAACCAGCATTTCAGAATTACCTTAATAAATACCTAAATTCGACACTAGCAGGCCGGAGAGCTCATTAAGTCCCCAATTCCCCGATTTTTACACCAAGAACAGACCTATTCCCTGAGTACAACCTTAGTTATCTTCATCAGTCCCCATTCTGGTGGGGAAGAACCCTAAGGCTAAAGGATTAGAAATTGTCTATGCTTAGCTCTGTGACCCTAGGTAAGTCATTAACATCTGATTAGCTCAGTTTCCTCCTTCATAACAAGAGGGCAACTAATTCTCTTCCAACACTGCAAAACTCATTATGATTAGGTAAATGCAGACTTGTTCTTAAAAGTACAGTATATATGGCAGATATTATACTATCATACACGTTAGAAGCCTAATGAGCTTAAGAGCTTTATACTTGTGGCAAAAACTTTTCATTCCAAATTCATAGTTTCTTTGGCAACAACATGATAGAGGCAGAGAAGTCAATATAAACACTCAGTGATGCAGACACCAAATAATGAAAGAAAGCATTTCTATACATAAAACATGATTTATGCCTATTTTCATTTTTTACATTAAGATGTAAACATCCCATTATCCAAAATAGCTGGTGAAAAAACAACAAAAACAGAAAATAAATTAAGCCTTTAAAGACAGTTGATGAATTTTAAAGTGTCCTTGCTGAATGATCCAAATACCAAACACAATAACTGAACAATAGGGAGAACCAAACTGAACCAAACAGGTGAGAGAGCTATAAAGTATCAACATATAGCAAAATCACAAGAGAACTCTTCTTGTTTTAACCATTAGTTCAGAAAAATCTTTCTAAACTGAACCACTTCACTTTCCTGGCTCTTTCCTGGCTCTGTAAGTACAAAATGCCAAACACAAATCAATTTTATTTTGATGATTTAGGATCATGTAGTATATCTTGGGGTAGCTCTCAGAATATATATAATTTCTGTCAGTTTTGTTAGAGGCAGAAAACTGAAATGAACTAGAGTTTCCTGTTTTAAATAAATCCCTGATATTACACACTTATTGTCTTCCCTTGGCCTCACTCTCCTAAAAGGGGAGTGCAGCAAAAAAGGTTCTAGTTAGGCAAGATTTTACAGTTGCAGACATCCTACATATATGGGGTTCAGGCAAACATGGTAGTTCAAGGATTTTACCCCTCTGGACCATTCTGCTTAATTAATACTCTCAGTAATAGGAATTATATGGAACAGGTCCACTGTTTTCTGGATATCAAATTTCAGTGCCTTATGTACTCTTTGCTTGGAATCTCTTCTTTGAAAACAAAGGAAAATCATTAATGAAGGTGCCTTCCAAAACCAGGAGAGTTGTCGATTTTGCTAATGGAATCAAACTGTGCTTCCTATATCAATTCATAACTGTTCGAACCTTTGTAATATTATCAAAAAGCAAACAAGTTCTCTAAGATACTAGGGGCTGAACTCCTCAAAGCCATAAAACAATAAAAGAATTGCTGGGAGCTAATACAGTTCAGTATTTCCACGGAGCAGGACCCATACCATTGGTGGCACACCAGAGGATTTTAGGTGGTATACAACACAGAACTAAATAATGCAGAATCACAGTGAGAATGTCATTCCCTTTACAATTTTCTTTTATTCTTCTGATAATTCCACAGAGAGAGCCCCATTTTGGTGCGGGGTAACATCTCTCTCACTGGAACAAAGAGCAGACTTCTTGGGTTCAGAGCCTTGGGAGGCATTAGTATCTAGTTAGAACTGGATAACATTTTTTGTTTTATTTTGTAGTTATTCACGGTAAATTGATGCTGGTTTTCCTCTTGGAGTAGAGATTTGTTTGTTTTTGAACTATTTTAAGATTTAAAAGATAAATACTAAGAAACAATAGTAAATGTAAATATTCAGGTGATTGAAGTTTGGGAAACGATGGCTATAATTTAACAAATCATGTTTAAAAAGTGATTTCAAAAGAAACTACAAACAGGGACTAGAAAGAAAACATGTTACTTGTTTTCAATACTTGTGATGATCTAGAGATGAGCTCATAAAAGCCTTCTCCTACATCAAGCGACTCCAGAGTAATATTCAAACAAACATATAAAAGGAAAAAGAACCAATTCTACACCATCCTGGACTTTATAAACTTAGTACCATAAATGTGCAAATAATCTGATATTTAGCAAGTTGTTTTAAAAATAAACTTCACAGCATCTTTTTATTTGGGCTATACTCATGCCTCACAAAGGCAAACCCAGGTTGTAGAGTTCCTGCTTGGTCCTCAGAGCATGTACCACACATATTTTTTGATTGAACTCTTCAGAAGGATTCAGGACTGCTGGCCAAGTCTTCCAGTAGCTTCTGACTGTTCTTCCACTGTTGTGGCCCTGTAGAGAGAAGTCTCCTCCTCTTCTGAATAATAATAATCTCATGGCTAACATGAGGAGTTTGCCTAGCAGGTACTGCATGCTCCCAGGCATGCCATGCTGACTTAAAACAAAAAGGATAGTTGGAGAGAAAGAAAGCAGAGCTTCTTGATTGTGGTGAATAGTTTCTTCATCACAGTGGCAGTTAAGATAGGCTCCCTCCTTTTTCCTTGGAAGCCAGGGCAGTATGTCTGAAGGATGGTGTCAGACATCATAATCAGGAGCCTTGCCCTGGGCCTGCCTTAGCCAGATCTGTAGCGTAACAAACGCTCCCACAGTCACGTGAAAGAAAAGCTGCCACAGGTTGCGCAGTTCATAGAGATACATGTTGCATAGACAGATTAAACCAAAAGTCAAAAAAGATTTGACATTCCGCCAGCTGGTGTAGTAGACAAGTAAATAACACTGTTCAAAATATAAAATGAAAGATGATTAGGGTTACAAGAAAAGAAATAGATGCTTCTACTATAAAATTTTAACAGGCCACAGAGTAGAATATAAGTGTGGAATAAGGGGATTTTTTATCTACAGATAAGATAATGTAACCTCTTTAAGACATTCAGCTATGAAAGCTCTACAGCTTGAAAGGAAAACAGATTTTTCCTTTTATGTTTTTCATTTGTCAAAAGATACATTTTGTATCATATTTAAAATGGAGTTACAACTGGATGACTCCCTTGCAACCAAGCTGAACACATTCCTCAAGGTGACAAGCAACTATGAAGCATTCTCAGGGTCTGAGGGGATTCCATCTACCATTCTTACCCTAGAAAAGTACAAAAAACAAACCACAGCAAAATGGACTCTTATATAACTTGAATCTGCATGCTAATGAAATCCACAAATATCTACTAATTCCCCTAAGTGCAAAGAACTAAGCAAGATAGAATATTTGAGTGAGCATTTGAGGTAGAATTTATTCAACAGATGTTTATTGAGGGCCAGCTAAGAGTTAGACATTGTTCTTTAACTTCAAGTAACCAAATAAAGCCCTTGCTCACATGGAACTTACATTCCAGTAGAGAGAGAAAGATATACACACATATATATGTATATAATACATATAATATATAAAAGATTATAATAAAATATAAAATATGTATTAATAATTAAAATATAGAAATATACGATTATATATGTATATAATATATAAAAGATTATATATATGTATTGTATGTATATAAAATACCAAACAGTTATATCTTAAAAGATGGAACAAGAGGACAGAGGATGATGTAGTAAGTGCTATTTTAAAAAATATAGTATAGAAAATATCCCCCACAAGCCCCAAATCCTGGCATTCACCTTTTCCTGCTTTACTATTCTCCATAATATAACTATAAACACACTTTAAAAATATGCTTGCTTAATTTGTTATATATTCTTCCAAAAGGATCTATGTTTCATGAGATGTGAGATTTCTGTCTTGTTCATTCATTTATCTGCAGTGCCCATAACACTGCCTGGCACACAAATAAAAATCTGCTGAATGAATGAACAGTGTCCTAGAAGATATCTAGAATTCACAATCTGTTAAATATAGGATTTATATGTGATTACAAAGTCTTAAGAAAGAAGCACAGGTCTTGTGTGAAATTCTATCCAGGCTTCACTATAGGAAGGACGTTAAGGTATCTGCAACAATGCAGAAAGAATGTGGAAATGTTCTGTTAAATCTGTTTAGTTCTTATAAAATTAGGACTCTGCCTACTTAAAAAAGAAGGCTGCTATCCAAACAAAATGAAGTGTAAGTACTTGTTTTGAGTGATTTTCATTGTGTAAAAAAGCTGGAAAAATAATTTTTCCTTTTGAAATAATTTTAGACCTAGAGAAGAGTTGTAAAAATAGTAGAGTTCTTGTACACCCTTCACCCTGCTCCCTCTAAGAATATCCCCTTGCATAATTTCAAGATACTCATCAAACCACAAAATTAACATTGATATGATACTGTAGACTGATCTATAGACTTTATTGGAATTTTGCCAGCTGTCTTATTAAGGTTGTTTTCTGGTCCAGAATCCAATCCAGGATTCCCTACTGCATTTAGCTGTCTTATCTCTTCAAATCTGCTATAGCTCCTCAAGTCATTGTTTTTCATGACTTTGACAGTCTAAAGAGTATCAATCAGTTATTTTGTAGAATGTCCTTTAATTTTGGCTTGCCTGATACTGTCTCAAGACTAAAGTGAGGACATGCAGTTTGGGCAAGAATACTACAGAGGTGATGTGCATCTTATAATTGGTGATGTTAACTTTGATCTCTCAGTAAAGTGGTGTCTGACACATTTCTCCATGGTGAAGTTACTATTTTTCTCTTTGAATTAGTAAGTTATCTTGTGGGAGGGCAAATAAAGACATTCTCAGGTGAAAGAGAGAATTTGACACTTACAGATGCACCCTAAAAGAATGGCTAAAGGAAGATCTCTAAGCAGAGAGGAAACAATAAAAGAAGAAACCCTGGAACACTGGGAAAGCAAAAAGAACAGTCAACAGCATAATATAATAGGTTCTCCTTCTCATGAGATTTCTAAATTATATTTGATGACTGAAGTAAAAAATCATAACACTGTCTGATGTGGCTCTAAATATTTGTAGAGGAAATATTTAAGACAATTATAAACAGAGGAGGGCAAAGGGACATAAAAGGAGATATAGTTTCTATGTTTCACTTGAACTAGTAAAAGAACAACACCAAAAAACTGTATAATGCAATACCTAGAGAAATCAGTTAAAACTATACCAAGGGGGTACCTGGGTGGCTCAGTCAGTTAGGTGTCCTACTCTTGATTTCAGCTCATGTCATAATCTCACAGTTGTGAGATGGAGTCCATACTGAGCATGGAGGCTGCCTAAGATTCTCTCTCCCTCGCCCTCTGCCCCTTCCAATCTCTTGCACACGTGTATACAAACTCATTTTCTCTCTCAAAAAAGAAAACTACACAAAGAAATAAACTTAAAAACACCACAAATAAATCAAAATGGAGTTCTACAAAATGTTCAAGTAACCCACAGGAAGATTTAGGAAAAAGAAAACATAAAAATGAAAACCAGAAAACAAAAAATAAGATGGCAAACGTAGGCCCTAATACATCAATGATTACATTAAAAGTAATGGTGTAGGGCAGCCCGGGTGGCTCAGTGGTTTAGCACCGCTTTCAGCTCAGGGTGTGATCCTGGGGGCCTGGGATCAAGTCCCATGTCGGACTCCCTGCAATGAGGCCTGCTTTTCCCTCTGCCTGTGTCTCTGCCTCTCTCTGCCTTTCTCTGTCTCTCATGAGTAAATAAATAAAAATCTAAATAAATAAATAAATAAAAGTAATGGTGTAAATACAACAAATAAAGTTGTTAATCTTCTATCAGAAACTCACTTCAAATAATATAGGCAAAGTGGAAGTAAAAAGACAGAGGATATATTATGCAAACATTAATCAGAAGAAAACAGAAATTACTATATTAGTATCATATAAATATAAAAATATTTCCAAAAAGAGAGAGGGCTAAAGAGACTATAAACCGCATATTATATAGTGTTACATAGATCAACCCACCACGAAGGCAATAATGCCAAATGTGTATGAGCCAAACAACAGAGCTACAAAATATGCAAAGCAAAAACTGATATATTAAAATGAGAAATATACCAATCCACAATTACACTTGAAAACTCCAGGGGAAGTGGGTGGCTCATGGGGATCCCTGGGTGGCTCAGTGGTTTAGCCTTTGGCCCAAGGAGCGATCTTGGAGTCCCGGGATCGAGTCCCATGTCAGGCTCCCGGCATGGAGCCTGCTTCTCCCTCCTCCTGTGTCTCTGCGCCCCCCCCCCACTCTCTGTCTCTATCATAAATAAATAAATAAATAAGTCTTAAAAAAAAAAAAAAAGAAAATTCCAGTACTCCTCTCTCAACCGATAAGACTAAATAGAAAGTCAACTAGGATACAGAAACACTGAACACCATCAACCATTGGATCTAGTTGACATTTACAGAGCACTTACTCAGCTGCAGTAGAATACACATTCTGTTTAACTGCTCATGGAACATATAACAAGACAGACCATATTTTGAGCCACAGAATAAATCTCAACAAATTTAAAAGAACTGAAATCACACAGAGTGTTTTCAACCACAGTAGAATCAAACTAGAAATCAATAATGGAAAGAAAACTGGAAAATCTCCAAACTCTTGGAAACAAAACATTAATTCCAAATAATCCATAATCCATAATCCATAGGTCAAAGAGGAAGCCACAAGGAAAAAAAGTTTTAAAATACATTGAATTAAATGAAAATAAAAATCCTCTTGTAAAAAGCCCAAATACCCATTGACTGATGAATAGATAAAGAAGATGTGGAGTGTATGGGTATGTGCGTGTGTGTAGATATTCTATTTTTATATATTTTATATATATATATATTCTATTTTATATATTCTATTCTATATATATTTTATTTTATACATAAACATATATATGTATAAACATATATGTATAAACATACATACATATATATAAACATATATAGACATACACACACATATATATTCCATTATATATCCCATTATATGTGTATGTAATGCTCCATTTATATAATGGAATATTACTCAGCCATAAAAAAGAATGAAATCTTACCATTTGCAATTTGCAATGACATGAATAGAGCCAGAAATTATTATGCTAAGTGAACTAAGCCAGTCAAAGAAAGGCAAATACCTCATAGATCTCATTTATATGTGGAATTTAAGAAACAAAACAGATGAAATGGGAAGGGGGGAATGAGGCAAACCTGGAAACAGACTCTTAACCACAGAGAACAAACAGGGTTGCTGGAAAGGAGGCGGGCAGAGGGATGGGTGAAATAGGTGATGGGGACTAAGGAGGGCACTTGTGATGAACACTGGGTGTTGTATTTCAGTAATGAATCACTAGATTCTACACCTGAAACCAATATTACACCTATGTTAACTAGATAAAATTTAATAAAAACTTGAAAAAGAAAAAAATAAAAATTTTAATGAAAAAAAATGTAACATATCAAAATTTATGGGACACAGATAATGGTGTTCAAAAAGAGAAATATTTAACACTAAAAATATATATTACAAAAGAGAAAATTCTCAATTATCAAAGCTCCCATCGCAAAAGCCTAGAAAAGAAGAGCCAAAGAAACCCAAAGCAAGCATGAAGAAGGAAATAATAAAGAGTAGAAATCAACAGAATTGAATATACAAAAAAACCCCAACAAAACAAAGAGCAGGTTCTTTGAAAAGTTCGAATTAATAAGTAAGTCTGACAAAGAAAAAGAGAAGATACAATATGAGGAATGAAACAGAGTATTAGGGACACCCGGGTGGCTCAGT
Source organism: Canis lupus dingo (assembly GCF_003254725.2). NCBI lineage: Eukaryota > Metazoa > Chordata > Mammalia > Carnivora > Canidae > Canis > Canis lupus. The sequence continues at coordinate 26,523,207 of NC_064275.1, read as the reverse complement.
GGTTGAGCATCTGCCTTCGGCCCAGGTCATGACCCTGGGGTCCTAGGATCAAGTCCCACATCCGGCTCCCTGCAGGGAGCTTGCTTCTCCCTCTGCTTATGTCTCTGCCTCTCTCTCTGTCTCTCATGAATAAATAAATAATTTTTTTAAAAAAAGAAAGAAACAGAATATTACTACAGTACTACAGATCATACAGACATCAAAAGGATAGTTAAGGGATACTCAACCAACTCTACACACATAAACTTGATAATGAAATAGACCACTTCATCATTAAATACGAACTATCATAAGTCATGTATAATGAGAAAGATAATCCAAATAACTGTGTAACTATTAGAAAAATGGAACTTAATATAGATTATATAGTCATGGTAATCAATACCATGTGGTACTGGCAGAGAGACGGACACATACATCAATAAAAGAATACAAAACTCAGAAATAGGCTCATACAAATATGTACAACTGATGTTTGACAAAGATGCAAAAGTAATTCAGTGGAGGAAAAAAAAAACCTTTTTTAAAAAAATGGAGCAATTGACCATTCATCCATAAGCCAAAAACAACAACAAAGTTCAAAAAACAGAGAGGTGGTAATTTGTGCGGAGGCCACTACACTCCCTAGCGACCTCCCAGTGACTCGCCATCATAAGCAGCACCTAAGTAGCACCTTAGCGAAGATCGCAGAGATCGAAGCTGAGATGGCTTGGACTCAAAAGAACAAGGCCACAGCACACCACCTAGGGCTGCTGAAGGCTCGTAAGAGAGCCTTGTTAAGCTTCGTAGAGATCTCATTACCCCAAAAGGTGGTGGTGGTGGTGGGCCAGGAGAAGGTTTTGATGTGGCCAAGACAGGTGATGCTCGAATTGGGTTTGTGGGTTTTCCATCAGTGGGGAAGTCAACACTGCTTAGTAACCTGGCAGGGGTATATTCTGGGGTGGTAGCCTATGAGTTCACTACTCTGACTACTGTGCCTGGTGTTATCAGATACAAAGGTGTCAAGATCCAGCTCCTGGATCTTCCAGGTATCATTGAGGGTGCCAAGGATGGGAGAGGTAGAGGCCGTCAAGTCATTGCAGTGGCCCGAACATGTAACTTGGATCCTGATTGTTCTGGATGTCTTGAAACCCTTGGGACATAAAAAGATAATTGAAAATGAGCTGGAAGGCTTTGACATTTGCTTGAACAGAAAACCCCCCAACAATGGCTTTAAGAAGAAGGACAAAGGAGGCATTAATCTCACAGCCATTTGCCCTCAGAGCGAGATGGATGCTGAGACTGTGAAGAGCATTCTGGCTGAATCCAAAATTCACAATGCTGATGTGACTGTATAGTGATGCCACAGCAGACGACCTCATCCATGTGGTGGAAGGAAACAGAGTTTATACCCCTTGTATCTATGTGCTGAATAAGATTGATCAGATCTCCATTGAGGAATTGTATATCATCTATAAGGTGCCCTACTGTGTACCCATTTCGGCCCATCACCACCAGAATTTTGATGACCTATTGAAAAAGATCTGGGACTATCTGAAACTAGTAAGGATTTACACCAAACCCAAAGGCCAACTGCCAGACTATACATCTCCAGTTGTGCTGGCTTATTCCAGGACTACAGTGGAGGATTTCTGCATGAAGATTCACAAAAATCTTATCAAAGAATTTAAATATGCTCTGGTCTGGGGTCTATCTGTGAAAGATAATCCTCAAAAAGTGGGTAAAGACCATACGTTGGAGGACAAGGATGTCATTCAGATTGTGAAGAAGTGAAACCTTCCCTTCTGCCCATCTGCTGGTCCAACCATAGCAGCTTATCCCATGACCAAGCACCCTATCCCAAACCCCTTCCGGCTTTGGCAGCCAGTGGATCAGGAATCAGGGGAGGGAGATGGAGGCCCTCAAACTGGAACTTTACTTGTCTTACCTTGGTGTCACCTTATAAATTCAACTGCATAAAGGACCTGGTAGGCCAGCCAGCTATGTGCAAAACAAAAGTCCAAAAAACAAAAACAAAAAACACAAACCCCTCAATCTAATCATCTAAGTCTCAAATTTCATATAATCTTATACAAAATTTAATTAAAAATGGGTCACGAACTTAAATGTGAAACATAAAACTAAAACTTTTAGAAGAAAACAAAAAAGAAAATCTTGGGGTAGGGGTAGGGAAAGAGTTCTTAGACTTGAATCAATGGAATCATAATAGCATATGGTGACAGATGGTTGCTACACTGTGGTGAGCATAGCAAAAGGTATAAACTTGTGGAATCACTGTGTTGTACACCTGAAACTATACTTCAATTAAAAAAAAAGTTCTTAGACTAGATACTGCAAACATTTTCCATAAAAGAAAAAAAACTGATAAAATGAACTTTATCAAAATTAAAAACTTTCGCTCTGCAAAAGACCTGGTTAAAAGGATGAAAAGACAAGCTACAGACTGGGATAAGATACTTGCAAATTATATTTCTGTCATAGGACTGATGTCTAGAACTCTCAAACTTGACAGAAAAAAACAAATGATCCAATTACAAAATAGGCAAAAAACATGAAAAGACATTTCATCTAAGAGGACACACAGATAACAAATAAGTACATGAAACAATATTCAACATCATTAGCCATTAGAGAAATGCAAATTAACCAATGTGAGGGATCACTACACACCTAACAGAATGGCTAAAATAAAAAAGTGATAACAAATGCTGGAGAGGATGTGGGAGAAACTGGATCACTCCTACAATGCTGATATGAGTGATGTAAAATGTAAAAATGTAAACGTAAAATGGAATTCTACTCTGGAGAACTGTGTCTATCTCAATAAAACTAACGACACCACTACTACAAGACCTAGCAATTACCCTCCTGAGAATTTATCTCAGAGAAATGAAGACATGTTCACACAGATACCTGTACATGAATGTTTATAGCAGCTTCATTTAAAATAGCCCCAAACTGGAAACAACCCAGATGTCCTTCAATGGGTGAATGATTAAACAAAATATGGTACATCCATACCCTGGAATACCATTCACCAACAAAAAGCAACAAAAAATCGTTGATAAATGCAAGAACCTGGATAAATCTCCAGAGAATTATATACTGAATAAAATAATGCCAATCACAAAAGGTTCATACTATATGGTTCCATTTACATAGCATGACCTAAAATTAGGAAATTACAGAAATGGAGAACACATTAGTGGCTGCCAGAGATTAAGGGGCAGAAGGGAAGTGGATGTGGCTATAAAGAGGCAAACAAAGGCTGCTTGTGGTAATAAAACTTTTCTCTGTCTTGCCAGCATTGACATCAACATCCTGGCTGAGATAACGTATTATAGTTGTGCAAGATGGTACTACTGGGGGAAACCCAGGTAAAGGTTATGTATCTCTCTTACAACAACTACAATTATCTCAAAATAAAAAGTTTAATAAGAAAAACAACTTCACACTCACATATTTGTCTGCAACTTATTTTATAAACAACTAACAGACACACTATATGCATGCACATACAAAACGAGAGTGTAATATAGAAAGAATTGCAAAATGTTAATAATTAGTGTCTCTAAGTATACTAGTCTTTCAACTTGTCGGAAAGTTTTCAAAATAAGCACTGCGGGGAAAAAAGAACAGTCTCTAGTTTCCAGATCCTTTGATTTCCTCTTCCAATGTTCCACAGCAAGATTACTCCTATCTGACTGAGCTGTGTGTGTCCATAAGTACCCAGAACCTGGAGAAAAAGGCAACAAAACCATGGAGTCGAAGCCTTTGAGGTCTGATCTAAAGGGAATGAAAAAAATACCCTAAAGATGGAACATGTTACAGGATAAAACATGGTATGTTTTACCGTGGAAAAAACTGGCATTATTATCACTCTGGCTCAAGCATATTTGGAAAGCAAACAGTTTCATGCCCGTCAGTGAGAAAATTGGCTTTTTGCTTTTCTTTTTTAAAGCATGAATCCAATTAACTTCTCTCAAGTAAAAGAACACGTGAGTGACAGTGCTCCTCTCAAAACTATTAGCTGTCCTGGGAAATATAATAGAGGTGTGCCTGATGCAGATGGGGCCCGAGTCACTGACTATAAGAACTGGCTAGGCCTCAGTGAAAAATGGCAACAATAACAAGATTAGTGTGGTACTTTCTGTGAGGGTTTAATGGACACAAGGAATATAAAGAGCTGATCAGCACAATTAAGAGCTCATTTCATTTTGCTATTATTAGTAGTATTTAAAATTATTTCATTAAGGCCTTTGATAAAAAATAATTTTAAAAAATGTAAATATATTAAAATAATTTTATTAAAGCAAAACAGCCAAAAGTACATTTTATAAGAATTACTCATGAAATTATTTTAATGTTAACATTTACCTCATTGTTTTAGAATATGAAATAATGCATGTTAAGTTATAAAACTGTAATTTCAAAGCATTATAAAAAATTATACAAATATAGTAATTTTGCTTACAAACAGCATAATATAGTGGGATGAATATGATATTTAAAATAAAAAAACCCAAAGTCAAATCCTGACTCTACTGCTTACTAGCTATGTGATTTCTCAAACTGCCTCAGAATTCTCATTTCCAAAAATGAGATAATGTCTTCTGTGTGATAGGGCTATAGAGATTATAGTTTAAAATAAAATCTACACAAAAACACTTCATAAAATTAAAGTACTTGTGACATTAACAAATACAAGTGTTCACATTTCCTGCATGAAATGTCATTCATTATAATTAAATCTGTCAAACTGGATAGAAAATTTCTAAATACAAATGCTTAAGAAAAATTAGAGGATTAAAAAAATAGGGCCACTTGAAACTAAAATGTCTCATCCATCTTTATATAAAGTCAAATGCATATATTCAAAGTATTTCACCAGAGACTTCTGAGTTTTAGATAGCCTTATGTTTGCAGTCCTGAATCTTTCTAACATTCTTTCTATGCAAGCCAGAGAAATGTGTCACTAATAAACGTTACATCAAAAGGTCTGCTTGCTTTACCACATTTCAGCAAAGACATTCCTCTTACTTCTCAGGAATGCCAGGACCTAGTTCCCTATCACCAGGTGCAAAACCTCCTGGCTCTGTAAGTCTCGTATCTAACCTGTCTTCAAGTCCTTGCGGGCTTCCTCCAAAGTGTCCTTCCCTCACCCCCCATCCCTACTGCCATTACCAGAGTTTCTTCTTTAATTGCCTTCTGCCTTAAGTAAGGGAATCACCTTCAACTAATTTCGTTTCTTCCAATTTCTCTATTCTGGCAATCCATCCTAGTCCTAGTCCTCACTAATAAATACCCGAAAATTCTGCTTCTGCTCTTCTTTTACACTTCTTTCATACTTTCCCAAAAGTATAAAATCCTCATGCTGAAGTATAAGAAGAGCTCTTGGGCTCAATAATCAATCACCAAAAAATCTAGAAGTAGCCTTTACTGCCACAGGCAGCTGACATACTACCACTGAAACCTGGCACAGAAGAGTGTAAACATTAATTAAGTTCACTGGGCTTTAAGTCCATTCAAAATGGAGATGTAGGGGCACCTAGGAGGCTCAGTCAGTTAAGCATCTGCCTTCAGCTCAGGTCATGATTCCAGGTCCTGGGATCAAACCCCACATCGGGCTCCCTGCTCAGCAGTAAGTCTGCTTCTCCCTCTCTCTCTGCTTCTCCCCCTGCTCATGCTGTGTCTCAAATAAACAAATAAAATCTTTTAAAAAAATGGAGATGTAGATCATAAAGCTAAAAAAGGCTCAAAAGAGAAGCAAAGAACTCAGACATTATTTTTATTTATTTAAACTCCACAACCAATTATTAGAATTAATACCTGAAACAAACAATAATAGGAAAATGTTTTTTTAAAAAAATGGGGAGAACCTACCTGGTAAAGGCAGGCTGCTGTTCCAAGGAAAAATGCAACAACGTAATTAAAATCTTCACCATCACTCTGCAAAAACAAAATTAAAAGTTACTTTTTTTCTGGTGGAAGCTCATTTCCAAAAAGAATCCATCAGGATAGGATACAATAATGTTTATGCACAAATGGTATGTAAGAATTCTCAAGAGTCCTAAAAGTCCAGGGAGTGTGAGGTACAGAAAGACTACCAGTGTTCCTCTATGTTTTGGCCCATCAATTTCATTTTACCCATGTATGAAAGGTGAAATGAAATGAAATCACTTATGTCAAAGGGTTTTAAAATGGTGCCAGGGGCCATGAAGGAGATGGGCCTTTATGCACATCCTCACTGATGAAACCATGAACTCTAAACTGGGCCAAACTACAAATATTCCAAGGACTCTGCCCAAACACCTGCAATTACCTATGGTAAGAGTCTTTGCTAAGGGGCAGCCTCAGCAACAATTATATTCAGGCAAGACTAGTTTTCTACTGCCAACGCCAAACAAAATTCTTTGTAAGCAACACATACAAACATTTTTTTGGTCTTCTTTAAAACCTTAAATTTTGTGCCCTAAAGGGACACAATTTGGGTTGCTACCCAAACTGTGCTCTCCCAGTTGCAATTCAGAGATCCCATATAAATGCTTTTGTTTTGTTTTAGCTCTGCCTCTTTTCTTAGTCAACCCAAGAAAAGATGAAAGCCAATGGGAAAGTTTCCACATAAGGTAAAACAAAACAAAACAAAACAAAACAAAAAACAAACAAACAAACAAAACAACTCTCTCCACTGAAAAAAAAAAAAGCACAACACTCCAGTGGCCTATAAAGTCAGTCCTGCTTACTAGGATCACTACCTGACTCAAATAAGCATTGACAAACCTTACTATCAGGGAAGCCTATCATTGAATCTTCCAATAAAGTAATTTGACAGGATTTAAAAAAAAAAAAAAACTGAAGTTACTGTCCACTAGAGTGTGCTAAATCCCAATGAGTACAGTCACACACTGTGCGAGAAAAATAGCCACCCAGAGGAAAAACAGATACATCATATACAGAATGTTTTTTTCCAATGAAAACTAATGGAAAACTAATAGAAAACCCAAGTTTTTCTATTCTCTCTTGATTCCTCTTACATATCTATATTTAATTTCTTTCAGTGTTTTTATGAAGTAAAACATATAGCCCAAGCAGGAGCATTACATTTGGCCCTTATTTTAGAAAAAATATATTTACACAATGAAAATGTTCACAGGACATGGGAGTGTCTCTCATAATATATAGAGAAAATTCCTTTTCCATTTGCTATTAGGCAAGAGAACTGATCGTAAAGCAGAGGGAGAATGGCTTAACCTAGCAGGATAATCTTAAAATAGGAACCATTAATCTGTCTGGAATGTGTAGGCTTGTTCTACCTCAGAGGCACAGAAGGTCAACATGAAACCTTCCTAACTTTAATAATTCTAAGACTTTAAGTCCTGCTTGTTTTTTCTTAATCCTTCATTTTTTAAGTGATCATTTTTTCTGATTATAAAAGCTTATGTTGATTATACAGAATTTGGAAAACAGACTGTCACAAAAAAGAAATTCATATAGTCTATAATACCATAACTCTGGGAGGATTCCCACTAACCATTTCATGTATTTCCTTCTGATATTTTCTGTACAAAAATATATGCACATTAAAAAATGGAATTATACTTTTATATACTAGTTTTTAATACTACACATTATATCAAACACTTTCTCAAGATACCGAATATTCCTCAAACGCATGATTTGTAGCGATTATTTAACGTTCCATTGTGGGGATATACCATTAATTACCCTACTGGGATATTATTTTTTCCCTTAATTTACAATATCACTTTGTAACTCTCTTAATTGCCTTTGGAACATTTAAGAGCAAGTTCCTGGAGTCAGTCAGACCTGGGTTCAAATCTTTCCTTACTATCTGTATGGTCTTGGACTATTTAACTTCAATTTCCACTTAAAAAAAAAAAAGTTGTAGAGATTAAATAACATTTGCAAACACACAGAACTGTAACTGGCACACAGTAAGTACTCAAAAACATTTACCAACCTCTCTTTCCCTGAGGTCACTGTCTGCATCATTTATCAGATAATTAGATTATCTTCTAGTATTGTTTAAACCCTTATCTTCTCAAGTAGACCCTAACCTTTATTTTTTTAAATTGAGGTATAATTGACATAAAACATTATATTAGTTTCAAGTGTATGCCATAACAGTTCTATATTTGTATATATTGCAAAATGATCACCACAATAAATCTAGTTGTCATGTATCACCATACAAAGTTACAATTTTTTTTCTTGTGATAACTTTAAAATTTACTCTTAGTTACTTTTTTAAAAAAAATATTTTATTTATTTATTCATAGACACACAGAGAGAGGCAGAGACACAGGCAGAGAGAGAAGCAGGCTCCATGCAGGGAGCCGGATGTGGGACTTGATCCCAGGTCTCCAGGATCACACCCCAGGCTGCAGGCGGCGCCAAACCGCTGCGCCACTGGGGCTGCCCCTTAGTTACTTTCAACATACAACACAATATTACTGACTACAGTCACCATGTTGATGTTACATTCCCATATTTATAAGTTTGTACCTCTTGGCTCCCTTCACCCATTTTGCCCACTCCCCCAATCCCACTCTAACCTTTCTTCAAGGCAGAAAATCAAACTTACAACCTGAATGAACTGAACGTAGTAGGAATTCAGCAAATGCATGTCGAGTTGAGCTTAAAAAAAATATTTGTACTTGCCAAAGACTACCTATAAATATATTCTTTCATTCAATAAATATTCTTTAAACATTTATGGGCAAGGTATTTTATTACTAGACTTAGGATAGAAGTAAATCCATATGAACTCAAGGAGCTTACTTTCTAATTAAGGAGGCAGATACATTAACCAACAATTCCCACCCAAAGTGTTAACTGATGGGATAGGTGTGTATACAGGGTACAAAAGGAGACTAGTAGAGATACATCTAATTCTGCCTGGGGTAAAAAAAAAAAGGGTCAGAAATGGTTTGTTCAAGGAAGTAAAGCTTAATCTGGGTCTTGAAGAATGAACTAATAGAAAGGGAGACAAGCTGGGGAGAGAATTCCAGGCAAAGAGAGTAGCACATACAATCAAAAAGAGGCAAGAGCTTAGGATGACTTCAAGTCTTCTTGTTAAGGCAACATTTGAAAGATACCATTCACTAAATTGGGAATACAGAAGGAAAAGTAGGTTTGAGAGCAGAAAAACTGAGTTCATTCTGGACACGTTATTTTAAATTTTTTTTTTTTATGATAGTCACAGAGAGAGAGAGAGAGAGAGAGAGGCAGAGACACACACAGGCAGAGGGAGAAGCAGGCTCCAAGCACCAGGAGCCCGACGTGGGATTCGATCCCGAGTCTCTAGGATCGCACCCTGGGCCAAAGGCAGGCGCCAAACCGCTGCGCCACCCAGGGATCCCTGGACACGTTATTTTAGAGGGGCCAGTTTGACATCTAAATAATCATATTTCATAGATATTTAAATCAGCTTCAGGAAAGAGTTGAATCTAGAGATCTTACTTTAGTCATCTATTTAAAGAGTTGTTAAATGTCTAGGACAATCAAATGTAAATCTTAATTCTTGATTGGCTCCAGATTGGAGAGAGGAAAAGAAACTATAAAGGATATTTAGTCAGTTGTAGAAATTTGAATATGAATTTTTAGATTAGATAATACTGCATTGCTCTTAAAATCTTTGGTGTAATAAAGGTATGATGATTACGTAGGAGAATTCCTGGTCCTTCAAGGCATACATACTAAATAATTCTGAAATAAATTGTGATGATACCTACAATTTTACTTCCACATTATTCAGGGAAAAAAAAGAAAAAAGAAAGAAGGGTAGGTAGGTATACAGATGGATGCTAATTGTATTGTCTTTAAAATCTTTCTGTAAGTTTGAATTCTTCCAAAATAAAATGCAGTGGAAGGGGAATACAAAAATTTAATGCTATGCAACCACTAAAATGAATGTAATAGATCTCCATATACTTATATAAAATGATCTACATATTGTTAGGTGGGAAAGATGCAAATAAGTATAGAGTATGTTGCCATTTATATAGAAATACTTTGAAAAGAACAACTGCATAAGTAAATATGTACTAGCATATGCACATTATCTCCCTAGCAGGATAACCCAGTGGTTGACTTTAGGGAAGAGAAATGGGAAAAGAATGACTTACTGTGACAAGAGGCTTTGGAATTACAGGCTTTGAAACTGTAGGCATGTGCATATGCAGGAGGATGTGTGGGTATGTGTACAGATTAACTTTTTTAAAAAAGGCCATCATGAAAATATCCAAAGAGAAGGTAAAGTGTAAAGTTAAGAATATAAAGCCAAGGGCAGAACACTGAAGAATGCCATTATTTAAAAGACAGGTGAAGGAAGAAAGTTTACCAAATAAACTTAGGAATAGGAATATCAAAGGAAAAAAAAATACAACAGGAGAAAACTGTTTCATGAAAATGAAGGGATAAGAAATTGTTGGGCAGTGTGGGTGGCTCAGCGGTTTAGCACTGCCTTCAGCCCAGGGTATGATCCTGGAGACCCAAGATTAAGTCCCACATTGGGCTCCCTGCGTGGAGCCTGCTTCTCCCTCTGCCTGTGTCTCTGCCCTGCTCTCTCTCTCCCTCTCTCTCTCTCTCTCATAAATAAAAAAATCTTTTAAAAAAACTGTCAAGGGGATCCCTGGGTGGCGCAGCGGTTTAGCGCCTGCCTTTGGCCCAGGGCGCGATCCTGGAGACCCGGGATCGAATCCCACATCGGGCTCCTGGTGCATGGAGTCTGCTTCTCCCTCTGCCTATGTCTCTGCCTCTCTCTCTCTCTCTCACTGTGTGCCTATCATAAATAAATAAAATTAAAAAAAAAAACTGTCAAGAAGAATAATGTAACATAAACTATTAATAGTAATTGATTTGCTCCTAAGTTCTCTAAAATAAATTTTATTTCTGAAATTAAACAGTCACTTTTAATAGGAAAAACTGAATAGTATGTGAGGTGAGGCAGAGAGGTCACATAAGATGAGACCTCAAGAGTGGCTGCAGCATTTGGCAATTGAATACCAGTGAGCTTAATGGTCAGGATTTGGAAGAATGAAGGGCAGAAAAGAGATCAAAAGAGATGAAGAGAATAGGGGTGAAGGAGTGGGAACAACAAACAGTATATTCTTTCAAAAAATGAGAAAGGAACATACATCAAGAAGGTTTTTTGTTTTTTTTTTTAAAGATCGGCACACTACGGCATGTTTATGAGCTTGGAGAAAAGAGCCAATAGATTGGAAGAGATGAAATGCAGTTGAGGGAACAGCTAGTGGTTGAGGGAAGGTGGGACAGAGGTTTGGAGTGGGAGGGCAAGAACAGAGGGATGAAGGCAGGGGGCAGAGCAGGGAAGGAGGGGGTAGACTAAGGAGTTCAAATAAAAATTTTAAATATGTTACTTTTACCCTTAGGGTAATACTAGGATACCAATATATTGCTTTGAAAACTAACAGAGGGAAAGAACATTTTCTTAAAGGTGAAGATGAAGAGATAAGCACAGGCTTTATATAAAAGCCACACAATATTTTTGGATGATACCATAAAAATGACTGTAATCATTGGGAAATATTTACTTTTTAATCTTAAGTGGAAGAAAGGGCATAAACTTATATAATGGATATGAAAGTATATGTATGTATTTGTATGTATATGTGTGTGTATATATACACACACACACAAATAAAGAGAAAATTTGGAGATGATTTTTATTTTCCTTATACTTTTTCCCTCAACTCTTTAACAATGAGCATAGTATCAGGAAAAATACTTTTATTTCTTTTGAAAGCAAGCAAGCACTGCATCTTAGCATAGATATTATGCCACTAAATAAATCAAAAACTTCTGTTGAGCTTTAATAGGTAGAAATAAATCTATGGGAAATAAAGAACTCAAGGAATAAAAGCAAGTTGATTACTTCTGCTTTGTAGTAGCCATTACAATTTCAAAATCAGAGTCTTAGACTGTTACTACTGAAGTGGTCCTTGAGCCTATGTAGTCTAAAACCTGTCTCTTGAAGAATAGGAAAATGAAATCCAAAAACATAAAACAACCCATCCAAGGTCACTAAGTCAGTTACTGGCAGATGGGACCCAGGTATCCTGAATCTAGACTAGCATTTCTACTGCTGTATCAGATTCCTCAATTTTTTCCTAATGCACCACATGCAAATTACTTCTAGATTGGCACCAGTTTAATTAGTAATCATTGTCTCAAGGTTGACCATTTAAGGAATACAGGCAATATAAACCTAATGTGATAAAAGCTTCTATATTCATGAGGTGTCAGTTCATAATAAACTTATTAACATCTCTAAACTCAGAACAAAATTAGGAAATGAGTGAAAATAATCTAATTTACATATTACTGTGAACCCTAAATCAAATTACCAGCTTAAAATAAAACTGCACTCATCCTACAGCTCCCCTAGTTTGAACTTAAATTCCAAAGAAAACATTTCAGTGCTATATCTTTTAATGAATTCCTTGTTATTACTCTAAGAGGCAGTTTTGTTAATTTAGAAGAAACAAACTTGTACTGCATCTTCAAACAGTGTTAACAATATACAGGAATGTTGATTCATGTGGGTTCTCAAGTTTAAATGTGCCTCAGGCACCAACTTACATACTAGAAGATAAATGTGGCAATCATTTTTAGCATTCAGAAAGGAGTTAAAATTCATGGCCTTAAAAAGGTAAACTTTAATATCAATGCACTGCTCACACTCAGGAAATATATGTATTTTCAGCTAGATCTAAAAATATGATCCACAAATCAATCCTTGGCTCTTCAATCAAGTATTAAAGAAATGCTGAGGGCACTTCCTCTGCACACTGCCTTTCTGCCTCCTCTATAACCACCATGATCCGAGTAACTCCACCACAGTTAACTTTAAAACAGGTAACTTTAAGTCCCATGCCCTGGAATTTGCACTCGCGTTTACACAGCACACCATCTCAAAAAGATCTATTTTTCCTGACCAAAAATTATCTACAGTGACTCTAGAGGTTATTTCTAACACAAAATACAATGATGAACCACAGAGAAGGCTGAAAGTATGTCTTAAATTCAATGGCTTTAGTGAGAATAAAAAGGATCTTTTTCCAGTACAAGTCATCAACAATAATGAAATAGACGCCAATGAGGGAAAAGTAAAAGCAAGAGACCTCAGGTCCCCAATTCTGTATATATATTTTAGGTTAACCTGGGCTGAAAGAATGTACTTGTTGAAACTAATCTAGTTTGTACCCCTAATCCTATCCTGCTTAAAACTCTAAATTGATCACAGTATCCTCTGCAGTTTGACATTCCATTCTCTCCTTCTGTTTACCTACTGTCCTTTCCATCCTTTAAGACACAGAATCCTGGGCAGCCCGGGTGGCTCAGTGGTTTAGTGCCACCTTCAGCCCAGGGTGTGATCCTGGAGTCCTGGGATCAAGTCCCACATTGGGCTCCCTGCATGGAGCCTGGTTCTCCCTCTGCCTGTGTCTCTGCCTCTCTCTCTCTTTCCCTCCCTATGTCTCTCATGAATAAATAAAATGTTTAAAAGAAAAAAAAAAAAAAGGAAGACACAGAATCCTTAGAAGGTAGATATTTCCAACACCACACAGTGCTCCTAATTCATTATTCTTAGAAAAAAAACATGGAAAAATATTTCCAAGCATGACTTATCAGAACATTTTCCTCTATGTTGATATAAAAATCCCCAATAACTGCAATAGGAACCTCTACTTTTGGTCCAATGAATTTCCAAAAGCAGTGATTCTCATTTAGGTGATTCTCATTTAGAAGATCAGAATTTGCTGGAAAATATTTTCAGCCTATCTACAAGTGACAAACTAACTGTGGACTATATTCCTCCCAACTTTGTACTGATTCCTTGTTCCTGTCTTTAAGTGTCCCCATTTTAGAAACCTCAATTACTGATGAATGTATGTGGAATAGGTCAGGTGGCTATGATAGAACAAAGATTTAAAACAATCTTAAAGGAACCAAGTAACTAAGTGTCCATAGTTTCCAGACAGCTAAAAATCCCATTTCGACCAGTTTACAGGTCCTTGGATCAGGTGATAAGGAAACACTGTTGGAATAAATCTAGGACAGCAGTGAAAAAGAAAGAATTCCATGTCAACCATTAGAAAGATACATCTCAAAGATACAAGCATCTACTGAGTCCCCAAATTATAATGATCTACTAATTAAAAAAAAAAAAAAAGCCTTCTAATTTCTTCCCTACTTGTAAGGTACTCCATGTTTCCTTCATACTCCAGCACCACAGTTTTAAGGAACTGTTTAAAACAATCAAAAAACCTTGAAGCTTCTAGGGGAAACTGGTCTCTAAGACAGAGGCAGTAAGTAAGAAGCTACAAAAACCAGGGAAAGTGCTCAGGCTCCCTTTAACCCCAACAAAAATATTTACCTTTACTCAACTAAAATGTTATTGAAAATCTACCTATTAGGTTGGGTTAACAGAAGTTGTCTTTTTTTTTTTTTTATGCTTAAATCACAGGTGTTACTAAATACTCATTTTTATTACTTAAAATCTGAATAATATAGTCATATGGTTCAAAGAGTAAAAATAATATAAGACATATACTGTGAAGAGTCTCATTCCTACCCTGCTGCCCATCTGTCCAGTTCCTACTGCATTTTTTAGTTTCTTATTGTTCAAGAGTTTCTTTATACAAATAAATGTAAATTAAAAGATATTATTTTCTCCAATCATCTTTGGTGGGGGTACTTGGGGATGAGCTGAGAGGGACTAGTGGTTGCAGGGTCAGAGGGTCTCCACTGGCTTTCTCAAAATGGCCACTATTCTCAAAGGGCACAAAAGTATACACCTGACATCAAAACATGAATCACATTCCCAGGTTCCACCCAGGCTGGGACACTGACATCCCCTCCTGGCCCGCGTGAAGGGGAAAGCTCAGCTGTTCCATGAGAAGAGAAAGCCAATCCACCATTTCCTAGAAGCTGGCTGGGTACAAGGAGCTATACTTTAACTGCTAAGTGGAGCCACACCTAATGAAAACCAAAGGCTGGAGAAGGCTCCTCCCTTCCCGGTCTTTGTTTTAATGTTGATGGGTGGTATGAATGTGTGTGTTTCAATTAATAGACTTTTATCCTTAGAACAGGTTTATGGAAAATTAAGCAGAGAGTGTACTGCTGAATTCCTACATACCTGGCTCTTCCCTGTTCACAGTTTCCTCATTAACATTTTACATTAATGTGGTACATTTGTTACAACGGATCAGCCAACAGTGACACATCATTAACTGAAGCCCACAGTTTACATTAGGGTTCGCTCTTTGTATTGTACATTCTCTGGGTTTTGACAAACGTAGAATAACGTAACCACCATTACAGTAACATACTGAATAGTTTCACTGCCCTAAATCCCATGGAGCATGGGATTTCATCCCTTTCTACCTCCCTCCATAGTACTGGCAACTTCTCATCCTTTTACTTACTGTCTCTATAGTTTTGCCTTCCCCAGGATGTCATATAATTAGAATCATGTAAGTATGCAGTTTTCTCAGGCTTCTCTCATTAAGTAATGTGCACTTAAGGTTTTGCCATGTCTTTTTGTGGCTTGAGAGATTTCTTTTTATTACTGAAAATACTCCATTGTACAGCTTGCCAGTTTGTTTATTCTTTTATCCTTTGAAGGACATCCCAGTTGCTTCTAGTTTTTTGAAATTACGAGTAAAGCAGATATAAACATTCATGTGCAGGTTTTTGTGTGGACATAAGTTTCCTACTCGTTTAAGCAAATATACCTAGAAGCCTGACTGTTGGATCATACAGACAGCCAAATTGTCTTCTAAAGCAACTGAGCCATTCTGCACTCCCACCAGCATTGAATGAAGAGTTCGTATTTACATATCCTCACTAAACATTTGGTTTTGTCAGTGTTTTGGATTTTGCCATTCTAATAGGAGTTTAGTGGTATCTTATTGTTGTTTTAATTTGCAATTCCTTAGTGACATATGATGTTGGATATCTTTTTTTTTTAAGATTTTATTTATTCATGAGAGACACAGAGAGAGAGAGAGAAAGAGAGAGAGGCGCAGAGACACAGGCAGAGGGAGAAGCAGGCTCCATGCAGAGAGCCCGATGTGGGGCTCGATCCCGGGACTCCAGGATCACGCCCTGGGCCAAAGGCAGGTGCTAAACCGCTGAGCCACCCAGGGATCCCCTGGATATCTTTTCATGTGCTCATCTGCCACCTGTATATCTACCGTGGTGCGGTGTCTGTTCCATTCTTTTGCCTAATTTTTAATTGTATTATTTGTGCTCCTGAGTTTTAGTTCTTTGTATGCTTTGGACATAAGCCCTTTGTCAGACCCGTTCTGCAAATATTTTCTCTTAATCTGTGGCTTTTCATTCTCTTAATGCCCTTCCCAGAACAAAAGTTTTTAAACTTTCACGGATCAGGGAAGCCCTAGTGGCTCAGCAGTTCAGCATCGCCTTCAGCCCAGGGTGTGATCCTGGAGTCCCGGAATCGAGTCCCACATTGGGCTCCCTGCATGGAGCCTGCTTCTCCCTCAGCCTGTGTCTCTGCCTCTCTCTCTCTGTGTGTGTGTCTCTCATGAATAAATAAAATCTTTTTAAAAAATGAAAAAAAAAAAAAAACCTTTCACGGATATTTTTGATGTATCTAAAAAGTCATCACCAAACCCAAGATCATCTTAGTTTTCTCCTGTTATGTTTTTTAAGTTTTATATCTTACATTCAAGTCTGTGATCCATTTTGAGCTAGGTTTTTTTTATTAAAGGTATAAAATCTGTGTCTAGATTTATTATTTGCATGTGGATGTCTAGCTATTTTAGCACCATTTGTTGAAAAGATTATTCTTCCTCCACTGAATTGCTTTTGTTCCTTTGTCAAAGATTGACTATACTTGTGGGTGTATTTCTGGGCTCTCCAGTCTGTTCTATTGATCTGTCTATTGTTTTGCCAGTCACACTGTCTTAATTATTACAGGTTGACAAGTCTTGAAGTTGGGTAGTACCAGTCCTTCGATTTCCTTCTCCTCAGTATTGTGTTGGCTATTCTGAGTCTTTTGCCTTTCCCTACAGGATCACTTAGTCTATATCTACTAAATAACTTTCTGGGATTTTGACTGGGGTTGTGTTGAATCTACAGATCAAATTGGGAAGAAGTGACATCTTAACAATACTGAATGTCTATCCATTTATTTAAATCTTTCTCTTATCAGAGTTTTATAGTTTTTCTCATACAGATCTTATATGTATTGTGTTAGATTTATTTAGTGCCTCATTTTTGGAGATGCTAATATAAATAGTATTGCTTTTTAAATTTCAAATTTCAATTGTTCCTTGCTGATATTAAGTAACTTTTATATATTTACTCTGGATCCTGTGACCATGCTATAATCATTTATGAGTTCTAGGAATCTGTCAATTTTGAGGATTTTCTACATAATCAGAATATCTATGAATAAAGACAGTAGTGTTCCTTTTCCCCCCAATCTGTATGCCTTCTGTTTTCTTGTCTTAACTGCATTAACTAGGTTTCCCAGTACAATGTTGACTAGGAACGGTTAGAGGCAAATCTTTGTCTTGTTCCTGTTCTTAGGGAGAAAGCATCTAGTTTCTCATCAAGTTTGGTATTAGCTATAGGGTTTCTGTCGATGTTCTTTATCAAACTGAGGGAGCTCCCCTTTATTCCTAGTTTGTGATGGGTTCGTGAATAGGTATTAGACTTTGTCAAATGCTTTTTCTCCATCCACAGATATGTTCATATGATTTTTCTTCTTTAGCCTGTTGATGTAATGGATTACATTAACTACTTGTCCAGTGTTGCACCAGCCTTGCATATGTGGAATAAAATCCCCCTTGTCTGTGATATATAATTCTTTTTATACATCATTGGATTCAATTTGCTAATATCTTGTTGAGTTTTCCATCTGTGTTCATGAGTTACATTGCTCTGTGATGTCTTTTTAAAGTAGCAATAGGCTGAGAAATCTCAGAGCCATCAGTTAGTTACATGTAAGTAGTAATCAGTTTAATTCGATTATTATTCTTCTGAAACCTAAACAACAACTTCGATGAGGCAGAAGCAAAGACATTACTGCTCAGAGGGAAAACATGAAACACTCAGGAATCGAGGCAGGCATCAGCCAGTTGTAGCAGCTCAAAAGCATGAAAAGATATAGTTTATACTACTTTCCTTATTTTTTTTTAAGATTATTTATTTATTCATGAGAGATGAGAGAGAGGCAGAGACACAGGCAGAGGGAGAAGCAGGCTCCATGCAGGGAGCCTGACGTGGGACTCGATCCTGGGTCTCCAGGATCAGGCCCCAGGGCAAAGGCAAATGCTCAACCGCTGAGCCACCCAGGCATCCCTATTTTCCTTATTTTGAAGTTGTGAATCAGAGGAGGGGGAAGCAAAGATCAATCCAGGAAGATGAGGGATAAGATATCTGAGTGCCTGAAAGAAATCATTTTCTTTAATAGCTTTTGTGAGATACAACAGCCTTGTCTGACTTTTAACTTAAAAGTAATGGGGGTCTAAGCTCCCGGTTCCACATGTGGACAGTCTTCTGAGTCAGGGATGGTAAGTCTCTGCAACACAAAAACTTCTCTCTACTCAGATATGCTCCCTCCCCTTATTTATTAATTTGCTAACTTCAAACAACCTGAGAATTTTTTTAACCACAAAAAACCATCTTCACAATTTTTGCCAACTCCAAATACTAATTATACCATTACTTACTTAATAAATTACATAAAGTTGACTTTTTGTCAAAATTAATTTTAAAAGGAAAATTTTATATCTCTATCATTAATCTTACCAAATACAGATACTACACATTAACATACACTAAATATACAACCCTTAAATTAAAAATGTTTCTTCCTCTACCACTTAAAGTCATCCACTGTACAACTAGTGGTAAATATGCCCCATACTTGGAAAATACTCATCAAATTCAGCCTTCTTCATTTTATAAGTAATGATATTGAGGACTAGAGAGTAAAGTGAGCTATTCAAGGTCACAGAGCTAATCAGGAGCTGAGATGGAGCCAACCCTCTCTCTCTTTCCTCCACAAAAACCATCTCTTCACACACCTATACTACTGATCTTTCCACTACATCAAGTTAAAAAAAAAAAAAAAAAAAAAAGGAAGAGGCTATCCTATTTATTAACTTTTCCAATCAGCTTTCTCCAAATTGCTTTTTCTTTTTGGCAGGTTGTCTAACTGGCTCAAAACTGAACTCCTGCTGGAATAAAGCTGACCTGGCTAGGGAATAGGGACAGGAACACCAAAGGACAGTAGCCAGCTGTCCTAGGTCTCAAAGGGAAGAGGGGCTTTAACTGGGGGTTTAAGAGGTTTGAAAAACGAAACTGAAAAGTCCTGAGAAGCTCTGCCTACCTACTCAAAGGGACAGCTTAACTGCCTGGAACCTGTGATTTCCTCTGCTATTGGCTTCAAACAGCTGAGGACATTCAGAGGGTACTCAGAATGGTACTAAGTGTTCCCCAAACTAACAAGCAATTTTAAAAAAGAATACAAGGTATGCTAAGTGGGTTTTTATGAATGGTATTCTGAGCTTAATGCTGACCAAAAACAGAGAACTAATTTACATGTGGAAGTATCAGGAAAAAAAAAAAGTCTTCAGAGAAAGTGAGTACAAACAAAGGTAAAGAAAACTATCCAGTCTGAAATGTGCTTAACTTTAAGAAAGAAAGAGAAAAAGTTAGTATATTCTGACAGCCACGGTCTCTGGAAAAAATTCTACTGGAAAACAAAGTAGTTGGCAATATCTGAAAACAATAATGGTTTCAGGTAGTCACCAACAAAAAGGAAAAAGAACAGATAACAAAGTGGAAATACACAGAACTGGGACAAAAACCTGCCTTTAAATGCCTTCTTTCTTCCATTCCTTTCTGTCCATTAGGATCCTTTTAGATCCAGCTCACCCCTCCTCCACAAAGCCTCTTTCTCCTATCCTTACACTGACTATTCCTCTTTCAAACTCTACGTACTTGGCAATTATTCATGTGCTGCTTTGCCCCCTCCCAATTCAATCTGGGCTCTATGCTGTGCTCATGTCAGAAATATCTTGGTGTCCCCAGAGTACCTATAAACAGAGCCTCCTGCAGAGCAAACAGTAAATAAATACGTGCTAATTGAGTCAAAGAAGCCAACTAGAAATCACTGTTCTTAGAGGAAGAGGAGACTAGGGTAGTCTGAGCACACACCGTAAATTGTACTATACCCAAATCAATTCAAATCAATTGAGTAACAAGTAGAATCAACAGGCATTGTCACTTGAAATTGCAAAAACAGCACAGTACCTGCAAAACACTTTCTATGGCATGAAAACCTCGAATTAAATTCAGAGCTCCACATAAAAGACTGAGGATAAAAGCCACAATCCCTGACAGAGTTGCTGGTTCCAGTCGCAGGTGAGCTGGAAAATAAAAGAAATGGTTAGAAATGAGTATCACTATCTTACGTCAATACCTAAAATTATGTAAAATGAAATTCACTGCTTAATTTAAATGGGTCAAACACGGATTAATCTTCATAAAGCTATTTATTAATATATTAGGAACAATTTTTTAAAATGCAAAACGATGACATGTCAGCTTCACTGCCCTGAACTCAAGCTCAATTAACTGCTTTTTCTCTACATTTTTAACAAAGACATCTCACTTGCACTTGGGGTATAGAGTGCTAAGGAGTGCTCACATCTGGCAGTAAGTCATGTAGAAAAAAAACTTACTGCTTAAATAGGTCTACCATTTGCAAGGAGTTGCAAATATAAGCAAAGGTGACTTTGCCTGAAAAATCATTGCATAATTCCTACTTTTTCTGAAAAATGCTTAGATAACACTTTTAAGGACAAACATAGCTTGCTTTTTTTTTTTTTTTTTTAAGCAAAATTCCCTTATTTGGGTTCCAGGGCTATAAATACCATGGGATATATGTGAAAGCTTCTATATAATCACCAATCTGAACTTTACAATAGAATAGTCGTATGGCTATGAAGTTCCTGATCTCTGAAGACCACCTGAAGAACACTACAAATGATAAAACACTAGCTGAAGAAGTGACCACTTCATCTTCACGAATGGATTCTGTTATCTGTGGGCTTCAGTAGGGTAAGATATTTAGTTATGCAGTAGTTTCACTTTATCATCATCTTGGGCTTAACAGAATTAACAACTGAGTCTAAATGAAAATACAAAATGAAATAATCATCTAGACCTCAAAAAGAGACAGAGGGAAAGAGGGGGCAACAGAACCACAGTTAGATCATTTTATTTAAATCGCTGAAGTGTAAAAGCCCTAACAATGAAGTTAATGAGGTAGAACATTAATATAAGGAAAGGCTTAAATCTCTGCAACTTATATTCAGCCATTACAGCAGAAAAGCTTCCCTAAATAGTTACAGAAACACAAAACCCTACATATCATAAAAAAGTATTTGTTCTTCAAGTTCAGAAGAAAATGCTAAGATGGGATAATATTTTCTTAAATTTCTTCTTTGCCCAAGCTGATTACTTGGTCTCTCAATTTCTTTGAGGTTTTAATATGAAAACAAAAATTTAAATATCTTTGTAAAGCATTAATACCAAATTTTTAATCAGTAGAAAAAAACCTTCACAATCTATCCAACTAGTCTATAATTAGTCGTGTTTTGTATCCCCTGTCCATCCCTCCCCACACCCTCTCAGTAGTAGGGAAAAACTGGCCTCTAATAAAAAAGGAATCCTTAATATGGGCCTCAAGGATAAAACTACCTGACAAATGAACAGATTACATAAATCATACTTCTAAAGTATACAAGTTTACCTTATGAAAAAGCCCAAATAATATTCTGTATTATAACTAAAGAAAAAAATCTTAGCTGTTTATGGACAAGTATGGCCATTCTGAATGGAAAAATATTACCATTTTAAGGTGTTGACCAATGCCTATTTAAGAAATAAATGACTATATTAAATATTAAGTTTCTAATATTTATCTCTTGGCCTTGGAACGCTCTCTTTATAATTAATTATAGTATACCACTTACTATTTACTATTAAAATTATTTCAAAATGACCCAAAATATTTTTAAAAGCATGAGAGCAAATGACAAGCCTCTTTTAACAAAGACAAGGCATGTATTATGCTGAAGAACAGGATGGAGCTGTGCCAAATCACTGTGGGAAAGAAATTCTCAAGTAAAGATTCACCCACTCCCACCCTATCTTCTTCCCTAGGACCTGGGGGAATGGTTACCAAGAGAAAACTCCATCTGCATACAACATGAGGGTGACACTCCCTAAGGACAATTTCTCATGTTAGCAACTGAACAAGATATTTAAATCACATTTTAATGTATTATGCGATATCTCTTTTCTATTTTAGTAAAACATATTTTAGATTCATTGTTATCCACAAATGCTCACTTCACACTTCAATGTGGCACCATGGTAGGTACTAGTAGGTATAGAGTGGATTTGGAAAAATAATAAATGAGAGGCAATTTTTTTTTTAGGAAGAAAAAAAGTTACTGAATTCCAAGTAGTGTCATCTGGTCAGTTGTTGTTTTGTTTTTGCTATAACTGTCTTTTGCTACAATGCCTTTTCTTTAATTACTCTCCTTGAGCCCAATAATGGGTCATGACAAAATTAAACTTTTTATGAGCCAATGATTAATGAAGTTTACAAAAGCTCCTAAGAAGTAAGAGTAAACCTCTTGGAACCAAAGGGTTATTGCTTATAGGGAATTAATATACTCACTTAGCAAATACTTTTTAGCATGATTCTGTGTAAAATATTGTGCTTCAGAAAATACAAAGAATTATTATTTGCACAATCTGCTCTCAAGATACTTCTAGTCTTTTGAAGGGAAACAGACAGATAAGCATTCTAAACTAAAATAGTTAAGGAATTCTGAAGAAGAAAGAAGAAAGGTAATTAGGGGGAAGGTGGTGATACAGGAGTGGTAAGAAAACCAGGGAAGATATTTAAAGATGGGTTAAAATTTAGATAGTTAAAAATTGGAAAAACTACATTTCATACATTTCATGCAGAGAAAAGAATGTGAGCCTGGAGGTAGAAATGAGATGCAAATATTAAGAGCATAAACAACAACTACTACTACTACTACCTCCGCTAATCCTACTAATAGGGCTGTTCTCGATGTACCAGGCACAAGGGCTTATATACATGATCTCGTTTCACCCTTCCAAGAACCCAGTGCAGTAGGCACTATAATTACCCTGTCTTTTCAAATGAAACTAAGGTATAGAGAAACTAAGTAATTTGTCCAAAGTAAATGAACTAGGATTTAAACCCAGGTAGCCTGACACTAGAACTCATATTCTTAACCACTTTCCCACTGGACATTAATATTGGTTTTGTTTGGCTTAAAAGGATGTTTATGAAGAATAGGAAGAAATAAGGTCAGGAATGGGAGTTGAAGCAAATTAACAAACAGTTGGAAATACTAGGCTAAAAATTATGAACAAGTTAGTGGAGAAACACTGAAAAGCAAGAGACCAATATGATTAAAGCTATGCTTAAGGAATATTAAGGTTTTAAAGAGATTAAAAGCAGGAAGACAATATTTTCTCAGTGCTTTCTTCATAGGTACACTTTGTCCCATTTATCCCTCAAAATGTGGTACTTCATAAGGCAGGAATGACTAACTTCTCAGTGTCTGAATTTTTTCATCTGTAAATGGAGGTTAAATAATCTGCTATAAATCAGACAGCTAGTAAGTGCCATCTTCACAATTAGCACTTGATCTAACAAGAGTGCGAAGCCCATGCTCTTTCTACAAATCTACCTTAGAGAATTCATTAGGGAGTCATTGCAAAAGACTGGCTGATATGAGGGCCTGAATTAGGATAGTGACAGCAGGAATGAAGAGATGAGTGATATTACAGGGGTTAAAACTAGCAGACCTGGCAATTAACTAGGAAACAAAAATGAAAAAAAATTAAAGAAAATGTCAAGGTTTTAAGTGTGGATGACTGGAAAGATAAGGGTGCTGCCAGCAAAGCCACTGGAAGAAACTCAGGTTTGATTAAAAAAAAAAAAAAAATGGAGACATTTTAAAGATATCAAACTTGTAGTGATAATGAGGTATGTTTAATAAGCAATCAAAGAATGGAAGAGTGAGAGCTGGAGAGACAGAAAGGTTTGCATCTGAAAGGAAGGGTTGGGATGGGATAACTAGGGAAAGAATTTTTGCAAATCATTGGCAAACACTACCTTTAAAGGGAGGACCAGGATTCAGGAAGACAGATTTAGGAGAATAAGAAGAGGAAGAGCCTCAGAAGCCTAGGAAGGGGAGACCATCCATAAAAAAGATATGGGTAACAATGCCTGTGCACAGGCCAAAGACAGTCTGAACTTGAAAAAAAAAAAAAGATTATATATATATAATATATATAATATATAATATATATATTGCTAAGGGATGGTTGCTGACTTGTTATAAAACAGTTTCAGAAGAGTGCCTGAAGGCAAAATTCAACCTGCAAGAGGCTAAGAACTGTTGACGGTAAGAGAGAGAAGCAGTGCAATAACACTACCACAGTTAAAGAAAACCAGGATGACAGCCTGACAGACTAGGACCAAGAGAAATAATTATTTTTCCCCTGTCATGTGGTGGAGGAGGAAGACTTGAATACATTTACAGGTGGAATGAAAAAATTCAATGAAGAGGAAATAGAAGAGTCAAGAGAAAGGCAAATGGCGAAAGAGAATACGAGAACAGTCATTACGAAGATGTAAAATGAGGGTACCATTCTAACCTTCAAAGCATATCATAATACCACAGTACCAATGCTTTGAGCAAAAACAAAATTCTGGAGGTACAGACATTCAATGATGCCCCAAATATCTGGAGAAACAGATTTTGGAACATATAAATTTCTGGTCAGTTCCATCTAAATGAACATAATTTGTTACTAAATTATGACTGAATGAGACTAATTGTATGATACTAAAAACCTACTTTTTTTTTTTTTTTTTAAACACAGGCCCTTTCTTAGATCATCACCTGTCAAAAGCTTGTATGTCCTTTAAGGCCATGGGGCCTAAAAATGGTACATTTTATTTATCTCTTTTGGAACACGTATCACATTCTGTCTTGTATTTTACTTACTGAGGTGTGTGTGTATTTGAGAGAGACAGAGATTAGGAATTTTATTTGCCTTGTGGGGCAACTGCCAAATAGAGTACCATTCTCAGTCAACTGAGAAACTGTCTATAAAATTACACAGGTGGAAAAAAGACTGTATAACCTAGTGTTTATCCTAAAAATAAAGGTGTCAAAGAAAACAGAAAAATGTATTTAGAGTTTTGTGAAACTTTTTTAAAAAATAAAAGCAGAATATAAAATTAAAAAGATCAGCAACACTAAATGTTGATGAGAACATAGAAGAAACTCTCACACATTGCTTGTGGAAATGTAAAATGGTACAACTACTTTAGAAAACTGGTAGTTTCTAAAAGACTCAAACATGTACCTTACTTTTGATTTGGCAAATTCAACTGCTAATATTTACTCAAGAGAAATGAAAACATGTCAACAAAAGACAAATGCTTGTAGTAACCTTATAACCCCAAACTGGAAACAAGCTAATATCCATCAGCAGGAGAATGGACAGACTGTGGCATGTTCATACAATGACTACTACCCAGCAATAAAAAGGATCAAATTACAGAGACCTATGACATGACACTGTACTAAAAGAAGCCAAACACAAGAGTCACACTATATAATCTTGTTTATATAAAGTTCCAGAACAAACAAAATTAAAAATAACTAGAGAGCAAAAATTCAGAACAGTGGTTGTCTAGAGGCGGTATGGAGATTGGGAAGAGATACAAAAGAAATTCCTGGGGAGATGGATATATTGTATATTGTGATACAGGTATGTATTAGTTTTTTTCTTATAATCCTGTGTTTTGATACTTTGATATCTTGGGGCCTTGCTCTGACCCTAGAGGGTGGCCCTTCCCAAGGCTATCAAATTCCTAGAGATACCAAACCACTCACTTGCAAGAGTGTTTTTCAGAAGCAAATCCCCTAATCCAAATCCCATACTTTACCTTCTCTATGGGGCTCCCAAACTCAGGGCCATTATCCCCCAGCCTGAATCACCCCAGGGTCAGGTATCACACAACTAAGAACAGCCCTATATCCAGAGACTGCTAGAAGTACCCAACCCAGCCAAACGTGCTTACCCTGTCTCTCCAGTTCCTTCCTGGCAAAAGCACAAGAAAGGCTCTTGCTCACATCTGGCTCTCACTTCTTTACCTCCTGACCAATACCAGTACTTCCCCACATGGCCCTGGATGGTGTAGTGTGAACCCTTCTCTTGGGATCTGAGTATAACTACTTTTTCAGTGGCAGCTGTCTCCTGATCTGTTGGCCTTGCCATACCTGAATAAAATCTACACTTCAAAACAGAATGGTTTATACAAATGTATCCATGTGTCTAAACCACACAGCAAAGATTCATGCATTTTAACATGTGCAAATTTCCCTTAAAGAAGAAAGAGCACAAGGGTACCTGGGTAGTCCAGGGGGTTAAACATCTGCCTTCAGCTCAGGTCATGATCCCAGGGTCCTAGGATTGAGCAGGACCTGGGAATCCTCTCCCTCTTCTCCCTCTCCTCCCTGTTCATGCTCTGTCTCTTTCAAATAAATAATTTTTTTTTCCTTAAAGAAAGAACCACAGAGGTAATTATCAAGTAGGTGAGTGGATAGTGGGTGGGGATACAGATGAAACAAGAATGGCAAAATGTTGACATAGTTACTATAGTTGGGTGACAGGTACATAAGAGTTCATTATACTATTGTGTTTACTTTGTAGCTATTTAAAATTTCCCCATGATAAAATGTTTTAAAAAGAAAACAAAAAGGGTAAAAGTAAGACACAGTGTTTAGCTTAACATATTCACCCTATGATGGATAGCAGAACATCTGTAGACTTCCAAAAATTATAGAAAAAATTCATGCTAGACTGTGGGGAAAGGGGTCACAAGGTCAGAAAGAGAAAAGAAACCAAAAGTAACAGAAAAAAGGGCCTGAAAAGTAATGTCTATCAAATAACTATTAGCCAGATTCCAAAATAAAGTAACTTTAGGGATCCCTGGGTGGCACAGTGGTTTGGCGCCTGCCTTTGGCCCAGGGCGATCGAATCATCCCACATCGGGCTCCCGGTGCATGGAGCCTGCTTCTCCCTCTGCCTGTGTCTCTGCCTCTGTCTCTCTCTCTCTCTTTGTGTGACTATCATAAATTAAAAAAAATAATAATAACCTTATTCAGGAAAAAAAAAAAAGGAAAACCAACAGAGACTACAGAAAATATTATGCAGGCTTGGTCTGCATTTAAAGAAAAATTTAGGGACTCCTGAGTGGTCAGTGGTCGAGCATCTGCCTTCGGCTCAGGGCATGATTCCAGAGTCGTTGGATCAAGTCCCACATCAGGCTCCCCACAGAAGCCTGCTTCTCCCTCTGCTTATGTCTGCGTCTCTCTGTGTGTCTCTCATGAATAAATAAAATCTTTCATGAGAGACACACAGAGAGACAGGCAGAGACATAGGAAGAGGGAAGAGAAGCAGGCTCCATGCAGGGAGCCCCATGCGGCACTCAATCCTGGGACTCCGGGATCACACCCTGAGCCGAAGGCAGATGCTCAACTGCTAAGCCACCCAGGTGTCCCTTTATCTTTCTTAAAACAATCCCAGATTTTCCCCCATTTTCCCAGTGTCTGCTGTCTGGTGATCCAGGATACCATTACAGTACAGACTACAGGTCAGAGTGGGGATTTATGGAAGTCAAACAATACACGTACTTTCTAACAGAATTCATCTCTTGATACATCAAGTTGGATAGACCCCTGCCTCAAATTAAAGGTTAATTTTCTAGATCTAGACTGTATACATTAATGGACAGATATTTTGGCAGCAACACTGACTGTCAGACCTATCAAACTACAACTATTAGAGAAGGACAGGCCAATGGAAGCCATGGAGCTTCCCCTACTGAAACATCATCAAAATATTAATCGTTATGGTAAATGTAGAAATAAGTTTCACCATCCAAGGCTTATTAAAATATGCACAGATACTGATTCCTACTACACACCCATTTAACTCTCCAGTTTAAGGCTCCAAAATGAAAGTATCGTAGAGGATAACAGATTACTGTGGCTTCCAATTTCACGTGTTTTTCCAAACACAATCTCCATATGGAACAATCAATTAATTCCATGACATGTAGATACTAATTTGCTAACACTTTCTTTTCTACCCTAATAAACAGAGAAAATCAGAAGCATTTTGCTTTTACCTGATAAAGAGAGCAGTACATAGGGGTACCTGAGTGGCTTAGTCAGTTAAGCACCTGACTCTTGACTTTGGCTCAGGTCATGATCTCTGGGTTGTGAGACTGAACCCCACTGAGCTTGGAATTCTCTCTCCCTCTGCCCCTCCCCACAGCACTCGCTCACATGCTGTCAAAAAAAAAACAAAAAAAAAAAAAAGAAGAAGAAGAAGAAGAAGAGAGAGCGAATGAGAGCAGTCCATTTAGTATATTGCCACGAGGTTATATCAACTCTAAGCTGGAGATTAGTCTATAGCAGGGTTGGGCAAACTATGACCCACAGGTCAAATCCAGTCCACCACTTGTTTTTGTAAGTAAAGCTTTATTACAATACAGTCTTATCTATTCTTTTACACATTGTCTATGGTTATTTTTATACGATACCAGCAAAGTGTAGTAGTTGCAACAGAGACCATTTGGCCTATAAAAGCTAATATATTTGCTATCTGGCCATTTAGAGAAAAAGTCTGCTGACTCTTAGCCTACAAGGACCCAATATCTTAACACCTCATGGAACATTATATTGATCCACTTTGTTGATATCCTCATGCTGACAGGATCTGAAGAACAGATAGTATATGCCTTGGATTAGATACCCTGGGATGATACATGTATGCCAGAGTATGGAAAATAATTAAAAAACAAACAAAAAAAAAAAAAAACTATAGGAGCCTACCACCTCAGTCAAGTTTCTGGTGGTTAAAAGTCTAGAGTATGTTGAATGTAAACATCAGGTTGCACCTTGCAACCCAGATCACTAAGAAAAGATCTGCTGAGTATGCCTTTAGATTCCAAAAGCAACATTACAAAAGGTGGATATGTAGCTGCAACATGTTTACTGAGTAACAATAGCTAAGGAGGGCCAAAGCAACAGAAAGACTGAGACTGCATTACATAATGGACACTTTGCCATCCAGCCCTTAGGCCTCACGGATCTAATGGTGTTCAAAATATCTGTGGAAGATAGAGATATTTTTTGAGTCTGAAGCACATTTGGAAAGAAGAATCATAAAAGAGGCTCCTGGGCTTTGAAGCAATGACATGGCCCTTACGCAAAACAAAACAAAACTGTTTTCATTTCAAGACCTGGCTTGCTTGTTGGCCATGGCAAAAACTACTGGCCCTTCCATGAAATATCAGGTATATACTATAAACCCTAAAGCAACTATAAAAACAAATAAATGAAATGAAGAGGTGTGATAAGTCAACAAAGAACAGAAAATGGATCAAAAAATAATTTAAAGGGAGGGTCCCTGGGTGGCTCAGCAGTTTAGCGCCTGCCTTTGGCCCAGGGTGCGATCCCGGAGTCCCAGGATTGAGTCCCATGTCGGGCTCCCGGCAAGGGGCCCGCTTCTCCCTCTGCCTGTGTCTGCCTCTCTCTCCTCTCTCTATGACTATCATGAATGAATAAATAATAATAATAATAATAATAATAATTTAAAGGAAGACAGAAAAAGAGAGAAAGGTGACTAAAAATAGGATAAAAAGAAAACAAACAGCCAAGGTAGTAGGTTTAAACTAACCACATTGGGGTGCCTTGCTGGCTCAGTCAATAGAGCATGTGACTCTTGATCTTGGGGTTATAGGTTTGAGCCCCATGAGTACAGAGATTGCTTAAAAATAAAATCTTAAAAAAAAACCCAACCATATCAATAATCACATTAAATATAAGCAGTCTAAACACCTAAATAAAAAGACAGATACAGTCAAATTGGATTTTGTTTCTCAACAGACTCAACTAAATTAATACCCAAAAGCAACCACTATAAATAGAAAGACACAGAGAAGTTAAAAGAAAAAAGATAGAAAAAGATAAACCATCGCAATACTACTTAAAGAAGAAGTTAGAGTGGCTATATTAATAGACTGCTGAACTAAGAATATTGCTAGATCCATGCACCAAGAGAAAAAACAATCCTAAATATTTAACAAGCTTTAAAATATATAAAATAAAAACTGGCAGACCAAAGAGGAGAAAGATATAAATTCACAAATACAGTCACAGATTTAAACACCAACAATTGAGTGTAGACAGAAAATCAGGAAGGATATGAAAGATATGAACATTATCAACCAACCCGATCTAAATGACATGTAGAGAACTTCACACTACAATAATAGAATACACACTTTTCAACACAGAACACAGAAAAACGGCTAAAGCAGAATATATTCTGGGAGAGAAAAACAAGTCTCAATAAATTTAAAAGGATTGGAATCAACAAAATTTGGTATCTGACCATATGAAGTTAGAAATCAAGAAATGAAAGCTATCCGGAAAAATCTCTATTTAAAACTCTGTACCACATTTCTAAATAACCAACGGGTGATAAAAAAAAAATCAAAAGGGAAATTTAAAAAACATTTAAACAATATGAAAGTGAAAATACAATGTATCAAAATTTATGAATGTAGCTAAAGCAATATTTAGAAGGAAATATATACTACTAAATGCCGATTAGAAAAGATCTCAAATAAAATATAACCAATTTTTAAAAAAATAACCTCAACTTCTGCTGTAAGAACCTAGAAAAAGGGCAAATTAAACCCCAAGTAAGCAGAAGATTAAGTAATAAAGACCAGATCATAAATCAATGAAAGGAAACAAAAACAATAAAAAGTCAATGAAACCAAAAGCTGGTTCTTTAAGAAAATCATTTTTATTAGAGCTTAGCATTTTTATTGATCAGAAGAAAAATTCAAAAGACAAAAATTTCCAATATCAGAAATGAGAATGGTTGTATCATTACAATTCTACGGATTATTAAAGGGTTACGAGAATATTAACTTATTCCCCCAAATTCATTAACTTAGGTGAAAAGAACAGATTCCTTCAAAGACACAAACTACTTAAACTCACTCAAGAAGAAACAGGTAACTTGAACAACTCTACATCCACCAAAGAAATTGTAGTTAAAAAAATTTCCACAAAGAAAACCAGAGGCTAAAAAAGACTTCACCAAACTGACCAAAAAAGGAAACAAACATTCTACAGAAACATTTCTTAAAAAATTGGAAGATTCAGAGGAAATACCTCCCAATTTATTCTGAAGCCAATGTTATCCTGATAACAAAACCAGACAAAAACATTACAAAAAAAGGAAAACTATAAACCAATTCCTACATGAAAACATATATAAAATATCTAAATAAAATTTTAGCAAAGTGGGGTTTATCACAGAAACCCAAGGTTGGTTTAGCATTTGAAAAGCCCTGGTGGCTCAGCGGTTTAGCGCCATCTTCAGCCCAGGGCGTGATCCTGGAGACCCGGAATAGAGTCCCACGTCAGGCTCCGTGCATGGAGCCTGCTTCCCTCTGCTTGTGTCTCTGCCTTTCTCTGTATGTGTGTCTCTCAAAAATAAATAAATAAAATCTTAAAAAAAAGAAAAAGCAATCAATGTAATTTACACATAAAGACTTCAAAAAGAAAATCATGATCATTTCAATAAATAAATGCAGACAAAGCATTTGACACAATACATCATTAATTTCTGGTACAACCACTCATCAAACCAGGAACATAAGGGAATTTTCTCAACTAGATAAAAAGGCATTTACATAAACCCTAAGTTAACATCATTTTTAACTGTGAAAGACTGAATATTTTCCCTGCTAAGATCAGGAACATTGCAAGGACAGCCAGTCTTGCCATTTCATTCTTTCAGTATATTTTTGTTACGCACAGAATTCCACATTTGCAGTTTCTTTTATCCTTTAGAAGACATCATTAAGTGGTCTTCTGGCTTCCATGACTCCTATAAGGCCACGTATGCGTGTGTGTAATGGTTTGTGTCCATGTAGTCTAGTATATCCAACTGCCTGGTGATATATGCCTGGTTACTTTATTGTTTACCAAATATTCTATTTTCAAAGTATTGCTGTAGATATAATTTGAAACTTATGTGACTGTTTTCTCTAAGAAAGATATTTGCTTGCTTCCACCAGGATCTTTGGAGCATAGCACTGGGATCCACTCAATCCAATTTCAGAGACCAATATTATTCAAAACTAAGCTCCAGTCCTCATAAAAGATTTTACTTCACATTCCTTTTACCTATATTCCTAGAGTGCCAACATCCAAAGTCCAAAGCTGGGTGGTTGTTCATGAGGTCCATCAGTTTAGTGGACCCTGTTTTCTAATCTCTGTCTCCTAATCTTGAGTGGCTGTCAGCTGTTCCCTCCAGAATTTATAAAAGCCCCAAAAGAAGTAGCTCCAGGGCACCGGGGCGGCTCAGTGGTTGAGCATCTGCCTTTGGCTCAGGTCATTATCCTGGGGTCCTGGGATCAAGCCCCGAACCAGGCTCCCTGTGGGCCCCACAGGGAGCCTGTTTTTCCCTCTGCCTATGTCTCTGCCTCTATCATGAATAAATTTTAAAAATCTTAAAAAAGAAAAAAAAAAAAAAAAAAGAAAAAGTAGCTCCAAACACTAAGCTCATCTCCCTAGGTCTCCACTCTCTTCTGTCTCCCAGTAATTCTTAGTAATCTTGTTGGATATCCAAAGACTTCAGGAAGATTACATTTTAATTTAAATTCTGTATCATATTAGAGCTACATATTCTTTTTTTAAGACCTATTCTATATAATATATACATTCCATTTAACTTTCCTACATGTATTTTGTGGGACTATTGGTCTGAACTGCCTACTCCATCACTACTGAAAGTAGAAGTCTTCAAAGTAGTAACTCAATCATTTACTATTGACTTTAAAAATTGAAATGTAATCAGAATACAATAATTTACCTTTAGAAGTGCATAATTCAGGGGCGCCTGGGCAGCTGAATCGGTTAAGTGTCTAACTCTTGATTTTGACTCAGGCCATGAGGGCAGCCCTGGTGGCTCAGTGGTTTAGCGCCGCCTTTGGCCCAGGACGTGATCCTGGAGACCTGGGATCGAGTCCCACATCGGGCTCCCTGTATGGAGCCTGCCAGAGAGAGGCTCTCTGTGTGTGTCTCTCATAAATAAATAAAATCTTAAAAAAAAAAATTTTTTTTGACTCAGGCCATGATATCAGAGTCATGAGATCAACCCACCACATGGCTCTGTGCTGAGCATGGGGCCTGCTTAAGATTCTCTCTCTCCTTCTTCTGCTCCCCCCACTCGCATGGGCACAGCTCTTTCAAAATGAAATAAAAGTATATAACTCAGAAGGTTTTAGCATATTTACAAATTGTGTAATCATGGCAAATTGAACACCAATAAAAAATAAATTATTAAAAAAAACCAAAAAAACAAACTGTGTAATCATTATCTAGTTCCACAATCTCCATCACCTCAAATAGATTTCTCCTAACCATTAGTAGTCATTGCCTATTTCCCTGTACCTCTCCAACTCCTGTTAATCATTAAGCTAAAAAAAAAAATTATTAAGCTACTTTTTGTCTCTATGGACATTTAGTATAAATGAGACTATAAATATATGGCCTTTTGGGCAGCCCAGGTGGCTCAGCAGTTTAGCGCCGCCTTCAGCCCAGGGCCTGTTCCTGGAGACCTTAGATGGAGTCCCACATCGGTCTCCCTGCATGGAGCCTGCTTCTCCCTCTGTCTGTGTCTCTGCCTCTCTCTCTCTCATGAATAAATAAATAAAATCTTTAAAAATAAATAAATAAAATAGCTAGCCTTTTGAATCTGGCTTCTTTTACTTAGCATAATGTTTTTAAAGTTCACCCATGCTGTTATTAGGTATCAATACTTCATTCATTTTTAACTCCTTAATATTCTATTGCATGTATACACCATAATCTGTTTATTCATTCATCACTTGATAGATGTTTGGGTTATTTCAACTTTTTGGCTACTGTGCATAATAGTGCTATAAATATTCATGTACACATTTCCTGTATTTACCTTTTTGAGGAACTTCCAAAGTATTTTCCAAAGCAGCTCTCCATTCTGCATCCCGACTAGCAATATAGGAGAGTTCCAATTTATCCATATCCTTACTGACACTTGTTACTATTTTTTAAAACTACAGCCATCCTAGTGGCTTATCATTTTGCTTTTTAATTTTGAATTTCACTATGACTAATAATGTGGAACATCTTTTCATGTGTTAGAAGGTTGCACATTTTCTTTGTAGAAATATCTATTCAAATCCTTTTCTCATTTTAAAATTGGATTTTCTTTTTATTGTTACTGTTGTGTTACTTATTTTTCTGGACATAAATCCTTTAGGAAATATATGATTTGTCTGTGGATTATCTTTTCAATTTATTGACAGTGTCTTTGAAAAACAAAATTTTTAACCTTGGGGTGTCTGGATGGCTCATTCAGTTAAGTATTGGACTTTTTTTTTTTTTTTTAAGATTTTATTTATTTATGACAGACACAGAGAGAAAGAGGCAGAGACACAGGCAGAGACAGAAGCAGGCTCCATGCAGGGAGCCCGACGTGGGACTTGATCCCGGGTCTCCAGGATCACACCCTGGGCTGAAGGCGGCGCTAAACCACTGAGCCACCCGCACTGCCCAACAATTTCTTATCCCTTCATTTTCATGAAACAGTTTTCTCCTGTTGTATTTTTTTCCTTTGGTATTCCTATTCCTAAGTTTATTTGGTAAACTTTCTTCCTTCACCTATCCTTTAAATAGTGGCATTCTTCAGTGTTCTGCCCTTGGCTTTATATTCTTCTTAACTTTACACTTTACCTTATTATAAGGAATTTTCTTTCTTTTAAATTGCAAACAATACAAAGTACAATCTGTCTTGTTTCAGCCAATAGTTGCTAGGATTTTCTTAATTTCATTTTCAGATTGTTGAATATTGGTATATAGAATAGAACTCATTTTTGTATATTGATCTTGTATCCTGCAACCTTGCTAAAGTCATTGGTTTTAATAGTTTTTTAATAGATTCTTTAGGATTTTCTATATTCAAAATCATCTTATATATGAAGAATTATTTTATTTCTCCCTTTCCAATCAGATGCTTTTCCCCCCCTCTTCCTTGCTTAACTGCCCTGTCTAGAACCTCCAGTATCATGTTGAATAGAACTAGCAAAAAAAAAAAAAAAAAAAAAACTAGCGAGGGGGGCTTGGGTACCACAGTCAGTTAAGCATCTGACTCTTGGTTTCAGCTTGGGTTTGATTTCAGAGTTGTGAGATCAAGCCCAGTTTCAGGCTCCACACTCAGCATGGAGTCTGAGTTTCTCTCTCCTTCTGCCCCTCCCTGATACTTGCTCTTGCTCTCTCTCTCAAATAAACAAATAAATCTAAAAGAAAAAAAAATTAAATCTTAAAAAAAAAAAAAAAAAAACTAGTGAGAGCAGACATCCTTGACTTGTTTCTAATCTTAGAAGAAAGCATCAGTCTTTCACCATTACATATGAATTTAGCTGTGGGTTTTTTGTAGATACCTTTTATCAGGATGAAGAAGTTTCTTTCAATTCCTAGTTTGTTGAGTACTATAATGAAAGACTGTTGGACTTTGTTACATGCTTTTTTTTCACCTATCGAGATGATCAGGGGATTTTGGTTTCTATTCTATTGATACTGTATATGACACTGATTTTCAGATGTTAAACCAACCTTGCACTCCTGGATTAATCTCACTTGGTCATGGTATATAGTAATTTTTATGTGGCTAAGATTTGGTTTGCTAGCATTTTGTTGAGGACTGTTGTCCATATTCATGAGATACTATTAATCTGTAAATTTATTGTGATGTTGTTATCTAGTTTTGAAATGGGAGAATACTGGCCTCAAAGAATGGGTTGAAAAGCATTCCCCCTCTTCTATTTATTGGAAGAGTTTCTAAAGAATTGGTTAATTCTTAAACTGTTTGGTAAAATTCTCTAGTGAGGCCACTTCAATCTAGGATTTTGTCAGTAGTTTGCTTTTTTCTTTTCCTTCTCCTTCTTAAGATTTTATTTTTAAGTAATCTCTACCCCAACAACCAGATCAGGAGTCACACACTCCACCCATTCAGCCAGCTAGGCATCTGTCAGTTTATTAGTAATTTAATCCCTATTCTTGGATACAGTTTATTCAGATTATTTATTTCTTCTTGACTCGGTTTCAGTAGTTTGTGTATTTCTAAGTATATGCCCATTTCATCAAAGTTGTCTAATTCATTGGCATACAACTGTTCACAGTGTTCTTTTAAAATCCTTTATTTTGTAAGATCAGCAGAAATGTCTTTTCATTTCTGATTCTAATAAATTCTTTTTCCCTTGGTCAATCTAGCTAAAGGTTTGTTAATTTTGTTAATCTTTTCAAAGAGCTAGTTTTTGGTTTTATTGATTTTTCTCTATTCTTCTATTTTTTATTTCATTTTCATTTCTGCCCTAATCTTTATTTCCTTCCTCCTCTTTATTTTAGGTTTAATTTGCTTTTCTTTTTCTAGTACCTTTAGACAGATGGTTAAAGTATTCATCTGAGATGTTTCTTTTCTTTTTTTTTTTTAAGATTTTATTTATTCATGAGAAACACACAGAGAGGCAGAGACACAGGCCAAGGGAAGCAGGCTCCATGCAAGGACCCCAATGCAGGACTCGATCCCAGATTTTGGGATCATGCCCTGGGCCAAAGGCAGATGCCCAATTGCTGAGCCACCCAGGCGTCCCTGAGATGTTCCTTTTTTAAAAATATAGGTATTTATAGCTATAAAATTTCCTCTAAATACAACTTTAGCTGCATCTCACATTTTGTTATATTGTATCTCCATCTTTGCTCATCTCCATGTATAAATTCCCCCTTTTGATTTCTTCTTTGACCCATTCGTTATTTAAGAGTGTATTGTTTAATTTCCACGTATTTATGAGTTTCTCAAATTCTTTTGTTATTAATTTCTAATTTCATTCCAGTGTAGTTATAGAACTTACTTTGTATTATTCTTAGCCTGTTAAATTTATGTTTTTTGTTTTTTGTTTTTAACAGCATAGCATAAAGTCTATCCTGGAAGAGAATATTTCATCTGCACTTAAGAATATATTTTCTAGGGGGTGCCTGGGTGGCTCAGCTGGTTAAGCATCTGCCTTCAGCTCAAGTCGTGATCGTGAGGTCCTGGAATCAAGCCCCATGTCAAACTCCTTGCTCAGCAAAGAGTGCTTCTCCCTCTCCGACCCACTTGTACTCTGTCTCTCTAATAAATAAAATTTTTTGTAAAAAGAATACATTTCCTGATGTTGAACAGAGTGTTCTGTAGTTGTTAGATCTAGTTGGTTTATGGCGTTGTTCAAATCTTGTTTCCTATTTATCTTCTGCCTAGTTCTATCCATTATTGAAAGTTGGATATTAAGTCTTCAACCATTATTGTCTATTTCTCCTTCATTTCTGGCAGATTTTGCTTCATGCATTTGGGAGCTTTGTTGTTAAATGCATCTATGTTTAAAATTGTTATACTTTAAGGGATTGGCTTTTTATCATTATAAAATGTCTTGTCTCTAGTAGCAATTTTTGTCTTAAAACCCATTTTGTCCAACATCAAAAACCCACTCCACCTCTCTTTTGGTTACTATTTGCATTATATGGGTTTTAAATTCCTTTTGCTTTCAATCTATTTCTACCTTTTAGTTTCTTAATCCACTTTTATAATCTCCAACTTTTGACTAGAATGTTTCATTCACATTTTTAAATCCAATCTTATTAATTGACATAGCAGATTTACATATGCCATTTTACTTTATTTCTATATGTCTTGTGTCCTTTTTTGCTCTACTTCTTTACTGCTATCATTGCATTATGTGAATGTTTTATGCTGCAGCATTTTAATTTCCTTAATGAACTTCATTCACTACTTTGAGTGATTTGCTTAGTGGCTACTCTAGGACTTACCATAAACATCTAATCAGAAATAGCTTCATATTTATACTAACTTAATTCCAATGAGCTATAGAAACATTATTCCGATGTAGCTCTATTCCCTTTCTTCTCTTTTTGTGGTATTGTTGTATACATATTACATTTATAAACATTACAAACCCCAAAATACATTGTTATAATCATTGCTTTACTTAATTTTACATCTCTTAAAGAAGCTAAGAGAAGCACAGTAATTATATTTTTCTAAGTTTTATTAATATGAATTCTTATCACTCTGGCTTTCTTCATTCATTCCTGTGAATTCAAATTACCACCTGGAATCATTTCCATTAGCACAATGCAATTTTGCTTCCACCCACCTCCTCTGTGCTGTTATGGAAAATATACACTATAATTCATGTTATAGGTTCAATAATACATCAGTTTTATACAATTGCTTTTTACATCAATCAAAAAAAAGAGAGAAGAAAAATGACTGTTGTATAATTATCTTTACTGTTGCTCTTTGATTTTTTTGGTGTAGATTCAAATTACTGTTTGGATCACTTTTCAGCCTGAAAAACTTCGTTTAGTATTTCTTGTAAGGTGAGTCTACCAGCAACAATTCTCGCAGCTTCTGCTTATCTGCAAATGTCCTTATTTCACCTTATTTTTGAAAGACAGCTTTGCTGGATATAGTCATTGCTGTTGACCAACAGTTTTGTTTTGCTTTTTTTCCTTTGATCATTTTGAACATATTGTCCCACTGCCTTCTGATCTCTACTGTTTCTGTTGATAAGTCAGCTGTTAATCTTGTAAGTGACAAGTTGTTTTTCTCTTGCTGGCTTCAAGATTTTCTCATTGTCTGGTCTTTCAGCATGTTTAATATGACTCATCTATTTGTGGATTGCTTACATGGTTATTTGGAACTCACTGAGCTTCCTGGAGGAGTAATGTTTTTGAGTAAATTTGGAAACTTTTCAGCCATTATTTCTTCAAATACTTTTTCTGCTTTCTCTTTTCTCCTTCTGGTTCTCCCACCATGCATATGTTGGTGCACCACATTTTCTTGAGGTTCTGTTCATTTTCCTTCATTTTTTTTAACTCTATTCTTTGGATTACATAATCTCTATTGATCTATCTTTCTTTTGTCAGTTCAAATCTACTTTTGAGCCCCACTAGTAAATTTTTTATTTCAGGTGTATTGTTCACTTCCTGAAGTTCCATTTGGTTCTTTTTCTTTATAATTTCTATGTCTTTATTGATATTGTCTATTTGATACAATATCATTGTCATACCTTAATCATGGTTTCCTTTAGTTCTCTGAACACTTATAATGGTTTAAACTATTTGTTAAATCTGACATCTGATCACTCTCAAAGGCAGTTTCTATTGCCTGCTTTGTTTCCCCCTATTATATAGATTATACTTTCCTCTTCCTCTACATGTCTTGTAACTTTTTCTTAGAAATTGGATATTTTAGAAAACATATTATAACAACTCTGAGTACTGATCTACCTCCTCTCTCTTGGGGCTTGTTACTGGTATTGACCTTGTTTTTGTGTTTGTTTCCTAACAGACTGGATTATTTTACTATAATTTGTATCCTTCTTTCTTCCATAATTTCTATTAATTAAACCAAGAAATGTTGTGTTCAGTCCTAAATGCCCCACTTAAAGAATACTAACAAACTAAAGCACATACAGAAGCAGCTTCCAGAATGGGGAGGGGTTTCAAAACATCATAGAACAAAAAGCTAAGGAAACTGATTATATCTGAAGTCGATTAGAGTAATAGGATAGAAAAGACACTGAGTTGCTAATTTCAAAGTTCTGAAGTGCTACCCTGGTATGGCTGAAGAGCTTGGAAAAGTCACAGAACTTAGACAAAAAAGTTGTACTACAGGGAATTTTTTTAAACAAGGACTTCAAAAATGGTATATGCTATTTTTTATAACAATAAGGTTTCCATTTTTAAGCCGTGGTTTTCAATCTGTCACAACTGCTGAGTGTGGCGTTTCTAGTTTGGGAGGGAAGGGTTGGGTAGATGATCCCATTTTCTGTGATAATCAAGAAACCTGGCCTTGATTATAGCTATTTTGACATAATGCAAAGCACTTTACATGTACATATATTTATTAGTAATATACTAATAAACTATTATTAGTATATTATTAGTAGTATATGAATATACTATTATTAGTATATTAGTAATATACTAAAGTATTATTCATCTCTTGAAAAAAATTATAAAGAAATATTTAAGAAACACGAAAAATTCTTAAATGTTTCCCTAGCAAAGAGTTCCTCTGAGATTACTATTTAAAAGTATTTTTCTGATTAGTCACATATCTGGTAGATTACCACATAAAACACTGGGACAAAGAATTACTTTAATTTCTACATTATCTCATGTACTTGCTTTAAAATATTAGGATAAAGAAATTAATTACTCAGTTCTTAAAAAAGTTTTTTTTTTTAATGAAATAATTGAGATCCATAACTCACCAGAAGAAATCTTACCAGCACCTTTATAGTCAATAGAAAATGCAGATGTGACTCCATTGGCAGACCCCAGTTCACACATGGAAATTTGATAAGGGGGCCTCAGCTTGATTTCCATCTGCATGTCAGACAGATTTATCTTTGTTGAAAGAGACCTGGGATTATTATATCGCTGCTTTGTCCTCTGAATGAAGTTATCTATGTAAAATAAAAAAATAAATTTCCTTGCAGTCATTTGTTAATTAATTTGAGAGTGTGACATTTATGGAATAAATCTGCAGACTGACAGTTTGTTATTCAAACTATTTAATTTGCCATAGAATATTCTAATATTATTTGTGTAATATATCATGGAGTCATCAGTGTTTTACTCTAGAAATTATACTCTAGAAATAATTACAAATACAATAAAGATTTAACACTACATAACTGTAGGACTATTTCTATTATTCACTTCAAATAATTACTTTACATTTTTACCAAAAAAAAAAGGAAAAACAGCTTTAATTTTAAACCAGTCTTAATTTTTATAGAGAACCATATCTCATAAAATATTAAGTCTGTCAGTATTTACCAATTGAATTACGTAAGAATTTATATTATAAATTACATGTTCTTATAAACGTCTTTTCTTATTTACTGCTTACATCATTAGAATGTATGTTTTAAAGAACAAATTTAATGAAATCAATAAAAGACATTTCTAAATATCTTCCAATTTTACTTTCATTATTTATAACTTGGTTTTACTTTTTTCTCCTACACCAGGAGTCAAGCAAACTACTGCCCAAGGCCAAATTGAGCCTGCTGATTGTTTATGTAAATAAGGTTTTATTGGAATGTAACTATACTCATTCCTTTATGTATTGCCTATGGCTGCTTTCAAGCCACAATGGCAGGGCTGAGTAGTTGTGACAGAGACCATATGGTCCTTAAAGCTTAAAATATGTACTATCTGGTACTTTCCAGCAAATGTTTGCCAACCTCCGTCCTACATTAAGCAGACTATAAAAGATTATCACATAAACACACAGAACTCTGAATCTCTTTTAAATTTCTCATTGAGAAACAGTCCTCTGGGATTAATTCTTTGTGCCAATAATCACAATCCCCTCCACAGCTCAAACACAATTTTTTCTAATAGGCACCTAAACGAAGAAGTTGCCATAATTTATAGACCATTTGTCAAATTGTTCTATCAAATGCAAGGTAGCAAAATCTTCTGAGTTTTTCCCCTGGCCCCCAGTATTATGCAAAAAAATCTCTTATGACTGGATGGAGACAGGATAATGAAAACGGAAAAAAATCAGGCCCTTACCAAATTCAATGAAACAGTATGGTCTGACAGCAGTATTTGTCTTCATCATGTTGTAAGTAGTAATGAACTCCTTCTGAAGCTCATCCAGGAAAGAGAAGGCCAGAACATTTGGGTAATTTTCAGTGCACAACATCATGTAGCTCACTCCCAGAGAGCTAATAAAACTACAGTGTAAAAAACATTGGTTTTAAAATTTCAAATTAAATCAAGGTAATTCGTTGCTTCCAAAGACTGGTTCTATATACCATAAACAGCTGCTACAGTGGCAATGAAGATATTAACATTTTATTATATATTCTAGCAAAAAAGAAATTAAAGAAACCAAAGTATACTACTTTCAGTTGCAGTTAAAAACAGTAGACAAAAAAATGGAATAGTACCTACAGATGGACATACAGTACAATTCTAACACTTAAGTTATTTATCACTTGGGGTAGAAAGCAGGGGAAAATATACAAATATGTAAGGGTTACAGATAGCTTAATATTTAACTATTCAACCTAGTGGAACTTAATCCTGTTTGAATCCAGAACTCTTTAGAGATTCTGATTAAAGTTACAGACACTCTCCTCAGAAAATTGTCCAAACAACACAAAATCTGGCTCACAATTTCAGGTTGGTCATTGACCTCTTAAAGTCATCCACTGACTCCAGAATCAAATCCTATACTTTATATAATAATGAATTATGAACCACTGGGAAGTAAGAGTAATTTAGGAGTTTTTAACAAGAACAAA
The DNA here is from genome assembly GCF_003254725.2 of Canis lupus dingo. Lineage (NCBI taxonomy): Eukaryota > Metazoa > Chordata > Mammalia > Carnivora > Canidae > Canis > Canis lupus. The sequence continues at coordinate 26,480,528 of NC_064275.1, read as the reverse complement.
TAAAATAAATGGGATAGAAAGGAGAACTCTTGCTTATAGTAGAATGCTGAGTACAAATTGGTAAATGTGTACATAACGCTAGAACTGGAAAAATCAGCATTTTGCAACCGGTATAGTAAAGACTGGGTCAAGCAAGGACAATCAATGAAAGGTGAGTCTAGGTGGAACTTTTGGTGAGGAGCAGGAAATTCTGTGTGGTTTTAAAATATCTTCCCATGGATTGCTTATTTGTTGCAAGGAGAAAATATTATACAGCAGAAACTAGACAACATCTTGACTGAGTACTCTTAACGTTACTAATAAGGGGTAGATGGATTTTCTGTGCCTTCAGTTGTGATAGCCTCAGAAAGATATATCAGCTATAAAGTATTCTAGCCAAGAATGCATAATCTGAATCTAATCATGAAAGAATATCGAAATGATCAACACTGTATTTTAAAAGGCAGGGGAGCTATAGTCTTTAAAAATCTCAACGCTGTAGAAAGGAAATAAAGGCTGTGTAAATGTTTCTGATCAAAGGAAGCTAAAGAGACATTACTAAATGCAATACCTAACATTAGTCTGGATCCTGTGCCACAAAGGGGGAAAAATGCCGTAGAGGACATCCCTGGTCAACTGACAAAAATGGAAACAGGAAGTAGATTAAAATATGATGTCAATATTACTAGAGCTGATAACTATACCAGTTAAGAGAGTATCCTTAATCTTAGAAAATATACTTCGAAGTAATTAGGAATTAAGGGCATGGTATTTTAAGTTTCTCTCAAATGATTTAGACAAAAATAAGACAGGCAGATAATGATATTAAACTAAATGGGGTAAAATGTTAACAAAAGGTGAAATTGGGGATAGGTATTATGTTTGTCATTCTTATTTATACAACTTTTCTGTAAGTTTGAAATTCTTTCTAAATATGAAATTAAAAATTTTTTAAACTTCAAGCGCTGAAATGTTCAAATTGGTCATGTTCTACTGGAAAAAGAAATCTAAAGTGTATAACCCCCTCAATAAGCAGAGAATGTTACACAAATTAACCCTAGTGAATCATCTAAACATTGTTTCATAGAACTGTCCATGTAGCTCCTCTAGATCAGTCACAGCCAACATATCATATAGGTTATTATCTCCCGCTCCTTTGAAAGACACTGCTAATCTCTAACAGCAATCTTTACTGAACAAACCCTGATCCATACTGGAGACCCCCTCCCCCCTCTTTTTTTCTCTAATAATATAGAAGCAGAATTTGTATTTTAAATTTAATGCATAGAATATATTCACATGGTTCAAAATTTTAAAAGAATGAAAAAAGAAATTCAGTACTTAAAAAGTGTCTTACCACTACCTCCACCCAAAGATACCCAGTTCTCTGTTCCTCAAGCAACTCATGTTATTTTTTTTTTTTTTTAGGATTTTTTTTAAGCAATCTCCACACCCAATGTGGATCTTGAACCTACAACCCCCAGATCAAGAGCACATACTCCACTGATCAAGCCTGCCAGGCACCCCAACTCATGTTATTATTAAATTCTTATGTATCCTTCAGTGAGAGTTCATGCATTTATCTATCTTTCTCTCTCTCTCAAAAGACCAAATGGTGTGGGATTGGTACCTATTATTCATTATTATTAATGGTGTGGAAACACTGTAAGTTCTGAAACTTTTAGCTTCTGAAATAACCTAGAATTCCTTTCTGAAGTTCATTTAACACAGTCATTAGATGAAATGTTTTTCAAACTACAACTTGTGACCCATTAGGTCATAAAATTAGTGTAGTAAACTACATAAAGCATTTTCCTAAAAATTGAAATAGAACATAACAGAAAATATTGGAATGTATAAAACTTTTTGGTTTCCTATTTTATAGGTAATGTTCACAAACTGAAATATCTTCTTATGAGTCATAGTCAAAAAAGTTTAGCCATGCATATTGCATTTTTCTATGAAATGAATAAATAAACCAAGGGCAAAGTATGTTTTTCTCAAGCCATTTTCTCTTTCCAAAAAATCTTCACCATCATTATAAAAATTCTTTGACATGTCATTAGCATCCAAATATACCCTACCTCCGCCCTGCCCACCCCCCCCACACCTCCCCACCCCAGGAACTTGAGCTGGGATAAAACACAATTGGTGATTGCTTTCCACACACTCCCAACACTCAAGGAGCTACCCTAGGAGTTGTTTCATTATTCTCCACAAATATGACTGAAGCTTTTGGACTTCATTTTTTTGTGTTACAGTAGAATTTTACTGTATTTCCATATTAATGATAAAGTGAACCACGGGGGGGGGGGGGGGGAGTTAACCACAGACACAAACACGACAATTTATCCCAAACAGTTTCTCTTGCTTGCACTTAGTTAACTAGAGAATTATTTGTGAAATAAAAGGAAGCTTGTGTTTTTATGATTAAATGTCAGCATTTTCACAGTCTTTTTTCCAAAGCCTTTATTTTACTATAATTATGTGATACTCTCTGAAAAGGCCAAAAAGAGCTCTATAATATTATGGCTTTTCATAGTGAACTTAGTCATATGCTATTGTCTTTCTTTGAAACGCAAAGGCAGTTTTTCAACAATACATACAAGCCTTCTTTATCAAAAGATTTCTGGCTTTTGCAATTATCATGGGGGACAAACTCAAAGATTCCCATCCTCTGAGAATTCCTCATATGAAACTGCCTAAAGTCACTATAGATATGCCAGTTTGTGCATGCATTTGCCTGTCCATTAGGAGGAGGAGGAGTAACAGTAACAGCAGCAGGTACAGTTTACTGACCCTTTAGTTTGAACCAGGCCCCCTGCTAATAAGGGCTTTAGCTACGTATTCTATTTAATTTTACTCTCACAGTAAAGGGGCACGACTATCTCCATTTTACAGATGATGGAACAGAGGCTCAGGGATTTTTAGTAGCTTACTAGGGCCACATCAACATTTTAGAAGCAGAGCGGGGTCAAACTTAGTTCTAACTCCAAAGCCTTCCTTCTTTTCCAACACAACACCAACTTCCCTATGTTATACATAAACCAACTATGTGTTTAATTCACCAACTTTTTTTTTTCACTTTTTCAAGCCATAAATCAATCTCTATTTTTTTTCCTCTAAGAGTAATAAATGAAACTTGAGGATTTAGGAACTTGTATCAGGATATTCAGGAAGCCCTGCCAACTTCTCTACTTCTTGTGCCACTCTACCCCTCCTTCTCTGCGTTCTAGCCACATAAAGTATTATTTCAGATCCAAAGGATACCAACCTACTCCCAATCCTCCCAACGTCTAATCTGAGAAACTTTACAAATTGTCTTCCTCACCTGCAATGCTCCCAACCCAACCCTATCTCTACCATGCTCCAATTCTGACCTGGTTAATCCTATTCATCCTTCTTGGACTTAAAAGTTCCTCCCAGAGCATACAATCTAAATTGATCCCGGCACGGGGCACCTGGGTGGCTCAGTTCTCTGAGCATCAGATTCATGATTTTGGGTCAAGTCATGATCTCATGGATTGTGGAATTGAGCCCCACATCAAGCTCCATGCTCAGTGGGGCGTCTGCTTGAGATTCCCTCTAACCCTCTCTCTTTGCTCCTCCCCCTACTCAGGCTTGCACACGCGTGCTCTCTCTCTCTCAAATAAATAATCGTTAAAAAAAATAAATTGATCCCACCCCTTGGGTTATACCATAGTAGCTGTTATTTTTCTTCATGTAACTAATCCAGTTTGTAATTATATATTTATGTTTATTTGTTGTAATGTTTTTCACTAATATCTATGCTCTATAAGAGCAGAGATCATTTCTATAGAGCTCACCGCTATATTCTTAGCAACTAGAATATTTGGGGTCTAGTACACAAAATGAGTTCAATAAATTAGTGAATGAGTACAAAGATGACATCATTCATTTACTCATTTATACACTAATTTGTTGAGTATATTGTGCACATATAATTGTACAGCCCAGCAGTTATCTATTCAAAGTATCTACATAAAGAAGAAGTTCAATAAATAGTTGACTAAATTTTACAGACTGGAATACAACTTCACCTCCTCTTCCAGAAGGCTTTAGGGTTCAGGTCAGTGAGTTTTCAACATCCTCCTACTTTATTTTTTTATTTTTATTTTTTTTTAAGATTTTATTTATTTATTCATGACAGTCACACAGAGAGAGAGAGAGGCAGAGACATAGGCAGAGGGAGAAGCAGGCTCCATGCAGGGAGCCCGACGTGGGATTCGATCCCGGGTCTCCAGGATCGCGCCCTGGGCCAAAGGCAGGCGCCAAACCGCTGCGCCACCCAGGGATCCCACATCCTCCTACTTTAGAGACAAAGATGTTCTCAGATACCATGTAGAATTACTATGTTAGATAGGTCTACTATCCTTTTATCACAGACATTACTAACCTCACACATCTTTTCCTCACCTTGAGCACAATTTTTATTTTTTTTAAAATTTTTTTTTTAACTTTTATTTATTTATGATAGTCACAGAGAGAGAGAGAGAGAGAGGCAGAGACACAGGCAGAGGGAGAAGCAGGCTCCATGCACTGGGAGCCCGACGTGGGATTCGATCCCGGGTCTCCAGGATCGTGCCCCGGGCCAAAGGCAGGCGCCAAACCGCTGCGCCACCCAGGGATCCCAATGCCATTGTTTGCTTCCTACTTTGCTCCAATTTTTTTACTTCCCTTTTTCTTCTTGGCCTTGGTACCAATAGGATTTGGTCTTTATAGCTTCTGTCTTCAGGCCAAGGAATTTATCCAACTTCATTACATCTTTGGTTCCTCCCCCAGCATACACACTAGGAACTTCTTCAGAGCCTTCCAGGACTAAGTATGTCTTGAACAGGTAAGACTGACAGAAATTCAAACTCCAGATAGGGGGTATTTACCCATTTCAAATCACTTCCCTAAAAAGCTAATTCTATCAGGTATCCAAGCAAGCCATACCTCAAGTGATTTCTAAGATCCAATAAAAATGCTTAAACATTAAGCATTTTCTGGTATCTGATTTTATTTATTAACTGTCAAATTTTACACACCAATTAAACACTAACAACATTAGGACAATTGTGGCCTGCTACAACAACTAAACAATTAGTGAAAGCAATGATCTTCCCCAAGCAATAACAAAGCACCTAGCATTATGTCTAGCATTCTACTCTATAGGCTCTGACTTCAAAGACAAAATCTCTGCTTGCCAGGCACTTATGATATGGTGCTGGGAAAGCACTTAAAACACCAATATACAAAACTAGGAAACAAAACTGCATTTTGTAGCATGCTAAATAACAATGTATATAGCAAACTATTAATAAATTAAGACAGTAATAATTAACCTGAGGGGTTGCTCAGCCAAAATGAAGTAAGCCTGCAGCTGCCTGTACAGTGTTTTCCAATATATGGAGAATAGCTATCTGCAAAAGGAAAGTGGAGAAATGCAAGATTCCTGATAACATCTGTGTTCCTTGGTTCCAGCCACTTTAGAAGCCTGCCTCTCCTTCACAATACCCTTTTTTTGCTTATGCTAGTGTGAGTTGTTTCTGCACTGACAATGGGAAAGAGCCCTATTTATTAACCAATCACAGAACTGTTACAAAACTGAATATAGGAAAAGTGCCTGGCAACTGCAGGCACTTAATGACCGGGTCATTGTTGAAGTTGTTATTCCTGTAATCAGAAAATAACACCAAAAACTGAAAGAAAAGCACTGCCAGAAACTAAAAACAAAAAGTAGGTAAGCCTAAAATAGCATTCCCAGCTAGAGGTAGCAGTTTGTGAACTAATATGGAGAAAGTAGAGACTAAGGTAAAGAGAGAACCGGTAAGGCTCACAGGCATTATCAGACTTCAGAAGAATTCAGTGGGAAAATTAAGAAATTTTATTTCTTGCATTAAAATTCACAATAGAGTATGACTGGCTTCCCAAAGACGTTTGTATTTTCATAAGATCAGTATCTCAATGTTTAAAGAGATCTCAAAATGTCCCACTATGATTCCCAAATCTCCAAAACCAATCTCAAAATTTTAAGATTTCATATGACATAACTTAATTTCATATGATTCATAATTATTGCTTTAGCCACTGTGTTTCCTAAGTTCTGACATAAGTTTATATATTAAACATTTATGACAATTTAAGGAAAGTGTCCTTCAACTTATGAAACAGATAAATTCTTTAAACTTTTACACAGAGAGAACTATAGCATCACTATGTACAGGTGACCCTTGAACAATGCTAGGGTTAGGGATGTCAATATCCTGCACAGTCAAAAATCAGCATACCTTTAGACTCCCCAAAAACTTGACTACTAATACCCTACTGTTGACTGAAAGCCTTACCACCAAAACACAATTAACACACATTTTGTTATATTATATGCTGTATTCATACAATGAAGCTAGAGAAAGGAAAATGCTATTTAAAAATAACATTTACAGTACTGTATTTATGAAAAGTATTGGCTTATAAATGGATTCGTGCAGTTCAAACCCATGTCATTCAAGCATTCAACTGTAAAATGAGAAGAAATCACAAAACTAGATTATGCATCCCCCAACCAGCCACCAATCAACAAGCCAAACTGAAGTATTTTGGAGAAAGTGAAGACTTAACTCCACAGCAACTCTGAACATTGCCATACCCCCAAAACAATCATCCCTCATTTAGCAGTTAGTAACCTATGTGCAAGGCATTGTGCCAGCCTGAGCTCCACAGAATGGGCTCCATTAGCTGAACTCACTACTCAGCCACTACAATCTGATGCTCATTATTCTCCCAACACACTGTGGGGAGGAGGGATTAAAGGAATTTTCTTAAAATTTTTCTACCTTTAAAAATATTTTTTAAAGATTCACTTATTGGAGACAGCATGAGTGGGGGGCAGAGGAAGAGACTCAAACAATGTGGGGCTTGATCCCACAACCCATGAGATCATGGCCTGAGCTGAAATCAAGAGGCAGATGCTTAACTGACTGAGCCACCCAGGCGCCCTGGAATTTTCTTAATTTTAAAATGTTACCCTAATTCTTCTCCTCAAATTCTATGGTCTTCCTCTACCTATTCACCTAGACTCCAGCATGAGGTACCATTTGATTTAGCATATAATTACATACTTAACTTTGTTTTGGTTCTCACTGGTATTCCGCAAAGACAACCTCAATTTTTAAACGTATTTGAAAGCCACAATGCTAAAAGACGAGGAATCATTTATAAGCTAGAACAGATAATGATCTCTGTAAGTTATCTAACTATATAGAAAAATTATAAAAACTTAAAAATAAATTTAAAATAAGAAAAATATAAATGATTAAAAAAAAAGTCAAGTTCTACAGGCAATCTGTGTAAGGAGTGAGATCATGAGAGAAATGAAATAGTAGTAGCAAGAAGAAGGTGATTCAAAAGAAGGCTATAAGCCAGGCGACAAGGCAGATGGGCAGCCTGTGCCAGTTCTGGGCTGTGCCATGTTATAACTGCAGATCTGTGAGTTTTATCTGGCAAGCTCATGGGCAGTTAGAAAAAGAGGTGTCACAAGGGAACTTTAAGTAACTCAGGTAACATATAAACTCTCAATTTTACAGTGACTTTATAATTAGTCTAAATGTAATGTCATACAGCATGGAAACCTCTATAAGCTAGAAAATAATCAAGTCCTCTAATCAATGACAGAAAACATAAAACCCAGGTTCTTGTCAGGAACTAGAACTAAAATTTCTTCGTTCAATCCCTTTTAAAAACTTGGTTACAAAAATAACATGCATAGAGGCTTTTCTATGTGTGGTTCTAAAGGCCATGTAATCTATTTATTCCTTTAGACATTTCTAAATTGTATTCTTAGGTCAGGCCAGATTAGACTGCTGCTGATTCATCTCACTCCTAAACTCTCTCATAAAATTGCTTTTTGAATTGTGTCATTTGCTTACACTAAGGAATTTTACAAGAAAGATCATAAATAGCTCATCGTTATGGCTGCTGGAAAAATGCTATTCAAATGCTGTCCCTCTTAACGTACATCAGGTCTCAGGAACGTGAAGAGCAATGTTTTTATCCAATGGACACTGAATCCTGTAAATGATTCATTATCCTCCTTTGGGCCATGAGAAAGCTCAGAGAAATATTTGCAGTCCTTTTCCAACAAATGACTGGATTAAGTAGTTTCCATCTCCAGAAGGAAATGTTATTTCAGTTTATGATTCTCCTATCTTTATCCCTTTATGTGATACTCTCTTCTGTGCTCTTGAATTATTTTGTAAACTACCTCACATCTTTTGTGGAATAAGAAGGAATACAAAGAAATAACATAAAATCTAGAATTCAAAACAAACAGAATTGGAAGGGGTGTTAAAATTTTACTACATGATACTCTGCTTTTAAGAGAATAAAATAGGGATCCCTGGGTGGCGCAGCGGTTTGGCACCTGCCTTTGGCCCAGGGCGCGATCCTGGAGACCCGGGATCGAATCCCACATCGGGCTCCCGGTGCATGAGCCTGCTTCTCCCTCTGCCTGTGTCTCTGCCTCTCTCTCTCTCTCTGTGACTATCATAAATAAATTAAAAAAATTAAAAAAAAAAAAAAAGAGAATAAAATAAAGGAGGAAAAACATTTTCAAAAAAAGTTGTTCTTCAAGTCTAGGATATTTGTCAGAATTAATATATGTTCAAACAATCTTCCATCACTCTGATATAGGTCTATAGTCCTATACAATATCAATTGAAACTCAGAATAATGACCAAGGGTACTAAAAAGAGCCTATTAAATAGAATATTAAAAGGTTTCAAGTTTTTCTCCATAAAACAGAAATAGATTAGACATCATTTTAGATATATTTTAACCATCAACCACCACTACACTTTCCAGTAAAATCCTTTGAAAACCCAGTTTAAGATAAAAGCTCATTATCTTACCATTACCTAATTGATCTAAGTAATTATAGACATTCTCTAAGGTTCTATTCTGGGCCTCTCAGAAACTCAGTGGGCGTTTCTACCCTCACACTTTCAACTTCATGTGAGCGATTTCAAGATCTCTATCCCATCTTAACTGGACTACCCAGTCAAAACCTCAAGTAAAATACTCAAAAGTAGTGCTTAGTTACCCTCCTCTTCTTCCTCACCCTCAGAGTAAGCAACCCTTTCCAAAGAGCTCATTCTGTCCAACTCCACAGCTTCAGTCATCTTTGGTATTCCATCTCTTCCTTTCTGGCACTCCATCTTATGAGGCTTAATCATTTCTTTTTGAAGTGTCTTTGTAACTGGCATTCTCTTTTTCATTTGCACTTACATCTTACTAGGTCAGGCCCTAATTATAGGTTAATCTCTCTCTTCTCAGAGTTTCCATTTCACCTTACATTTCACTGCCTCAGCATTGCTTTTGTTTTTTGGGGTTTTTTGTTTTGTTTTAATCAAGTCACTTCCCTCAAACCTGCAGTAACAGCTTCCTATCCCTCAGTCTGAACTTGCAAGGAAATCCTGGATCTGGCCCCACGCTAATTATCTCACATTTCCCATAACTATCCCTAAATCACCATCCACTACACCAGGCCAAACAGGTGAATACACCCCTAAGGCTAAGTCATTCTTTACTTATTCCGCCTCTCCTCTCTATACCTAGAATGCCCTCTTCTCTGTCTTGGCCAAATCTTAATAATTCTTCAGGACATGACTCATGTGTCATCTCAACAACTAAGCCCTCTGCTAATTATATCAAGGACCTTGATATAATGGACCTTGTCCTTATCTGATATCCTTCTGTATGCAAATTCTGTATCAAACTGCTCAAGAGTTTATTGTCCTCTGTGTCATGTGGATGCTCTCCAAGGGGGTCTTATCTATTCCCAGTTTTAATTATACACTGTAAGCTGACCCCCAAATCTAAATCTCCATACTTGTCCTTCTTCACTGAACTTCAGACTTATACACCCAGCTTCCTACCTGACAGATCTTCCTGAATGTCTAATGGACATCTTAGACTTAATATGTTCAAACAAAACTCTTGATTTTTGAAACACACATCCTCCAATATTACTCATTGCAGCCCCATTAGCCAAGTAATTATGGGCATCCTCTAGGCCAAAAATCTAGGGGGGACTCAATTATTCTTTTTCCCTCACATCCCACTAGAATCCATTAGGAAGATTTGTTGGTGCTACTCCCAAAATACAGCCCAAATATAACCACTTCTCATCATTATCACTCTCATTCAAGTTATAAACATCACCTCTACCTGAACTTCTTTAAGAGTCTCCCTAAATGATCTCTCTGCTTCTACTCTTTCTCCCTTAGAGCACATTGACCAACTTCTAGAATATCTGTGATCTGCAAAAGTATAAAAATTTCTAAAGCCAGATATAAACACAGAGAAGCTGCAAAAAGGGCAATAATATGACGACTACTGTTTAGTATAAATTGAGAACCACATGATTCTTGATTTGAACACTTTTCCTAAACTAACCAATCACTAATTTTTACTACAACCACTTTTATATTTCATGCAAATGGCAAACACTGAGCAAATTATTCTAATGGTGCAAACTCAAGTCTTACTTAATGTTATAATGTCCAGTTTTCAGTGTACATCTATCAGGAAGCTGAGCAAGTTTCTTTGAGAGCATTTTAAAATACTTTCTGCACTCCTGCACGCCTGTGCCTTGTTCATAGTCAGTAGAGGCAGAAAGGGGGAGTCCATCTCTGACGCGAATGACTGATGCAGATAAAATCATAGACATTTCAACCAGCAGAGAAGACCTAAAACAAGATGAACAATTTGAGTTAGATAAAAAATTAAAGTCAAACCTGATAAATGGTGTAAAAATGTTCAATTCACTAATAATTAAATGTTCACTAATTAAAGCACTAACATACTACATTTTCCTTAACAAGTTAGCTTTTAAAAAATAATACTTGTTGGGGCACCTGGGGGCTCAGTCAGTTGAGCTACCCACTCTTGATTTCAGCTCAGTTCACGATCTCAGGGTCATGAGATCCAGTCCTAAGTCAGGCTCTGCACTCAAGTTGGAGTGCTTGTCCCTCTTCTACCCCACCACTCCTCCTCCAGTACATGGGCTCTCTCTCTAAAACAAATAAATAAAATCTTTTCTAAAAATTAAAAAAATGATACTTGCTTCTTTCTGGCATTCTTAAAGGTATCTGCAGGAGTAAATATTGGAATAAATATCTTCTCAAAATAATCTTGCAATATTCAAGAGAGTTTAAAAGTACTTATGCCCTTTGACCACAATAATAATGTAAATATATAGCCCTACCTTAATGGAAATAGTTTCAGACAAAATTTTAAACAGAAAGACATTCTTTCACAGAAATAACCAAAACCAATCTAAACGTTCAACAATAACAGAGTATTAAATAAATTATAGTATACTCCTATGATGGAATATGATGCAGATGTCTGTGAAAAAGAGTTCAGTAATATGGTAAAATGCTTACACATTAATTAGGAAAAAACGCAGGATAAAAATCGCAAATGTTTTCTATAAAGACAAAAAGAAGAAGGGAGGGATAAATGGAGAAATAGATACCAGAAGAAAACATGCCAAAATTATAATAATGCTTATCCCCAGAAAATAGTATTATGGAGGATTGTTATATTTCCTAAATTTTCATAATATTCCACAATGGGTATATATTATTTTTATAATCTGGAAAAAAATTTTATTGAGGTGCCTGGGTGGCTCAGTTGATTGAGTATCCAACTCTTCAGTTCAGGTCATAATCTCAGGATCTTGCGATCAAGACCTATGTTAGGCTCCCCACTCAGCAGGGAGTCTGCTTGGGATTCTCTCCCTCTGCTCCTTCTCCAACTTACGCACACTCTCTCTCCCTAAAATAAATAAATAAGTCTTTAAATAACAAAAAATTGTATTCATAATAAATCTTAAAGCTAAAGGAATACTGGTTTTAATATCATTCTCAATTTCTTTACCAGAAAATAAAACATAATGGCCTCTTTTATTATATTATGATCAAGCTTCATGGAGATAGATAAAAAGGACTTCATAGGCTGGGTCTGAAAGAAATTAGGTAAACAGAAACTTTGCTAAAAACTATTCAATGTTGCTCAAATTTTAGCTTGAATAAAAACCACTGGAAGCTTGGTTAGAAATGCAGGTTTCTGAACCTCCCCCTATCCCCAAATTCTGATCCACTGACGTTGAGGTAGGGCTTGAGAATCTTCCATTTTTAACAAATTCCCAGGTAATTACTATGCTTAGTGCCTACAGATCAGATCATACTTTAAAAAACACTAAATTAAAACATGTTCAGTCTGAAATTAAGTGATAACTCTTTCTTGTGAGGCCTTCAGAGCACAGCGCACTAAATACTGCTTCACTACAAGTAGGGAAAATGGTGAAAATTGAAAAACTTGGTAACAATTTCATAGACTTTTTTCAAGATACTGTATCTCAGAACTAAATTAATCCTCACTTGTCCTTCTCAGCTCAATATTACTTCATTCCAAAAATGAAAAACTTAGTTATGTATCAAAATATGGCACAGAAAACCAACTGGTACTGACTCTGGAAATTAGTACCATAAAAAATTTCTCATTTTTGTTGCCGTGTGAAATTGAAACCTCACTGTCCATTTACAATGGCAACTGACTTAACACAAAAAATTAACCCATATAACAAAGTTAATGCGTTAAATTTACTCCCCCTTTTCCTCTTTTCATGAGGAAATGAGAGGAATAGCTAAGTATTAACATGTCATTACCCTTTAATATTTTTCTTCTCCATTCACTTAAACAGAAAAAAAAACCACATCAATCAAATTAGCCTTAACCATAATGCGATCTTCTAACTAACATTCCAATATGACATATTCAAATCATTTTTTCCCTATTAAATAAGTTTCTTTTCTCTTCTAAAAGCAGTAAAGAAAAAGAGGAGATCCTTCAAGAGATAATGCATAAACTACAAACTCCTCTTAAAAATTGTTCTATGTTTCATTTCATTATTAAACCATAATTATGGGGATCCCTGGGTGGCTCAGCAGTTTGGCGCCTGCCTTCAGCCCAGGGCGTGATCCTGGGGTCCTGGGATTCAGTCCCGCATTGGGCTCCCTGCATGGAGCCTGCTTCTCCCTCTGCCTGTGTCTCTGCCTCTCGCGCATGCGCGCTCTCTCTCTGTTTATCATGAATAAATAAATAAATAAAATAAACCATAATTATGAGATTTAGCCTAAGGATAAGAAGTAGTAAAATGTCTTACTTCATATCCTTAGGCATTTATTATTTAAATATAAATTTAAAATATAAAATTTAAAATATAAAATTTTTTCTTCCTAAAGTTTACTGCAACACAATTACTCTGGGAATTAGCATGAGGGCAAGGTTGTGACCTATAGTTTCCAAACACCCATATTCTTAGTATTTAGAAGTAGACTGCATTCTTTTATGCCTGATCTTTCTAGGATCCCAACAGAAATATTAGGAATAATACTTATTATAGAGTGCCAATTTTCATGGAGTCTTCAATTACTCTTTTCTTTTTAATGAATTCAAAACAGAAAGATAATGATTCATACTTTGTAAAACATATACTAAGAAACAAACACCAACCTGTAAGTTCCATTCATTTAACAAACATTTATTGAATAGGTTCTATAGTCTAGGACTACAGCAGACATTGGTTCCTACCGTCAGGAACCATCAATCCAGAATTAAGGAATTCAGATGAAAAGAGCAAACACAACCCAAGTTGTGCCACCCACCACTTAACTGGAAAACTACTGTTAGACAAACTTGCATTTCAGATATTCCCAATACATGTAGGCTTGAAACCAAAAGCACAACACAGCACTGAGACTCCCTGTCAAAATTCTTAAAAGGTTGTCAGAAAATCGCTTCTATCAGTAGATATGATTCCTCTGAGGAAAAAAAGTTAAACTTCTTCCTCCCAGAGTCATTTGACCTTACATGCTAACCAGTAAACTAGCAAAAGAAACTGTCATGACTGCCCGTGAACAATGTCAGGCTTGCCTGGTTTGTGGATGGATTTCAACCACTTTAGGATAAGCAGTCTCTCCTCTATCAACTACTACCTCCCCTCTTTTCTCTTTCTACCTTGGATTCTTAATGCAGTTCCTTAAAGAAAACCCTCCATCTTATCTGGACTATGCTAGTAGAAAAAGGGATCCCTCCACATAGGGGCCAAGCTAGGTTAGAATACCCTTAGGGTCTAAGGCACAGTGGTGGTTGGGAAAACCAATGAAGAAGTGATGGGAACTGAGGAAATCAAGAGGTTAACATCTGCATGGGAAGATTCAGGAGCAATAGTTTTATCAGGGCCACCGATACATTTTTAGGCCATGATCCATTTTCTCTCACCATTAACACTAAAAAAAAAAAAAAAAAAAAAGTATGTCTTTAGACAGCAGAAAACTCAAAGGGAATCTGAGTACTGACCTGTATACCCATTCTTCAACAGCAACTGCTAAAGGAAAAAGCCCAAATTAGAATCTAGATAGGTCTGGGAAAACACTGATGTAGAAACTGAGAAAAATAAACTCCCACTGTGCCAGTGGTTAGCAACTGTTTAGTCCTAGGATAACAGGATGCTGACCTCTTCTTCAGAACCTCATGGGGTAATGACTATGGGTCACCAAGAAGGCACTTTCTCAAAAATCAACGAAACCCAACATACAAAGTATGTTTTATATCTACTTTCCAGCAAGATGCTTTCATAAGAGATAAAAACATTTAATATCAGGTTAACCATTCATATCTTATTTTGGCTATTTCCCAAACTTTAATTATCCAAGTACTATTTTCAGAATTCCTTTTTTTTTTTTTAAGATTTATTTGAGAGAGAGCAAGAGAGAGACAGCATGCACACATGAGCAGAGGGGAGAGGGAGAAAGAGAATCTCAGACTCCATACTAAGCATAGAGCCCGACACAAAGCTCAATCTCACAACCCTGAGATCATGACCTGAGCCAAAACAAGAGTCAGCTGTTTAAACTGACTGAGCAACCCAGGTGCCCCCATTTGCAGAATTCTTACATCTACACCTCACTTGTATTATTATTTACCTAATGTAGGTCTTTCAATTGACTTATTGACTATTCAATTGATATTGACTATCCTTAGCAATAGCTGTGAAATCAATTTTGAGGTTTGTCTCCTAATTAGAGATTTTTGTTGTTTCTTTTTTTATTTTTAAAGATGTTATTCATTTATTCATGAGAGACAGAGAAAGGCAGAGACACAGGTAAAGGGAGAAGCAGGCTCCCTGCAGGGCACCCAATGTGGGACTCCCCAGGACCAGCCCTGAGCCCAAGGCAGACACTCAACCACTGAGCCACCCAGGAGTCCCTGTTGTTGTTTCATCCAAATGTGTGTTAAATTTTTTGGAAATTATTGTTGAAAATATTCATCTACTTATTACTCAAAGTATTCTGCATGGGAAACACTACCTTGGTACATATTTTATTGAAAGTGCCAGCTGACCCTTAAAAAAAAAAAGGAAAGAAAAAGAAGGGAAGGGAAGGGAAGGGAAGGGAAGGGAAGGGAAGGGAAGGGAAGGGAAGGGAAGGGAAGGGAAGGGAGAGAAAAGAAAAAAAGAAAGAAAAGAAAAGAAAAGAAAAGAAAAGAAAAGAAAAGAAAAGAAAAAAGAAGAGAAGAGAAGAGAAGAGAAGAGAAGAGAAGAGAAGAAAAAAAAAGAAAAGAAAAGAAAAGAAAATGCCAGCTGAGATCTGTGGGACTTGGGAGTGGGGGTTACTGGGGGTAAAGCTATATTAATTATAATACACAGGGAGGGAGCAAGATTGAGAGAAAAGGGAAGGTCTCTGTACAGCCGCAGGTTAACATAAAGACACTTGAAAAACAGAGCTTGAAGAGGAAAAGGGGAAAGCGTACCAAAGACAATCAGAATTTATTTTACAGTTTTGCCTACCCACCCCCACACCTTACCAGCAGCCTTCAGTACTCCTATTACAGGTGCCTGTACTACACAGTACATCTAGCCTCAGGCTCCAGAGTAGATTATACCCACAACGAGGAACAGGGCCCCCAACACAGGCACAAATGTGTCAATCCCTAACAGTTGTGCAGCACCTTACAGTTTACAAACAGTGAGTGAGATAATACCTCTATTTGACAGATGAGGAAATTGAAGGTCCCTTTCTCAATGTCACACTGCAAATATATAGCCAAACTGGTGCTTATACCTAAGTTTTCTGTGTCTCCAAATCGTTGTCAGTCTCCTAAAACCCACAAGGGGCAAGAACCCAGTGATTGAAGCTATCTAGCCACAAATTTTGGAATAATAAAAGACCACCTTATATTTTCCTTAAGACCACCTTATATTTTCCATAATAGTTAACATGATGGACTCTGGAACAGGTGTCTGGGTTCAAAAACTGGCTCCACCATGTGTTAACTGTAAACGTGAGCAAGTTTTGACTTTCTACACTCAAGTTGCCTCACCTGTAAATTGTGGTCACTACTAGTGTGTATCTCATAGGATTGTTTGAAAGCTACTAATAGTATCTACCTGATAGGGATACATAAAGAACCTGAAACATCACCCTGTAGGACTAAAAGTAGAATATTATTATTATTTAATAATTAACTGCTCTCTATTTACCAGGCACTTTATACACTACCTCATTTAGGCCTTCTGATAACCTGTGAGATGGGTATTATCAGTTTTGTTTTACCTTTGAGGAAATTCAAGCTCAGAAAAGAATTTAGGGAATCCCTGGGTGGCGCAGCGGTTTAGCGCCTGCCTTTGGCCCAGGGCGCGATCCTGGAGACCCAGGATCGAATCCCACGTCGGGCTCCCGGTGCATGGAGCCTGCTTCTCCCTCTGCCTGTGTCTCTGCCTCTCTCTCTCTCTCTCTGTGACTATCATAAATAAATAAAAATTTAAAAAGAAAAGAATTTAGGCAAGTCCAACGTTTGTAAGTGACAGACTTCCATACAGGCTGAACTCTAACCAAACAGTGAACCCAACCAAACACTGCCTCACGACACAGCCAAGCTTCCTACTCAAGTATATGGAAAGTCAGAGCCAAGTCTTTGATAAGACCTGTGCTTCTTTTAAACATCGTTATAGGGCAGCCCGGGGGGGCTCAGTGGTTTAGCGCCTGCCTTCAGCCCGGGGCCTGATCCTCGAGTCTCGGGATCGAATCCCACGTCGGGCTTCCTGCATGAAGCCTGCTTCTCCCTCTGCTTGTGTCTCTGCCCTTCTCTCTGTATCTCTCGTGAATAAATAAAATCTTTAAAAAATAAACATCAACATAAAATATGCGTAGATTTTTAAAAATCAATTCATTCACATACACACACACAAATCACTAAACTGTTACCACGGTTTTCAACACAGGAAATGCCCAGGCGCCCCATTAATTTAGGGCATGGCCACCTACGTTGGATTCAAGTGCTCAACTACAACCTTCAACACCGGAAAGCATAGGTACTGTTTCCAGTACTGCCCAACTCCTTATAATCTCTCAGCACGTGAGCAAATTCAGAGTTTAGAAAAGTGGATGCTCCACCTGTTAGCTGGCATCACAACATCTCGCGTCTGGTGGCTGACGCTCTAGCCCTGGGCTCTGCCTTGGCTGTCTAGGCATAGGAGGGGCTGCTTCTCAAGCTCTCCAACTTGCCCCCAAGCGGACGATCCAGGAAACTAAGGCAGAGAAAAAGTCCAAAGCTGTTTTTGCGGGCAGAGAGATTCAAGTCCCTGGGGCTCCTATTTCCGAGCCCCTCTTCCACCTGCCCAGCCAAGCGCTCAGGTCTCCTTGTAAGGCCACATCTCTCCCAAAGTTGCCAGGGGCAGGCAGGGCAGGCGTTTCTCTTGGGCCAACGACGGCCGATCTCTGGGCTCAATGCAAATTAAATCCCCACAGGACGCGAAGTAAGCCGCTGGTTCAAATCCCACCCTAGCCTTTAAAAAGTAGTAAACGCCAGGTCGAGCTCTCTGGGCCACCTAAGCAGCCTCGAGGGATTACCGTGTTTCTAACAACTGGGGGCCACGCCCACCGGCCACGCCCCGCCCACCGCCACGCCCCCTCTCGGCCACAACACGCGTTGCCCCGCCCACCGCCCCGCCCCCCGGACTGCGCCACGCCGGTTGCCCCGCCCACAGCCCCGCCCCCTCGGCCCCCGCCCCGCCCCCCGCCGCCGCGGGGCGCCCACAGCGACTCTCCCTCCCGGAGCGCCCTGCCTGGGTCAGCCCCGGGGCAGCCGCCGCTCGCGCGGACCCACAGCCCCCTCCCGTCGCAGGGGACGAAGCCCCCGGCATCGCACCTCTCCACCTCTCCCGAGCGCCGCGGCTCCAACCACCCGGCTCCCGCCCCCACGGCACGCGCTGGGTCCCCGCCCGGGGGGAAGGTCTGTGGCCGCGAAGGCCGCGGCGGCAGGCAGGCAGAGCCAGGGGCCGCCTGCCGGGGTCCCAGCGACCCTCGGAGCGGAGGACCGAGCGCCGGGACCGCCCGGGTCGTACCTGTCGAGCCGGGACCCGCCGCTCCGAGTGACGCGGCCCGCAGTGCATTGTGGGGCCGGGGAGGGGCCTTCCTGCGGGGCGGCCCCGCGTCCGACGTGGCTGGCGCCCGACGGGACCAGGCCCCGCCCCCGGCCCCTCGCCTAGGCCAATCAGCTTCTGCGGGGAGGCCACGCTGACCCGCCCCCTCCTGGGGGCCCGGAGTCGCCCCGCCCCCTTCCCGAAAAGACTGACAGCTCTTCACGCACCTGCGCCGAGAGGTTGCAAAGCGCTCAGCTGACGGCTAATGCTGTCTCAGGAATAAAGCTCATCCGTCCTGCTGCCGCCTCTATCTAGAGGCAGTTTGTCTCTCACGCGGCCCTACAGCAAACACTTATCCAAGGAGCAGGGGGGAAACTAAGAAAAAAAAAAGGGATTTGTCCCATCTATCACCTCGCAAGAGGAAGCACCTAACCTCGGCAGAGAAATGCCAGATGCAGACCCTGCAGCCCCTTCCAACTTTTGCATGGGCCATACATTATTAAATAAGCACTTAATGACTGTGGACCACGTGCAAAGCACGGTGTCAGGCACCGGGTTACAGGAATGAACGTAACACTGGAGGGAATCTAAAGTGCAACAGGAGCGAGAGACGTTAAAGCAAAACGCATTACATAATTATAAATTGCAATCAGTACTATGAAGGAAAATTAGTAGGTGTGATGATGGATTAATTCTGGACTATCAGGGAAGAGTGTTTGAAGAAGCGCCTTTTAAGTATCAGGCATATGAAAGAGCCTTAAAGAATGGTTCAAGCCAAGAGAACATTAAAATCGTTAGGTTGTTGGGGCATGAAAGAACTTGGGGTGTTCTAGGAACTGAAAGGAAGTCAGTGTGGTTGAGATGTAGGGAGCAAGCTTCGGCTGAGATGAGACAGAGGCCAGACCGAGCAGGCTCTTACTGGCCACATAATGGCTTTTAGACTGTATTTTGGAATGTATCCTAAGGTTAATGGGCAGCTAATAGGGAACGTTAAACGGGATCTGATTTACATATTTAAAAGCTCACTCAGGCTATTTGTGGGAAATAGTATGGAAGAGGGCAAGTGGGGTTGCTGAAAGGCCAGGTGGGAGGTGGTTACATTAGTCAAAGCAGAGATGACAGTGGCTTGAACTAGGATAATGGCAGTAGAGACAGTGAGAGTTGGATAATTTCAAGACGTGTATGAATGAGAGGTGGAATCCAAGGGACTTAATAATGGATTGGTTTTCTGGGAAGAGTAAAGAAAAGAGGAGCATTAAGAATGACTCCTTAAGGGACGCCTGCATGGCTCAGCAGTTGAGCATCTGCCTTTGGCTCAGGGTGTGATCCTGGAGTCCCTGGATTGGGTCCCACATTGGGCCCCCTGCAGGGAGCCTGCTTCTCCCTCTGCCTATGTCTCTGCCTCTCTCTCTATGTCTTTCATGAATGAATAAATAAAATCTTAAAAAAAAAAGAAAGAAAGAAAGAATGACTCCTTAAGTAACTAGATGGATTAAGAAGCCATTTACTGATTCGGGGAACATTAAAAGAGGAGCAAATGGTTTTGGATATGAGTTTGAGATGCTTGTAAACAGAGGTGTCAAACAGATTTGAAGGTGTAAGGCCGGACTTAAGAAGAAATGTTTAGACTATATAAATTTGATGTTTATTGAAGTGGGATAACCCAGCAGTTCCACTTGCGGGTATATATGTAACAGAAATATATTCATATGTTCACCAAAAGACATGTTTAAGAATGTTAAGATGAGTAAATTTTAGAATATTCACATAGTGGAATAGTACACAGGAAAGAGAACAAACAACTTACCAGTAACACACAAATTTCACAGTCTTAAAATTGAATGAAAGAAGTCAGACACAAAAATTATATATTATATGATTCTACTTACATAATATTCAAAAATAGACAAAAATAATAAATAATAGTAGAAGTTGGGATATCAGTTATGTTTATGTGGTATTAATGTTTAAAAAGGGCTACCAGGGGGCTCCTGCAATTCTAATACTGTTGTTCCTGATCTGGGTGTTGATTACACCAGTGTGTTCAATTGATGAAAATTCATCAAGCTGTACACTTAAGATTTATGCAATTTTCCAGTAAATTTTCAACAGAAAGTTTACATTTTAAAAATATTAGGAGTGATCCTGCCATAAATTACTGACACCGGACTAATCTTCCTATCACAAACATTAGAAAACTGGACCAAATCTATGAAAGAAGTGTTTTCAGACATTGGACAGTAGACATACTGGAAAAAAGGAAAACAAATAAGATGAGCCCAAAGGTTTCCCCAGGTTTCTTTCTGGAGGTATGTACCTAAGCACAGGATAGAAGAAGGCCAAAGAGATATTACTCTTACTAAATGAGGAGAGACAAATTGGAATTAGGAGACAAGTAAAATTTGCAGGGCAGGATACCAGAAAAGGAACTCCAGAAACATGCATGGGGGTCTCCATGAATCTCTGGTGTAGGCTTACGGATAGATTTCGTGAGGCTAGTCAAATAACAACTACTGGGGGAACTATAAGCTGAACAACTACTAGAGCTTGAATAAAGTTTAGAAACATTCAAATTCTGGCCAGTTGGAAGGCAGACAACTTACTAAACACCTGGAGGATTCAATAGGGAGACCTCAGAAAGGCCACATTTTAGAAATAAGGCTAAACTAACCCAAGAGTAAATAAAGCCTATTCTATCCACTTAAACAAAGCTGAGAAAGCTTATCTGCAAATAATTAACTTCTTGCTTGAATGAAGCTTAACAATCTGTAAATAAAGACGAAATCCTGGCACCAAACCAGGAATTACCCACAATGTCCATTATCCAATGAAAATATTACTGTATATGCAAAGAAGCAGGAAAACGTGAACCATGAACAGGAGAAAAATCAGTCAATAGAAGTAGACCCAGAAATGGTGAAGATAATAAAATTAATAGATGGGAACTATATTTTTTAAAAAAGATTTTATTTATTTATTCATGAGAGACACAGAGAGAGAGGCAGAGACATAGGCAGAGGGAGAAGCAGGCCTCATGCAGGGAGCCCAATGTGGGACTCGATCCCAGGACTCCAGGATCATGTCCTGAGCTGAAGGTAGATGCTTAACTGCTGAGCCACCCAGGCATCTCCAGAACTTTATTTTTTTAATATTTATTTATTTGTTTTACAAAGAGAGAGCTTATGGCAGAGAGGGACAGAGAGAAAGGAAGAGAGAGAACCCCAAGTAGACTCTCCACCCAGGGCAGAACCCCTGTAGAGCTCCACACAGGCCTCAACATGGGTCTCAACCCATGACCCCAAGATCACAACCAGAGTAGAAATCAAGAGTTGGACATTCAATTGACTGAGCCTCCCAGGTGCCCCAGCAGATAGGAACTTTAAAGCAGCTACTATAAATGTGGTCAAGAATTTAAAGAAAAACACAAATGTAATTAAAGTATTATAAAAAGAAACTATAGAAAGAATTAGGTAAAACTTGTAGAGTAGTAAAATATAATATCCCAAATGAAAATTTCACTGGATGAGTTTGAATGCAACTTAGACACTGCAGAAGAAAAGATCTGTAATGAGGAAACAATACAAAAATGAGCTATGGGCGTCTGGGCAGCTCAGTTGGTTAAGTGTCTGACTTTGGCTTAGGTCATAATCTCAGGGTGCTGAGATCAAGTCCTCCTTAGGGCTCCTCACTCAACAGGAAGTCTTGTTGACCTTCTCCCTCTGCCCGCCCTCCACTTGTGCTCTTTCTCTCTCAAATAAATAAATGAAATCTTAAAAAAAAAAAAAAAAAAAAAAAGAATGAACTACACCAAAGTGCAGGGAGAAATAAAGTTAAAAATAAAATGAGCAGAGCCTTGTAACCTGTAGGACAATAGTTATCTAACACATGTGCAAACAGAAATACAGAAAGACAGGAAAGGAGATTTTTAAAAATACAAAAAAATAATAACCAAAAGTTTTCTAAGATTAATAAAAAATATAAACCCATAGGTCCAAGAAAGAAAGCCAGCCCAAATAAGGATAAACAGCAAGAAATCCAGTATGACTAATTCACACAAAACACATATTGATAGTCACATTAAATGGAAATGGTCTATGGGATGCCTGGGTGGCTCAGTGGTTGAGCGTCTGCCTTCGGCTCAGGTCGTGATCCCGGGGTCATGGGATGGAGTCCCACATTGGGCTCCCTGCAGGGCAGCCTGCTTCTCCCTCTACCTGTGTCTCTGCCTTTTTCTCTCTCTCTCTGTCTCTCATGAATAAATAAATAAAATCTTTAAAAAAAAATAAATGCAAATGGTCTAAACTCTGCTTTAAAAGGCAAATTGTCATACTGGATTTGAAAAATTAGTCAAGACCCAACTATATGCTATCTACAAGAAATTCACTTTAAATATAATGACATAGATAAGTTAAAAGTGAAAAGATGAACAAAGAAAAGCCCAATCACTAATCAAAAAAGGTGAAGTAGTTGTATTAATATCAGACAAAGTGAACTTCAGAACAAGGAATATTATCAAGGCTAAAGAGGGATATTTCATAATGACAAAAGAATGATTTCATCAAAACAGGCATACATTCTAATAGAAATGTATCTAATAACAGTTTCAAAGTCCACAAAGCAAAAATGGATAGAACTGAAAGGAGAAATACACAAATCCACAATTATAGTTGAAGATTTCAACACTTTCTCTTAGAAAGTGATAGGAAGGGACGCCTGGGTGGCTCAGTGGTTGAACATCTGCCTTTGGCTCAGGGCATGATCCTGTAATCCAGGATCGAGTCCCACATTGGGCTCCTCCCAGGGAGCCTGCTTCTCCCTCTGCTTATGTCTCTAACTCTCTCTCTCTCTGTGTCTCTCATGAATAAATAAATAAAATAAATAAAATATTTTTTAAAAAGTTATAGGAAGAGTAGACAAAAAGTCAATAAGGTAATAGAACACACGAACTGGCAACCAACTTGACACAACTGACAATTATAGAATATTCCACCAAACAACAGCAGAATACACATTCTTTCCTAGTGCACATGCAATCTTCACCAAGACAGACCATATGTTGGGCCATAAAAATAATTTTTAAAAAACGATTATGTAAAGCAAAAAAACCAGACACTAAAAGTACATTCTGTATTTTTCCATTTAAATGAAGTTCTACACAAATACAACTAACCTGTAATGAAAAAGAAAATCATAAAATGGTTGCCTCTAGTGGTTGGGTTGACTAGAAAAGGGCATGAGGGAATTTTCTGGGGTCGGTGATAATGTTCTATATCTTGATAGAGGTTTGGGTTGCACAGGTGTGTGCATTTTTCAGAACTCATTAAATGGTACACTTGAGATTTTTGCATTTCATTGTATGTAAATTTTACCTCAAAAGTAACAAATAGCATACATATATTGAAGTCTAATTAGCAATTCTGAAATGATTTTCTGTATTTTCTAGGCTTAAGCAAATGACTAAATACATTGAGGATCATGGAAGCCAGTTTCTCATGACAGGGAAGGTAGTTAAAAATAAGGGAGTTATCTAAAAATAAGGGACTTACTTTAAAAAAGGGAGTAACTTGAAAATAAAGGAGTTACCTAAAAATAAGGGAACATAATGCCATTTCCACTAAAAGGAACCAGAGATCTTGGGGGAAAAGTTAATCTCCGGCCTGGGCACAGAAAGAAGAATATGAATCTGGACAAACCTGTATCAGAAAGTGAAGAAGTACCAAAGAGTGACAGGACATTGGAGCCAGCTTGAGGGAATTCCCACAGATTAATCTGGGACAATATGAACATCAAATCAAACAGTGATTGTAATGTTTTATAGCCCATCGACTGGAATAAAAGTAATCAGTTAAACAAACTACGGATTCATAGTCCATGCACAATAATTTAAATAATAAATTAATTAATTAAAAAGTAAGAAAAGAAAGCTTTTCCTTATGGTAGGATGCCAAGTAGTAAATACAAAAGGAATGATGGAGTTAGAAAACCATTAGTAGATGCCAATGCCAACACTAGTAGTCCAAAGTTTAATGAAGATATTTATATATTCTCAAAATGTCTTCCCAAATTGCCTCTTAAATAAAGAAAACACCAGGAACTTTACAGTGAAGAAGGCTGACATAAAATGGTAATGACAATGCTAATGAAATAAGCTAAAAGTTAATGAAAAAAAAAAATCTAACCAAAGGCTCTGGGAAGATCACAAAGGGGTGACAAACTGAGCTGGAGAGAAAAAAAAGGAAGTGATGTTTGAGGAGACTTACAGGAAGAAGAAAAGTTTACCAGGCAAACTGTGGTGGGATATATATATATATATATATATGGAAAGACATAGATCTGTGGAAAAGTATTAACAATTCAGGGAACTGCAAGTGGTCTCTTAGTGCTAGGATATGGATGGAAATGAAGCAGAAAAAAAAGATTAGATTCCAAAGAGCTGATATGCCAAACTACCAAGTTTGACTTTAATCAGACAGGCAATAGGAAGGCAGAGAAAGATTTTAGACAGAGGAATAATAAATACATATATTTTTTAAATGAAAAGAACAAAGAGAAAGATACAATGTTTTTAAAATAAACATTCTATAATCATAAAAAGAAAGTTCAACTATAAAATAGCTGTAAGAAAATAAAAATGGATTTGACTTTGGGATAAAGAAGCATTTCTAGGGATCCCTGGGTGGCGCAGTGGTTTAGCGCCTGCCTTTGGCCCAGGGCGCGATCCTGGAGACCCGGGATCGAATCCCACGTCAGGCTCCCGGTGCATGGAGCCTGCTTCTCCCTCTGCCTGTGTCTCTGCCTCTCTCTCTCTCTCTCTCTGTGACTATCATAAATAAATAAAAATTAAAAAAAAAGAAGCATTTCTATGTACAAAAGCAACGAAGAAACCACAAAGAGAAAGTTTACTAGACCACATTAAAGTGTCTATACATGAAAATAAATAAATGAAAAACCAGACAACAAACCAAGTGACATATATACCACATATGACAAAAAAAGAAAAGTCAGCATATCAATAAGAGAATTAGGAACATACCCATGGCAAACAGGCACAAAAAAGATAATTCACAAAAGAACTATCAGTGCCCAACAAATATTTAAATGCTAATTAAAGTGAAAAAATAATAAATAAATAAATAAATAAATAAATAAATAAATAAATAAAGTGAAAAATTTCCTACTTTTCTAGTAGGAGCTGTATTTCAGAGGAAATAAGTAGTCCCAGTTAATGAGAGAAAACTTTGCTTAATAATATAATGAAAATAGATATAACAGAAGGGATGGTGGAGTTATAAACTCATTATTTTCAACTCAAATGAAAACACTAATTTAGGTAGAAATTAACTTGGTGGTAAAGTCAGTAGGTAAATGGTGGATGGACAGAGGATATTCTTTTTTTTTTTAAAGACTTTATTTATTTATTCATGAGAGACACAAGAGAGAGAGGCAGAGACACAGACAGAAGGAGAAGCAGGCTCCCTACAGGGAGCCCAACGTGGGACTCGATCCCTGGTCTCCAGGATCACACCCTGGCCTGAAGGCAGGCATTAAACCGCTGAGCCACCCAAGGATCCCCAAGGATATTCTTTTGACACCAAAACACACCACACAGGTATACCCACCAGTACAATGAAGGCAAAAGGTTGCTGCCACTCTACTCCACGGGTCAATCTGAACATCCCTCACTGGCTGTAAGATGCTGTTTCTCAGTCCCCTGGTGTGATGCAGTAAGAAGTACACATCACCTGTGATGGATTCTTTCCAAAAAAAATGTTAGAGGGGATCCCTGGGTGGCACAGAGGTTTGGTGCCTGCCTTTGGCCCAGGGCGCGATCCTGGAGACCCGGGATCGAATCCCACGTCAGGCTCTCGGTGCATGGAGCCTGCTTCTCCCTCTGCCTGTGTCTCTGTCTCTCTCTCTCTCTCTGTTGTGTGACTATCATAAATAAATAAAAATTTAAAAAAAATGTTTAGATTGGGAGCACCTGGGTGGCTCAGCGGTTGAACACCTGACTTTGGCTCAGGTCATGATCTCAGGGTCCTGCAGTGGAGCCTACGTCTCTCTCTGCTTCTCCCTCTGCCTATGTCTCTGTGCCTCTCATGAATAAATAAATAAAATCTTAAAAAAAAAAAGTTTAGCTTGAATCTATCATATCTTTAGAGCTAGCTACCCATTTACAAAAAACATCTAAAATTTTCATTTCTGAGACATAATATAAATAAAAAATGAGAAAGTCATCATTTAATCTTTTTAAAATAATCTTCCTCTTACTATTTTAGTGGGTATCTTCCACATGAACTTTTTTAAATGATATCATATTCTTTTTTATGATATCATATTCTATATATTGTTCTGCAACTTGTCTTTATGACAACATTTCATGGACAATCCCTCTTCATACCCCATCTGTCAGTATCTGTGGATTTGCTTCATTCCTTTTCACAGTGGCAGATGGTAATATGGATGTACGGTAAATTATTGAATCACTTTCTATTAATGGATGATCAGGTTCTCGTTTCATGTCATTACAGACATCGCTGTCACAAACACCGTCATATGTATATCTCTGTCTTTAGATAGGATAGATCCTTCAAAGTAGAATTTCCTGGTCCAAAGGCATGCTGGTTTAAAATTTTTAGAGCTATTACCAGATTGCTCTCAAAAATCCTTTAGTATCTTATACCATCACCAATGTGCACATTTCCCCATACCTTCAACCAAAGCTGTATTTGTACCATCAAACTTTGATTTTTTTCCCAATTTGAATAGTGGGAAAAAAAGTTACTTCATAGCTAAGCTTGCGATGTTGATATTATTAGTGAGGATGGCAATTGTTTTATATGTTCCTTGGGCAAATGTGTTTCAACTTTTGTAAACTGCCCATTCATTTGTCTCTTTGGCAAAACAATGTATGAGTAACTATTAATTTAATGAAACCGTAGATGTAAAATAGCTTCTTCAAATATTACAAAATCTGTTAACCAAGGATAAAATGTTTCCCAGACTCTTGGTTTTAATGTTTGTCTGTTTGGATCCAAAAATCCAAAAATCTTTTTGATGTTCTCCCTCTTTAAAAAATTGACTCTCATGCCATACTTTCCAGATAGTTATATTATCATAATCTTCCAGGTGGAGAACCAGAGCCCGAAAATGTTGTCTTTATTTAGAGTCACAAAATGATTCAGAAGCAGACATGCATCTCAAATCCATCATTCCACCTTATTTTTCAATTATCTGTCCCACACTTTCCTTTTCCAATTCACTCCCCACCAGTCTCATTTACTGGAATAAAGAGCCAGTTAGTATTCATAGGTTTTATTCAACACATAAATTTGTGAGTTCATGAAAGAATGGAACGACCACACATTAGCTATAAATTATTTCTTGTTCCTGTTTACAAATAATGTGTTAATTACTGTCTACTTCTTGGCTATAGGAAAAATTACTTATAAATAGTTTTCCCTCTAACCAAAATTCAGTTAAGATATATGTGTTAGTATGGTGGTGCTCGCACAGAGAAACCTCAATGTGACATTGCTGCTGTGGTTTAAGGGGGAAAAAAATAAGGTAAGCTGCAAGGAAAGGATTTTAAACTTTTATTATAGAAGAGGGTTTTAGGTGGGGGAGTTCTCCACATCCAAAATACAGTTTCCCTAAATGCTATAAATACACTCATCATTTCTTCTCCACCCGCATACAGCAATGACCTTGTAGGATAGATGGAGTAAAGAGAAAAACCTATTTCAGAAATGAGGAGTTGACTGTGTGGTATTAACAATACCTCCTCTTTAACCATTTCCTGGGGACTAGGAAATGTTGCTATTAACACTGATAAAAATGATTTAAAAGAACTATTACCATTTGTTTATTATGTGTTAATTACTTTGCACTCATCTCATTTAGTTTTTCTAGCAACTGTGTGCCTTAACTATTACAATTATTATTATTTTATAGGACTAAGCCTCAGAAAACTTGGCCATGTTCCCGCAGTTGGTGAATAGAAGGTCTAGGATTCAAATCCAGGCCTGCTGACTCACATGCTGGTTCTTCTCACTGTGAAGCTTTGCTGCCACTTGCAGTTGGTGGGTCTATAGGGGTGCTGGCAGGCTGGCTATTATAGGCTTGTCCTCTCAGGACATTTCACATGTCACAGGGATGCAGCCACATCTGGGTTTTCCCATCAGCTGTGCAAGTTCAGAAAGCCAGCATTCTAAGCTGGTTCATACTGGAGTGGAGTAAAGTACTGGGCCACGAGCATCAGGAATGAGAAGATCCAGCTGGACACTAGGAGAATGTGAATACAGGCAAAATCCACAGGTCTGTGGAGGGAAGAGGAGACAAAAACCAGGAAGGCCACCGAGATTGCAGACAGAGATACAAAAGCAAGAGAAGACAAGAAGAGATGTCCAGTCCATGCCAAAGATCATAGTAGTCTATTGAGAGCCACATTATGATGTGGTCCAAGTTCTCCCCTGGTGGGACAAATAGCAGCCAGGGGTTAGAAAGGCCTGTAGGAGCTTTGGCTTCTCTCACTTGGGGAGAAATCAGACTGTGCAAATCTGGAAGCTAGCTTTGAGTTAAAGGCAAACTATAGGCTCGGGCTGCAGGAGTAGAGGGCAGGCACAGCTTTTTGAGGTACATCAACGGACCCATCGAGGTAGCCATATAGAATTAAGTTGTAGGTTACTTTGCCCAGCGTACCCAACTTACCTTTCCAGCCTAAGTTTCTGACTTATAGTCCTGAAAGGATCAGTCTATCAGTTACACAATCCATTCCTTCTTAGCACAGCCAGTGGAACCATCTGACCATAGGAGCTGGTTAGCAACCAGCCAGACTCCAAAGTTGATCTAAGAAACATAGTGAGTTGGTCAAATGCCATGTGCATGGAGCTGAAGGCCATGTGGAGGGTAGGCCAGCAAAACTATGAAGTGCCACACAAAGCCTAAATTACAGGGGAGCAAATATTTAGAACATAGTAAGGAAGACCAAGAGAAATGAACAAGCCTATGTGTTCCCAGGCTAGAGATGGAGGCAGGTAACTCATTTTCTGGTTTCCAATGAGGATAGGTGATTTCCTGTAATTAAATCTCTGTGAGGTTCCCCTCAGTCCTGAGTAAAAAAACAACAACAACCAATTTTTTTATGAGTTTCTTAGAGTGAGTTTCTTACCAACAATTTCTGACTGAGACGTTGATTTATGAATAAGAATAACATTGTGGTCCAGCATAGGGAATACAGTCAATGGTGTAATAGTGTTGTAAGGTGACAGATGGTGGCTACACTTGTGGTGAGCATAGCATAAGATAAGCTTGTCGAATAGTTATGTTGTACACCTGAAACTAATGTAACACTGTGTATCAAGGTTTTTAATGAAGAAAATAACTACACACACATGCGCACACACTGCATGCATGGAGGACATAATTCTATTTTTTTTATGAGAGACTTATTTTAGAGAGGGGGGAGGGGCAGAGGGAGAGAGAATCCTCAAGCAGACTCCCTACTGAGCATGGAACCCCCCTCCCAAGACGGAGCTCAATCCCAGGACCCTGAGATCATGACCTGAGCTGAAATCAAGGTCAGCCACTTAACTGACTGAGCCACCTAGACGCCTCGACATAATTCTATTTTTTTAAAGAAAAGAATGCCATTGTCTTCATGAACAATGGGACAATCCTTTCTAACAAGAATTTTATGTCTGCATACATGGAAAATAGAATTAATAATCCGATGTGGCTTTGTGATCAGGATGCCAGAGCCCAGAATGTTGACTCATCTCATAAGAAGTTTGGCTTAGACGAGGCAGCAGCTGGAGAATGTTCCTTCCTGGAGACGCAGAGGGATATGAGCAATCTTTGAGCACCTACAAAGGGACCCTTGGATGTTACACAGAATAATATCATTTAATTCTCACAACCTTATTATTTAGTTATAGAAAGAATCTGAAGCTGCAAGAGGTTAACTAAACCGGTCAAGGCCACAAAACTAAGAAAAAATACAGTTGCTAATCAAAGGCTGCTTTTCCTTGTGGGCAGCCTGTCTTCTAAAGACTAAAATAGTAACAGCTATCCATTACAATCCCATCCTCCATGGGCACTGCAATGGTTAATATTATTTGTCCACTTGGCTGGGCCAGTGTTTGGTGGTTGGTCAATCATTATTCTGAATGTTTTTGAGATGTTTTTTTTTTTTTTAGACAAGATTTCATTTAAATCTGTGGACTTTGAGAAAAAGCAACTTGTCCTGCATAATGTGAGTGAGACTCATCCACATAGTACAAGGCTTGAATAGAAAAAGACTGACCTCTCCAAAGCAAAAAGGAGTCCTAGCAGCAGACGGCCTTCAGATCTGAACTGTAGCATTGACTCTTCCCCCGGTCTCCAGTCTGCTGGCCCACCCTGCAGGTTTGGGACTTGCCAGTCTCTATAATCATGTAAGCCAAGTCCTTAAAATCTCTCTCTCTCTCTCTCTCTCTCTCTCTCTCTCTGTCCCCCCACCCCTCTCTCACACTGTGTGCGGGCACACACACATCCTATTGGTTCTGCATCTGTGGACACCCCTAATACACGCAATGATAGATAATTAATATTAGATTCTCTTTTTACTGTGGATAAGTTAGGGCCATTATTCCTAGGGCATTTTGGGTTCATAGGAAAACACACAAAACCACAAAACAGAATATGGTATAAAAACTCCCCTCCCTTGTATATTAAATCCCATTAGATTCCATTTTAGAGAGTGACTTTCCTGACCTTGTCTCCAGATTCCAGCTTCCCTCAGTGTTTCAAATAGTGGGAATATATAAATTCACCAGAATATTACTTGTCATACTTTAACACTAGCAATAATAAGTAGTGATTCTGGACCTATATTCTTCGGCATAATCACAAATCTCCGTAACCTCTATTCACACACAAATGTCATTGATACCTGCAACTGCCAGAGAGATGTTAATTTAAAAACTTTTATTGGCTGTAATTTGTTTGAAGATGGTGAACTGAATCACAAATCAAGCTCAAGGTGTGCGTCAATACTCTTCATTAGTATACAAAATCATTGGAAAGGTACAGGGGTGGTGAGTCAAACCTGAAGCCTTAGATCATTCAGTCAATGACACATTCTATTTTGAAACACTTTCCTCATTTCAGGCAACCAATAACTGTTTTGGTGGGAAGAGTGAAGAGCAGATGGACAGTTTTTATTAAAATTGTATTGTGAACCTTATGCCAAATGGCAATGATATTATTTAGACTATAAGAATGTCCATGTTTTAGTAAAATAAAATGCTTAATAATAAAAAGTTATGGTGAAAAATTATACAAATCCTGTTGAACTATATACAAAAAAATAAATTGCATTTTGAAATTATATAAAAATATATCCCGTGTATCTTGAAATAAAAGGCATATTTATGAAAAAAAGGCATATTTATGAATAACCCATCAATTAAAGGAAAAACTAGAACAGAAGTTATGACTGTTAAAATTGTACAATGATGAATACACTACAGATGAAAACATAAGTGATAAAAATAGAACTAGAAGCAATGACTATGCCCTAATGACTGTTTACAATATAAATAAGAAGGGTGGGAAACTCATGAGCAAAGTGTTCAAGAAGTTAGAAAAAGAATCATAGAATGAGGATGCTTGGGTGGCTCAGGGTGTGGTCCTGGGATCTGAGTTCCTGCATCCGGCTCCCCATGGCAAGCCTGTTTCTCCTTCTGCCTATGTCTCTGCCTCTCTCTCTGTGTCTCTCATGAATAAATAAATAAAATCTAAAAAAAAAGAAAATCATAGAGTGAACACACAAAAAAGAAGGAAAAAATGTGAAATTAAACTAGAAATTACTGAAAATAGAAAACAAAGAATGGCTAACAAAACCAAAACAGATTCTTTGAAAGGCTAATAAAAAGACAAGCCCCTTGCAGTCCCAATCCGATCAAAGGGGACAACAGTAAGGGAAAGCATAAGTACATAATAGCGTTAATGAAAAGGGCTATCCAGGTAATTCTCAAAGATCTTTATGGAAACCCAGAGTCAGGCAGGTGTATAAAGGATGGTGGCCATGGACATGGGTGAAGAGGTCTAGGAACTGAAGAGACTCCCGTGGAATCTCAGGAAGTCCAGAGTCCTGTTCATATCTGGGCACTTGCAGACAAGGCCCAGTCCTCCACCACATCCTGCTGGGGGACCTCAGGATAAGAAACGCGTCCCATCCGGGGCCCATGTGCCATTCCGAGTGACCCTGCACAGGACTCCTGGCGCGTCCTCAGGCAACTTGGACTGGAGGTCCAATTAAAGGTTAGCAACTTACTATTAAATGGTTGTTTCAAATCATATTGATCTCTTTCCGTTTTCCTTTTGTCCTTTCACTGTATGACTTGAATCAGTTTTGATTCTATTTGTAAGTTTTTCTCATTACTAGGCGCCTGCGTTTCGGTTGCATTTTCTTTGGCAGTATGTAGGGATTCAGCATCCTGGTTTTCAACCCTCCTGCAGGCACTGTGGGGTTACGAGGGCCAGTGGACCCACCTCACTTACCTTGCTGCATGATGGTCAGTAGCTGATCTGTTGTGGCATTCACTCCCAGATTAATTTTCTGTGTTTGAAATATGTGCATATGTGCTTTACAGAATAAAACCTCTGAATTAAAAAAAGAAAAGAAAAGAAAAAGGGGCTAGAACTATAACCCCAACAAATTTCAAAACGTATTGGAGAATAATATAAATGAATATTATGCCAATGATTCTGAAAGCATAGTTGAAATGGAAAACTCTGGAGAAAATTTAAAGATGTCTAGAGAAGGAATAGAAAACCTAGACAGACCCATAGCTAATGAAGATAATGACTTATGACCAAAAATTGCCCCCTGCCAAAAGGTATCAGACCCAGATTTAAAAAAAAAAAATTTTCTTTTTACTAAGCTTGAAATAATGTTAGACTTACAGAGAAGTTGCAAAAATATTGCAGAGTTCTTGTATAATTCTCCTACTACTAGCAATTTACATCATTACAGTACAATAATCAAAACCCAGAAATTAATATTGGTGTTAAAACTAAACACTACAGATTTCGAGAATTTTACTAGTTCTCCTGCAAATGTCTTTGGGGTTTGATCCAGAACCCCCCCTTCCTAATGCATTTAGTTATCATAACTCCATATTCTCCCCCAATTTGTGACATTTCCTTGGTCTTTTCTTATTTTTCATGTACCCAATACTTTTGAAAAGTACTGCTAACTTATAAAATGTCCCTCAATTTGGGTTTGACTGGTATTTTCTTGATTCGATTGAGCTTATGCACGTTTGGCAAGAATATCGCAGAAGTCATGTTGTATCTTCCTCGGTGCACCACACGCGGAGGGGCACATGATAGCGACATGTCTTATTACTGGTGACTTAGGACTTGCGACTGCTGGGACAGCTCTGCCCCTCAAAGCCTGCTTGATTGCCATAGGGTGGGGTGCTCATCACTTTCCTTTGCTCTGGGACAAAGGGAACCTTGTGTCGCAGGCATGCCCGTCTCCAGGTTCTGCAAGGAACATGCTTCCTTCTTGTCCTAACCTTCCTCCCGTGTGTGAAGTCCACGCCTAAGCTCCAGGTTCTTCTCCAGCATCAGACCCATGACTGTCAGGTGTTCCTGAGCTCCGGAGCACCCCCACTGCCCTTGAAGACAGTCTAGTTTCTAACGGGCCTGACTCTGTAGAAGTCGACACTGACTTGGCTTTTGGAAAGGCATCTTCTTGCCCCTTGTCTTTTTTTCCTGGAAAAGCCTCTGTAAAAGGTGCCTCATCATTTCTCCCAATCTTCTTTTCATTCTGTGCCAGGAGTCGGGGGGTCTTGTCTATAAGAGTCTCTGTTCTGACCCAAACAGCTTGGCTGTTCCCTCCGGCTTTGGAAGTCCCTAATTCCTCCTGCTGTCCTCCTTGCTCTTCTGTATTAGATCTCTTAGAGGCCTCTCTTTTCCACTGGGGAGAAATACTTACCCGGGCTCTTCACTGGGGCCAGCGGCTCAGAGACCAGTGTTCCCATTGTCCCAGGCAGCATCTTTTGGCCTCCATAAGGGCGCCCAGCCCCTGGAAAACTGCCACGTCCCCCCTGGGCGCACTCTGGCCAGAGAGACTGGAGAAGCCAAAGTGCCTCACCAAAGGGCAGACCTGGGACTGGTTCTGTGGCTTCATTTCAAATCTGAGCTTCAAATCACCAGCAAGCACTCTGTAAGACATGGTAACAACACTCCTTGTGGTGGAGGGCATTTCTGCATCCCTGCAGCCTTGAGACTGCATAGATACCCCTTTTACTTTGGGGAGTTTCCCAGGTCACTATACCTAGGGGCATTTCTTGATTGCAGCGGAGAAGCTCAGCCTTGATTCTTTCCTGGGATTCTCTGACCCTTTAAAGAATTCCTAAATCAACCTCCCGCATCACTTTCCTAACATGGAAATCAGCATAGAGGAGCAGCCCACCTTCTTACACAGGCGCAAGGGGTCAAAGTCTAAGATTGTTGGGACAGCAGAAGCCAACCAACAAGGAGTCCATGGAGATGAGCTCTGTGGCACAATAATTCTATAGGATTGGATTAAAGTGAGGTATATTGGGGGTCAGATGACAGGGAAGGGCCCAGTGACAGAAAGTGAGGTCTCGTTGGTGAAGATTTCAGATCAGAGTGTGGTCTAGGGAGAGAGAAAAAAAGCCACATGTCAGTGGTGAAAGTTTGTCTGTTAGGGGTGTTGAGTCCAATTTTTTTCTAGGTATGTGTCCTCAGGCAAGGGAAACAAAAGCAGAAAGAAACTATTGGGACTACACTATGGTAAAAAGTTCTTCAACAGTGAAGGGAACCATCAATAAAATAAAAAGGCAACCTATCGAACGGGAGAAGATATTCACAAATGATACATTCAATTAATATCCAAAATACTTAAAGAACTTCTATAACTCAACACCCAAAACACAAAAAATTTTATTTAAAACTGAGGGCACTTGACAGGATGAGCACTGGGTGCTATACTGCATGTTGGCAAATCGAACTCCAATAAAAAAACATACAAAAAAAAAAAAAGGACGAATAGCTGAGAAGATGGTCTAGTGGCTATATAGGAAAATGATAGCCTAATTAAATTTCTTTAAACTTTGCCTCCTCTTCTCATCCCACCAATCTGTGCCTGTAAATTTGTCAACAATAAAATAGCAATCATAGTCATAATCATAATAAAATTTGAAATATTTTATTGTAAAAAAAAAACTGGGCAGAGAATCTGAATAAGTATTTTTCCAAAAAAAAAAAAAAAAAAAAACAAAAACATACAGATGGCCAACAGACACATGAAAAGATGCTCACCATCACTAATTACCAGGGAAATAGAAATCAAAACCACAATGGGATATCACTTCACACTGGTCAGGATGGCCAGTATCAAAAAGACAAGAAATAACAAGAATTGGCAAGGATGCGGAGGAAATGGAACCCTCATGCTCTGTTGGTGGGAATGTAAATTGGTGTAGTCACTGTGGAAAATAGGATAAAGATTCCTTGAAAAATTAAAGATAGGATCCATATGATCCAGGAATTTGACTATTGGGTGTTTTCCCAAATAAAATGAAAACATTAATTTGAAACATCTGGGTGGCTCAGTGGTTGAGCATCTGCTTTTGGCTCCGGGCGTGATCCTAGAGTCCTGGGTTTGTGTCCCATGTCAGGCTCCCTGCATGGAGCCTGCTTCTCCCTCTGCCTATGTCTCTGCCTCTCTGTGTTTCTCATGAATAAATAAATAAAATCTTAACAAAAAAAAAGAAAAGATCTATGTATCCCTATGTTTATTGTAGCATTATTTACAACAGCCAAGACATGGAAGCAGCCTGTGTCCATCGCCAGATGAATGGATAAAGCTGCCACACACACACACACACACACACACACACACAGAGGAATATTACTCAGCTATATAAAAAGAATGAAATCTTGCTACCTGTGACAACATGGATGGAGCTAGATGGCAGAGAAAGACAAATACTATATCACTTCACTGCAGAGTCTAAAAAACAAAACAAATGAATAAATAGACAAAAAGCAGAAACAGGCAGGGGGTGGGGGCGGGCACTGAGGGGGCACTTGACGGGATGAGCACTGGGTGTTATTTTGTATGTTGGCAAATTGAACTCCAATAAAAAATAAATTTATTATTTAAAAAAAAGCAGAAACAGATCCATAAATACAGAGATCGAATGATGGTTGCCAGAGGGGAGGGGGGATGGGGATTCGGGTGAAATGGGTGCAGGGGAGAGGGAGATAGAGGCTTCCAGTTCTGGAACAAACAAGTCACAGGATTAAAAAGCCCAGCCTGAAGAATAGAGTCAGTGGTATTAGGATGGCATCACATGGTGACAGGTGGTGAGCTACGCTGCAGTGAGCAGAGCCTAACACAGAGTTGTCCAATCACTATGTCGCACACCTTACACTAATGTAACATTGTGTGACAACTATACTTCAGTTTTAAAAAGTGTGTGGCTTAATGGAATTAAGTGATTTGGTGGTAGAGAGGTGTCCAATGGTGAAGGTGAACAAAAGGAAAGAGGGTGATTGAAGCTGGTGGCCAAAAGGGTCATGGCGACAGAGAGGAGGACATTGGTGGAGGTGGGTCTGGCAGGAGAGAGAATCCTGGCGGCAAAGATGAGAAAACTGGGGACAGGGGTGAAACAAGGATACGTGAGAAATAAATAAGCCCGGTGGCAGAGGAAATAGGACATGGGTAGGAGGGGAACAAAGGTTGGTCGGTAAGGGCCCATGGCAGCGAGGTGGCAAGGAGGACAGTGCCAGGTGAAGGGCGTGCATGGAGGGTGAAGTCGGATGCCCTGAGAGAAGCAGAGAGACGGGGGAGCGTGAAGAGGTCAGAGCTGAGGTCAGTGCCGTGCCCAAAGCTGATGACAGGCCAGTGTGCAGAGGGGCTCCCGTGGAGGGCTGCTGACTGCTCCCCCGGAGGCTGTGGGTGAGAGCCTGGGTGCTGGAATTAGAGGGTACAGTCACAGCAACTGTGCAGGGCGAGGACGACCAGAGGGAGCATCGCCTCCCACGCGCTCAGCCACTGACATGGGGCTGCCCTCATCAGAGCATTTGCCCCAGTGGCTGCAAGACACAGAGGAGAGAGCTGCACCAGGAGTGGGCTGAGTGAGGAGGGCCAGGCAGGCCTGCAGGCAAGGAGCACCAGAAACCAGCATCTCACCTCCCAACAGCCACTCTGAGAAACGCCCTCGTGTACAGAAGAGGACGTGCTCAAGAATGCGCACGTCAGCATTGCTTGTCAGAGCAAAAATAAACTTTAGTCATGCAATAAAACAGGTGGCAGTAGAATTTAAATGCATTAGAACCACATATATTAACAAGGAGGAAAAAACCTCCAAAAAAGGTAAATAAAAAAGTTACAAAAGGCTACTAAGGGTATGATCTCATTGATACAAAATTTCAAATCTGCAAAATATTATTGCTGTTTTGGATGCATATGGGAGTAGTAAAGGCATAAAGGCTTCCATGAGAGTGACACATAAGATGCAAAATAATGGTGATTTTAGGGATGGAAGGATGGAAGGGAATTGGATCAGGAACTTGCCTTCAATTGTATTTGTAAGATCTAAAGCTGCGGAATGGACACAGTGGTGCTCTTTATATTCTTTTAGTCCCTTTTAATGTATCTGAAATACATTATTTTCTAAAGAAGAAATTCAGTGGCATGTGGTTTATTATTCTCTCTGCTTTTCTGGAATTTGAAGGCTTTTTTCAAATTAATAAAATCCTGTATTTTAATAATACTCTGTGCACAACTCCCCTTCTTTTGTCACCTGTATTTTACCACTCAAATGAATTGAGGGGAAGATGGAATGAGGCAGTGACATTATTTTGAAAGTAGTGAGCCAAGGCCTCCTCTACTGAGACTCAGAACTTGAAATAAATTAGGTTTGAGTCTGGAGTATTAATAGGATTTAATTATTTATAAGCTAAGTATCGTAAGGGTCCATGATCCTTAAAAGACCTAATCACATTTCAAAGGGCATTGAAAACCCTATAAATACAATAAAGGTGCATAGTCTAATCATCAGCTTGTTACCTGAAAGTCTGTGGAGGAAGTGGTTTACTTACTTTCATTCTAGAAGCCAGCCCAGAGTTTGCACCAGATTCTAATATCCATGGAAATGAAACAAAGATTTTACACACACACACACACACACACACACACACACACACATCATATCTGAAAAGGGTACATACACATTTAACAACGTATATCAGATACATTGGTGGGTGACTATCAGGGTGAATGTGTAGAAATAAAATAAAATCATATAAAACTAGAAAGGGGCCTTATGTGGAGTGATAATGATAATTTGCTATGAATCAGGAGTAAGATTAACCCAACTCTCAGGACTTAAGATTAAAAACAAAACAAAATGGAGATTCCTGGGTGGCTCAGTGGTTTAGCGCCTACCTTTGGCCCAGGGTGTGATCCTGGGGTCCCAGGATCAAGTCCCATGTTGGGCTCCCTGCATGGAGCCTGCTTCTCCCTCTGCCTGTGTCTCTGCCTCTCTCTGTCTCTGTATCTTTCATGAATAAATAAATAAAATCTTTAAAAAAAATAAAATAAAATAAAAACAAAAGAAAACACCCCCCAGCCTGGTTCCTTAACCTTGAGGTGCTTATGAATTAGTGGGGGAGATTTTTGCAATATAAACGTGATGGCTTATAAAATACGAAGAACTTCTGGATTCTTAGGAAGAGAGGCGGTATGCTAATCTCTCTAATTAGTAGTTTGGTTACCAAACTTTTTTTTTTTTTTCCAAAAGGGGAAAAAGACTATCATCCTGTGTTCAGGGGAAGGTATTTCGTAGAGTACACCCTTTTTCATGCACTCAACCCTTTTGAACTGTTGCACTTGGCTACAGTGAAGGACCAATGAGTGCCGGTTGCAGAGAGAAGCCCATAGAGAGAGAAAAGAGAGCTCCGGTGAAGGGTGTCGCATCCCTGGCATGGGCAAGCACAAGCCCTCTTTCATGTGGGAGGGAAAAGAACATAAAGGACATAAAGAACAAAAAGAACATAAATATCCAGATGCCATGTGTCACATGCAAGGACACGGGCCTCATGAACGTCTGATCCTACTTAGTATGTTACTAAACCCAAATTAATATCATGTGGCACCAACCCTGTTATGGGAGAATTTGAGGGGTTCTGTGTTAAAATGCAGTTTGTTTTAGATGAGACAGGATAGGCTTAAGATACTAAATAAAGGTCTTTATTTATCACTCATGTCACAATCTGGTGTTGGCGGGCTGCTCCCTTGGCAGCTCCTCTCCAAAGAGGGACTCAGGAATCTTGGCTCTTTCATCTCGAACACATGGCAAGTGGGGAAGAGAGAGCCAGAGGATCACACAGGTTTTAAGAGCCAAACTGAAGGAGGCTTACTTCGCTTCCCTACATTTCACGTGATAAAGGCCGCAGACATCCATACCTGGGAGAGGGTCTTCCTGAGGGCCCAAGAAGAGCAAACAGGATGAGAAATGCATTGTGCTGCCTCTACCAGACACCGGTATCAGGAAAATTCTTGACGAAGTAAAAAATTGCTAGCTTTTGATGCACGTGACTATAGTATGTGGCCACTTATTTAGAGAAACAACTAATCCCGACTTTGCGCATTCATCTCAACAGCAAATCTAAGTATAAAAAGAGCAAAAATCCAGCCTAATTTCTCCCTAGTTGGGTAAAAGCTCAGTACAATTGTAGAATTTATGCTGACAGAAGAGATCTGATAGTGTTAAATAAATATTCCATCCCATTAAGGTCTATTACTTTATATCTCCCAAAGTATTGTTTTTTGAATCTGAGGAGGTAATTTCATTTCATTGAAGGAGAAATTCGAATTCAATCATTTGGATGTGAGT
This sequence comes from Canis lupus dingo, assembly GCF_003254725.2. Classification (NCBI taxonomy): domain Eukaryota; kingdom Metazoa; phylum Chordata; class Mammalia; order Carnivora; family Canidae; genus Canis; species Canis lupus. The sequence goes on along the minus strand of NC_064275.1, from coordinate 26,440,133 downwards.
TTTGAAAAGAAGAAAGGGAACAATTAATTGTACAGAGCAGCAAAACTAGGGGTGCTCAGAGGGCTCAGTGGTTGAGCGTCCGCCTTCGGCTCGGGGCATGATCCTGGGGTCCTGGGATCGAGTTCTGCATCAGGTTCCCTGCAGGGAGCCTGCTTCTCCCTCTGCCCCTGTCTCTGCACCTCTCTCTGTGTCTCTCATGAACAAATAAATAAAATCTTTAAAAATACAAAAACAAACAAACAAAAAGCAGCAAAACTTAAAAAAAAAAAAAAAAAGCACTCTGCCTCTGAGCTGGCTTCCCTCTGGGCTCCACAAGCTCAGAGAAAAAAAACCAAAAAACCAAAAAAACACAAAAACCAGTATTAGTAATTCAAAATGCCCAAAAATCCAAAAGGAGGCTTCTCTCAACATTTTCTGCAAAAGCCCTGGGAGTTGGGGAGATGCCCTCCTTGCCCTCCTCACTTACAATAGCTGACCGACCTGCAGGGAGAGGGCCTTGCAACTGAGCGTGGACGTTCTTAATTTTCTCTTGGCAGTGTGGGCCTCTTATCAGTACTGCCACTAGCATTACAGCCACCAAGGTTCTCCTCCTGTGACTCCTCTCACTAACCTGCAGTTACTGAGTTTGCCACAGGCCATGCACCGTGCTGCGCACTTACACAAACTTTCTATGTTGTTGCTTAAAACAGCCCAGGACGGAGAAATAATCATCATGTCTTGCGCGCAGAAGCAGTCGGGTGACTTGTCCAACATTGCACGACTAGGTAATAGCAGCCTTGAGCAAGGATTGTGGCCTGGTTCCTAAGAGAAGCGTTTAGCAGCTCTGCCTCACTGGCCCTCTGATAATACCTAGTTATTGATAGGAATACTGGTTAGCACCAAAAACAGGAGACAAATGAAAATCACCTGTCATTCTAGAGGTTACATCAAGAGGTAACTGTTATTAATTTATTGCTGTATTTCCTTTCATCCTTTCTTTGCACACCCTTGGGTCAAAATAGAGGTGACATTATTTCTTTTTCAACTGCTTTGTTGAAATATACTTCACATACCACATAAGTGGCCCATTTAACGCATACGGATTCATGGTTCTTAGTAGCTGCAAGGAGGTGTGCCATCACCACCACCACCTAATTTTAGATTATTTTCATCACTCCAAAAAGCAGCTCCATATCCACTCCCCCCACGCTCTTACCTCCCAGCTCTGGGCAATCACTAATGCACTTTCTATCCCTATGGATTTGCCTACTCTGGACACTTCATATAAATAGAATCATACAATATGTGGTCTTTTATGATGACTGGCTTGTATCACTTGGGATGGAGCTTTCTGAGTTGATCCATGCTGCAGCACTTACCAGAACCTCATTCCATGGAATAATATTCCATGGTATGTATATAGCACCTTTTCTTTATTCAACTCTTGATGGACATTTGGGCTCTTTGCTCTTCTTGGCTATTAAATACGGCTGTTTTAAAGATTCACATATAAGGTTTTGTGTGGATAGACATTTTCATTTCTCCTAGGAGTGGAATTATTGGCTCACATGACAACCCTGTTTAATGTTTTTGAGGAACTTCCAAATCGTTTTCCAAAGCAGGTGCATCATGTCACATTCCCACCACGATGAATGAGTTTCTCTTGCTCCACATCCTCGCCAAAACTAGTTGTCTGTCTTTTCGATTATAGCCAACCTAGTGGGTGTGAAGTTGTACCTCACTGTGCTTTCAATTTGCATTTCCCTAATGACTAGTAATATTGAGCATCTTCCATGTGTTTCTTGGCCATCTGTATATCTTTGGAGAATGTCTATGTAAATCTTTTGTCTATTTGAAAGATCGGATTACTTGTCTTTTTATTGTTGAGTTATAAATTCATTGCATATTTTTGATACAAATCCCTTATAAGATATCTGATTTACAAATATTTTCTTCCACTCTGCAGGTTGTCTTTTCACTTAAAAAAAAGATTTGATTAATTTATTTATGACAGAGAGTGAGCACGAGTGGGGTTAGCAGAGGGAGAAGGACAAGTGGACATGCAGCTCAAAGCGGGGCCTGACACAGGGCTCAATCCCACAACCCTGAGATCATGACCTGAACTGAAACCAAGAGTCGGTCGCTCAACCAACTGAGCCACCCAGCCGCCCCATCTTTTCACTTTCTCAGTAGTGTCCTTTGAAGAACAAGTTTTTAAATTAGATGAAATCCAATTTATCTATTTTCCCTTTGTTGCTTGTGATTTTCATGTCATATATAAGGTCAAGGCTTTTTTTCTGAAAAAAGATTTATTTATTTATTCACGAGAGAGAGAGAAAGAGAGGGGAGGGGCTAAAGGAGAAGGAGAGAGAGAATTTCAAGCAGAATCTGAGCCAAGCGTGGAGCCCCACTCAGGGCATCATCCTAGGACCCTGAGATCACGACCTGAGCCAAAACCAAGAATGTGGCACTTAAACCAAATGAGCCAACCAGACACCTCAGCCAATGCTTATTTTTAATAAAATAAAAAATAAAAAAATAGGAATCATACTAGATTAAACATTTGTCTCCATACATTTTTTTCACATATTTCATTATGAGCATTTCATCTGTAACTTACCTAAGAATTTTCCCCAGAATTTTACTTTAAGGCTATACTATCTAGTTTTATTAAGCCTTCAGAGAAATAATGGAATTGGAGAATATGCTAGAAAAACATTGCAAAAAAACCAAAAAACAAAAAACCCACACACCAGCAAATCCCCAGTCCAAAATTTTAATAACATGTTCATTTTTAAAATAATATAATTACATCACAAAAATGCAGAAAGTAGAGGAAAAGAATAAAAGTGCCTACACTCTGATCACCCTAGTAGCCCCATCATTATCATCTTCATGTACTTACTTCTGGTTCTTTTTTTTTTTTTTTTAGCATATCTTTGAAGAATTGCGGTCATACAGTATATATAAATTTGCATTCTGCTGTTAAATTTAGCATACCATAAGATTCTTACCATGTTTCTCCCTAGTTTTCATAACTAGCATTTTGTCAGCTGCAGAATATATCAAATGAATGTACCACAGTTCACATTAACTATTCTTTTATTAAATATTTGGCATTTTTCCAGGAAATTCTCTCTCCTTTTGTTTCTTTTTCCGTATCATGAGTAATGCATAGGTGAATATTTTCTTTGCTTATAGCTGTTTCCATGCTTGGGATTATTTCCTTGGGAAAAATTCCTAGAACTAGAATTGCTAAATTGAAAGTTATAATTTTCTCAATACATATTGCCAGATTACTTTCCAAAAGGTTTGATTCACTTTAAAATGCCGTCAGTGATGATTGATGATGGTGTTTTGGGTACCATCATTTAAAAAAATACTTCGTTAATTTAAGTGAAGAAAAAAAGCTCCTTGTTTTAATTTGCATTTCATTTTATTAGTGCTTAAATTCAACATCTTTTGTAGGTGCAACATCCTAGTTTTATTTCCTTTAATTATTATTGTGAGAAACATGGTCAGATCTGTCATATATTAAATATGTACCTATCTATAGCTATAGATATATGAATTTGAATATATAGCTCAGGGGATCTTTCAAATTTTATTTCGATAGTAAATTTATGTTTATAACTTTGTCATAGAGATACAACTCCAGTAAATTTCTTCTATACCTGCTGAACCAGGGTCTGTATATAAGTGAGGTTTTGGGGTTTTTTTCCCCCTAGGCAGAAGGGCAAGTGAGGTGAACAGATAGACTAGTAAAAAAACATATTCATTTAGGTAAGGCATTATTATGCCTTGATATTGCTCATGTTAAAATTTTATAGCCAAGTTCCCATCATTTTATAGACCTCTTTTAGTATGTAATTATTTTAAATATAGCTGATTATTTTAATTATCTCTAATTAAAAGCACTTTCACATATCAATGTGTATTCTAATAAAAAGGAACTCTGAATTTCTTTCCATTTTATAATACAGTCTCCTATTTCTCTCTTTAAAGTAATTTTATATGTAGGCAGTAAGTCCCAGGGAGTTCCTTTAGAAAAGCTATGAATTTTAAAACTAACACATTTTTATTTTATTATGCTACAAAAATAATGTTAAAGGACTTTTCACTAAATGTTTTTGTGCCTTCAGTAAGTACTTTTCTTTTATCTGATTATTCACATGCTGCTTTCATGAATACTAACTACTTATATTTGGGATTTTATTTCACAGTGAGAAGGTGGATTCACCATGTCCTAATTATCATTATTATTCTCTCACCCTGGTAGTCTTAGGAGACCACAAGAATGTATCCTGTTATTTGCAGTTATGGTCAATCATCACCATTGGAATTAATGCACAATTGGGTCGAGTCATGAATATCCTGACTCAGATGCTTCTTTTGAAAAACTGGAGTTAAGGCTTTGGGGCAATTTCAAAATGTATTTTTTTCTTCACTGCTCTTTTAAAAAGTCCATCAGAATTTTACAAAATAATGTCCATTTACTTACCACTTAACTTTGGATTTTCCCAAAATTTAGGAAGCTCTAATGGCAGGCATATATTTGAATCAAATGAAGGAAAGCACAATTTACTTAATGTGAAGGCCTTTGTTCCATTTCTCCTTTTCCATCATCATGTTCATCCCTCCCTCTAGTTGGTTTCTTCTTTCTTTTCTTATTACTATTTTACCTTAATCTCATCAAGCTCTAAATTCCCACATTATTCCCTCCTTTTGGGTGCCCTTCTTTTTGTCTTCCCCTGCCCTTTCTTTGACCACCACCAAATATGTAGCTGCATCTCTAGTTAAGGGGACCTCATTTTTTTTATAACTTCTGGGGTTTTTTCTTAATATTACTTAAGATATTTTCTTACTATTTGTCTTAATTTTTGTAGGTTTTCAAAGTAATTAATGCTCATTATAAAAACTGCAAAAACACCAAAAAGTAAGGAGAAATGAAAACTTCCTGTTATTCCAACTTCCAAAGTTAACTACTATTAATTTATTGTTGTATTTCCTTTGAGTCTTTTTTTTTTTAACACAAAACAAACCCACAACCTGAACAAATCAGGATCAAAGAGGGGCAGAGGGAGAGGAAGAAGCAGGCTCCCCACTGAGCAGAAAACCCAAAGTGGCCTTGATCCCAGAACCCCAGGATCTGGATCTGAGCTGAAGGCAAATGCTTAATCAACTAAGCCACTGAGGTGCCCCTTTATTAGATACATCTTATATCTAGCTTTTCTCACTTAACATTTCATCATGAGTAACTTACATCTAATTTACCTAAAATTTGTAACACCTCATTGAAAATAAATCGGAATATCTACGAAAGCAGGATAAAGGAAATGAAAATCACCCATAATTTTATCATCTAGATATAATCACTTTTAATATTTTGACTTATTTATTTCTATTCTCCTTTCCTAGCATATTCTTATGCATATTATTACAAAAACTGGATCATACTCTACATATAGTTTGTAAAATATTGAATTCATGCGAAAATTTCCAAACTACTCAATGGATACCTATTGAGCACTGACCACATTCTGAGTGTCGGAGCAATATGGAAAAGTAGACATAAAATGTCTTTGCCCTCCCAGACCTTACATTCCAGTGCAGAAGAGAGACAACAAGCAAACAAATAATAATAGACATGACATCTCAAGAGACATGTGCTGTTGCAAGAAAGCAAGGTAAGTGATGGAGACTAATGGGAGAGGAGCTGGCTCCTTTGCATGAGGTGGTGAGAGAGGAGGGCTCCCTGAAGAGATGATAGTTGAGCAGATTCCATAATTAATTAGTTAATTAATTAATGAAAATGCAGTATTTTTTCCTAGATTTGATGTTATTTCTGGTATATTTCAGCTTTTGAGTTTTTTTATTTGTGATTTCTCCTTTTCATTTTGAATAAACATTCATCTTTGTCACTGGTTTTGTATTCTTTTCCTTAAAGCGGCCCCCTAAATTGTATAAACCCTAAGCCTAACCCTAACCTTAACCCTAACTCCTAACCCTAACCCTAACCCTAACCTCTAACCATTACCCCTAACCTCTAACCGTTACCCCTAACACTAACCCTAACCCCCTACCCTAACCCTAACCCTAACCCTAACCCTAACCCCTAACCCTAACTCTAATCCTAACCCTCACACATGGTGAATCCAGAGCCAGCAGCACCCTCTGTAAGGGAGTCTGGGAGATGTACCTCTTTACAATGGTTTTGGGCACTGACCCATCATCTCCGCCAGTGGTGGGTGGTCACTGGCTCGGCTGATCCGAAGCCCAGCCCTGCAGGGGAAAAGCCCAGAAGCAGATTCACAGTACAGAACTCTGGGCAGGTTTAGGATTTGGGGGCCCCAAGTACACCCAAAAGTGAGGCTGCAAACAAGAGGGTGGGTGTAATACACACAGCGCCAAAGGGACGCCCCCAGATTCCGCTGCCCCCTCATGCAGCTGCCCGGCCTTCCCTCCCACCCTGGCTGATGGAGCTTGGTTTACTCCAATTCGTTTGCAGAGTTACGGCTATCAGCAATTTACCTTCTTCAGACCCCTCTTATTTCCCAACGTGTCAGAGACTTCTGAACCCCAGTGTCTGCTTGCATTCAGATAGCCCTTCTACGCTTTCACAGGTTAGTTTACTTCTTGATAGAATTTTGAAGCCCAGACCAATTTCTTTCCTCGGTGCAGAAAGTGGAAGGTTTGCAAGCAGTCGGATGATGACAGGAATTAAAGTCTTCGTCTGCGGAGACTTCAACATCCTGTTAGAGGAGACATTTGCTTGGCAGTCTCCCAGCTTACTTGCCAGGCTGATCGCCCAGTGATGTGGCAACGTTTGAAATGTCAGGTTCTGCATGTCCTGCTCACTCTACGGTCTGCGCAAATACAGTGGTGGTGTTACCATCACTAACTTGGCTGCCCTGGAGTCCTAGAGCCAAGGTATTTTAGCTGCATGGATCTGCACTGCATTGATAATGGGGACAGATTTACATATACAGCTTCCCAGTGAATGTTGCTTTAGAATCAATTTTCAGGACACTTAAAGGTAGCAATAGACCACAAGCAACTTAATTACTTAATCATAATGAAAAATCTCCATCTTTGCAGAATAATCTCAGAAAAAATGTCTTTCCCTTGATTTTCCCAAATTCCCCTAGCCTTGCTTCCCGTATGTGTAAGCTTGGTCATGCACATGAGTGAAGCCTGCAGGACTCAACACACCGGTACTGAACTTCAACTGTACATTAGAACAACCTAGAGATCCATTAACACACACCAATGCCAGGGACCCATTTCTGGAGATTCTGATTCAATGGTTTTGGGGTGGGACCCTGGCCCTGAGAGTGTTGCAAGGTCTCCACATGGTTAATCATGAGGCCAGGATTGAGAACCACTGTACCTGGAAAGAAATGGGCAAGAACGTCAATCTATCCTTTTCCCAGGGAGTGAAGTAGCAGAAAATTCTGGAGATCTCAGGGAATTCAACCCTTGGGGTTACTGATTTCCAAAGATGAAATGCTGGTGGGATCTCTTCCTTCCTTTTCTTCATTGTGAGGGACTGAGAGCTCCAGAGAGGAGGGGGCGTCTGAGGTCCAGGGGCATAACCCTCAGCTCAGGTCATGAGGTGCTGTCATTGAAAGAATGCCTTTCCTCTAAGCTGATATACTTGGAGGAGGAGATGAGGCTGGAAGGATGAAAACGTTCCTGAAAATGCATGTTGACTTTACAATTGGCAATGATCTCAGCGAAAAGAAAAGGAGGACACACGGGGAAGAACCCAGCAGGGGTTGTGCTAGGAGGCAGCTCAATCAGAAAGCAACAGGGAGGGATCCCTGGGTGGCGCAGCGGTTTGGCGCCTGCCTTTGGCCCAGGGCGTGATCCTGGAGACCCAGGATCGAATCCCACGTCAGGCTCCCGGTGCACGGAGCCTGCTTCTCCCTCTGCCTGTGTCTCTGCCTCTCTCTCTCTCTCCCTGTGTGACTATCATAAATAAATAAAAGTTTAAAAAAAAAAAAAAAAAAAAAAAAGAAAGCAACAGGGAACAAAGAGGGCATATAAGGAGATCTGGAAGGGGTTCCTGGGAAGCCCAGCCAGCCGACGTTTGCAACAAAGAGCTATGGACAAGACAAGGGGTTGCTGTAATGAAGTCAAGGGTGAGAGGTTTGAGGAAGGAAACCTGGGCTCACTGCTTGGATCCAACTGCATCATGTCGATGGATGAGGAAGAAAAGTGAAATGCCACAACTGTTATGTCTGCTTACTCTGTCAAAAAGAACCATCACTGTTCTGAAAGGGATAGGATGATCTCTGATGATAAGGAACTGGGATCTAAGACAGAAAGTTTACCTGAAAAAAAACTTGCAAAATAGCCAGGGGAATTCTAAAACTAAAAAAGTAATTAGAATGGGATTTAAAAAAATAAAATGAAATGAAAATGGATAAGGTAGTGGGACGGGGCACTCAAATAGATTTTGAAATTTACTATTGATAAAATGTTATTTCGGTGGGGAAAAGATTTGTTCAAAATGGCGTTGGGCCAAGTGGCTAGACATTTTGGGGAAAAAAGGCTGGGTTTTGATTCTTTAAAATGAAATAAATTTGAGATGTCCTTTAAAATACCAGGAAAAATACAAATGAATGTATACAGTTGACCCCTGAGCAACATGGACTTGAACTGTGCAAATCCACTTAAACATGGACTTTGTTGATAAATATAGTACTGTGAAATGTTTTATCTTCCTTATGATTTTTAAATATTTTTCTCTAGCTTTATTATTAGAGTACAGTATATAATGTATATAACATATCAAATATTTGTTAATTGACTTAATATGTCTTCAGTAAGGCTTCTGGTCAATAGTAGGCTATTGGCAACTGTTTTTGGGGAGTTACAATTTACATGCAGAGTTTTGATTGCATGGGGGTTGGTGCCCCTAATCCTTACATTGTTCAAGGGCCAACTGTATGTGATCTTGGTGGAAATGAATTTTCTGAATCTGTGTTTCTATATACACGTACATATTCATGCATATATGTACACATATATGTGTACACACATACATAAACACACACATTAAAAGCATTCTATATGTTCATTTATGAGCCAAAAAAAGAAAACAAATTTTTGGCAGGATACACATCAAACTTGACAGCAATCATTTTTGGAGCATGAAACTGGAAGACAATAAAGACAGTTTCTCTCTCTCTCCCTCTTTCTCTCAGTCTCTCTTTCTCTTTCTCTCTCTCTCCCTATATATATTATATATATATATACATATATATATATACACAATTACACATATGTGTATATATAATTTGGTTATTTTTAAAAAATATTTTTATTTATTTATTCATGAAAGACACACAGAGAGAGGCAGAGACACAGGCAGAGGGAGAAGCAGGTTCCATGCAGGGAGCCTGATGTTGGACTCGATCCCGTAACCCTGGGATCATGCCCTGAGTCGAAGGCAGATGCTCAACCACTGAGCCATATAATTTGGTTATTAACTTAGTGTGCATATATAAAAATATATAGATTTCAAAATATATATTTCTCTATATAAACATACACATATACATATATATATAAAATATATAAATACATATATAAAAATATAGGCACACTAAGTTAATAACTAAATACATATTTTATGTATAATATAAATATATAATATACATTTAATGTATTTTTAAGTATTAGGTATTAGTTGATCTAGTTTTGCAGAGAAGATATAGAAAATAAAGACAAATTTGTAAAAGGTCAACGCTAGTTGAGAGTTTGAAGAAGAGCACTTGCTTGCTCTAAATAATTTCAAATATTTTGGCCCAGACAAATCTCCCCATCGGGTCCTGAAAATATGTGAGACGTGGCGATGTCATAGTCCAGGAAAGGGAAGTCGTACTAAGCAGCATTACGCTGATAAGTTCAGTAAAGACTAGTGGCTGTTGGAAAGGAGGCAATAGCCACTAGAAAGAAGCATCACCAACTGAAAGTCCTGTTGGTTTTGGGGGAGAGAAAGGGCCCCTGCATTGCTTCTGAGCTCAACTACTCACCACCGCTGTGAACTTGGACAAGTTGCCTCACCTCATCTGGCCTCCTGGAGCCTTGGCCTCTTCATCACAACACCATGGAAAGGTGTGAGCGCTGGATGAAATGGGGAAGCTAAAGATGTTTCCAAACTGTAAGGCGTTGTGCACAGATGAAGGCTTATTGTTCTTTCATAGGGTTATTAGATTGATTGAGCAGAGGAGTGTGGTAGACACAGTATTATCCAGACCTCAACAAAACATTTGATGACATTTTTCATTGTATTTTTCAGGAAAGGCTGGAAAATCAGAGTTGGAGGCTGGGACAACTGGTTGGGTTAGGAACTTGTTAAATGGGGAGGATGCTGCCTATGGATGCTGAACTAACGGGTTTACAGGAAATTTCTACTGGCCTGTTACTACATCCTAGACTCTACTCTATCTTTCACATTTTAATTCCTATCAAATTTGCAAGTGACATGAAGTTAAGGATAGAAAGCTTGTCAGGGACAAAAACAGAATCTAAAACATCCTGGTAGGCTAAAACAAAGATGGATTTTCGAGATAAATGTAACCAGAATAATTTTGTCTTATAATTGTATCAAAAATATAATTTGCAAAGATCTTTAAAAATTATAATTTCCAGCATTAGCCAGATTTTTGTTTTTGTTTTTGTTTTTTTAAAAAAAAACAGTTAATTTTATATACTCTTGGTAAGAGTACAAATAGGCACACCATGGAAGGAAAGTTGACAGTACCTATCACAGGTCTTAAAAATTTCATTTATGTGTGATTTAAAAAAAAGTTGGAAAATGGGGGTGCCTGAGTGGCTCAGTTGATTGAGCATCCTACTCTTGATTTTGGCTCAAGCTGTGATCTTGGGGTAGTAGGATTGAACCCTGGATAGGACTCTGTGCTCAGGGCAGTCTGCTTGTCCCGCTCCCTCTGCAAGCCCTCTCTATCTCATAGATAGATGATAGATAGATAGATAGATAGATAGATAGATAGATAGATAGATAGATAAAAACCTTTTAAAAAATTGGAAGACAGCATACCAACATATTGAATAACAGATGAGTAGCAAGTCTGAGTGATTTAAATTTTTTCCTGCATGCTTTTCTGCATTTTTCAAAGTTTCTTATAACACATGTACATGTATTACCTTGAAGATCAATGAAGGAAAAAATCCAGTGAAAATGAACTATCAGGGATTGGTCTTCTCTGTGAACAGTATGAAAAAGTTTTGATGGATTTGTTGACAGTGAGCCTGTAATCTTGTACTAGATTAGCCAAGATATATCTTACAAGATCTGGAATGTGGGATTCAGGGTGCTTTCCCCTTTGCTGGCCATTTCTCACCTGGACTTTTTTGTTCAGTACTGGACACTACAATTTATCAGAAATGGAGGTGTTGTGTGTTTGCAGAGTGCCTACTCATGCAGAGAAAAATGTATGTGGGTGTGTTTTCCTATTACTTGATCTAGTAGAAGTAGTGATCTCAGTCTGATCCAATAAACTGAAAATTCTCTTTGGGTAACTGTAGGATGACTCCCTAGGCAAACTTCCAGAGTCTCCTTCCTCTACAAGGGTGCAGACAAACCTTCACTTTGCCCTCAAGACAGCCAAGGAGGGACCTAGATCCACAGCAGGTCCTGCAGATCCTTGCATCCCCTGCTGGTCAACACTTCTGAGGGCAGCTGGGCCTGCTTTGGGGTATTCCGTGGCTGTTTGCCTCTGAAACCTGGGCTGCATGCACTCTCCTTCCTTCTCCAGTCCTGGCTGGGTACCTCCTCCTTCCTGCTGGTGCTGTGACCCCTTGAGGCTGGCCTGTGATCTCACTGAGGTGACTCCCTCTAGCAAACTTAGCCAGATTCAGCCAAGTTCTGTAGTCTGTGGGAGCACAGGGGCAACTCTGGGTCCTGGCTACACAGAAAGTATGACTGCCTAGAGAGAGTTAAACTCAGGCCCTCCCTGCTAAACTGGGTCGTTGAGTTTATATAATGAGGTCAGGCCTTTTTTTTCCATGTATAATCTTTTTTCTTTTTTTTTTCAGGGGCCGGGATGGGGAGCACTTTATATTTTGATGAAATTTCAAACTTCTAAAAAGGTCACATATACCCTTTGCCTAAGATTCACCCAGTTACTTAAATTTTGGGTCTTTGGCTTTATCTTTCTCTCTCTGTGTGTATATATATGTACATATCAATAAATAGATCTATGTATTTTTTTCCCTGAATCATCTGAAAGGATACAATCCCAGAAAAAATTTTGATATAGGCAAGATATTCTAAAGTTTATATGGAAGGGGTGCTTGGGTATCTCAGTCAGTTAGGTGTTTGACTCTAGGTTTTGGGTCAGGTCATGAGGTTGTGCAATGGAGCCCCGACTCGGGCTCTATGTTCAGTGGGGACTCTGCTTGAAGATTCTTTCCCTCTGCCCCTCTCCCCATGCACACTTGCTCTCTCTAAAAGTGATAAATAAATCTTAAAAAAATAAGTAAAATGTACATGGAAGAGGAACTGCAACAGCTAAAACAATTTTCAGAAAAAAAAGGTAATGCGAGAAATCATTCTACTTGATTTCAAGACTTACTGTATAACAAGTACATTATGTAAGCATAATCTTATATAATTATATATATCATATATATTGTATATAATCAATAGGACAGAGAATCCAGAAATAGACCTCTGTAAATACAGCCAATTGGTTTTTGACAAAGGTGCAAAAGCAATGCAGCAGAGGAAAGATAGTCTATAGCAAATAGTGCTGAACAACTGGACATCCACAGACATAATCTAAGTCTCATCCCTTGTACAGAAATTAACTCAAAATAGATCATATATTTAAATGTAAAACTTAAGAAAAAAACATAGAATTAAAACTGTAGGACCTGGGGCTTGGTGATGAGTTCTTAAATATGACACCAAAAGCATGATCCACGAAAAAAATTAATTCTGTCAAAATTAAAAACTTTTGTTCTCTGAAAGATCCTGTTAAGATTAAAAAACATGCTACAGATGAGAGAAAATATTTATAAGTCACATATCTGGCAAAGGATTAGTATCTAGAATATATAAAGAACTTTCAAAATTCAACAGTAAAAAAATAATCCAGTTAGAAAATGAACAGGCATCTCACAGAAGAGGCTATACAGATGGCAAATAAACACATGAAAAAATATTCAACATTACTAATTATTGGGGAAATGTACAGTAAGACCATGATGATATTATTACTATACACCTATTAGAACAGCTAAAATTTAAAAAATAATGATAATACCAAATATTGGGCAGGATATGGAGAAACCGGATCTCTCATACATTGTTGGTAAGAAAGCAAATGGTACAACCACTCTGGAAAAGTTTGGCAATTTCCTTAAAGGCTAAACACATTCTTTTTTTTTTTTTTTTTTTAAGATTTTTATTTATTTACTCCTGAGAGACAGAGAGAGAGAAAGGCAGAGACACAGGCAGAGGGAGAAGCAGGCTCCATGCAGGGAGCCCGATGTAGGACTTGATCCTGGGTCCCCAGGATCATGCCCTGGACTGAAGGCAGGTGCTAAATCGCTGAGCCACCCGGGCTGCCCACTAAACACATTCTTAAGATATGACCCAACTGTCATATTCCTGGGTATTTACTCCAGAGAAATAAAAATTTACATCTAGACAGAAGGCAGCTTTATTTGTAATGGTCTCAAACTGGAAACAACCAAAATGTCCCCTAATTAGTTAAACTGTGGTACATTCGACCATACCATGGAATACTACTGCTCAGCAAGAAAAAGGGACAAAATATTGATACCTACAATATGGATGGATCTCAAGGACGTTACACAGAATGGAAAAGTCCATCTTAAGAGATTACTTATTGTATGATTCCCTTTATCTAACATTCTCCAAATGAGCAAAGTATATAGAGATGGAAAACAAGTTGCTGGCCGCCAGAGTTGGTGAAGAGAAAGAAGAGAGAACAGGTTTGAAGATAAAGGAACACAGAAGAAATCTCTGTAGTGATGGAATAGTTCTGCATTTTGACTACAGTGTTGGTTTTGAAAGTTATACACATGATTAATGGCGTCAACATGTAGAATTTCAAGGGATCTTGAACAGCCAAAATAATCTTGAAAAAGAATGAGCACTGGGTGTTATTCTGTATGTTGGTAATTTGAACACCAATAAAAAATAAATTTATTATAAAAAAATTTAAAAAAATAAAAGAATGAGTTAGAAGAATCTTCCTTACTAATTTCAAAACTTATTACAAATCTACAGTAATCCAAACTGTGGCTCTGGCATAAAGACAGACATAGAGACCAATGCAATAGACTAGAGAGCCCAGAAATAAACCCTTACATATATGGTGAAATGATTTTTGACAAGGGTACCAAGGCTATTCAATGAGGGAAGAATGGTGGTGGGAAAGCTGAATAGCCATATGTAGTTTCTAGCCAAACAATGAAGCTGGACCCTTATTACACTGAACTCAAAATGGATCAAAGTTCTAAACATAAGACCTAAAACTATAAAACTCTTAGAGGGAAATATAGGAGAAAAACTTTGGACATTGGATTTGGTAATGACTTGTTGGATATCACACAAAAAGCACAGGCAACAAAAGAAAAAAAAGTAAACTGCACTTTATCAAAATTAAAAACTTGTGTGCATCAAGGGACATTATTAAGAAAGTGGAAAGATAACCCACAGAATGCCAGAAAATATTTGCATATCACAGATCAGATAAGGGATTCATACCTAGAAGATATACAGAACTCCCGTAAGACACCAAAGACAAAAAACAAACAACCCATTTGGCAAATGGGCAAAAGACATAAATGGCCAAAAAGCACTGAAAAGATGCTCAATAGCACTAATCATTAAGGAAATGCAAATCAAAATAACAATGAGATACCCCCCACACTCCCAACACACTACTTCTTAAACTCAGAGCATCACCTTCCTGTGGCCGGCATAGAAGTTTCTGGAAGCCAAACACCTCTTGAAAGGGAGGCAGTAGCATGGGGACGATGAGAGGGGTTGGGGGGTCAGCTCTGAAAGCTTCAGTTAGGCAGCAATTGGGGAATCACTGGTGGGCGAGAGGTATGGGGGATGCAGACAGAGTAAGGCGGGAAACTAAGGCAAACCAGTGGGGAGGGGAAGCAGAAGCAGTAGCCCAAAGGAGAGATAGTGAGGTGAAGCTCATGCCAAAGCCCAGAAAGAAGATTAGGAACCAACTCTCTCCTAACCCACATACTTCCTGCAGAGAAATCAGCCTGTGAATGCAGGATCCAGGGGAAGAGGGAGCATGAGTTGGCAGGGGTAGAGAGAGGCCTTCCCTGAAGATCAATAAACTCCAAATGAAACAGTGTGGCCACAAGAAATGGAACTCACTAGATGCCATGATACTGGCTTCATCTACACGGAGCTCCAGAATTGGAGAATAGGGTGAAGGGTGGGAGAGAGAGTGTGCAGACAAGGGTAGGGGTATGGAGTGCAGCTCTGTCCATAGAGGCCACCGCCCAGAGCTGGGGTGAACTTGCTCAGCTCATGCCCAAAATCATGGCAAACACTAGACTTTCTTTTTTTTAAGATTTTATTTATTTGAGAGAAAGGGAGAGTGCATGAGTGGGGTGAGGAGCAGAGGGAGAAGCAGACTCCTCATTGAGCAGGGAGCCCAATGTGGGGCTCAATCCCGGACTCGAGGATCATGACCTGAGCCAAAGGCAGACGCTTAACTGACTGAGCCACCCAGGCGCCCCAACACTAGACATTCAGACAAAGCCTTATAATTATCAAATCCTGCAAACAGAGAAATGAAGAGGTTACCATTTCCTGGTGCTTTTGAGCCCTTCCCAAGAAGCCAGGCCAGGCACATCTGACCTTGGAGCTACGGGATGGACAAAGACAAAGCCACACACCTTGACCATGAGGACAGTGGTCCTCAGTCAGGAAGTGGCTTTTGTCAGGTAGTGTTCTAAAGATGCAGTTAAAAAATTTTTTTGAAGACACAAGAAAATACGTTCCTCCCACAAAACCTCCAGATCACCATTAAGGAAAAGCATGTCTGTGCACACTCATGCTCCCAGGAGCCCCTTGCTCAAATGGGTGCACTACACAGTGTCAGGATGACGTGGCTCTTTGTGCAACAGCATGCAGTACCCAGCAGGAGCTCAGTACATATGTTTAAATGCACGCTTGCTTCTTTCAGGTCCACTCACCTGGGGCAAGACCAGGGCTACTGCTGAGGAAATGCGTGCTTAGAAAAAAAAAAAAGCAAGGCTGAAGTGGCAGGGGGTGGACTGGGGAGCTAGGACCCTCCGATGTGGCCTAACGGAGCAGTGGCACCTGTCAGCACAGGCATGAGGGGCTCTGCGGTTCCTGACTGTTGGTCCTCCCCTCAGTGGACCCAACAGCAGGAAGGATGGAGGCCACAGAGAGGGGGCTGGTCTTGGAAACAAAGCTGTTCCTGAAGGTCGAGTTGCCAACAAAACCACCCAAGTGAGCAGCTAAGCACTGCAGCCAGCTAAGGCAACCCCCTCTGGACCGTCCAAATCCAAGGCCAGGATTATAACTAATCCCTGCTTATAACTAAAGTTGAGGCAGAGGGAGCGGGGCTGTCCTCCCTGGGGAGAAGTACCAGTGAGTGGAAGGACAAGACCCATCCCAGGGTTCTCCGGCTCCGCGGGCGCTGCCGGGCACAGGGCTGGTGCTAAGTCACCCAGCGATGCAGAAAGCACGACAGGTGCGAAAGCAGGTCAGGAGATGGCACGCAGGGAGGAGGCAGAGCAGGAACCTGGGTGGGACCCATCCATGGAGGACATGGAGGTGACATTCGGAGGTTACTGTGGTGGGAGGGACGGGGGGCTGACCCAGCACCTGCATGACTACGGACAATATGCCACCCACGTCTGTCCCTTCCAGACAGTGTGCAGAGCAAGCAGCAGCCCAAAGCTCCCTCCCCCACCCTGTTCTAGATGCCTCCTTGAGCCTGGGCTTGACCATGGGGCTCATCCCCAAATTGGAGACTCAGCTTTCCTGTGACAGGACAGCAGGCAGGACTGGAGAGAGGAAAAGAGAAGACAGGGGTGCCTGGGTAACTCAGTGATTGATCCCAGGGTCCTGGGATTGAGTCCCACGTCAGGCTCCCAGCAGGAAGCCTGCTTCTCCCTCTGCCTGTGTCTCTGCCTCTTTGCGTCTCTTATGAATAAATAAATAAATAAGATCTTAAAAAAAAAAAAAAGGAAGAGAGAAGACAGAAATAGTTGAAGAAAGAGAAACATGTAAATGAGTTCCAGGAAAACACCCCAAACTGAACCAATCCAGAAAGAGCTAGTACTTGGTCGCCACCCTTAGCTTCAGCATCCCATTTTCCCTCATTATCGACACATATTTCCTCCCCAAAGCGGTCACTGCCAACAGGATATCCTGTGGTCTGCTCTCCCCTGGCCAAGGGGGCAGCGGCCCTGCCACCCTCCTCACGCCGACTGCCGCCCTCACGAGTCTGTCCGCCTCCCAGAAGATGCGGGACCACACGAGTGTCCATCTCCGTCAGTGCAAGCTCTGCGGAAACAGCCCACAACACCAAACAATTGGTTTAGTTTTATTTCAAAATTGTACAAAATGGCCATAAGCGGCTATAAAAAATTTCGTTTTCGGAACACGTGGAAATTCAGAAAGAACAACAAAGCAGGTTATCATTTCACAGTGTAATGGAAAAGCTCTCTCTGAGGCAGGAATCACAACTCTTCCTTCTTCTTCCCCAGTCTCTCGTGGTCTCCTTCCCGGAGCGCTCGAATGAAACTGGTAAACCCCGATTCCTGTAGGGAAGGGGAAGGGGAAGAGGAGGAGAAAACAACTTCAGCCCTTAAGTGGATTTGCACCCTCCCCTGCCCCCCCCACCTCCTTCCCTACCCCTCCATGTGTTCACGCCTTCAGAAGGTCCAGAGAAGTGGCCTGGGGGGCAGCTGGCCGTGTGGGGAGAGTCGCCCTGGCCAGAGGAGCCCTGGCCAACACCCTGGAATCCACCCAGGCTCCAAGCTGGGCCCTGAGACCACCTCTGGGGTGGCACATATTTCCAGCCAGGCCTGTAGCCCCTGCCTTCCCCGGGGAGCGCCACATGGACTCGTGCAGTGTCTGGGAAGCGTCCCTCGGCTGCCCTTCTCAGCAGGCTGTCTCCCGGCCCCCACAGAAAGCTCAGGGCGGACGCCTGTCCCCAGCTTACCGTCCGATCGCTGTCATACTTCTCTGCAAACTTCCCATAATGGTAGTAGTGGAACGTGGGGTAGGCCTTGACAGCCTCCTGCTGACACAGGTCCTGGTTCTTCTCTTTGACGCAGTCAACAGCAGCACAGGCAATCTGCGGGCCCCAAGAAAGGGTGGGTCAGCACAGGGGGCCCTCCCATGAGGGACTCGAGGCCCGGATCCTCTGCACTTCAGTGTTGTGGGCTTTCTCTGATTTTTCTCAATACCAAGGGTGAGCTGAACCTGAGCCTCCCCAGTTCAGAGCTCCACTGAGACTGGTGGTGCTGGTTTCCAATTCTCAAGGCAGATGGCCAAGGCTAGGGGACTCGGATGCGGTGCCCTCAGACCACCCTTGATAATCAAGAGCGTGGTGGCCACAAAGGGAATCATGACTTGAAAGCATCTGTAAACACCGCAGGTCTTGTGATGCTTTCCTGGAAGCATGGCCGGACTCGTTCGTTCATCGACTAACACTTCCTGAGCATCTGTCTAGGGGGGCAGATGGGATCAAGGTTAAGAACAGGAGCTTTTTTTTTTTTTTTTTTTTAAGGTTTTATTTATTTATCCATGAGAGATGCAGAGAGACAGGCAGAGAGAGACATAGGCAGAGGGAGAAGCAGGCCCTATGCAGGGAGCCTGATGTGGGACTCGATCCCCGGTCCCCAGGACCACATCCTGGGCTGAAGGCAGGTGCTAAACTGCTGAGCCATCCAGGGATCCCCAAGAACAGGAGCTTTGAAGTCAAGTTTCCCCAAGTTGCAAATCTTGGCTTGGCAGCACATTAAGACTTACAGAAGATTACCTAGTTTCTTGGTGCCTCAATGTCCTCGTCTGTAAAATGGGGGTAATAACGATACCTAGGTGAGCAGGATATTACAGAGACTGAGCAAGAGAATCCAGGGGAGGTGACTGGGCACGGGACCTGGCACCTGGTTAGCAGTCCGGGAATGTCAGCTGCTCTCATTATCACTCCTATGGGCCCCAGACATGAGCTCTGTCCCTCGCAGTAGGAGCTCAGCGTCTGGTCAGAGAGTCAGATAAAGAGACGATTCCCAGGCAGGATAGGAGGTGTGAGGTGCTGGAGTTGGTCCAGGGTGCCAAGGGGAGTGGCACAAAGGTGCTCTGCACGGTTTCCCACTGGAGCCGCGGCCTGAAGGGGAGTGCATCCCGGAAACTGGGCGAGTTTAGCATGACGAAAGCAAACAGAGTTTTCGAGCAGAAGGAGCTTCTCAAATTGGCCACTGGCCTCTTCCCGCCCATCTAACGAATTCCATATGCTGGCAGTTTCTCCTTATTATGTATTGTTCTTTCCAAGTAGGAGGGTAGAAAGCAGACATGGGGAACCTTCTTTCTATTGAGGGTCACAAAGCAGCAGGGAAGGAGGGGAGGGGGCGGGTGGCTTAGTGACAATACACCACACACAAGCATTACGGAGGGGAGGGCAGACTGGTGAGAGGCGGCATTTCCCCGAGTGCGGCTCTGTGCCAGGGGTACCGTGGTGACCTTGACAAAGTCCAGCCATTTAAGTGACTGCCATTCTTACTGCAGGAAGACAGTTAATAGACACGTAACAAGTGAGATCATTTTAGAGCCCAGTGAATGCTCTGAAGAAATTAAAAGAGGGTGATTCAGGAGGACGATAGCCAGAGGGGCTGCTTTATGGCCAAGGAGGCCTTTCCCAAGAGACAGTATCTGATCTGCAGCCTGAGCCAGGAGGAGGCAGCAGGTGCACGAAGGCCCGTGCAGAGAGCACTCGCCTAGAGGGACCAGGGCCATGCTTGAAATGGAAAATTATGAAATAGCTACGATTCACATGGTTCTATGGCTATGGGTTATTCACACGTGGACGGAGGCTCCCTTTCCAGTAGAAGAGCGCCGCAGGCCACCCACGGTCACGTTTGCTGGTCACTGACCCCGTGCCCAGGTGAGCGGGGCCGCTGCTCTGCAGGTGGCAGGACAGAGTGAAGAGCGGGGGTGACCGCCCTCTGGTCGCCAGCAGGCCACGCCTGCCCCCTCCCCGCCCTCACGCTTCCCTCCCACCGAGCCACACAACGTCTGTACACGGGGAGACTTCTTAGAGCAGAGTTTGCAAACTCGCTGCGCACAATCCATATCTGGCTCTCAGTCCTGTTCTATTTGGCCCACACAGAGTTTCAAAAGAAAAAAAAAAAATAAACCTGAATTAGCTGCCAACCTAGAAAAAGAGCCAGAAGATTTTATAGAAAAGTTTGGCTCTCCAGCTTCTCTTTAAAAGCCAGATTTGATGGCATTTGCCCTGCATCCCACAGGCAACGCGTGGCAGGAGCAGAAGGGCAGCTGTCTCCTTCGGGCGGGGGCCACCAGCCCTTCGCCGCGGCCACCCAGAGCCTGCTGTGCCGGGCCCCGCGGCTGCCGAGAACCCCAGCTCACCCTCTAAAACGCTTCCTGAATTACGTAGAAACACGAGGCAGAGGCCTCCCTGGCTGTCCTCAGCGGCCTGTTTCCTGCGTCCAGCCCTCAGCGAGGGGCCCGTGCGCCTCTGCCACGCTGAGCGAGCGCTCGATGCGGGTTGCCCAGGCTGCTCTCCCTGCATCTGCTTTATTTATTATTTATTTATTTATTTTTTAAATTTTTATTTTTGCATCTGCTTTAAATTATGAATTTAATTTGTATACATGCCCCGGAGCTGTGGGAAATATAGCGTATAGTTTTATAAATCGACTAAATTAAAAATGTGTACTTATTTTGAGTCCCCTAAACTAGCTGCCAGCCACGTACACACGGAGCGCTACTTCTGGCTGCAAAGGCTCCTCCACGCTCCCACTTCCACGGGCGGAGAGGAGTCAAGCGCAGCTCTTTCTACAGGAAGCGGCTTAGATTCTGGAAAGGAGAGAGCAAGTAAGCCTCTCCTCACCTATCCCAACGTCTCCTATGTAAACGCCTGCCCCCACCACCCTACCCACTCCGGATTTACACCGACTGAACTACAGCACTGAGTGTACACCATCGCTTCTAGACTTGCTCCACGGTAGCTGGTGTCCAGTCATGGCCCCTCAGCCACACGCTCGCCACTGGCACCCACAAGTCTCATCTGCAGAGAGCCACAAGTAAGGCCAGTGACGGACGCGGCTTGAGGACATGTCCTCTGGCCTCCTTGACTTCTGGGTGGGACAATTCTATCCCTGGTGAGGTCTCCATGGCCTGAACCTAATTACCCCTGCACTCATCTGCTCATTCATACACCTGTTCTGGCTCTTTCCTCCACCCCCTGAGGCTCTAGCCTGAGACCATGTCCCAAATAAACCCTTTACACATGAGTCCCAGAACCTGAGTTCGCTTCTGGGAGACCCCTGACAATGCCTGTTTATCTGGTTCTGAGCTGCTCCTTCCCAGCTGGACGACTGTGCGAGCATCTTTTCATCTCTCCAAGATTCAGTCTCTTCTTCTGTAAGACGGGAGATTAATACCACCTAGTTGGTTGCGCTACTGTGAGGACAACATGACCTAATGCTCTCAAGCATCAGTGGAAGAGGAGTTTCCAGAAAATACCAAATGCTACTGTTTCTGCATTCAGTCAACATTTACAGAGGGTGCAGGTGTGTAGACTGGAGGGAATTCAAGGACAAATGAGGCCCCTACCCTCAGCTAGCTTTCCTTTCTGATGGACGGCTTTCCTTGTCCACACAAGGAAGTACATGCACCGTGGCCGAAGTCCCAGCAGCTCCCTCTGCCTCAGGGCACCTGTCCTGCGAGGACCTTCACACCTGGATGACCTTCACACCTGGGGACACCTGGATGTGCAGTGAGAGAGGAGCCCCACCCTGCCGGCCCGGTAGGTGCTGCCCTGACTCCTGCCTGCCCCCACCAGCCTTGCACCCCAGGCCCTGTCCTCCGTGGCCCCTTCCCTACTGTCATCTATTCCAACACTAGCAGCATGCAGCTCTCTCTCCACCCTGTGTGTCAACTGCTAAAGCTCCCCAGTAAGCCCCGGGGAGGGGGTGGAGGCTCCCCCAGCTAAAATATGAGCTGCCTCATGCGGCTTTATTGATTCAGTAAAATAAATCTCTGCAGGAGCTAATATTGACTTTGGCTATGAAAATGGAAGTGAACAACCAACTGCATATTGATTGGGGAAGGAGCAGAGACTGGCTTCTGGGTGGAAAAAAATATATAATTCTGGCTAAGAGGGGACAGCATAGGGTGTCCAGAGAACTGGGAGTCAAGCCTCTGTTGTGGCTGTCAATGACCACTGCTGGGGGGTCTCTGGGCAAGGGACACACAGCTCCTCTCCGGGCCTTGATCCCTCACGAGGAGAGGGCTGGATGGGCCACCAGTCCCCGGACACCAGCCCGTGGCCAGTACGAGAGGCAGCTCCTAAGAATTACAAATTCCTGGGGTGCCTGGGTGGCTCCCTGGTTTTGATTTTGGCTCTGGTCATGAGCTCAGGGTCGTGAGATGGAGCACTGCGTCAGGCTCTGCACTGAGCATGGAGTTGACTTAGGATTCTCATTCTCTCTCTCTCCCTCTCCCTCTCTCCCTACCCTGATCTCTCTAAGAAAAAAAAAAAAAAGGAAAAGAAAAAAATTATAAATTCCTGGAACCATCCCTAGACCTCTGATGTGACAGTTCTAGGATGGCACCCAGCAACTGTGGCACCAGTCACTTTATTGCCCCAGGCCGAGAGCAGATGCTTCCCTGTGGATACTGAGAGTCACCTCCAGGAACCCCAGGCCTGCCAACTGCCTGGCAGAGAGGGACAGAGAATGCGTTCCTGGCAACAAGTGCGGGTGACCTCTGGCTTGGAATCAAGGGAGCTGGAAGGAGGGAAGAGGGGAAATAACAGACAGAGGGAATGACCGCAGGAAAAGGCCAGCAACAGGAGTGGCCCACGCTGGGACAATTAAGCAAAGGCATGTCAGTGTCTCAAAGAAGGAGGGGTCCCCTGTGGAAACGGAAGTCCCTGTGCATCAGCAGAGGGGAGAGAGGAGGAGGAGGAGGACCGGCCCGTGGCTGCCCACTGGGGGCACAGCCAGCCTGGCCCCACTTGGACTGAGGCGATCCCTTCACAGACCCTGGAGCCACAGAGACCTGAGAGGCCGAGGGACAGGGAAACCCCACTCGTCAGCCACTGTCCTGTCTGTCCAGAGTTTTCCAGGTGAGAGGTGGTGGGAGTGAGTGCGGAACGATGCCAGACCTGTGCTGGCTGCAGGGAGGAAAGACTTCCCCACACCAACCACCACTCGGACTAGTGAGGGAGCCCTGCTGGAACCGGCCACGTGGGCCATGCTGAACCTCCCCAGACTGGCCCTGGTGGCAGAAAGTGTGGGTGGGGAGAGAGATGGAAGACAGGAAGGCCCCTCTTGCCATGTCCCTCTCGATTAAGGCCAAGTGGCAGACAGAGGAGAAGAGGTTTCTGGTGCTTATGCTCCTTCCTGGTGGGTGAGGGGAGCCTTAAGGGCACAGCCAGAGTTCGTGGGTGATGACAGGGCATCGCGACTCCAGGGAAGAGTCCTGGGGTCTCAGTCCTGAGTTTGTCCCACTCCCTATGCCTGTGCCCAGCCTGGCGCCCTCTGACCCGCTATCCCTATACAGCGCTCACCTGCCATCACTGTCACACCCACAGGGCCAATGCCAGGGTGTCATAGTGGGTGCGACCAGCCTGCCCTGGCTGCACCTAAGGATCTCACCCAGAAAAACAAGGCACCACAGCAGATATGTGTGCAACTTTGGGTCTGGGTGTATGTGAGCACCCATCTGAGGCCTGTCGGGGGACAGGTTCCTACAGCAGAGTCCCAGGCTGGGCAAGTCTTCATGATCATCTAGAGCAGCAGCCCGAACTAGAGAGAAGAGAGCTCAAGGCCTGGAGAGTCAAGATGACTTCTCCAAGCCACACAGTTCAGCAACAGTCAAGCTGCCCTGGGCCTGAGTCCAGTGTCCCCACCACACAACTCTTCGGCCCTGGAGTCACACATTGCCCTCACCTGGTAGCAGCCTGTGCTGTCCTGGCTGCTGCAGCTGCCTGGGGAACGTGCCTGGGGTCCCCCTCCCCACCCTTTAATCCAATCTGCAGCTCTAGCTTGTTAATTTTATGCTTCATCAGTCGGCAGCTGCAGGAGCCTTTAGGAGGGAAGAGGCTCTGCAGACAGAGCCTTGCTCTCCTCCACCTTGGCTGCCTCCTGTTGACTTCTGTTGGGTATTTTTTTATTTGTATCTTCAATTATATAAGTAATGCATGACCACAAACCCTACTGTAAAAAAGATTCAAGCACTAAAAAAATAATAATAATAAAATAAATAAAAATAAATAGATGACCCCTTTTACCAATTCCCTCTCCCAAGGAAGGGCTGTGACAGTTCAGCGTACCCCTTTTAGATTCTACAGCCTAATTCCAGCCTGCTCTATCCTGCCTTATGAAAACAATGTCCTGGTTCCCAGGGATTCCCTGATCTCAGCAGAGTCCATTCAGGAAGGGACCCACGTGGAAGGGAGGATGGTATAGGAGCTTGTGGCAGAGCAAGGTCAGAGGCAGGACAAGAGACGGACACGGGTACCTTACCTTTCGGTCGTCCTTGAAGACGTCGGCGGTGGCGGTAAAGTGCGGGATGACCTTCTTACAGTGCGGGCACCCTGCGGGAGAGGGGAAGGATGGGAGGCTGCACGTCCAGGGGAGGTTGCAGAGCCAGGGGTCCTTCCTGGAGCTGACAGAGAAGCCTTTCCAGGAGCTTCCCTCCACCCAACAGACCACGGGGGTTCATCTGACCCCCACTGCTTGCACACCACACTGTCAGGGTCCACGCGTCAACCCTGCCGCTCAAACACTGCCCTGTGTGTCTGCTGTCAGCACAAAGGCTTCCTGGGAGTTCCTGAGCAGACATCGGGCTTGCTCTTGCCCAGGACCTCCCACCCCGCATCCTCCCATCACACACCGGGCCGAGGGGATAGGGGTGGAGGAGACATTCCTGTAGTCTTGCCCTCCCAGTTCCTTCCCCGGGCGGCTGCCCTGGGAGCTGGGGTATAGAGGGGAGCTCTGGGCGTGGCAAAGGAGGCTGTGTGCTCAGGATTCTCGGAGCCTGTTACAAAGTCCCCTTCTTGTCTCCTAGGGACAATGGTGAATCTGTCTATGTCATGACTGAGAAAACAGGACTGGGGCAAGCGGAAGCAGGGGCAACCAGCCCCCCTCCTCCATCCACCGCCAAACCTCCACTGCTCACGTTCTCCCGCTAGCTTCTCCATTCCCAGCAAATCTCCAGCCCAGACCAAGCAGCCAAACCAAGCCCCCGGTCCTCATGCTGCCCTTCTACCCTCTGCTCTACAAGCAACCTGAACCTTGGATCCAGGGGCAGGAGAGCTGAGGTCAGGCTAAGAGGAGGACAAGCTACAGGGAGTCCCCGACGCTTCTCAGAGCCTGGGTTCCTGACCGAGGGAAGAGGCCCATCAACTCCAGAGGCCCTGAGAGTGACAGTGGTGCTGTTGTCACCTGGCATCACAGGCCCCCTTTCAGCATTAGCTGATGCCAACCCGCCATCCCCCAGACACTGAGCGCAACTGCCAGGAGAACAGAACTGCTTTGAGGGAGGAGCTCCCTGACTGTGGTAATTAATTCTGATTAAAACACAGGTGGGCGAGGCCAAATGCCCCCATGGGAGAGCTGGAGAAGAGTCGGGCCAGCCAAGGCGTGGAACGGAAATGGTTTTCCTCATCTGCTTCCTCTCTCTTCAAAATAAGATAATAATGACTGGCGTTTCAAAGAGTTTTGTGAAGCCAAATCAAGGCTAAGCTGCAACTTAAATATGAATTTAGCACTTGAGCCAGTTCCTGAGGTGGGCGCGACCACCCATCCGGCCTGCCTGGGAGCTGGACGGTGACGGGGAGGCGCAGTAAAGGGATTTTCCCAGCATCCACTGCAGGTGTAGAGAAGAGAGCCGGGCTGGTTATGGGCTCTATCACAGCCGAATGCAACAGAGCGCCTAGCATAGCCTCACTTGTGATAGATGCTAATGGATGATTTAATTGCCTCAATGGTAATTATATGAACACTTTACTCATCTGACCCAGCAGAGGGAAAAATAGCTCAAATTCATGAAAATTTCACACTATGAAGGAATGATGGTTCATACATTCTCAAACATTTAGAGGTCACAGAGTGTTGGTTGACAAGGCTTGTCAGAGCACCATCCCTGTTGCACCTACAAGTCCCTCGGGAGTGCGACATGGATGCCCCCTAAAGCATGAGGCTGGCTGGAAAATACGTTATCACCTCCCCCCCAATCTTGGATCACTATTAATTTTTCCTTTTTAAGCTCTTTGCTTTCTGAAAGTATAAAGGTAATTGTTAGCCTAGTGCAAATTCCCATTACCATCAATTTAAAGTATCTAGGTCTCAGATTAATCACCTTCTGGTGCATCTAATTTTATCATTATCCAAAAGAAAGAGCAAGGGAGGTGAATAACTGGAGGGGAGGTTGTTTTAAGAAAGGGCATGGGGGCAGCCCGGGGGGCTCAGCGGTTTAGCGCCGCCTTGGGCCCGGGGCGTGATCCTGGAGACCCGGGATCGAGTCCCACGTCGGGCTCCCTGCATGGAGCCTGCTTCTCCCTCTGCCTGTGTCTCTGCCTCTCTCTGTGTCTCTCATGAATAAATAAATAAAATCTTAAAAAAAAAAAAAAGGGCATGAAGATGTTTCCAAGAGGTGTCTGGTAGGCCAGAAGAGGCACGCTTTTTAAATTTGGGCTCTTTACAAAGGCACCACCTTTGTGTAGCAGGAAACCAGAGAAGCTTCCCAGAGTGGGGAGTCCGAAACAAAGACCAAGGACAAGAGAGAAAATGCTAGAGACTCTGGCAAGCTGGCCTAAGAAGGGGTCACCAGGACTGGGCCACTGAAAGCAAGGCTGGGGGCGGCAGCAGGGAGGGCTTGGAACCGGAGAGAACAGTGAAACAGGCAGAGGAAGATTTGTGTAGAAACTGGAGAAGCAGGAGGTGGGAGGGGGCGGGGGAGAGGACATGTGGGGAGGTGGGAAGTGGGGCAGGGAGGCCGGAGGGGGGAGAGAAGGAGACTGGGGAAGGCTATGGGGGTTGGCTTTTGCTTCTACTGTATACCGACCTCATCAGGTGTGTGACCTTCCTGTAGTATTAGGTTCTTTATATGCAAATAAGCATGAAGATGTATTGTTTCCTGCCAGAGTAGACTGCGAGGCCCTTGAGGCTAAGCAGGGACCAGGCCTCTTTCCCTTGTATCCTGGGCCCCAGATACCACCCAGCACATAGTGGTTCTGTGAGGGGGAGTTCGTTACCCAGGGGGTAGGAGTCCTGACCCCAGAGGCCTGGGGGAAAGAGCAGAGCATTTCTAGGGCAAAGTATGTTTGTATGTATGTATTTATTTTTAAAAGATTTTATTTATTTATTCATGAGAGAGAGAGAGAGAGAGAGGCAGAGAGAGGGAGAAGCAGGCTCCCTGCAGGGAGGCCAATGAGAGACTCGATCCAGGGTCTCCAGAATCACAGCCTGGGCTGAAGGCAGGTGCCAAGCTGCTGAGCCACCCAGACATCCCAGTCTGGATGTTCTAAAATCCACTCAGTAGCTGGTCAAGGACCTCAACTTCTGTGGCCAGGCTTTCCCTGCTACTGAGAAAGCGCCTCTTCTCTAAATTACATCTGCGACAGAAAGAGCACCAGCCCAGGCTGCAGGGAGGCCTCTGTCCATACACTGCTCTAAGGCCTTGTGTAGGTCACGCATCCTCTGCTCTCGGTCCTACACACCCCACTCTGCCCAGATGGAAGACAGCTCCTTAGAACCCACTCAGCCTTCTAGGCATGTTCTAAGTACAGATGAGACGGCGAGAAGCTCCACAAGAAAGAGCCCGAGTCCCACTCCCAGTGGAGAAGAAAAAGCAAAAATCAGAGGGACACATTGGCTGCCAGGGGGGCAGAGGTCTGAGGCTGGGAACGGCCAGCAGGAGGCAGCCCCTCCCGGAAAGCAAGGGGGAGGAGAGACATTATGGATTATTGACACTTGAAAAGTGGGGCAGGAGAGGAGCCAACAGGAGGCCTGGCTACAAGCAAGTGGGTTTATGACTAGATGGAGTTGCCTGGCTTCTCCGCAGAGAGCTTTATTATCCCCACTCCATTAAGCTGAGCTATAACCTAGGGGAGGGAGACAAGGCCACCAAAAGAGTGGGGAATTCAGGAGCCTTCCCTTTTAAGTATCAATTAACTTCAAAACGGAGCACAAAAAACCCAAAGGTCACGAACATACATGTCACTTCCTCAACTTAAACTGATTAAAACGAGGATCGAGGAGGGGAAGCTAGCTCAGAAGAATGTGATGTGCTTTTCCCACAGCTTCAAACCCCGTGGCCTCAAAGCCACGTGGGGAGGTCGGGGATGGGGCTGGGCTGGGGATGCTCAGGAAGATGAGAACGGGGGCCAAAATGGGCTAGCTAAACTCCAAGGTTTTTTGTTTTTTGTTTTTTTTTAAGATTTTATTTATTTATTCATGAGAGATGCAGAGAGAGAGAGGCAGAGACACAGACAGAGGGAGAAGCAGGCTCCATGCAGGGAGCCTGATGTGGGACTCGATCCTGGGTCTCCAGGATCACACCCTGGGCCGAAGGCAGGCGCTCAACTGCTGAGCCACCCAGGCATCTCTAAACTCCAAGGTTTGAAGGCAAAGTCAGTGCCCGGTGGGATGGAGGGAGCCCCGGGGTGGAAGGAAGTGGCAAGTGGGAGGCAGGTAGCCTAGAAGATTCCAGGGACATGAGGAGACTGAATAATTTTATGGCAGGTTCTTGCCACATATAGAAGCAGAGGGCTTTAGGACTGATGTGAGAACAGCTCCCCAGAAAGAGGGAGACACCTTGACAGACCTGATAGAAGGAGGCCCTGGATTTTCAAGGACCTCGGCCTTGAATGACACCGGGGAGCCTTGTTCACAGCAGAGATGGGCCAGAGTCCATGGGGCTGCCCTGGTCCCTGGGGAGGATCTTCTTGGTTTGGGCGGGCCCACCCCTTCACCTCACACCATGGTGAGCACCCCCCCCCCAGCTACTTACAAGGGGCATAGAACATGACCAAGGTGTGCTTCTTCTTCTTCAGCGTCTCCCGGAAGCTGTCCCCTGCCAGGTGCAGCACGCTGGTCTGCTGCTCTTCCCAGGTGGGCTCTGGGGGTGGAGGGGCCTCAGGGCTGCAGGTGTGGGAGGGGGGAGAGGAGACAGTCATAAGGAGAGCCTTGCGTCTAGGCAAGCACTTCCACCCGGACCCAGAGGAGCACGAGAAGAAATCACTTTGCATCCTTTCTAAAATGTAATTTAAAAGCTGAGCGTAGGCATGAACAAATCTGTACCATCAGCAGAGACTCTGGGTCCCTATGAGGAGTCTATCAGGAGGCCACTGTGTAAAGGTACAGAAGTCCTGAGCCCCTTGTAGGGCGGGACAGCCTCTCCAGGCGTCAGCGGTCATCTTGCCACGCGTACAGAAGCTCCTGTGCCTGGGCTCCTGCCCCCCCAGGCAGGCCTGCAGTCACCCGCAGCACGCCCCTTGTCTATGAGGCTGGGAACACCACCGGCCTCGCCCAACACTGCTCACCCTGCTCCGGGGTGACCAGCCTCAGTCAGCGTGTAGCTATCTGCTGTTCGTGCTCTGCTTAAGGATTCTTTCCGAGCTCCTAAAAGAATGACTATTTGTCTCTAGGCAAGACCCATAACCTCTTGAACTTAAGTTCCTTCATCAAGGAAACAGGAATGAAAACGCTGACCTCGGGGTGCCTGGGTGGCTCAGTAGGTTGAGATTCTGACTCTTGGTCTTGGCTCAGATCATTTACTCACCGGTAGTGAGACTGAGCCCCACGTCGGGCTCTCCGCTCGGCAGGGAGTCTGCTTGAGGAGTCTCTCCCTCTGCCTCTCCCCCATCCATACACACACGTGCACTCTCTCTCACTCTCAACTAAATAAATCTTAACAAAACAAAACAAAAAAAACCCCTCTGACCTCAGAGGATCTGAGGATGAAATGGGCAACAGATAAAAAAAAAAATCAATTGGCAAAGCCTGGGAAGGTATTCCCACTTATGTGGCGACACTGTCTGCTAGAGCGTCACAGAACAGCTGGCATCGATAATAGAAACAGCTTCCTTTCTCTGAATATGGCCACACTACCACCATGCCAAGCAGTAGTCTACTTTAATTCTCTAGACAAGTCTTTGGGAAAGTGTTGTCTCCATTTGCAGATGGGAAACTGGGGTGTAGTGGGGTCAAGTAAATGGCCCGAGGTCATGATCTAAGCTCAGGGCTCTCAGACTCCAAAGTCCATGCTTTTCTCCCTAAGAGCTTTTCAGGCACTCAGCAGCAGGGACGGCGCACGGAAGGCACACAGGTCCTCAGTGCTCACTACCTGCATCCAGGCTCTGATTCCCCTGATTCCCTTGGCTCTCTAACCACAAGTGCAAGCACCAGGGACTTGCCTGAACCCCCACCCTGCTAATCCCCACAGTGTACCAGTCCTGGCACCAGAAGCCTCCAGAAGGAGGCTAGAGAGGCAGGTGTGGATAGCAACCTGCTTCTCATGCCAAGAGGTCCAAAAGGGTGAGTACCTTGACTCTTCTGGGAGTGAACCACTGAAGCCACCCCCAGGGATGAACAGGACCAAGTGGGAGGCGCGGAGACCAGGACCCTGCCAGTGTCCTCACCTCTGCCCAGGAGTCTCTCCTAAACCCAGTGGTAACTTTGCTCCCTTTCTATAAGCGAGTTATTTCTCAAAACACCATGGCTGAGGGTTCCATTCCCACCTCCTGAATCAAAGCCTCAGGGACAGCAGCCCCAGAATCTGCACTTTAAACAAGCACCTGCAGACAAGGTGACACATATGCACACCCAAGTGTAAGCACAAATGTCCTATTAAATAACTCAATCTAGACGCTGCTATTTTGCATGACTCTCAGGTCACATTGTGACTCAAGCGCGGGTTCTCACATGGGCATCATTATGCCACGTAGCAGGGACCTCTGCAAAGGCTGGAATAGGTCTTCTTTTGCTTTATCTTCCCCGCCCCTGTGCTGAAATGAGGAAATATTCTCAAATATTCAAGCAATATGTGCGTGCGTGTGTGTGTGTGTGTGTGTGTGTCTCGGGCTAGCACTCAGGGGAAGAGTGTGGACAGGACAACGTCTCCTTAACTACATCTTAACAATTTCTGCCTCTCAAGCAAGGCCTGGGGCTTCCTCCACTTCCCCGGGCACCTGTATGATGGTCCCCCTCTCTCACAGGACAGGGAGATGCTAAGAACTGCAGGTTCCAAAGACCCTGGGTGAGTAGGAAGTCCTTGGGCCAGTAATTAAGAGGCTACGCAGGTCCTCTGGACTTGTAGGCTGTTCCAGGCTGAGTTGCAGGGTGACCCTCTCCTCCGCCCCATCCACATGTTGAAGTCCCAGCCCCCACGTTCCTTGGAATGTGACTGTATTCGGAGATGGGTGTCTTTAGAAAGATAATTAAGTTAAAAAGAGGTCCCTGGGGGGATGCCTGGGTGGCGCAGCGGTTTGGCGCCTGCCTTTGGCCCAGGGCGCGATCCTGGAGACCCAGGATCGAATCCCACATCGGGCTCCTGGTGCATGGAGCCTGCTTCTCCCTCTGCCTGTGTCTCTGCCCCTCTCTCTCTCTCTCTCTCTCTCTGTGACTATCAAAAATAAATAAAAATTAAAAAAAAAAAGAGGTCCCTGGGGTGGGCCCTACCCTAATCTTACTGGTGTCCTTCCAAGAAGAGGAGGTTAGGACACAGATGCAGAGGGAAGACCATGTGAAGACACGGAGAGGAAGAAGACAGCCAAGGAGAGAAACCCCCTCTGCTGACATCTCATCTTGGACTTCTGGTCTGTGCAACTGTGAGGAAATAAACTTCTGCTGTTAAGGCCCTAATTCTGAGTCACCTGTTGTGGGAAGTCGGCAAACTACTACCCAGACTGAGGGAGCTCTCCGTGTTCGCAAGCCCGAACCACTGCAGGCTGCCTCACGGGCACTACCGGTGGCCTAGTCAACCCCCAGCACACCTGGGCCTGAAGGAGTCCAGCTCTGCGTGTCAAGAGCTGTGTGCGACCCTTGGCCATTCAAAGCAGAGGGAATAAAACACCACGATGAAGCCTGGGGCTGGGACGCAGGGAACGGGGGTCCTCCGAGAAGAGAGACACGCCACCCGCTGGCACAGGTACCAGTGAAACTGCACCCGGGAGGGCTACCAGTGACATGCTGGATGAGGACGTGTGGCCTGCACACCAGAGGTGGCCTTAGGACTGGGAAGTCAAGTCTGCCTCGGCTCCCGTGGCCTGGAGCCAAGGCCAGCGGCCCCAAAGGGTTACTCTGTGTCCTCTAGGCCAGCTCCAGCGGCCACAAGTCCGGATGTGCTACTGAGACCACCAAACTTACTTTCGCATCCACTCAATAAAGTTCTTCTTTGTTCTGAGCGCAGGCACTGCGTATTTCTCTCCGTTCTTAAAATACTTCAGTGTAGGAAACTCGGAGATGTGGAATCTCTCTGCCAGGGCCTTGTTGACAGTGGCATCGACAGCTGCAAGGACACCAGAGCTCTGGGATGGGGGAGAGGCCAACCATGCATGACAGCCTCAGATGTGGTGTTGGCAGAAGAGGAGCCCTGATGCCAGCCCCCAACCCACCCAGGACCCGCCAGCACTTCACTGGGGTGGTGGTGGGGGCAGCTGGCCCCCTGGGCTCATATATCCCAGGATATGTCTGCTGGAATGTCTATTATTTCTCATTTGTGGGCTGAAATGGGACTTTTAAATCTGCCCCAGCAATCAGGCTGCGCAAACTACGGCTGTTCCCCACAGCTACGGTCCCAGAGACAAGAAGGTGAACTTGGGGGCTTCACCCCAGAGCCATAGCTGGCAGTGGGAACACGACCCTATAGTCTCTCTGCACCCCTTCATCCCTGGTAGGGGCCCAACCTATCAAAGACGTGTACTTGGGGACAATTTAGTACTGCAGACCTCCAGGGACCAGGACAGTGGCTGTGGAGCTTGCAGGGCAAAGTCACCGGGATGGTTGCTGTCATTGATTCTTTAAAGGAAAATGGCAGGGGGAGGTCAAGGAGAGGAAGCTTACGTCTGCTTCTCCATGGAGGACTTCCGCTGCATTCTCAAACTCTGGCTTCATTTTCTTACAGTGTCCACACCCTGTGGGGGGAAAAAAAAATCAAGAGAAACCATCCCCATGGCACGGAGGCTCCAGTGAGGTCCCCCGCCTCTGGAAGACAGCTGGGCCCTGTTCCCAGACACCAGGGGTACCTGAGAGAAAAGAAGCACCAGCTCAGGGGAAAGAAATCTTTTCCCTAATCCACTCGGTGGGGGAAGGGGAAAGACCGCAAGAGGCAAAAATGAAGTAACCACATAAAAAATCCTGGGAACATATATAGATAGGTCCTGTGTGCCAGGCACTGCTCTAAGCCTCACGACAGCCCTACAAGGTATAAACCACATGATCTCCATTTTACAGATGAGAAAACTAAGACACAAGACAGTGGGCGACTGGCTGAGGCCACATACACAGCCAGAGGTTGCAGACCTAGGCGGAGAACCAGAGCCATGTGGCTGCAGGCCGTGGCCATAGGCAGCGTGTGCTTCGTGCCACTATGGCTGTCATCACCCCACCGCAGGGCGGAAGGGGATCTGTGCCTTGACCTGGGAATAAGCCTTCACAGAAGCAAGAATACATTCCGGTTATCCCCGCACGGGAGGGCGCATGATAGGGTAGGCACAGGGATGTGACCGGTCATTTCCAAATGCCTTTCTCTTGGTATAAAGACCACTCTGTCCTCTCCTCACCACCACACAAATGCAGTAATGTCATGAATAATAAGACCTGATACACTGAAAAGCAAACAAGCACTTTGATAAGTGATGTCAGGACATTTGTACATGGCTTGCTTGCTTTCTTTGTTTAAAAGATTTTATTTATTTTTATTCATGAGAGACACACAGAGAGAGAGAGAGAGAGAGAGAGAGAGAGGCAGAGACACAGGCAGAGGGGAGCCCTCTCTCCTGCGGGGAGCCCGATGCGGGACTCGATCCCAGGACCCCAGGACCCCAGGATCATGACCCGAGCCGAAGGCAGATGCTCAACCGCTGAGCCCCCCAGGTGCCCCTGTACGTGGACAGTACATTCTGGCTTCTAATGCTGCAGGGCCGTGAAGCGAGGAGGTGCAGACTGGGTGAGGCTCGAGATGGCTTGAAAGGGACCTTGGCGGTGTGGAGGCCAGGCAGGAAGCAGGCCAAGCAGAAGGCAGGGGCCAAGCTCTGCCTTCTCATGGTGGGTGCTGCTGTGTGGAAGCCGTCAGCACCGCAATGCTCACGACTGACTTGGGGCAAAGGGAGGCAGACAGACTCTCCAGGATTAGCCGAGGGGACTTCCCACAGCCTCCAGAAGCCACTGGAAGCTACGGAAATGGCTTCTGGCTCCTATGTGAGCACCCGGCCGAGGCAAGAGCTCCTATCTCCTCCAGGTCATTCCCCAGAGCTCAGTCCTGGTGCCACCAGGGACCATGTCCCTTCCACTCCTGCCCACTCCCAGCGTCCTCAGTCTGCTGACCCATCCCTTCTAGGGATAATAGGTTGAACAGTGGCTATGCTGCACCCCGCACCCCACAGTGACAGCAGAAACTGTACGTCATCATCCAGGTCCCAGGCCGGAGAGCTGTCCGCCCCGCCTCTGGACGGAGCACTCGGGCGGCACGAGATGATCATGGGTGGAACCGTCCCTGATGGAGGCCGGCCCAGGGAGCAGCTACGATTCTCGGCTGCACCAGCCTGACGGTCCTTCTCAAATGGGCCCAAGGATGAGCGACAGCTTTGAGCTCCTGGTCTGACTGGAGCCCACTGAGGACCCCGTGAACCGTAGGGGTATCAAGGTCATCATGACTTTGAAACGCAAGAATGTCGTTTTCCAGAAGTAAACATGTAGTGCTATCACAAACCATTTGTTACTTTCTGAGCCATCGGGTTACAAAGGGTGTTTTGTTTCGTTGTGGTAGGTTGGTTGGTTGGTTGGAACTGAAAATGTGTTCTCCCCAAAGAGACAATTTCATCCACAGATTCTAGGCAGATTCTCAGGAACGACCACAGACGCCCATTTCACAGGATGGGCCTGAAGCAGAGGGAGCGTGCAGTGCCTCCCCCAGACGGAAAGCACGCGGCCTGCGGCCCGGCCCCGCTCGGGACACCATGCAGGCCTGTCCCACACTCCCTGCAGGTGGCGGCGACCCACCGCAGCACAAGGGAGGAATGTCTTCCTTGGCTCAGGCTGGGTCTCCGGGCCTTCTTGGATCACTGACACTCTGGAGAATTTAATAAAGCTGCTTCTCCCCTTCTCCCACACTAATGCATAAATAGTCCAAATTTAGGTATAACTTCATGGGGACCCAACCCCCTGACTGGCTCCCCGGTTAAAAGCCAAGGCAGGGATCCCTGGGTGGCGCAGCGGTTTAGCGCCTGCCTTTGGCCCAGGGCGCGATCCTGGAGACCCGGGATCGAATCCCACGTCGGGCTCCCGGTGCATGGAGCCTGCTTCTCCCTCTGCCTGTGTCTCTGCCTCTCTCTCTCTCTCTGTGTGTGTGTGTGACTATCATAAATAAATAAAAAATTAAAAAAAAAAAAAAAGCCAAGGCAGACGAGGACCGACTCTGGGGCATTCACTTTCCCATTGGAGGTAAGACAGAGGCACACAGAGTTGTCCCCATGGGTGTCCCTTTCACGCTGACCCATGTGTCAGGAGTAATGAGATATTTTAGGGAAGATTCTACTGACATAACATAGAATATACTAAAATGAACTTTTTTTTTTTTTTTTTTTTTTGGTTTTCACTAAAATCAAAGGAATAAGTCATTCTGTGGGAGCTTATGGTTGGGATGAAGGGGTTCTAGAACTCTAGGAGGGGACTCCCCCTGGGTCTACGTCCAGGCTGACAGCTCCCTGCAACCTGCCCCAGGAGACTTACCCCCATTCTCCTGCTGCTAGGCTGGCCTTCCCTGACTGACGGAGTAGAGGCTCACCTTACACAAAGGCAAGTCAAGAAAAGGAAGCTCAGAGACAGTCCTGAGGCTGATCTGTCACCCAAGATTCAGCATGCCCTGGAGAGGAGCAAGTGAGTGGCCTGAGTCAGACCCACTCAGCCCAGGAGGCCGCAGGGAGAACACCAGGGCAGGCCTAAAAAGACCTGGCCTCAAGGCTCCAAGTGGCCTCCAGAGAAGGCAGGGGAGGCAGAGAGATGCAGCCCTGGCCTCTCCCCTAAACACCATATGAATGCTGCGCTCAGGCCAGTGCCAGCAGGGCCCGCGGACAAGGTGGGCTGTGGGAAGGAGTGGGGATGGGGGAGGAGAGACAAAGAAAAGCCAGCCATTGCCTCTGACACAAAACCACGATTTCTTTCCAAAATATCCCAGTCAATATGGCAGGACCCCTGAAGATGAGAAAATTCACCTTCATACCTTTATCAGGTTTTGGCCCTTTGAGGCCCTGCCCTGCTGAGGTGGCAAATAGACTCCGGATCACAGGCCAGCTTCTGCCAGTGGTGGGCCAGAGATGGACTCTGAGCTTGAGAGCTCGTTCACTGGGAGGAAAGGTCTGTCATGGACAGAGGAAGGAGAGACAGAGGATATGCCACAGAAGTCCAGACTCTTTAGCTTGTGCTCATGCCTCTCTCCTGAACTTCCAGCCCAGGCTCCTGTGTCTCTCCTTACTGCGTCTCCACACCCTTTATTTAGCAGCCCAACGAGACCGGTAAGACAAAGCTCGTTAGAGCCAGAAATGGTAGCTCTGAGAGATGAAGTGATAAACCTGGGGCCCCAATATGGGATTAAGGTGGACCTTCTGGGCTGGAGTTCCCATTGCTGTGTCCACACGAGCCCCCTCCCCCGACCCTTTCTCCAAAGTCCTTCTGTCCAGCAGCACCCGCTCCTCACCATCACTGCCGCTGCCCTGAAGGACCAGGCCTCTCCACAGAGTCCCTATCAAGCTTTGAGTCTTCCGTTCACTCCACCCCACCAAAACACCCACTCCTCTTCACTCACAAAGTACTTCTTATTCATGCATTTCTGAGGCATTTAATTTTGGACTGCCTTGTGACTGTTCTATTGCTGTCTTCTGATATTTAGGAGCACCCAGGACATCTTTTCAAGACGTAAATCTGATCAAACTCCCTTGGCTAAAACTTCGCAATGGCCTCCCGTCACAGGTAGATCGGAATCCCAATTCTCAGATGGCCACACCACCTGACTCTCCGACCGTCAACCTCAGCTCCGGTCACCTCCCTCCCGTCCTCCATGCTGCAGCCTGCGGCCTTCGCTCTCCTCTATCAGACCAAGCTCGCATCCACCTCAGGGCTCTTCACGTACGGCTACCTGGAACACGATCTTTCCCCCAGGACTGGGGACGGCTGACCACTTCACGTCAGCAGGCCTGAGCTCCAATTTCGCTTCCATGGAGAAATTCTCTCACCATCGAACCCGCAGGAGCCTCACACGTCATGCTCTCTTCCGCTATCCTGTTTATTGTCTCAACTGTACTCAACACAGTTGGACGGATCTGCTGATTTGAACCTGTCCATCGCGTCTGGAATGTGACTTCCTCATAGGCTCGGCGGGCTGTGCAGCTCACCATCACATCCCTGGTACTGAGGATGATACTCCACACACTTTTTGGATCAATTAACCTCACGGCTACATTGTTCAGGTTTGCACCTGTGCACATCAGCTTTAACCGGACTAAATTCTTTTGGGGCAACGGTCATGCCTGTACCTGAATAGTTGTCAGTTTGACCAAATCGCCCTATTCAGTATAACTGGCAGCCAAGCCAGTTACTGTGCACGTACCCTCCCCTCCCCACCACCACGTACACATTTCTGCTGCTCCTCACAAGGTCTGAAAAACATCTCTGGAAATCCCCAACATCTGTGGATATTGTTCTACAGCTTCTCATTCATACCCTAGAGCAGTCTTGGCTTTTGCTTACAGCATCAATTCCCTCTGCTCCCTGAACAAGATACGAAGGCTAAGCAATAAACTTCTATTAAGAGAGTTTATGACAAAGAGACTGGCCAGGGCCCCAAAGAGGAGAAAGGTCTGGCCAAGCAAACATCTCCCTTGCTGGCACCCACTTCCTCTAGAGACCGGGGTCATGGGTGGACTCCTGGGCCTGGCCTTCAGGATGTCCTGGCTGTGTGGGCTGCGGGACAGCCAGAGGAGGAGTTATAAAGCAGGAGCAGGACTCCAGCCCACTGCGTTTTAGTGTCCTGATTGTGATTTGATAGGCCATTAAGTTTTACTGCCAAACTTCCTTGTTGGGTTTTTATCATCTGTGTAAGTGCGCTTACGCTGATTTTCATGACCTGGCACAGAGGCTGCATGTCAACTTCTCAAGCACTCTTTCCTGGCTATGGGAATGGGAGCCTCCTGTCAACCCCGAGCTTTCCAATGCCTTTGGATTACATTAATTACATGTATGGTTTTATTACAGGCCAGCTACAGAGCCTTTCCTGGATCCTGGAACCAGAATTTTCCAGGGGGCCAGGTTAATCTCAGCTCCCTTGTAGCTGAGGCTCTATAGGAGCCTGGATTTTCCTATCCACATTTCTGCTGCCTTGCTGGATCTTGGTTGAGGCTTTTCAGGGAAGTGGGGCTCCTACAGAGGCTAGCAGAAACACTCAAGTTTTAACATTGTGATGAGCCCCCACCCCAACCCCCTGGAGACCTCAGGGCTCTTTCAAGGCTTCCAGCTGTCTACACAACAAAGCTGATTCGTAGACACTCACAGATACTCTGGGGCAGTCACACACTGATGGATGCCTCCATCTACCACATAGCCCTCTTTTTGTGCAAAAAGAGGTGTTTTTTTTTTTATTCCTTTATATTAGTGGAAAATGTAGATAACAAGCTTTTAAATTTTTTCTTCCAGGCTTCTATCTTAAGGAAATAATCTGACATGTGGACAAATATTTATGCATGAAACTGTTCTTTGCAGTGTGATTTATAATGCAGAAATACGGTAAACAACTCAAACCTTCAACATTATGGTGCCGGTTAAGTAATTTATGGTGCTATTATACAATGGAATATTATGTGACCACAAAAAGCATGCACAGAAAAGCATTTTTAGTAACATGAGAAAATACAAGCTAATCTTTAAAAAAATGTAAAGGAAAAACATGCATGAAGAAAAGGATTTAAAGAAATAAAATTGGGATGCCTGGGTGGCTCAGCGGTTGAGCATCTGCCTTCAGCTCAGGTCGTGATCCCAGATCGCGGGATCGAGTCCCACATCGGGCTCCCTGCATGGAGCCTGCTTCTCCCTCTCCCTGTGTCTCTGCCTCTCTCTCTCTGTGTCTCTAATGAATGAATAAATAAAATCTTAAAAACATTAAAAAATAAATAAATAAAATTAAATCCTTTCCTCCCATCTGGCATAATAGAATAAAGAATCCAGGGATCCCTGGGTGGCGCAGCGGTTTAGCGCCTGCCTTTGGCCCAGGGCGCGATCCTGGAGACCTGGGATCGAATCCCACGTCGGGCTCCAGGTGCATGGAGCCTGCTTCTCCCTCTGCCTGTGTCTCTGCCTCTCTCTCTCTCTCTCTCTGTGTGACTATCATAAATAAATAAAAAAAATTAAAAAAAAAAAAAAGAATCCAGATAAATTAGAGAATGAGATGAAAAAAACAAAAATATTAGAACAAAATGCAGGGCACTAGTGTTTTGGATTTCCCAAGCAAGCCATGAATCCCAGAGGTCAGGATGAAGAAATGCAGGCCTCAGAGGTATAGGTTTTAATGTTTGCTCTCCCCTTTTGGCTAAGTGACCTTTGGCCAGTTTCTCAATCTTTTAGTGCCTCTCTTTCCTAACCTGTAAACTGAGGATAAGCATGATCTCTACCTCATAGGATTTGTTGCGAATATTAAATTAGTACAGGGAGTGCTTAGAAGGAATGCCTGATCCATAGTAAGTGCTCCATAAATATTGTATTCACTATTTGACTACACAAAATGTAAAGCTTTTGTGCAATGAAAGGCACCATAAAGAAAGTTAACGTTGGCAAGAGACTACAAAGAGAGTATCTGGAACCCAGAAAACAGATAAAGATTACCGTTCGTAAGTAGAGAGCTCCAGCTCAAGAAGAAAAAGCCCCAGCGGAAAAATGGGCAAAGCATACAATAGGTAGTTTGCAGAAGAAATATAGAAGGCTGACTAGCACATGAAAGGATGCTCAATTTCTCTGGAGGCCAGGGAGCTGTGGACAAGTTGCTCTTTTGCCCACCTTGGCAGACACATAAGAGGTTGACGGTGTCCGTGGCTGGCGAGGATGCAGGCTCTGACACACACGGCCAGGAGTGCTGAAACCCTTCTGGAGGGCAGTTGGCAGTTTCATGGAAGTGCAAGCATGCTTATCCTATGGCCCAGAGCTTCGGTTTCAGGAGGTAGTCATAAATATTTAGATATGTTCCCAAATACATATGTTTACAAATGTTCATTGCATTGTTTGAACAATCAAAGACTGGCAGCAAATGTCTAGCAATGGGGAATGATTTGAAAATCTACATCTCAATTATTAAATACTATTTAACGGTTAAAAGATGGAGGTAGATTTACACACCAACATCTACATGTACATAAGAACATCTTCAAGACCCAATGGTAAGTGAAAGAAAGCAAGCCACGGAAAAAGAGACAAGAAATGATCCTATTTGCATTAAAAAAACTCAAACCAAAACACTATTGTTTACATAGAAGTACAGAAGAAGAAGGATGTGCCCACTGGAGCAACGGGGTCAGTCGGGTCAGGAGACAGGGTGGGGAGCCAGGGTTTCACTGCTTGCACTATAGTCTTAAATGTATCCCTTGAACCTTGAACTGCCAAGAACAAAAATGTCGTTAATATTATCCTCACAGGGGCACCTGGGTGGCTCAGGGCTTGAGCATCTGGCTTCGGCTCAGGTTGTGATCCCGCGGTCCTGGGATCGAGTCCCACATCGGGCTCACCATGGGGAGCCTACTTCTCCCTCTGCCTGTGCCTCTGCCTTTCTCTGTGTCTCTCGTAGATAAATAAAATATTTAAGGAAAAATATTATCCTCACATTATTTGTGCAATTAAAAAATACAAGTGATAGTACAAAGGAATTTTATGGCATGATGGTTACACAAATGTACATATATCAGAAAAATAAGTCAATTACCTATTTATAACTAAAAAAAAATTAGGGGCACCTGGGTAGCTCAGTGGCTTAAGTGGCTGCCTTCAGCTTGAGTCATGATCCCAGGATCCTGGGTTCCCCCTCTTAGGGCTCCCTGCTCAGCAGGGAGTCTGCTTCTCCCT
This sequence comes from Canis lupus dingo, assembly GCF_003254725.2. Taxonomy (NCBI): domain Eukaryota; kingdom Metazoa; phylum Chordata; class Mammalia; order Carnivora; family Canidae; genus Canis; species Canis lupus. The sequence goes on along the minus strand of NC_064275.1, from coordinate 26,398,568 downwards.
CTCTTTTAGCCTCTCCCCCTGCTCATGCACATGTGCTCTCTTTCTCTCTCTGTCTCAAATAAAATAAAAAACAACAACAACAATTAAAAACAAGGGTGGAAAAAAGAAACTAGAAAGAATGACACCAAAAAAGTGAAAAGTAGTTGCTTCTGGATAATGAGATTATAGGTAGTTTTTTTTCCCCATAGTCATTTATACTTCCCTGCACTTTCTAGATTTTCTACAAAGACCGTATTACTTGAGAATAAGACAGAAAGTAAGAAGCAGCAAATCTGGAGTCTGACAGGGATCTGCCACGGAATCCAGAGAGGCAGCCCAGCTCCTGGAAGGCAGGCCAGGCCCAGAAGCCTCCAGCACACGCTTCTAAGAACACATCTGGGCCTGCTGCCAAGGAAAGGGGGTGGATGGGGAAGGGGTGCCCTCCCTGGAGCCCCTCTTTGTTCCTTCTACCATCCCCATGTGAGTGACGCTCACTCAGGCTGTGTTATTACAGCACCGTGTCCTCCCCTGGCCTACTGCGGGCCTGGAGGTACACGGAAAAGGAGGAGCAGTGGCTGTGGCTGCAGCAAAACACGCAGTGACAAAAAGATGAGTGACAATGTATGGTCTGACTTTCCTCCTTCAGATGCTGCAGAACGAGACAAGAGGCTCCACGGAGCAGCAACAGTCAGCGTCCCACTGCCACACCCCTTCTGGACACCATTTTTGTCCACTGGGGGGCCGAGGACAGGGCCTGGGGCTGCAGCCTCCCCCATCCACACCAGGCCCCCCAATCAGAGCCAGATGGACGACAAACGGGGAGCGCTGAGCGGTGGAGGGCTGCCCCCAGGCTCTACCCTTGCACTGTGCCCTGCATGCCCTCCTCTCAGAGCCCGCTGCTCCCATTGAGACCATCCCCTCCTAACCCCTACCCCCCAGAAGGCTCAGCCTGTGATGGAAAGCAAAGTCCACGGGGCAAGCCTGCCTGTAAACCTCAGCTGCCATCACTCCCTTGGTGTAACCGGGGCCACAACTGGAGCTCATGTGCGTGGAGGGGTCCCCGCCGTGCTGGGCCTGTGCTTGTTTGTTCAGTGATGATTCAGGCCTCGGAGGCAGAGGATGCAGAAGGGTCTGTGTGAGGTTTCTAGACCCATTCCAGCCAGAAGCGAAGGGGAAGGGAGGGAAGATGAGGAGGCTGAGGGTGGACGTTAAGTGGCAGGAAAGCTGGAAAACAGGGTAAAGAAGCAGACCGTTGGAGGTCTGATGACTGGCAACAATGAGGGGCCTGTGTGCCTTTCCTGCCGAGAACCCAGGAGTGTAGCACCCCATGCACCCCGTCAAAGTTCTAGGCACGGAACCTAGTACTCTGCCTCTGGAACCTAGAGGTGCCAGGGAACCCCACCCGGGGCAGGCACCAGTCCGGTGGAAAGCTGAAGACCCTTTTACTCCCTGGCCTTTCAGAGCAGAACCTTGAGCAACAGACATGGAGCATATACTCTGTGCACAGAAGAAACACTGTCAAGAGGGGCTGCGGCTCTTCCTGGGAGTATCAGGAATGTCAACTTTCTTCTGTGTATTTTCCCATATTATCCCTTTACAAAATGTACATGCATTCCTCTTTAATTGCCAGAAAGTCATAAAAATAAAGTCAGCTTTTCACTTTGAGCCCTATTTCAGTCTGTTGGCGTCTTTAAAAAATCTTAAATGCAATTGTTCGATATTTTAGCCAGCTATCCTTTTTCCAGCTCTAACCTTTGCAGATTTAGAAGTATGCCTTGTTTTTTTTTTTTTATAGTTTTAACAAAACTGCTGAATAAAAAACAAGTACTACCCTCTCGACAGAAGCAAGCTGGGCTCATAGTCATTCAGCACCAAGGAGGTGCTGCAGTCTGGGTGGCCCCATCCCGTCCCTTTTCCCCATCACAGTCAGGAAAACAGACACTTGCTTTTGATAAAAGAAAGACATGCTAATTCATCAACCTAGTAATCTTGTCACAAGAGACAAACTAAGTATATGCAGCAATCCTTAGCAGAAACTATGGTCTTCTGTGTTGACAGATGCCGACTTGCTTTTTTCTAAGTCTCCAATATGGGCTGTTTCTAAACCACTCCCTGTTTGATCTGGGATGGAAACCTTAATACTACTGTGATTTCCAGAATTCACCTTTTCTGCACTTTGAAAACCTGGGATAGCCCGGCCAGTCCCTGGCCTCCGGATGTTTGTCCTTTTTCCCGGTCATTCAAATGCCACCAAAGTGGTTTCACAAGCACCGTGGGTCCTCTGGAGCCCTCCAGCAAGCGGTGCACAGCTAGGCAGCCAGGAGCTCTCTGCTCCCAGCCATCCCCTCCTCGGTTCTGAATTCTCTCAAAAACCACACACGTTCCATCCCCTTCCAGGTGACAGGCCATGCATGCTCCCAGATACGGAGGGCTTGCATAGAGAGATTATTCGATGGGAGCCTAACAGGAAGCTCTACCTCATGCTTTTGCCCGCCAACCTGGCAGAAACAAAGCCACACATGCACACACATGCATAGCTGGGGGGGGGGCGGTGGCTGGTGGGCACCTCACCAGAGAATACAGACTCCCTCACAGGCAGACACCCTCAGAGGTCTCCGTTTGCTAAATCTGCAGCCAGAGCCCCTCCCCCACAGGGTTCTACATGGAGCAGGGTGGCTTTCAAAATATTAATAATGACTAATGGGGGAAGACAAAAGCTGCCATCTGGTTTCCAGTTCTTTCTCTCACTTAGCTCTAAACACCTTCATCATTGGCTTGTTTTCTCATCCATTAAGCCCCTACTCCGTGCCCACAGACGACCTTGGGTGGGGGAAGGGGGGAAGTGATGAACAAGATCTTCTGGTCAGGGAGGGAAGAGCATGTGGTAGGGGTAGGAGGGGAAGAGAAAAGGAGGGACACTAGGCCCCGGACCCCGCAAGCATCAGCTACTACAGTGGATTGCTCACAACCTATGACGACAAGAAAGAACACAATCAAAACATCCCCATCTGTCTGGTGCACACTGTCTCTGGATAACATACAGGATTCATCAAAGGGGACACATGCTCTTCACGCTGCGAGGCCCAAACCACAAACCACTGCTCAAACCGCTCTGTACTGTGTCGGGCTGCAAGGACGGAGAGACGGGGGTGAAGCTCCCCAGGGAGACTGAAAACAGCCTCCACTCTCTGCCTGTACTCCTGCGACGGGGGTGTAGACCCAGGATCTTCCCAGGGTGATCCCAACTCTACCTGCTGTGTAACTTCCTGCCACATTTGCTTCCATCAGCAGCTCCCGGATGGGCTGGGAGGGCACATTTCAGCCAGGCAGACACTGCAGATTCTCAGGTCCCACCAACCCTAGGGACATGAGGCCCTGGCAGGGCTAGGGGTGAAGTGCTCCTTGGACCCCATCACGGCCCTTCATTGGGAGATTCTTTGAAACTTAGTTTTTTGCGTGTTTTGTCAGTTTTCTGGAAATTCAGAAGAAGGGTCGTAGGAATACTTTTCCTTTGGATTCTCTTAACAACCTGGCACTCATGAGAAAGGAGTTGCTGGGGAAATCTGTGGTAGTGATTGGCTTATGAGGATCTCCCGACTAACCAAACCCATGGGATACTAAAAAGCAGGGGGTCGGGGGATGAGGGCAGACCAGGGGTGAGCAGTATAGCATTTAGGGAGCAGCGAACAATTTGTGCCATTTCTGTGTGACAGTCCCCTTATCTGTAAAATGGGACTAATCATCCTTGCCTTTCAGCACTGTGGGTAAGATGAAAGGAGGTGACCCTGTGGGGAGCCACTTTCTCACCAGAGGGTGATACCCAACTGTTGGCATAAATTAATACTGCATTGTCCTCACTGAATGTGCCTCCTTGGACTGGATGGTTATGGCGCTGATCCACCAAGTAGTTACTTCTTGCTTGTTTTTCTTCTTCACAATCTCTTCCCTGCCCTCACTGGGCCAGAGAGCTGGCACGAGGCTCTGAGAAGAGCACGCTCTCCCCAACACACGCACCTGTTCCAGGGTGCTGAGGACCCATCTTGTCCACCAATGGGGGTGGGCCCACTTTTCCTAGGACTTCTATGTCCTTGGGGCTGTCACCCCCTTGCTCACCTCCCTAGGAATAACCTTCTCTCTCTTGGAAACAAATTGTAATCAATTTTCCATTCTCCATGGGAATGGGGAGGATAGTGACCTAGAAAATTTTTGAGCTACAGGCTCTTCAGCCCTTATTGCAAACACCTTTTACAGCATTCACACATGTCCCTTCCTTGATCCACTGTGGCCGCTTCAGGCTATGAAACTTCCCGGTGAAGCAGAAGGAAGGCATTCTAGATGCTGGGAGATCTCTGGCCCTGGCCTCACCGTGCCCTCTCAGCTGCTGGGCAAGATATAGGGCTCAATTTCCCCACCTAGATTAGGGGTGATTACTGTCCTACGTGGTTATCTAAGGGCCCTTCCAGTCCTAATTCCTCCAATTCTGGGAAATTCGTTTGCATTTCCTGACTCGTGTGGACTTAGAGGAAGCCGCTCAGGCCCACCAGGTTGAGCTGAGGAACACTGCAACTTGATCAGGACTCTGGTGCTGCTCCGACGGTGACGCAGGGTGGGCTGGGTGTGCCGTGAGGGCCGCGACCTCGCCCGGCCCCAGGGCGTCCTGGCACAGAGGAGGCATCCACCAGGCAAGTGCTCCCTGGACTCGCGTCCCAGAGCAGGGCCCGTCCTACGCTCAGGGAGGAGAGGATGTGGCGGGAGGAGCAAGGTTCCACTCACATGGGGCGTGGAACATGACGAGAACAGAGGAGTGTTCCTTCACAAACTGGTCAAAGTCTTCGTCGGTCAGGTGATAAACGGAGCCGCCCTCATCTGCCCAGGGAGTCTCGGGGACCTGGGGCTGTGGCGGCTGCGGACTGGAAGACCAAAAACAGGCAGAGCTCAGAGCAAGCCCGGGGCCTGAGCAGCCCTATGACATCCAGCCCCCTGGCAGTAGCCCCCACTGGCTCGCGTGGCTGCCGCAGGGGCTCACCAGAAACCCCTCAGTGGAGGAGCAGAGGCTGGGTGATCTGGCCCTGCCTGCCTCGTCGTCCCCACGGAGCCCCAGAGGGGCTTAGCTGAGTGTCTTACAAATAGTGGCTCTTAGCTCGAGCTCCCTAAGCAGCTCACGAAAACCTTCTTCCTCCCAGGAATCTGGGGGTTTGATGGCATCTCAAGCTCTTTCAAACTTTCAGCAACCTGGCAAGAACACATAGCAACAACAAAGAGCGACCTTTGGCAAAGCTGGCCGTTGTGTTTAGTAGCTCCCTACAGGCAAGGGCAGAGAGTCGGGAGAGGAAAGAACCGGGTGGGGGCGGCAGGGGTACGCACAGCAAGAGGGAAGGAGAAAGGAGAGGCCGAGGGTCTGAGAAAGAGCAAATCTGGGTGAGGGAAGGGGCCGGGGCTGGGAAGGGGAGGCTGTCACATGGGTGGTGCAACGTGTTCACTGGCCAGCGTGGGAGGACAGTCATGATGAGGAAGACTGGGGTCAGGGGGTACAAGATCGGGGATGCCGTCACCTCAACAGCGTCTACACTACGTCACTTATCCTTTCTAGAAACCAGGAACAAAGTTATCTGGCTCTCCCAGAGGCAGCATGCTGCAGGGTCGGGCTTGGAGGCGGTCCAAATGCCCCCTCCCCATCTGCGAGCTGAAAACCTCAGGAAGCTGTCTTAGCTCCTGGGAGTCAGCTTCCACCTGGGACGACCGCATGCTGGTAAATGCGTCACCAGCTGTTCCAGGGAGAGGCGCGCAGGGGCCCTCTGTTGCTCCAGAGTGGAGGACAGGACTGCTGGTGACACAAGCTCCAGCTGCTTTGCTGCCACAAGCATCTTTGCCAGAGCACCTTAATTGCCACTTTGAAAAAACCCTTTAGGATGACAAATGGGAAAGACAACCATTGTTTCCTGCCTTGGAGAACCTACAGTAGAAACAAAGTGTACAGTTCCAGCAGCCAGGGCTAGAAATCAGGAGAGAGAGTATGGCCGACACATTGGGATCTGCTGTCCCCCTGCCGAGTGGCTAGCAGAAAGGGGAACCTGCCCCCACCCCATGGAGAGCCCAGGTTCAATGTCAGCCACCCTGGGCCCAAGCAGAGGGAAGCGGCAGGAAGAGGGCAAACCATTTCCAGCCAGTGTACATCCCACATCAGATGGGGCTGGTGGCAAAATGGTGCTTTGGAATGAGTCACGAGCCAGACGATAGTCCCAGACCAACACCAGGAGACCTAGGCTCCCATACTTGGCCTCCAAATACCACCAATTACACTTCAGGGAATTTTCCTTTCCGATACAAATGCACACATGCAAAACTGTGTATGTTTGAAGTATTCGTTGCAGATGATCTGTCATGGCAAGGCCTAGAAGCAACCTAGTGCTCGTTGGTCGGAAATGGTTACATAAGCCGCAGGCCGTCCACACGATGGAGGCCAGGCAAGGTAAGGAATAACAAGAGAGCGCTCCAGGTGCTGACGTGGACAGACCACTGGGACTTACGGAACAGGCCACAATGTACTAATTTTTGCATAAAGTAGGGAGAGCTAAAAAATAGTCATCCCTATTTGCTTATATCTGCATATAGAAACTAATCAAAGGAGTTGCCTCTAGGGGATAGGAGGTAGAACAGGATGAAGGACACAGGTGGAAGCGAGACTTTCTAATGCATCATTTTTAAGTATCTTTTACAGAGTTATTTAATTATGTAAATGGAATCTGTTCAAAAATTAAAATAACTAGGGGCGGCCTGGGTGGCTCAGCGGTTTAGCACCGCCTTCAGCCCAAGGCCTGATCCTGGGGTCCTGGGACCGAGTCCTGCATCGGACTCCCTGCATGGAGCCTGCTTCTCCCTCTGCCTGTGTCTCTGCCTCTCTCTCTCTCTGTGTCCCTCATGAATAAATAAATAAAATCGTTTTAAAAAATTAAAATAACTGTTAAACATCCTGTGAGAGCACAGAATGGGAGAGCGGTGGCTTAGATGCAGTACAGGAATATGAAAGTGCCTGAGAAACTTCTAGATAAAGACAGAGAACACAACTCTAAAACCACTAAAATAATAGGACAAGACTTAAAAAAAAAAAAGTAAGAACCCACAGAGGCAAAAAGAACAGGAAAGAAGATGACAGTGAAGAGAGAAAAAGAGGTCAGTGCAATCTGAGAAGCCAGGAAACTGATCTAGCAAAACAGGGCAGAGACCTGAGGTGCAGGGACCCGATGAACACATAGCAAAGGCGAAGGCTCGGAAGGACCCCAGGGTACCACTCCTCGGAGCAGGGCTGGAGACAGGGCATATACCGAAAGCCTGAGCAGCTAGGCCCTCAGATCCTGGCCCTCGTGCTATCAGCCCGGTGAACAGGCCTCTCCCACCCCGTAGACATGGTTTATTTTCTGGAAGGGACTGCAAAGCTGGGCATAGTGGTAAGAGGGCCACTGCAAAGGGAAGGACGGAGTAGGAATCTGAAGCCACTCTTGCTGACTTCTGCCTTTTACCATCTGTCTCCTTGAAGACAGGGCCCCCCCGATCGCTGGACCTCCTGCATCTAATGGGCAGCACACACCCGGTAAGTGCTTTCTGAATAAATGATGGAATGAGAGGAGAATGCCTAAAGGAAGTAGAGGTGGAGAAGGGAAGAGAGGGGGGACACAACAGCTATCTTCAAATATTTCAGACTGCATCAGGAAGAGAAATAAACATTTATTTTCTACGGCTCTGAGGAAGAAAAGCAATGCTGACCAGTGGAAGTTCCAGAGAAACTTCAGTCACTGGAAGTTAAGAACCTTCTATCTACAACAGATAAGAGGGAGAGAGAGTCATGCTGGGACTCAGAAGAGCTGAATTTGAGCCCTATTTCCTCCACTTAACCAGCTCTAGTGCTAGACAACCAACTAGACTTCAAACATCTACAGGACTGTGTATTTGGAGGCCCTTCTTCACCTCTCAGGTACATCGAGACAGGTGATGCTCTGGAGTAAGATATTTGATAAATTTCTAAAGTACTACCTGAATGTTCCTAGATATCATTTAAAACTGAAATCAGGGACGCCTGGGTGGCTCAGTGGTTGAGCGTCTGCCTTTGGCTCAGGGCGTGATCCTGGAGTCCCGGGATTGAGTCCCGCATCAGGATCCCTGCGAGGAGCCTGCTTCTCCCTCTGTCTATGTCTCTGCCTCTCTTCCTGTGTCTCTCAGGAATAAATAACTAAAATCTTAAAAAATAAAAATAAAAATAAAAATAATAAAAATAAAACTGAAGTCAAAGAATCGTTCAAGCAGGAGTAGGTGACCCCAACATGAGTCAAGGCCCTGCTCTCTGAGGTGTTTCAGCAGGACTGAGAGAATCACCATCTGTCTTAGAGGTAATGCAAACGTGACAAGGCTCACGGCTAGGGACAGATTTAGTGATGTTTCTATTCCCTTCCAATCCTGTGACTCTGATTTCCTGGGAAGTTCCCACAAATCAGACCCTTATCTGACGTACGTGCCCGTGCCACAGAGAAGAAGATGCAATAAGCATTACAAGTCAAGAAAACTTTGTGATCGCTTTCAGTTCACTTCTGGTTGGAATAAAAATATATAAGCAGAAACGGGTGGCTAGGTCAAAATGGACTACTGTGTATATCTCCTCTAGGTGCCAAGCCCAGCTCAGCAGCATGAAACAGCAGCATGGAGCCTGCACATCTGCCATGATCAACGCACCCACCCCAAAGTCCTTGCAACTGGGACCCCGACGTCTCTACCTGGCCTCATTCAGTGCCCAGTGGCCAGCCACTCATGGCAGGGGGTGGAGGTGGGGTGAGATCTGGGTTCTTCTCTCCTGGGCTTCTGAAAGTCATCCAGAGTCCTTATAGCAAGGCTGGATCCACTCTCATTCTTCTACGCTCGGCTATACCTAAGCCCTGAGCAGCCAATGGGAAGGCCTGGGGAAGAGGTGCCGGGAAGCAGGAAATATGGGTACACTGCTAACCACCAGGATGTGGGACAAAGTCAGTGAAGATTTAAAACACCTGATATAGGGGAAAGCCACACACAGAGCTGAGTACACGTCGGGGGGGGGGGGGGGGTGTGCGGGACTGGAAAGAAATTCACCAAAATATTACGACACATCATCTTTGGGTGGGGAGGGAGAAGAGCTTTTCCTTTTGTTTAAATATATTTTTAAGTTTTTGTATAATAGCATATCTCCCTTGAAGAGCCTTGGAATCAGAAAATATATATATATTTTTTAAATGAAGCCAGCTGGCAGCACAGTGACATTACTAGCTCTTGCTGGGGCGTGAGATGAGGGGGTTCACTGGGAGTCCTTCAAGAGGTGCTCACTACTCTTGCTGTCCTGGGGCGGGGGGCAGGGGGCCACAGTTTTGCCCTCAGAGGAGCCAGTGATCACTGGGGGTCAGACAGCTGGGCAGAGCTGCCCAGGGAGACCCAGAGGCTGCGCCACACCCCCTTCCCTGGAGTCACCCCACCAACCTTCTCAGCCTGGAGACCAGGGATGAACCAGGAACTGCCAACAAGGTTTCCTCCTCACGTGGGGTGAGGAGAGGGATAAAAGAGAAAGTACAAGTGGGGAGGCCCAGAGTAGCCTGGTGGAGGAGCTGGGGTGGGGATGGGGGGGGGGGGGCAGTGCCAGGCTCCAGTGGGGAGATAATCACCTGTCTCAGAAACTCCACTGATGTGCTCCCCTGTGTAGGGTTAGCAAGCAATTCTCAACACTTAAAACAAAAAACAAAAAACAGAAACAAACAAACAAAAAAAACCCCTAAACCTTATGCTTCCAAAAAGATACGAGTGCATTTTGAAACCAGAAAAGGTTAGAGAAGGGGGAGGGAGGCAGACAGATTTTATGCTCTGGTGACAAATGAGATTGCTATTTGTTGAAACCTTCTCCCAAAGCAGAGTAAGAGGTCTGGCTGGAGGAGAGGACATGCTTATTATCAAATGTAAAAGGAAGACAGGGGAGTGAAGGCTCAGGTTAAAACAATGAACACAGGAGAATGGCACCCTCACCCCCCTTCCTGGGCAGGAGCTGGAAATGAGGGAATAGATGGGGACAGAGATAAGAAAATGCTTCCAAGAAACAAAAGGCGCTGTGCAAATGGGATGCTACTGTTGTATCTTATCTCCTGGGGACCCACGGAACAGAAGACTGAGAGCTTCAACCCTTAGAATCTGACAGTTTGTTCCTTTGTTCGTTTGTGTGGGGGAGGGGTACAAAAATTCATCCTCCTTCCCGTTCTGAAAACACACATTTTCATCCTCCTTATCTTCGGATGACTAATTCCTTAACCTTGTCCCCCTCGGGTAATGACGTCAATGAAGATCCACCATGCTGGCAACTGGGGAAGGGGAAGGGGGCTCCAACCGGAACTCAGGGGAGCTGCTGTCCAGGGCAGGAGCAAGCCTGGCCCTGCTACTTGTCCACTGCAGGAGCCTGGACAAGCCCCTTCTCCCTGTGCTCTGCTACCTTATTCATTAAATAAGGCTAATAATGATGTCTTCCTTACAGGGCCGTGCTGAGGATTACGTGAGATCCACATAATAAAGGCTTTAGAACAGGGTCAGCCACGACGTGGAGCCCAAAAAAATGCTAGCTGGTATTATTCCAAGAAATACACACACATAGCCACACACGGGCAGTGACTGGTAAGTGCCACACTGATGACACGCAGAACTCAAAGCAAGCAGGGTAAGTGCTCAGCTGGGATGGCCCCAGGAGGCTGCCAGGAGAGGTGGCCCCTCCCCAGCTCCCATGGTGGGAGACGAGATGGGGAGCCAGACTCCCCATCCAACACACCAGTCAGGGTCATGCCAGAGTCACATACCTAGCACGGTAGGGGTCCAGGTAAGGGGTGCTCTGGGTCACGAGAATCTAACCACATTAGAACCAAGCATCACGGGTTGCCATGAAGCAGCGTCTGTGGGGAGTGCACGTGAATGGCAAAGCACTCTGCAAATCTGAGGTATCAGAATATTTCTTAGGAGCTTCATAGCACCTAATATAGTGTTGTGTTTGAAATAAGTGTTCAATTGACAATCCGATTTTCAGAAACACCTGCCGTGAGCCTCTCTCCAAACTGACATCCCAGATGAGAAATGTCCCTATCCATCGGATAGTAAAGGGGATAAAATGATTTGAAATGCAGTCAACTATGGTCAGAGTCACACCAAATCCTCCCGATTCCTATATCCTAAACCCACGAAGACCCAACCTCACCTGGAAGCAACCCAGAAAGCACGATGAGATCTTTCCCTTCCCGGTTCTCTTCCCCAGCCTCAGCCCCGGGACCAGGAGCCGCCCTGGGGTCTAGCTGAGCACCCCCCTCCCCTCCAGGCACACAGCCCTGAGGCGACCGTCCCACTTACTTCTTCAGCCATTCCACAATGTCCTCGGCCGTGGATCCATAGTTGTCATACTGGAACAGAAACCGTCCTTTCCTGTGAAACGTGGACAGACAAACGTGGGCTCAGCCAGGCATGCAAACGCCGTCACGGAGGGGAGTGAGAGCATCGGAAGGGAAGCAGGGGACTTACTCGAAATAGCAGATGGTGGGGTAGCCTCGCACATTATACTCCTCTTTGACGTTTTCAAATTCCGAGGGGTAGATATTCATCCCAGCCAGCACCTGGGAGCAAAGGGAGAACTGGTCTATGCACGCCCTGCCCCGCAGACAACCCCACAGGTCCATGCACAGCCCATCCATCTGTCCCCCCAGAAACAGATGAAGGGTGACAGGCAGCCTTGGGCAGCAAGGCAAGCTAACCCAGCTTGGGAATGACTGAGAGCTCTGGAAGATGCTGGGTCTGGGCCAGGGGTTGCCCTCTGTATCAGAAGTTCCTTTCACTTGCCCTGTAGGGGGAGTCATCCCAGAGGGAAACCAGAGTTCTGAGGGCTGAGCAAGACACCTGGCCTTGCTACCAAGTTCCAACAGGTCCCAGAGTGGGGCTACTGCCTCCCAAGTACACATGATGCCTTCTCCCTGCCCATATCAACTAGGGTTGTACTATTCCTCTCTTAAGTGACGGGATCACCACTCGGCCCCTCCACAGCGTCCTCATGGCCTGTCTTCAATCTGTCCACCTTGGCTTTCTGTGCAACATTCTCAGAACTCACAGCTCATATGTGGCCAAGTAGAGAGTGTGGCTCTCATGGCAATCCACCTGCCTGACTCTCCTCCCTCCAGATGGCTAGGTCCCCTACCTCTCCCCTCCTGTTTGTAACCATCACCTTCAGTCTGACTGGACCATCTCCAAAGTCTGAACTTGTTCTAGTTGTAAGGGTCCCTATACCTGACACCCCTAACTGGGAAAGGAGAATTTTAGTAGCTGTCTTACTAAATACTAAGAACAACCCAGAGTTACCTAAAACTCCTTCCCTGAAGCAGGAATCCTCTTTTCTAGCGCAGGATCAGGTGCTTGGAAAGAGGACCTTTTGAATCTCTTCTTACCAGAGAATGAAGACAGAGTGGCCAGATACAGAAAGAGTGCTCCACAAAGCAGGGCAGCATGGAGGAGAGGGGAAAGAGGTTCAAAGAGCCAAGAGCAGTTACAGAAGCAGAGAGAAGAAATCCGGGAAGCTATTTTGCTGAACAATATACAAGGAAACATAGGGAGAGGAAAAAGGAGAACCATCCTTTCAAGTGGACAACAGACTTGATTCAGGAGACCATGTCCACTCAGCAATCGTGTGGCCTTGGGCGAGTCACTCACTCTACGGAGGCTCCTTGTGTGGGAGACGTGGGTGATGAAAATTATCATCGGCCTCTTAAAAGAACTGAATGAGGTGGACCCACGTCAGAGGATTCAGCACAAAACTGGTGTTCAATAACCATTAAGTTCGTGATTTCCTACCAATTCTCCTGGTGATGGACGCCACCTGTGCCTCTGGCAGCGCCTTCCCTAGAGGCACCTAAACCTGTCTTTCTAATTTTAGGTATCTAGCACAATGCCTGGCATACAGTAGGCACACAATAAATGCTTCCTAAATCACTGACTCCCCCCATCCCCCACATCTGTGGGATGCTGCAAAGAACACGGGGAGAATAAGCCTGAAATAGAACTTACCAGAAGCCCTGGGACCCTCTAAAAACCATTCTGTTCATTTCCCCAGACTGATTCAGCAGCCTGTTCCAGTAATAACTGTCTACTTTAAAGTTCTTTTTTTTTATTCTAATTGATCTCCCTAGTGTCGGTGTACATCTACCATGAGATTAATCTTCCACGTCCTCCTCTTTCCTTACATCACTTCCCTGCACAAAACCTTTCAATTCCACTGAATACCAGCTAGCATCTAATTCCACATTCAAAGACAATATGGTCCCTATCTTATTTTTGAATTCTTCTTTCTTACAGAATCCTTAATAGTGTACCTGCGAGGGTCTAGGTTTTTTATTCTCCCGGGAATGGGACAGTCTGAGACCCCTGCACAGGGTGGGAGTTGGACCGCTTGTGTCTAAGACCCCTCGCAGGCGGGCAATATACCACGGCGGCTAGGATCCCAGACCCGGGTGTCAGGATGCTGGGTTTGGGTCCTAACTCCCTACTCAGTAGATGCATTTCCTTCAACAAGTCAGTTGCCTGTGTGCCTCAGTTTCCTCATCGGGAGCCACTTCTTGTGATTGCCGTGAGGCAGTACAGGTAAAGTATCTACAGCACTCAAAATATGTTAGCTGTTAACGTGCACAATAGGCAAACTATGGAAAGAGCCCAGACGTCCATCAGCAACGAAGGGATGAAGAATACACAACGGAATGTTACTCAGCCATCAAAATAAATGAAGTCTTGCCATCTGCAATGACATGGATGGAACTGGAGGGTATCATGCTAAGCAAAATAAGTCAATCAGAGAAAGACAGCATATGGTCTCACTCATACTCATACGTGGGATTTAAGGAACAAAACGGAGGAGCATAGGGGAAGGGAGGCAAAAATAAAACAAGACCAAATCAGAGAGGGAGAAAACCGTAAGAGACTCTTAATCATAGGAAACAAACTGAGGGTTCCTGGGGTGGGAATAGGGATAGGGTAACTGGGTGATGGACTTTAAGGAGGGCACATGATATAATGAGCACTGGGTGTTCCATAAGACTGATGAGTCACTGACCTCTACCTCTGAAACCAATAATACATTATGTATTGAGTTTAAACTTAAAAACATATTAATAAACAAAATATGTTAGCTATTTTCATTAATACTACTATGAAGCTCTGCCCAAATTTCCAGAATATAATGCTATGTTCCCCTGACCCTTACTTTGTATCTTCTAGTCCTTTTGCTTAGGATACCCACTCCCCATGTCTCAATTTCTACCAAAGGTTTATTCATCCTTTATGGCAAAATCAAATCCCACCTTCCTGCACAGCCTTTCGAAAACGCCTTTGCGTATGATGAACTTTTAATTCTCTGAGTTTCTGTAGTACTCTTGTGCCTCCTGGGGGCATTTGTTAATAAGATAAATATTTTTTTAACTCTTTTAAAAATATTTTATTTGGGATCCCTGGGTGGCGCAGCGGTTTGGCACCTGCCTTTGGCCCAGGGCGCGATCCTGGAGACCCGGGATCGAATCCCACATCGGGCTCCCGGTGCATGGAGCCTGCTTCTCCCTCTGCCTGTGTCTCTGCCTCTCTCTCTCTCTGTAACTATCATAAATAAATAAAAAAATTTAAAAATATTTTATTTATTAATTTGAGAGAGAGAGAGAGCATGAGCAGGGGGAGGGGCAAAGGGAGAGGGAGAAGCAGACTCCCTGCTGAGCAGAGAGCTGGATATGGGGGCTCAATCCCAGGACCATGAAATCATGACCTGAGATGAAGGCAGATGCTTAACTGACTGAGCCATCCAGGTGCCTTGAGATAAATATTGTTTTTGAACAACTACATACAAACACTTTTTGGTGTCTGTAAAGCCAAATGAGGCAAAACTGGTCTTACCCTAAAAGTTAAGGCCACAAGGCCTAACCTGGAGCCATATGTGCTGGTGCTGTTCAGTTGGCACGACATGCTCTGCCTCACGTTCTAATAGGAATAAGTATGGAAGCTTCACAGAGCTAATGCTCAAGGGAGGGTAAGATTTCCACAGACATGGAAGTGAGACCAAACAAGACGCAGCCCAAGAAGCAGGGAATATGCTGGTTTACAGGACTGTCCAACACAAAATTGGGCAGGAAGAGAAGGCTGGACAGGTTCATGAAGGATCACTCTGGAAAAGGCTTTAATCCCTAAGAAACCAGGACTTTATTCAGGAGATCCTGGAGGGTTTTCCAGCTGCAGTAGTTTTAAAGATTTTATTTATTTTATTTGAGAGAGAGAGAGAGACAGAGAGAGCATACGTGAGGGGAGGGGCAGAGGGAGAAGCAGACGTCCTGCTGAGCAGGGAGCCCGAAGCGGGTCTCAGTCCCAGGACCCTGGGATCATGACCTGAGTCGAAACCAAGAGTCAAAATCCAGACACTCAACCAACTAAGCCACCCAGGCGCCCCTTTTTAAAAAAATATACACACATCAGGCTATCAGGGGCAAGTCATGGGTCAGGGAGAGAAGTCAGCAGTCTCTAGCAATCTCCCCGTGGGCTAACCAGGGCCTGACCCAGAATGATGGGCAGAGAGAGGATGAAAGCTATGAGGGAGAGAGATATATGATGAGGGCCCTGGCAAAACAGGCATGTAGGCAGAGGAGCCTGGGGTACTTGGGAAGAGTCACGAAAGTCAGCTGGCAGTCTGCTGGATGGAAAGACACTGAATTTTATTTTAGACATCTTGCATTTGGGACGTGGGGAGAAAAACCCGGACCAAGATGTCAAGCAGGGAGTGTGATACATGGTATTGGAACTTAGGGACTCAGGCTCCATGGAACTACATTTTGTTGACACTGTAGAGGTAGATAAAGTCACGGATGGAGAGATCGCCACAACAAGGAAAGCACAGAGCCAAGCCCTTGCTCCACTGTGCTGATAAGAAAAGAGGCTGAAAAGAGGAGCCTCGGGAGCACCTTCATTTAATGAGTGGGAGGAACAGTGAGTACAGAGCAGTGGAGGGGGTCAATCATGTGTGTCCGTAGGTTACAGCTGTTTCCACACACCAGCCGCTTGCTCTTCCCAACAACTCAGTGAGGTAGACAGGGTTTGTACCATCATCCCCATTTTAGAGCTAGGGAAATAGAGACTCCAAGGCTATTTGCCCAAGATCTCCCAGCTGGTTAGTAAGAGCCAGCACCAGAGTCTGATCTGCCCAAGTCTGTGACCATGACTGCCTCATGTCATGGTGTTCACATCTAGATGGCCCATCACGGCCAAGGTTAACAAGACTCCGTGTGGACCTCAGCAGCTAGCAAGGCTGGGAAGAGAAGGCACTCTGACGGCAGCTCCGAGACAGGAAGCAGCAACGGCTGCTGACGAGGTTGCCAATTAGCAGCAGTGCATGGGACAGACACCGATGAGTCACCAGACATTAATGACAGCAAAAGAGAGGCAGATCTGAGCTTGGAAAATGGCAAAGGCTGAGCATCCCTGACCTGGCCTGGGTTCCATCTTAAAGACATCATCAAGTTGGATACCTCCCAAGAAATCTATAGGGGAGGAAGGTTTCTGATCCTTGCCACAGACGTGGCTAGCCAAAAAGGGATGCCAGAGATGAAGAGGAGACAGGAGCGGCTAGTCCAGCTGGGTTTCAGCAGTGCTGAGGGGGCAAGCTTCTGACTTCAGGGAACTAGTGGCCCATCTCTGCCCTGTGTGTGAGGACAGAAAGGAATCATGGGGGGCAGCCCCGGTGGCGCAGCGGTTTAGCGCCGCCTGCAGCCCAGGGTGTGATCCTGGAGACCCGGGATCGAGTCCCACATCAGACTCCTTGCATGGAGCCTGCTTCTCCCTCTGCCTGTGTCTCTGCCTCTCTCTCTGTGTTTCTCATGAATGAATGAATGAATGAATGAATGAATAAATAAATAAATCTTTAAAAAAAAAAAAAAAGAAAGGAATCATGCTCCTGGCCACCCTCTTCCTGGGGGGCTGTGGCTGCACCATGGGCCCTGGCCTCCAGTGGGGGGGCCCTGCAGCAGGTGGGCTGAGTGCGGCCAGACCCTTCCCCATTTATGGAGCTGGGAAACGCTGAGAACTTTGAAAAGGTGCTTTCCTAGGAGACAGAACAAAATGTATCCCAGGGATCCCTGGGTGGCGCAGCGGTTTAGCGCCTGCCTTTGGCCCAGGGCGTGATCCTGGAGACCCGGGATCGAATCCCATATCAGGCTCCCGGTGCATGGAGCCTGCTTCTCCCTCTGCCTGTGTCTCTGCCTCTCTCTCTCTCTCTCTGTGACTATCATACATAAATAAATAAATATAAAAAAAAAAAAAAAAAAAAAAAAAACAAAATGTATCCCAAGCAAGAAAACACAGAGGCAAGGAAATGAATGAATTCCCACAACACAGATGCCTTAGGCCATGGAACTAACACCTGGCCAAAGCTGGGCTTGACCAGCCAGGCTCTCCAGGCACCCAGACGATCCCACTGAGTTTTCTGTAATGTTGTCTAGGGAACTGGGAGGATCACTCTTTATGTCTCTGGACTTGAGCCCAAGCAGGAGAAGCAGGCGTGGGTTTTTTTGTTTGTTTTTTACTTTTTTGGCAGCAGGTACCCTTAGAACAAGTAATCCTCAGGGCTAATCTTGAGAAAGAGCTTCATAGAGCTCTATGAGCCCAAGGTCAAAGGGAAAGCCCTCATCCCACTAACAACCTTCCCATTTTATTTCTGTCCTTAATAACTGATACTCCAAATTCCTTTAATTTTTTTTTTTTTTAATGATAGTCACACACACAGAGAGAGAGAGGCAGAGACAGGCAGAGGGAGAAGCAGGCTCCATGCACTGGGAGCCCGACGTGGGATTCGATCCCAGGTCTCCAGGATCGCGCCCTGGGCCAAAGGCAGGCGCCAAACCACTGCACCACCCAGGGATCCCCCCGAATTCCTTTAAAAAGAGAAACATCAGGGGTGCCAGGGTGGCTCAGTTGGTTGAGAGTCTGACTCTTGGTTTCGGCTCAGGTCATGATCTCAGGGTGGTGGGATCCAGCCCTGTGTCAGGTTCGGCACTCAGAGAAGAATCTGCTTGAGATTCTCTCTCCCTCTGCCCCCTCCTCCTGCTCATGCATGCTCTTTCTCTCAAAAATAAGTAAATCTTAAAAAAGAGAGAGAGGAACATCATTTTTTATTTAAATGCAGAGCTTAAAATAAAACGTGCCCAGGAGTGATAAGCCACATACTCATCCACCCATTTATCAGCACATATGTGGTACCACTATGAGTTTGGCCCTGTGCTTGTGTTGAAGAAATAGACAGGAACCAAACAGAGCCCCGGTGCTCAAGAAGCTCACACTACAGTGCGAAAATCATCTTACAATTAGTATCAACTGGTGAACAAAATGATCTGGAATAAAAGCAAAGATGAGCATACCCGGCCATGCATGGCAGGGACAAGCTCTGTGGGAGCACAGGAGGGGCCGGGAGGAACACGGAGTTCAGCAGGTAGATGAAGCACTGGCTGAGAATCTTCCAGAAGTTGCACAAGCCTGGCACCAAGACCTCAGCTGCTTCGACGGGGGTGGCCAGGTACTTGTGATCTGGGCCTGGAGCTGTTTAACTACTTACTAGCACACCACACAGGAGGTTGAGGGAGGAGTTTTCCAAGGGTATGCAAGTGTGGAGAGGGAGAACACTGGGTAATTAAGTCTTTTCTCCAGGCGAAATAATCATGAAATATGCTATCTGTTGAGGCCCCAAAATGCAAAGTGAAACTTCTTCCCCCAAATGATGTACGTGTGCCCCAAGGCCAAACATCTCTAGGCAAGTTGCTAAAAATTCATTAGTGAGAAACAAGCAGGACCTTGGTGTCACCTCAGAATGAGGTCAAAAGAGAAAGCACCTGTTCTCTGCAACCCGATGCTGCAGCCAGCGAGGCTAGCTGGCTGTCACTATGCCCAGGTGCTGCCATGTAAACTTTTAAAATTGACTTTGAACTAATCACCAACTTAATTTGATCCGTAAATATCATGATTCAGTCTTAAGACCTCAGAACTCCCTTCGTGGGACTCTGGCCAGCCCCACCATGATGGCTCTCCTCCCCACAACCTTTCATAAAGGGTATGGATTTTCCCATGCTCCCTGGAGGAGCCAGCAATTCTTTTTGTGTTGCCGCCAACAAAAACAGCCTTCCCTCCCAAATCTCTGGGGCTCAGGGTTAAGTGCAAAGCTGGACAGACATATGACAGGGAAGAGACAAGGCTGGCAGGTGGGGGCCACACAGAGCTGACCAGAACCATCAGTCAGTGGTCCTCAGCTTGGTGAGGTTGGACTGCCCAGCTTCCCCTCCCCTTGCTGCACATCTTGGTTGCTCTTCCTTCCCCGAGCCCTGCTTTCTCAGTGGCTCCTCTCCCACTCCTATCTCTGAAAGGTGGGCATCCCCGAGACAACCCTGCCTCCTGTCTGCTTCCCATCCCCACATACTCTGCACACCCTCCTTCAGAGAGCGCCTGCAAGCTCAGGTCTCCAGCTCCCCACCTGGACGACCTCTTTTCTGCTGTTGTTTCCACTGTCTTCCCATCCCACAGGCACCAGCTCCCTGGCAAGCCTGGCAGGAAACTGCCCATGAAGCCACCTGCGCTTTGGGCCTACCACTGGTCACCATGCCCCTTTCTTTGCCACTGGGCTTCCCGGCACCAGCAGCCTCGGCCCACTTTGGAGTCCAGCCCCAATCATTTTGGAGCCCTGATGGTTTGCTGATGGCCCCTGGCCACCCAACACCACCACCAAGAAACCAGGTGCTTCTTGCTGGTTTCCTGGCTATTTCGTCATTGGCCTTAGTTGGACAAGCTCCAAATTCTCCTGGTCCCAGCAACCCTGCAGAGTTCTCACCATCCACCAAGGACAAGGCTGGATCATGTGCCCAAGGAGCAGGAGTAGCAGCAGGAGAGTAAGTCCTCGAAATTCTCAAGCCTGCCCTCCTCCCACCACCGACTCTCCAGGTGAGGGGGAGCAACCCAGGAGCTGGCCAGCCCTGCCAGGCCCATGGGCCTTACTTACGAAGTGGCCTCGCAGCTGGGTTGCGGCCTTCTGGAAATGTGGCATTATCCTCTTGCACATGCTGCACCCTAATCACAGGCAGGAGAGAAAGCAGACTCGGTTACACTGGGGGCCAGGCCCCTATGCCCAGCCTTCCCTCCCTTCAGGCTGACCTCTGCCAGCAAACGATGATCCAGCCTGCAGGAGGGCAGGATGCCCTAGGGCCTGGGAACACAGAAGCAAAAGGAGGCAGAGGCCCTGCCCTCCGAAGAGCTTACAATCTTGATGGTATAAAACAGGACACAGCCCAGCAGTCAGTCCCTCAATAAATGTGGGACTAAGCAAACATGACCAGGCTGGAGAAGCACAAAACACAGAGTAATTTAGGGCTGATAATGAGTTCAAGAGGAATTCAGGGAACCAGAATAGGTGACAGGAAAGCACGGCTAACAGCCTCTCCTCTTGCCCAGTCAGAGGCTACAAATGAAATTGAATCAAATGCCATTAAGAAGAAAACCGGGGGGAGGAGCAAGATGGCGGAAGAGTAGGGTCTCCAAATCACCTGTCTCCACCAAACTACCTAGAAAACCTTCAAATTATCCTGAAAATCTATGAATTCGGCCTGAGATTTAAAGAGAGACCAGCTGGAATGCGACAGTGAGAAGAGTTCGCGCTTCTATCAAGGTAGGAAGACGGGGAAAAAGAAATAAAGAAACAAAGGCCTCCAAGGGGGAGGGGCCCCGCGAGGAGCCGGGCTGAGGCCGGGGCGAGTGTCCCCAGGACAGGAGAGCCCCGTCCCGGAGAAGCAGGAGCTGCACCGACCTTCCCGGGGGAAAGGGGCTCGTGGGGAGGTGGAGCAGGACCCAGGAGGGAGCAGATGCCCTCGGGCTCCCCGGGACAGTAACAGAGCAACTGCGCGCCCAGGAGAGTGCGCCGAGCTCCCTAAGGGCTGCAGCGCGCACGGCGGGACCCGGCGGGACCGGAGCAGCCAGGAGGGGCTCGGGCGGCGGCTCCGCGGAGGGGGCTGCGCGGCCCGGGAGCGCGAATCCACCAGCGCAGGCTCCGGAGCACAGGGCGCCGGGACACAGCCCAGGACCCCGCCTCCCCCGGGACAGGCAGAGGCCGGGAGGGCCCAGGACAGCGAGGACGCTCCTGCCCCAGCTGAGCAGATCAGCGGCCCCGCCCCGGAGCCTCCAGGCCCTGCAGACGGAGAGCTCCGGAGTTCCTGCCGGAGCTGAATCCAGGTTTCCAGAGCTGCCCCGCCACTGGGGCTGTTCCTCCTGCGGCCTCACGGGGTAAACAACCCCCACCGAGCCCTGCACCAGGCAGGGGCACAGCAGCTCCCCCAACTGCTAACACCTGAAAACCAGCACAACAGGCCCCTCCCCCAGAACACCAGCTAGACGGACAACTTCCAGGAGAAGCCAAGGGACTTGAAGTACACAGAATCAGAAGATACTCCCCTGTGGTTCTTTTTTTTTGTTTGTTTTGTTTTTTTGTTTTTGTTTTTGTTTTGTTTTGCTTTTTGATTTGTTTCCTTCCCCCACCCCCTTTTTTTCTCCTTTCTTTTTCTTTCTCTTTTTCTTCTTTTTTTTTTTCTCTCGTTTTTTTTTTTCTTTTCTTCCCTTTTTTTTCTCTTTCTCTTTTCTTTCCTTCTTTCTCTCCTCTCTTTTTCTCTTTTTCCCAATACAATTTGCTTTTGGCCACTCTGCACTGAGCAAAATGACTAGAAGGAAAACCTCACCTCAAAAGAAAGAATCAGAAACAGTCCTCTCTCCCACAGAGTTACAAAATCTGGATTACAATTCAATGTCAGAAAGCCAATTCAGAAGCACTATTATACAGCTACTGGTGGCTCTAGAAAAAAGTATAAAGGACTCAAGAGACTTCATGACTGCAGAATTTAGAGCTAATCAGGCAGAAATTAAAAATCAATTGAATGAGATGCAATCCAAACTAGAAGTCCTAACGACGAGGGTTAACGAGGTGGAAGAACGAGTGAGTGACATAGAAGACAAGTTGATAGCAAAGAGGGAAACTGAGGAAAAAAGAGACAAACAATTAAAAGACCATGAAGATAGATTAAGGGAAATAAACGACAGCCTGAGGAAGAAAAACCTACGTTTAATTGGGGTTCCCGAGGGCGCCGAAAGGGACAGAGGGCCAGAATATGTATTTGAACAAATTCTAGCTGAAAACTTTCCTAATCTGGGAAGGGAAACAGGCATTCAGATCCAGGAAATAGAGAGATCCCCCCCTAAAATCAATAAAAACCGTTCAACACCTCGACATTTAATTGTGAAGCTTGCAAATTCCAAAGATAAGGAGAAGATCCTTAAAGCAGCAAGAGACAAGAAATCCCTGACTTTTATGGGGAGGAGTATTAGGGTAACAGCAGACCTCTCCACAGAGACCTGGCAGGCCAGAAAGGGCTGGCAGGATATATTCAGGGTCCTAAATGAGAAGAACATGCAACCAAGAATACTTTATCCAGCAAGGCTCTCATTCAAAATGGAAGGAGAGATAAAGAGCTTCCAAGACAGGCAGCAACTAAAAGAATATGTGACCTCCAAACCAGCTCTGCAAGAAATTTTAAGGGGGACTCTTAAAATTCCCCTTTAAGAAGAAGTTCAGTGGAACAGTACACAAAAACAAGGACTGAATAGATATCATGATGACACTAAACTCATATCTCTCAATAGTAACTCTGAATGTGAACGGGCTTAATGACCCCATCAAAAGGCGCAGGGTTTCAGACTGGATAAAAAAGCAGGACCCATCTATTTGCTGTCTACAAGAGACTCATTTTAGACAGAAGGACACCTACAGCCTGAAAATAAAAGGTTGGAGAACCATTTACCATTCGAATGGTCCTCAAAAGAAAGCAGGGGTAGCCATCCTTATATCAGATAAACTAAAATTTACCCCAAAGACTGTAGTGAGAGATGAAGAGGGACACTATATCATACTTAAAGGATCTATTCAACAAGAGGACTTAACAATCCTCAATATATATGCTCCGAATGTGGGAGCTGCCAAATATATAAATCAATTATTAACCAAAGTGAAGAAATACTTAGATAATAATACACTTATACTTGGTGACTTCAATCTAGCTCTTTCTATACTCGATAGGTCTTCTAAGCAAAACATCTCCAAAGAAACGAGAGCTTTAAATGATACACTGGACCAGATGGATTTCACAGATATCTACAGAACTTTACATCCAAACTCAACTGAATACACATTCTTCTCAAGCGCACATGGAACTTTCTCCAGAATAGACCACATATTGGGTCACAAATCGGGTCTGAACCGATACCAAAAGATTGGGATTGTCCCCTGCATATTCTCGGACCATAATGCCTTGAAATTAGAACTAAATCACAACAAGAAGTTTGGAAGGACCTCAAACACATGGAGGTTAAGGACCATCCTGCTAAAAGATAAAAGGGTCAACCAGGAAATTAAGGAAGAATTAAAAAGATTCATGGAAACTAATGAGAATGAAGATACAACCGTTCAAAATCTTTGGGATGCAGCAAAAGCAGTCCTAAGGGGGAAATACATCGCAATACAAGCATCCATTCAAAAACTGGAAAGAACTCAAATACAAAAGCTAACCTTACACATAAAGGAGCTAGAGAAAAAACAGCAAATAGATCCTACACCCAAGAGAAGAAGGGAGTTAATAAAGATTCGAGCAGAACTCAATGAAATCGAGACCAGAAGAACTGTGGAACAGATCAACAGAACCAGGAGTTGGTTCTTTGAAAGAATTAATAAGATAGATAAACCATTAGCCAGCCTTATTAAAAAGAAGAGAGAGAAGACTCAAATTAATAAAATCATGAATGAGAAAGGAGAGATCACTACCAACACCAAGGAAATACAAACGATTTTAAAAACATATTATGAACAGCTATACGCCAATAAATTAAGCAATCTAGAAGAAATGGACGCATTCCTGGAAAGCCACAAACTACCAAAACTGGAACAGGAAGAAATAGAAAACCTGAACAGGCCAATAACCAGGGAGGAAATTGAAGCAGTCATCAAAAACCTCCCAAGACACAAGAGTCCAGGGCCAGATGGCTTCCCAGGAGAATTTTATCAAACGTTTAAAGAAGAAATCATACCTATTCTCCTAAAGCTGTTTGGAAAGATAGAAAGAGATGGAGTACTTCCAAATTCGTTCTATGAAGCCAGCATCACCTTAATTCCAAAGCCAGACAAAGACCCCGCCAAAAAGGAGAATTACAGACCAATATCCCTGATGAACATGGATGCAAAAATTCTCAACAAGATACTGGCCAATAGGATCCAACAGTACATTAAGAAAATTATTCACCATGACCAAGTAGGATTTATCCCTGGGACACAAGGCTGGTTCAACACCCGTAAAACAATCAATGTGATTCATCATATCAGCAAGAGAAAAACCAAGAACCATATGATCCTCTCATTGGATGCAGAGAAAGCATTTGACAAAATACAGCATCCATTCCTGATCAAAACTCTTCAGAGTGTAGGGATAGAGGGAACATTCCTCGACATCTTAAAAGCCATCTACGAAAAGCCCACAGCAAATATCATTCTCAATGGGGAAGCACTGGGAGCCTTCCCCCTAAGATCAGGAACAAGACAGGGATGTCCACTCTCACCACTGCTATTCAACATAGTACTGGAAGTCCTAGCCTCAGCAATCAGACAACAAAAAGACATTAAAGGCATTCAAATTGGCAAAGAAGAAGTCAAACTCTCCCTCTTCGCCGATGACATGATACTCTACATAGAAAACCCAAAAGTCTCCACCCCAAGATTGCTAGAACTCATACAGCAATTCGGTAGTGTGGCAGGATACAAAATCAATGCCCAGAAGTCAGTGGCATTTCTATACACTAACAATGAGACTGAAGAAAGAGAAATTAAGGAGTCAATCCCATTTACAATTGCACCCAAAAGCATAAGATACCTAGGAATAAACCTCACCAAAGATGTAAAGGATCTATACCCTCAAAACTATAGAACACTTCTGAAAGAAATTGAGGAAGACACAAAGAGATGGAAAAATATTCCATGCTCATGGATTGGCAGAATTAATATTGTGAAAATGTCAATGTTACCCAGGGCAATATACACGTTTAATGCAATCCCTATCAAAATACCATGGACTTTCTTCAGAGAGTTAGAACAAATTATTTTAAGATTTGTGTGGAATCAGAAAAGACCCCGAATAGCCAGGGGAATTTTAAAAAAGAAAACCATATCTGGGGGCATCGCAATGCCAGATTTCAGGTTGTACTACAAAGCTGTGGTCATCAAGACAGTGTGGTACTGGCACAAAAACAGACACATAGATCAGTGGAACAGAATAGAGAATCCAGAAGTGGACCCTGAACTTTATGGGCAACTAATATTCGATAAAGGAGGAAAGACTATCCATTGGAAGAAAGACAGTCTCTTCAATAAATGGTGCTGGGAAAATTGGACATCCACATGCAGAAGAATGAAACTAGACCACTCTCTTTCACCATACACAAAGATAAACTCAAAATGGATGAAAGATCTAAATGTGAGACAAGATTCCATCAAAATCCTAGAGAAGAACACAGGCAACACCCTTTTTGAACTCGGCCATAGTAACTTCTTGCAAGATACATCCACAAAGGCAAAAGAAACAAAAGCAAAAATGAACTATTGGGACTTCATCAAGATAAGAAGCTTTTGCACAGCAAAGGATACAGTCAACAAAACTCAAAGACAACCTACAGAATGGGAGAAGATATTTGCAAATGATGTATCAGATAAAGGGCTAGTTTCCAAGATCTATAAAGAACTTATTAAACTCAACACCAAAGAAACAAACAATCCAATCATGAAATGGGCAAAAGACATGAACAGAAATCTCACAGAGGAAGACATAGACATGGCCAACATGCATATGAGAAAATGCTCTGCATCACTTGCCATCAGGGAAATACAAATGAAAACTACAATGAGATACCACCTCACACCAGTGAGAATGGGGAAAATTAACAAGGCAGGAAACAACAAATGTTGGAGAGGATGCGGAGAAAAGGGAACCCTCTTACACTGTTGGTGGGAATGTGAACTGGTGCAGCCACTCTGGAAAACTGTGTGGAGGTTCCTCAAACAGTTAAAAATATACCTGCCCTACGACCCAGCAATTGCACTGTTGGGGATTTACCCCAAAGATACAAATGCAATGAAACGCTGGGACACCTGCACCCCGATGTTTATAGCAGCAATGGCCACGATAGCCAAACTGTGGAAGGAGCCTCGGTGTCCAACGAAAGATGAATGGATAAAGAAGATGTGGTTTATGTATACAATGGAATATTACTCAGCTATTAGAAATGACAAATACCCACCATTTGCTTCAACGTGGATGGAACTGGAGGGTATTATGCTGAGTGAAGTAAGTCAGTCGGAGAAGGACAAACATTATATGTTCTCATTCATTTGGGGAATATAAATAATAGTGAAAGGGAAAATAAGGGAAGGGAGAAGAAATGTGTGGGAAATATCAGAAAGGGAGACAGAACATAAAGACTGCTAACTCTGGGAAACGAACTAGGGGTGGTAGAAGGGGAGGAGGGCGAGGGGTGGGAGTGAATGGGTGACGGGCACTGGGTGTTATTCTGTATGTTAGTAAATTGAACACCAATAAAAAAATAAATTAAAAAAAAAAAAAAGAAAAAAAAAAAAAAAAAAAAAAAAAAAAAAAAGAAGAAAACCGGACAACCACAGATACAATGAGCTTTGGGATTTCCATGCCCTGTTTCTTACACCAATACGAATAATGAGGCAGTGGGTGGAGATGGGTTGGGTCTGAAAGCACTGGCCCTGGCCTTGAGGGCGGAGCGCCAGGCCAGGGTCAGCACACCTGAGTGCCTGTCTTCCCTTCATGCACTGCACAGCCCTGGACAGGTCACCACTGTTCTCTGGGCGATGGCTCCTCTGGCAAATGAGAAAGGTTGGAGCAGACAACCTCAGGCCCCCTCCAGCTCTGACACCAGAGGATCCTGTGATGTCTCTGGCTCCACCCAGTGTGGGGTTCTTTGGTCTCCCACGGTCGCACTCTTCTTCTGGAATGGTGAAGGCCCCCCCAAGCCTTGGGGAACACAGGGCCAAGACAGCCAGGCAGGTCCCAAAGATCCACTACCACTTCAGAGTGACCCTGATCCAAAACCACCCCCGCCCCCGCATCAATCCGAGCAGGCCATACTTCAGCACTGATCCCACAGGGCACGTGCACCAGTTTCTTCAGACATAAGAAATTCTGACGTGACAGGCTGTTACTCTTTCTGACAGCTGCTCTGCTGCAAAAAGGCTTTGAGATGCACCTGAAGGCCGTGGACACCAAAGCTGCCTAGGAAGCCCATGTCAGACTGGATCTCATCTCAACGTGACACGGTGGGGAGAGGGCCATGCAGCGGTGGGCTGACAGGCTCTAATCCGTGTTTAGCTAATCCCTGACAGACTGTGGGCAGAGTAATAGAGATCAGAGAGGTGCTCTCACCCACCGGGTCAGATACAGACGCTGGAGACCATAAGTGGGACCACTGGAACCTCCTCGGCACCAAGTCTACTGGACCAAATGTGACGCAGGCTACTCTGACATGGTCTCTCCCTGACATACCCCCTGGGCAGACAGATGGACACACGCTGTTCACACACCATCACATTAAGCCTGGGCTCAGGGAGACTCAGGGGGCTGGGAGCTGTTGCAAGGTCAGCACGCGGCACAAGCCCACAGCACCTGGCCTCCGAAGACAAGATGTACTTCTCTCCAGCAGCCCACACGGCACCATCCCCACAAGTGTCATGAAGACAGG
Source organism: Canis lupus dingo (assembly GCF_003254725.2). Classification (NCBI taxonomy): domain Eukaryota; kingdom Metazoa; phylum Chordata; class Mammalia; order Carnivora; family Canidae; genus Canis; species Canis lupus. Next base: position 26,370,671 of record NC_064275.1, on the reverse strand, counting down.
AGCATGATATCTGTCAGGGGACATCGTCCCCGCTGTGGGAATCCACAGAGGATGGAAATGGGGACAACAAGGCCAACACAGCCAGGTGCCCGTGTTCCAGACTGGATGCCACACAGCAGAGGAAGCAGCTCAACTGAGGAGTAGGAGACCCAGGTCTGCATCTCCCCCTGACGGTCCGCTGCCTGTGCATGCCTGGCATGTGGTCTGAGCCCCAGCTCACCCACTGTGGAGTGGAATGGAGCGCCCTGCAGGTTCACACTAAGCAGGGGAGACTGGAGTGCTTGCCCCCGGTGGGTCTGCAGCGGTGAGGAAACCCCTCCACAGTGGACAGGATGGTACTCGCAGGGGGAGATCACTGGGGCAGGACAGGGGCACGTGCATCCACCCACTCTTTACTTAGACTTGATGAGGTGGTGGGAGTCTGACTCTGATGCCCACTAGGCCATGTTCATCAGTCAAGGAACTGAATTTACAAACTGTGTCTCTCTTCAGGCTCTGCTGTCCCCAGCCAGCAGCAGCAAGATCCCCCACCCCCTCCAAACTCCCCATGGGCAAAGCCCAGCAGTTCTGGGAGAAGAAGTTAGTGAGGTGAAGAGGTGATGGAAGAGTAATAGGAAGCTCCCAGCTGAGCCAGTTTCCAATTTAACTTCACCAAAAACAGAGCTGGTACTGTGATCTCTATCTGCATTTATCTTTCAACGGATTCGATTGAGAGGCAGAGGAAGAAATAAGACTAATTGTCACTGTCCAACCCTCAGAGTTAGAGCAGTCACCCTTTTATTTTTCTCACTAATTCAGTCAACAAACATTTACGGAATAAGCAGTAGGTGCTAGATTCCTTGTCACAAGTAAAGCGTCCCACTGCCTGTGGGTTCACTCACCCCAAACATGATCAAAGGATCAGAGTCCTAAAAGACTTCCCTCTTAGGGAATTGGTGTGTTTCCAGGAATAAGCTGAATTATGAAGCCATGAAGGCTGAGTGGACTAATATAATAAAGGTACAAGTTTGTGTCAATAAAAACAACAATAAAAGAGTCCTGGGGTTACCTGGGACCCAGCAGGCCATCCAATCTGACCCCTCCACAAATTTGAGCTTAACAGACTTTTCTCCCTCCTTCCTCAACTACTAATTTCTCTGTAACAGTGACAAGGGATCTAACCTTTCCTACCCCAGCTTTCCATTATATAAAGACAGTAACTATACTCGCCTCTCTCCCTGCCTGCTGTGCTGAGGAGGGCACGCTGCCAGGCAGCCTGGCGAGGGGCTGGGGAGAGATGGCACGCACATTCTAGTGCAAACTGCTGGGGAACCACTCTTTGCAAGTGATCAACCAGTGTCATATACTGAAAGCCACACGGCTATACCATGATCCTGCCTCGTGACACAAACTGTACACTGATACACACTCTTAGTCTCATTTAACCAATGCATTGAGTTCTGAAGGGTTCTGAGATAAACACAGGAGGCCCTGTCCTCCAGGGTCTGGGTAGGCAGGGCAATTCCTGAAGCAACTCACAGCTGGGTAGTTAAGATCCCTCCAAAGGGAAAAAAAAAAGGGGGTGAAGCCAACCAGGGAGCCGTAATGAAGAGAATGACCCAGGGTTAAAGTGCAAACCATTCTGAGCAGAGCCAGATCTAACAAGAAGTGGGACACTAGGGACTCCTTTCTGTTGGCAAGCAAGGAGTCTAAGAAAAGGCTGGGTTAGGCGGACACCCAGCAGTCAACAGAGGCAGGGGAGAGGCTATTGTCATGGTGAATAAACCATAGGCCCAAGTCAGGCGGAACCACCAGAACAGAGAAGGGCAGCCACCCAAGGAGGCATGATCACTTGGGTGTAAATGGGAGGGGTCTTTGCTCAAAGAATTTCTCAAGAAGGGGGATTAATGCAGGCTTTCACGAGGAAACAGAACTGAAATGAGAAGTTACAACTCACATCACAGAAATGCAAAGGATCTAGAGAGACTAGAGACTAGAATGGACAATATGTCACCAATAAATTGGACAATTTAGAAGAAATATATAAATTCCTAGAAACATACAATCTTCTAAGACTAAATCAGTAAGAAATAGAAAACCTGAATAGACCAATTACTAGTAAGGAGATTGAATCAGTAATCAAAAATCTGCCAATAAACAAAAGTCCAGGACCAGATGGCTTCCCTGATGAATTCTTCCAAACATTCAGAGATTTGATACCTATCCTTCTCAAACTCTTCCAAAAAAATGAAGAGGAGGGGAATACTTCCAAACATATCTTATGAGGCCAAAATCACCCTGATACCAAAACCAGACAAGGACACTACAAAGATAGAAAGAGAGAAAACTATAGGCCAATATCCTTGATGAACATAGATGTAAAAATCCTCAGCAAAATATTAGCAAAACTAATTCAACAATACATTAAAAAGATCATATAACACAAGTGAGATTTATTCTAGGGATGCAAGGATAGTTTAATATCTATAAATTAATCAACATGATACACCATGTCAACAAAGGATAAAAGTCATAAGATCATCAAAATAGATATAGAAAAAGCACTCAGTTAAACTCAAAATCTATTTATGATAAAAACCCTCAACAAAGTGGGTATTGAGAAAACATACCTTAACATAAAAAAGGTCATATATGACAAACCCACAGCTAACATCATACTCAATAGGAAAAAGCTAAAAGATTTTCCTCTACAATCAAGAACAAGACAAGTATGTCCACTCTTGCCGCTTTTTATTTGACATATTATTGGAAATTCTAGTTTAGGGATCCCTGGGTGGCGCAGCAGTTTAGCGCCTGCCTTTGGCCCAGGGCGCGATCCTGGAGACCCAGGATCAGATCCCACGTCAGGCTCCCGGTGCATGGAGCCTGCTTTTCCCTCTGCCTGTGTCTCTGCCTCTCTCTCTCTCTCACTGTGTGCCTATCATAAATAAATTTAAAAAAAATTTAAAAAAAAAAAAGGAAATTCTAGTTTAATAATTAATCAAGAAAAAGAAGTGAAAGGCATCCAAATCATAAAGGAAGAAGTAAAACTGTCACTACTTGCAGATAACGTGATACTATATATGGAAAACCCTAAAAACTCCACCCCAAAACTACTAGAACTAATAAGTAAATTTAGTAAAGTCACAGGATAAAAAATCAATATACAGAAACCTGTGGCATTTCTGTATACTAATAACAATCAGATGGAGAAATAAAGAAAACAATCCCATTTAAGATTGTATCAAAAAGAATAATCTAGGAGTATATTTAACCAAGGAGGTAAAAGGCTTGTATGTATACTGAAAACTGTAAGATGCTGATAAAATAGAGGATGACACAAATAAATGAAAAGATATTCCACACTCATGTATTGGAAGAATTAATGTTAAAATGTCCACACTACCCACAGCAAACTACAGATTCAAGGTAATCCCTATCAGAATTCCAATGACATATTTCACAGAACTAGAACAAATAATTCTCAAATTTTTATGAGCTGCAACAGATCCCAAATAGTCAAAGTAATTATAAGAAAGAAGAACAAAGCTGGAAGTATCATGCTCCCTGATTTCAAACTATATTACAAAGCTATAATAATCAAAACAGTACAGTAGTGGCACGAAAACAGACACATAGGTCAATGGAAAAGAATTGAGAGCTCAGAAATAAACCCACATATACACGGATAATTAACTTATAAGAAAGGAGCCCAGAACATATAGCAAAGAAAGAATAGTCCCCTCAAAAATGGTGTTGAGAAAACTGGTCAGCCATATGCAAAAGAATGAAACTAGACCACTATCTTGTACCATACAAAAAATGAACTCAAAATGGATTAGAGATTTGAATGTAAGACCGGAAACCATAAAATTCTTAGGAGAAAATGCAGGCAGTAAGCTCTCTGACATGAACATAGCTCCTTAGCTATGTTTTTGTGGCTCAGACTCCAAAGGCAAGGAAAACAAAAGCAAAAACAGACAAATGGGACTGCTTCGAACTAAAACCCTGATTCCTTCCGTACAGTGAAGGAAACCATCATCAAAATGAAAAGGCAACCAGCTGAATGGAGAATGTATCTGCAAATCATATATCTGACAAGGGGTTAATATCTAAAGTACATAAAGAATCCATACAACTCAGCAACAACAACAACAACAAAAAACCTAGTTAAAAAATGGGCAGAGGATCTGTACAGACATTTCTCAAAAAAAGACATACAAATGGCCAACAGACAAAAGACGTTCAACATCACCAATCACCTGGGAAATGAGGATCAAAACCACAATGATATATCACCTCACACCTGTCAGAATGGCCTTTATCCAAAAGATAAGAAATAACAAATGTTGGCAAAGATGTGGAGAAATAGGAACCCAATAGTACACTGTTGGTAGGCATGTAAACTGGTATAGCCACTATGAAAACGGTATGGAGATTCCCAAAAAAATTAAGAACAGAACTATCATAGGATCCAGCTGTCCCACTACTGAGTATTTTTCCGAAGAATACAAAAACGTTAATTTGAAAAGACACGTGTACCCCTATGTTTATTGCAGCACTATTTACAATAGCCAATTTATGAAAACAATGTACATATCCAACAATGGATGAGCGGATAAAGAAATGTGGGATATATATACAACAGTATACTACTCAGCGATAAAAAAAGAATGAACGCCTGCCACCTGCAACAACACGGATGGACCTTGAAGGCATTATGCTAAGTGAAATAAGTCAGAAGGAGAAAGAAAAAAAAAACATAATTTTACTTCCATGTGGAATCTAAAACAAAACAAAACAAAACAAAAACAAACTCACAGACACAGAGAACAGTTCAGTGGCTTACCAGAGGGGAAAGGGGCTTGGGGGTAAGTAAAGGGGGCCCATTGTGGGGTGATGGATGGTAAACAGCCTTTTGGGGGGTGATCACTTTGCTGTATACACAGATATCAAATTTTAATGTGATATACCTGAAACTTATATAACTAAAAAAAACAAAAAAGGAAAAAGAAAATATGCCATATGCTATATGCCTTATGTCTTCCAGGTAGTGTGATATATAATTGATTTGGATACCTATACTGTGCCTTGTGTTTGAGATTGCAATAAACATACCAATTCCAAAATGAAAAAAAAAAAAAAAAAACCCAAAAAACTAAGTAGAACCCTGATGCCATAGCCTCTGACACTCATCTAAGCCATGGGCAGGCCAGGGCTCCCATCACACATGGCCCTCTCTCTCCAGCCTTTGGGTCTTCGGTCTCCTGAAGCACATACGCAATACAGAGAGTCACAGTTCTAGGGGCTTTATAGAGGCAATAATCCAAGGCTTTTCAATCTGTGGGTTGGGACCCATTAGACTACAGGGGTGCTCCAGGCAGAGTAGAGGCTTTGTAGAACACACCGTCAACTCCTCAACTCTGCTTAGCTTGAAACCAGCCACACACAATGTGTAAGCAAATGAACATGTCTATGATGCAACAAAAATTAACTTAACAAAAAAGGTGGACAGTCCATGGGCCAGAGTTTGCGGACCCTTTATTAGAGGGTTATGAAATAGTAGGAAAAACCAGTATCTTCTAAATAAAACAAAAGAGAAAAAGAAAATAGTGTGTCCTGCATCTGGCAGAGTGGATGGCAAGTAGTAAAGGTAGATATGATTTTGTAAAACTTGTTCAGTTTGACTTACTCAACTTATTTACTATAAGTATTTATAAGTCATGTGTATACTTATAGTGCTAGGCTGCAAGGAAAAATATTGTTACATGAATACAATGAAATACAGGCAAAAATTCTGAAAGCCACTGCTCTGATCCAAGCCTCTCTCTTATAGAAACCGAACCTGAGGGGCGGAGAGGTGAAGGATCTGACCAAGGTCACCCAGCTGATGGGTGGCACAGCTGGAATTAGAACCTAAGGGTCTTCTGGTTGTCATCTCAATGATCTTTCTGCTCTTCCTATGCCCTCTTGCCTTATCTAGAGACTGAACCAAAACATGAGGCTTTTTTCTCCCTGGCCCTGATCCCCCCACACCACCCAGGTGGCACGAGCAGAGATGTGCAGGAGCCAGAGCTGGGCAAAAAGCTGCCCCGGGAGGCCAGCCAGGCTCTGGGTGGTGAGGAGCAGCAGGAGCACCTCTGAGAGTTCATTGAGACAGAGGCATGGCTCCCCCAGGCACATGGCTGCTCCAGGCACATGACTGCTCCAGGCACACAGCTCCACCAAGCACACGGCTCCCCCAAGCACATGGCTCCCCCAAGCACACGGCTCCCTCAGGCACACGGCTGCCCCAGGCACATGGCTGCTCCAGGCACACGGCTCCCCAGGCACACGGCTGCTCCAGGCACACAGCTCCCCAGGCACACGGCTCCCCAGGCACACGGCTGCTCCAGGCACACGGCTCCCCAGGCACACGGCTGCTCCAGGCACACGGCTCCCCAGGCACACGGCTGCTCCAGGCACACGGCTCCCCAGGCACACGGCTGCTCCAGGCACACGGCTCCCCAGGCACACGGCTGCTCCAGGCACACGGCTCCCCAGGCACACGGCTGCTCCAGGCACACAGCTCCCCAGGCACACGGCTGCTCCAGGCACACGGCTCCCCCCAGGCACACGGCTCCCCAGGCACACGGCTCCCCCCAGACACACGGCTGCTCCAGGCACACGGCTCCCCCTAGGCACACGGCTCCCCCCAGGTACACGGCTCCACCAAGCACACGACTCCCCAGGCACACGACTCCCCAGGCACACGGCTGCTCCAGGCACACGGCTCCCCAGGCACACGGCTCCCCCCAGCTCATGGCTCCACCAAGCACATGGCTCCCCCAGGCACACAGCTGGCAGGAAAGGGCTTCGGGCCGCCAGGAAGCAGAGGGGCGGGGGAACAGGAGACAGCGGGAGTACCTGCCTGGGGGAGCTCAGGGTGAAGGCAGAAGGATGCTGATTCTAGTGAGAGAAGAACTGATGTGCACAGCAGAAATGGAGGAGCACGAAGAAGAGGCAAAGAGGCACAGAGAGTGGGTGAAGGACACAATTTGCATTTTAAGAGAGCTGGGGCTAGTTCCCAGTCCCCCTCCTCCCAACCCCCAGCTGCCCTTCCAAGAGTCTGAGCAGCTAACTCCGGTCACTCACAGGGGGCATAGAACATCATCAGGAGCGGCTTCTCTTCCTTTTTCAGGAGCCGTCTGAAGTCCTAAGGCACAAACAAAGAACACGGCAGGTCACATAACCAATAATAGGTCACAATAACCAATAATAGGGCAAGGAGGCAACATCCCCACAGGGGCTCTTGGCGAGAGAAGAAATGCCTTGGTCTGACCTGAGATTTGGGGCTTGCGGTCAGAGTTACGGCCGGTCAGGTGCTGGACGATCCAGACAATCTGTACCGTTGCCGCACATTACAGAAGGGGAAACTGAGGCCCCAGCGGGGCACGTGGCTTTCCCAAGGTCCCTTAGTGTGATGAAGTAGTCAGGACCAGGCTACCAGCTTTACTTTCAGCTCTGCCTGAATAATTCAAAGACTGTAAGGAGCTGCTTGTGCCCCATGCGGCTCCACCAGGCTGCCCCTCCATGTGATCTATGGAGCAGTTTGGTTGTGGGAGGCTGGTTCTTATCCTGTAGCCCAACTTGGCCAGATGGGGATCTGCTCCCTACGGTAACAGAGGGTTCACCCACACCCACTAATCTCTCTCCCCAGCCCTGCCACCACGGTCCATGTGCCCAGGAGCATACAGATGAGGCATGCCCCCGAGCCCCCAAGCCCCCGAGCCCCCGGGGATTATAAGCTAAATAGATCATTTGTATTTCTAAAACCTTAGAACAGTGCCTGGCGCATTATTAGGCCATACACAATTATTTCTTAAATAAATACAATAAATGTAAACAGACAAATGGTCACAACAGTGCTAATGGAGAGACTTCAGTGTAAAGCAAGGCTGGAGACCTTTCTTCCAACAAGAGTCAACGATGTTCGGGAAAAGGCAAATCTATCAAGGACTGCAGAGAAGCGCAATGACGGAGCATGTTTTGATTAAAATAATCTGCTTCTCTAACCAGTTTCCATAGAAGAAAATTAGAGGTTTTTCCTCTTTTGAATAATAAGGAAAATAAAAGGAGATTACAAAAAGCAGTTTTCTGGCAGCAACAAGGCATTAGGTAAATAGATGAGGGTACATCCCGCACCCTGGAATACTAGTGCATCATTAAAAACAATGAAGAGGAATATTTAACGTCACAATAAGATATGCATGTTACATTAAGTGGGGGGGGGGGAGCAAGTTACAAAGCAGCATATAAAATGCAATGACACTTTTGTGAGTAAAAATATTTATGTATATGCACTATATTGAAAGCCTGGAAGGCTAGAGAAAATACCAGCAGTGGTACCTCTCAATGGGAAGGGATAGCATAACTTTTTTTTTTTCTTTTATGCTTAAGCCGTGTTTTCTAAATTTTCAACAATGCATATGTATTACTTATAATTTTTCAGTTAGATAAAGTATTACAAATATTTTGCAGGCATTCAAAACATTTCATAATAAATTCTGAAAAGGTTCACTCTTGTTTACATAACTAGAATTACATAATTCTACTCACTGTAAGACAGAATTACTGACTAATAGCTTTGACCCTGACTACGGGGAGAAAATGCAAATGCTCTGAAAATGATCTGCTGAAATCCCTGGAGATAAAAATCTGGTAAAGATCTGAAAAGAAAAGGTTTTTCTGAGCCTGTAGCAATTTGGTTTCATACCCTGGGTAGTAACAAATATTACATTACATTCAAAGATGCTTAATTGCCTTCAAACAGTGTGGAGTTCTAAGCTTACAAGTACAAATCGGCAATTCCAACTTGAATTTGGAACTTTTAGGTATTTTATGTGGGGATTCTATCAGGAGAAAAGCAGGTATACCTTAGACTTCTACAGGAGAGAGAGCAGCACCACATGTAACAAGAGTACTGCCTACAGATGTGAAAACAATTTTCCTTCTTTTTAATATTTCTAGTTATAGAAGAAGGATCTTTGGAGTTTAAGAAGTAAATCTTAGGGGAGGGAGGCGGCAGGCAATCACTTTCCCAAAAGTTCAGAAATGTGCATTATCACAGAATCTAGTGAGGAGCAAAAGTGAGTCTAGGCTGCTTGTTTATTCATAAGCACAGATGCCACCACCTCCTGACATTTGCCCCTCTTCCTTTGTCCCCAACATCCTTTTTAAAAAAAATTTTTTAAGTAGGCTCCAGCTGGGCTTGAACTCAATGTGGGGCTTGAACTCACAGCCCTCGGATCAAGACTTGATCTCAAGACCCTTGAGATCAAGGGTCATATGTTTAATCAACTGAGCCACCCAGGCACTCCTGCTTTCCTTTTCTTTTCTTTTCTTTTTTAAGATTTCATTTATTTATTCATGAGAGACACAGAGATAGAGAGAGGCAGAGACACAGGCAGAGGGAGAAGCAGGCTCCATGAAGGGAGCCCAATGTGGGACTCGATCCCAGGTCTCCAGAATCACACCCTGGGCCGAAGGCAGCGCTAAACCACCGAGCCACCCGGGCTGCCCCCCTGCTTTTCACCTCCTGATGATACTGGCACTTTCTAGTCCAGAGAAATGTTGATGCCCAGCCCCTTAATTCAAATCGCCACAGACCTACTGGGTTAGGCCACAATGATCACACATGATCCCTCCCCAGGAAGTATAAATGACATCCTTTTCTTTGGGGCTAACAAGCATCAAGGGTCAATAATTTTAAGTGAAAAGGGAAGAAAGGTAGAGGAAGATAAAAAGTACATTTTATGTTATCAAGATAAGAACAAACGTTCTCCAGCTAGTATCACAAAAACAAATGACAAGCATTGGCGAGGATGTAGATAAAAAGGAACACTTGTGAACTGTTGGTGGGAATATAAATTGGTGCAGCCACTATGGAAACAGTACGGACATTCATCCAAAGATTAAAAATAGAAATTCCATATGATCCAGTAATTCCACTGCTGGGTATTTACCCAAAGAATATGAAAACACTAACTTGAAAAAATATATGGGATCCCTGAGTGGCTCAGCGGGTTTAGCGCCTGCCTTCGGCCTGGGGCATAATCCTGGAGTCCCAGGATCGAGTCCCACGTCGGGCTCCCTGCATGGAGCCTGCTTCTCCCTCTGCCTGTGTCTCTGCCCTCTCTCTCTCTCTCTCTTTCTCTCTGTGTCTCTCATGAATGAATAAAATCTTTAAAAAAATAATAAAATTATTTAAAAAGAAAAAAGAAAAAATATATGCATCCCTACGTTTATTGCAGCATTATTTACAATAGCCAAGATATGGAAGCAACTCAAGCATCTATCAATAGTTAAATGGATAAAAATGTGACATGTGTGTGCATATATATATATATATATATATATATAGTCTCCATACAACAATCTTTTTTTATGGCTGAATAATAATGGAGTATTATTCAGCCATAAAAAAAAGATCTTACCACTTGCAGCAACGTGGATGGATCTAGAGGGTATAATGCTAAGTGAAATAAGTCAAGATAGAGAAAGACAAATATCATCTGATTCCACATATATGTCTAAAAAAAACCAAAACAAATGTACAAAACCAACCAACCAGAGACAGACTGATGAATTTAGAGAACTGGTGGTTGCCAGAGGGAAGGAGGGTGGGGAGATACATGTAATAGGTGAAGGGGATTAAGAGGTATAAACTTCCAGTTATAAAATAGGTAAGTCACAGGGATGAAAAGTACAGCATAGGCAATATAGTCAGTAATACCGCGACAACTTTGTATGGCGACAGAGAGTAACCACACTTACCATGGTGAGCACTGCATGATACATAGAATTGTGGAATCACAGTTATATATCTGAAACTAATATACATGCTACTGTATGTCAACAGTATTTCACTTAGGAAAAAAAAAAGGACAGTCTCCTTCCTTTTACAAACAGCACTGCTCGCCTCACAGACCACTGGGTAAATAACAAAGAAGGTCTTGCCCATCCTATATGAAGGCACAGCCAGGCAAGGTACACATACATGAAAAAGATGCACACTGAGGTAGGGGGAGTAGGCTTAGAAAGAAGGTGGATCAGGGTTGTATGGAGACTATAAATCAGAACTACCATTCGACCCTGACCCCGCACCCCCCCGCATCCTAGCTAAATCCAGAAATGAAAGCTTAAGAGGATAAATGACTTGTTCAAATTTACATTACTTAGAATTATAGAGACCTGACCCAAGTCTCCAGAAATCCCACCCAACCTCTGAGATTATTCTTAAAGAAAACAAAACAAAAAAACAAAACCCACTTTTAAAAACACAAACACACACGCAGCCAATCCCAGCAATGACTGGGTTACATAAAAAGGAAAGGACATTTAAATGGCTATTCCTGAGGAAAATCTAAACACGTTAAAATACGTTAAATAAGGCAGGTGAAGAATGGAGGAAGCTCTCAGGCAGCCAGCCTGTGATCTCCTGTGGGTTCCTTCATGGAGCCGGGAAGAACAAATATGAGGGGCCTGGCAGCCCAGCTCCCTTGGAAGAAAGCACAACTCATCCCCAAAAACTCCCATTTCTCATTTCCTTGGGCATCTCTCCTAGGGAGAACCAGGTTGGGGGAGGCTTCCAGGGTCTACCAGAATTTATGGGGAACAAATTACCTTTTCACTGTCAATGTGGACAACATCTTTGGCTCCAGGATCTTCCTCCCACAGTGGGGGCCCTTTTGGATCCTTCAGAAAGGCCACTATGGACTGAGGAAAGAAACAGAGAAAGGAAAACTCGGTTTATATATATTTTTTAAAGATTTTATTTAGTTATTTGACAGAGAGCACAAGCATGGTAGACCCCAGGATCCCAGGATCACGACCTGAGCCGAAGGCAGACGCTTAACCGACTGAGCCCCCCAGACACCCCAGGAAAACTCATTTTAGCCAGGTAAAGAGGAAAGTGGGGAAACCAGGAACCTAAATGGTAGGGGGGTGCTGCCATCACTGGCAAGGGCCCTAAAAATGCACCCCCACCACCGCCACCAAAATTTTCAGCCACATGACACCTTACTCTGGTCAGCTGATCCACACCTCTGCTTCTTCATGGACAGAAAAGAGATTTGAGACAATTCACCGGCTTATTCAGTGAATTGCTTCGACTAGGTCTCATCTCCAGGAAGCTCTCTGATCAATTTGAATAAAGGCCTCCAGTCCTGTCCAAGGGCTCCACCTTCATGCACCAAACCTACCAATCGCACAAGCAGGTAAGCACACCTACTTGTCGCCTGCTCGGTATTTTGTGATGTAAACTGGTTTGGTAGCGTGTCAAATCCTGCATGTTCTGTGGGGCTCAGGCCGGAGAGCCCCCGGGCAGGGTGCTCATCTCTGTGGCTGCCCGGTTGTTGTACTTCTCTCCCTGAAGACTCTCCTTCTAGAGGCTCAGGATAAAGATCTGATAAAGACCTTCAGGTTAAAGGGCTTAACTAGCCTTTGTCATGTGGACAGCCGACATAAATCTCACTCCCTCTGGGGAAGATGCATGTGGGGCGGGAAACGGGGCCCATGTCCCTTCACTGCCCTCAGCCCCTGCCACACTTCACTGGTCTAGGACAGAAATGGCATTCCCTTCCCTCAGATAACCACTCTGGGAAACAGTGCTCCTAGTTTGTGAGAGCCAGGAAAGAGTACCAGAAACCAGTCAACCTCCATCCCTCCAACCTTGACCTCCATGTCAACACACAGAGCCCCTCAGTGTCCCCCAATTTGATACAAGATTCTGTGACCTCTTGTCCACTTAATCAAGCTCCAATGAGCAGATGACAGAGTGTGATGGGAGGGAGGTAGGCTGAGGTGAGACAAGGAAACACCCTCTCAGCAAGGCTGTCCACTCAGCCCATCCCCTGGTCACACACACACAGGACCTCAGTGAGGCCTATTAAGTTCTGGAAACTTCTGTTTGGAAAATGCTGCCATGGAAGAATGGGAGACAGGTAAGATTTTGTAGAATTTCATTCATGTAATGGTCCCTGTTTGTCCAAATGGAGCCAGGAAATGCCTCCTGGCAAGAGAAAAAGGGCCATTTCCACCATAGCAAAGGCAGACGTGCCTCTCCTCTGTCCCTGTCAAAGCTTCACTGTAACAATATAAGCCAAAACGGAGCTGTCAGGGCCTCCTGAAACCTATGCTCACCACAGCTGCAGAGGCACCTGCCCGCCTAGGCCATGTGAAAAAGATGCTTCCAGGTGTCCACCTGTTTCAGAAACACCTGGTGCAGGGGTTCTCAATGCAGGGCCCACAGCAGCCTTCAGGAGTCTGTGAGACCCCAGACTCGTACGAAAGCCGTACTTTATAGGTTACTTTACTTAGCATTTACATTTACTCACATGACAACATTTTACACTTACTTTATGCAAACAGATTGTTTCTAGGGAGAAGATCCATGCCTTTCAGTAAATTCTCAGTGGGATTAGGAACCCGAAATAGGTTAGGAACTACTGTTCTCAGGGGGCTCCCGTCCACATACCAGCACGAGCTGAGTTAAAGGCTGAGCACCGTCTCCCATTCCCCCACCACCAGCCCCTCCTCAGCATCAGGGAAAAAGACACCTCTTTTTTTTTTTTTTTTTTTTTTAATTTTTATTTATTTATGATAGTCACAGAGAGAGAGAGAGAGGCAGAGACACAGGCAGAGGGAGAAGCAGACTCCATGCACCGGGAGCCTGACGTGGGATTCGATCCCGGGTCTCCAGGATCGCGCCCTGGGCCAAAGGCAGGCGCTAAACCACTGCGCCACCCAGGGATCCCAAAAGACACCTCTTCTAATGTAATAACTGAAATAATCATACTTGCTTTTCAGGTGGAGATTATTCACGTTTAACTGAAGTTGAATAGTCCCATCCACAGGTTCTCTACAAATTAGCCTGACCAATAAGATCTTAGATGGAAAAGTCTCCAGGGAGCAGCATCTGGAATGCCTCACTCCCTCCCTCAGTCATCCTGTTCTGGGTGCTCGGAATCCCAGGGAAATGGCCCCACACTCACATCTTGGTTCTTGGGACATCTTGGTGGCTTGGGAAGCCACACTCACAGCTACACGGCCTTGGAGACAGTCATCAGAGGGTCATCTGAATTTTGGTTTCCAGGCACCTCTGGTCCTCACCACTTACATGTAATAAGGATTTTGCTGCACAGACTGCTGACCAGCAAAAGGGCACTTACACAGGAAGTTCACCCTCTTTACTCTCATTTGTCTGGCCTCTGGCTTCTTTAGGGGCCACAGTGCAGTGACTGTGACCGGGTCCCTGTCAAATCTTCCAGCATGACAGCAACAACAGCCAGAGCATGAGTCTGCGACCACGCGCCCAGTCCTACAAGGGACTCCTCTGTCTCTCTGGACATCAAGGCCCAGGAGGATCTCTGAGTAGAAAACCAACCTGTGACCAAAAATGGCTTTGTCTTGGCTGAATGAAGAGCAGAAGCCACCAGGCAGTCATGGGAAACACTATGCCACTTACTCTTGCTCTGGAGAACTCCAGGGACTCTACCCCAGTCCCTAATGGCCCTGTGGGCTTTGGGGACCCTGGGCCTAAGGATGTTCTCTTTCCACTAAAGACTGTGAGCCTGTCCAACCCTTACCCCTCCTCTCTAGCCTGTTGACGTGGAAACCACAGGAAGGATGCAGAGTGAGCAGATGCCACACACCTGGTCTTTGTAAGGGGGTAGACAGAGGCCAGGACCCGGCCTTCCCCACATAGGCAAGCTCAGCCTACCCGGGCTCCCTGCTCCTTCCCAGCTCCTACAGTTCTGAGCAACCGCTATTTCTTGCTCCACGATTCCAGGACAGACTATTCAGAGGGAGCCACTAAATGTACACTGAGCACAAGCTCCAAAACCAAGCAAAAAGGCCCCAATCCCACCTTCCATCACCACGCAGCACTTCCCCCACCCTGCCCAGCCACACCTTGTTCCTGGGGAGCACTCAGGCCCTCCCAGGAAGGACTCAGCTGACGTCTTAACACAGAATAAGAGGCTTAAGCAGCTCTAGTCGGCAGAATTTTCTCTAAGTGTCTAAGTGGGTGTTAGGATGAGTAATCAGGCTGAGTCTGTATAAGGTAAAAGCTGTAGCGACTTAAAAAAAGAACGAGTGCTGGTGGATAAACAGGAAACGACCAGGGAGCTGAGGAAGAAGGGCAGAGAAGCGGGGCGCTGACGGCTGTGCAGACAGATGGACAGACAGGAAAGAATGGAGCCGGGGAGACAGAGGAGCGTGGGGTCCAACCCAGCCTGCGGCAGAGCAGGAGAGTATGAAAAAGTAGGTTCCGCCTATGCTGGGAACAGAAGAAACACGCGGCCCCCAGCTGGGGCAGGGGAACGCCGCCTTGACCAGACACAGGAGAAGCCTGGTCTGACAGGCCGAGTGGGTATGCCAAAGGGGGGATTCCAAGGGCCAGAGAAGGATGCGGGGTGGGGCCGCTGCTTTGTGGTAACAGCACTTGCAGGTCACAGGTCCCCCACACCTTCTTCGTTGATGCTTTTCTCCATCTACTTCTAAATTGGATCTGTAGCTCGGGGACATCGGCGTGTCACCTGAAACAAGCTGCATCAGCTGACAGGTGCCAACCTGCCTGTGTCCCACTCTGGGCTAACCTGGGCACAGCAACCCCCACCCCCACCCCGCCGCCTCGGACAGCCAGTATAGACGCTACCTCAGAGTTGAGGGGGGCTTCAGGCCAGAGCAGAGGGAGACCCAGGCCTCTGGAAGGGGAGAGACCCAACGTCAGGTGCCTCGCCGGATGACTGCTGATCGATTCACCCACTTATCTACAAGGCCGGTCATCCTCATTGTGTTAGCAGTTACAAACTTTTCCAGCTATTCTGCTGACACGTGCTCTGGAGATAAGAATCCCTCAGGTCATTTGGAAGAGCTATCTGCACAATCTGCCCTTCCTTCTCTCAGAGAGAACCTGCCAGGCTTTTGGCATCCGTTCAGACTCTACCTCTGCTGAGAATGAGGGAGGTAAATTTACCTTAAATGTCACAGCTCGGTTATATTCAGTATGAAATGCACCATCCCTGTCAAATGAGGAGAAAAAGGTGTTAACTTTAAGAATGGTTGTGAAGATACATACCTTTGGTTTCCTGCAGCATCTCAATAACATTCAGCTATTGAACACAGTTCAGGATTTAAAAGAAAAAAAAAAAAAAAGGAAACTGTAAACACAGGGAAAAAAAAAATCATTCCGAAATAAAATTAACCTAACTAAAAACCACCCTTCACAGGAATACCAATGAAAGCTTTCAGCACTTACTTGAAAATTGGAAATGCCCACGTGTACTCACTGGTAATGGAATAATTCAACCTTTTTGTCCTTTGGGCTCAGGTCAACTTTCATCTTCTTGCACAATTTTCTACTCTCGGCATCACTGAAAGACACGAATGTCGGGAACTGGTTGTTACCTGAGGTCCTCAGGAAGGTGTTGACAGAGTAAAACCTGCTGGTGCCCAATGAAAGCCTGGTATCTTGGAATTCTCAATAGTGGTAAGGCCCTGACTATAGACGGGCATTCAGAGACCCGGAGGAAGGGGAGTAGCCAAAAGGACACGGGTCAAGAGACACGTAGACAAGGATGTATCACTACACGCGAGGGGCAACAGGGACAGCTCTGGACATAGCAAGTCTCCAGAAGCCTAGTGGGTAGACAGCCCATTCTAAGAAGAAAAACAAACTACAGTACAGATCTGTGGCTCCCCATCCTCGCAGCTCATCAGAATCACCTGGGGGTGTTTAAAAAAAATACTGATTAACCTGGCCCTTCCCTGATCATTACTTCAGACTCTGCCTAAGGCCCAAGCAAGTTTGGGTTTTTTAAAGCTCAAATGTGTGCCATAGGCCACCTGCTATATCCCGTCTGACCAGGATAAGAAGAAAACATTCTACAATGCTGACGGGGATACGAAATCTGACCAGGTATTGACAAAAGCCAAAGGGAGAAAGGAGAAAGCTTCAGTGAAGTGCCGCGTCTGCAATATGTACACTCTTGCAATTCTCCTAATAAGAAATGTCTGTCTGGTGCCATCGACTGTTTACAGAGTGCTCGTGCCTAATCTCATCTAACTTGGTTTCCTTCCTGTTAGATCAATGGATCTCAAAACATGGTCCCCGGACCAGCAGCATCAGCACCACCCAAGTTAGAAATGCAAATTCTCAGCCCCATTCCCAAACCTACTGAATCACGACTCTGCGGGTACCTGAGCAACCACGTTTCGCGGAGCCCTCCCAGCGATCCTGCTGCTTGCCACTGTCCTGGCTCTGGCTCTTGCTCCTCGCCTCAACCTCAACAAGCTTTGGCTTCCCCTGTGGCCTCCATCAGCCCCTCAGTGACCTCATCTGTCTCATGGCTTTCCTCATAACCTCACCGTACTCGGCCAAGTCTGCCCAATGGCCAGCCAGGGGCAGCCAGCTACCCTGCCCGTGCAGGGCCCTCTCTCCATATCACTGAGCATGGGCTCGGTGAGGGTATCTCAGCCACTGGTCTCCACTGGTCCCCTCTGACTAAACCACATGAGAAACTTTTCCTGCCAGGTATGACAGCCACTTAAGGAAGTCCCTTCATCTCCCACCTGTTCACATACCTTGCCACCTTCTACAGCCATTGGCTTCACCACCTTCTACAGCCATCGGCTTCACCAGCCCCAGTACAGACAACTTAAACCATTCAGCTCAATTCTAAAAGCAACACTCATCAATGGACCAGGAAAGTCGTGGAACAGCATTTTAAGTGTAACAATGCACTTTGCAAATTCAAGAAGTCTGTCTTACTGGAGAGATATGTGTGGGTCAGAGAGGGGCCCACCCTCCTGCCCCACCCCAACCCAGGCCCAGGCTTTTCCCTCCCTGTTTAGTCCTACTTGGAGTAGCCACCACTGCAGCCACTGCAGCTTCTGGCCCCAGAGCCTGGCAAACAGCAGGGACTCAAAAGAAATGCATGATGAATTCCAAAAGGACAGGCTAATAACAAGGAAATGTTTGCTCCCCCAAGATGGCGAGGGCACTTAGAGAAAGGGAATCTAGAGAGAAGGGATCAGCGGGGATGGGGAGGAGATCCAGATGGGCCAGGAGGACACATCAGAAAGCCCCGGGAAGGGCAGCCCACGGAATCCAATTGCTGGAAACTCATACCCTAAAGCCCAGCGGGGAAGCCATACCCGCCTCCACTGACAAGAGCTATTATTTGCCCTGCCCGCAGAGGCTCTGCGGTGAAGCCAGGCTGACAGGCAGTAGGTATGTTTGCAAATGACTGCATCTAAGGTGCCCTTTCCCTGCCTGAGCTAATTCCCCAGGAGAGAGGACTCCACTCGGGATGTTTACAACTGCTCACTTGGCGCTTGCCTTGTCCAGCTTTGTTCTGCTGCGCTCAACTGTTTCTGGGTGAGCACCTGCTGTTCATCCAGCTGCAACAAGAAATAGTGGCTGGGGCAGGAATCGATCTTGAGCATCCCAGGCCTCCTTCAGCCTCATCCTAGCACCCAGAAGGGGCACCCAACCAGCCTGCTCACACTGCCACACCCGAGCGGGCCGCTCAGACTTTGCAAGGCAGCCAACCGAGGGGAGAAGCGCCACCCCATGCTGGCTCTCTTCCATCCCACCTGGCTGCCAGCCTCTTCCTGTGACTTTTACGAAGCAGAGGGAGGAGGGACCGGGTTCAGAATCATTCCAACTCCAATCCCTGCCTTCATCTGCCAGAACCTGCTACAAGGAAAAGTCTCACTGCTACAGCTGTAGGTCCCTGGTGAGCTCAGGACAGGCCTGGGGCTAAGACTCCAAAGCAAGCGCCTCAGCTGAATGGAGCTGGGAGGGCACAGAGGTTCTCCCGCCTGTTCCTCAGCATGGACCTCCAGCTGCAGGTCTGGCTCAGCCTGTAGCCCCCACTCCAGTTAAGTGAGTCACAGCTGTCTCTGCCACAGGATTCCTTGTTGCAGACTCAGCACAACCCACTTCCCTCTTGGGGTTAGGACATTTTCCAAGGATTCCCTCTTCTCTCCTGCTCCAGACACACACACAAATACACAGACGTCAATGCCTATAATCCTGGATAGGTCTGTGAGGAGGTGGCTTTCTGGCCCATCTAAGCACCGCTGGCCCAGACCTCCCACAGGCCCGCACTCCCTTCTCCCGCTGTCTTTCTGTCCGCAGCAGTGTGTCTCCACATCTGACCGTGTCCACTGTCACCCCCATCAGAAATGTCTGCTCCGGGAAGGTGAGGGCTTTGTTTGGTTCAGAGCTGGTTCTGCAGGGTTAGAGGCAGCTGGCACATAGCAGGTGCTCTCTACGTAGCCTGAGCGAGTGAGTGAGTCAACGATGATGTCTTAAGGCTCTACACCTCTGGCTTTCTGGGCTCTGTCTCCTGAACACCAGGAGTCCTGCCAGGTGACAATTCCTAATAGTACTTTCTCTGACTGGCTCCCCTTCCTCCTGTTTCTCTGAGTATGTGCGCGTATGCTTGTGCATGTGCACACACGCAGGTGCTAATTGTTCGGTACAGACAATAAAAGTTTTAGAGTTCAAGAAGGGAAGTGAAACTACCCAAGCTCAGGACCTTAAAAGAATCTGGGTTGGTAGATTAAGCACGATTAATTGATTTATTGGCTACTTCCCTCTCTACCTCCCTTCCACAGCCAGGGAGTGAGGCTCTGGGGGAAAAAGGCAGGGAGACAAAGGCAGCGATCAGGGAAATGAGAGGCTTTGTTGGAAGGCAGAAGGAGGGAGGAAACCACCATGGATCCCAGAGAGTGGACTGCCATGCAAAGGCCCTTGCTGCCAGTCCCCTGACTGTCCAGCAAGAACCAGCTGGACTGTCTGCTAGGGAGGCTGGAACCCTGCCTCCATCGGCCTGTTTACTCACCCTGACCTGCTACATCCTATCCTGCCCCACCCACCTGGGCCCTTCTCTACACAGAATGTTGAGGGAAGATTCCAGAGGCCTATACACACTTCCCTCCCCACCCCCAGCCCAGGGAGACAAAGACTCACACACATGTATTTGTACGAGCACGGCATGGCTGCTGCAGGTGCATGGGGCTGTGCTTTCGAGATCTTTGTGTACAGTCACGGTCATCCAAGAGGCTGGCCACTCCCACTCCAGGGAATTAGATCCACGGGTGAAAGCAAGGTGCTAGAGGCTCAGGGAGGGGAACCCTGCCTTTCCCAAGTCACAGCATATGGGACCAGACACTCCCTAAAGGAAGGGCCAGCTGCCAGCCAGAGGGACTGGTGGCTTCTAGATCTGGCTCTGCCATCAGCCAGCCTGTGACCTCTGGTGAGGCCCTTGGTTTCCCGAGGTGCAAAATGCAGGAGCTGTCCACATGAGGTGAACGGCACTTCCAATTCCCCTACAGCGTTCAGTACTACGAAAACATAAAGCAGGCTGCCTATATCGTGTAACAGGCCAATCAGGAGCCAGACCACAGGACCGAGGATGGAGACTCAGAAAGAACTGAACCTCAGGCATCACCCTCCAGCCCCCATACAGGGTCCTCGCTCAACTGGTGGGCAGCCACACACAGCAGGGCACAAGGCAGAGCAGACTTCTGGCCACGACATGCCCCTGGCTAACTTGGACTTTCTGGGTTCCATTGCCCCATCAAAGCAGTAGTAAAATCTCTTTCTCAGGCAGCCTGGGTGGCTCAGTGGTTTAGCGTTGCCTTCAGCCCAGGGCATGATCCTGGAGACCCGGAATCGAGTCCCATGTCAGGCTCCCTGCATGGAGCCTGCTTCTCTCTCTGCTTGTGTCTCTGCCTGCCTCTCTCTCTCTCTCTCTCTCTCTCTCTCTCATGAATAAATAAATAAAATCTTAAAAAAAAAAATCTCTTTCTCCCATCTTCCAGGTCTAACATGGTGGGATTCTGAGCACATGGACCCGTGGCCCCTGAGGGTGGACAGGTCAGGAAATGTAGGAAGGGCCTCACTCCTGAGATGTGAAGAAATGGGAGAGGACTAGGAGAGAGTGAGTAGGAAATGCTGTCAGAGTAACCGCTAGGTGCCACATACCCAGGACAACCTTAAAGAACACAGCTGGAGGGCATGAGGCAGGAGACAGAGAACAGCCTGGAACAGCAGGGCCTTAAAGCTGGACCAACCTTAGTGGTCACACAGCACCCTCGGATGAGACACTTGGGACAACAGGGATCCTCCTGGGCTTGGCTGGTCTGTATGGAACCTACCTCCAGAAGACATAGAATGAAGGAACGCAGCACAGTTAATAAAAGGGACGGGAATAAGAGAGTGGGGCGTGTCCTTTCCTCGCCCTCATGCCCCCCACAGCCCAGTGGTTCTCAGGCTGGGCTCCTCAGCAGGGAGATGGCCCCCCATCGAGCACAGGACAACGTGTCCGGGAGGCATGTGAAGCCACAGCGTAAACGTGGCACTTCTCCTGGAAATCTGCTTTGTCCCCTGGTAAGTAATGTTAAACATGCTACCTTCAAGAAGAAGCAAATGCTACATTCAAATAATTTTTAGGAGAAAACAGAAGACTTCAAAATATGTTATGTCCGCCCTGGAAGGCCTCAAGTCTTAGATCTGGGAAGCCAGCACTGCTCCGGGGGTACTAAGCAGATGGGAAGAAGACGGCTGGGAAAAAGGAAAATGTGGCTCGGTGATGACCTTAAACCCTCAGGAAAAGCAAGCAGTCTCGGCCCAGTGAGAATCAGCCTCGGGAATTAGCATACCAGGCACAGCTCCTGCCTGCTGGCTCCAGCTCCGCTGCCCCGACAGCAGCGCTCCGCGCCAAGGCCGAGCCCGATGCCAGGCTGCAGGGCACGAGGGGAATACCAACTCCCTCGCACACAGCGCACTTCACAGCCGGACAACCACCACCAGCCAACTCGAGCGTGGCTGCTGAAGTCTGAGCCAGGAGGTGGAGTGAGGGGAAGGGAGAGCTGACAAATCTGTGGACAGAAGCCAGACACCCTACAGACACCTCACAGCAACAAGCTACAGGGCCTGGGCCCTGGGAGAAAACCCACACAGGGGGGTGCGTGTGTCTGCAGTCACATGCGCACGGGGACGGAGGGAAGAGCCAGAAAATCAAGGAAAAGAGGAAAAGAAATACTCGGATACAGAAGAGAGGGGAAAGACCAAAAAAAAAACTGGGAGAGGCAGGGACCCAGAGATGGGTAAGAGGCAGCAAACACTATTAGGGAAGAGGGGAGGGAACAAAGCAGGAGAGAGGACAGCAGCTCAGAGGAAGGACAGGAGAGACATAAGGAAGACACTCAGAACGGGGAGGGGGGGTGACACAGAGAAAGACCCCCCCGCCCCCAAAGACTGCCACATACTTACACGGATACACACTACACACCAAACCTGGCAGCTTCCAGGGTTTTCTGAACCAGGCTATTCAGAGATGGAGAGCAAACTGGAAGATTCAACTCCACGGTGCACGCAAGTTTAAACTGAGGCCCAGAGAGGGGCAGTGACTTGCCAAAGGTCCCACAGCTACCAGCCGTCAGTCTAGACTCAAAGCCAGGCCCCATGACTGACAGTTCTCCAGGTCCCACTGCATCTCAAACTCCTCAAGGGTCAGAACAAAACACCCTGCGCACGGGGGCTGACTCTCATGCTCAGAACTTTCTTCAGGGGCATCCTCTCAACAACCAAGGGATCCTCATCCAAGAAAGAGCCACTGAAGAAGGCACGCACCATTTCTCCCCCTCGGCTGCTTCTGGGAACGCCCTGAACGATCCTGCCCAGATGAAAAGTAACAGTAAAAATGGGGTCTCACGTTTAAGCCATGTTTAGAAAGAACTTGCACTTACTGGCTCCTCACCACAGACCTGGAAAGGCAGCAGAATGTGTACTATTGTCCCATCTACAGATGAGGGAACGTCCAAGGACACCGGGCTAGTAAGAAGCAGAGCTGACCCTTCAATCCAGGCCTCTGCCATTATTCTGCGTATCTTCAAAGACACTTTACACCAGTGCACTGTCTCCTTGCCCCGGAATGCCCCCTGTTCCCTTCACCTGTCCTTTAAGGGAGAAAAGCAGAGTGGGCTCTTCCCTCGAGACCTCCTGGTCACCCCCTCCCAAGCCCTGGCATCCTCATCCTAGCCTCCAACACCCTGCTGGCAAGGCAGGAGGCTCAGCTGGAAAGGCTGAGAGATGGGGAACCTCAGGAGGGCCCATGCGAGGGGAGGCTGAGCGCCTGCTATTGCACAGCAGACGCTGGCTCCATCCCACCTCCTCACTCCACTGCAGACGGCAAGAGAACGTGTTCCCAAGAGCGCTTCCGCCCATCCCCAGGGCATCTCGTTCAGACGCATAAACACAGACTGAACACATTAAGGATGGAGTGAGAGCTGTCACCGCTGGGGCCCAGGGTAATGCGGCGGGTTCCCCTAATGGTTCACAGGGCACGTTCAGAAGTCCAGGAGCAGGAGTGGCTGAGCAGGAGGGCAGAAGCAGCCCACGCCCTGCGGGACAGGAGCCCTGAGTTCAGTCCCTTGGGCTGCTCTGGGAAGATCTCAATGCACCCTGCCTCTGACTTCAAACCTGGACACAGATACTCCTGCTCCCGACACAATCCATTAGAGCTCCATGATCCATTTACTTAACAATTCTTTTTTTTTTAAGATTTTATTTATTTATTAGAGACAGAGAGAGAGAGACAGAGAGACAGACAGGCAGAGGGAGAAGCAGGCTCCATGCAGGGAGCCTGACTCAGGACTCGATCCGGGGACTCCAGGATCAGGCCCTGGGCTGAAGGCGGCGCTAAACCGCTGAGCCACCCGGGGCCGCCCTTATCTAAACTATTCTAAAAGCCAGGTAACATTTTGGTTTATACTTCCTCTTAGAGGGATGAACTGAGGGGTGACTACATGGAACGGTCTATCCTTTTGTCTTCAGGTTAACTCTTTAAGCTCCACGGTGCCCCCCTAGATTTTCAGGATTATTTCTCCCGTTGGCACTTTCATGGACTCCAGACATCACGTCTCCAAGCAAGCCCTGAATTCTAATGTTCTAACTGCGGCCCATTCAGCCCTGCCCCTGCTGAGAGCAGAGCAGCACTGCTGCCTCCATCCATACCCATCAGGAGGGGACCCAGGGCTGTGCTGTGCGCAGGGCCCACACCACAGGGGGCTGCCTGCAGGGAAAGCCAGAGCACTTCAAAGACCAGGTACTCAAAGGTCTTTGCCCCAAATTATAACTCTACTTTCACTGTGATGCTTTTCTCAACCTTTCCAGGCAGAAAAAAGTGACAGCCCTCACACCCGTAGCCTCCATTGACTGCACTTCTCACGTGGACTGTAATCACTGGGTTTGGAGTCGGCTTCCTCCTTGCACACTGAGCTCCTGAGGATACTAAGCACGTAGGAATGTTGCAGGTGGGGATCCCTGGGTGGCGCAGCGGTTTGGCGCCTGCCTTTGGCCCAGGGCACGATCCTGGAGACCCGGGATCGAATCCCACGTCGGGCTCCCGGTGCATGGAGCCTTCTCCCTCTGCCTGTGTCTCTGCCTCTCTCTCTCTCTCTCTGTGACTATCATAAATAAATAAAAATTAAAAAAAAAAAAAAAGGAATGTTGCAGGTGAAGGCAGCAACCACACCGAAGCTCTTCTTCCCATTTCTGCCACCTGCACACCTAAGAACTTCCTGTGATGAGGCTCTATCAGACAGGCAGGAGTAGTGGCATCTCCAGATATGGAGCTTCCGAAGTGCCCTGGCCCCTCTAGAAGGCTCTGTCACTTTGCCCATCACACAGTGCACTGCTGGTAAAATGTGGGAGACTGAAGACAAACCTAGGAAACAAGGACACTTTTAGACCAGCTGTGAACTAGAACTGACCACTGGCCAGGACCTCACCAAGGGTCTGGTGAGAAATCTCCTCCACTAAACTGGTGTTTAAATAAACTAGGAGGTGCGAGGCCAGAGAGAGGGGTGCACACGAGCACACACACACACACCCCTACAGCAAACACCACTCAGCTGAGACTTCTCCTGGTCTCATTCAGCGCTTTGTCAAAATATCACTCTCCCTTCGATTCTCTCCAATCATGGGCAGGACAACTTTGAGGGCATCAACTTCTAAATCCGTGCATCCCAGAAGTTCACTCACAAAACGGCCATTTAGAATTCAGACTGAAGGGGAGGAAGGCGGCACTGGAGGGGGCCCCTAAAGCTCAGTTAACCCACAGGCTGGTGGCCGGGCTGTGGCTCAGGCAAGAAGAGCTTCAGGAAAGGTTAAGAAGCCCTTTATAGGCCATCCAGGAAAAGAACTTTTCCCCCGCAGAAACCACCTCTTCCCTGTACTAACAAGAATGCGGTATTTTCTTTCCCCCCTCCTTTTCCCAGGCCCATATCCCTGATAAACCCTAAGTCCAGGTGAGAACTGGAGCTGGACACAGTGACCCTGGAGACACTTCCAGGCCTCAGTCAGAAGCGGATGTAAATGCTGATATCCACCAAGTCCACAGCGCCTTGTATCCAGTAGGTGCTCAAACATACAAGGGTCAAACCTGCTCTCAGTTGCTACTTTTCCTACACTCATTCACTATCTACGTGCCTTCTGTACTTGGGCCAACCGATACCAAACTGGGAGCTAATTATATAACAAGGCGGTGTGGGTATGTGCACGCGCACACACGGTGCACTAATCACAGAGAGACGTGGAAATCATTCCTAATGACTGAACGGAAAGGGAAGCTGAGCACACCCTGGACTCCAACTCCCACACTCAGAAGAATCAGAGGAATTCCATCAAGAGCCCCCTTCCCCACACGGAGAAGGAGCCCCCGCCCCTTCCTACGGACACCTTCCCTGGGCTGCTGTTTGATCCTAACACCTTAACGCTGACGAGAAATTCTCCGGGAGGAGGGAGGAGAAAGAGGAGGAGAAGGAGCAGACTGTGCTGGCACGGGGATGGGACAGGCAGGGCGGGCAGGGGGACACAGGTCAGAGGAGAGCGCTGGGAGGGCAAAGCCACCTGTCCAGCACTGATCCAGTGGAGCCACCTCGGCAGGCAGGCAGCAGCCCCTCCGACTAGCTGATTGCACCAGGTTTGTGCTGTGGGCACTGGTGACCTCTATTCATGACCCGGGCTGGGTGTAAAGCCCATGGTTCTTGCGGCGGACCCCTCCCACACAAGCCCACGGGGTGACCCTGAAAATAACCTTGCCTCTCTGGGCATCAAGGCCCCCTCTATAAAACAAGGCCCTCTGGGAAGAAAAAAATCAAGTGACACATGACAACAGAGTAACAAGTAAAAGCAATGTGGAAAAAGGGAAGAGGGTGGGGCTGGAAGGAACAGGTGGGAGAGCCAGCACCGCCCCCTCTCCAGTCCACGGGTGATCCGGCAGGAAGGTGAGAGAGGCTTTCTCATAGCAATCTCTCGGTCACACCCCGTCCTCCCTACCCCACCCTCCAAATCCCCCAAGGACGCCCTGCCCCCCAGCCACCACGCCCCATGGCCCCAGGACATACCCACAGTCTACCCAGCAGATGGTGCCTTGTCCTTTCACTGCCTGGGCCACAGTGGATAATAACCTGAGATGACTTTCAGCTGCGGCCTCTGTAAAAAAAAAAATAAAAAAATAAACATCTGTGCCCAAGCATACCAGGGCCACCCCTGCCATCCTCCCTTAGGGGCAAGGAAGGATGGAGACACCGTCCCAGAAGGGAGGTCCCGAGCACCAGTTAAAATACCAACCCTGGGATCAACAGTCCGTGAGAACTCTTCAGAAACCCCCTGTTCCTGCCAGCCTCCGGACCCCTCCTCACAGACACGGAGCGCCCAACTCACCCCTCCTTTACGACACACCTCACACCCTGCTCTTCTGAGAATCTCTCAGCCAGATCCTCAACTCTCAGTAGAATCTCTGACTCATTACTTTACTCTGTCCCATTACTGGGACAAATTGGGAGAGTTCTATAACCAAACGATTATAATTCTATAATGTAGGGAACAAGTTTGCCAATTCCACACTCCTCTGTCCTGGAGCCCAACCTGGGAGCAAGAGGAGGGACCAGATCCTTCCCTTTACCTGTGTATCACCTCCTCATCTCCACCGGGGCTCAGTACAACCTGGTGGTTAAATGAGGTTTCTATGTGACACTAGTCTCAGGTGGACCAATGTCAAGCGTACCCAGTCACATTTCACAGCCCATTTCCCCAGAAGCGACAGAAGGGCCAGCCCAGTACCTGGAGGGTCAGCAGCAAAAACACGCACTATGCCTTGGGGCTGGGTGGAGTGAACACACAAAAAGGAAGTTTTTCATTGGTCCAGGCATTTGGGCAAAACCCTGGAAGCTACAGGAGGAGGACAGATCCTTGGGGATGGAGCCTCGTGGCCAGGATCTCAACACTGCCAGCTTGCGAGGGTGCTGCTGCAGAGCGGCTGTGGCCAGTGTGGTACCTTATCCCATCATACCTGTGCGCTCACCTGAAGGGCCGACCATGCAGACCCTGGTGGGGAGAGCAGGTTGGCTGCCTCCCCCATCAAAAACCATAAGGTACATTCCAAAGCCGAGCTGAAATGATGTCTGAATTATTTGCCTCCACAGATCTCCTTTTCTAGTGTGGATAATGGCAGCTGTTTGTGAATACACAGCATGCTGAGCCTTTCATGGAAGTGAACAAAAAGCATCTTTCTAGAGACCTGCACGGAGCCAGTCAAAGGGGGCGCTCCCAGGAACCCCCACCAGCACAGCTGGAGGAGGGAGCACAGCAGAGGTGCGAGAAGCCATCGCTCCAGCGCTCATCCGGGCTCAGACCTGGCTCGGCGGGGCAGGGAGGGAGGCTGAAGTAGAGCTGCATGAAGTACCCCCTCCTAGGGGAAAGGGAGGCCCTGCTTGGGAGGATGGGAGTGGGAGAAAATCTAGTCACCACACTGCTCCAAAAGCCCACTGAGGGTCACGTGTCTGGCTGCAGGCCGGGGCAAGGAGGCGGGAAGGTCCGGCCACCCAGCAGTCCAAGGCAGAGAGGAGCCCAGGAAGCTCCAGAAGCCCCAGAAGCCCCACTGCCAATAAACCAGCCAGTGGCTGGGTGAGGGGCAGCGGAGAAAGTATGAGTGATCCAGGCCCTGCGTCCTGCCCCACAACTACCATAATCATTTCCTGATCTGAGAGCCCTCCCGTCACTGCAGGATTAATACATTTCTTCCTACCCTCCAGCAGAGGAAACAAGGTAGGGCCAGCACAGAGGACCAGCTCTATCATCTACGGGCTGCTACATCTCAGACGAGTCAGCTAGTTGCCCTCTGCCTCAGTTTCCCCACTGGTAAACTGGACGCTATCTGACAACCTGTGGTGCCTCCCACACCAAACGCTCCAAACGGGAGCATGTCCCAGGAATTCCCTGCAGAGTCTGTAGGATGATGAGCTTCTCGGATGGGACCTTCCCAGAGAAGGAACTGAGGGTGTTTCTGCACTGGCATCCACCCAGCTCCCCGAGGAACCAAAGGGGGTAGCCATGCTTATTCAGGGCCCTGCACCCCAGGCCTTAGGAGCAACTCTGCTTTTCCCTTGCCTCAATTTCCCCCTATTCCTGACAGCAGAGAAATGCTAGAAACATGCTAGCCTCCCAACAACCACCTCAGGAAGTATGTGCCAAGCCCTCAAAAGGGCAAGAAGTAGCAAGTGCCAGGGCGCTCAGAGGATGCAGGCTTCAGGGAAGACACACGTCCAAAACATCCATCAGCCCCCAGTGCCAATGAGTGTCGAGGATGAGCTGCCAGGGAGAACTGTGCCCGGAACTGGCCCAGCCACTGGCTGTTGCTTCTCCAGGGCACAGAAAACTTGGCATCCTTAGGAGCAGTGAAAACACTTAGCTCTGCTGGAACAACATCAACAGTCAGATGTTCAAAGTCGCAGCCAAGAGCTGAGCAAACCACTCTCCATCCACTATGCCCCTGCCAGCCTCAAGGTCAGCAGAGGCCAGCCACTGCTCCTACCCACGCTCAAACTGCTCTGTCTGTTCCTGGAGCCCACTGCAAACTCACTCCCACGTTCTGACCCCAAAGGGAGACAGACGGGGACCAGGCAGGGCCAGGGCTGCCAGCCTGGGTGCATGCTCCCAAGCCTGGGACCAATTCAGCTGGCGACAGGCCAACCCAGTCAGTTCATCAACAACTCTGGCGATGCATGCCCCATGCTGGCCGGCCCATACCTGGCCAGGAAACCACAACATCCAACCCCAGTGACCACCATCCTCCATCCCCCTTCACACACACCCTCTCCCTCATGAGGTAGTAAGGGCCCCAGAGGCTCATCCTAAGAGAGAATGATTATAGGGAACTGAAACAGCCTCTCAGGGATCCAAAACAGACAGAGCGAACACCCTCCTGGTGCCTCTGCCTCATCTTCTGGGGAAAGCTGACAAGCCTGATGATCTTCAGGCCCTCCCTGAGTGGTTTCTGGTCCTCAGGTCTCTGCCTCCCACCTGTGCCCCGAACCCAAACCATCCCATCCCTGAGGGATGACCCCTCAAGGCCAGGATGGGGACTCACCAGATTTGGAGTAAAGCACCAGCACGTTATTCCGGGTCCTGAGAAGTTTTTTCAAGTCCTTGGGGTCAGAAATTCTCTCGATGAGTGAGGAGACCTTTGTGGAGGACAGCCACACTGGCAGGACCACCTGGGGATCAAGAAGCCAAGGACCGTGAGCCCCAGCTTCCTGCCAGGCCCTAGGAAGAATGGGTGCCTACAGACATACTGCCTAGAACACACTTTACTTCAGAGGTATGAGGCACACCAACTCTTCTTGGGACACTGTATCAACCTTTCTACCTTATCCCCTCTCCAAATCACCAACAACTCTCCTCCTGGACACTGCCTAGCCCATTCCCAGTCTCCAACTCACCACTCCTCTTCAGGCACTTTTATAAAGCTGTATGGGCTGCATACTACACAAGGATGCTGCATGGACATACCTGCCACCCACTCAATCCAGAACACTCTGGGAAGTCAATATCTGTACTCCACACTGACCCCAACACCATATACCAGAGCAATGTGAAAACTCCATCCCACCTAGACACACTGAAGCACAAACCCACAGAGAAGTAAGATCACTTCTCATATTTAGGGTGAAAAGGTTTTCGGCTTTTCCCACTCAACTGATGATCTCAGGAGGTCAGTCAACAAGAAGAATGACACAAGTAATTCTTCCCAGAGAATCTTGAGAACAACATCGGACACTGGAAGGCCCAAGCACCTCTGCAGGCACAAAGAGGGGTGGGCTGGAAGCAGTCTAGGGGAGATGTGTTAAAAGTCTGAATAAGAAACAGTCACACAGGGAGCCCTGGGTGGCGCAGCGGTTTGGCGCCTGCCTTTGGCCCAGGGCGCGATCCTGGAGACCCGGGATCGAATCCCACGTCAGGCTCCCGGTGCATGGAGCCTGCTTCTCCCTCTGCCTATGTCTCTGCCCCTCTCTCTCTCTCTCTGTATGACTATCATAAATAAAAAAATTAAAAAAAAAAAAAAAGAAACAGTCACACAGCAGATGCCCTTACCCAGCCCACATTGCTGGCCAGCCTAGCTGGCAGTAAACACAGAACTACTATATGGAGAGGGTGATTAAGAAAAGCTCTGCTGGGATACACCAGACAGGCAGCGGAAGTATGGCCCTGAGAAAAAAAAAAAAAAAAACAAGGGGATTAAGGGAAAGTCTACAAACTGAACCTTGAGATTACCCATCTCCATCAGCCCCCATCCCCCCAACATCTCCCTTCCCTTTTCCAGAATGCTGCCAGCCTTATCCCCCTAAGCAGGAGATTAGAGAATTTTTCTCTGAGAAGCACAAGAAAAACAACCTAAGGATGGTGATTTTGAGATCTTCCAATGAAACAACTGAGTTCCCCCTGAAATGTCCACAGTGAAGCCCTCTCAGTAAACAAATGCCCTCTATCTCCTCCTCACACTCAGAGAGTCTCCAATGCATGTGCCAGTGTCTTGCTATTCAATACAGATAACCCAAGTTTACCAGATATTTAAGGAAAGCCCTCAACATAAAAGCAGTGATGAAAACAATCTAAAAGAAAGATGATACTTAGAAGAAAAGAAAAAGAACAGAAAACAGCTAAACTATAATTATTATTCTCAGAGAAATGAAATGCTGCATCCATAAAACAAGAATACAATGCAATGAAAAAAGAATTGTCAAAGAGAATCAGGAAAAACTTTTGGGAAGTAAAACCGTCACAGAAATAAAAAATTTCAATAGGTTGAAAGCAGAATTTTTTAAAACTCCTAAAAAATAAAACATAAAAGCAAGAAATAAAAAATAGAAGAAAAATAAAAAAGATGGATCCATTAAGCGCAAGAACCAAATTAAAGTAACCAGAAAAAGAAGTAAACAGAGGAGAAGAGATAATCAAAAATATACTTCAAGAAAATACCCCAGAATTGAAGAATATAAATCTCCAGTTGAGAGGGTCCTGCATGATGACTAAAAAAAAGACTCTCACCAAAGTACACTGCTGACAAAGAGGAGATTCTGAAAATTTCAGAGAAAAAAAAAAAAAAAAACCCACCACATACAAAAAGACCAGGTGTCAAAACTGGCCTAAGACTGCTCATTGGCACAGCAGAGGACAATGAAGCGTTGCCCTCAGGACTCTCATGCAACATGATCTCCAACTGGAATTCTATATCCAGTCAAACTATCTGTCCACTGTGAGTACAGATTTACTTAGGCTTAAGAGCTTACCACCAATAGACCCTTTCTCAGAAAAATACTGGAAGTTATGCTCTATCAAGACCAGTAAAAAATGAGAAAGTCAATGGAACATAAGAAACAAAGGATCCCACAGAGAGAGGCAAGGAGAATTACCATATTAATGGTAAAGAGGAGTCCAGGACAAATATCCTGTAGTCTATAGAGCAACCAGCCCATAATGCAGCATGGGTAAAGAGCTATGGATGAATGTGGTCAATAAAAGGAGGTAACTGTGGATTATTTGATATGCTTGAGTGTAGTAATCAGTTAAATAATCTGACCAAAGTTACACAGCTAATTAAATAACAGGGCCAGAACCCGAATCCTAGTCTCTTTATTTGACCTGATGCCATCTCAGTCCATTGCCTCTTGGCAGCTAGAAGTCTGGAGCTGCATCTTAGCTCTACCGTTCAGACACCCAGCCAACATCACTCAACCTTCCACGGCTTAGTACCTTGCATCTGACATGGAAATAATGATACCTCCCTAGTGGTACTGCTGTGAGGATGAAATGGGGTGACTTATCGAACATGCTTTATAAATCATAAAGCACTGCAATAGATATCAGTTACCGTAATATATAATGCGATTTTCCATCTCAGCAGAGTGGAAGACAGAAACGTGGCCCTCTTCTAGTGTTTCTAAATATAATCTGCCATTGGAATTCAGAGGTTCCTTCTCCCCAGGGTAAAACTATCCAGGAGGAGGAATTGAGGAATTACTTCTTCATTCTGCCCTGCCAGAGCTGGGTACAATCCCTGAGGATCCACTGCCCTTATGCAACCCACCTGGAGAGCTCACCAAAAAGTTCATTCCATTATATTAGTACATGTTATTCTACTGCTCCCCGGGAGCTAATGGACTTCAGACTAAAAAGTCCATAGCTGAATGCACATGATTAAAGGAAAAAAAGAAAAGAACCTGTTGGAAAAACACACTCATGCCATTCTGTTTTTTTTTTAACTTTATTTAAATTCAATTAATTCACAGATAATGTATTATTGGTTTCAGTGGTAGAGGTCATCAGTCTTATATAATAGCCAGTGCTCATTACATCACATGCCCTCCTTACTGTCCATCGCCCAGTTACCCAAACCCCCCACCCCCTCACCTCCAGTGACCCTCAGTTTGTTTCCTATGATTAATAAGAGTCTCTTATGGTTTGTCTCCCTCTCTGATTTGGTCCTGTTTTATTTTTTCCTCTCTGTTTTTAATCCTCAGATAATATGGTCAGTCAGGAAAAACAACTGCCCTTGCCCAGTGCCTTGGTACTTTGACCTGTAGACCAGCCCTCCTGAGACTGGCAGGCACCTACACTTCTGGAACTGGGGAGAAGGAAAGGAGATAGGATAGAGGACAGGCACAGTCCCTACCTGCCCGGGCAGGACAGTGGAATGCTGCTGGCCCACAGGGACGGCAAAGCGTCTACAGCAGAAACCTCAAGAGTCAAGTCTTATGACATACCCACAGCTTCCTTTCTGTAAAACCCAGTAAATCCCTCCAATCATCTAACCAACAGCCACCTTCACAGTAAACAAACCGCTTTCCAGCCAGCCACCAGAGCCTCTGACCCAACGTTTACCCTCACGTAGCAGAGAACTTAAGCTCCCAGTGAGAAAGGCACTGAACTAACTGCTTGAACACTATCACCCAATATGATCCTAGGGTTTAAACTGGGCACTGCCACTGCCAGCCTGGTTTAGAACCCCTTATGGAGGTGTCTCTCCCCTTACCCCCCAATCCTTACCCCACCACTACTGCCTAGCTGGGGGACAGACCATCACCTTAGCTCACAACCACAGGGCAGCCCTGGAGGACGGCCCTGTCCTCCCTCCCCTAAGCCTCTCCTCCAGCCACTTAACATTCCTCCTTCTCCTCCACTTCTATCTTAACCTTTGCAGTGTGCACGCTCCTTCCTTTCCTAAGATGCAGCTGCAGGGAGCCTCGGATCGCCTTGCCAAGCACCTTCCTGCAGACTTCATAAGTCACAACCCACAAACCCTGATAACAACAATAACAATGTTAATGATGCACAAACTCTCTGCTTCGTCAAGCCCTCAGGGGGGAGAGGGCAGCATTGAGAAAGTGCTTCAGAAGCCAGTCACCTGCCCAGCCAGCCATGGAACTGTCCTTGGGTGTGGCAGGCTCTTTACATCCTAAGTCACAAGCTTGGGTGGTAGAGAAGAGGGGAAAAAAAGTCCCCTTAGTCCACCACTGGCAAACTCCTTCTGGCCTTTCCCAATGATTGCTTTCTTTCTGTTCACCAACCCTCAGCTTTAACAGTGTTTACATCAGGGCTGAGCTGCCCCCAGGGGCTGGGCTGAGGCCCATGAAACTACCCCCCACACACCCAGTGCAGAGCAAAACCCTGCTGGGAAGGACAGCTGCCCCTGTTGCTGCTGCAGGGGAATCCAGGCCCCCAACGCAACCTGCAACCCTGTCCCAGCGCAAACCCCATCCGACCACCAGGCCCCTCCAGCAGAGTAGCGGGTGCCTCCACCCTCCGCCCCATCCCCACTCAGAGCACGCAGCCCCTCCCCAGAGCCCAGAAGCCCTCACCCTGCCTCCACCACGGCCTGCTGGAGGCAACAGGTCTTCTCATCTTCCAGATGCCCTG
Source organism: Canis lupus dingo (assembly GCF_003254725.2). NCBI lineage: Eukaryota > Metazoa > Chordata > Mammalia > Carnivora > Canidae > Canis > Canis lupus. The sequence goes on along the minus strand of NC_064275.1, from coordinate 26,336,377 downwards.
AGGGCTCTCCTGCCCCAAATCAGGCCCAGCCTAGAAGCCCACTCTCATCTTCCCCCTTTGAGGGATTCCCACCCCTCAGACACCACAGAAAGAGCACTGTTTCTGGAGCCAAGCAGATCTGGGGTCAAACCCAGGCGCCATCACGTATAGCAACATGACCTGAGGTGCTAGCAGCCCCCTCGGGGTGCCAGCTCCCCACTTACAAAGTTGGGAGGATAATACGGATACCTCCCTTGTGGGGCTGGCTGAGGATTAAACGAGGGGATAAAGTACACAGAGAACCTAACATAATGCTTGGCATACAGAAGTACATAATAATCATAATTATCTTTATTAGCACTATTAGTGAGACAAATCACAGATAGAGCAAGAACAACAGTGAAACAGGCACCACCTCTTCCTCTCCAGGGTCCTGGCTGCAATCAGGCAAAGCAGCACGTCCAGGCAGGAAGGAGTGTGCACGTACACACATTCACCATAATAAACCCTGAAATAATCACCCATCTGCGTGGCCGCACAGACCAAGAGGCCACACAGCACGTGCCGAACGCTCCTTACAGATTCCGCGCCCATCTGCCCCTCACAAAACCCAACAAGTGGGCACCAGCCTCATCCCACAGATAAGGAAACTGAGGCTCAGAGAGGTTATATCACTTACCAGGGTCACACAGTAGGTAAGCAGCAGAGCTGGGACTAGACCTCGGGTCTCCCGGCTCCTGGCCAGAGGCGGTCTATTTCTCTCAACCCCACAAGCTCCCTGGACCCAAGCAGAAAAGGAGCACCTCCTTCCTACACAGGGCTCTTCAGAGAGGCTGCAAAAGCCTCAAACTTCCAGAATCCCATGGCGAGAAGGGATTTATAACCCTCTGCTTCCTGCAAGCCCAGAGTGTCCCGTTGTATGCCCCAGTTCTCAGGATGCTGGGGCAACCGGCCCAGATGTGCTGTTAATCAGAGGTCGTGTCCAGGAGCCTGTGCCCCTCCCGCCCTAACACACAGCACACATGAGCTCCTCTCTCTTCACTTACCCTCACCCACCACCCCCACCAGACTAACGAGATAAAGAGTGGTACAATTCTAGAAACTAATAGCGAGAACGCTCCTTGCCACATCATACCCTTGGCTTTAAAAAGCTCCAGATCTCTGGGGTGCGTGCCAGCACCCTCACGTTCTCTGTAGCAGGGGAGGCTGGCGTTACAGATTCACTACTCAATGCGGATCATGAAACCAGAGGTATTCAATTATGTAAAAGCAGCTTGCTAAAGGAGAAGGATTTGAAGACACAGAGTCTAGCATTTAGGGAAAAGGGTGGAGGTGGGACTTGACCCTTTCTTGCTCCGTCACCTGAAAAAAGATACCCTTCTTATGTTGGGAGCTGTGAAGAAACCGGTTTAATTTAGTGTAACCCACATTTTGCTCAAAATAGTTTTCAAATGTCAGAATCTAAAAGTCTAGACTCTCAAGAAGCTGGTGGTAAAGGGATACAGGAAAAATGTTAAAAACAGATGACCTGAACCCAAGGTCAGAGAACTCGAACTGGCTGAGAATGTAGAGCTGGAGGTTTGGTGGAAACAACTAGAAACCTAAGTTTTGCACTGGATTTACTGGTTGTGTGACCTTGGACAAGTCCTCTCTCTTCTCTAAGTCTCTGTAAAATGAAGGGGCTGAGAGTGATTTTTCCAAAGCCCTTTGCAATGGTGACATTTTGTTAACTCCATCCTCATGACCACAACCAGTGAAGTACCACAAGGTAATTATACCTTGTGAAAAAAACTGTTGAGTTTCTCTGGGTATGTGGCCACCCACATTAAAAGCCACTCCTCTCAGTCTCCCTTGCAGGAAGTGTGGCTACGTAACTAAATTCCACCCCCTGAAATACAAGCAGAAATGTTATGTGCAATTGTTCCTAATAGACATCTGGGTCTTCTTAGTCTCCTCCTCCCCATGCCAGATGGAATCTGGACAAGATGGCTGGAACTCAAGCTGCCATGTTGAGACAATGAGGAGAATGGACTTGTTAAAGATGTGTAGTAGTAAGATAGAAGGTACCTGGGCCCCTGACCCACAGGAGTATACACTGGCCCTAGAATACCCCTTTCTAGGCTTCAACATGAGTGAAATATATGATCTCTGTGAGGTACTATCATTCTGGTTGTCCTGGCACACATACAAATAGGTCTTGAGTATCCACTGGAACAAAAGCTTCAACTAGAAAGAAATATTAACACCTGCTCCAGTTGGGATAGTTCAAAGTGTCTAAGGCATTAAATCATGTATCATACTTCAGATAAATTGCTGTACGGAAAGAGACAAAGGACTATGAACAGCTTGATCTCCCGTGTTCTTCCCAATTACCCAAGCTTCATTATGCCTGTTCTCATCAGGTGGTCACTTGGTGACAACTACCCAGAAATGAAAGAAAAACTAGCGAGCAGCTCTCCCTGCAACCTCAGCCCTTTACTACTCAGGGGCTCATGGCAGGAGACCAAAGGCCTTGCAGTTGGGCTGGTTGGTTTCCCTGATTTGTGACCCCTTTCAACATTCCTCACGTGCCCTCTCCAGCCTCCAGGCAGCCGTCCGGAGCCAAGGACTCAAAACTCCAGAGGCTGTCCAACACAGTGGGCTCACAAGGCTGTGAGAACTAAATATTTCTAAGTCCATGTCCTCTAGGCTACCATTTCACCCTGGACAGCGTCAGCCCTCTCCCATACCACTCTATCACACTCTGAGGGTGGCAAATACATTCCTTAAGATTCCTTTTTTTTTTTTTTTAAGATTTCATTTATTTATTCATGAGAGACACAGACAAAGAGAGGGGCAGAGACACAGGCAGAGGGAGAAGCAGGCTCCATGCAGGGAGCCCGATGCGGGACTTGATCCCGGGACCCCAGGATCACACCCTGAGCCGAGGCAGATGCTCAACTCTGAGCCACCCAGGCGTCCCCCTTCTTAGGATTCTGTAGGTGAAATTCCCCAGTTCCTCACATGTGCCCTCAAGTCCCTCACCATCCTGAATGCCCTACCTTAGACACAGCTACGCTCATGACTCTCAGAGCTATCCCATGCCGGCAGCGGAGTTTTAGAGCTTGGAAAGAATAATGTGCTATTTTACTAGAATTTATTTTGGGAAATAAATACCTATGCTTTCATAATTCAAAATACAGGAAATTAATCTCAACACAAACCTTGACTGGTAGGGCACAGTTGAAAAGAAAAAAAAAAGTTGAAAAGCATCATTAACAAATCTCTTAAATTATGGCGCCCAGATGTCATACAGTTCTGGCCAAAGTACAATTCTTTTGGAAAGCTATTTGGCACAATTTATCAAGTATCTTAAAAGTATTTATGCTCCTTGACTTGGTAATTCCACTTTTGGGAATCTGTCCTGAGGAAATTAGCAGAGGTTCTGACAGATGACTCACACGATCCTACTCATAAGAGTCAAAAACTGTAAACAACCTAAATACTCAAGAGCAGGGTAATGGTTATTTAGAGGAAACCACTCAAGAGAATAACACAGCCATTTAGATGATGTTTTTGAAGACTGTACAAAGGAAAAGTATTTGTTTTAACATTAAGTTTTGAAAAATAGAATTCAGGGTGGACTTGGTGGCTCAGGCAGTTAAGCATCTGCCTTTGGCTCGGGTCATGATCTCGGGGTCCTGGGATCCAGCCCCGCATCGGGCTTCCTGTTCAGTGGGGAGTCTGCTTCTTCCTCTCCCTCTCCCCACCGCTCATGTGTACTCTCTCTCTCAATACATAAAATCTTAAAAAATAAAATAAAAAATAGAATTCAAATGTACACGGTATGATTACAACTATATGCAAAATTATGCTCAGGAAAAGACTGGAAGAAAAAAATGCACCAAAGTGAAACTTTGTCCTTGGATAGATTTTATTCCTCTTCCTCTTTGTCTGTTTTTCTCATTCACCGTAATAGGCATGTCCAATTTAAATCTTAAAAAAAAAAAAAATTATCTCCATTTGGCCACCATTATGGAAATAATTAACAATCTCAAAGTATCACCCCACAAGCAAACATAACTTCACAGCGGAGAAGCCTGATGGAAACCTCCTTAACTAAGGAAGCAGCCATAGCGACACCGGTAATGGGTAAAATTGACACCATACGCCTCGGGATATGATGCACTGAATGGAAACATCATCAAAAACCCAGTTGAAGGACATTCTTCAAAATTATCAAGGTCATGAAAGACAAAGACTGAGAAACGGTCCAGATTAAGGGAGACTAAAGAGATACAACAACAATGAAATTCAATGTGTGATTCTGAACTGGGTTCTGGGCCAAATGCCACATTCCTGATTGTGATCATTGCACTATAGTTATGTAAGAGAACATCCTTGCCTTTTAGGAAATATTGAAGATTTAGGGGGCAAAGGAGCATCATTACGTCTGTGAACTTTACAAATGTTATGGGAGAATGTGATAAAACAAATGTGATAAATGTTAATATGTATGGAATCTGGATAAAGAGCAGATGGGAATCCTTTGTAATCTTCTTGCAACTCCTCTGTAAGTCTGAAATTAGAAAAAAAAAAAAAAAAAAAAAAAACCTTACTTAAAAAAAGAAAAAAAAAAAAGACCCAGAACACAACCAAATACTGTCCCCACCTCTTCCTGACACCCTTGGCTGGCCAGCCAGCGCGCTGGTGGTACTTTCCCATGTTAGAAGGATGCTTCTCTGCCCTTCTTCCCTTCCAGCTGACTCTGCTCCTCTGTTCACCTGATGCTGTGGAATTTTTTTATAGGATCTATTATATGAAATCTGCAAAGCACTCTGCATGCAACACATACCTAGAATGGCTTTGATGAGAGAGAGAAAGAGAAATACAAAAGAACATTCATTTTTAAATATGGGTAATTTGTGCCCCTTAATAAGGCAAATTTTAAGCATCTGTCACCATCCACCAAGGCTAAATAACACTCTTCACCAGAATGAAGGCCTCACCACAAACCAAGTTTGGGAATTTCACCGCTGATACTTGCCAACGTGCAAATGTCTACTACCCAGCAGCCTTGGAAACAAACACAAGCACTGTGAGTCCCTGAATGGTGTGTGTGCATCAGACAGACAGACAGAGAGGGCCTGGCCCTGAGTTGCACACCTCTGAGTAGCTGCAGCTAAGAAGTTAAAGGTGCTTATTAAGAAAGAGAGAGGGAAAACAAAAAAAAAAAAAAAAAAAAGAAGAGAGAGGAGGCGCCTGGGTGGCTCAGTTGGTCAAACGTCTGCCTTCGGCTCAGGAGCTCAGGTCATGATCCGAAATCCTGGGATCAAGACCGCATTGGGCTCCCTGCTGAGTGGGCAGTCAGCTTCTTCCTCTCCCCCTGCTATGCTCTCTCAAATAAATAAAATCTTTTTTTAAGAAGGAGGAGGAGGAGGAGGAGGAAGGGGAGAAGGAGGAGGAGGAGGAGGAGACGAAGAAGAAAGGCAGGCAGGCAGGGCAGACAGACATGGGCAAGCACTTGGCAAGGAACAGAACCCAAGAGAGAATTCTTCAGTCTCCAAATCCAGGGTCTAGGGATGAGCCCATGGTAAGGACTAACAGCTCCGAGTACAGGGAGCTTACCCTGTGACCAGGGGCTGCTAAGCAATCCGCGTGCCTGCCTAATTTAATCATCTTGGCAAGGGAAGTCAGTAGGTACTTTTAGTAGATCTATTTTATATGCAAGGAAACTGAGACGAAGAGGAGCTAAGAAACTTGCTCAGCGTCACACAGCAGGTAGGTGACAGTGCTGTGACTCAGAGCCCCGTCTCCCAGGCTCGGGTGCCCTGGCTGCAGGAAGAGACCACAGATTCCTGGAGCCACACACACCTTACTGCTTGCTCTTCTAAATACAAAGCCAGCCGCATTTCTTCTATTTTGCTTCCTTTAAAAGCCACACCTTACATGGGGGCGACGCAGCAGTACGGTTCTCCTCCCCTACATTCCCCACAGCGTGTGGCTGTCAACAAGGGACAATTCAGGGCCGGACAACTGATCCGAGAGCTTATAAAAACAGGTTTTCTTATCCTGAAATTGCAACTGCAGTGCATTTAACCAGGACTTAAGTCCCTCAAGCTTTTAATGTTTTTGAAAAACCTCTCCTAGCGCCAAGAGGGCTTTGGGCCGCTGCCAGCCTGGTGTGCCAGGCCTGCTAACAAGGAAGAGTGCGGTAGAGGGAACAGTGAATCAGGCAGCAGGGAGGGGGGAGGAGCAGGTAAATTCCCACTCCGGAAATCCGACTCTGCCTCAAAGCTCAGTTAATTGATAAGAAAATAACAATTCAAGTGCTCAAGATCCATGGTATACATCCAGGCTTTAATACACATTATTTCACTCAGTCCTCTGGAGTTGAGGGTTTAAAACCGTGTTTTCGACCCTTTGGGCTTCGGCCTGAGAGCCAAGTCACAAAATCAATTCAGTGGATTGCCACCAGCATTTTTTAAACGACATTAAATAGACAACATCAGTACATACCGCAGATAGCAAGACATCCGGTAAAACATTCATACGTGTTGTATTCGTGCACATATACACCTGGCTATAATGTAAAATGCACAATCGTGCTTGCGGGAATCCCACGCAGGAAAAACACCTGAGAAGCTGTCATAAACAACCTGTGTGGGAGGTGGTGCTGTCCCCACTTTGGAGATGTGAAAACTGAGTCTCACAGAAGTGAAGGGACAGCCCTCAGGTGAAGCCCGAGACCTGCTTGACCTCTGAGCACAGTGAGTCAGCGTGCACACTCGGCGCCGGCTCCGTCAAGCCCTCTCCACTCACTACAGCTCCACCAAACGAGACTGGAGGGCCAGCAGGTCTGCCTTCCCTTCCCCGTGCAGCCACTAAGCACCCCCAAAGGGTCAGAGCCGCAGGAGCCTGATGCATCCTTACCTGCTGCCCACTCGCTGCAGCTCCCCACCCACCCCCAGAGAAGAGCTCGGCAGGGCACCTGAAGCCAAGTGCAACCACACCACATCCCTTCCCAGCGCCCGTGAATCATGAATCATGACAGGGGCAAAACCGGGGTCCACACCACTCAACCAGAAGCAACAGCCCTGGCTGGCCAGATACCATGCACCGGGCAAAACTAATGTCGGTAACTTGTAAACCTGCCTGGTTTGTAGGCACAACAGCTCTAAGTACAGGGAAATGGATTCCTGGGGATTTGTCCTTGAAGGACATCATCCGCAGATCTGGGGAGGCCAGGAATCCCACTGTACACATATTCCCTTGGGGTGATGCAGATCCACAGCCAGGCGGAGAAACCTCCACCACCCATCCATCTCTGGACTCCACCTCATTCCCCTCTCCTTCACAGCCAGAATTTTCCATCTCCGCTTGCCTCCATCCATTCCTCAGCCCCCTCAGATCTTTGCCTACCACCACCACCGGGAAGGCTCTCAATGAGGATGAATCACAATGACTTCCACACAGACACCCTACACACACCTCCAGTTCTCCTCTGTCTCCAGCAGGACACTCTTGGCCTCCCTTCCACCTCTTCAGCCAGGCTTCCTAACCTCTTTGCAATCCCTGGTCCCCCCAACCTTTAAATGTTGAAGTTCCCCAGAGCTCACTTGCTCCACCTCTCTTTCCTCTCTGTGAGGGTCTGGCCCACCTCCTTCCGGAGCAGCACCCCTATATTAGCATATGCAGCCCAGACATCCTCACATCCTGCTCACTCAGTGGTTCTTAAACTGGGGTCACACACAATTCTCAAGTGTTAAAAACTGAAATCTCATACAAATAGATATTGAGCACCTTTCTTTTTTTTTTTTAAAGATTTTATTTTATTTATTCATAGAGACAGAGAGAGAGAGAGAGAGAGAGTGAGGCAGAGACACAGGCAGAGGGAGAAGCAGGCACCACACAGAGAGCCTGACGTGGGACTCGATCCCAATCCCGGGTCTCCAGGATCACGCCCCGGGCTGCAGGCGGCGCCAAACCGCTGCGCCACCAAGGCTGCCCTTGAGCACCTTTCAAAGTATTACTGAACTCTTAGTAAGGGGCCCACTAAGATAGTTACATCAAAAAAAAAAAAAAAAAAAAAAGGATATAACAAAAAGACTTTAAAAATCTTTCAAAAAAAGAAGTTTTAAGGGGATCCCTGGGTGGCTCAGCGGTTTAGCACCTGCCTTTGGCCCAGGGCGATCCTGGAGTCCCGGGGATCAAGTCCCACGTCGGGCTCCAGGCATGGAGCCTGCTTCTCCCTCCTCCTGTGTCTCTGCCTCTCTCTATGTCTATCATAAATAAATAAATAAATAAATAAATAAATAAATAATAAATAAATCTATCTTAAAAAAAAGTCATAAGAAATCAATATGCATATGGTTCATGGGGGGGTGGGGGAGTAAAGAATCCTGTTATAAGACTGCTAAATGAGCTATCAAACTGGTTCATGTCTTACAGGGCAATCCCCTCCCAGTCTCTCTTCTCTACCAAACAGAAATCATTTGCATCTTACCTACCAGCAGAGTACGGGTCCTAAAGAATAAAAAGCAAAGTTATATTCCCTAGTGCACCGGATGGCCCTCAGGTGGCCTTCTTAGACAACGCTCTAATATGACATTAAAAAGACACTAAATCACCTTTTCTGTCCAAGTTTTCGAATAATTCTTTACACTGAGGTCTATGAACTTGGATGGGGAAAGAGTTATATCTTTATTTTCACTAACCTCTAAATGAAATTAGAGCCTTACCTTTATTATTACGAATGTAGGTAACAAATTATAGTAGCACTAGCAGCATCTCTGACTTTGCCACTAACAGAAATCATACGTATTTTTTTGCCCCCAGAAACCACATTTTTCTCATACAACAACAGGCAATAGGTGCAGATATCTTGAAACACTGTTTCTGCTCATCACTAAATTTTACAGAAAGCACCAAACCTGCTATGAGATCTACTCAAATGATGCATTTATGAATATAAATATTTTTGTCACATATTTGTTATATCTTGATAACTGTATTTTAATATCATTGATTTGCTTTGTCATCCTATGCATTGTTTTAAACATTTAGAAATATTATTCTAAGAAAGGGTCTATAAGCCCTCAGAGAAGCCTTTTCTGGCTCCCTGCATTAGGTTAGGGACCCGTATTGCACATTCTCTTATCACCTTATATTTCCTCTTTCTAGCACTTTACTACCCGGAGTAATAAATTAGTGGCTTTCCCACTGGGCTATGGGAGGAAGGGACGGTGTCCATCTTATTTATCATTATGTCCCTAATGCCTTAGCGTGGTATATCTAACTCATAGAAGCCTGTTGAGAAATATCTGTTTAAAAAAAAAGAAAAAAGAAAAAGAAAGGCCTGTGGGATAAATGAACATCTATGACACGCGTAGCATGCAGATGCTTGTCCACATTCCTCAGAGATACAGAGCACGTGCCATACTCTGCCCAGGACCTAGCAAAGTCAGACCCCTTGACAAAAGCAAACCCACTTGTCAATTGCAAGCCAGCCCTACTTGGCACAACAACAGAACTTTCCAGCCAACCCCACTTCTCAGCTGAGATGCAAGATCACCTCTATGTTTCAGCCCCAGCATAGGGCCCTCAACCTAGATCTCCATCAATACCTTCCACAGTAAGGATTAGAAGCATCCGCTTGTGAGTTAAAGACATATGCTCATGCTAAAGGGCAGGGGGAATGGTAGGCTTCTTGGGGTGAGGGGATGCTCTACCCCAACTCCAGATAGCTTCAATGAAGTCAGGCACAGACTCGCTGTCAGGCCATCTGGGAGCAGAGTACATCAAACTGGGGGATCAGGATGACCTTGGAGAATAAGAAACCAATTCTGACCCCACAGTCCATCTAAGTGTGTTTAACCCTCCACCACATGATTGCAAAGCTAATTAGAAGTGGTTTCATCAACATAAAATACATGGAAATGCTCTGCAAACTCCAAAGCCCTCTACAAGTGTGTCCAGGGCTTTATAATTCTCGTCAACAGGGTGGCCAGAGGCTCCAGTCAGTGCTGGAGGATGGGCCAGGCAGTCCAGCATGGGGTGGGCATCACTGTTCCTCCCTTCTTCCACTGGGATCTAAGATGCTGGGTAAGAAAGAAGGGAAGGAAAAAGGGGAGGATGGGAGGCAAAGAAACCATGGAAGTCCTAGTAACATAAGAGAACTTAGGCTCGTTATACCGCAGGCATCGCTCTCTGACCCACTGTCACTTAGCCTCCAAAACCTGCTGAATGAGACACAAGAGCCCCACAAAACAAACTCGCAAAGCTGGGGCAAATCCTCCAGGGAGGCACTGTGGTTAGTATCATCACTCTCAAAAGAAGATCCCCTGTCAGAAGAAAGGGGAGAGAAACTGAGAGCACCTAAATCTTTCGCCCCTCTGTAGCCCCCTCCTCCTCATCCGTAGGCTCTACAGGGGCCCACTGGGAGAGGCAAGGAGAGTCGAGAGCCCAGCTCAGAGGAACCAGGAGCCCCCAACTCCCAGCCTGAAGTCTCTGCTCACACCCGCTCTGGCCCTCCACTGCCACCTCCTCCTAACTGGCCTCCCTAGCACCTCTCCTTCTCAACTTGAGATACATGCCATGGCTCCCATTTATGGGGCCCTCGCGGGTGCCGGCACCATACTGGGTGTTTCCTGTGTTACTTCTGATGCTTTCAACTCTGCAAATGGTTATCATTGCGACCACTAACAAGCAAGAAAACTGAGGCAGGGCCCAAGGTCACACAGCTCCTGAACGTCAGGCTGGCTAAAAACCCATGTTCTATCCACTGCACCACACTTCATCTTGTAGACAACGGAGAAGAAAGTGAGAGGAAGAAAGTGTTGTTCTGAGAAAATTAATCCCAGTCTCTTCCATTCCAATCCAAGCCTACACTGTGGACTGACTGCTCTTGTTATTAAAAGGGCAGCTTTCATCATGTCTCTCCATTACCTAGAGAATCAAGTCCCAAAAGCTCTGCCAGTCATTTAAGGTTCTTTACAATCCACTTTTCTGATCTTATTCCCCCTCCCCAGACTCAAATCTCTCCTTCCATTCAGCCTGGCCCATAACTCCTCATCGCCTGTATTTTTGTCTCAGACAGGTTCCTTTCTCTGCCTGCAACACTAGTTCCTTCAGCCAACTATGGACTGGGGATGACTATATGCCAGGTCCCGGGCTAGGTGCTGGGGACACAATGAGCAGAACAGAAAGGATGCCCACGGTCAAAGAGCCCAGAGTCAGCTCTCGTTATGAGGTGTGAGCTAAGACCCTTCTCTGGTGTCTAGGTGCCCCGCGGCCTGATCCCTGCCCAAATCCACAGCACTCCGTGTCTGCCACCCATATGGCACTCAGCTATTTCTCCAACTTATGTGCCAGCTCTGTTTTAAAACTTCCTCTATAACAGTGTTTATTTCTGTGGGAGAAGTGCACTCCAGGTTCCAAGCAGCATTATAAATGGCAATTAGATCCCCAGGCCAGCCCACAAAAGTCCATTAAATATATAATGGTGTAGAACCTAAAATACGTGTACATTAAAAACTCTGCAGGAGACACCAGGGACAAGCATCTCTTGCTTCCTGCACCTCCGCCCACTGTCCCACCAGGTGCTGAGTGTCAAGCCACCATCAAGGGCAGAGGCCAGAGCAGGGACGTGGGAGGAGGGAAGCAGGTGGAAGACGTGGGGGGAGGGGGGGTATGGCAGAGATGAAGCAGGAAGAAACCTGATTTATAATTCAGGAACCTGGCACCAATCCCAGCTTTGCCTTTACAAACACGGTGGCCTCGAGACCCTTCCCTCTCAAAGCCTCACTTTTCTAAAATGAAAGAGCTGAGTTACATCAGTAGTTCTCAGACTTCTGAATCTCAGACTAGCAGGGATATATTTTTCAAATATATTTCATATTTTTTTTAAAATATTTTAAAATAGGGACACCTGGGTGGCTCAGCGGTTGAGCATCTGCTTTGGCCCAAGGCCTGATCTTGGAGACCCGGGATCGAGTCCCACATCGGGCTCCCTGCATGGAGCCTGCTTCTCCCTCTGCCTGTGTCTCTGCCTCTCTCTCTCTCTCTCTCTCTCTCTCTGGGTCTCTCATGAATAAATAAATAAAACCTTTAAAAAATAAATAAATAAATAAAATATTTTAAAATATATAACATACGTTTTAAATATATAATGATACTTGAAAATCAATTTTGTCAATACCTTCTAAAAAAAAACCATGATATACAATCATGACTTTAATTTTTCAAAAGGACACTGAACCCCACCCTCCTCCAGTACGACATCACATCCAAAAAATGGACAAGTCTTTAAACGGAAAATATCTGGATTCGTGGAAAAACCATTCACTGTTGGTACTTTTCCAATGTGTCTATGGACCTGTGAAAATTGTCACAGCCCAGCTTCGCTCCTCGGCCTGACGTTGGAACCACGTGAGCTGGGTGACTTTGCATCCTTGCCGGCTCCAACAGGGCTCTGTTCTGAGGGCTGGAGGTAGGCTACACCACAATCAGCGTGGATGGTTTGGGGACAGGGCCACCGCAGAGAGGAGCTGGGCTGGGCAGCAGGAAGAGGCAGTCCGCGGCAGGGGTAGGGACAGGACAGCTCAGCCTCCCCCGGCAGAGGGCACAGACACCCAGCCAGGAGGGAGGTGCTGGAACTGACTCGTCCCAAGTGTTGACTGTGACTCTTTTCATCCCTGGATGCTTTATGAAAGGCTGAGAGGCCCCAAAGGAATCTTTTTTCCTTTATTAACTTTTTCTGATCAAAAAAACTAATAATAGGGCAGCCCCAGTGGCTCAGCGGTTTAGCACTGCCTTCAGCCTGGAGTCCTGGGATCGAGTCCCACGTCGGGCTCCCTGCATGGAGCCTGCTTCTCCCTCTACCTCTGTCTCTGCCTCTCTCTCTCTCTCTCTCTCTCTCGTGTGTGTCTCTCATGAATAAATAAAATCTATTTAAAAAAACTAATAATATTCATACAGAAAACTTGGGGAAACAGAAAAAACAGGATAAGCAAAGAAGTAAACAAAAGTCAACCACAGCTGTGCCTTCCTGAACAATCGCCGTTGACATTCTGAGGCACCGCTAATTCCTCCACCGCTTATGTAGCTATCTTCAGTCACCCTGGAATTCATTTTATACCCTGCTTTCCCCCTAATTACCGCACGGAAGCACTTTGCCATGTCCCTAAATAGTCTTCACATGCATCATAAAATATTTTGATAATCACAGGCATTCTAGTAAATATAAACATCACTTTCCACGGCATGGACAGGACCAAAAGTCATTTAAACCATGCCATTACTGTTGGGCATCTATGCCATTTCCAAATTTTTGCTATTGTAAAAAATGTGGTAGGTATTTGCCACTGTCCATGAATCTCTGTAGACCCCTTTATACTGCTTTATGTCCCCTGGGTCACAGCCTAGGGCTCCGCACATATCAGCTCTCAGTAAATATTGAGTGAACAAGGAAATCCAATACACTCCCAGGACCTGGGAAGCCCTTATCAGATGGACACGGAGTTTAACTTTACCGAGGCCCACCCTGGTGTCTACCAGCCACTCGGCAGTGACAAGGCCTTGCTGACACCTGCTGAGCCAAGGTAGGGTGTGGGGAAAGGAGAACGTAAACTCCATGCTGCAGATTCCCAGTTCTAGCGCTCTCAGCAAACCTACCCCGCCCCCCGTGCTTCCAGGGGGAGGGCCCAGCAGGCCTCAACAGCCTTACCAACTCCCCCCACACCCCCTCCACACCGTACAACCCACTGCCTCAAGAAGGCCAGGGCTGACCTGCCCACCAAATTAATGTATGGCTCCCCTCGATGGAGGCTCCCAGCACTTGGGTATCAGGGCTCGCTGTCCTGTCTTTATTTGCTCATGGGACTGACTCCCCGGCGCAAAGCAGGGCAGCACCGGAGGGCAGGGACACACTGTGCTTTGCTCTCCACCCCAAATCCAATCCAGTGCCAAACAAGGTGGTTGATAAATAAATGTTTGCTGAATGAAACTTCTTTCCAGTCAGATTCCCAAGCCCTCTATTTTTACAGCAGGGAAGGTGGAAAAGAAGAAAAGAGAAGAGCAGGATATCCTAACACAGCCCAAGCGCAAAGACAGGATAGGGGCCCCTGCTAGAGCTGGCCCCCTCTGCACCGCCCTGCAGGACCCCCCGCCTAGAGACCAGCCCAGGCCAGCTGGCTCCAGAAAACAATGCAAACAGATCATCCACACATGGATGCAGGTGAAAGGGCACTGTCCCACTCCAGACTGGTTCTCTTCCAGAGGGAGAAAGGTCAGATCTAGAGGACAGGTGACTTGCTTTCCCACCCACTTCCAGACAACCAGAAAAATGCAGGGCCACTCTTCACTGGGGATCCCCAAAAGGCAGAGTACCCGGAAACAGAAATGTTTAAAAGTAACTAAATCCACACTCCAGTTTGTCTCATGTTGCCCAGCATCCTTGCCACACCCAAAAGAAAAAAAAAAAAAAAAACTGAAAAAGCTAGGCTGGAGAGGGTGCTGCTAGCAGCAGAAAGTTTTTCCCTGGAACTTCAAGGGAAAAAAAAAAAGGAGCCAACTGTGCTAAAACAAGAGACCAGAAGTTATGGAGACATGTGCAAAGAAGCCACATTATCCCATTGCACGCCCACAGTAACACCTAGGCCAGGCCCGGGGAGCCCTGGGCACTGGGGACACACACACTCTGGCCTCTTCTAGGGATGCCCTGGAGCCACCACCCTGCACCCCCCCACCAACCCCAAGTGTAGCAAACCCCTCTCAGAGAGTCACCCCTCCCAGCACGCTGGCCCACCCCTTGCACATCCCAGCTCGAGTTGGAGCTGCAATTCCCAGAACTTCCTCCATCGGACCCCCCTCATGTCCTTGGGGAGGGGGCGCCTTGACCGGCCCCATTTCATGGATGGGAAGACTAAGTCGGGTACGGTAAAGGATTCCTTCGAACTTCAGCTAGACAGTGGCCGAGGCTCAGGCTCGAGCCAGGGGCGGTCGGTGTAGCAGCAGGACCCCAGCCGGCGCGCCCAGCCTGGCCTGCACCCTGGGGCGGGGGGACCCCAGGCGCTGACCCGCAGGTCCCCGGCTGCCCAGCGTGGGAGCCCGCGTCCCGGGCGCCAGGTGGGTCCGAAGCTCGGTTTCCTGGGTTTCCGGCCGCGCAGGTATCACCCCCTTCCCACCCGCACTCACACAGGTGCCGCCGCCCCACCCCGCGCCCCCACCCCCCGCTTGCAAGCACCCGGCGCCCGGGGCGCTCCGCCCGGAGGGCACAGGGGAGGGCACGGGGGCCGCCCCCGCCCGGGACCCCGAGGCTCCCCCGCAGCGCGGACCCCACCGCGGGGCGCCCCGGGCCGCAGCCTCACCCAGACGGCCAGCAGCAGCCCCGCCGGCCCGAGCCGCGCCATCCCCGCCGCCGCCCCCGGCTCCGCGCTGCGCCCGGGCTCCCGCGCCCGCGCCTCGGTCGGTGCCACCGCCGCTCCCCGCCTCCCGGTCCCGGTGCCACGTCTGCCAGGGCATGCGCACCGGGCTGCGGAGGCGGCCGGCTCGGGGCTGCTGGGAGTCGTAGTCCCGGAGAGCCGGGCGGGGCGGGGGGGGGGGGGCGTGCCCGGGGCGCAGGGGCCAGGGCCACAGCGCGGGAGGCCGAGCGATCCGCAGAGCTCGGGGCCGCCCGGGGGGCTCGGCGGTCAGGGCAGCCTGCAGCCCGGGGGCTCGGCGGTTAGGGCCGCCTGCAGACCGGGGGGCCCAGAGGTTAGGGCAGCCCAGGGGGCTCAGCTATCAGCGCCGCCTGCACACCGGGTGCCCCAGCGCTTAGCGCCGCCTGCAGCCTGCAGCCCGGGGGGCTCAGTGGTTAGCGCCTCCTGCAGCCGGGAGGCCCAGCGGTTAGCGCCGCCTGCAGCCTGCAGCCCGGGGGGCTCAGCGGTTAGGGCAGCCTGCAGCCTGCAGCCCGGGTGGCCCAACGGTTAGGGCAGCCTGCAGCCCTGGGGGCCCCAGCTGTTAGGGCAGCCTGCAGACCGGGTGGTCCAACGGTTAGCGCCGCCTGCAGACCGGGTGACCCAGCGGTTAGCGCCGCCTGCAGCCCGGGGGGCCCAGAGGTTAGGGCAGCCCAGGGGGCTCAGCTATCAGCGCCGCCTGCACACCGGGTGCCCCAGCGCTTAGCGCAGCCTGCAGCCTGCAGCCCGGGGGGCTCAGTGGTTAGCGCCTCCTGCAGCCGGGAGGCCCAGCGGTTAGCGCCGCCTGCAGTCTGCAGCCCGGGGGGCTCAGCGGTTAGCGCCTCCTGCAGCCGGGAGGCCCAGCGGTTAGCGCCGCCTGCAGCCTGCAGCCCGGGGGGCTCAGCGGTTAGGGCAGCCTGCAGCCTGCAGCCCGGGGAGCCCAGCGGTTAGCGCCGCCAGCAGCCCGGGGGGCTCAGCGGTTAGGGCCGCCTGCAGCCCGGGTGGCCCAACGGTTAGGGCAGCCTGCAGCCTGGGGGGCCCAGCTGTTAGGGCAGCCTGCAGACCCGGTGGCCCAACGGTTAGCGCCGCCTACAGCCCGGGTAGCCCAGTGGTTAGCGTCGCCTGTAGCCCGGGGGGCTCAGCGGCCAGGGCAGCCTGGGGGGCTCAGCGGTTAGCGCCACCTCCAGCCCGGGGGGCTCAGCAGTTAGGGCAGCCTGCAGCCTGGGTAGTCCAGCGGTTAGCGTCACCTGTAGCCCAGGGAGCTCGGCGGCCAGGGCAGCCTGGGGGGCTCAGCGGTTAGCGCCACCTCCAGCCTGGGGGCTCAGCGGTTAGCGCCGCCTGCAGCCCGGGTAGCCCAGTGGTTAGGGCCGCCTGCAGCCCGGGTGGCCCACCGGTTAGCGCCGCCTGCAGCCCGGGGGCTCAGCGGTTAGCGCCGCCTGCAGCCCAGGACGTGATCCTGGGAACCCAGGGTCGAGTCCCACGTCGGGCTCCCTGCGTGGAGCCTGCTTCTCCCTCTGCCTGTGTCTGCCTCTCTCTCTCTCTCTTTCTCTCTCTCTCTCTCTCTCTCTCTCTGTGTTTCTCATGAGTAAATAAATAAAATCTTTAAAAAAATTTTTTTTACAGAGCTTAGTCTATGCCTGAAGTTTCAGAAACAAGACCTCATTCAACTCACAGAAGTTAAGTTTTATTTTCCCCCCTCGTTGAGGATGAAGAGGTGGCCCAGAGAATTTAAGTAATTTGAACCAAATCACACAGCGTGCAAAAGGCAGAGTCCAGTGCTGCTTATGGAGGGTAGGGAAACCTTGTCTCCGGTTCATTCAGAAAGAGTTTACTGAGCTCTTTATTGGAAAATAAGTTCGGCAGTTCCTCAAAAAGTTAAACATGGATTACTATATGACCTAGCGATTTTTTTTTAAGATTTTATTTATTTACTCATGAGAGAGAGAGAGAGGCAGAGGAAGAAGCAGGCTCCATGCAGGGAGCCCGACGTGGGACTCGATCCTGGGTCCCCAGGATCACACAGTGTGCAAAAGGCAGAGTCCAGTGCTGCTCGTGGAGGGTAGGGAAACCTTGCCTTCGGTTCATTCAGAAAAAGTTTACTGAGCTATTTATTGGAAAATAATTCGGCAGTTCCTCAAAAAGTTAAACACGGATTACCATATGACCTAGCGATTCTCATATGATATAGCAATGCTTATAACTCCCAAGCATATGCCTGAAAGAACTGGAGGTAGTTATTCAAGCAAATGTTTGTACACAAATGTTCCTAGCCCAGTTTTTCACAATAGCCAAGACTTGGAAAGAACACAAGTATCCATTGAGGGATTGATAGTTAACAAAATATGACACATCTGTGTAGTGAATATTATTCAGGCATAAAAAGGAAGTACTGAAATGTGCTATAATATGGATAAACCTAGAAAATATTACCTATTGAAATATCACGCTAAGAAAGAAGCCAGACATCGGGGCATCCGGGTGGCTCAGCGGTTGAGCAGTCTGCCTGTGGCTCAGGATGTGATCCTGGGGTCCTGGGATTGAGTCCTGCATCTGCCTCCCTGCGAGAAGCCTGCTTCTCCCTCTGCCTCTGTCTTTGCCTCTTTCTCTGTGTCTCTCACGAATAAGTAAATAAAATCTTAAAAAAAAAAAAAAGCCAGACACAAAAGATTGCATAATGTATGATTACATTTATACAAAATATCCAGAAATAGGTAAACCCATAGGAACAGCAAGCAGATTAGTGGTTGGCTGGGGCTGGTGGGGAGGAGGATTTGTGGGGTGAATGCTCAGTGGGTACAGGATTTCCTGTGGGGAGGATAAAAATATCTTAGAAAGAGGTAATGGTTGGACAACATTGGGAATGTACTAAAATGCCATTGTCCATTCTAAAATGGTTACTTTTATGTTATGCGAATTTTATGGCAATAAAAACTTCAAATTGACCTCATTCCGTGTGCTAAAACATTCTTGCATGCAGTTACTCATTCAAAAATGTTTATTGAACACCTATTACATCCTGAGGCTCAAGATATACAGTAGTGAGATGGACAAGGACGTGCACAGACGGGGCTTAGTAGGTTATAGGTGAAAGATGTTTGCTCACTGTCTGGAGGTTCAAAGCTCAAAACTTAGAAGTCATCCTTGACTCACCGTCGCTTCTGAACGGGCCTATCCAACCCATCACCACGTCCTATCGTCTCTCCCGCCACGATCTATCTCTTCTGCAATCTCCTGAGTCTGAGTCACCGACATGTCTCACCTAAGCAAGGTTAGAAGCTCCTGATGCCTTTCCTGCTTCTTCCTCCTTGTTCCCCCTTTATAATGCACGGGTTAATGTCAGGTGGAGTTTGCCTGTCACTGGCCTGAAACCCTCCAGTGGCTTCCCAGTGCCCTGAGAATGAAATTCATGCTCCTCCTCAGACCTGTCAGTCCTGCATGGTCTGGGCTCAGCCCTCTAGACCTCACTCCTGCCTCTCCTCTGCCCTTTTGCACTGGACTCCAGTTACACAGACCACCATTTTCCTGCCCATCTCCCACCTCCAAGAGCTGTTCCCACTTCAGGGCTGATAATCTTCCTATTCACTTTGCTTCAACACTTTCCCTGATCTTCGGTCTGATTGGCTCCTTCAAATCCTGAAGGCTCTCCCTTCAGAGAGGCCCTTGGAATCATCCATCTATAGGAGATTTTACCCTCCCCACTCCCAAGCCCCTACACTCTAGCTCCGGTTCTGGTCATCCCTTGCCCAGCACTCACCACAATCAGGTACTTAGTCACATTGTCTATTGCTACAACTGAAATATAAGTTTCATATCTCTCTTGTTTGCCACTGAGGCTCAAGGCAGCCTTCAGAGCCTAGCACAGAACCTGAGCTTCTGGTGTTTCTCAGAGTTCTTGATGAGTGAATGATTAAATGAGGTGATATGTTGGGGAATTTCAAAAAATCCTGAGGCAGACTGGGGACAGGGCTTCCTCTGCGTGCTCTGCTCTGCAACCTCAAACCTATGATCTGTATGTGAGGGAAGTGGGCCTTTCAACTCTATGGGTCTCTGTTTCTCATCTACACGATGAAGAGGCTGGTTAGGATGTTAGAACAACTGTACTCTCCTACGTTGCTAACAGGAGTGAAAAAAAACTGGTTCAATCATTTTGGGCAACAGTACAAAATGTGCACCAAAATGGTCATAGCAGTTAAAGCAGCTATTGTGGGCTAAATTGTGTCCCCCAAAGTTCATATATTGAATGTGACTATTTGGAAAGAAGGCCTTTAAAGAAGTAATCAAGGTTAAATGAGTTCGTTGGGTGGACCCTTACCCACTGTGGCTGATGTTCTTATAAAAAAGAGGGACAAGGGCACCTGGGTGGCTCAGTGGTTGAGCGTCTGCTTTCGGCTCAGGTCGTGATCCTGGGGTCCTGGGATCGCTTCCCACATGGGGCTCCCTGTGGGGAGTCTGCTTCTCCCTCTGCCTGTGTCTCTACCTCTCTCTTTCTGTGTCTCTCGTGAATAAATAAAAAAAAATCTTTTTTTTAAAAAAAGACAGTAGGACATACAGAAGGGAAGACTATGTGAAGACAGACAGCCATCTACAAGCCAATAAGAGAAGTCCTCAGGAGAAACCAACTCTATGAAGAAAAGGAACCCTAAGAAAGAAAGAAAGAAAGAAAGAAAGAAAGAAAGAAAGAAAGAAAGAAAGAAAGAAAGAAAGAAAGAAAGAAAGAAAAGAAAGGAAAGGAAAG